>NC_134930.1:5521817-6771817 GCF_051020765.1 Lasioglossum baleicum
GATCAGTCCCATCTCGGCCTCATGGCTAAGAAGGTAGTGTATACCAGTTCCGGACGACACTGGTAAGTCCCTTCTCGGCCTCATGGCTAAGAAGGTAGTGTATACCAGTTCCGGACGACACCGGTGAGTCCCATCTCGGCCTCATGGCTAAGAAGGTAGTGTATACCTGTTCGCGGACGACACCGATCAGTCCCATCTCGGCCTCATGGCTAAGAAGATAGTGTATACCAGTTCGGGGACGAAACCGGTGAGTCCCACCTCGGCCTCATGGCTAAGAAGGTAGTGTATACCTGTTCGCGGACGACACTGATCAGTCCCATCTCGGCCTCATGGCTAAGAAGGTAGTGTATACCAGTTCCGGACGACACCGGTGAGTCCCATCTCGGCCTCATGGCTAAGAAGGTAGTGTATACCAGTTTCGGACGACACCGGTAAGTCCCTTCTCGGCCTCATGGCTAAGAAGGTAGTGTATACCAGTTCGGGGACGAAACCGGTGAGTCCCATCTCGGCCTCATGGCTAAGAAGGTAGTGTATACCTGTTCGCGGACGACACCGATCAGTCCCATCTCGGCCTCGTGGCTAAGAAGGTAGTGTATACCTGTTCGCGGACGACACCGATCAGTCCCATCTCGGCCTCATGGCTAAGAAGGTAGTGTATACCAGTTCCGGACGACACCGGTGAGCCCCTTCTCGGCCTCATGGCTAAGAAGGTAGTGTATACCTGTTCGCGGACGACACCGATCAGTCCCATCTCGGCCTCGTGGCTAAGAAGGTAGTGTATACCTGTTCGCGGACGACACCGATCAGTCCCATCTCGGCCTCATGGCTAAGAAGGTAGTGTATACCAGTTCCGGACGACACCGGTGAGCCCCTTCTCGGCCTCATGGCTAAGTAGGTATTGTATACCAGTTCCGGACGACACCGGTGAGTCCCATCTCGGCCTCATGGCTAAGAAGGTAGTGTATACCTGTTCGCGGACGACACCGATCAGTCCCATCTCGGCCTCATGGCTAAGAAGGTAGTGTATACCAGTTCGCGGACGACACCGATCAGTCCCATCTCGGCCTCATGGCTAAGAAGGTAGTGTATACCAGTTCCGGACGACACCGGTAAGTCCCTTCTCGGCCTCATGGCTAAGAAGGTAGTGTATACCAGTTCCGGACGACACCGGTGAGTCCCATCTCGGCCTCATGGCTAAGAAGGTAGTGTATACCTGTTCGCGGACGACACCGATCAGTCCCATCTCGGCCTCATGGCTAAGAAGGTAGTGTATACCAGTTCGGGGACGAAACCGGTGAGTCCCACCTCGGCCTCATGGCTAAGAAGGTAGTGTATACCTGTTCGCGGACGACACCGATCAGTCCCATCTCGGCCTCATGGCTAAGAAGGTAGTGTATACCAGTTCCGGAAGACACCGGTGAGCCCCTTCTCGGCCTCATGGCTAAGTAGGTAGTGTATACCAGTTCCGGACGACACCGGTGAGTCCCATCTCGGCCTCATGGCTAAGAAGGTAGTGTATACCTGTTCGCGAACGACACCGATCAGTCCCTTCTCGGCCTCATGGCTAAGAAGGTAGTGTATACCAGTTCGGGGACGAAACCGATCAGTCCCATCTCGGTCTCATGGCTAAGAAGGTAGTGTATACCAGTTCCGGACGACACCGGTGAGCCCCTTCTCGGCCTCATGGCTAAGTAGGTAGTGTATACCAGTTCCGGACGACACCGGTAAGTCCCTCCTCGGCCTCATGGCTAAGAAGGTCGTGTATACCAGTTCGCGGACGACACCGATCAGTCCCATCTCGGCCTCATGGCTAAGAAGGTAGTGTATACCAGTTCCGGACGACACTGGTAAGTCCCTTCTCGGCCTCATGGCTAAGAAGGTAGTGTATACCAGTTCCGGACGACACCGGTGAGTCCCATCTCGGCCTCATGGCTAAGAAGGTAGTGTATACCTGTTCGCGGACGACACCGATCAGTCCCATCTCGGCCTCATGGCTAAGAAGATAGTGTATACCAGTTCGGGGACGAAACCGGTGAGTCCCACCTCGGCCTCATGGCTAAGAAGGTAGTGTATACCTGTTCGCGGACGACACTGATCAGTCCCATCTCGGCCTCATGGCTAAGAAGGTAGTGTATACCAGTTCCGGACGACACCGGTGAGTCCCATCTCGGCCTCATGGCTAAGAAGGTAGTGTATACCAGTTTCGGACGACACCGGTAAGTCCCTTCTCGGCCTCATGGCTAAGAAGGTAGTGTATACCAGTTCGGGGACGAAACCGGTGAGTCCCATCTCGGCCTCATGGCTAAGAAGGTAGTGTATACCTGTTCGCGGACGACACCGATCAGTCCCATCTCGGCCTCGTGGCTAAGAAGGTAGTGTATACCTGTTCGCGGACGACACCGATCAGTCCCATCTCGGCCTCATGGCTAAGAAGGTAGTGTATACCAGTTCCGGACGACACCGGTGAGCCCCTTCTCGGCCTCATGGCTAAGTAGGTATTGTATACCAGTTCCGGACGACACCGGTGAGTCCCATCTGGGCCTCATGGCTAAGAAGGTAGTGTATACCTGTTCGCGAACGACACCGATCAGTCCCATCTCGGCCTCATGGCTAAGAAGGTAGTGTATACCTGTTCGCGGACGACACCGATCAGTCCCATCTCGGCCTCATGGCTAAGAAGGTAGTGTATACCTGTTCGCGGACGACACCGATCAGTCCCATCTCGGTCTCATGGCTAAGTAGGTAGTGTATACCAGTTCCGGACGACACCGGTAAGTCCCTTCTCGGCCTCATGGCTAAGAAGGTAGTGTATACCTGTTCGCGGACGACACCGATCAGTCCCATCTCGGCCTCATGGCTAAGAAGGTAGTGTATACCAGTTCGAGGACGACACCGATCAGTCCCATCTCGGCCTCATGGCTAAGAAGGTAGTGTATACCAATTCCGGACGACACCGGTAAGTCCCTTCTCGGCCTCATGGCTAAGAAGGTAGTGTATACCAGTTCCGGACGACACCGGTGAGTCCCATCTCGGCCTCATGGCTAAGAAGGTAGTGTATACCTGTTCGCGGACGACACCGATCAGTCCCTTCTCGGCCTCATGGCTAAGAAGGTAGTGTATACCAGTTCGGGGACGAAACCGGTGAGTCCCACCTCGGCCTCATGGCTAAGAAGGTAGTGTATACCTGTTCGCGGACGACACTGATCAGTCCCATCTCGGCCTCATGGCTAAGAAGGTAGTGTATACCAGTTCCGGACGACACCGGTAAGTCCCTTCTCGGCCTCATGGCTAAGAAGGTAGTGTATACCAGTTCGGGGACGAAACCGGTGAGTCCCATCTCGGCCTCATGGCTAAGAATGTAGTGTATACCTGTTCGCGGACGACACCGATCAGTCCCATCTCGGCCTCATGGCTAAGAAGGTAGTGTATACCAGTTCGCGGACGACACCGATCAGTCCCATCTCGGCCTCATGGCTAAGAAGGTAGTGTATACCAGTTCCGGACGACACTGGTAAGTCCCTTCTCGGCCTCATGGCTAAGAAGGTAGTGTATACCAGTTCCGGACGACACCGGTGAGTCCCATCTCGGCCTCATGGCTAAGAATGTAGTGTATACCTGTTCGCGGACGACACCGATCAGTCCCATCTCGGCCTCATGGCTAAGAAGATAGTGTATACCAGTTCGGGGACGAAACCGGTGAGTCCCACCTCGGCCTCATGGCTAAGAAGGTAGTGTATACCTGTTCGCGGACGACACTGATCAGTCCCATCTCGGCCTCATGGCTAAGAAGGTAGTGTATACCAGTTCCGGACGACACCGGTGAGTCCCATCTCGGCCTCATGGCTAAGAAGGTAGTGTATACCAGTTTCGGACGACACCGGTAAGTCCCTTCTCGGCCTCATGGCTAAGAAGGTAGTGTATACCAGTTCGGGGACGAAACCGGTGAGTCCCATCTCGGCCTCATGGCTAAGAAGGTAGTGTATACCTGTTCGCGGACGACACCGATCAGTCCCATCTCGGCCTCGTGGCTAAGAAGGTAGTGTATACCTGTTCGCGGACGACACCGATCAGTCCCATCTCGGCCTCATGGCTAAGAAGGTAGTGTATACCAGTTCCGGACGACACCGGTGAGCCCCTTCTCGGCCTCATGGCTAAGTAGGTATTGTATACCAGTTCCGGACGACACCGGTGAGTCCCATCTGGGCCTCATGGCTAAGAAGGTAGTGTATACCTGTTCGCGAACGACACCGATCAGTCCCATCTCGGCCTCATGGCTAAGAAGGTAGTGTATACCTGTTCGCGGACGACACCGATCAGTCCCATCTCGGCCTCATGGCTAAGAAGGTAGTGTATACCTGTTCGCGGACGACACCGATCAGTCCCATCTCGGTCTCATGGCTAAGTAGGTAGTGTATACCAGTTCCGGACGACACCGGTAAGTCCCTTCTCGGCCTCATGGCTAAGAAGGTAGTGTATACCTGTTCGCGGACGACACCGATCCGTCCCATCTCGGCCTCATGGCTAAGAAGGTAGTGTATACCAGTTCGAGGACGACACCGATCAGTCCCATCTCGGCCTCATGGCTAAGAAGGTAGTGTATACCAATTCCGGACGACACCGGTAAGTCCCTTCTCGGCCTCATGGCTAAGAAGGTAGTGTATACCAGTTCCGGACGACACCGGTGAGTCCCATCTCGGCCTCATGGCTAAGAAGGTAGTGTATACCTGTTCGCGGACGACACCGATCAGTCCCTTCTCGGCCTCATGGCTAAGAAGGTAGTGTATACCAGTTCGGGGACGAAACCGGTGAGTCCCACCTCGGCCTCATGGCTAAGAAGGTAGTGTATACCTGTTCGCGGACGACACTGATCAGTCCCATCTCGGCCTCATGGCTAAGAAGGTAGTGTATACCAGTTCCGGACGACACCGGTAAGTCCCTTCTCGGCCTCATGGCTAAGAAGGTAGTGTATACCAGTTCGGGGACGAAACCGGTGAGTCCCATCTCGGCCTCATGGCTAAGAAGGTAGTGTATACCTGTTCGCGGACGACACCGATCAGTCCCATCTCGGCCTCATGGCTAAGAAGGTAGTGTATACCAGTTCGGGGACGACACCGGTGAGTCCCATCTCGGCCTCATGGCTAAGAAGGTAGTGTATACCAGTTCCGGACGACACCGGTAAGTCCCTTCTCGGCCTCATGGCTAAGAAGGTAGTGTATACCAGTTCGGGGACGAAACCGGTGAGTCCCATCTCGGCCTCATGGCTAAGAAGGTAGTGTATACCTGTTCGCGGGCGACACCGATCAGTCCCATCTCGGCCTCGTGGCTAAGTAGGTAGTATATACCAGTTCCGGACGACACCGGTGAGTCCCATCTCGGCCTCATGGCTAACAAGGTAGTGTATACCTGTTCGCGGACGACACCGATCAGTCCCATCTCGGCCACATGGCTAAGAAGGTAGTGTATACCTGTTCGCGGACAACACCGATCAGTCCCATCTCTGCCTCATGGCTAAGTAGGTAGTGTGTACCAGTTCCGGACGACACCGGTGAGTCCCATCTCGGCCTCATGGCTAAGAAGGTAGTGTATACCTGTTCGCGGACGACACCGATCAGTCCCTTCTCGGCCTCATGGCTAAGAAGGTAGTGTATACCAGTTCGGGGACGAAACCGGTGAGTCCCACCTCGGCCTCATGGCTAAGAAGGTAGTGTATTCCTGTTCGCGGACGACACCGATCAGTCCCATCTCGGCCTCATGGCTAAGAAGGTAGTGTATACCAGTTCAGGACGACACCGGTAAGTCCCTTCTCGGCCTCATGGCTAAGAAGGTAGTGTATACCAGTTCGGGGACGAAACCGGTGAGTCCCATCTCGGCCTCATGGGTAAGAAGGTAGTGTATACCTGTTCGCGGACGACACCGATCAGTCCCATCTCGGCCTCATGGCTAAGAAGGTAGTGTATACCAGTTCGGGGACGACACCGGTGAGTCCCATCTCGGCCTCATGGCTAAGAAGGTAGTGTATACCAGTTCGCGGACGACACCGATCAGTCCCATCTCGGCCTCATGGCTAAGAAGGTAGTGTATACCTGTTCGCGGACGACACCGATCAGTCCCATCTCGGCCTCATGGCTAAGAAGGTAGTGTATACCAGTTCGGGGACGACACCGGTGAGTCCCATCTCGGCCTCATGGCTAAGAAGGTAGTGTATACCAGTTCGCGGACGACACCGATCAGTCCCATCTCGGCCTCATGGCTAAGAAGGTAGTGTATACCAGTTCGGGGACGAAACCGGTGAGCCCCTTCTCGGCCTCATGGCTAAGAAGGTAGTGTATACCTGTTCGCGGACGACACCGATCAGTCCCTTCTCGGCCTCATGGCTAAGAAGGTAGTGTATACCAGTTCGGGGACGAAACCGGTGAGTCCCACCTCGGCCTCATGGCTAAGAAGGTAGTGTATACCAGTTCAGGACGACACCGGTAAGTCCCTTCTCGGCCTCATGGCTAAGAAGGTAGTGTATACCAGTTCCGGACGACACCGGTAAGTCCCTTCTCGGCCTCATGGCTAAGAAGGTAGTGTATACCAGTTCGGGGACGAATCCGGTGAGTCCCATCTCGGCCTCATGGCTAAGAAGGTAGTGTATACCAGTTCAGAACGACACCGGTAAGTCCCTTCTCGGCCTCATGGCTAAGAAGGTAGTGTATACCAGTTCGGGGACGAAAAAGGTGAGTCCCATCTCGGCCTCATGGCTAAGAAGGTAGTGTATACCTGTTCGCGGACGACACCGATCAGTCCCATCTCGGCCTCATGGCTAAGAAGGTAGTGTATACCAGTTCGGGGACGACACCGGTGAGTCCCATCTCGGCCTCATGGCTAAGAAGGTAGTGTATACCAGTTCGGGGACGAAACCGATCAGTCCCATCTCGGTCTCATGGCTAAGAAGGTAGTGTATACCAGTTCCGGACGACACCGGTGAGCCCCTTCTCGGCCTCATGGCTAAGTAGGTAGTGTATACCAGTTCCGGACGACACCGGTAAGTCCCTCCTCGGCCTCATGGCTAAGAAGGTAGTGTATACCTGTTCGCGGACGACACCGATCAGTCCCATCTCGGCCTCATGGCTAAGAAGGTAGTGTATACCAGTTCGCGGACGACACCGATCAGTCCCATCTCGGCCTCATGGCTAAGAAGGTAGTGTATACCAGTTCCGGACGACACTGGTAAGTCCCTTCTCGGCCTCATGGCTAAGAAGGTAGTGTATACCAGTTCCGGACGACACCGGTGAGTCCCATCTCGGCCTCATGGCTAAGAAGGTAGTGTATACCAGTTCCGGACGACACCGGTGAGCCCCTTCTCGGCCTCATGGCTAAGTAGGTAGTGTATACCAGTTCCGGACGACACCGGTGAGTCCCATCTGGGCCTCATGGCTAAGAAGGTAGTGTATACCTGTTCGCGAACGACACCGATCAGTCCCATCTCGGCCTCATGGCTAAGAAGGTAGTGTATACCAGTTCGCGGACGACACCGATCAGTCCCATCTCGGCCTCATGGCTAAGAAGGTAGTGTATACCAGTTCCGGACGACACCGGTAAGTCCCTTCTCGGCCTCATGGCTAAGAAGGTAGTGTATACCAGTTCCGGACGACACCGGTGAGTCCCATCTCGGCCTCATGGCTAAGAAGGTAGTGTATACCTGTTCGCGGACGACACCGATCAGTCCCATCTCGGCCTCATGGCTAAGAAGGTAGTGTATACCAGTTCGGGGACGAAACCGGTGAGTCCCACCTCGGCCTCATGGCTAAGAAGGTAGTGTATACCTGTTCGCGGACGACACCGATCAGTCCCATCTCGGCCTCATGGCTAAGAAGGTAGTGTATACCAGTTCCGGAAGACACCGGTGAGCCCCTTCTCGGCCTCATGGCTAAGTAGGTAGTGTATACCAGTTCCGGACGACACCGGTGAGTCCCATCTCGGCCTCATGGCTAAGAAGGTAGTGTATACCTGTTCGCGGACGACACCGATCAGTCCCATCTCGGCCTCATGGCTAAGAAGGTAGTGTATACCAGTTCGCGGACGACACCGATCAGTCCCATCTCGGCCTCATGGCTAAGAAGGTAGTGTATACCAGTTCCGGACGACACTGGTAAGTCCCTTCTCGGCCTCATGGCTAAGAAGGTAGTGTATACCAGTTCCGGACGACACCGGTGAGTCCCATCTCGGCCTCATGGCTAAGAAGGTAGTGTATACCTGTTCGCGGACGACACCGATCAGTCCCATCTCGGCCTCATGGCTAAGAAGGTAGTGTATACCAGTTCGGGGACGAAACCGGTGAGTCCCACCTCGGCCTCATGGCTAAGAAGGTAGTGTATACCTGTTCGCGGACGACACTGATCAGTCCCATCTCGGCCTCATGGCTAAGAAGGTAGTGCATACCAGTTCCGGACGACACCGGTGAGTCCCATCTCGGCCTCATGGCTAAGAAGGTAGTGTATACCAGTTTCGGACGACACCGGTAAGTCCCTTCTCGGCCTCATGGCTAAGAAGGTAGTGTATACCAGTTCGGGGACGAAACCGGTGAGTCCCATCTCGGCCTCATGGCTAAGAAGGTAGTGTATACCTGTTCGCGGACGACACCGATCAGTCCCATCTCGGCCTCATGGCTAAGAAGGTAGTGTATACCAGTTCCGGACGACACCGGTAAGTCCCTTCTCGGCCTCATGGCTAAGAAGGTAGTGTATACCAGTTCGGGGACGAAACCGGTGAGTCCCATCTCGGCCTCATGGCTAAGAAGGTAGTGTATACCTGTTCGCGGACGACACCGATCAGTCCCATCTCGGCCTCATGGCTAAGAAGGTAGTGTATACCTGTTCGCGGACGACACCGATCAGTCCCATCTCGGTCTCATGGCTAAGAAGGTAGTGTACACCAGTTCCGGACGACACCGGTGAGCCCCTTCTCGGCCTCATGGCTAAGAAGGTAGTGTATACCAGTTCCGGACGACACCGGTGAGTCCCATCTCGGCCTCATGGCTAAGAAGGTAGTGTATACCTGTTCGCGGACGACACCGATCAGTCCCTTCTCGGCCTCATGGCTAAGAAGGTAGTGTATACCAGTTCGGGGACGAAACCGGTGAGTCCCACCTCGGCCTCATGGCTAAGAAGGTAGTGTATACCTGTTCGCGGACGACACTGATCAGTCCCATCTCGGCCTCATGGCTAAGAAGGTAGTGTATACCAGTTCCGGACGACACCGGTGAGTCCCATCTCGGCCTCATGGCTAAGAAGGTAGTGTATACCAGTTCCGGACGACACCGGTAAGTCCCTTCTCGGCCTCATGGCTAAGAAGGTAGTGTATACCAGTTCGGGGACGAAACCGGTGAGTCCCATCTCGGCCTCATGGCTAAGAAGGTAGTGTATACCTGTTCGCGGACGACACCGATCAGTCCCATCTCGGCCTCGTGGCTAAGAAGGTAGTGTATACCTGTTCGCGGACGACACCGATCAGTCCCATCTCGGCCTCATGGCTAAGAAGGTAGTGTATACCAGTTCCGGAAGACACCGGTGAGCCCCTTCTCGGCCTCATGGCTAAGTAGGTAGTGTATACCAGTTCCGGACGACACCGGTGAGTCCCATCTCGGCCTCATGGCTAAGAAGGTAGTGTATACCTGTTCGCGAACGACACCGATCAGTCCCTTCTCGGCCTCATGGCTAAGAAGGTGGTGTATACCAGTTCGGGGACGAAACCGATCAGTCCCATCTCGGTCTCATGGCTAAGAAGGTAGTGTATACGAGTTCCGGACGACACCGGTGAGCCCCTTCTCGGCCTCATGGCTAAGTAGGTAGTGTATACCAGTTCCGGACGACACCGGTAAGTCCCTCCTCGGCCTCATGGCTAAGAAGGTAGTGTATACCTGTTCGCGGACGACACCGATCAGTCCCATCTCGGCCTCATGGCTAAGAAGGTAGTGTATACCAGTTCGCGGACGACACCGATCAGTCCCATCTCGGCCTCATGGCTAAGAAGGTAGTGTATACCAGTTCCGGACGACACCGGTAAGTCCCTTCTCGGCCTCATGGCTAAGAAGGTAGTGTATACCAGTTCCGGACGACACCGGTGAGTCCCATCTCGGCCTCATGGCTAAGAAGGTAGTGTATACCTGTTCGCGGACGACACCGATCAGTCCCATCTCGGCCTCATGGCTAAGAAGGTAGTGTATACCAGTTCGGGGACGAAACCGGTGAGTCCCACCTCGGCCTCATGGCTAAGAAGGTAGTGTATACCTGTTCGCGGACGACACCGATCAGTCCCATCTCGGCCTCATGGCTAAGAAGGTAGTGTATACCAGTTCCGGAAGACACCGGTGAGCCCCTTCTCGGCCTCATGGCTAAGTAGGTAGTGTATACCAGTTCCGGACGACACCGGTGAGTCCCATCTCGGCCTCATGGCTAAGAAGGTAGTGTATACCTGTTCGCGAACGACACCGATCAGTCCCTTCTCGGCCTCATGGCTAAGAAGGTAGTGTATACCAGTTCGCGGACGACACCGATCAGTCCCATCTCGGCCTCATGGCTAAGAAGGTAGTGTATACCAGTTCCGGACGACACCGGTAAGTCCCATCTCGGCCTCATGGCTAAGAAGGTAGTGTATACCAGTTCCGGACGACACCGGTGAGTCCCATCTCGGCCTCATGGCTAAGAAGGTAGTGTATACCTGTTCGCGGACGACACCGATCAGTCCCATCTCGGCCTCATGGCTAAGAAGGTAGTGTATACCAGTTCGGGGACGAAACCGGTGAGTCCCACCTCGGCCTCATGGCTAAGAAGGTAGTGTATACCTGTTCGCGGACGACACTGATCAGTCCCATCTCGGCCTCATGGCTAAGAAGGTAGTGTATACCAGTTCCGGACGACACCGGTGAGTCCCATCTCGGCCTCATGGCTAAGAAGGTAGTGTATACCAGTTCCGGACGACACCGGTAAGTCCCTTCTCGGCCTCATGGCTAAGAAGGTAGTGTATACCAGTTCGGGGACGAAACCGGTGAGTCCCATCTCGGCCTCATGGCTAAGAAGGTAGTGTATACCTGTTCGCGGACGACACCGATCAGTCCCTTCTCGGCCTCATGGCTAAGAAGGTAGTGTATACCAGTTCGGGGACGAAACCGGTGAGTCCCACCTCGGCCTCATGGCTAAGAAGGTAGTGTATTCCTGTTCGCGGACGACACCGATCAGTCCCATCTCGGCCTCATGGCTAAGAAGGTAGTGTATACCAGTTCAGGACGACACCGGTAAGTCCCTTCTCGGCCTCATGGCTAAGAAGGTAGTGTATACCAGTTCGGGGACGAAACCGGTGAGTCCCACCTCGGCCTCATGGCTAAGAAGGTAGTGTATACCTGTTCGCGGACGACACTGATCAGTCCCATCTCGGCCTCATGGCTAAGAAGGTAGTGTATACCAGTTCCGGACGACACCGGTAAGTCCCTTCTCGGCCTCATGGCTAAGAAGGTAGTGTATACCAGTTCGGGGACGAAACCGGTGAGTCCCATCTCGGCCTCATGGCTAAGAAGGTAGTGTATACCTGTTCGCGGACGACACCGATCAGTCCCATCTCGGCCTCATGGCTAAGAAGGTAGTGTATACCAGTTCGGGGACGACACCGGTGAGTCCCATCTCGGCCTCATGGCTAAGAAGGTAGTGTATACCAGTTCCGGACGACACCGGTAAGTCCCTTCTCGGCCTCATGGCTAAGAAGGTAGTGTATACCAGTTCGGGGACGAAACCGGTGAGTCCCATCTCGGCCTCATGGCTAAGAAGGTAGTGTATACCTGTTCGCGGGCGACACCGATCAGTCCCATCTCGGCCTCGTGGCTAAGTAGGTAGTATATACCAGTTCCGGACGACACCGGTGAGTCCCATCTCGGCCTCATGGCTAACAAGGTAGTGTATACCTGTTCGCGGACGACACCGATCAGTCCCATCTCGGCCACATGGCTAAGAAGGTAGTGTATACCTGTTCGCGGACAACACCGATCAGTCCCATCTCTGCCTCATGGCTAAGTAGGTAGTGTGTACCAGTTCCGGACGACACCGGTGAGTCCCATCTCGGCCTCATGGCTAAGAAGGTAGTGTATACCTGTTCGCGGACGACACCGATCAGTCCCTTCTCGGCCTCATGGCTAAGAAGGTAGTGTATACCAGTTCGGGGACGAAACCGGTGAGTCCCACCTCGGCCTCATGGCTAAGAAGGTAGTGTATTCCTGTTCGCGGACGACACCGATCAGTCCCATCTCGGCCTCATGGCTAAGAAGGTAGTGTATACCAGTTCAGGACGACACCGGTAAGTCCCTTCTCGGCCTCATGGCTAAGAAGGTAGTGTATACCAGTTCGGGGACGAAACCGGTGAGTCCCATCTCGGCCTCATGGCTAAGAAGGTAGTGTATACCTGTTCGCGGACGACACCGATCAGTCCCATCTCGGCCTCATGGCTAAGAAGGTAGTGTATACCAGTTCGGGGACGACACCGGTGAGTCCCATCTCGGCCTCATGGCTAAGAAGGTAGTGTATACCAGTTCGCGGACGACACCGATCAGTCCCATCTCGGCCTCATGGCTAAGAAGGTAGTGTATACCTGTTCGCGGACGACACCGATCAGTCCCATCTCGGCCTCATGGCTAAGAAGGTAGTGTATACCAGTTCGGGGACGACACCGGTGAGTCCCATCTCGGCCTCATGGCTAAGAAGGTAGTGTATACCAGTTCGCGGACGACACCGATCAGTCCCATCTCGGCCTCATGGCTAAGAAGGTAGTGTATACCAGTTCGGGGACGAAACCGGTGAGCCCCTTCTCGGCCTCATGGCTAAGAAGGTAGTGTATACCTGTTCGCGGACGACACCGATCAGTCCCTTCTCGGCCTCATGGCTAAGAAGGTAGTGTATACCAGTTCGGGGACGAAACCGGTGAGTCCCACCTCGGCCTCATGGCTAAGAAGGTAGTGTATACCAGTTCAGGACGACACCGGTAAGTCCCTTCTCGGCCTCATGGCTAAGAAGGTAGTGTATACCAGTTCCGGACGACACCGGTAAGTCCCTTCTCGGCCTCATGGCTAAGAAGGTAGTGTATACCAGTTCGGGGACGAAACCGGTGAGTCCCATCTCGGCCTCATGGCTAAGAAGGTAGTGTATACCAGTTCAGAACGACACCGGTAAGTCCCTTCTCGGCCTCATGGCTAAGAAGGTAGTGTATACCAGTTCGGGGACGAAAAAGGTGAGTCCCATCTCGGCCTCATGGCTAAGAAGGTAGTGTATACCTGTTCGCGGACGACACCGATCAGTCCCATCTCGGCCTCATGGCTAAGAAGGTAGTGTATACCAGTTCGGGGACGACACCGGTGAGTCCCATCTCGGCCTCATGGCTAAGAAGGTAGTGTATACCAGTTCGGGGACGAAACCGATCAGTCCCATCTCGGTCTCATGGCTAAGAAGGTAGTGTATACCAGTTCCGGACGACACCGGTGAGCCCCTTCTCGGCCTCATGGCTAAGTAGGTAGTGTATACCAGTTCCGGACGACACCGGTAAGTCCCTCCTCGGCCTCATGGCTAAGAAGGTAGTGTATACCTGTTCGCGGACGACACCGATCAGTCCCATCTCGGCCTCATGGCTAAGAAGGTAGTGTATACCAGTTCGCGGACGACACCGATCAGTCCCATCTCGGCCTCATGGCTAAGAAGGTAGTGTATACCAGTTCCGGACGACACTGGTAAGTCCCTTCTCGGCCTCATGGCTAAGAAGGTAGTGTATACCAGTTCCGGACGACACCGGTGAGTCCCATCTCGGCCTCATGGCTAAGAAGGTAGTGTATACCAGTTCCGGACGACACCGGTGAGCCCCTTCTCGGCCTCATGGCTAAGTAGGTAGTGTATACCAGTTCCGGACGACACCGGTGAGTCCCATCTGGGCCTCATGGCTAAGAAGGTAGTGTATACCTGTTCGCGAACGACACCGATCAGTCCCATCTCGGCCTCATGGCTAAGAAGGTAGTGTATACCAGTTCGCGGACGACACCGATCAGTCCCATCTCGGCCTCATGGCTAAGAAGGTAGTGTATACCAGTTCCGGACGACACCGGTAAGTCCCTTCTCGGCCTCATGGCTAAGAAGGTAGTGTATACCAGTTCCGGACGACACCGGTGAGTCCCATCTCGGCCTCATGGCTAAGAAGGTAGTGTATACCTGTTCGCGGACGACACCGATCAGTCCCATCTCGGCCTCATGGCTAAGAAGGTAGTGTATACCAGTTCGGGGACGAAACCGGTGAGTCCCACCTCGGCCTCATGGCTAAGAAGGTAGTGTATACCTGTTCGCGGACGACACCGATCAGTCCCATCTCGGCCTCATGGCTAAGAAGGTAGTGTATACCAGTTCCGGAAGACACCGGTGAGCCCCTTCTCGGCCTCATGGCTAAGTAGGTAGTGTATACCAGTTCCGGACGACACCGGTGAGTCCCATCTCGGCCTCATGGCTAAGAAGGTAGTGTATACCTGTTCGCGGACGACACCGATCAGTCCCATCTCGGCCTCATGGCTAAGAAGGTAGTGTATACCAGTTCGCGGACGACACCGATCAGTCCCATCTCGGCCTCATGGCTAAGAAGGTAGTGTATACCAGTTCCGGACGACACTGGTAAGTCCCTTCTCGGCCTCATGGCTAAGAAGGTAGTGTATACCAGTTCCGGACGACACCGGTGAGTCCCATCTCGGCCTCATGGCTAAGAAGGTAGTGTATACCTGTTCGCGGACGACACCGATCAGTCCCATCTCGGCCTCATGGCTAAGAAGGTAGTGTATACCAGTTCGGGGACGAAACCGGTGAGTCCCACCTCGGCCTCATGGCTAAGAAGGTAGTGTATACCTGTTCGCGGACGACACTGATCAGTCCCATCTCGGCCTCATGGCTAAGAAGGTAGTGCATACCAGTTCCGGACGACACCGGTGAGTCCCATCTCGGCCTCATGGCTAAGAAGGTAGTGTATACCAGTTTCGGACGACACCGGTAAGTCCCTTCTCGGCCTCATGGCTAAGAAGGTAGTGTATACCAGTTCGGGGACGAAACCGGTGAGTCCCATCTCGGCCTCATGGCTAAGAAGGTAGTGTATACCTGTTCGCGGACGACACCGATCAGTCCCATCTCGGCCTCATGGCTAAGAAGGTAGTGTATACCAGTTCCGGACGACACCGGTAAGTCCCTTCTCGGCCTCATGGCTAAGAAGGTAGTGTATACCAGTTCGGGGACGAAACCGGTGAGTCCCATCTCGGCCTCATGGCTAAGAAGGTAGTGTATACCTGTTCGCGGACGACACCGATCAGTCCCATCTCGGCCTCATGGCTAAGAAGGTAGTGTATACCTGTTCGCGGACGACACCGATCAGTCCCATCTCGGTCTCATGGCTAAGAAGGTAGTGTACACCAGTTCCGGACGACACCGGTGAGCCCCTTCTCGGCCTCATGGCTAAGAAGGTAGTGTATACCAGTTCCGGACGACACCGGTGAGTCCCATCTCGGCCTCATGGCTAAGAAGGTAGTGTATACCTGTTCGCGGACGACACCGATCAGTCCCTTCTCGGCCTCATGGCTAAGAAGGTAGTGTATACCAGTTCGGGGACGAAACCGGTGAGTCCCACCTCGGCCTCATGGCTAAGAAGGTAGTGTATACCTGTTCGCGGACGACACTGATCAGTCCCATCTCGGCCTCATGGCTAAGAAGGTAGTGTATACCAGTTCCGGACGACACCGGTGAGTCCCATCTCGGCCTCATGGCTAAGAAGGTAGTGTATACCAGTTCCGGACGACACCGGTAAGTCCCTTCTCGGCCTCATGGCTAAGAAGGTAGTGTATACCAGTTCGGGGACGAAACCGGTGAGTCCCATCTCGGCCTCATGGCTAAGAAGGTAGTGTATACCTGTTCGCGGACGACACCGATCAGTCCCATCTCGGCCTCGTGGCTAAGAAGGTAGTGTATACCTGTTCGCGGACGACACCGATCAGTCCCATCTCGGCCTCATGGCTAAGAAGGTAGTGTATACCAGTTCCGGAAGACACCGGTGAGCCCCTTCTCGGCCTCATGGCTAAGTAGGTAGTGTATACCAGTTCCGGACGACACCGGTGAGTCCCATCTCGGCCTCATGGCTAAGAAGGTAGTGTATACCTGTTCGCGAACGACACCGATCAGTCCCTTCTCGGCCTCATGGCTAAGAAGGTGGTGTATACCAGTTCGGGGACGAAACCGATCAGTCCCATCTCGGTCTCATGGCTAAGAAGGTAGTGTATACGAGTTCCGGACGACACCGGTGAGCCCCTTCTCGGCCTCATGGCTAAGTAGGTAGTGTATACCAGTTCCGGACGACACCGGTAAGTCCCTCCTCGGCCTCATGGCTAAGAAGGTAGTGTATACCTGTTCGCGGACGACACCGATCAGTCCCATCTCGGCCTCATGGCTAAGAAGGTAGTGTATACCAGTTCGCGGACGACACCGATCAGTCCCATCTCGGCCTCATGGCTAAGAAGGTAGTGTATACCAGTTCCGGACGACACCGGTAAGTCCCTTCTCGGCCTCATGGCTAAGAAGGTAGTGTATACCAGTTCCGGACGACACCGGTGAGTCCCATCTCGGCCTCATGGCTAAGAAGGTAGTGTATACCTGTTCGCGGACGACACCGATCAGTCCCATCTCGGCCTCATGGCTAAGAAGGTAGTGTATACCAGTTCGGGGACGAAACCGGTGAGTCCCACCTCGGCCTCATGGCTAAGAAGGTAGTGTATACCTGTTCGCGGACGACACCGATCAGTCCCATCTCGGCCTCATGGCTAAGAAGGTAGTGTATACCAGTTCCGGAAGACACCGGTGAGCCCCTTCTCGGCCTCATGGCTAAGTAGGTAGTGTATACCAGTTCCGGACGACACCGGTGAGTCCCATCTCGGCCTCATGGCTAAGAAGGTAGTGTATACCTGTTCGCGAACGACACCGATCAGTCCCTTCTCGGCCTCATGGCTAAGAAGGTAGTGTATACCAGTTCGCGGACGACACCGATCAGTCCCATCTCGGCCTCATGGCTAAGAAGGTAGTGTATACCAGTTCCGGACGACACCGGTAAGTCCCATCTCGGCCTCATGGCTAAGAAGGTAGTGTATACCAGTTCCGGACGACACCGGTGAGTCCCATCTCGGCCTCATGGCTAAGAAGGTAGTGTATACCTGTTCGCGGACGACACCGATCAGTCCCATCTCGGCCTCATGGCTAAGAAGGTAGTGTATACCAGTTCGGGGACGAAACCGGTGAGTCCCACCTCGGCCTCATGGCTAAGAAGGTAGTGTATACCTGTTCGCGGACGACACTGATCAGTCCCATCTCGGCCTCATGGCTAAGAAGGTAGTGTATACCAGTTCCGGACGACACCGGTGAGTCCCATCTCGGCCTCATGGCTAAGAAGGTAGTGTATACCAGTTCCGGACGACACCGGTAAGTCCCTTCTCGGCCTCATGGCTAAGAAGGTAGTGTATACCAGTTCGGGGACGAAACCGGTGAGTCCCATCTCGGCCTCATGGCTAAGAAGGTAGTGTATACCTGTTCGCGGACGACACCGATCAGTCCCATCTCGGCCTCGTGGCTAAGAAGGTAGTGTATACCTGTTCGCGGGCGACACCGATCAGTCCCATCTCGGCCTCATGGCTAAGAAGGTAGTGTATACCAGTTCCGGAAGACACCGGTGAGCCCCTTCTCGGCCTCATGGCTAAGTAGGTAGTGTATACCAGTTCCGGACGACACCGGTGAGTCCCATCTCGGCCTCATGGCTAAGAAGGTAGTGTATACCTGTTCGCGAACGACACCGATCAGTCCCTTCTCGGCCTCATGGCTAAGAAGGTGGTGTATACCAGTTCGGGGACGAAACCGATCAGTCCCATCTCGGTCTCATGGCTAAGAAGGTAGTGTATACGAGTTCCGGACGACACCGGTGAGCCCCTTCTCGGCCTCATGGCTAAGTAGGTAGTGTATACCAGTTCCGGACGACACCGGTAAGTCCCTCCTCGGCCTCATGGTTAAGAAGGTAGTGTATACCTGTTCGCGGACGACACCGATCAGTCCCATCTCGGCCTCATGGCTAAGAAGGTAGTGTATACCAGTTCGCGGACGACACCGATCAGTCCCATCTCGGCCTCATGGCTAAGAAGGTAGTGTATACCAGTTCCGGACGACACCGGTAAGTCCCTTCTCGGCCTCATGGCTAAGAAGGTAGTGTATACCTGTTCGCGGACGACACTGATCAGTCCCATCTCGGCCTCATGGCTAAGAAGGTAGTGTATACCAGTTCCGGACGACACCGGTGAGTCCCATCTCGGCCTCATGGCTAAGAAGGTAGTGTATACCAGTTCCGGACGACACCGGTAAGTCCCTTCTCGGCCTCATGGCTAAGAAGGTAGTGTATACCAGTTCGGGGACGAAACCGGTGAGTCCCATCTCGGCCTCATGGCTAAGAAGGTAGTGTATACCTGTTCGCGGACGACACCGATCAGTCCCATCTCGGCCTCGTGGCTAAGAAGGTAGTGTATACCTGTTCGCGGACGACACCGATCAGTCCCATCTCGGCCTCATGGCTAAGAAGGTAGTGTATACCAGTTCCGGAAGACACCGGTGAGCCCCTTCTCGGCCTCATGGCTAAGTAGGTAGTGTATACCAGTTCCGGACGACACCGGTGAGTCCCATCTCGGCCTCATGGCTAAGAAGGTAGTGTATACCTGTTCGCGAACGACACCGATCAGTCCCTTCTCGGCCTCATGGCTAAGAAGGTAGTGTATACCTGTTCGCGGACGACACCGATCAGTCCCATCTCGGCCTCATGGCTAAGAAGGTAGTGTATACCAGTTCGCGGACGACACCGATCAGTCCCATCTCGGCCTCATGGCTAAGAAGGTAGTGTATACCAGTTCCGGACGACACCGGTAAGTCCCTTCTCGGCCTCATGGCTAAGAAGGTAGTGTATACCAGTTCCGGACGACACCGGTGAGTCCCATCTCGGCCTCATGGCTAAGAAGGTAGTGTATACCTGTTCGCGGACGACACCGATCAGTCCCATCTCGGCCTCATGGCTAAGAAGGTAGTGTATACCAGTTCGGGGACGAAACCGGTGAGTCCCACCTCGGCCTCATGGCTAAGAAGGTAGTGTATACCTGTTCGCGGACGACACCGATCAGTCCCATCTCGGCCTCATGGCTAAGAAGGTAGTGTATACCAGTTCCGGAAGACACCGGTGAGCCCCTTCTCGGCCTCATGGCTAAGTAGGTAGTGTATACCAGTTCCGGACGACACCGGTGAGTCCCATCTCGGCCTCATGGCTAAGAAGGTAGTGTATACCTGTTCGCGAACGACACCGATCAGTCCCTTCTCGGCCTCATGGCTAAGAAGGTAGTGTATACCTGTTCGCGAACGACACCGATCAGTCCCTTCTCGGCCTCATGGCTAAGAAGGTGGTGTATACCAGTTCGGGGACGAAACCGATCAGTCCCATCTCGGTCTCATGGCTAAGAAGGTAGTGTATACGAGTTCCGGACGACACCGGTGAGCCCCTTCTCGGCCTCATGGCTAAGTAGGTAGTGTATACCAGTTCCGGACGACACCGGTAAGTCCCTCCTCGGCCTCATGGCTAAGAAGGTAGTGTATACCTGTTCGCGGACGACACCGATCAGTCCCATCTCGGCCTCATGGCTAAGAAGGTAGTGTATACCAGTTCGCGGACGACACCGATCAGTCCCATCTCGGCCTCATGGCTAAGAAGGTAGTGTATACCAGTTCCGGACGACACCGGTAAGTCCCTTCTCGGCCTCATGGCTAAGAAGGTAGTGTATACCAGTTCCGGACGACACCGGTGAGTCCCATCTCGGCCTCATGGCTAAGAAGGTAGTGTATACCTGTTCGCGGACGACACCGATCAGTCCCATCTCGGCCTCATGGCTAAGAAGGTAGTGTATACCAGTTCGGGGACGAAACCGGTGAGTCCCACCTCGGCCTCATGGCTAAGAAGGTAGTGTATACCTGTTCGCGGACGACACCGATCAGTCCCATCTCGGCCTCATGGCTAAGAAGGTAGTGTATACCAGTTCCGGAAGACACCGGTGAGCCCCTTCTCGGCCTCATGGCTAAGAAGGTAGTGTATACCTGTTCGCGGACGACACCGATCAGTCCCACCTCGGCCTCATGGCTAAGAAGGTAGTGTATACCTGTTCGCGGACGACACCGATCAGTCCCATCTCGGCCTCATGGCTAAGAAGGTAGTGTATACCAGTTCCGGAAGACACCGGTGAGCCCCTTCTCGGCCTCATGGCTAAGTAGGTAGTGTATACCAGTTCCGGACGACACCGGTGAGTCCCATCTCGGCCTCATGGCTAAGAAGGTAGTGTATACCTGTTCGCGGACGACACCGATCAGTCCCATCTCGGCCTCATGGCTAAGAAGGTAGTGTATACCAGTTCGCGGACGACACCGATCAGTCCCATCTCGGCCTCATGGCTAAGAAGGTAGTGTATACCAGTTCCGGACGACACTGGTAAGTCCCTTCTCGGCCTCATGGCTAAGAAGGTAGTGTATACCAGTTCCGGACGACACCGGTGAGTCCCATCTCGGCCTCATGGCTAAGAAGGTAGTGTATACCTGTTCGCGGACGACATAGATCAGTCCCATCTCGGCCTCATGGCTAAGAAGGTAGTGTGTACCAGTTCGGGGACGAAACCGGTGAGTCCCACCTCGGCCTCATGGCTAAGAAGGTAGTGTATACCTGTTCGCGGACGACACTGATCAGTCCCATCTCGGCCTCATGGCTAAGAAGGTAGTGTATACCAGTTCCGGACGACACCGGTGAGTCCCATCTCGGCCTCATGGCTAAGAAGGTAGTGTATACCAGTTTCGGACGACACCGGTAAGTCCCTTCTCGGCCTCATGGCTAAGAAGGTAGTGTATACCAGTTCGGGGACGAAACCGGTGAGTCCCATCTCGGCCTCATGGCTAAGAAGGTAGTGTATACCTGTTCGCGGACGACACCGATCAGTCCCATCTCGGCCTCATGGCTAAGAAGGTAGTGTATACCAGTTCCGGACGACACCGGTAAGTCCCTTCTCGGCCTCATGGCTAAGAAGGTAGTGTATACCAGTTCGGGGACGAAACCGGTGAGTCCCATCTCGGCCTCATGGCTAAGAAGGTAGTGTATACCTGTTCGCGGACGACACCGATCAGTCCCATCTCGGCCTCATGGCTAAGAAGGTAGTGTATACCTGTTCGCGGACGACACCGATCAGTCCCATCTCGGTCTCATGGCTAAGAAGGTAGTGTACACCAGTTCCGGACGACACCGGTGAGCCCCTTCTCGGCCTCATGGCTAAGAAGGTAGTGTATACCAGTTCCGGACGACACCGGTGAGTCCCATCTCGGCCTCATGGCTAAGAAGGTAGTGTATACCTGTTCGCGGACGACTCCGATCAGTCCCTTCTCGGCCTCATGGCTAAGAAGGTAGTGTATACCAGTTCGGGGACGAAACCGGTGAGTCCCACCTCGGCCTCATGGCTAAGAAGGTAGTGTATACCTGTTCGCGGACGACACTGATCAGTCCCATCTCGGCCTCATGGCTAAGAAGGTAGTGTATACCAGTTCCGGACGACACCGGTGAGTCCCATCTCGGCCTCATGGCTAAGAAGGTAGTGTATACCAGTTCCGGACGACACCGGTAAGTCCCTTCTCGGCCTCATGGCTAAGAAGGTAGTGTATACCAGTTCGGGGACGAAACCGGTGAGTCCCATCTCGGCCTCATGGCTAAGAAGGTAGTGTATACCTGTTCGCGGACGACACCGATCAGTCCCATCTCGGCCTCGTGGCTAAGAAGGTAGTGTATACCTGTTCGCGGACGACACCGATCAGTCCCATCTCGGCCTCATGGCTAAGAAGGTAGTGTATACCAGTTCCGGAAGACACCGGTGAGCCCCTTCTCGGCCTCATGGCTAAGTAGGTAGTGTATACCAGTTCCGGACGACACCGGTGAGTCCCATCTCGGCCTCATGGCTAAGAAGGTAGTGTATACCTGTTCGCGAACGACACCGATCAGTCCCTTCTCGGCCTCATGGCTAAGAAGGTGGTGTATACCAGTTCGGGGACGAAACCGATCAGTCCCATCCCGGTCTCATGGCTAAGAAGGTAGTGTATACGAGTTCCGGACGACACCGGTGAGCCCCTTCTCGGCCTCATGGCTAAGTAGGTAGTGTATACCAGTTCCGGACGACACCGGTAAGTCCCTCCTCGGCCTCATGGCTAAGAAGGTAGTGTATACCTGTTCGCGGACGACACCGATCAGTCCCATCTCGGCCTCATGGCTAAGAAGGTAGTGTATACCAGTTCGCGGACGACACCGATCAGTCCCATCTCGGCCTCATGGCTAAGAAGGTAGTGTATACCAGTTCCGGACGACACCGGTAAGTCCCTTCTCGGCCTCATGGCTAAGAAGGTAGTGTATACCAGTTCCGGACGACACCGGTGAGTCCCATCTCGGCCTCATGGCTAAGAAGGTAGTGTATACCTGTTCGCGGACGACACCGATCAGTCCCATCTCGGCCTCATGGCTAAGAAGGTAGTGTATACCAGTTCGGGGACGAAACCGGTGAGTCCCACCTCGGGATCATGGCTAAGAAGGTAGTGTATACCAGTTCCGGAAGACACCGGTGAGCCCCTTCTCGGCCTCATGGCTAAGTAGGTAGTGTATACCAGTTCCGGACGACACCGGTGAGTCCCATCTCGGCCTCATGGCTAAGAAGGTAGTGTATACCTGTTCGCGAACGACACCGATCAGTCCCTTCTCGGCCTCATGGCTAAGAAGGTAGTGTATACCAGTTCGCGGACGACACCGATCAGTCCCATCTCGGCCTCATGGCTAAGAAGGTAGTGTATACCAGTTCCGGACGACACCGGTAAGTCCCATCTCGGCCTCATGGCTAAGAAGGTAGTGTATACCAGTTCCGGACGACACCGGTGAGTCCCATCTCGGCCTCATGGCTAAGAAGGTAGTGTATACCTGTTCGCGGACGACACCGATCAGTCCCATCTCGGCCTCATGGCTAAGAAGGTAGTGTATACCAGTTCGGGGACGAAACCGGTGAGTCCCACCTCGGCCTCATGGCTAAGAAGGTAGTGTATACCTGTTCGCGGACGACACTGATCAGTCCCATCTCGGCCTCATGGCTAAGAAGGTAGTGTATACCAGTTCCGGACGACACCGGTGAGTCCCATCTCGGCCTCATGGCTAAGAAGGTAGTGTATACCAGTTCCGGACGACACCGGTAAGTCCCTTCTCGGCCTCATGGCTAAGAAGGTAGTGTATACCAGTTCGGGGACGAAACCGGTGAGTCCCATCTCGGCCTCATGGCTAAGAAGGTAGTGTATACCTGTTCGCGGACGACACCGATCAGTCCCATCTCGGCCTCGTGGCTAAGAAGGTAGTGTATACCTGTTCGCGGACGACACCGATCAGTCCCATCTCGGCCTCATGGCTAAGAAGGTAGTGTATACCAGTTCCGGAAGACACCGGTGAGCCCCTTCTCGGCCTCATGGCTAAGTAGGTAGTGTATACCAGTTCCGGACGACACCGGTGAGTCCCATCTCGGCCTCATGGCTAAGAAGGTAGTGTATACCTGTTCGCGAACGACACCGATCAGTCCCTTCTCGGCCACATGGCTAAGAAGGTGGTGTATACCAGTTCGGGGACGAAACCGATCAGTCCCATCTCGGTCTCATGGCTAAGAAGGTAGTGTATACGAGTTCCGGACGACACCGGTGAGCCCCTTCTCGGCCTCATGGCTAAGTAGGTAGTGTATACCAGTTCCGGACGACACCGGTAAGTCCCTCCTCGGCCTCATGGCTAAGAAGGTAGTGTATACCTGTTCGCGGACGACACCGATCAGTCCCATCTCGGCCTCATGGCTAAGAAGGTAGTGTATACCAGTTCGCGGACGACACCGATCAGTCCCATCTCGGCCTCATGGCTAAGAAGGTAGTGTATACCAGTTCCGGACGACACCGGTAAGTCCCTTCTCGGCCTCATGGCTAAGAAGGTAGTGTATACCAGTTCCGGACGACACCGGTGAGTCCCATCTCGGCCTCATGGCTAAGAAGGTAGTGTATACCTGTTCGCGGACGACACCGATCAGTCCCATCTCGGCCTCATGGCTAAGAAGGTAGTGTATACCAGTTCGGGGACGAAACCGGTGAGTCCCACCTCGGGATCATGGCTAAGAAGGTAGTGTATACCTGTTCGCGGACGACACCGATCAGTCCCATCTCGGCCTCATGGCTAAGAAGGTAGTGTATACCAGTTCCGGAAGACACCGGTGAGCCCCTTCTCGGCCTCATGGCTAAGTAGGTAGTGTATACCAGTTCCGGACGACACCGGTGAGTCCCATCTCGGCCTCATGGCTAAGAAGGTAGTGTATACCTGTTCGCGAACGACACCGATCAGTCCCTTCTCGGCCTCATGGCTAAGAAGGTAGTGTATACCAGTTCGCGGACGACACCGATCAGTCCCATCTCGGCCTCATGGCTAAGAAGGTAGTGTATACCAGTTCCGGACGACACCGGTAAGTCCCATCTCGGCCTCATGGCTAAGAAGGTAGTGTATACCAGTTCCGGACGACACCGGTGAGTCCCATCTCGGCCTCATGGCTAAGAAGGTAGTGTATACCTGTTCGCGGACGACACCGATCAGTCCCATCTCGGCCTCATGGCTAAGAAGGTAGTGTATACCAGTTCGGGGACGAAACCGGTGAGTCCCACCTCGGCCTCATGGCTAAGAAGGTAGTGTATACCTGTTCGCGGACGACACTGATCAGTCCCATCTCGGCCTCATGGCTAAGAAGGTAGTGTATACCAGTTCCGGACGACACCGGTGAGTCCCATCTCGGCCTCATGGCTAAGAAGGTAGTGTATACCAGTTCCGGACGACACCGGTAAGTCCCTTCTCGGCCTCATGGCTAAGAAGGTAGTGTATACCAGTTCGGGGACGAAACCGGTGAGTCCCATCTCGGCCTCATGGCTAAGAAGGTAGTGTATACCTGTTCGCGGACGACACAGATCAGTCCCATCTCGGCCTCGTGGCTAAGAAGGTAGTGTATACCTGTTCGTGGACGACACCGATCAGTCCCATCTCGGCCTCATGGCTAAGAAGGTAGTGTATACCAGTTCCGGAAGACACCGGTGAGCCCCTTCTCGGCCTCATGGCTAAGTAGGTAGTGTATACCAGTTCCGGACGACACCGGTGAGTCCCATCTCGGCCTCATGGCTAAGAAGGTAGTGTATACCTGTTCGCGAACGACACCGATCAGTCCCTTCTCGGCCTCATGGCTAAGAAGGTGGTGTATACCAGTTCGGGGACGAAACCGATCAGTCCCATCTCGGTCTCATGGCTAAGAAGGTAGTGTATACGAGTTCCGGACGACACCGGTGAGCCCCTTCTCGGCCTCATGGCTAAGTAGGTAGTGTATACCAGTTCCGGACGACACCGGTAAGTCCCTCCTCGGCCTCATGGCTAAGAAGGTAGTGTATACCTGTTCGCGGACGACACCGATCAGTCCCATCTCGGCCTCATGGCTAAGAAGGTAGTGTATACCAGTTCGCGGACGACACCGATCAGTCCCATCTCGGCCTCATGGCTAAGAAGGTAGTGTATACCAGTTCCGGACGACACCGGTAAGTCCCTTCTCGGCCTCATGGCTAAGAAGGTAGTGTATACCTGTTCGCGGACGACACCGGTGAGTCCCATCTCGGCCTCATGGCTAAGAAGGTAGTGTATACCAGTTCCGGACGACACCGGTAAATCCCTTCTCGGCCTCATGGCTAAGAAGGTAGTGTATACCAGTTCGGGGACGACACCGATCAGTCCCATCTCGGCCTCATGGCTAAGAAGGTAGTGTATACCAGTTCGCGGACGACACCGATCAGTCCCATCTCGGCCTCATGGCTAAGAAGGTAGTGTATACCAGTTCCGGACGACACCGGTAAGTCCCTTCTCGGCCTCATGGCTAAGAAGGTAGTGTATACCAGTTCCGGACGACACCGGTGAGTCCCATCTCGGCCTCATGGCTAAGAAGGTAGTGTATACCTGTTCGCGGACGACACCGATCAGTCCCATCTCGGCCTCATGGCTAAGAAGGTAGTGTATACCAGTTCGGGGACGAAACCGGTGAGTCCCACCTCGGGATCATGGCTAAGAAGGTAGTGTATACCTGTTCGCGGACGACACCGATCAGTCCCATCTCGGCCTCATGGCTAAGAAGGTAGTGTATACCAGTTCCGGAAGACACCGGTGAGCCCCTTCTCGGCCTCATGGCTAAGTAGGTAGTGTATACCAGTTCCGGACGACACCGGTGAGTCCCATCTCGGCCTCATGGCTAAGAAGGTAGTGTATACCTGTTCGCGAACGACACCGATCAGTCCCTTCTCGGCCTCATGGCTAAGAAGGTAGTGTATACCAGTTCGCGGACGACACCGATCAGTCCCATCTCGGCCTCATGGCTAAGAAGGTAGTGTATACCAGTTCCGGACGACACCGGTAAGTCCCATCTCGGCCTCATGGCTAAGAAGGTAGTGTATACCAGTTCCGGACGACACCGGTGAGTCCCATCTCGGCCTCATGGCTAAGAAGGTAGTGTATACCAGTTTCGGACGACACCGATCAGTCCCATCTCGGCCTCATGGCTAAGAAGGTAGTGCATACCAGTTCCGGACGACACCGGTGAGTCCCATCTCGGCCTCATGGCTAAGAAGGTAGTGTATACCAGTTTCGGACGACACCGGTAAGTCCCTTCTCGGCCTCATGGCTAAGAAGGTAGTGTATACCAGTTCGGGGACGAAACCGGTGAGTCCCATCTCGGCCTCATGGCTAAGAAGGTAGTGTATACCTGTTCGCGGACGACACCGATCAGTCCCATCTCGGCCTCATGGCTAAGAAGGTAGTGTATACCAGTTCCGGACGACACCGGTAAGTCCCTTCTCGGCCTCATGGCTAAGAAGGTAGTGTATACCAGTTCGGGGACGAAACCGGTGAGTCCCATCTCGGCCTCATGGCTAAGAAGGTAGTGTATACCTGTTCGCGGACGACACCGATCAGTCCCATCTCGGCCTCATGGCTAAGAAGGTAGTGTATACCTGTTCGCGGACGACACCGATCAGTCCCATCTCGGTCTCATGGCTAAGAAGGTAGTGTACACCAGTTCCGGACGACACCGGTGAGCCCCTTCTCGGCCTCATGGCTAAGAAGGTAGTGTATACCAGTTCCGGACGACACCGGTGAGTCCCATCTCGGCCTCATGGCTAAGAAGGTAGTGTATACCTGTTCGCGGACGACACCGATCAGTCCCTTCTCGGCCTCATGGCTAAGAAGGTAGTGTATACCAGTTCGGGGACGAAACCGGTGAGTCCCACCTCGGCCTCATGGCTAAGAAGGTAGTGTATACCTGTTCGCGGACGACACTGATCAGTCCCATCTCGGCCTCATGGCTAAGAAGGTAGTGTATACCAGTTCCGGACGACACCGGTGAGTCCCATCTCGGCCTCATGGCTAAGAAGGTAGTGTATACCAGTTCCGGACGACACCGGTAAGTCCCTTCTCGGCCTCATGGCTAAGAAGGTAGTGTATACCAGTTCGGGGACGAAACCGGTGAGTCCCATCTCGGCCTCATGGCTAAGAAGGTAGTGTATACCTGTTCGCGGACGACACCGATCAGTCCCATCTCGGCCTCGTGGCTAAGAAGGTAGTGTATACCTGTTCGCGGACGACACCGATCAGTCCCATCTCGGCCTCATGGCTAAGAAGGTAGTGTATACCAGTTCCGGAAGACACCGGTGAGCCCCTTCTCGGCCTCATGGCTAAGTAGGTAGTGTATACCAGTTCCGGACGACACCGGTGAGTCCCATCTCGGCCTCATGGCTAAGAAGGTAGTGTATACCTGTTCGCGAACGACACCGATCAGTCCCTTCTCGGCCTCATGGCTAAGAAGGTGGTGTATACCAGTTCGGGGACGAAACCGATCAGTCCCATCTCGGTCTCATGGCTAAGAAGGTAGTGTATACGAGTTCCGGACGACACCGGTGAGCCCCTTCTCGGCCTCATGGCTAAGTAGGTAGTGTATACCAGTTCCGGACGACACCGGTAAGTCCCTCCTCGGCCTCATGGCTAAGAAGGTAGTGTATACCTGTTCGCGGACGACACCGATCAGTCCCATCTCGGCCTCATGGCTAAGAAGGTAGTGTATACCAGTTCGCGGACGACACCGATCAGTCCCATCTCGGCCTCATGGCTAAGAAGGTAGTGTATACCAGTTCCGGACGACACCGGTAAGTCCCTTCTCGGCCTCATGGCTAAGAAGGTAGTGTATACCAGTTCCGGACGACACCGGTGAGTCCCATCTCGGCCTCATGGCTAAGAAGGTAGTGTATACCTGTTCGCGGACGACACCGATCAGTCCCATCTCGGCCTCATGGCTAAGAAGGTAGTGTATACCAGTTCGGGGACGAAACCGGTGAGTCCCACCTCGGCCTCATGGCTAAGAAGGTAGTGTATACCTGTTCGCGGACGACACCGATCAGTCCCATCTCGGCCTCATGGCTAAGAAGGTAGTGTATACCAGTTCCGGAAGACACCGGTGAGCCCCTTCTCGGCCTCATGGCTAAGTAGGTAGTGTATACCAGTTCCGGACGACACCGGTGAGTCCCATCTCGGCCTCATGGCTAAGAAGGTAGTGTATACCTGTTCGCGAACGACACCGATCAGTCCCTTCTCGGCCTCATGGCTAAGAAGGTAGTGTATACCAGTTCGCGGACGACACCGATCAGTCCCATCTCGGCCTCATGGCTAAGAAGGTAGTGTATACCAGTTCCGGACGACACCGGTAAGTCCCATCTCGGCCTCATGGCTAAGAAGGTAGTGTATACCAGTTCCGGACGACACCGGTGAGTCCCATCTCGGCCTCATGGCTAAGAAGGTAGTGTATACCTGTTCGCGGACGACACCGATCAGTCCCATCTCGGCCTCATGGCTAAGAAGGTAGTGTATACCAGTTCGGGGACGAAACCGGTGAGTCCCACCTCGGCCTCGTGGCTAAGAAGGTAGTGTATACCTGTTCGCGGGCGACACCGATCAGTCCCATCTCGGCCTCATGGCTAAGAAGGTAGTGTATACCAGTTCCGGAAGACACCGGTGAGCCCCTTCTCGGCCTCATGGCTAAGTAGGTAGTGTATACCAGTTCCGGACGACACCGGTGAGTCCCATCTCGGCCTCATGGCTAAGAAGGTAGTGTATACCTGTTCGCGGACGACACCGATCAGTCCCATCTCGGCCTCGTGGCTAAGAAGGTAGTGTATACCTGTTCGCGGGCGACACCGATCAGTCCCATCTCGGCCTCATGGCTAAGAAGGTAGTGTATACCAGTTCCGGAAGACACCGGTGAGCCCCTTCTCGGCCTCATGGCTAAGTAGGTAGTGTATACCAGTTCCGGACGACACCGGTGAGTCCCATCTCGGCCTCATGGCTAAGAAGGTAGTGTATACCTGTTCGCGAACGACACCGATCAGTCCCTTCTCGGCCTCATGGCTAAGAAGGTGGTGTATACCAGTTCGGGGACGAAACCGATCAGTCCCATCTCGGTCTCATGGCTAAGAAGGTAGTGTATACGAGTTCCGGACGACACCGGTGAGCCCCTTCTCGGCCTCATGGCTAAGTAGGTAGTGTATACCAGTTCCGGACGACACCGGTAAGTCCCTCCTCGGCCTCATGGTTAAGAAGGTAGTGTATACCTGTTCGCGGACGACACCGATCAGTCCCATCTCGGCCTCATGGCTAAGAAGGTAGTGTATACCAGTTCGCGGACGACACCGATCAGTCCCATCTCGGCCTCATGGCTAAGAAGGTAGTGTATACCAGTTCCGGACGACACCGGTAAGTCCCTTCTCGGCCTCATGGCTAAGAAGGTAGTGTATACCTGTTCGCGGACGACACTGATCAGTCCCATCTCGGCCTCATGGCTAAGAAGGTAGTGTATACCAGTTCCGGACGACACCGGTGAGTCCCATCTCGGCCTCATGGCTAAGAAGGTAGTGTATACCAGTTCCGGACGACACCGGTAAGTCCCTTCTCGGCCTCATGGCTAAGAAGGTAGTGTATACCAGTTCGGGGACGAAACCGGTGAGTCCCATCTCGGCCTCATGGCTAAGAAGGTAGTGTATACCTGTTCGCGGACGACACCGATCAGTCCCATCTCGGCCTCGTGGCTAAGAAGGTAGTGTATACCTGTTCGCGGACGACACCGATCAGTCCCATCTCGGCCTCATGGCTAAGAAGGTAGTGTATACCAGTTCCGGAAGACACCGGTGAGCCCCTTCTCGGCCTCATGGCTAAGTAGGTAGTGTATACCAGTTCCGGACGACACCGGTGAGTCCCATCTCGGCCTCATGGCTAAGAAGGTAGTGTATACCAGTTCGCGAACGACACCGATCAGTCCCTTCTCGGCCTCATGGCTAAGAAGGTAGTGTATACCTGTTCGCGGACGACACCGATCAGTCCCATCTCGGCCTCATGGCTAAGAAGGTAGTGTATACCAGTTCGCGGACGACACCGATCAGTCCCATCTCGGCCTCATGGCTAAGAAGGTAGTGTATACCAGTTCCGGACGACACCGGTAAGTCCCTTCTCGGCCTCATGGCTAAGAAGGTAGTGTATACCAGTTCCGGACGACACCGGTGAGTCCCATCTCGGCCTCATGGCTAAGAAGGTAGTGTATACCTGTTCGCGGACGACACCGATCAGTCCCATCTCGGCCTCATGGCTAAGAAGGTAGTGTATACCAGTTCGGGGACGAAACCGGTGAGTCCCACCTCGGCCTCATGGCTAAGAAGGTAGTGTATACCTGTTCGCGGACGACACCGATCAGTCCCATCTCGGCCTCATGGCTAAGAAGGTAGTGTATACCAGTTCCGGAAGACACCGGTGAGCCCCTTCTCGGCCTCATGGCTAAGTAGGTAGTGTATACCAGTTCCGGACGACACCGGTGAGTCCCATCTCGGCCTCATGGCTAAGAAGGTAGTGTATACCTGTTCGCGAACGACACCGATCAGTCCCTTCTCGGCCTCATGGCTAAGAAGGTAGTGTATACCTGTTCGCGAACGACACCGATCAGTCCCTTCTCGGCCTCATGGCTAAGAAGGTGGTGTATACCAGTTCGGGGACGAAACCGATCAGTCCCATCTCGGTCTCATGGCTAAGAAGGTAGTGTATACGAGTTCCGGACGACACCGGTGAGCCCCTTCTCGGCCTCATGGCTAAGTAGGTAGTGTATACCAGTTCCGGACGACACCGGTAAGTCCCTCCTCGGCCTCATGGCTAAGAAGGTAGTGTATACCTGTTCGCGGACGACACCGATCAGTCCCATCTCGGCCTCATGGCTAAGAAGGTAGTGTATACCAGTTCGCGGACGACACCGATCAGTCCCATCTCGGCCTCATGGCTAAGAAGGTAGTGTATACCAGTTCCGGACGACACCGGTAAGTCCCTTCTCGGCCTCATGGCTAAGAAGGTAGTGTATACCAGTTCCGGACGACACCGGTGAGTCCCATCTCGGCCTCATGGCTAAGAAGGTAGTGTATACCTGTTCGCGGACGACACCGATCAGTCCCATCTCGGCCTCATGGCTAAGAAGGTAGTGTATACCAGTTCGGGGACGAAACCGGTGAGTCCCACCTCGGCCTCATGGCTAAGAAGGTAGTGTATACCTGTTCGCGGACGACACCGATCAGTCCCATCTCGGCCTCATGGCTAAGAAGGTAGTGTATACCAGTTCCGGAAGACACCGGTGAGCCCCTTCTCGGCCTCATGGCTAAGAAGGTAGTGTATACCTGTTCGCGGACGACACCGATCAGTCCCACCTCGGCCTCATGGCTAAGAAGGTAGTGTATACCTGTTCGCGGACGACACCGATCAGTCCCATCTCGGCCTCATGGCTAAGAAGGTAGTGTATACCAGTTCCGGAAGACACCGGTGAGCCCCTTCTCGGCCTCATGGCTAAGTAGGTAGTGTATACCAGTTCCGGACGACACCGGTGAGTCCCATCTCGGCCTCATGGCTAAGAAGGTAGTGTATACCTGTTCGCGGACGACACCGATCAGTCCCATCTCGGCCTCATGGCTAAGAAGGTAGTGTATACCAGTTCGCGGACGACACCGATCAGTCCCATCTCGGCCTCATGGCTAAGAAGGTAGTGTATACCAGTTCCGGACGACACTGGTAAGTCCCTTCTCGGCCTCATGGCTAAGAAGGTAGTGTATACCAGTTCCGGACGACACCGGTGAGTCCCATCTCGGCCTCATGGCTAAGAAGGTAGTGTATACCTGTTCGCGGACGACATAGATCAGTCCCATCTCGGCCTCATGGCTAAGAAGGTAGTGTGTACCAGTTCGGGGACGAAACCGGTGAGTCCCACCTCGGCCTCATGGCTAAGAAGGTAGTGTATACCTGTTCGCGGACGACACTGATCAGTCCCATCTCGGCCTCATGGCTAAGAAGGTAGTGTATACCAGTTCCGGACGACACCGGTGAGTCCCATCTCGGCCTCATGGCTAAGAAGGTAGTGTATACCAGTTTCGGACGACACCGGTAAGTCCCTTCTCGGCCTCATGGCTAAGAAGGTAGTGTATACCAGTTCGGGGACGAAACCGGTGAGTCCCATCTCGGCCTCATGGCTAAGAAGGTAGTGTATACCTGTTCGCGGACGACACCGATCAGTCCCATCTCGGCCTCATGGCTAAGAAGGTAGTGTATACCAGTTCCGGACGACACCGGTAAGTCCCTTCTCGGCCTCATGGCTAAGAAGGTAGTGTATACCAGTTCGGGGACGAAACCGGTGAGTCCCATCTCGGCCTCATGGCTAAGAAGGTAGTGTATACCTGTTCGCGGACGACACCGATCAGTCCCATCTCGGCCTCATGGCTAAGAAGGTAGTGTATACCAGTTCCGGAAGACACCGGTGAGCCCCTTCTCGGCCTCATGGCTAAGTAGGTAGTGTATACCAGTTCCGGACGACACCGGTGAGTCCCATCTCGGCCTCATGGCTAAGAAGGTAGTGTATACCTGTTCGCGAACGACACCGATCAGTCCCTTCTCGGCCTCATGGCTAAGAAGGTGGTGTATACCAGTTCGGGGACGAAACCGATCAGTCCCATCTCGGTCTCATGGCTAAGAAGGTAGTGTATACGAGTTCCGGACGACACCGGTGAGCCCCTTCTCGGCCTCATGGCTAAGTAGGTAGTGTATACCAGTTCCGGACGACACCGGTAAGTCCCTCCTCGGCCTCATGGCTAAGAAGGTAGTGTATACCTGTTCGCGGACGACACCGATCAGTCCCATCTCGGCCTCATGGCTAAGAAGGTAGTGTATACCAGTTCGCGGACGACACCGATCAGTCCCATCTCGGCCTCATGGCTAAGAAGGTAGTGTATACCAGTTCCGGACGACACCGGTAAGTCCCTTCTCGGCCTCATGGCTAAGAAGGTAGTGTATACCAGTTCCGGACGACACCGGTGAGTCCCATCTCGGCCTCATGGCTAAGAAGGTAGTGTATACCTGTTCGCGGACGACACCGATCAGTCCCATCTCGGCCTCATGGCTAAGAAGGTAGTGTATACCAGTTCGGGGACGAAACCGGTGAGTCCCACCTCGGCCTCATGGCTAAGAAGGTAGTGTATACCTGTTCGCGGACGACACCGATCAGTCCCATCTCGGCCTCATGGCTAAGAAGGTAGTGTATACCAGTTCCGGAAGACACCGGTGAGCCCCTTCTCGGCCTCATGGCTAAGTAGGTAGTGTATACCAGTTCCGGACGACACCGGTGAGTCCCATCTCGGCCTCATGGCTAAGAAGGTAGTGTATACCTGTTCGCGAACGACACCGATCAGTCCCTTCTCGGCCTCATGGCTAAGAAGGTAGTGTATACCAGTTCGCGGACGACACCGATCAGTCCCATCTCGGCCTCATGGCTAAGAAGGTAGTGTATACCAGTTCCGGACGACACCGGTAAGTCCCATCTCGGCCTCATGGCTAAGAAGGTAGTGTATACCAGTTCCGGACGACACCGGTGAGTCCCATCTCGGCCTCATGGCTAAGAAGGTAGTGTATACCTGTTCGCGGACGACACCGATCAGTCCCATCTCGGCCTCATGGCTAAGAAGGTAGTGTATACCAGTTCGGGGACGAAACCGGTGAGTCCCACCTCGGCCTCATGGCTAAGAAGGTAGTGTATACCTGTTCGCGGACGACACTGATCAGTCCCATCTCGGCCTCATGGCTAAGAAGGTAGTGTATACCAGTTCCGGACGACACCGGTGAGTCCCATCTCGGCCTCATGGCTAAGAAGGTAGTGTATACCAGTTCCGGACGACACCGGTAAGTCCCTTCTCGGCCTCATGGCTAAGAAGGTAGTGTATACCAGTTCGGGGACGAAACCGGTGAGTCCCATCTCGGCCTCATGGCTAAGAAGGTAGTGTATACCTGTTCGCGGACGACACCGATCAGTCCCATCTCGGCCTCGTGGCTAAGAAGGTAGTGTATACCTGTTCGCGGGCGACACCGATCAGTCCCATCTCGGCCTCATGGCTAAGAAGGTAGTGTATACCAGTTCCGGAAGACACCGGTGAGCCCCTTCTCGGCCTCATGGCTAAGTAGGTAGTGTATACCAGTTCCGGACGACACCGGTGAGTCCCATCTCGGCCTCATGGCTAAGAAGGTAGTGTATACCTGTTCGCGAACGACACCGATCAGTCCCTTCTCGGCCTCATGGCTAAGAAGGTGGTGTATACCAGTTCGGGGACGAAACCGATCAGTCCCATCTCGGTCTCATGGCTAAGAAGGTAGTGTATACGAGTTCCGGACGACACCGGTGAGCCCCTTCTCGGCCTCATGGCTAAGTAGGTAGTGTATACCAGTTCCGGACGACACCGGTAAGTCCCTCCTCGGCCTCATGGTTAAGAAGGTAGTGTATACCTGTTCGCGGACGACACCGATCAGTCCCATCTCGGCCTCATGGCTAAGAAGGTAGTGTATACCAGTTCGCGGACGACACCGATCAGTCCCATCTCGGCCTCATGGCTAAGAAGGTAGTGTATACCAGTTCCGGACGACACCGGTAAGTCCCTTCTCGGCCTCATGGCTAAGAAGGTAGTGTATACCTGTTCGCGGACGACACTGATCAGTCCCATCTCGGCCTCATGGCTAAGAAGGTAGTGTATACCAGTTCCGGACGACACCGGTGAGTCCCATCTCGGCCTCATGGCTAAGAAGGTAGTGTATACCAGTTCCGGACGACACCGGTAAGTCCCTTCTCGGCCTCATGGCTAAGAAGGTAGTGTATACCAGTTCGGGGACGAAACCGGTGAGTCCCATCTCGGCCTCATGGCTAAGAAGGTAGTGTATACCTGTTCGCGGACGACACCGATCAGTCCCATCTCGGCCTCGTGGCTAAGAAGGTAGTGTATACCTGTTCGCGGACGACACCGATCAGTCCCATCTCGGCCTCATGGCTAAGAAGGTAGTGTATACCAGTTCCGGAAGACACCGGTGAGCCCCTTCTCGGCCTCATGGCTAAGTAGGTAGTGTATACCAGTTCCGGACGACACCGGTGAGTCCCATCTCGGCCTCATGGCTAAGAAGGTAGTGTATACCTGTTCGCGAACGACACCGATCAGTCCCTTCTCGGCCTCATGGCTAAGAAGGTAGTGTATACCTGTTCGCGGACGACACCGATCAGTCCCATCTCGGCCTCATGGCTAAGAAGGTAGTGTATACCAGTTCGCGGACGACACCGATCAGTCCCATCTCGGCCTCATGGCTAAGAAGGTAGTGTATACCAGTTCCGGACGACACCGGTAAGTCCCTTCTCGGCCTCATGGCTAAGAAGGTAGTGTATACCAGTTCCGGACGACACCGGTGAGTCCCATCTCGGCCTCATGGCTAAGAAGGTAGTGTATACCTGTTCGCGGACGACACCGATCAGTCCCATCTCGGCCTCATGGCTAAGAAGGTAGTGTATACCAGTTCGGGGACGAAACCGGTGAGTCCCACCTCGGCCTCATGGCTAAGAAGGTAGTGTATACCTGTTCGCGGACGACACCGATCAGTCCCATCTCGGCCTCATGGCTAAGAAGGTAGTGTATACCAGTTCCGGAAGACACCGGTGAGCCCCTTCTCGGCCTCATGGCTAAGTAGGTAGTGTATACCAGTTCCGGACGACACCGGTGAGTCCCATCTCGGCCTCATGGCTAAGAAGGTAGTGTATACCTGTTCGCGAACGACACCGATCAGTCCCTTCTCGGCCTCATGGCTAAGAAGGTAGTGTATACCTGTTCGCGAACGACACCGATCAGTCCCTTCTCGGCCTCATGGCTAAGAAGGTAGTGTATACGAGTTCCGGACGACACCGGTGAGCCCCTTCTCGGCCTCATGGCTAAGTAGGTAGTGTATACCAGTTCCGGACGACACCGGTAAGTCCCTCCTCGGCCTCATGGCTAAGAAGGTAGTGTATACCTGTTCGCGGACGACACCGATCAGTCCCATCTCGGCCTCATGGCTAAGAAGGTAGTGTATACCAGTTCGCGGACGACACCGATCAGTCCCATCTCGGCCTCATGGCTAAGAAGGTAGTGTATACCAGTTCCGGACGACACCGGTAAGTCCCTTCTCGGCCTCATGGCTAAGAAGGTAGTGTATACCAGTTCCGGACGACACCGGTGAGTCCCATCTCGGCCTCATGGCTAAGAAGGTAGTGTATACCTGTTCGCGGACGACACCGATCAGTCCCATCTCGGCCTCATGGCTAAGAAGGTAGTGTATACCAGTTCGGGGACGAAACCGGTGAGTCCCACCTCGGCCTCATGGCTAAGAAGGTAGTGTATACCTGTTCGCGGACGACACCGATCAGTCCCATCTCGGCCTCATGGCTAAGAAGGTAGTGTATACCAGTTCCGGAAGACACCGGTGAGCCCCTTCTCGGCCTCATGGCTAAGAAGGTAGTGTATACCTGTTCGCGGACGACACCGATCAGTCCCACCTCGGCCTCATGGCTAAGAAGGTAGTGTATACCTGTTCGCGGACGACACCGATCAGTCCCATCTCGGCCTCATGGCTAAGAAGGTAGTGTATACCAGTTCCGGAAGACACCGGTGAGCCCCTTCTCGGCCTCATGGCTAAGTAGGTAGTGTATACCAGTTCCGGACGACACCGGTGAGTCCCATCTCGGCCTCATGGCTAAGAAGGTAGTGTATACCTGTTCGCGGACGACACCGATCAGTCCCATCTCGGCCTCATGGCTAAGAAGGTAGTGTATACCAGTTCGCGGACGACACCGATCAGTCCCATCTCGGCCTCATGGCTAAGAAGGTAGTGTATACCAGTTCCGGACGACACTGGTAAGTCCCTTCTCGGCCTCATGGCTAAGAAGGTAGTGTATACCAGTTCCGGACGACACCGGTGAGTCCCATCTCGGCCTCATGGCTAAGAAGGTAGTGTATACCTGTTCGCGGACGACATAGATCAGTCCCATCTCGGCCTCATGGCTAAGAAGGTAGTGTGTACCAGTTCGGGGACGAAACCGGTGAGTCCCACCTCGGCCTCATGGCTAAGAAGGTAGTGTATACCTGTTCGCGGACGACACTGATCAGTCCCATCTCGGCCTCATGGCTAAGAAGGTAGTGTATACCAGTTCCGGACGACACCGGTGAGTCCCATCTCGGCCTCATGGCTAAGAAGGTAGTGTATACCAGTTTCGGACGACACCGGTAAGTCCCTTCTCGGCCTCATGGCTAAGAAGGTAGTGTATACCAGTTCGGGGACGAAACCGGTGAGTCCCATCTCGGCCTCATGGCTAAGAAGGTAGTGTATACCTGTTCGCGGACGACACCGATCAGTCCCATCTCGGCCTCATGGCTAAGAAGGTAGTGTATACCAGTTCCGGACGACACCGGTAAGTCCCTTCTCGGCCTCATGGCTAAGAAGGTAGTGTATACCAGTTCGGGGACGAAACCGGTGAGTCCCATCTCGGCCTCATGGCTAAGAAGGTAGTGTATACCTGTTCGCGGACGACACCGATCAGTCCCATCTCGGCCTCATGGCTAAGAAGGTAGTGTATACCTGTTCGCGGACGACACCGATCAGTCCCATCTCGGTCTCATGGCTAAGAAGGTAGTGTACACCAGTTCCGGACGACACCGGTGAGCCCCTTCTCGGCCTCATGGCTAAGAAGGTAGTGTATACCAGTTCCGGACGACACCGGTGAGTCCCATCTCGGCCTCATGGCTAAGAAGGTAGTGTATACCTGTTCGCGGACGACACCGATCAGTCCCTTCTCGGCCTCATGGCTAAGAAGGTAGTGTATACCAGTTCGGGGACGAAACCGGTGAGTCCCACCTCGGCCTCATGGCTAAGAAGGTAGTGTATACCTGTTCGCGGACGACACTGATCAGTCCCATCTCGGCCTCATGGCTAAGAAGGTAGTGTATACCAGTTCCGGACGACACCGGTGAGTCCCATCTCGGCCTCATGGCTAAGAAGGTAGTGTATACCAGTTCCGGACGACACCGGTAAGTCCCTTCTCGGCCTCATGGCTAAGAAGGTAGTGTATACCAGTTCGGGGACGAAACCGGTGAGTCCCATCTCGGCCTCATGGCTAAGAAGGTAGTGTATACCTGTTCGCGGACGACACCGATCAGTCCCATCTCGGCCTCGTGGCTAAGAAGGTAGTGTATACCTGTTCGCGGACGACACCGATCAGTCCCATCTCGGCCTCATGGCTAAGAAGGTAGTGTATACCAGTTCCGGAAGACACCGGTGAGCCCCTTCTCGGCCTCATGGCTAAGTAGGTAGTGTATACCAGTTCCGGACGACACCGGTGAGTCCCATCTCGGCCTCATGGCTAAGAAGGTAGTGTATACCTGTTCGCGAACGACACCGATCAGTCCCTTCTCGGCCTCATGGCTAAGAAGGTGGTGTATACCAGTTCGGGGACGAAACCGATCAGTCCCATCTCGGTCTCATGGCTAAGAAGGTAGTGTATACGAGTTCCGGACGACACCGGTGAGCCCCTTCTCGGCCTCATGGCTAAGTAGGTAGTGTATACCAGTTCCGGACGACACCGGTAAGTCCCTCCTCGGCCTCATGGCTAAGAAGGTAGTGTATACCTGTTCGCGGACGACACCGATCAGTCCCATCTCGGCCTCATGGCTAAGAAGGTAGTGTATACCAGTTCGCGGACGACACCGATCAGTCCCATCTCGGCCTCATGGCTAAGAAGGTAGTGTATACCAGTTCCGGACGACACCGGTAAGTCCCTTCTCGGCCTCATGGCTAAGAAGGTAGTGTATACCAGTTCCGGACGACACCGGTGAGTCCCATCTCGGCCTCATGGCTAAGAAGGTAGTGTATACCTGTTCGCGGACGACACCGATCAGTCCCATCTCGGCCTCATGGCTAAGAAGGTAGTGTATACCAGTTCGGGGACGAAACCGGTGAGTCCCACCTCGGGATCATGGCTAAGAAGGTAGTGTATACCAGTTCCGGAAGACACCGGTGAGCCCCTTCTCGGCCTCATGGCTAAGTAGGTAGTGTATACCAGTTCCGGACGACACCGGTGAGTCCCATCTCGGCCTCATGGCTAAGAAGGTAGTGTATACCTGTTCGCGAACGACACCGATCAGTCCCTTCTCGGCCTCATGGCTAAGAAGGTAGTGTATACCAGTTCGCGGACGACACCGATCAGTCCCATCTCGGCCTCATGGCTAAGAAGGTAGTGTATACCAGTTCCGGACGACACCGGTAAGTCCCATCTCGGCCTCATGGCTAAGAAGGTAGTGTATACCAGTTCCGGACGACACCGGTGAGTCCCATCTCGGCCTCATGGCTAAGAAGGTAGTGTATACCTGTTCGCGGACGACACCGATCAGTCCCATCTCGGCCTCATGGCTAAGAAGGTAGTGTATACCAGTTCGGGGACGAAACCGGTGAGTCCCACCTCGGCCTCATGGCTAAGAAGGTAGTGTATACCTGTTCGCGGACGACACTGATCAGTCCCATCTCGGCCTCATGGCTAAGAAGGTAGTGTATACCAGTTCCGGACGACACCGGTGAGTCCCATCTCGGCCTCATGGCTAAGAAGGTAGTGTATACCAGTTCCGGACGACACCGGTAAGTCCCTTCTCGGCCTCATGGCTAAGAAGGTAGTGTATACCAGTTCGGGGACGAAACCGGTGAGTCCCATCTCGGCCTCATGGCTAAGAAGGTAGTGTATACCTGTTCGCGGACGACACCGATCAGTCCCATCTCGGCCTCGTGGCTAAGAAGGTAGTGTATACCTGTTCGCGGACGACACCGATCAGTCCCATCTCGGCCTCATGGCTAAGAAGGTAGTGTATACCAGTTCCGGAAGACACCGGTGAGCCCCTTCTCGGCCTCATGGCTAAGTAGGTAGTGTATACCAGTTCCGGACGACACCGGTGAGTCCCATCTCGGCCTCATGGCTAAGAAGGTAGTGTATACCTGTTCGCGAACGACACCGATCAGTCCCTTCTCGGCCTCATGGCTAAGAAGGTGGTGTATACCAGTTCGGGGACGAAACCGATCAGTCCCATCTCGGTCTCATGGCTAAGAAGGTAGTGTATACGAGTTCCGGACGACACCGGTGAGCCCCTTCTCGGCCTCATGGCTAAGTAGGTAGTGTATACCAGTTCCGGACGACACCGGTAAGTCCCTCCTCGGCCTCATGGCTAAGAAGGTAGTGTATACCTGTTCGCGGACGACACCGATCAGTCCCATCTCGGCCTCATGGCTAAGAAGGTAGTGTATACCAGTTCGCGGACGACACCGATCAGTCCCATCTCGGCCTCATGGCTAAGAAGGTAGTGTATACCAGTTCCGGACGACACCGGTAAGTCCCTTCTCGGCCTCATGGCTAAGAAGGTAGTGTATACCAGTTCCGGACGACACCGGTGAGTCCCATCTCGGCCTCATGGCTAAGAAGGTAGTGTATACCTGTTCGCGGACGACACCGATCAGTCCCATCTCGGCCTCATGGCTAAGAAGGTAGTGTATACCAGTTCGGGGACGAAACCGGTGAGTCCCACCTCGGGATCATGGCTAAGAAGGTAGTGTATACCTGTTCGCGGACGACACCGATCAGTCCCATCTCGGCCTCATGGCTAAGAAGGTAGTGTATACCAGTTCCGGAAGACACCGGTGAGCCCCTTCTCGGCCTCATGGCTAAGTAGGTAGTGTATACCAGTTCCGGACGACACCGGTGAGTCCCATCTCGGCCTCATGGCTAAGAAGGTAGTGTATACCTGTTCGCGAACGACACCGATCAGTCCCTTCTCGGCCTCATGGCTAAGAAGGTAGTGTATACCAGTTCGCGGACGACACCGATCAGTCCCATCTCGGCCTCATGGCTAAGAAGGTAGTGTATACCAGTTCCGGACGACACCGGTAAGTCCCATCTCGGCCTCATGGCTAAGAAGGTAGTGTATACCAGTTCCGGACGACACCGGTGAGTCCCATCTCGGCCTCATGGCTAAGAAGGTAGTGTATACCTGTTCGCGGACGACACCGATCAGTCCCATCTCGGCCTCATGGCTAAGAAGGTAGTGTATACCAGTTCGGGGACGAAACCGGTGAGTCCCACCTCGGCCTCATGGCTAAGAAGGTAGTGTATACCTGTTCGCGGACGACACTGATCAGTCCCATCTCGGCCTCATGGCTAAGAAGGTAGTGTATACCAGTTCCGGACGACACCGGTGAGTCCCATCTCGGCCTCATGGCTAAGAAGGTAGTGTATACCAGTTCCGGACGACACCGGTAAGTCCCTTCTCGGCCTCATGGCTAAGAAGGTAGTGTATACCAGTTCGGGGACGAAACCGGTGAGTCCCATCTCGGCCTCATGGCTAAGAAGGTAGTGTATACCTGTTCGCGGACGACACCGATCAGTCCCATCTCGGCCTCGTGGCTAAGAAGGTAGTGTATACCTGTTCGTGGACGACACCGATCAGTCCCATCTCGGCCTCATGGCTAAGAAGGTAGTGTATACCAGTTCCGGAAGACACCGGTGAGCCCCTTCTCGGCCTCATGGCTAAGTAGGTAGTGTATACCAGTTCCGGACGACACCGGTGAGTCCCATCTCGGCCTCATGGCTAAGAAGGTAGTGTATACCTGTTCGCGAACGACACCGATCAGTCCCTTCTCGGCCTCATGGCTAAGAAGGTAGTGTATACGAGTTCCGGAGGACACCGGTGAGCCCCTTCTCGGCCTCATGGCTAAGTAGGTAGTGTATACCAGTTCCGGACGACACCGGTAAGTCCCTCCTCGGCCTCATGGCTAAGAAGGTAGTGTATACCTGTTCGCGGACGACACCGATCAGTCCCATCTCGGCCTCATGGCTAAGAAGGTAGTGTATACCAGTTCGCGGACGACACCGATCAGTCCCATCTCGGCCTCATGGCTAAGAAGGTAGTGTATACCAGTTCCGGACGACACCGGTAAGTCCCTTCTCGGCCTCATGGCTAAGAAGGTAGTGTATACCTGTTCGCGGACGACACCGGTGAGTCCCATCTCGGCCTCATGGCTAAGAAGGTAGTGTATACCAGTTCCGGACGACACCGGTAAGTCCCTTCTCGGCCTCATGGCTAAGAAGGTAGTGTATACCAGTTCGGGGACGACACCGATCAGTCCCATCTCGGCCTCATGGCTAAGAAGGTAGTGTATACCAGTTCGCGGACGACACCGATCAGTCCCATCTCGGCCTCATGGCTAAGAAGGTAGTGTATACCAGTTCCGGACGACACCGGTAAGTCCCTTCTCGGCCTCATGGCTAAGAAGGTAGTGTATACCAGTTCCGGACGACACCGGTGAGTCCCATCTCGGCCTCATGGCTAAGAAGGTAGTGTATACCTGTTCGCGGACGACACCGATCAGTCCCATCTCGGCCTCATGGCTAAGAAGGTAGTGTATACCAGTTCGGGGACGAAACCGGTGAGTCCCACCTCGGGATCATGGCTAAGAAGGTAGTGTATACCTGTTCGCGGACGACACCGATCAGTCCCATCTCGGCCTCATGGCTAAGAAGGTAGTGTATACCAGTTCCGGAAGACACCGGTGAGCCCCTTCTCGGCCTCATGGCTAAGTAGGTAGTGTATACCAGTTCCGGACGACACCGGTGAGTCCCATCTCGGCCTCATGGCTAAGAAGGTAGTGTATACCTGTTCGCGAACGACACCGATCAGTCCCTTCTCGGCCTCATGGCTAAGAAGGTAGTGTATACCAGTTCGCGGACGACACCGATCAGTCCCATCTCGGCCTCATGGCTAAGAAGGTAGTGTATACCAGTTCCGGACGACACCGGTAAGTCCCATCTCGGCCTCATGGCTAAGAAGGTAGTGTATACCAGTTCCGGACGACACCGGTGAGTCCCATCTCGGCCTCATGGCTAAGAAGGTAGTGTATACCAGTTTCGGACGACACCGATCAGTCCCATCTCGGCCTCATGGCTAAGAAGGTAGTGTATACCAGTTCGGGGACGAAACCGGTGAGTCCCACCTCGGCCTCATGGCTAAGAAGGTAGTGTATACCTGTTCGCGGACGACACCGATCAGTCCCATCTCGGCCTCATGGCTAAGAAGGTAGTGTATACCAGTTCCGGACGACACCGGTAAGTCCCTTCTCGGCCTCATGGCTAAGAAGGTAGTGTATACCAGTTCGGGGACGAAACCGGTGAGTCCCATCTCGGCCTCATGGCTAAGAAGGTAGTGTATACCTGTTCGCGGACGACACCGATCAGTCCCATCTCGGCCTCATGGCTAAGAAGGTAGTGTATACCTGTTCGCGGACGACACCGATCAGTCCCATCTCGGTCTCATGGCTAAGAAGGTAGTGTACACCAGTTCCGGACGACACCGGTGAGCCCCTTCTCGGCCTCATGGCTAAGAAGGTAGTGTATACCAGTTCCGGACGACACCGGTGAGTCCCATCTCGGCCTCATGGCTAAGAAGGTAGTGTATACCTGTTCGCGGACGACACCGATCAGTCCCTTCTCGGCCTCATGGCTAAGAAGGTAGTGTATACCAGTTCGGGGACGAAACCGGTGAGTCCCACCTCGGCCTCATGGCTAAGAAGGTAGTGTATACCTGTTCGCGGACGACACTGATCAGTCCCATCTCGGCCTCATGGCTAAGAAGGTAGTGTATACCAGTTCCGGACGACACCGGTGAGTCCCATCTCGGCCTCATGGCTAAGAAGGTAGTGTATACCAGTTCCGGACGACACCGGTAAGTCCCTTCTCGGCCTCATGGCTAAGAAGGTAGTGTATACCAGTTCGGGGACGAAACCGGTGAGTCCCATCTCGGCCTCATGGCTAAGAAGGTAGTGTATACCTGTTCGCGGACGACACCGATCAGTCCCATCTCGGCCTCGTGGCTAAGAAGGTAGTGTATACCTGTTCGCGGACGACACCGATCAGTCCCATCTCGGCCTCATGGCTAAGAAGGTAGTGTATACCAGTTCCGGAAGACACCGGTGAGCCCCTTCTCGGCCTCATGGCTAAGTAGGTAGTGTATACCAGTTCCGGACGACACCGGTGAGTCCCATCTCGGCCTCATGGCTAAGAAGGTAGTGTATACCTGTTCGCGAACGACACCGATCAGTCCCTTCTCGGCCTCATGGCTAAGAAGGTGGTGTATACCAGTTCGGGGACGAAACCGATCAGTCCCATCTCGGTCTCATGGCTAAGAAGGTAGTGTATACGAGTTCCGGACGACACCGGTGAGCCCCTTCTCGGCCTCATGGCTAAGTAGGTAGTGTATACCAGTTCCGGACGACACCGGTAAGTCCCTCCTCGGCCTCATGGCTAAGAAGGTAGTGTATACCTGTTCGCGGACGACACCGATCAGTCCCATCTCGGCCTCATGGCTAAGAAGGTAGTGTATACCAGTTCGCGGACGACACCGATCAGTCCCATCTCGGCCTCATGGCTAAGAAGGTAGTGTATACCAGTTCCGGACGACACCGGTAAGTCCCTTCTCGGCCTCATGGCTAAGAAGGTAGTGTATACCAGTTCCGGACGACACCGGTGAGTCCCATCTCGGCCTCATGGCTAAGAAGGTAGTGTATACCTGTTCGCGGACGACACCGATCAGTCCCATCTCGGCCTCATGGCTAAGAAGGTAGTGTATACCAGTTCGGGGACGAAACCGGTGAGTCCCACCTCGGGATCATGGCTAAGAAGGTAGTGTATACCTGTTCGCGGACGACACCGATCAGTCCCATCTCGGCCTCATGGCTAAGAAGGTAGTGTATACCAGTTCCGGAAGACACCGGTGAGCCCCTTCTCGGCCTCATGGCTAAGTAGGTAGTGTATACCAGTTCCGGACGACACCGGTGAGTCCCATCTCGGCCTCATGGCTAAGAAGGTAGTGTATACCTGTTCGCGAACGACACCGATCAGTCCCTTCTCGGCCTCATGGCTAAGAAGGTAGTGTATACCAGTTCCGGACGACACCGGTAAGTCCCTTCTCGGCCTCATGGCTAAGAAGGTAGTGTATACCAGTTCGGGGACGAAACCGGTGAGTCCCTTCTCGGCCTCATGGCTAAGAAGGTAGTGTATACCTGTTCGCGGACGACACCGATCAGTCCCATCTCGGCCTCGTGGCTAAGAAGGTAGTGTATACCTGTTCGTGGACGACACCGATCAGTCCCATCTCGGCCTCATGGCTAAGAAGGTAGTGTATACCAGTTCCGGAAGACACCGGTGAGCCCCTTCTCGGCCTCATGGCTAAGTAGGTAGTGTATACCAGTTCCGGACGACACCGGTGAGTCCCATCTCGGCCTCATGGCTAAGAAGGTAGTGTATACCTGTTCGCGAACGACACCGATCAGTCCCTTCTCGGCCTCATGGCTAAGAAGGTGGTGTATACCAGTTCGGGGACGAAACCGATCAGTCCCATCTCGGTCTCATGGCTAAGAAGGTAGTGTATACGAGTTCCGGACGACACCGGTGAGCCCCTTCTCGGCCTCATGGCTAAGTAGGTAGTGTATACCAGTTCCGGACGACACCGGTAAGTCCCTCCTCGGCCTCATGGCTAAGAAGGTAGTGTATACCTGTTCGCGGACGACACCGATCAGTCCCATCTCGGCCTCATGGCTAAGAAGGTAGTGTATACCAGTTCGCGGACGACACCGATCAGTCCCATCTCGGCCTCATGGCTAAGAAGGTAGTGTATACCAGTTCCGGACGACACCGGTAAGTCCCTTCTCGGCCTCATGGCTAAGTAGGTAGTGTATACCAGTTCCGGACGACACCGGTGAGTCCCATCTCGGCCTCATGGCTAAGAAGGTAGTGTATACCTGTTCGCGAACGACACCGATCAGTCCCTTCTCGGCCTCATGGCTAAGAAGGTGGTGTATACCAGTTCGGGGACGAAACCGATCAGTCCCATCTCGGTCTCATGGCTAAGAAGGTAGTGTATACGAGTTCCGGACGACACCGGTGAGCCCCTTCTCGGCCTCATGGCTAAGTAGGTAGTGTATACCAGTTCCGGACGACACCGGTAAGTCCCTCCTCGGCCTCATGGCTAAGAAGGTAGTGTATACCTGTTCGCGGACGACACCGATCAGTCCCATCTCGGCCTCATGGCTAAGAAGGTAGTGTATACCAGTTCGCGGACGACACCGATCAGTCCCATCTCGGCCTCATGGCTAAGAAGGTAGTGTATACCAGTTCCGGACGACACCGGTAAGTCCCTTCTCGGCCTCATGGCTAAGAAGGTAGTGTATACCAGTTCCGGACGACACCGGTGAGTCCCATCTCGGCCTCATGGCTAAGAAGGTAGTGTATACCTGTTCGCGGACGACACCGATCAGTCCCATCTCGGCCTCATGGCTAAGAAGGTAGTGTATACCAGTTCGGGGACGAAACCGGTGAGTCCCACCTCGGCCTCATGGCTAAGAAGGTAGTGTATACCTGTCCGCGGACGACACCGATCAGTCCCATCTCGGCCTCATGGCTAAGAAGGTAGTGTATACCAGTTCCGGAAGACACCGGTGAGCCCCTTCTCGGCCTCATGGCTAAGTAGGTAGTGTATACCAGTTCCGGACGACACCGGTGAGTCCCATCTCGGCCTCATGGCTAAGAAGGTAGTGTATACCTGTTCGCGAACGACACCGATCAGTCCCTTCTCGGCCTCATGGCTAAGAAGGTAGTGTATACCAGTTCGGGGACGAAACCGATCAGTCCCATCTCGGTCTCATGGCTAAGAAGGTAGTGTATACCAGTTCCGGACGACACCGGTGAGCCCCTTCTCGGCCTCATGGCTAAGTAGGTAGTGTATACCAGTTCCGGACAACACCGGTAAGTCCCTCCTCGGCCTCATGGCTAAGAAGGTAGTGTATACCTGTTCGCGGACGACACCGATCAGTCCCTTCTCGGCCTCATGGCTAAGAAGGTAGTGTATACCAGTTCGGGGACGAAACCGATCAGTCCCATCTCGGTCTCATGGCTAAGAAGGTAGTGTATACCAGTTCCGGACGACACCGGTGAGCCCCTTCTCGGCCTCATGGCTAAGTAGGTAGTGTATACCAGTTCCGGACGACACCGGTAAGTCCCTCCTCGGCCTCATGGCTAAGAAGGTAGTGTATACCTGTTCGCGGACGACACCGATCAGTCCCATCTCGGCCTCATGGCTAAGAAGGTAGTGTATACCAGTTCGCGGACGACACCGATCAGTCCCATCTCGGCCTCATGGCTAAGAAGGTAGTGTATACCAGTTCCGGACGACACTGGTAAGTCCCTTCTCGGCCTCATGGCTAAGAAGGTAGTGTATACCAGTTCCGGACGACACCGGTGAGTCCCATCTCGGCCTCATGGCTAAGAAGGTAGTGTATACCTGTTCGCGGACGACACCGATCAGTCCCATCTCGGCCTCATGGCTAAGAAGGTAGTGTATACCAGTTCGGGGACGAAACCGGTGAGTCCCACCTCGGCCTCATGGCTAAGAAGGTAGTGTATACCTGTTCGCGGACGACACTGATCAGTCCCATCTCGGCCTCATGGCTAAGAAGGTAGTGTATACCAGTTCCGGACGACACCGGTGAGTCCCATCTCGGCCTCATGGCTAAGAAGGTAGTGTATACCAGTTTCGGACGACACCGGTAAGTCCCTTCTCGGCCTCATGGCTAAGAAGGTAGTGTATACCAGTTCGGGGACGAAACCGGTGAGTCCCATCTCGGCCTCATGGCTAAGAAGGTAGTGTATACCTGTTCGCGGACGACACCGATCAGTCCCATCTCGGCCTCATGGCTAAGAAGGTAGTGTATACCAGTTCCGGACGACACCGGTAAGTCCCTTCTCGGCCTCATGGCTAAGAAGGTAGTGTATACCAGTTCGGGGACGAAACCGGTGAGTCCCACCTCGGCCTCATGGCTAAGAAGGTAGTGTATACCTGTTCGCGGACGACACCGATCAGTCCCATCTCGGCCTCATGGCTAAGAAGGTAGTGTATACCAGTTCCGGAACACACCGGTGAGCCCCTTCTCGGCCTCATGGCTAAGTAGGTAGTGTATACCAGTTCCGGACGACACCGGTGAGTCCCATCTCGGCCTCATGGCTAAGAAGGTAGTGTATACCTGTTCGCGAACGACACCGATCAGTCCCTTCTCGGCCTCATGGCTAAGAAGGTGGTGTATACCAGTTCGGGGACGAAACCGATCAGTCCCATCTCGGTCTCATGGCTAAGAAGGTAGTGTATACGAGTTCCGGACGACACCGGTGAGCCCCTTCTCGGCCTCATGGCTAAGAAGGTAGTGTATACCAGTTCCGGACGACACCGGTAAGTCCCTCCTCGGCCTCATGGCTAAGAAGGTAGTGTATACCTGTTCGCGGACGACACCGATCAGTCCCATCTCGGCCTCATGGCTAAGAAGGTAGTGTATACCAGTTCGCGGACGACACCGATCAGTCCCATCTCGGCCTCATGGCTAAGAAGGTAGTGTATACCAGTTCCGGATGACACCGGTAAGTCCCTTCTCGGCCTCATGGCTAAGAAGGTAGTGTATACCAGTTCCGGACGACACCGGTGAGTCCCATCTCGGCCTCATGGCTAAGAAGGTAGTGTATACCTGTTCGCGGACGACACCGATCAGTCCCATCTCGGCCTCATGGCTAAGAAGGTAGTGTATACCAGTTCGGGGACGAAACCGGTGAGTCCCACCTCGGCCTCATGGCTAAGAAGGTAGTGTATACCTGTTCGCGGACGACACCGATCAGTCCCATCTCGGCCTCATGGCTAAGAAGGTAGTGTATACCAGTTCCGGAAGACACCGGTGAGCCCCTTCTCGGCCTCATGGCTAAGTAGGTAGTGTATACCAGTTCCGGACGACACCGGTGAGTCCCATCTCGGCCTCATGGCTAAGAAGGTAGTGTATACCTGTTCGCGAACGACACCGATCAGTCCCTTCTCGGCCTCATGGCTAAGAAGGTAGTGTATACCAGTTCGGGGACGAAACCGATCAGTCCCATCTCGGTCTCATGGCTAAGAAGGTAGTGTATACCAGTTCCGGACGACACCGGTGAGCCCCTTCTCGGCCTCATGGCTAAGTAGGTAGTGTATACCAGTTCCGGACAACACCGGTAAGTCCCTCCTCGGCCTCATGGCTAAGAAGGTAGTGTATACCTGTTCGCGGACGACACCGATCAGTCCCTTCTCGGCCTCATGGCTAAGAAGGTAGTGTATACCAGTTCGGGGACGAAACCGATCAGTCCCATCTCGGTCTCATGGCTAAGAAGGTAGTGTATACCAGTTCCGGACGACACCGGTGAGCCCCTTCTCGGCCTCATGGCTAAGTAGATAGTGTATACCAGTTCCGGGCGACACCGGTAAGTCCCTCCTCGGCCTCATGGCTAAGAAGGTAGTGTATACCTGTTCGCGGACGACACCGATCAGTCCCATCTCGGCCTCATGGCTAAGAAGGTAGTGTATACCAGTTCGCGGACGACACCGATCAGTCCCATCTCGGCCTCATGGCTAAGAAGGTAGTGTATACCAGTTCCGGACGACACTGGTAAGTCCCTTCTCGGCCTCATGGCTAAGAAGGTAGTGTATACCAGTTCCGGACGACACCGGTGAGTCCCATCTCGGCCTCATGGCTAAGAAGGTAGTGTATACCTGTTCGCGGACGACACCGATCAGTCCCATCTCGGCCTCATGGCTAAGAAGGTAGTGTATACCAGTTCGGGGACGAAACCGGTGAGTCCCACCTCGGCCTCATGGCTAAGAAGGTAGTGTATACCTGTTCGCGGACGACACTGATCAGTCCCATCTCGGCCTCATGGCTAAGAAGGTAGTGTATACCAGTTCCGGACGACACCGGTGAGTCCCATCTCGGCCTCATGGCTAAGAAGGTAGTGTATACCAGTTTCGGACGACACCGGTAAGTCCCTTCTCGGCCTCATGGCTAAGAAGGTAGTGTATACCAGTTCGGGGACGAAACCGGTGAGTCCCATCTCGGCCTCATGGCTAAGAAGGTAGTGTATACCTGTTCGCGGACGACACCGATCAGTCCCATCTCGGCCTCATGGCTAAGAAGGTAGTGTATACCAGTTCCGGACGACACCGGTAAGTCCCTTCTCGGCCTCATGGCTAAGAAGGTAGTGTATACCAGTTCGGGGACGAAACCGGTGAGTCCCATCTCGGCCTCATGGCTAAGAAGGTAGTGTATACCTGTTCGCGGACGACACCGATCAGTCCCATCTCGGCCTCATGGCTAAGAAGGTAGTGTATACCTGTTCGCGGACGACACCGATCAGTCCCATCTCGGTCTCATGGCTAAGAAGGTAGTGTACACCAGTTCCGGACGACACCGGTGAGCCCCTTCTCGGCCTCATGGCTAAGAAGGTAGTGTATACCAGTTCCGGACGACACCGGTGAGTCCCATTTCGGCCTCATGGCTAAGAAGGTAGTGTATACCTGTTCGCGGACGACACCGATCAGTCCCTTCTCGGCCTCATGGCTAAGAAGGTAGTGTATACCAGTTCGGGGACGAAACCGGTGAGTCCCACCTCGGCCTCATGGCTAAGAAGGTAGTGTATACCTGTTCGCGGACGACACTGATCAGTCCCATCTCGGCCTCATGGCTAAGAAGGTAGTGTATACCAGTTCCGGACGACACCGGTGAGTCCCATCTCGGCCTCATGGCTAAGAAGGTAGTGTATACCAGTTCCGGACGACACCGGTAAGTCCCTTCTCGGCCTCATGGCTAAGAAGGTAGTGTATACCAGTTCGGGGACGAAACCGGTGAGTCCCATCTCGGCCTCATGGCTAAGAAGGTAGTGTATACCTGTTCGCGGACGACACCGATCAGTCCCATCTCGGCCTCGTGGCTAAGAAGGTAGTGTATACCTGTTCGCGGACGACACCGATCAGTCCCATCTCGGCCTCATGGCTAAGAAGGTAGTGTATACCAGTTCCGGAAGACACCGGTGAGCCCCTTCTCGGCCTCATGGCTAAGTAGGTAGTGTATACCAGTTCCGGACGACACCGGTGAGTCCCATCTCGGCCTCATGGCTAAGAAGGTAGTGTATACCTGTTCGCGAACGACACCGATCAGTCCCTTCTCGGCCTCATGGCTAAGAAGGTGGTGTATACCAGTTCGGGGACGAAACCGATCAGTCCCATCTCGGTCTCATGGCTAAGAAGGTAGTGTATACGAGTTCCGGACGACACCGGTGAGCCCCTTCTCGGCCTCATGGCTAAGTAGGTAGTGTATACCAGTTCCGGACGACACCGGTAAGTCCCTCCTCGGCCTCATGGCTAAGAAGGTAGTGTATACCTGTTCGCGGACGACACCGATCAGTCCCATCTCGGCCTCATGGCTAAGAAGGTAGTGTATACCAGTTCGCGGACGACACCGATCAGTCCCATCTCGGCCTCATGGCTAAGAAGGTAGTGTATACCAGTTCCGGACGACACCGGTAAGTCCCTTCTCGGCCTCATGGCTAAGAAGGTAGTGTATACCAGTTCCGGACGACACCGGTGAGTCCCATCTCGGCCTCATGGCTAAGAAGGTAGTGTATACCTGTTCGCGGACGACACCGATCAGTCCCATCTCGGCCTCATGGCTAAGAAGGTAGTGTATACCAGTTCGGGGACGAAACCGGTGAGTCCCACCTCGGCCTCATGGCTAAGAAGGTAGTGTATACCTGTTCGCGGACGACACCGATCAGTCCCATCTCGGCCTCATGGCTAAGAAGGTAGTGTATACCAGTTCCGGAAGACACCGGTGAGCCCCTTCTCGGCCTCATGGCTAAGTAGGTAGTGTATACCAGTTCCGGACGACACCGGTGAGTCCCATCTCGGCCTCATGGCTAAGAAGGTAGTGTATACCTGTTCGCGAACGACACCGATCAGTCCCTTCTCGGCCTCATGGCTAAGAAGGTAGTGTATACCAGTTCGGGGACGAAACCGATCAGTCCCATCTCGGTCTCATGGCTAAGAAGGTAGTGTATACCAGTTCCGGACGACACCGGTGAGCCCCTTCTCGGCCTCATGGCTAAGTAGGTAGTGTATACCAGTTCCGGACGACACCGGTAAGTCCCTCCTCGGCCTCATGGCTAAGAAGGTCGTGTATACCTGTTCGCGGACGACACCGATCAGTCCCATCTCGGCCTCATGGCTAAGAAGGTAGTGTATACCAGTTCGCGGACGACACCGATCAGTCCCATCTCGGCCTCATGGCTAAGAAGGTAGTGTATACCAGTTCCGGACGACACTGGTAAGTCCCTTCTCGGCCTCATGGCTAAGAAGGTAGTGTATACCAGTTCCGGACGACACCGGTGAGTCCCATCTCGGCCTCATGGCTAAGAAGGTAGTGTATACCTGTTCGCGGACGACACCGATCAGTCCCATCTCGGCCTCATGGCTAAGAAGATAGTGTATACCAGTTCGGGGACGAAACCGGTGAGTCCCACCTCGGCCTCATGGCTAAGAAGGTAGTGTATACCTGTTCGCGGACGACACTGATCAGTCCCATCTCGGCCTCATGGCTAAGAAGGTAGTGTATACCAGTTCCGGACGACACCGGTGAGTCCCATCTCGGCCTCATGGCTAAGAAGGTAGTGTATACCAGTTTCGGACGACACCGGTAAGTCCCTTCTCGGCCTCATGGCTAAGAAGGTAGTGTATACCAGTTCGGGGACGAAACCGGTGAGTCCCATCTCGGCCTCATGGCTAAGAAGGTAGTGTATACCTGTTCGCGGACGACACCGATCAGTCCCATCTCGGCCTCGTGGCTAAGAAGGTAGTGTATACCTGTTCGCGGACGACACCGATCAGTCCCATCTCGGCCTCATGGCTAAGAAGGTAGTGTATACCAGTTCCGGACGACACCGGTGAGCCCCTTCTCGGCCTCATGGCTAAGTAGGTATTGTATACCAGTTCCGGACGACACCGGTGAGTCCCATCTGGGCCTCATGGCTAAGAAGGTAGTGTATACCTGTTCGCGAACGACACCGATCAGTCCCATCTCTGCCTCATGGCTAAGAAGGTAGTGTATACCTGTTCGCGGACGACACCGATCAGTCCCATCTCGGCCTCATGGCTAAGAAGGTAGTGTATACCTGTTCGCGGACGACACCGATCAGTCCCATCTCGGTGTCATGGCTAAGTAGGTAGTGTATACCAGTTCCGGACGACACCGGTAAGTCCCTTCTCGGCCTCATGGCTAAGAAGGTAGTGTATACCTGTTCGCGGACGACACCGATCAGTCCCATCTCGGCCTCATGGCTAAGAAGGTAGTGTATACCAGTTCGAGGACGACACCGATCAGTCCCATCTCGGCCTCATGGCTAAGAAGGTAGTGTATACCAATTCCGGACGACACCGGTAAGTCCCTTCTCGGCCTCATGGCTAAGAAGGTAGTGTATACCAGTTCCGGACGACACCGGTGAGTCCCATCTCGGCCTCATGGCTAAGAAGGTAGTGTATACCTGTTCGCGGACGACACCGATCAGTCCCTTCTCGGCCTCATGGCTAAGAAGGTAGTGTATACCAGTTCGGGGACGAAACCGGTGAGTCCCACCTCGGCCTCATGGCTAAGAAGGTAGTGTATACCTGTTCGCGGACGACACTGATCAGTCCCATCTCGGCCTCATGGCTAAGAAGGTAGTGTATACCAGTTCCGGACGACACCGGTAAGTCCCTTCTCGGCCTCATGGCTAAGAAGGTAGTGTATACCAGTTCGGGGACGAAACCGGTGAGTCCCATCTCGGCCTCATGGCTAAGAAGGTAGTGTATACCTGTTCGCGGACGACACCGATCAGTCCCATCTCGGCCTCATGGCTAAGAAGGTAGTGTATACCAGTTCGGGGACGACACCGGTGAGTCCCATCTCGGCCTCATGGCTAAGAAGGTAGTGTATACCAGTTCCGGACGACACCGGTAAGTCCCTTCTCGGCCTCATGGCTAAGAAGGTAGTGTATACCAGTTCGGGGACGAAACCGGTGAGTCCCATCTCGGCCTCATGGCTAAGAAGGTAGTGTATACCTGTTCGCGGGCGACACCGATCAGTCCCATCTCGGCCTCGTGGCTAAGTAGGTAGTATATACCAGTTCCGGACGACACCGGTGAGTCCCATCTCGGCCTCATGGCTAACAAGGTAGTGTATACCTGTTCGCGGACGACACCGATCAGTCCCATCTCGGCCACATGGCTAAGAAGGTAGTGTATACCTGTTCGCGGACAACACCGATCAGTCCCATCTCTGCCTCATGGCTAAGTAGGTAGTGTGTACCAGTTCCGGACGACACCGGTGAGTCCCATCTCGGCCTCATGGCTAAGAAAGTAGTGTATACCAGTTCGGGGACGACACCGGTGAGTCCCATCTCGGCCTCATGGCTAAGAAGGTAGTGTATACCAGTTCGGGGACGAAACCGATCAGTCCCATCTCGGCCTCATGGCTAAGAAGGTAGTGTATACCAGTTCAGGACGACACCGGTAAGTCCCTTCTCGGCCTCATGGCTAAGAAGGTAGTGTATACCAGTTCCGGACGACACCGGTAAGTCCCTTCTCGGCCTCATGGCTAAGAAGGTAGTGTATACCAGTTCGGGGACGAAACCGGTGAGTCCCATCTCGGCCTCATGGCTAAGAAGGTAGTGTATACCAGTTCAGAACGACACCGGTAAGTCCCTTCTCGGCCTCATGGCTAAGAAGGTAGTGTATACCAGTTCCGGACGACACCGGTAAGTCCCTTCTCGGCCTCATGGCTAAGAAGGTAGTGTATACCAGTTCGGGGACGAAACCGGTGAGTCCCTTCTCGGCCTCATGGCTAAGAAGGTAGTGTATACCTGTTCGCGGACGACACCGATCAGTCCCATCTCGGCCTCATGGCTAAGAAGGTAGTGTATACCAGTTCGAGGACGACACCGATCAGTCCCATCTCGGCCTCATGGCTAAGAAGGTAGTGTATACCAATTCCGGACGACACCGGTAAGTCCCTTCTCGGCCTCATGGCTAAGAAGGTAGTGTATACCAGTTCCGGACGACACCGGTGAGTCCCATCTCGGCCTCATGGCTAAGAAGGTAGTGTATACCAGTTCGGGGACGAACCCGGTGAGTCCCATCTCGGCCTCATGGCTAAGAAGGTAGTGTATACCAGTTCAGAACGACACCGGTAAGTCCCTTCTCGGCCTCATGGCTAAGAAGGTAGTGTATACCAGTTCGGGGACGAAAAAGGTGAGTCCCATCTCGGCCTCATGGCTAAGAAGGTAGTGTATACCAGTTCCGGACGACACCGGTAAGTCCCTTCTCGGCCTCATGGCTAAGTAGGTAGTGTATACCAGTTCCGGACGACACCGGTAAGTCCCTTCTCGGCCTCATGGCTAAGAAGGTAGTGTATACCTGTTCGCGGACGACACCGATCAGTCCCATCTCGGCCTCATGGCTAAGAAGGTAGTGTATACCAGTTCGAGGACGACACCGATCAGTCCCATCTCGGCCTCATGGCTAAGAAGGTAGTGTATACCAATTCCGGACGACACCGGTAAGTCCCTTCTCGGCCTCATGGCTAAGAAGGTAGTGTATACCAGTTCCGGACGACACCGGTGAGTCCCATCTCGGCCTCATGGCTAAGAAGGTAGTGTATACCTGTTCGCGGACGACACCGATCAGTCCCTTCTCGGCCTCATGGCTAAGAAGGTAGTGTATACCAGTTCGGGGACGAAACCGGTGAGTCCCACCTCGGCCTCATGGCTAAGAAGGTAGTGTATACCTGTTCGCGGACGACACTGATCAGTCCCATCTCGGCCTCATGGCTAAGAAGGTAGTGTATACCAGTTCCGGACGACACCGGTAAGTCCCTTCTCGGCCTCATGGCTAAGAAGGTAGTGTATACCAGTTCGGGGACGAAACCGGTGAGTCCCATATCGGCCTCATGGCTAAGAAGGTAGTGTATACCTGTTCGCGGACGACACCGATCAGTCCCATCTCGGCCTCATGGCTAAGAAGGTAGTGTATACCAGTTCGGGGACGACACCGGTGAGTCCCATCTCGGCCTCATGGCTAAGAAGGTAGTGTATACCAGTTCCGGACGACACCGGTAAGTCCCTTCTCGGCCTCATGGCTAAGAAGGTAGTGTATACCAGTTCGGGGACGAAACCGGTGAGTCCCATCTCGGCCTCATGGCTAAGAAGGTAGTGTATACCTGTTCGCGGGCGACACCGATCAGTCCCATCTCGGCCTCGTGGCTAAGTAGGTAGTATATACCAGTTCCGGACGACACCGGTGAGTCCCATCTCGGCCTCATGGCTAACAAGGTAGTGTATACCTGTTCGCGGACGACACCGATCAGTCCCATCTCGGCCACATGGCTAAGAAGGTAGTGTATACCTGTTCGCGGACAACACCGATCAGTCCCATCTCTGCCTCATGGCTAAGTAGGTAGTGTGTACCAGTTCCGGACGACACCGGTGAGTCCCATCTCGGCCTCATGGCTAAGAAGGTAGTGTATACCTGTTCGCGGACGACACCGATCAGTCCCTTCTCGGCCTCATGGCTAAGAAGGTAGTGTATTCCTGTTCGCGGACGACACCGATCAGTCCCATCTCGGCCTCATGGCTAAGAAGGTAGTGTATACCAGTTCAGGACGACACCGGTAAGTCCCTTCTCGGCCTCATGGCTAAGAAGGTAGTGTATACCAGTTCGGGGACGAAACCGGTGAGTCCCATCTCGGCCTCATGGCTAAGAAGGTAGTGTATACCTGTTCGCGGACGACACCGATCAGTCCCATCTCGGCCTCATGGCTAAGAAGGTAGTGTATACCAGTTCGGGGACGACACCGGTGAGTCCCATCTCGGCCTCATGGCTAAGAAGGTAGTGTATACCAGTTCGCGGACGACACCGATCAGTCCCATCTCGGCCTCATGGCTAAGAAGGTAGTGTATACCAGTTCCGGACGACACCGGTAAGTCCCTTCTCGGCCTCATGGCTAAGAAGGTAGTGTATACCAGTTCGGGGACGAAACCGGTGAGTCCCATCTCGGCCTCATGGCTAAGAAGGTAGTGTATACCTGTTCGCGGACGACACCGATCAGTCCCATCTCGGCCTCATGGCTAAGAAGGTAGTGTATACCTGTTCGCGGACGACACCGATCAGTCCCATCTCGGTCTCATGGCTAAGAAGGTAGTGTACACCAGTTCCGGACGACACCGGTGAGCCCCTTCTCGGCCTCATGGCTAAGAAGGTAGTGTATACCTGTTCGCGGACGACACCGATCAGTCCCTTCTCGGCCTCATGGCTAAGAAGGTAGTGTATACCAGTTCGGGGACGAAACCGGTGAGTCCCACCTCGGCCTCATGGCTAAGAAGGTAGTGTATACCAGTTCAGGACGACACCGGTAAGTCCCTTCTCGGCCTCATGGCTAAGAAGGTAGTGTATACCAGTTCCGGACGACACCGGTAAGTCCCTTCTCGGCCTCATGGCTAAGAAGGTAGTGTATACCAGTTCGGGGACGAAACCGGTGAGTCCCATCTCGGCCTCATGGCTAAGAAGGTAGTGTATACCAGTTCAGAACGACACCGGTAAGTCCCTTCTCGGCCTCATGGCTAAGAAGGTAGTGTATACCAGTTCGGGGACGAAAAAGGTGAGTCCCATCTCGGCCTCATGGCTAAGAAGGTAGTGTATACCTGTTCGCGGACGACACCGATCAGTCCCATCTCGGCCTCATGGCTAAGAAGGTAGTGTATACCAGTTCGGGGACGACACCGGTGAGTCCCATCTCGGCCTCATGGCTAAGAAGGTAGTGTATACCAGTTCGGGGACGAAACCGATCAGTCCCATCTCGGTCTCATGGCTAAGAAGGTAGTGTATACCAGTTCCGGACGACACCGGTGAGCCCCTTCTCGGCCTCATGGCTAAGAAGGTAGTGTATACCAGTTCCGGACGACACCGGTAAGTCCCTTCTCGGCCTCATGGCTAAGAAGGTAGTGTATACCAGTTCCGGACGACACCGGTAAGTCCCTTCTCGGCCTCATGGCTAAGAAGGTAGTGTATACCAGTTCGGGGACGAAACCGGTGAGTCCCATCTCGGCCTCATGGCTAAGAAGGTAGTGTATACCAGTTCAGAACGACACCGGTAAGTCCCTTCTCGGCCTCATGGCTAAGAAGGTAGTGTATACCAGTTCCGGACGACACCGGTAAGTCCCTTCTCGGCCTCATGGCTAAGAAGGTAGTGTATACCAGTTCGGGGACGAAACCGGTGAGTCCCATCTCGGCCTCATGGCTAAGAAGGTAGTGTATACCAGTTCAGAACGACACCGGTAAGTCCCTTCTCGGCCTCATGGCTAAGAAGGTAGTGTATACCAGTTCGGGGACGAAAAAGGTGAGTCCCATCTCGGCCTCATGGCTAAGAAGGTAGTGTATACCTGTTCGCGGACGACACCGATCAGTCCCATCTCGGCCTCATGGCTAAGAAGGTAGTGTATACCAGTTCGGGGACGACACCGGTGAGTCCCATCTCGGCCTCATGGCTAAGAAGGTAGTGTATACCAGTTCGGGGACGACACCGGTGAGTCCCATCTCGGCCTCATGGCTAAGAAGGTAGTGTATACCAGTTCGGGGACGAAACCGATCAGTCCCATCTCGGCCTCATGGCTAAGAAGGTAGTGTATACCAGTTCAGGACGACACCGGTAAGTCCCTTCTCGGCCTCATGGCTAAGAAGGTAGTGTATACCAGTTCCGGACGACACCGGTAAGTCCCTTCTCGGCCTCATGGCTAAGAAGGTAGTGTATACCAGTTCGGGGACGAAACCGGTGAGTCCCATCTCGGCCTCATGGCTAAGAAGGTAGTGTATACCAGTTCAGAACGACACCGGTAAGTCCCTTCTCGGCCTCATGGCTAAGAAGGTAGTGTATACCAGTTCCGGACGACACCGGTAAGTCCCTTCTCGGCCTCATGGCTAAGAAGGTAGTGTATACCAGTTCGGGGACGAAACCGGTGAGTCCCATCTCGGCCTCATGGCTAAGAAGGTAGTGTATACCAGTTCAGAACGACACCGGTAAGTCCCTTCTCGGCCTCATGGCTAAGAAGGTAGTGTATACCTGTTCGCGGACGACACCGATCAGTCCCATCTCGGCCTCATGGCTAAGAAGGTAGTGTATACCAGTTCCGGACGACACTGGTAAGTCCCTTCTCGGCCTCATGGCTAAGAAGGTAGTGTATACCAGTTCCGGACGACACCGGTGAGTCCCATCTCGGCCTCATGGCTAAGAAGGTAGTGTATACCAGTTCCGGACGACACCGGTGAGCCCCTTCTCGGCCTCATGGCTAAGTAGGTAGTGTATACCAGTTCCGGACGACACCGGTGAGTCCCATCTGGGCCTCATGGCTAAGAAGGTAGTGTATACCTGTTCGCGAACGACACCGATCAGTCCCATCTCGGCCTCATGGCTAAGAAGGTAGTGTATACCTGTTCGCGGACGACACCGATCAGTCCCATCTCGGCCTCATGGCTAAGAAGGTAGTGTATACCTGTTCGCGGACGACACCGATCAGTCCCATCTCGGTCTCATGGCTAAGTAGGTAGTGTATACCAGTTCCGGACGACACCGGTAAGTCCCTTCTCGGCCTCATGGCTAAGAAGGTAGTGTATACCTGTTCGCGGACGACACCGATCAGTCCCATCTCGGCCTCATGGCTAAGAAGGTAGTGTATACCAGTTCGAGGACGACACCGTTCAGTCCCATCTCGGCCTCACGGCTAAGAAGGTAGTGTATACCAATTCCGGACGACACCGGTAAGTCCCTTCTCGGCCTCATGGCTAAGAAGGTAGTGTATACCAGTTCCGGACGACACCGGTGAGTCCCATCTCGGCCTCATGGCTAAGAAGGTAGTGTATACCTGTTCGCGGACGACACCGATCAGTCCCTTCTCGGCCTCATGGCTAAGAAGGTAGTGTATACCAGTTCGGGGACGAAACCGGTGAGTCCCACCTCGGCCTCATGGCTAAGAAGGTAGTGTATACCTGTTCGCGGACGACACTGATCAGTCCCATCTCGGCCTCATGGCTAAGAAGGTAGTGTATACCAGTTCCGGACGACACCGGTAAGTCCCTTCTCGGCCTCATGGCTAAGAAGGTAGTGTATACCAGTTCGGGGACGAAACCGGTGAGTCCCATCTCGGCCTCATGGCTAAGAAGGTAGTGTATACCTGTTCGCGGACGACACCGATCAGTCCCATCTCGGCCTCATGGCTAAGAAGGTAGTGTATACCAGTTCGGGGACGACACCGGTGAGTCCCATCTCGGCCTCATGGCTAAGAAGGTAGTGTATACCAGTTCCGGACGACACCGGTAAGTCCCTTCTCGGCCTCATGGCTAAGAAGGTAGTGTATACCAGTTCGGGGACGAAACCGGTGAGTCCCATCTCGGCCTCATGGCTAAGAAGGTAGTGTATACCTGTTCGCGGACGACACCGATCAGTCCCATCTCGGCCTCGTGGCTAAGTAGGTAGTATATACCAGTTCCGGACGACACCGGTGAGTCCCATCTCGGCCTCATGGCTAAGAAGGTAGTGTATACCTGTTCGCGGACGACACCGATCAGTCCCATCTCGGCCACATGGCTAAGAAGGTAGTGTATACCTGTTCGCGGACAACACCGATCAGTCCCATCTCTGCCTCATGGCTAAGTAGGTAGTGTGTACCAGTTCCGGACGACACCGGTGAGTCCCATCTCGGCCTCATGGCTAAGAAGGTAGTGTATACCTGTTCGCGGACGACACCGATCAGTCCCTTCTCGGCCTCATGGCTAAGAAGGTAGTGTATACCAGTTCGGGGACGAAACCGGTGAGTCCCACCTCGGCCTCATGGCTAAGAAGGTAGTGTATTCCTGTTCGCGGACGACACCGATCAGTCCCATCTCGGCCTCATGGCTAAGAAGGTAGTGTATACCAGTTCAGGACGACACCGGTAAGTCCCTTCTCGGCCTCATGGCTAAGAAGGTAGTGTATACCAGTTCGGGGACGAAACCGGTGAGTCCCATCTCGGCCTCATGGCTAAGAAGGTAGTGTATACCTGTTCGCGGACGACACCGATCAGTCCCATCTCGGCCTCATGGCTAAGAAGGTAGTGTATACCAGTTCGGGGACGACACCGGTGAGTCCCATCTCGGCCTCATGGCTAAGAAGGTAGTGTATACCAGTTCGCGGACGACACCGATCAGTCCCATCTCGGCCTCATGGCTAAGAAGGTAGTGTATACCAGTTCCGGACGACACCGGTAAGTCCCTTCTCGGCCTCATGGCTAAGAAGGTAGTGTATACCAGTTCGGGGACGAAACCGGTGAGTCCCATCTCGGCCTCATGGCTAAGAAGGTAGTGTATACCTGTTCGCGGACGACACCGATCAGTCCCATCTCGGCCTCATGGCTAAGAAGGTAGTGTATACCAGTTCGGGGACGACACCGGTGAGTCCCATCTCGGCCTCATGGCTAAGAAGGTAGTGTATACCAGTTCGCGGACGACACCGATCAGTCCCATCTCGGCCTCATGGCTAAGAAGGTAGTGTATACCAGTTCCGTACGACACCGGTGAGCCCCTTCTCGGCCTCATGGCTAAGAAGGTAGTGTATACCAGTTCCGGACGACACCGGTGAGTCCCATCTCGGCCTCATGGCTAAGAAGGTAGTGTATACCTGTTCGCGGACGACACCGATCAGTCCCTTCTCGGCCTCATGGCTAAGAAGGTAGTGTATACCAGTTCGGGGACGAAACCGGTGAGTCCCACCTCGGCCTCATGGCTAAGAAGGTAGTGTATACCTGTTCGCGGACGACACTGATCAGTCCCATCTCGGCCTCATGGCTAAGAAGGTAGTGTATACCAGTTCCGGACGACACCGGTAAGTCCCTTCTCGGCCTCATGGCTAAGAAGGTAGTGTATACCAGTTCGGGGACGAAACCGGTGAGTCCCATCTCGGCCTCATGGCTAAGAAGGTAGTGTATACCAGTTCCGGACGACACCGGTAAGTCCCTTCTCGGCCTCATGGCTAAGAAGGTAGTGTATACCAGTTCGGGGACGAAACCGGTGAGTCCCATCTCGGCCTCATGGCTAAGAAGGTAGTGTATACCTGTTCGCAGACGACACCGATCAGTCCCATCTCGGCCTCGTGGCTAAGAAGGTAGTGTATACCTGTTCGCGGACGACACCGATCAGTCCCATCTCGGCCTCATGGCTAAGAAGGTAGTGTATACCAGTTCCGGACGACACCGATCAGTCCCATCTCGGCCTCATGGCTAAGAAGGTAGTGTATACCAGTTCAGGACGACACCGGTAAGTCCCTTCTCGGCCTCATGGCTAAGAAGGTAGTGTATACCAGTTCGGGGACGAAACCGGTGAGTCCCACCTCGGCCTCATGGCTAAGAAGGTAGTGTATACCTGTTCGGGGACGAAACCGGTGAGTCCCATCTCGACCTCATGGCTAAGAAGGTAGTGTATACCTGTTCGCGGACGACACCGATCAGTCCCATCTCGGCCTCATGGCTAAGAAGGTAGTGTATACCAGTTCGGGGACGACACCGGTGAGTCCCATCTCGGCCTCATGGCTAAGAAGGTAGTGTATGCCAGTTCCGGACGACACCGGTAAGTCCCTTCTCGGCCTCATGGCTAAGAAGGTAGTGTATACCAGTTCGGGGACGAAACCGGTGAGTCCCATCTCGGCCTCATGGCTAAGAAGGTAGTGTATACCTGTTCGCGGACGACACCGATCAGTCCCATCTCGGCCTCATGGCTAAGAAGGTAGTGTATACCTGTTCGCGGACGACACCGATCAGTCCCATCTCGGTCTCATGGCTAAGAAGGTAGTGTATACCAGTTCCGGACGACACCGGTGAGCCCCTTCTCGGCCTCATGGCTAAGTAGGTAGTGTATACCAGTTCCGGACGACACCGGTAAGTCCCTTCTCGGCCTCATGGCTAAGAAGGTAGTGTATACCTGTTCGCGGACGACACCGATCAGTCCCATCTCGGCCTCATGGCTAAGTAGGTAGTGTATACCAGTTCCGGACGACACCGGTAAGTCCCTTCTCGGCCTCATGGCTAAGAAGGTAGTGTATACCTGTTCGCGGACGACACCGATCAGTCCCATCTCGGCCACATGGCTAAGAAGGTAGTGTATACCTGTTCGCGGACAACACCGATCAGTCCCATCTCTGCCTCATGGCTAAGAAGGTAGTGTATACCAGTTCCGGACGACATCGGTGAGTCCCATCTCGGCCTCATGGCTAAGAAGGTAGTGTATACCTGTTCGCGGACGACACCGATCAGTCCCTTCTCGGCCTCATGGCTAAGAAGGTAGTGTATACCAGTTCGGGGACGAAACCGGTGAGTCCCACCTCGGCCTCATGGCTAAGAAGGTAGTGTATACCTGTTCGCGGACGACACCGATCAGTCCCATCTCGGCCTCATGGCTAAGAAGGTAGTGTATACCAGTTCCGGACGACACCGGTAAGTCCCTTCTCGGCCTCATGGCTAAGAAGGTAGTGTATACCTGTTCGCGGACAACACCGATCAGTCCCATCTCTGCCTCATGGCTAAGTAGGTAGTGTATACCAGTTCCGGACGACACCGGTGAGTCCCATCTCGGCCTCATGGCTAAGAAGGTAGTGTATACCTGTTCGCGGACGACACCGATCAGTCCCTTCTCGGCCTCATGGCTAAGAAGGTAGTGTATACCAGTTCGGGGGCGAAACCGGTGAGTCCAACCTCGGCCTCATGGCTAAGAAGGTAGTGTATACCTGTTCGCGGACGACACCGATCAGTCCCATCTCGGCCTCATGGCTAAGAAGGTAGTGTATACCAGTTCCGGACGACACCGGTAAGTCCCTTCTCGGCCTCATGGCTAAGAAGGTAGTGTATACCAGTTCGGGGACGAAACCGGTGAGTCCCATCTCGGCCTCATGGCTAAGAAGGTAGTGTATACCTGTTCGCGGACGACACCGATCAGTCCCATCTCGGTCTCATGGCTAAGTAGGTAGTGTATACCAGTTCCGGACGACACCGGTAAGTCCCTTCTCGGCCTCATGGCTAAGAAGGTAGTGTATACCTGTTCGCGGACGACACCGATCAGTCCCATCTCGGCCTCATGGCTAAGAAGGTAGTGTATACCAGTTCGAGGACGACACCGGTAAGTCCCTTCTCGGCCTCATGGCTAAGAAGGTAGTGTATACCAGTTCCGGACGACACCGGTGAGTCCCATCTCGGCCTCATGGCTAAGAAGGTAGTGTATACCTGTTCGCGGACGACACCGATCAGTCCCTTCTCGGCCTCATGGCTAAGAAGGTAGTGTATACCAGTTCGGGGACGAAACCGGTGAGTCCCACCTCGGCCTCATGGCTAAGAAGGTAGTGTATACCTGTTCGCGGACGACACTGATCAGTCCCATCTCGGCCTCATGGCTAAGAAGGTAGTGTATACCAGTTCCGGACGACACCGGTAAGTCCCTTCTCGGCCTCATGGCTAAGAAGGTAGTGTATACCAGTTCGGGGACGAAACCGGTGAGTCCCATCTCGGCCTCATGGCTAAGAAGGTAGTGTATACCTGTTCGCAGACGACACCGATCAGTCCCATCTCGGCCTCGTGGCTAAGAAGGTAGTGTATACCTGTTCGCGGACGACACCGATCAGTCCCATCTCGGCCTCATGGCTAAGAAGGTAGTGTATACCAGTTCCGGACGACACCGATCAGTCCCATCTCGGCCTCATGGCTAAGAAGGTAGTGTATACCAGTTCAGGACGACACCGGTAAGTCCCTTCTCGGCCTCATGGCTAAGAAGGTAGTGTATACCAGTTCGGGGACGAAACCGGTGAGTCCCACCTCGGCCTCATGGCTAAGAAGGTAGTGTATACCTGTTCGGGGACGAAACCGGTGAGTCCCATCTCGACCTCATGGCTAAGAAGGTAGTGTATACCTGTTCGCGGACGACACCGATCAGTCCCATCTCGGCCTCATGGCTAAGAAGGTAGTGTATACCAGTTCGGGGACGACACCGGTGAGTCCCATCTCGGCCTCATGGCTAAGAAGGTAGTGTATGCCAGTTCCGGACGACACCGGTAAGTCCCTTCTCGGCCTCATGGCTAAGAAGGTAGTGTATACCAGTTCGGGGACGAAACCGGTGAGTCCCATCTCGGCCTCATGGCTAAGAAGGTAGTGTATACCTGTTCGCGGACGACACCGATCAGTCCCATCTCGGCCTCATGGCTAAGAAGGTAGTGTATACCTGTTCGCGGACGACACCGATCAGTCCCATCTCGGTCTCATGGCTAAGAAGGTAGTGTATACCAGTTCCGGACGACACCGGTGAGCCCCTTCTCGGCCTCATGGCTAAGTAGGTAGTGTATACCAGTTCCGGACGACACCGGTAAGTCCCTTCTCGGCCTCATGGCTAAGAAGGTAGTGTATACCTGTTCGCGGACGACACCGATCAGTCCCATCTCGGCCTCATGGCTAAGAAGGTAGTGTATACCAGTTCCGGACGACACCGATCAGTCCCATCTCGGCCTCATGGCTAAGTAGGTAGTGTATACCAGTTCCGGACGACACCGGTAAGTCCCTTCTCGGCCTCATGGCTAAGAAGGTAGTGTATACCTGTTCGCGGACGACACCGATCAGTCCCATCTCGGCCACATGGCTAAGAAGGTAGTGTATACCTGTTCGCGGACAACACCGATCAGTCCCATCTCTGCCTCATGGCTAAGAAGGTAGTGTATACCAGTTCCGGACGACATCGGTGAGTCCCATCTCGGCCTCATGGCTAAGAAGGTAGTGTATACCTGTTCGCGGACGACACCGATCAGTCCCTTCTCGGCCTCATGGCTAAGAAGGTAGTGTATACCAGTTCGGGGACGAAACCGGTGAGTCCCACCTCGGCCTCATGGCTAAGAAGGTAGTGTATACCTGTTCGCGGACGACACCGATCAGTCCCATCTCGGCCTCATGGCTAAGAAGGTAGTGTATACCAGTTCCGGACGACACCGGTAAGTCCCTTCTCGGCCTCATGGCTAAGAAGGTAGTGTATACCTGTTCGCGGACAACACCGATCAGTCCCATCTCTGCCTCATGGCTAAGTAGGTAGTGTATACCAGTTCCGGACGACACCGGTGAGTCCCATCTCGGCCTCATGGCTAAGAAGGTAGTGTATACCTGTTCGCGGACGACACCGATCAGTCCCTTCTCGGCCTCATGGCTAAGAAGGTAGTGTATACCAGTTCGGGGGCGAAACCGGTGAGTCCAACCTCGGCCTCATGGCTAAGAAGGTAGTGTATACCTGTTCGCGGACGACACCGATCAGTCCCATCTCGGCCTCATGGCTAAGAAGGTAGTGTATACCAGTTCCGGACGACACCGGTAAGTCCCTTCTCGGCCTCATGGCTAAGAAGGTAGTGTATACCAGTTCGGGGACGAAACCGGTGAGTCCCATCTCGGCCTCATGGCTAAGAAGGTAGTGTATACCTGTTCGCGGACGACACCGATCAGTCCCATCTCGGTCTCATGGCTAAGTAGGTAGTGTATACCAGTTCCGGACGACACCGGTAAGTCCCTTCTCGGCCTCATGGCTAAGAAGGTAGTGTATACCTGTTCGCGGACGACACCGATCAGTCCCATCTCGGCCTCATGGCTAAGAAGGTAGTGTATACCAGTTCGAGGACGACACCGGTAAGTCCCTTCTCGGCCTCATGGCTAAGAAGGTAGTGTATACCAGTTCCGGACGACACCGGTGAGTCCCATCTCGGCCTCATGGCTAAGAAGGTAGTGTATACCTGTTCGCGGACGACACCGATCAGTCCCTTCTCGGCCTCATGGCTAAGAAGGTAGTGTATACCAGTTCGGGGACGAAACCGGTGAGTCCCACCTCGGCCTCATGGCTAAGAAGGTAGTGTATACCTGTTCGCGGACGACACTGATCAGTCCCATCTCGGCCTCATGGCTAAGAAGGTAGTGTATACCAGTTCCGGACGACACCGGTAAGTCCCTTCTCGGCCTCATGGCTAAGAAGGTAGTGTATACCAGTTCGGGGACGAAACCGGTGAGTCCCATCTCGGCCTCATGGCTAAGAAGGTAGTGTATACCTGTTCGCAGACGACACCGATCAGTCCCATCTCGGCCTCGTGGCTAAGAAGGTAGTGTATACCTGTTCGCGGACGACACCGATCAGTCCCATCTCGGCCTCATGGCTAAGAAGGTAGTGTATACCAGTTCCGGACGACACCGATCAGTCCCATCTCGGCCTCATGGCTAAGAAGGTAGTGTATACCAGTTCAGGACGACACCGGTAAGTCCCTTCTCGGCCTCATGGCTAAGAAGGTAGTGTATACCAGTTCGGGGACGAAACCGGTGAGTCCCACCTCGGCCTCATGGCTAAGAAGGTAGTGTATACCTGTTCGGGGACGAAACCGGTGAGTCCCATCTCGACCTCATGGCTAAGAAGGTAGTGTATACCTGTTCGCGGACGACACCGATCAGTCCCATCTCGGCCTCATGGCTAAGAAGGTAGTGTATACCAGTTCGGGGACGACACCGGTGAGTCCCATCTCGGCCTCATGGCTAAGAAGGTAGTGTATGCCAGTTCCGGACGACACCGGTAAGTCCCTTCTCGGCCTCATGGCTAAGAAGGTAGTGTATACCAGTTCGGGGACGAAACCGGTGAGTCCCATCTCGGCCTCATGGCTAAGAAGGTAGTGTATACCTGTTCGCGGACGACACCGATCAGTCCCATCTCGGCCTCATGGCTAAGAAGGTAGTGTATACCTGTTCGCGGACGACACCGATCAGTCCCATCTCGGTCTCATGGCTAAGAAGGTAGTGTATACCAGTTCCGGACGACACCGGTGAGCCCCTTCTCGGCCTCATGGCTAAGTAGGTAGTGTATACCAGTTCCGGACGACACCGGTAAGTCCCTTCTCGGCCTCATGGCTAAGAAGGTAGTGTATACCTGTTCGCGGACGACACCGATCAGTCCCATCTCGGCCTCATGGCTAAGAAGGTAGTGTATACCAGTTCCGGACGACACCGGTGAGCCCCTTCTCGGCCTCATGGCTAAGTAGGTAGTGTATACCAGTTCCGGACGACACCGGTAAGTCCCTTCTCGGCCTCATGGCTAAGAAGGTAGTGTATACCTGTTCGCGGACGACACCGATCAGTCCCATCTCGGCCACATGGCTAAGAAGGTAGTGTATACCTGTTCGCGGACAACACCGATCAGTCCCATCTCTGCCTCATGGCTAAGAAGGTAGTGTATACCAGTTCCGGACGACATCGGTGAGTCCCATCTCGGCCTCATGGCTAAGAAGGTAGTGTATACCTGTTCGCGGACGACACCGATCAGTCCCTTCTCGGCCTCATGGCTAAGAAGGTAGTGTATACCAGTTCGGGGACGAAACCGGTGAGTCCCACCTCGGCCTCATGGCTAAGAAGGTAGTGTATACCTGTTCGCGGACGACACCGATCAGTCCCATCTCGGCCTCATGGCTAAGAATGTAGTGTATACCAGTTCCGGACGACACCGGTAAGTCCCTTCTCGGCCTCATGGCTAAGAAGGTAGTGTATACCTGTTCGCGGACAACACCGATCAGTCCCATCTCTGCCTCATGGCTAAGTAGGTAGTGTATACCAGTTCCGGACGACACCGGTGAGTCCCATCTCGGCCTCATGGCTAAGAAGGTAGTGTATACCTGTTCGCGGACGACACCGATCAGTCCCTTCTCGGCCTCATGGCTAAGAAGGTAGTGTATACCAGTTCGGGGGCGAAACCGGTGAGTCCAACCTCGGCCTCATGGCTAAGAAGGTAGTGTATACCTGTTCGCGGACGACACCGATCAGTCCCATCTCGGCCTCATGGCTAAGAAGGTAGTGTATACCAGTTCCGGACGACACCGGTAAGTCCCTTCTCGGCCTCATGGCTAAGAAGGTAGTGTATACCAGTTCGGGGACGAAACCGGTGAGTCCCATCTCGGCCTCATGGCTAAGAAGGTAGTGTATACCTGTTCGCGGACGACACCGATCAGTCCCATCTCGGTCTCATGGCTAAGTAGGTAGTGTATACCAGTTCCGGACGACACCGGTAAGTCCCTTCTCGGCCTCATGGCTAAGAAGGTAGTGTATACCTGTTCGCGGACGACACCGATCAGTCCCATCTCGGCCTCATGGCTAAGAAGGTAGTGTATACCAGTTCGAGGACGACACCGTTCAGTCCCATCTCGGCCTCACGGCTAAGAAGGTAGTGTATACCAATTCCGGACGACACCGGTAAGTCCCTTCTCGGCCTCATGGCTAAGAAGGTAGTGTATACCAGTTCCGGACGACACCGGTGAGTCCCATCTCGGCCTCATGGCTAAGAAGGTAGTGTATACCTGTTCGCGGACGACACCGATCAGTCCCTTCTCGGCCTCATGGCTAAGAAGGTAGTGTATACCAGTTCGGGGACGAAACCGGTGAGTCCCACCTCGGCCTCATGGCTAAGAAGGTAGTGTATACCTGTTCGCGGACGACACTGATCAGTCCCATCTCGGCCTCATGGCTAAGAAGGTAGTGTATACCAGTTCCGGACGACACCGGTAAGTCCCTTCTCGGCCTCATGGCTAAGAAGGTAGTGTATACCAGTTCGGGGACGAAACCGGTGAGTCCCATCTCGGCCTCATGGCTAAGAAGGTAGTGTATACCTGTTCGCGGACGACACCGATCAGTCCCATCTCGGCCTCATGGCTAAGAAGGTAGTGTATACCAGTTCGGGGACGACACCGGTGAGTCCCATCTCGGCCTCATGGCTAAGAAGGTAGTGTATACCAGTTCCGGACGACACCGGTAAGTCCCTTCTCGGCCTCATGGCTAAGAAGGTAGTGTATACCAGTTCGGGGACGAAACCGGTGAGTCCCATCTCGGCCTCATGGCTAAGAAGGTAGTGTATACCTGTTCGCGGACGACACCGATCAGTCCCATCTCGGCCTCGTGGCTAAGTAGGTAGTATATACCAGTTCCGGACGACACCGGTGAGTCCCATCTCGGCCTCATGGCTAAGAAGGTAGTGTATACCTGTTCGCGGACGACACCGATCAGTCCCATCTCGGCCACATGGCTAAGAAGGTAGTGTATACCTGTTCGCGGACAACACCGATCAGTCCCATCTCTGCCTCATGGCTAAGTAGGTAGTGTGTACCAGTTCCGGACGACACCGGTGAGTCCCATCTCGGCCTCATGGCTAAGAAGGTAGTGTATACCTGTTCGCGGACGACACCGATCAGTCCCTTCTCGGCCTCATGGCTAAGAAGGTAGTGTATACCAGTTCGGGGACGAAACCGGTGAGTCCCACCTCGGCCTCATGGCTAAGAAGGTAGTGTATTCCTGTTCGCGGACGACACCGATCAGTCCCATCTCGGCCTCATGGCTAAGAAGGTAGTGTATACCAGTTCAGGACGACACCGGTAAGTCCCTTCTCGGCCTCATGGCTAAGAAGGTAGTGTATACCAGTTCGGGGACGAAACCGGTGAGTCCCATCTCGGCCTCATGGCTAAGAAGGTAGTGTATACCTGTTCGCGGACGACACCGATCAGTCCCATCTCGGCCTCATGGCTAAGAAGGTAGTGTATACCAGTTCGGGGACGACACCGGTGAGTCCCATCTCGGCCTCATGGCTAAGAAGGTAGTGTATACCAGTTCGCGGACGACACCGATCAGTCCCATCTCGGCCTCATGGCTAAGAAGGTAGTGTATACCAGTTCCGGACGACACCGGTAAGTCCCTTCTCGGCCTCATGGCTAAGAAGGTAGTGTATACCTGTTCGCGGACGACACTGATCAGTCCCATCTCGGCCTCATGGCTAAGAAGGTAGTGTATACCAGTTCCGGACGACACCGGTAAGTCCCTTCTCGGCCTCATGGCTAAGAAGGTAGTGTATACCAGTTCGGGGACGAAACCGGTGAGTCCCATCTCGGCCTCATGGCTAAGAAGGTAGTGTATACCAGTTCCGGACGACACCGGTAAGTCCCTTCTCGGCCTCATGGCTAAGAAGGTAGTGTATACCAGTTCGGGGACGAAACCGGTGAGTCCCATCTCGGCCTCATGGCTAAGAAGGTAGTGTATACCTGTTCGCAGACGACACCGATCAGTCCCATCTCGGCCTCGTGGCTAAGAAGGTAGTGTATACCTGTTCGCGGACGACACCGATCAGTCCCATCTCGGCCTCATGGCTAAGAAGGTAGTGTATACCAGTTCCGGACGACACCGATCAGTCCCATCTCGGCCTCATGGCTAAGAAGGTAGTGTATACCAGTTCAGGACGACACCGGTAAGTCCCTTCTCGGCCTCATGGCTAAGAAGGTAGTGTATACCAGTTCGGGGACGAAACCGGTGAGTCCCACCTCGGCCTCATGGCTAAGAAGGTAGTGTATACCTGTTCGGGGACGAAACCGGTGAGTCCCATCTCGACCTCATGGCTAAGAAGGTAGTGTATACCTGTTCGCGGACGACACCGATCAGTCCCATCTCGGCCTCATGGCTAAGAAGGTAGTGTATACCAGTTCGGGGACGACACCGGTGAGTCCCATCTCGGCCTCATGGCTAAGAAGGTAGTGTATGCCAGTTCCGGACGACACCGGTAAGTCCCTTCTCGGCCTCATGGCTAAGAAGGTAGTGTATACCAGTTCGGGGACGAAACCGGTGAGTCCCATCTCGGCCTCATGGCTAAGAAGGTAGTGTATACCTGTTCGCGGACGACACCGATCAGTCCCATCTCGGCCTCATGGCTAAGAAGGTAGTGTATACCTGTTCGCGGACGACACCGATCAGTCCCATCTCGGTCTCATGGCTAAGAAGGTAGTGTATACCAGTTCCGGACGACACCGGTGAGCCCCTTCTCGGCCTCATGGCTAAGTAGGTAGTGTATACCAGTTCCGGACGACACCGGTAAGTCCCTTCTCGGCCATATGGCTAAGAAGGTAGTGTATACCTGTTCGCGGACGACACCGATCAGTCCCATCTCGGCCTCATGGCTAAGAAGGTAGTGTATACCAGTTCCGGACGACACCGGTGAGCCCCTTCTCGGCCTCATGGCTAAGTAGGTAGTGTATACCAGTTCCGGACGACACCGGTGAGTCCCATCTCGGCCTCATGGCTAAGAAGGTAGTGTATACCTGTTCGCGGACGACACCGATCAGTCCCTTCTCGGCCTCATGGCTAAGAAGGTAGTGTATACCAGTTCGGGGGCGAAACCGGTGAGTCCAACCTCGGCCTCATGGCTAAGAAGGTAGTGTATACCTGTTCGCGGACGACACCGATCAGTCCCATCTCGGCCTCATGGCTAAGAAGGTAGTGTATACCAGTTCCGGACGACACCGGTAAGTCCCTTCTCGGCCTCATGGCTAAGAAGGTAGTGTATACCAGTTCGGGGACGAAACCGGTGAGTCCCATCTCGGCCTCATGGCTAAGAAGGTAGTGTATACCTGTTCGCGGACGACACCGATCAGTCCCATCTCGGCCTCATGGCTAAGAAGGTAGTGTATACCAGTTCGGGGACGACACCGGTGAGTCCCATCTCGGCCTCATGGCTAAGAAGGTAGTGTATACCAGTTCCGGACGACACCGGTAAGTCCCTTCTCGGCCTCATGGCTAAGAAGGTAGTGTATACCAGTTCGGGGACGAAACCGGTGAGTCCCATCTCGGCCTCATGGCTAAGAAGGTAGTGTATACCTGTTCGCGGACGACACCGATCAGTCCCTTCTCGACCTCATGGCTAAGAAGGTAGTGTATACCAGTTCGGGGACGAAACCGGTGAGTCCCATCTCGGCTTCATGGCTAGGAAGGTAGTGTATACCTGTTCGCGGACGATACCGATCAGTCCCATCTCGGCCTCATGGCTAAGAAGGTAGTGTATACCAGTTCCGGACGACACCGGTAAGTCCCTTCTCGGCCTCATGGCTAAGAAGGTAGTATATACCAGTTCGGGGACGACACCGATCAGTCCCATCTCGGCCTCATAGCTAAGAAGGTAGTGTATACCAGTTCCGGACGACACCGGTAAGTCCCTTCTCGGGCTCATGGCTAAGAAGGTAGTGTATACCAGTTCGGGGACGACACCGATCAGTCCCTTCTCGGCCTCATGGCTAAGAAGGTAGTGTATACCAGTTCCGGACGACACCGGTAAGTCCCTTCTCGGCCTCATGGCTAAGAAGGTAGTATATACCAGTTCGGGGACGACACCGATCAGTCCCATCTCGGCCTCATGGCTAAGAAGGTAGTGTATACCAGTTCCGGAAGACACCGGTGAGTCCCATCTCGGCCTCATGGCTAAGAAGGTAGTGTATACCTGTTCGCGGACGACACCGATCAGTCCCTTCTCGGCCTCATGGCTAAGAAGGTAGTGTATACCAGTTCCGGACGACACCGGTAAGTCCCTTCTCGGCCTCATGGCTAAGAAGGTAGTATATACCAGTTCGGGGACGACACCGATCAGTCCCATCTCGGCCTCATGGCTAAGAAGGTAGTGTATACCAGTTCCGGACGACACCGGTAAGTCCCTTCTCGGCCTCATGGCTAAGAAGGTAGTGTATACCAGTTCGGGGACGAAACCGGTGAGTCCCATCTCGACCTCATGGCTAAGAAGGTAGTGTATACCTGTTCGCGGACGACACCGATCAGTCCCATCTCAGCCTCATGGCTAAGAAGGTAGTGTATACCAGTTCGGGGACGACACCGGTGAGTCCCATCTCGGCCTCATGGCTAAGAAGGTAGTGTATACCAGTTCCGGACGACACCGGTGAGCCCCTTCTCGGCCTCATGGCTAAGTAGGTAGTGTATACCAGTTCGGCGACGAAACCGGTGAGTCCCATCTCGGCCTCATGGCTAAGAAGGTAGTGTATACCTGTTCGCGGACGACACCGATCAGTCCCATCTCGGCCTCATGGCTAAGAAGGTAGTGTATACCTGTTCGCGGACGACACCGATCAGTCCCATCTCGGTCTCATGGCTAAGAAGGTAGTGTATACCAGTTCCGGACGACACCGGTGAGCCCCTTCTCGGCCTCATGGCTAAGTAGGTAGTGTATACCAGTTCCGGACGACACCGGTAAGTCCCTTCTCGGCCTCATGGCTAAGAAGGTAGTGTATACCTGTTCGCGGACGACACCGATCAGTCCCATCTCGGCCTCATGGCTAAGAAGGTAGTGTATACCAGTTCCGGACGACACCGGTGAGCCCCTTCTCGGCCTCATGGCTAAGTAGGTAGTGTATACCAGTTCCGGACGACACCGGTAAGTCCCTTCTCGGCCTCATGGCTAAGAAGGTAGTGTATACCTGTTCGCGGACGACACCGATCAGTCCCATCTCGGCCACATGGCTAAGAAGGTAGTGTATACCTGTTCGCGGACAACACCGATCAGTCCCATCTCTGCCTCATGGCTAAGAAGGTAGTGTATACCAGTTCCGGACGACACCGGTGAGTCCCATCTCGGCCTCATGGCTAAGAAGGTAGTGTATACCTGTTCGCGGACGACACCGATCAGTCCCTTCTCGGCCTCATGGCTAAGAAGGTAGTGTATACCAGTTCGGGGACGAAACCGGTGAGTCCCACCTTGGCCTCATGGCTAAGAAGGTAGTGTATACCTGTTCGCGGACGACACCGATCAGTCCCATCTCGGCCTCATGGCTAAGAAGGTAGTGTATACCAGTTCCGGACGACACCGGTAAGTCCCTTCTCGGCCTCATGGCTAAGAAGGTAGTGTATACCTGTTCGCGGACAACACCGATCAGTCCCATCTCTGCCTCATGGCTAAGTAGGTAGTGTATACCAGTTCCGGACGACACCGGTGAGTCCCATCTCGGCCTCATGGCTAAGAAGGTAGTGTATACCTGTTCGCGGACGACACCGATCAGTCCCTTCTCGGCCTCATGGCTAAGAAGGTAGTGTATACCAGTTCGGGGGCGAAACCGGTGAGTCCCACCTCGGCCTCATGGCTAAGAAGGTAGTGTATACCTGTTCGCGGACGACACCGATCAGTCCCATCTCGGCCTCATGGCTAAGAAGGTAGTGTATACCAGTTCCGGACGACACCGGTAAGTCCCTTCTCGGCCTCATGGCTAAGAAGGTAGTGTATACCAGTTCGGGGACGAAACCGGTGAGTCCCATCTCGGCCTCATGGCTAAGAAGGTAGTGTATACCTGTTCACGGACGACACCGATCAGTCCCATCTCGGCCTCATGGCTAAGAAGGTAGTGTATACCAGTTCGGGGACGACACCGGTGAGTCCCATCTCGGCCTCATGGCTAAGAACGTAGTGTATACCAGTTCCGGACGACACCGGTAAGTCCCTTCTCGGCCTCATGGCTAAGAAGGTAGTGTATACCAGTTCGGGGACGAAACCGGTGAGTCCCATCTCGGCCTCATGGCTAAGAAGGTAGTGTATACCTGTTCGCGGACGACACCGATCAGTCCCTTCTCGACCTCATGGCTAAGAAGGTAGTATATACCAGTTCGGGGACGACACCGATCAGTCCCATCTCGGCCTCATGGCTAAGAAGGTAGTGTATACCAGTTCCGGACGACACCGGTAAGTCCCATCTCGGGCTCATGGCTAAGAAGGTAGTGTATACCAGTTCAGGGACGAAACCGGTGAATCCCATCTCGGCCTCATGGCTAAGAAGGTAGTGTATACCTGTTCGCGGACGACACCGATCAGTCCCATCTCGGCCTCATGGCTAAGAAGGTAGTGTATACCTGTTCGCGGACAACACCGATCAGTCCCATCTCGGCCTCATGGCTAAGAAGGTAGTGTATACCAGTTCCGGACGACACCGGTGAGTCCCATCTCGGCCTCATGGCTAAGAAGGTAGTGTATACCTGTTCGCGGACGACACCGATCAGTCCCGTCTCGGCCTCATGGCTAAGAAGGTAGTGTATACCTGTTCGCGGACGACACCGATCAGTCCCTTCTCGACCTCATGGCTAAGAAGGTAGTGTATACCAGTTCGGGGACGAAACCGGTGAGTCCCATCTCGGCTTCATGGCTAGGAAGGTAGTGTATACCTGTTCGCGGACGACACCGATCAGTCCCATCTCGGCCTCATGGCTAAGAAGGTAGTGTATACCTGTTCGCGGATAACACCGATCAGTCCCATCTCGGCCTCATGGCTAAGAAGGTAGTGTATACCAGTTCCGGACGACACCGGTGAGTCCCATCTCGGCCTCATGGCTAAGAAGGTAGTGTATACCTGTTCGCGGACGACACCGATCAGTCCCTTCTCGACCTCATGGCTAAGAAGGTAGTGTATACCAGTTCGGGGACGAAACCGGTGAGTCCCATCTCGGCTTCATGGCTAGGAAGGTAGTGTATACCTGTTCGCGGACGACACCGATCAGTCCCATCTCGGCCTCATGGCTAAGAAGGTAGTGTATACCAGTTCCGGACGACACCGGTAAGTCCCTTCTCGGCCTCATGGCTAAGAAGGTAGTGTATACCAGTTCCGGACGACACCGGTGAGTCCCATCTCGGCCTCATGGCTAAGAAGGTAGTGTATACCTGTTCGCGGACGACACCGATCAGTCCCATCTCGGCCTCATGGCTAAGAAGGTAGTGTATACCTGTTCGCGGACAACACCGATCAGTCCCATCTCGGCCTCATGGCTAAGAATGTAGTGTATACCAATTCCGGACGACACCGGTGAGTCCCATCTCGGCCTCATGGCTAAGAAGGTAGTGTATACCTGTTCGCGGACGACACCGATCAGTCCCGTCTCGGCCTCATGGCTAAGAAGGTAGTGTATACCTGTTCGCGGACAACACCGATCAGTCCCATCTCGGCCTCATGGCTAAGAAGGTAGTGTATACCAGTTCGGGGACGAAACCGGTGAGTCCCATCTCGGCTTCATGGCTAGGAAGGTAGTGTATACCTGTTCGCGGACGACACCGATCAGTCCCATCTCGGCCTCATGGCTAAGAAGGTAGTGTATACCAGTTCCGGACGACACCGGTAAGTCCCTTCTCGGCCTCATGGCTAAGAAGGTAGTATATACCAGTTCGGGGACGACACCGATCAGTCCCATCTCGGCTTCATGGCTAAGAAGGTAGTGTATACCAGTTCGGGGACGAAACCGGTGTGTCCCACCTCGGCCTCATGGCTAAGAAGGTAGTGTATACCTGTTCGCGGACGACACCGATCAGTCCCATCTCGGCCTCATGGCTAAGAAGGTAGTGTATACCTGTTCGCGGACAACACCGATCAGTCCCATCTCGGCCTCATGGCTAAGAAGGTAGTGTATACCAGTTCCGGACGACACCGGTGAGTCCCATCTCGGCCTCATGGCTAAGAAGGTAGTGTATACCTGTTCGCGGACGACACCGATCAGTCCCGTCTCGGCCTCATGGCTAAGAAGGTAGTGTATACCAGTTCGGGGACGACACCGATCAGTCCCATCTCGGCCTCATGGCTAAGAAGGTAGTGTATACCAGTTCCGGACGACACCGGTAAGTCCCTTCTCGGCCTCATGGCTAAGAAGGTAGTGTATACCAGTTCCGGACGACACCGGTGAGTCCCATCTCGGCCTCATGGCTAAGAAGGTAGTGTATACCTGTTCGCGGACGACACCGATCAGTCCCTTCTCGACCTCATGGCTAAGAAGGTAGTGTATACCAGTTCGGGGACGAAACCGGTGAGTCCCATCACGGCTTCATGGCTAGGAAGGTAGTGTATACCTGTTCGCGGACGACACCGATCAGTCCCATCACGGCCTAATGGCTAAGAAGGTAGTGTATACCTGTTCGCGGACAACACCGATCAGTCCCATCTCGGCCTCATGGCTAAGAAGGTAGTGTATACCAGTTCCGGACGACACCGGTAAGTCCCTTCTCGGCCTCATGGCTAAGAAGGTAGTATATACCAGTTCGGGGACGACACCGATCAGTCCCATCTCGGCCTCATGGCTAAGAAGGTAGTGTATACCAGTTCCGGACGACACCGGTAAGTCCCTTCTCGGGCTCATGGCTAAGAAGGTAGTGTATACCAGTTCGGGGACGAAACCGGTGAGTCCCATCTCGGCCTCATGGCTAAGAAGGTAGTGTATACCTGTTCGCGGACAACACCGATCAGTCCCATCTCGGCCTCATGGCTAAGAAGGTAGTGTATACCAGTTCCGGACGACACCGGTGAGTCCCATCTCGGCCTCATGGCTAAGAAGGTAGTGTATACCTGTTCGCGGACGACACCGATCAGTCCCGTCTCGGCGTCATGGCTAAGAAGGTAGTGTATACCTGTTCGCGGACAACACCGATCAGTCCCATCTCGGCCTCATGGTTAAGAAGGTAGTGTATACCAGTTCCGGACGACACCGGTGAGTCCCATCTCGGCCTCATGGCTAAGAAGGTAGTGTACACCTGTTCGCGGACGACACCGATCAGTCCCTTCTCGACCTCATGGCTAAGAAGGTAGTGTATACCAGTTCGGGGACGAAACCGGTGAGTCCCATCTCGGCTTCATGGCTAGGAAGGTAGTGTATACCTGTTCGCGGACGACACCGATCAGTCCCATCTCGGCCCCATGGCTAAGAATGTAGTGTATACCAGTTCCGGACGACACCGGTTATTCCCTTCTCGGCCTCATGGCTAAGAAGGTAGTGTATACCTGTTCGCGGACGACACCGATCAGTCCCTTCTCGGCCTCATGGCTAAGAAGGTAGTGTATACCAGTTCGGGGACGAAACCGGTGAGTCCCATCTCGGCCTCATGGCTAAGAAGGTAGTGTATACCTGTTCGCGGACGACACCGATCAGTCCCATCTCGGCCTCGTGGCTAAGAAGGTAGTGTATACCAGTTCCGGACGACACCGGTAAGTCCCTTCTCGGCCTCATGGCTAAGAAGGTAGTGTATACCAGTTCGGGGACGAAACCGGTGAGTCCCATCTCGGCCTCATGGCTAAGAAGGTAGTGTATACCTGTTCGCGGACGACACCGATCAGTCCCATCTCGGCCTCATGGCTAAGAAGGTAGTGTATACCAGTTCGGGGACGAAACCGGTGAGTTCCATCTCGGCCTCATGGCTAAGATGGTAGTGTATACCAGTTCCGGGGGCACCGGTAAGTCCCTTCTCGGCCTCATGGCTAAGAAGGTAGTGTATACCAGTTCCGGACGAAACCGGTGAGTCCCATCTTGGCCTCCTGGCTAAGAAGGTAGTGTATACCTGTTCGCGGACGACACCGATCAGTCCCATCTCGGCTTCGTGGCTAAGAAGGTAGTGTATACCAGTTCCGGACGACACCGGTAAGTCCCTTCTCGGCCTCATGGCTAAGAAGGTAGTGTATACCAGTTCGGGGACGAAACCGGTGAGTCCCATCTCGGCCTCATGGCTAAGAAGGTAGTGTATACCTGTTCGCGGACGACACCGATCAGTCCCATCTCGTCCTCATGGCTAAGAAGATAGTGTATACCAGTTCGGGGACGAAACCGGTGAGTCCCATCTCGGCCTCATGGCTAAGATGGTAGTGTATACCTGTTCGCGGACGACACCGATCAGTCCCATCTCGGCCTCATGGCTAAGAAGGTAGTGTATACCTGTTCGCGGACGACACCGATCAGTCCCATCTCGGCCTCGTGGCTAAGAAGGTAGTGTATACCTGTTCGCGGACGACACCGATCAGTCCCATCTCGGCCTCATGGCTAAGAAGGTAGTGTATACCTGTTCGCGGACGACACCGATCAGTCCCATCTCGGCCACATGGCTAAGAAGGTAGTGTATACCTGTTCGCGGACAACACCGATCAGTCCCATCTCTGCCTCATGGCTAAGAAGGTAGTGTATACCAGTTCCGGACGACACCGGTGAGTCCCATCTCGGCCTCATGGCTAAGAAGGTAGTGTATACATGTTCGCGGACGACACCGATCAGTCCCTTCTCGGCCTCATGGCTAAGAAGGTAGTGTATACCAGTTCGGGGACGACACCGGTAAGTCCCTTCTCGGCCTCATGGCTAAGAAGGTAGTATATACCAGTTCTGGGACGACACCGATCAGTCCCATCTCGGCCTCATGGCTAAGAAGGTAGTGTATACCAGTTCCGGACGACACCGGTGAGTCCCATCTCGGCCTCATGGCTAAGAAGGTAGTGTATACCTGTTCGCGGACGACACCGATCAGTCCCGTCTCGGCCTCATGGCTAAGAAGGTAGTGTATACCTGTTCGCGGACAACACCGATCAGTCCCATCTCGGCCTCATGGCTAAGAAGGTAGTGTATACCAGTTCCGGACGACACCGGTGAGTCCCATCTCGGCCTCATGGCTAAGAAGGTAGTGTATACCTGTTCGCGGACGACACCGATCAGTCCCTTCTCGACCTCATGGCTAAGAAGGTAGTGTATACCAGTTCGGGGACGAAACCGGTGAGTCCCATCTCGGCTTCATGGCTAGGAAGGTAGTGTATACCTGTTCGCGGACGACACCGATCAGTCCCATCTCGGCCCCATGGCTAAGAATGTAGTGTATACCAGTTCCGGACGACACCGGTTATTCCCTTCTCGGCCTCATGGCTAAGAAGGTAGTGTATACCTGTTCGCGGACGACACCGATCAGTCCCTTCTCGGCCTCATGGCTAAGAAGGTAGTGTATACCAGTTCGGGGACGAAACCGGTGAGTCCCATCTCGGCCTCATGGCTAAGAAGGTAGTGTATACCTGTTCGCGGACGACACCGATCAGTCCCATCTCGGCCTCGTGGCTAAGAAGGTAGTGTATACCAGTTCCGGACGACACCGGTAAGTCCCTTCTCGGCCTCATGGCTAAGAAGGTAGTGTATACCAGTTCGGGGACGAAACCGGTGAGTCCCATCTCGGCCTCATGGCTAAGAAGGTAGTGTATACCTGTTCGCGGACGACACCGATCAGTCCCATCTCGGCCTCATGGCTAAGAAGGTAGTGTATACCAGTTCGGGGACGAAACCGGTGAGTTCCATCTCGGCCTCATGGCTAAGATGGTAGTGTATACCAGTTCCGGGGGCACCGGTAAGTCCCTTCTCGGCCTCATGGCTAAGAAGGTAGTGTATACCAGTTCGGGGACGAAACCGGTGAGTCCCATCTCGGCCTCATGGCTAAGATGGTAGTGTATACCTGTTCGCGGACGACACCGATCAGTCCCATCTCGGCCTCATGGCTAAGAAGGTAGTGTATACCTGTTCGCGGACGACACCGATCAGTCCCATCTCGGCCTCGTGGCTAAGAAGGTAGTGTATACCTGTTCGCGGACGACACCGATCAGTCCCATCTCGGCCTCATGGCTAAGAAGGTAGTGTATACCTGTTCGCGGACGACACCGATCAGTCCCATCTCGGCCACATGGCTAAGAAGGTAGTGTATACCTGTTCGCGGACAACACCGATCAGTCCCATCTCTGCCTCATGGCTAAGAAGGTAGTGTATACCAGTTCCGGACGACACCGGTGAGTCCCATCTCGGCCTCATGGCTAAGAAGGTAGTGTATACCTGTTCGCGGACGACACCGATCAGTCCCTTCTCGGCCTCATGGCTAAGAAGGTAGTGTATACCAGTTCGGGGACGACACCGGTAAGTCCCTTCTCGGCCTCATGGCTAAGAAGGTAGTATATACCAGTTCTGGGACGACACCGATCAGTCCCATCTCGGCCTCATGGCTAAGAAGGTAGTGTATACCAGTTCCGGATGACACCGGTAAGTCCCTTCTCGGCCTCATGGCTAAGAAGGTAGTGTATACCAGTTCGGGGACGAAACCAGTGAGTCCCATCTCGGCCTCATGGCTAAGAAGGTAGTGTATACCTGTTCGCGGACGACACCGATCAGTCCCATCTCGGCCTCATGGCTAAGAAGGTAGTGTATACCAGTTCGGGGACGAAACCGGTGAGTCCCATCTCGGCCTCATGGCTAAGATGGTAGTGTATACCAGTTCCGGGGGCACCGGTAAGTCCCATCTCGGCCTCATGGCTAAGAAGGTAGTGTATACCAGTTCGGGGACGAAACCGGTGAGTCCCATCCTGGCCTCATGGCTAAGATGGTAGTGTATACCTGTTCGCGGACGACACCGATCAGTCCCATCTCGGCCTCATAGCTAAGAAGGTAGTGTATACCAGTTCCGGACGACACCGGTGAGTCCCATCTCGGCCTCATGGCTAAGAAGGTAGTGTATACCAGTTCGGGGACGAAACCGGTGAGTCCCACTTCGGCCTCATGGCTAAGAAGGTAGTGTATACCTGTTCGCGGACGACACCGATCAGTCCCATCTCGGCCTCATGGCTAAGAAGGTAGTGTATACCAGTTCCGGACGACACCGGTGAGCCCCTTCTCGGCCTCATGGCTAAGTAGGTAGTGTATACCTGTTCGCGGACGACACCGATCAGTCCCATCTCGGCCTCATGGCTAAGAAGGTAGTGTATACCAGTTCCGGACGACACCGGTGAGCCCCTTCTCGGCCTCATGGCTAAGTAGGTAGTGTATACCTGTTCGCGGACGACACCGATCAGTCCCATCTCGGCCACATGGCTAAGAAGGTAGTGTATACCTGTTCGCGGACAACACCGATCAGTCCCATCTCTGCCTCATGGCTAAGAAGGTAGTGTTTACCAGTTCCGGACGACACCGGTGAGTCCCATCTCGGCCTCATGGCTAAGAAGGTAGTGTATACCTGTTCGCGGACGACACCGATCAGTCCCTTCTCGGCCTCATGGCTAAGAAGGTAGTGTATACCAGTTCGGGGACGACACCGGTAAGTCCCTTCTCGGCCTCATGGCTAAGAAGGTAGTATATACCAGTTCGGGGACGACACCGATCAGTCCCATCTCGGCCTCATGGCTAAGAAGGTAGTGTATACCAGTTCCGGACGACACCGGTAAGTCCCTTCTCGGCCTCATGGCTAAGAAGGTAGTGTATACCAGTTCGGGGACGAAACCAGTGAGTCCCATCTCGGCCTCATGGCTAAGAAGGTAGTGTATACCTGTTCGCGGACGACACCGATCAGTCCCATCTCGGCCTCATGGCTAAGAAGGTAGTGTATACCAGTTCGGGGACGAAACCGGTGAGTTCCATCTCGGCCTCATGGCTAAGATGGTAGTGTATACCAGTTCCGGGGGCACCGGTAAGTCCTTTCTCGGCCTCATGGCTAAGAAGGTAGTGTATACCAGTTCCGGACGAAACCGGTGAGTTCCACCTCGGCCTCATGGCTAAGAAGGTAGTGTATACCAGTTCCGGACGACACCGGTGAGCCCCTTCTCGGCCTCATGGCTAAGTAGGTAGTGTATACCTGTTCGCGGACGACACCGATCAGTCCCATCTCGGCCTCATGGCTAAGAAGGTAGTGTATACCAGTTCCGGACGACACCGGTGAGCCCCTTCTCGGCCTCATGGCTAAGTAGGTAGTGTATACCTGTTCGCGGACGACACCGATCAGTCCCATCTCGGCCTCATGGCTAAGAAGGTAGTGTATACCAGTTCGGGGACGAAACCGGTGAGTTCCATCTCGGCCTCATGGCTAAGATGGTAGTGTATACCAGTTCCGGGGGCACCGGTAAGTCCCTTCTCGGCCTCATGGCTAAGAAGGTAGTGTATACCTGTTCGCGGACGACACCGATCAGTCCCATCTCGGCCTCATGGCTAAGAAGGTAGTGTATACCAGTTCGGGGACGAAACCGGTGAGTCCCATCTCGGCCTCATGGCTAAGATGGTAGTGTATACCTGTTCGCGGACGACACCGATCAGTCCCATCTCGGCCTCATGGCTAAGAAGGTAGTGTATACCTGTTCGCGGACGACACCGATCAGTCCCCTCTCGGCCTCATGGCTAAGAAAGTAGTGTATACCAGTTCGGGGACGAAACCGGTGAGTCCCACCTCGGCCTCATGGCTAAGAAGGTAGTGTATACCTGTTCGCGGACGACACCGATCAGTCCCATCTCGGCCTCATGGCTAAGAACGTAGTGTATACCAGTTCCGGACGACACCGGTTATTCCCTTCTCGGCCTCATGGCTAAGAAGGTAGTGTATACCTGTTCGCGGACGACACCGATCAGTCCCTTCTCGGCCTCATGGCTAAGAAGGTAGTGTATACCAGTTCGGGGACGAAACCGGTGAGTCCCATCTCGGCCTCATGGCTAAGAAGGTAGTGTATACCTGTTCGCGGACGACACCGATCAGTCCCATCTCGGCCTCGTGGCTAAGAAGGTAGTGTATACCAGTTCCGGACGACACCGGTAAGTCCCTTCTCGGCCTCATGGCTAAGAAGGTAGTGTATACCAGTTCGGGGACGAAACCGGTGAGTCCCATCTCGGCCTCATGGCTAAGAAGGTAGTGTATACCTGTTCGCGGACGACACCGATCAGTCCCATCTCGGCCTCATGGCTAAGAAGGTAGTGTATACCAGTTCGGGGACGAAACCGGTGAGTTCCATCTCGGCCTCATGGCTAAGATGGTAGTGTATACCAGTTCCGGGGGCACCGGTAAGTCCCTTCTCGGCCTCATGGCTAAGAAGGTAGTGTATACCAGTTCGGGGACGAAACCGGTGAGTCCCATCTCGGCCTCATGGCTAAGATGGTAGTGTATACCTGTTCGCGGACGACACCGATCAGTCCCATCTCGGCCTCATGGCTAAGAAGGTAGTGTATACCTGTTCGCGGACGACACCGATCAGTCCCATCTCGGCCTCGTGGCTAAGAAGGTAGTGTATACCTGTTCGCGGACGACACCGATCAGTCCCATCTCGGCCTCATGGCTAAGAAGGTAGTGTATACCTGTTCGCGGACGACACCGATCAGTCCCATCTCGGCCACATGGCTAAGAAGGTAGTGTATACCTGTTCGCGGACAACACCGATCAGTCCCATCTCTGCCTCATGGCTAAGAAGGTAGTGTATACCAGTTCCGGACGACACCGGTGAGTCCCATCTCGGCCTCATGGCTAAGAAGGTAGTGTATACCTGTTCGCGGACGACACCGATCAGTCCCTTCTCGGCCTCATGGCTAAGAAGGTAGTGTATACCAGTTCGGGGACGACACCGGTAAGTCCCTTCTCGGCCTCATGGCTAAGAAGGTAGTATATACCAGTTCTGGGACGACACCGATCAGTCCCATCTCGGCCTCATGGCTAAGAAGGTAGTGTATACCAGTTCCGGATGACACCGGTAAGTCCCTTCTCGGCCTCATGGCTAAGAAGGTAGTGTATACCAGTTCGGGGACGAAACCAGTGAGTCCCATCTCGGCCTCATGGCTAAGAAGGTAGTGTATACCTGTTCGCGGACGACACCGATCAGTCCCATCTCGGCCTCATGGCTAAGAAGGTAGTGTATACCAGTTCGGGGACGAAACCGGTGAGTCCCATCTCGGCCTCATGGCTAAGATGGTAGTGTATACCAGTTCCGGGGGCACCGGTAAGTCCCATCTCGGCCTCATGGCTAAGAAGGTAGTGTATACCAGTTCGGGGACGAAACCGGTGAGTCCCATCCTGGCCTCATGGCTAAGATGGTAGTGTATACCTGTTCGCGGACGACACCGATCAGTCCCATCTCGGCCTCATAGCTAAGAAGGTAGTGTATACCAGTTCCGGACGACACCGGTGAGTCCCATCTCGGCCTCATGGCTAAGAAGGTAGTGTATACCAGTTCGGGGACGAAACCGGTGAGTCCCACTTCGGCCTCATGGCTAAGAAGGTAGTGTATACCTGTTCGCGGACGACACCGATCAGTCCCATCTCGGCCTCATGGCTAAGAAGGTAGTGTATACCAGTTCCGGACGACACCGGTGAGCCCCTTCTCGGCCTCATGGCTAAGTAGGTAGTGTATACCTGTTCGCGGACGACACCGATCAGTCCCATCTCGGCCTCATGGCTAAGAATGTAGTGTATACCAGTTCCGGACGACACCGGTGAGTCCCATCTCGGCCTCATGGCTAAGAAGGTAGTGTATACCTGTTCGCGGACGACACCGATCAGTCCCGTCTCGGCCTCATGGCTAAGAAGGTAGTGTATACCTGTTCGCGGACAACACCGATCAGTCCCATCTCGGCCTCATGGCTAAGAAGGTAGTGTATACCAGTTCGGGGACGAAACCGGTGAGTCCCATCTCGGCTTCATGGCTAGGAAGGTAGTGTATACCTGTTCGCGGACGACACCGATCAGTCCCATCTCGGCCTCATGGCTAAGAAGGTAGTGTATACCAGTTCCGGACGACACCGGTAAGTCCCTTCTCGGCCTCATGGCTAAGAAGGTAGTATATACCAGTTCGGGGACGACACCGATCAGTCCCATCTCGGCTTCATGGCTAAGAAGGTAGTGTATACCAGTTCGGGGACGAAACCGGTGTGTCCCATCTCGGCCTCATGGCTAAGAAGGTAGTGTATACCAGTTCGGGGACGAAACCGGTGAGTCCCATCTCGGCTTCATGGCTAGGAAGGTAGTGTATACCTGTTCGCGGACGACACCGATCAGTCCCATCTCGGCCTCATGGCTAAGAAGGTAGTGTATACCAGTTCCGGATGACACCGGTAAGTCCCTTCTCGGCCTCATGGCTAAGAAGGTAGTGTATACCAGTTCGGGGACGAAACCAGTGAGTCCCATCTCGGCCTCATGGCTAAGAAGGTAGTGTATACCTGTTCGCGGACGACACCGATCAGTCCCATCTCGGCCTCATGGCTAAGAAGGTAGTGTATACCAGTTCGGGGACGAAACCGGTGAGTCCCATCTCGGCCTCATGGCTAAGATGGTAGTGTATACCAGTTCCGGGGGCACCGGTAAGTCCCATCTCGGCCTCATGGCTAAGAAGGTAGTGTATACCAGTTCGGGGACGAAACCGGTGAGTCCCATCCTGGCCTCATGGCTAAGATGGTAGTGTATACCTGTTCGCGGACGACACCGATCAGTCCCATCTCGGCCTCATAGCTAAGAAGGTAGTGTATACCAGTTCCGGACGACACCGGTGAGTCCCATCTCGGCCTCATGGCTAAGAAGGTAGTGTATACCAGTTCGGGGACGAAACCGGTGAGTCCCACTTCGGCCTCATGGCTAAGAAGGTAGTGTATACCTGTTCGCGGACGACACCGATCAGTCCCATCTCGGCCTCATGGCTAAGAAGGTAGTGTATACCAGTTCCGGACGACACCGGTGAGCCCCTTCTCGGCCTCATGGCTAAGTAGGTAGTGTATACCTGTTCGCGGACGACACCGATCAGTCCCATCTCGGCCTCATGGCTAAGAATGTAGTGTATACCAGTTCCGGACGACACCGGTGAGTCCCATCTCGGCCTCATGGCTAAGAAGGTAGTGTATACCTGTTCGCGGACGACACCGATCAGTCCCGTCTCGGCCTCATGGCTAAGAAGGTAGTGTATACCTGTTCGCGGACAACACCGATCAGTCCCATCTCGGCCTCATGGCTAAGAAGGTAGTGTATACCAGTTCGGGGACGAAACCGGTGAGTCCCATCTCGGCTTCATGGCTAGGAAGGTAGTGTATACCTGTTCGCGGACGACACCGATCAGTCCCATCTCGGCCTCATGGCTAAGAAGGTAGTGTATACCAGTTCCGGACGACACCGGTAAGTCCCTTCTCGGCCTCATGGCTAAGAAGGTAGTATATACCAGTTCGGGGACGACACCGATCAGTCCCATCTCGGCTTCATGGCTAAGAAGGTAGTGTATACCAGTTCGGGGACGAAACCGGTGTGTCCCATCTCGGCCTCATGGCTAAGAAGGTAGTGTATACCTGTTCGCGGACGACACCGATCAGTCCCATCTCGGCCTCATGGCTAAGAAGGTAGTGTATACCAGTTCCGGACGACACCGGTGAGTCCCATCTCGGCCTCATGGCTAAGAAGGTAGTGTATACCTGTTCGCGGACGACACCGATCAGTCCCGTCTCGGCCTCATGGCTAAGAAGGTAGTGTATACCTGTTCGCGGACAACACCGATCAGTCCCATCTCGGCCTCATGGCTAAGAAGGTAGTGTATACCAGTTCCGGACGACACCGGTGAGTCCCATCTCGGCCTCATGGCTAAGAAGGTAGTGTATACCTGTTCGCGGACGACACCGATCAGTCCCTTCTCGACCTCATGGCTAAGAAGGTAGTGTATACCAGTTCGGGGACGAAACCGGTGAGTCCCATCACGGCTTCATGGCTAGGAAGGTAGTGTATACCTGTTCGCGGACGACACCGATCAGTCCCATCACGGCCTAATGGCTAAGAAGGTAGTGTATACCTGTTCGCGGACAACACCGATCAGTCCCATCTCGGCCTCATGGCTAAGAAGGTAGTGTATACCAGTTCCGGACGACACCGGTAAGTCCCTTCTCGGCCTCATGGCTAAGAAGGTAGTATATACCAGTTCGGGGACGACACCGATCAGTCCCATCTCGGCTTCATGGCTAAGAAGGTAGTGTATACCAGTTCGGGGACGAAACCGGTGTGTCCCATCTCGGCCTCATGGCTAAGAAGGTAGTGTATACCTGTTCGCGGACGACACCGATCAGTCCCATCTCGGCCTCATGGCTAAGAAGGTAGTGTATACCTGTTCGCGGACAACACCGATCAGTCCCATCTCGGCCTCATGGCTAAGAAGGTAGTGTATACCAGTTCCGGACGACACCGGTGAGTCCCATCTCGGCCTCATGGCTAAGAAGGTAGTGTATACCTGTTCGCGGACGACACCGATCAGTCCCGTCTCGGCCTCATGGCTAAGAAGGTAGTGTATACCTGTTCGCGGACAACACCGATCAGTCCCATCTCGGCCTCATGGCTAAGAAGGTAGTGTATACCAGTTCCGGACGACACCGGTGAGTCCCATCTCGGCCTCATGGCTAAGAAGGTAGTGTATACCTGTTCGCGGACGACACCGATCAGTCCCTTCTCGACCTCATGGCTAAGAAGGTAGTGTATACCAGTTCGGGGACGAAACCGGTGAGTCCCATCACGGCTTCATGGCTAGGAAGGTAGTGTATACCTGTTCGCGGACGACACCGATCAGTCCCATCACGGCCTAATGGCTAAGAAGGTAGTGTATACCTGTTCGCGGACAACACCGATCAGTCCCATCTCGGCCTCATGGCTAAGAAGGTAGTGTATACCAGTTCCGGACGACACCGGTAAGTCCCTTCTCGGCCTCATGGCTAAGAAGGTAGTATATACCAGTTCGGGGACGACACCGATCAGTCCCATCTCGGCCTCATGGCTAAGAAGGTAGTGTATACCAGTTCCGGACGACACCGGTAAGTCCCTTCTCGGGCTCATGGCTAAGAAGGTAGTGTATACCAGTTCGGGGACGAAACCGGTGAGTCCCATCTCGGCCTCATGGCTAAGAAGGTAGTGTATACCTGTTCGCGGACAACACCGATCAGTCCCATCTCGGCCTCATGGCTAAGAAGGTAGTGTATACCAGTTCCGGACGACACCGGTGAGTCCCATCTCGGCCTCATGGCTAAGAAGGTAGTGTATACCTGTTCGCGGACGACACCGATCAGTCCCGTCTCGGCGTCATGGCTAAGAAGGTAGTGTATACCTGTTCGCGGACAACACCGATCAGTCCCATCTCGGCCTCATGGTTAAGAAGGTAGTGTATACCAGTTCCGGACGACACCGGTGAGTCCCATCTCGGCCTCATGGCTAAGAAGGTAGTGTACACCTGTTCGCGGACGACACCGATCAGTCCCTTCTCGACCTCATGGCTAAGAAGGTAGTGTATACCTGTTCGCGGACGACACCGATCAGTCCCGTCTCGGCCTCATGGCTAAGAAGGTAGTGTATACCTGTTCGCGGACAACACCGATCAGTCCCATCTCGGCCTCATGGCTAAGAAGGTAGTGTATACCAGTTCGGGGACGAAACCGGTGAGTCCCATCTCGGCTTCATGGCTAGGAAGGTAGTGTATACCTGTTCGCGGACGACACCGATCAGTCCCATCTCGGCCTCATGGCTAAGAAGGTAGTGTATACCAGTTCCGGACGACACCGGTAAGTCCCTTCTCGGCCTCATGGCTAAGAAGGTAGTATATACCAGTTCGGGGACGACACCGATCAGTCCCATCTCGGCTTCATGGCTAAGAAGGTAGTGTATACCAGTTCGGGGACGAAACCGGTGTGTCCCATCTCGGCCTCATGGCTAAGAAGGTAGTGTATACCAGTTCGGGGACGAAACCGGTGAGTCCCATCTCGGCTTCATGGCTAGGAAGGTAGTGTATACCTGTTCGCGGACGACACCGATCAGTCCCATCTCGGCCTCATGGCTAAGAAGGTAGTGTATACCAGTTCCGGATGACACCGGTAAGTCCCTTCTCGGCCTCATGGCTAAGAAGGTAGTGTATACCAGTTCGGGGACGAAACCAGTGAGTCCCATCTCGGCCTCATGGCTAAGAAGGTAGTGTATACCTGTTCGCGGACGACACCGATCAGTCCCATCTCGGCCTCATGGCTAAGAAGGTAGTGTATACCAGTTCGGGGACGAAACCGGTGAGTCCCATCTCGGCCTCATGGCTAAGATGGTAGTGTATACCAGTTCCGGGGGCACCGGTAAGTCCCATCTCGGCCTCATGGCTAAGAAGGTAGTGTATACCAGTTCGGGGACGAAACCGGTGAGTCCCATCCTGGCCTCATGGCTAAGATGGTAGTGTATACCTGTTCGCGGACGACACCGATCAGTCCCATCTCGGCCTCATAGCTAAGAAGGTAGTGTATACCAGTTCCGGACGACACCGGTGAGTCCCATCTCGGCCTCATGGCTAAGAAGGTAGTGTATACCAGTTCGGGGACGAAACCGGTGAGCCCCACTTCGGCCTCATGGCTAAGAAGGTAGTGTATACCTGTTCGCGGACGACACCGATCAGTCCCATCTCGGCCTCATGGCTAAGAAGGTAGTGTATACCAGTTCCGGACGACACCGGTGAGCCCCTTCTCGGCCTCATGGCTAAGTAGGTAGTGTATACCTGTTCGCGGACGACACCGATCAGTCCCATCTCGGCCTCATGGCTAAGAATGTAGTGTATACCAGTTCCGGACGACACCGGTGAGTCCCATCTCGGCCTCATGGCTAAGAAGGTTGTAACAAACCTGCACTAGGCAAGCTTGTTACGAACAGCTGATCTCCGAAAGAGCCCGAGGTTCCCCGAAACCCACCGAGCCACACCGGCGTAAACAACACTTCCCCGAAACTCCTTGATCAAAGTGTCATCCACCAAAAACCAAAATATACGCAAAACCCAGTAGAAAAACCATAGAACACACCTTACCTCACCACCAACCCTCACCTCCAAACAGGACATTTTGGGGAGTATAAAAGGCCTCCGAAATATGCCAAATGATCGCAGTCCTGCTTAGGCGACCTAAGCATTTACCGCGCACCAGGTACCCGATCCTCCGACGACGACGTCGTAAACCAGTCCACCGTAAAGTACCGCTCCTTCAACGAGACGTTGAGACCAGCCCGCCGGAAACCTCCAGTTCCTGCACACCACGTAAGACATCGTTCCCTCGACGAAGACGTCGATCACGATATAAAACACTCCCACGACGAAGACGTCGACACCAGTCCCGACTACCTCCAGTAGCACCGCTCCCTCGACGAAGACGTCGACTCCTGACACCCGCTCCTGTGACGAGACGTCACCTCCAACACGCCGAACCCCTCTGTCACCGCTCCCGTGACGAGACGTCACCTCCTGCACCGAACTCCGTTCAACCACCGTTCCTGTGACGAGACGTCACTCCTCGCTCGTTCAAACACCGTTCCCGTGACGAGACGTCACCTCCTGCACCGAACCCCGTTCAAACACCATCCTTGTGACGAGACGTCACTCTTCGCTCGTTCAAAGCACCGCTCCTGTGACGAGACGTCACCCCCGTGCACCGAACCCCATTCGAACACCGTTCCCGTGACGAGACGTCACCCCCTTGCACCGAACCCCCGTTCAAAACAGCGTTCCCGTGACGAGACGTCACCCCCTTGTACCAAACCCCGTTCGAACACCGTTCCTGTGACGAGACGTCACCCCCTTGCACCGAAACCCCGGCCAAGCACCGTTTCCCGTGACCGGGCGTCACCCCTGACACCGAACCCCGGCAACGCCGGTCCTACGAAACCCGCTATCTACCTCTCCACGGCGATCCTGCGATCACCACCCAGTATCACCGTAATTACGAGGTGGCGAGCTAGCTTTATAACGCAACACCGTCTTGTTTATTTCGTACCATTTCACCACGTCTTCCCGCTCCGGCCCGCACTACGCGAACCCCGGCACGGCGAGCTATTCCCGCACTAAAGAAAACTCCGGACGGAAAGAACCGATCACGCGAGAAAGCGGCCCCGTTACATGGCGCCCGAACAGGGACCTGGTGAAAAGAACACACGACGAAGATAGAAACAAGGCGACGAAACCGAAGGAAATTTTTTTTTTGAGGTTACCGGGCACACGTGTTGTCACGCGCAAGTAACAAGTGATAAACACGCCGCCGTGTGTCATTACGCCGCGACAAGACCGCTCGCGACAAGTACGCGACGCGACATCTCTGGTGTACCCACGGTACCCCGTCCCGGGCCGCGGATAATTTTCAAACACGGCAGGGCATGCCGAAGAAATCGTCACTACGCCCCACGCCTGCACGAATCCTCGCAAACCTCCGCCGACACAAACTACCAATCACCGGAACGTCGGAGGACCGACGGCAACGCTGGAAGGAGTATCTAGCCCGGCAAATTACCCCACCTCGCACAATGAATGACACGGACAGACCAACGCCCTTTTCGGCTAACCTGCAGCCCGGCCCCAGCCAGCCAACCACCTACCCGTTCTCCGAATTACTGGATCCTTGCAGAAACATTGACCGCATGCGAAAATGGGGACATACGACCGACGGAAAAGACCCTTATGCATTCGTCGAAAGAATCGACGAATTACAGGCAACATACCGACTCTCTGACGCCGAACTCCTCCGCGGGCTGCCCGAATTATTACGAGGGGAAGCTCAAAACTGGTTCCGCAACAACCGCTCACAGATACGCTCCTGGACACAATGCATGGAGAAATTCATCGAACATTTCTCACCCAACAAAACGCGGCTACAACGGGAACGCGAGGCCCGCGAACGGGTGCAAAAACCCAACGAACCAATCATAACCTACGTAAACGCCATTATGACTCTCCTACGACGGGCCGGCATAGCAGAGGAGGACCACCTAGAAATCATATTCGAAAATATGATTCCCGATTATATGATCGCCATCGACCCCGACCGCCTAAAGAACATCGACGATCTGATTCGACAGGCGCAACGGATCGAAAGAGCAAGTGAACGGAAAAGACAGTACGCCCGGCCGTTCCTCCGAACCACCGCTGCGATAACCAGCGAGGACCAACCAACGACCACCGAACGACCACTCGACACCATCGAGGACCGACTCGCCCGTCTAAGCTTGACGTCGGGAAACGAGGTAAGCTCGATCCCAGTAGACACCTACCACCGGAGCACACATTGCTGGCGCTGCAAACAACGAGGCCACGACCGATTTGAATGCAGAAACAAGTACAGGCGTTTCTGCTCACGCTGCGGTCGCGACGGAGTGCTGACCCGGGAGTGCCACCCGCCGGGAAACGGACCAAGGGACTCGACGCAGACGGGCAACCGCCAGTCCCGTGTATAAAGTACACCCCACGCCCGTTCATCCGGATAAAAGTCCTCGGACGAGAAGTCGAGGCATTATTAGACACAGGGTCGCAGATCTCGTGCATCAACGAAGAAGTTAAGGAATGGGCACAAGAACAAGGCCTCCAGACCAACCCACGAACTGGCATGATCTCATTGGCAGACGGATCCGACACACAGCCCGCCGGCACCATCCGACTCCCGTTTTCAAACGACGAGCAAACCTGGACACACGAATTCACCGTCCTACCGAATATGGGGCCACCGGTATTACTCGGAATTCAAGCAATAGCAGACATGGACCTGGAACTGAAGCCACCTCCCGACATCGCCTCCTGGCCTGCCTACTACAGGGCCGAGCCCTGCCTCCAAGTAGGCCTCCGAAGACCACAGGAAACCGACCAAGCCCAACTCCAGGCCTTTCTCGAAAACGAAATGGGAAAATTCGAAACCGTCCCAGGGCGCACCACCCTTACCCAACACCGAATCAAACTTATGGACGAGACGCCCATTAAGCAGCGATACCGGCCACGAAACCCGGCCATGCAAACCGTAATTAACGAAGAAGTGGACAAGATGAGGAAGGAAGGAGTAATCGAACCATCCAGCAGCCCATGGAGCTCTCCCGTAGTAGTGGTCAAAAAGAAAGACGGCAAACCCCGATTTTGTGTCGACTTCCGGAAACTAAACGAACGAACGGAAAAAGACGCCTACCCGTTGCCACATATACAGGCCACCCTCGACAAGCTACGAGGAGCAAGGTTCCTGACCACCCTCGACCTAAAAAATGGTTACTGGCAAGTACCGCTAGAACGCGCCAGCCGACCCCTCACCGCCTTTACCGTTCCGGGTAAGGGGCTATTCCAGTTTACCGTCATGCCGTTCGGACTACACTCCGCGCCGGCCACCTTCCAACGGCTGCTGGACCAAATCATCGGTCCCGAGCTCGAACCTTACGCGTTCGCATACCTCGACGACATTATTATCGTCAGCAGGACGTTTAAAGAACACTTACGGCACCTCCGAGAAGTATTCCACCGTCTACGTACCGCCGGGCTGCGACTAAACCCGGATAAGTGCCGCTTCTGCGTCGACAGTCTACGATATTTAGGCCATATAGTCGACCAGCAAGGCATCCGGACCGACCCCGAGAAAACCAGCGCAATCGCCCAGCTCGCCACACCAAAGACGATACGAGAAATCCGAAGATTCCACGGTATGGCATCGTGGTACCGGCGTTTTATCCCGAACTTCGCGGAGCTTATGGAACCACTGACACAGCTCACCAGAAAAAACGCGAAGTGGAAATGGACAGAAATAGAGGAAAACGCCTTCCAGAAAATGAAGGACAAACTCATCGCCGCACCGATATTGGCTTGCCCGAACTTCAACGAGCCGTTCACCCTGCAAACAGATGCCAGCGATCATGGGCTCGGAATCGTCCTCACACAGGGACCAGACGACAACGAGAGGGTTATCGCCTACGCCAGCCATACGCTGAGCGCAACCGAGCGCAATTACAGCGCCACGGAAAAGGAATGCCTCGCCGTAGTCTGGGGCATCCGGAAAATGAAGCCATACCTGGAAGGCTACCACTTCACGGTGGTCACAGACCACCAGGCACTAAGATGGCTCCGCCAGATTGACAACCCGACCGGCCGACTCGCCCGATGGGCCCTGGAATTGCAACAATTTGACTTCACCGTCAAATACCGACCCGGGAAACTAAACCATGTAGCAGACACGTTGTCCAGAATCGAACCTGCACCGGGCGTAAGCCTGTTACGGCCAAAACAACGCACCGACACATGGTACGAAAAAAAAATAGCCGCCGTCCGAGAGAACCCCTCATCAGAACCGGAATACCGGATCCAGGACGGAAAATTGCAACGCCACATATTGCACCAGCTCGACTACAACGAGCCCGAACCCGGATCCGCATGGAAATTATGCGTACCCATAAACGAACGGGAAACGCTCCTCCAGCAATACCACGACGACCCCACGGCCGGGCACCTAGGAGTGGCAAAAACAATCGTCCGGCTCGCACAGAGATTCTATTGGCCGGGCATGTTTCGGGAAACCGCCCGATACGTACGAGGATGTACGAACTGCCAGCAGTACAAATCACCCCCGCTAGCACCACCGGGGCAGCTACACGCCAACCCAGGGACACAACCGTGGCACACGGTTTCAGTAGACCTCGTCGGCCCACTACCACGATCCCGCCGGGGACACATATGGTTACTGGTGGCGCTGGATCGCTTTACCAAATGGGTTGAACTAACACCCCTACGAAAGGCAACCAGTAGCGCCGTGGCCGCCGCTATCCAAAAAGATATCATACTACGACACGGCGCCCCGCAAACAATAATCTCCGACAACGGACGACAATTTATCGGGGAACCGTTCACCAGCATGCTACGCACCACGGGCGTCGAACACCGGCGCACGCCACCCTACTCTCCGCAATGTAACCCGGTAGAAAGAGCCAACAAAGTGGTCAAGACGATGCTCGCCCAGTACACCGGAGACCGACACGACCGATGGGACGAAAAAGTGGACGAAGTCAGGTTCGCCATAAACACGGCATGGCATGAATCCACCGGGTACAGTCCAGCCTACCTGAACCACGGCCGAGAACTCCGAGTCCCCGGACAAACAGCAACCGGAACCACGCCCGACAGACCGCAGGCCCGGTGGAAAAATCTCCACGAGGCACAAGAACTAGCAAAACTACACCTGGCCCAAGCATTCGGACGCCAGGCCAAATACTATAACCTGAGACACCGGAACTGGAGGCCAACAGTAGGAGATAGAGTCTGGAAAAAGGAACATACCCTGTCAGACAAAGGGGCGGGCATCGCCGCAAAGCTCGCCCCCAAATACAGCGGACCATACACAGTGGAACGCATCATATCACCAGTCATTGTCGACCTGCGAGACAGCCGCGGCAAATGGACAAGACACATACATATACAGGACCTGAAACCCGAGGCAAACTCGGATCCAGACACCGCCCAAACGGATGGAAAAAGTACACCCGAACCGGTCCCCTCCACCTTAACGGTCCCGACCACTCCCGATTCCCCCGAACGCCACCGTCGCGGACGCCCCAGAAAAAATGCTCAAATTTCTTATGTTCACAGGAAAATGGATACAGACTTCTACGAAGGACTCGTAGGCCTCTTCAGTGACGCCGAAGAAAACGGGCTACAAACACCACCCCCGCCAAGAACACCTGAGCCAACGACCGAACCAGCCGACAGCAAACCTGACCCCAGCCAACCATCACAAGCAGAACCGACAACAACCAGGGAACACCACACCGAACCAACCCCCGACACGCCACCAACAGAACCCACCACCCCTGCCCCCGTAATGCCCACCCTCGCACCACCGAGAGACCAACCTGCAACCACAAAGGCGCCTGACAAAACAAACGAAACATGGGAAGAAATAACGAGGCGTAAGGCTACACGACCGCGACCGGTCACCACGTCCAAGCGACAGGGGGTGGACGGCAACAACAACGTCACACCACGCAACAAACCAACCATCCGGTCAATCACGACCATACGACCGGTCGGATGGTTGCAAACCAAACCAGGCCTCCCCACACCGAACGAAGCCGTAGGCCCCACAGCCATATCCGAACACCGCCGGATGGCAGGCCACGAATTCGAGGGGGGCATGCCAGGAAACTTGCCGGAAAAACCAAACTGGTGGCCCAACGGACTGACCCTACCACCACCCAGGCAGTACCGCCAGGCAGAGAAACGAAGAAGGCGAGCTCTGACACCGAACCACCCCGGCCCTTCACCCGCCAGTCGACCAAAAGCCTCGGTACAAATACCCATATCAATATGGAGAAGCTTACAAGCACTGCAGATCAAACCACGCCAAAACCCGACAAAACCCGCACCAGAACCGATCACGATTGATCTCACCGACACAAACAGCCAGGACGAACAAGACAGCCAGGAGGTCCCGAACATAGCCACATTGCCACCCATACCGTACGAAGGGGAATATAGACCCTGCAGCACGAAATGGTTTCCCCTGCCGACAGGCCAGCAAGTCGAGGTACCACAGCGGTTCATCGTAGCCCGAGAATTCTGGGTAAACACCGACACAGAACGATGGGTCCTACTATTCACACGGCAAGGGACTCTGAGACGGTGCCGACTACGACCGACCTCAAAAAAAAACATCGATAACACATATGTACAGAAATAACTTATACATTCGCTTATACAAATAAAAACGATACTACTGTACCACAACTATATGTGAATAAAGAGCCGCGCTTACTCGCTCACCCAAAGAAAGGGAGGGGTGTAACAAACCTGCACTAGGCAAGCTTGTTACGAACAGCTGATCTCCGAAAGAGCCCGAGGTTCCCCGAAACCCACCGAGCCACACCGGCGTAAACAACACTTCCCCGAAACTCCTTGATCAAAGTGTCATCCACCAAAAACCAAAATATACGCAAAACCCAGTAGAAAAACCATAGAACACACCTTACCTCACCACCAACCCTCACCTCCAAACAGGACATTTTGGGGAGTATAAAAGGCCTCCGAAATATGCCAAATGATCGCAGTCCTGCTTAGGCGACCTAAGCATTTACCGCGCACCAGGTACCCGATCCTCCGACGACGACGTCGTAAACCAGTCCACCGTAAAGTACCGCTCCTTCAACGAGACGTTGAGACCAGCCCGCCGGAAACCTCCAGTTCCTGCACACCACGTAAGACATCGTTCCCTCGACGAAGACGTCGATCACGATATAAAACACTCCCACGACGAAGACGTCGACACCAGTCCCGACTACCTCCAGTAGCACCGCTCCCTCGACGAAGACGTCGACTCCTGACACCCGCTCCTGTGACGAGACGTCACCTCCAACACGCCGAACCCCTCTGTCACCGCTCCCGTGACGAGACGTCACCTCCTGCACCGAACTCCGTTCAACCACCGTTCCTGTGACGAGACGTCACTCCTCGCTCGTTCAAACACCGTTCCCGTGACGAGACGTCACCTCCTGCACCGAACCCCGTTCAAACACCATCCTTGTGACGAGACGTCACTCTTCGCTCGTTCAAAGCACCGCTCCTGTGACGAGACGTCACCCCCGTGCACCGAACCCCATTCGAACACCGTTCCCGTGACGAGACGTCACCCCCTTGCACCGAACCCCCGTTCAAAACAGCGTTCCCGTGACGAGACGTCACCCCCTTGTACCAAACCCCGTTCGAACACCGTTCCTGTGACGAGACGTCACCCCCTTGCACCGAAACCCCGGCCAAGCACCGTTTCCCGTGACCGGGCGTCACCCCTGACACCGAACCCCGGCAACGCCGGTCCTACGAAACCCGCTATCTACCTCTCCACGGCGATCCTGCGATCACCACCCAGTATCACCGTAATTACGAGGTGGCGAGCTAGCTTTATAACGCAACACCGTCTTGTTTATTTCGTACCATTTCACCACGTCTTCCCGCTCCGGCCCGCACTACGCGAACCCCGGCACGGCGAGCTATTCCCGCACTAAAGAAAACTCCGGACGGAAAGAACCGATCACGCGAGAAAGCGGCCCCGTTACAAGGTAGTGTATACCTGTTCGCGGACGACACCGATCAGTCCCGTCTCGGCCTCATGGCTAAGAAGGTAGTGTATACCTGTTCGCGGACAACACCGATCAGTCCCATCTCGGCCTCATGGCTAAGAAGGTAGTGTATACCAGTTCGGGGACGAAACCGGTGAGTCCCATCTCGGCTTCATGGCTAGGAAGGTAGTGTATACCTGTTCGCGGACGACACCGATCAGTCCCGTCTCGGCCTCATGGCTAAGAAGGTAGTGTATACCTGTTCGCGGACAACACCGATCAGTCCCATCTCGGCCTCATGGCTAAGAAGGTAGTATATACCAGTTCGGGGACGACACCGATCAGTCCCATCTCGGCTTCATGGCTAAGAAGGTAGTGTATACCTGTTCGCGGACGACACCGATCAGTCCCTTCTCGACCTCATGGCTAAGAAGGTAGTGTATACCAGTTCGGGGACGAAACCGGTGAGTCCCATCACGGCTTCATGGCTAGGAAGGTAGTGTATACCTGTTCGCGGACGACACCGATCAGTCCCATCACGGCCTAATGGCTAAGAAGGTAGTGTATACCTGTTCGCGGACAACACCGATCAGTCCCATCTCGGCCTCATGGCTAAGAAGGTAGTGTATACCAGTTCCGGACGACACCGGTAAGTCCCTTCTCGGCCTCATGGCTAAGAAGGTAGTATATACCAGTTCGGGGACGACACCGATCAGTCCCATCTCGGCCTCATGGCTAAGAAGGTAGTGTATACCAGTTCCGGACGACACCGGTAAGTCCCTTCTCGGGCTCATGGCTAAGAAGGTAGTGTATACCAGTTCGGGGACGAAACCGGTGAGTCCCATCTCGGCCTCATGGCTAAGAAGGTAGTGTATACCTGTTCGCGGACAACACCGATCAGTCCCATCTCGGCCTCATGGCTAAGAAGGTAGTGTATACCAGTTCCGGACGACACCGGTGAGTCCCATCTCGGCCTCATGGCTAAGAAGGTAGTGTATACCTGTTCGCGGACGACACCGATCAGTCCCGTCTCGGCGTCATGGCTAAGAAGGTAGTGTATACCTGTTCGCGGACAACACCGATCAGTCCCATCTCGGCCTCATGGTTAAGAAGGTAGTGTATACCAGTTCCGGACGACACCGGTGAGTCCCATCTCGGCCTCATGGCTAAGAAGGTAGTGTACACCTGTTCGCGGACGACACCGATCAGTCCCTTCTCGACCTCATGGCTAAGAAGGTAGTATATACCAGTTCGGGGACGACACCGATCAGTCCCATCTCGGCCTCATGGCTAAGAAGGTAGTGTATACCAGTTCCGGACGACACCGGTAAGTCCCTTCTCGGGCTCATGGCTAAGAAGGTAGTGTATACCTGTTCGCGGACGACACCGATCAGTCCCGTCTCGGCGTCATGGCTAAGAAGGTAGTGTATACCTGTTCGCGGACAACACCGATCAGTCCCATCTCGGCCTCATGGTTAAGAAGGTAGTGTATACCAGTTCCGGACGACACCGGTGAGTCCCATCTCGGCCTCATGGCTAAGAAGGTAGTGTACACCTGTTCGCGGACGACACCGATCAGTCCCTTCTCGACCTCATGGCTAAGAAGGTAGTGTATACCAGTTCGGGGACGAAACCGGTGAGTCCCATCTCGGCTTCATGGCTAGGAAGGTAGTGTATACCTGTTCGCGGACGACACCGATCAGTCCCATCTCGGCCCCATGGCTAAGAATGTAGTGTATACCAGTTCCGGACGACACCGGTTATTCCCTTCTCGGCCTCATGGCTAAGAAGGTAGTGTATACCTGTTCGCGGACGACACCGATCAGTCCCTTCTCGGCCTCATGGCTAAGAAGGTAGTGTATACCAGTTCGGGGACGAAACCGGTGAGTCCCATCTCGGCCTCATGGCTAAGAAGGTAGTGTATACCTGTTCGCGGACGACACCGATCAGTCCCATCTCGGCCTCGTGGCTAAGAAGGTAGTGTATACCAGTTCCGGACGACACCGGTAAGTCCCTTCTCGGCCTCATGGCTAAGAAGGTAGTGTATACCAGTTCGGGGACGAAACCGGTGAGTCCCATCTCGGCCTCATGGCTAAGAAGGTAGTGTATACCTGTTCGCGGACGACACCGATCAGTCCCATCTCGGCCTCATGGCTAAGAAGGTAGTGTATACCAGTTCGGGGACGAAACCGGTGAGTTCCATCTCGGCCTCATGGCTAAGATGGTAGTGTATACCAGTTCCGGGGGCACCGGTAAGTCCCTTCTCGGCCTCATGGCTAAGAAGGTAGTGTATACCAGTTCCGGACGAAACCGGTGAGTCCCATCTTGGCCTCCTGGCTAAGAAGGTAGTGTATACCTGTTCGCGGACGACACCGATCAGTCCCATCTCGGCCTCGTGGCTAAGAAGGTAGTGTATACCAGTTCCGGACGACACCGGTAAGTCCCTTCTCGGCCTCATGGCTAAGAAGGTAGTGTATACCAGTTCGGGGACGAAACCGGTGAGTCCCATCTCGGCCTCATGGCTAAGAAGGTAGTGTATACCTGTTCGCGGACGACACCGATCAGTCCCATCTCGTCCTCATGGCTAAGAAGATAGTGTATACCAGTTCGGGGACGAAACCGGTGAGTCCCATCTCGGCCTCATGGCTAAGATGGTAGTGTATACCTGTTCGCGGACGACACCGATCAGTCCCATCTCGGCCTCATGGCTAAGAAGGTAGTGTATACCTGTTCGCGGACGACACCGATCAGTCCCATCTCGGCCTCGTGGCTAAGAAGGTAGTGTATACCTGTTCGCGGACGACACCGATCAGTCCCATCTCGGCCTCATGGCTAAGAAGGTAGTGTATACCTGTTCGCGGACGACACCGATCAGTCCCATCTCGGCCACATGGCTAAGAAGGTAGTGTATACCTGTTCGCGGACAACACCGATCAGTCCCATCTCTGCCTCATGGCTAAGAAGGTAGTGTATACCAGTTCCGGACGACACCGGTGAGTCCCATCTCGGCCTCATGGCTAAGAAGGTAGTGTATACCTGTTCGCGGACGACACCGATCAGTCCCTTCTCGGCCTCATGGCTAAGAAGGTAGTGTATACCAGTTCGGGGACGACACCGGTAAGTCCCTTCTCGGCCTCATGGCTAAGAAGGTAGTATATACCAGTTCTGGGACGACACCGATCAGTCCCATCTCGGCCTCATGGCTAAGAAGGTAGTGTATACCAGTTCCGGACGACACCGGTGAGTCCCATCTCGGCCTCATGGCTAAGAAGGTAGTGTATACCTGTTCGCGGACGACACCGATCAGTCCCGTCTCGGCCTCATGGCTAAGAAGGTAGTGTATACCTGTTCGCGGACAACACCGATCAGTCCCATCTCGGCCTCATGGCTAAGAAGGTAGTGTATACCAGTTCCGGACGACACCGGTGAGTCCCATCTCGGCCTCATGGCTAAGAAGGTAGTGTATACCTGTTCGCGGACGACACCGATCAGTCCCTTCTCGACCTCATGGCTAAGAAGGTAGTGTATACCAGTTCGGGGACGAAACCGGTGAGTCCCATCTCGGCTTCATGGCTAGGAAGGTAGTGTATACCTGTTCGCGGACGACACCGATCAGTCCCATCTCGGCCCCACGGCTAAGAATGTAGTGTATACCAGTTCCGGACGACACCGGTTATTCCCTTCTCGGCCTCATGGCTAAGAAGGTAGTGTATACCTGTTCGCGGACGACACCGATCAGTCCCTTCTCGGCCTCATGGCTAAGAAGGTAGTGTATACCAGTTCGGGGACGAAACCGGTGAGTCCCATCTCGGCCTCATGGCTAAGAAGGTAGTGTATACCTGTTCGCGGACGACACCGATCAGTCCCATCTCGGCCTCGTGGCTAAGAAGGTAGTGTATACCAGTTCCGGACGACACCGGTAAGTCCCTTCTCGGCCTCATGGCTAAGAAGGTAGTGTATACCAGTTCGGGGACGAAACCGGTGAGTCCCATCTCGGCCTCATGGCTAAGAAGGTAGTGTATACCTGTTCGCGGACGACACCGATCAGTCCCATCTCGGCCTCATGGCTAAGAAGGTAGTGTATACCAGTTCGGGGACGAAACCGGTGAGTTCCATCTCGGCCTCATGGCTAAGATGGTAGTGTATACCAGTTCCGGGGGCACCAGTAAGTCCCTTCTCGGCCTCATGGCTAAGAAGGTAGTGTATACCAGTTCGGGGACGAAACCGGTGAGTCCCATCTCGGCCTCATGGCTAAGATGGTAGTGTATACCTGTTCGCGGACGACACCGATCAGTCCCATCTCGGCCTCATGGCTAAGAAGGTAGTGTATACCTGTTCGCGGACGACACCGATCAGTCCCATCTCGGCCTCGTGGCTAAGAAGGTAGTGTATACCTGTTCGCGGACCACACCGATCAGTCCCATCTCTGCCTCATGGCTAAGAAGGTAGTGTATACCAGTTCCGGACGACACCGGTGAGTCCCATCTCGGCCTCATGGCTAAGAAGGTAGTGTATACCTGTTCGCGGACGACACCGATCAGTCCCTTCTCGGCCTCATGGCTAAGAAGGTAGTGTATACCAGTTCGGGGACGACACCGGTAAGTCCCTTCTCGGCCTCATGGCTAAGAAGGTAGTATATACCAGTTCTGGGACGACACCGATCAGTCCCATCTCGGCCTCATGGCTAAGAAGGTAGTGTATACCAGTTCCGGATGACACCGGTAAGTCCCTTCTCGGCCTCATGGCTAAGAAGGTAGTGTATACCAGTTCGGGGACGAAACCAGTGAGTCCCATCTCGGCCTCATGGCTAAGAAGGTAGTGTATACCTGTTCGCGGACGACACCGATCAGTCCCATCTCGGCCTCATGGCTAAGAAGGTAGTGTATACCAGTTCGGGGACGAAACCGGTGAGTCCCATCTCGGCCTCATGGCTAAGATGGTAGTGTATACCAGTTCCGGGGGCACCGGTAAGTCCCATCTCGGCCTCATGGCTAAGAAGGTAGTGTATACCAGTTCGGGGACGAAACCGGTGAGTCCCATCCTGGCCTCATGGCTAAGATGGTAGTGTATACCTGTTCGCGGACGACACCGATCAGTCCCATCTCGGCCTCATAGCTAAGAAGGTAGTGTATACCAGTTCCGGACGACACCGGTGAGTCCCATCTCGGCCTCATGGCTAAGAAGGTAGTGTATACCAGTTCGGGGACGAAACCGGTGAGTCCCACTTCGGCCTCATGGCTAAGAAGGTAGTGTATACCTGTTCGCGGACGACACCGATCAGTCCCATCTCGGCCTCATGGCTAAGAAGGTAGTGTATACCAGTTCCGGACGACACCGGTGAGCCCCTTCTCGGCCTCATGGCTAAGTAGGTAGTGTATACCTGTTCGCGGACGACACCGATCAGTCCCATCTCGGCCTCATGGCTAAGAAGGTAGTGTATACCAGTTCCGGACGACACCGGTGAGCCCCTTCTCGGCCTCATGGCTAAGTAGGTAGTGTATACCTGTTCGCGGACGACACCGATCAGTCCCATCTCGGCCACATGGCTAAGAAGGTAGTGTATACCTGTTCGCGGACAACACCGATCAGTCCCATCTCTGCCTCATGGCTAAGAAGGTAGTGTATACCAGTTCCGGACGACACCGGTGAGTCCCATCTCGGCCTCATGGCTAAGAAGGTAGTGTATACCTGTTCGCGGACGACACCGATCAGTCCCTTCTCGGCCTCATGGCTAAGAAGGTAGTGTATACCAGTTCGGGGACGACACCGGTAAGTCCCTTCTCGGCCTCATGGCTAAGAAGGTAGTATATACCAGTTCGGGGACGACACCGATCAGTCCCATCTCGGCCTCATGGCTAAGAAGGTAGTGTATACCAGTTCCGGACGACACCGGTAAGTCCCTTCTCGGCCTCATGGCTAAGAAGGTAGTGTATACCAGTTCGGGGACGAAACCAGTGAGTCCCATCTCGGCCTCATGGCTAAGAAGGTAGTGTATACCTGTTCGCGGACGACACCGATCAGTCCCATCTCGGCCTCATGGCTAAGAAGGTAGTGTATACCAGTTCGGGGACGAAACCGGTGAGTTCCATCTCGGCCTCATGGCTAAGATGGTAGTGTATACCAGTTCCGGGGGCACCGGTAAGTCCCTTCTCGGCCTCATGGCTAAGAAGGTAGTGTATACCAGTTCCGGACGAAACCGGTGAGTTCCACCTCGGCCTCATGGCTAAGAAGGTAGTGTATACCAGTTCCGGACGACACCGGTGAGCCCCTTCTCGGCCTCATGGCTAAGTAGGTAGTGTATACCTGTTCGCGGACGACACCGATCAGTCCCATCTCGGCCTCATGGCTAAGAAGGTAGTGTATACCAGTTCCGGACGACACCGGTGAGCCCCTTCTCGGCCTCATGGCTAAGTAGGTAGTGTATACCTGTTCGCGGACGACACCGATCAGTCCCATCTCGGCCTCATGGCTAAGAAGGTAGTGTATACCAGTTCGGGGACGAAACCGGTGAGTTCCATCTCGGCCTCATGGCTAAGATGGTAGTGTATACCAGTTCCGGGGGCACCGGTAAGTCCCTTCTCGGCCTCATGGCTAAGAAGGTAGTGTATACCAGTTCCGGACGAAACCGGTGAGTCCCATCTTGGCCTCCTGGCTAAGAAGGTAGTGTATACCTGTTCGCGGACGATACCGATCAGTCCCATCTCGGCCTCATGGCTAAGAAGGTAGTGTATACCAGTTCGGGGACGAAACCGGTGAGTCCCATCTCGGCCTCATGGCTAAGATGGTAGTGTATACCTGTTCGCGGACGACACCGATCAGTCCCATCTCGGCCTCATGGCTAAGAAGGTAGTGTATACCTGTTCGCGGACGACACCGATCAGTCCCCTCTCGGCCTCATGGCTAAGAAGGTAGTGTATACCAGTTCGGGGACGAAACCGGTGAGTCCCACCTCGGCCTCATGGCTAAGAAGGTAGTGTATACCTGTTCGCGGACGACACCGATCAGTCCCATCTCGGCCTCATGGCTAAGAACGTAGTGTATACCAGTTCCGGACGACACCGGTTATTCCCTTCTCGGCCTCATGGCTAAGAAGGTAGTGTATACCTGTTCGCGGACGACACCGATCAGTCCCTTCTCGGCCTCATGGCTAAGAAGGTAGTGTATACCAGTTCGGGGACGAAACCGGTGAGTCCCATCTCGGCCTCATGGCTAAGAAGGTAGTGTATACCTGTTCGCGGACGACACCGATCAGTCCCATCTCGGCCTCGTGGCTAAGAAGGTAGTGTATACCAGTTCCGGACGACACCGGTAAGTCCCTTCTCGGCCTCATGGCTAAGAAGGTAGTGTATACCAGTTCGGGGACGAAACCGGTGAGTCCCATCTCGGCCTCATGGCTAAGAAGGTAGTGTATACCTGTTCGCGGACGACACCGATCAGTCCCATCTCGGCCTCATGGCTAAGAAGGTAGTGTATACCAGTTCGGGGACGAAACCGGTGAGTTCCATCTCGGCCTCATGGCTAAGATGGTAGTGTATACCAGTTCCGGGGGCACCGGTAAGTCCCTTCTCGGCCTCATGGCTAAGAAGGTAGTGTATACCAGTTCGGGGACGAAACCGGTGAGTCCCATCTCGGCCTCATGGCTAAGATGGTAGTGTATACCTGTTCGCGGACGACACCGATCAGTCCCATCTCGGCCTCATGGCTAAGAAGGTAGTGTATACCTGTTCGCGGACGACACCGATCAGTCCCATCTCGGCCTCGTGGCTAGGAAGGTAGTGTATACCTGTTCGCGGACGACACCGATCAGTCCCATCTCGGCCTCATGGCTAAGAAGGTAGTGTATACCTGTTCGCGGACGACACCGATCAGTCCCATCTCGGCCACATGGCTAAGAAGGTAGTGTATACCTGTTCGCGGACAACACCGATCAGTCCCATCTCTGCCTCATGGCTAAGAAGGTAGTGTATACCAGTTCCGGACGACACCGGTGAGTCCCATCTCGGCCTCATGGCTAAGAAGGTAGTGTATACCTGTTCGCGGACGACACCGATCAGTCCCTTCTCGGCCTCATGGCTAAGAAGGTAGTGTATACCAGTTCGGGGACGACACCGGTAAGTCCCTTCTCGGCCTCATGGCTAAGAAGGTAGTATATACCAGTTCTGGGACGACACCGATCAGTCCCATCTCGGCCTCATGGCTAAGAAGGTAGTGTATACCAGTTCCGGATGACACCGGTAAGTCCCTTCTCGGCCTCATGGCTAAGAAGGTAGTGTATACCAGTTCGGGGACGAAACCAGTGAGTCCCATCTCGGCCTCATGGCTAAGAAGGTAGTGTATACCTGTTCGCGGACGACACCGATCAGTCCCATCTCGGCCTCATGGCTAAGAAGGTAGTGTATACCAGTTCGGGGACGAAACCGGTGAGTCCCATCTCGGCCTCATGGCTAAGATGGTAGTGTATACCAGTTCCGGGGGCACCGGTAAGTCCCATCTCGGCCTCATGGCTAAGAAGGTAGTGTATACCAGTTCGGGGACGAAACCGGTGAGTCCCATCCTGGCCTCATGGCTAAGATGGTAGTGTATACCTGTTCGCGGACGACACCGATCAGTCCCATCTCGGCCTCATAGCTAAGAAGGTAGTGTATACCAGTTCCGGACGACACCGGTGAGTCCCATCTCGGCCTCATGGCTAAGAAGGTAGTGTATACCAGTTCGGGGACGAAACCGGTGAGTCCCACTTCGGCCTCATGGCTAAGAAGGTAGTGTATACCTGTTCGCGGACGACACCGATCAGTCCCATCTCGGCCTCATGGCTAAGAAGGTAGTGTATACCAGTTCCGGACGACACCGGTGAGCCCCTTCTCGGCCTCATGGCTAAGTAGGTAGTGTATACCTGTTCGCGGACGACACCGATCAGTCCCATCTCGGCCACATGGCTAAGAAGGTAGTGTATACCTGTTCGCGGACAACACCGATCAGTCCCATCTCTGCCTCATGGCTAAGAAGGTAGTGTATACCAGTTCCGGACGACACCGGTGAGTCCCATCTCGGCCTCATGGCTAAGAAGGTAGTGTATACCTGTTCGCGGACGACACCGATCAGTCCCTTCTCGGCCTCATGGCTAAGAAGGTAGTGTATACCAGTTCGGGGACGACACCGGTAAGTCCCTTCTCGGCCTCATGGCTAAGAAGGTAGTATATACCAGTTCGGGGACGACACCGATCAGTCCCATCTCGGCCTCATGGCTAAGAAGGTAGTGTATACCAGTTCCGGACGACACCGGTAAGTCCCTTCTCGGCCTCATGGCTAAGAAGGTAGTGTATACCAGTTCGGGGACGAAACCAGTGAGTCCCATCTCGGCCTCATGGCTAAGAAGGTAGTGTATACCTGTTCGCGGACGACACCGATCAGTCCCATCTCGGCCTCATGGCTAAGAAGGTAGTGTATACCAGTTCGGGGACGAAACCGGTGAGTTCCATCTCGGCCTCATGGCTAAGATGGTAGTGTATACCAGTTCCGGGGGCACCGGTAAGTCCCTTCTCGGCCTCATGGCTAAGAAGGTAGTGTATACCAGTTCCGGACGAAACCGGTGAGTTCCACCTCGGCCTCATGGCTAAGAAGGTAGTGTATACCAGTTCCGGACGACACCGGTGAGCCCCTTCTCGGCCTCATGGCTAAGTAGGTAGTGTATACCTGTTCGCGGACGACACCGATCAGTCCCATCTCGGCCTTATGGCTAAGAAGGTAGTGTATACCAGTTCCGGACGACACCGGTGAGCCCCTTCTCGGCCTCATGGCTAAGTAGGTAGTGTATACCTGTTCGCGGACGACACCGATCAGTCCCATCTCGGCCTCATGGCTAAGAAGGTAGTGTATACCAGTTCGGGGACGAAACCGGTGAGTTCCATCTCGGCCTCATGGCTAAGATGGTAGTGTATACCAGTTCCGGGGGCACCGGTAAGTCCCTTCTCGGCCTCATGGCTAAGAAGGTAGTGTATACCAGTTCCGGACGAAACCGGTGAGTCCCATCTTGGCCTCCTGGCTAAGAAGGTAGTGTATACCTGTTCGCGGACGACACCGATCAGTCCCATCTCGGCCTCATGGCTAAGAAGGTAGTGTATACCAGTTCGGGGACGAAACCGGTGAGTCCCATCTCGGCCTCATGGCTAAGATGATAGTGTATACCTGTTCGCGGACGACACCGATCAGTCCCATCTCGGCCTCATGGCTAAGAAGGTAGTGTATACCTGTTCGCGGACGACACCGATCAGTCCCTTCTCGGCCTCATGGCTAAGAAGGTAGTGTATACCAGTTCGGGGACGAAACCGGTGAGTCCCACCTCGGCCTCATGGCTAAGAAGGTAGTGTATACCTGTTCGCGGACGACACCGATCAGTCCCATCTCGGCCTCATGGCTAAGAACGTAGTGTATACCAGTTCCGGACGACACCGGTAAGTCCCTTCTCGGCCTCATGGCTAAGAAGGTAGTGTATACCTGTTCGCGGACAACACCGATCAGTCCCTTCTCGGCCTCATGGCTAAGAAGGTAGTGTATACCAGTTCGGGGACGAAACCGGTGAGTCCCACCTCGGCCTCATGGCTAAGAAGGTAGTGTATACCTGTTCGCGGACGACACCGATCAGTCCCATCTCGGCCTCATGGCTAAGAAGGTAGTGTATACCAGTTCCGGACGACACCGGTAAGTCCCTTCTCGGCCTCATGGCTAAGAAGGTAGTGTATACCAGTTCCGGACGACACCGGTGAGTCCCATCTCGGCCTCATGGCTAAGAAGGTAGTGTATACCTGTTCGCGGACGACACCGATCAGTCCCTTCTCGGCCTCATGGCTAAGAAGGTAGTGTATACCAGTTCGGGGACGAAACCGGTGAGTCCCACCTCGGCCTCATGGCTAAGAAGGTAGTGTATACCTGTTCGCGGACGACACCGATCAGTCCCATCTCGGCCTCATGGCTAAGAAGGTAGTGTATACCTGTTCGCGGACGACACCGATCAGTCCCGTCTCGGCCTCATGGCTAAGAAGGTAGTGTATACCAGTTACGGACGACACCGGTAAGTCCCTTCTCGGCCTCATGGCTAAGAAGGTAGTATATACCAGTTCGGGGACGACACCGATCCGTCCCATCTCGGCCTCATGGCTAAGAAGGTAGTGTATACCAGTTCCGGACGACACCGGTAAGTCCCATCTCGGGCTCATGGCTAAGAAGGTAGTGTATACCAGTTCGGGGACGAAACCGGTGAGTCCCATCTCGGCCTCATGGCTAAGAAGGTAGTGTATACCTGTTCGCGGACGACACCGATCAGTCCCATCTCGGCCTCATGGCTAAGAAGGTAGTGTATACCTGTTCGCGGACAACACCGATCAGTCCCATCTCGGTCTCATGGCTAAGAAGGTAGTGTATACCAGTTCCGGACGACACCGGTGAGTCCCATCTCGGCCTCATGGCTAAGAAGGTAGTGTATACCTGTTCGCGGACGACACCGATCAGTCCCGTCTCGGCCTCATGGCTAAGAAGGTAGTGTATACCTGTTCGCGGACGACACCGATCAGTCCCTTCTCGACCTCATGGCTAAGAAGGTAGTGTATACCAGTTCGGGGACGAAACCGGTGTGTCCCATCTCGGCTTCATGGCTAGGAAGGTAGTGTATACCTGTTCGCGGACGACACCGATCAGTCCCATCTCGGCCTCATGGCTAAGAAGGTAGTGTATACCAGTTCCGGACGACACCGGTAAGTCCCTTCTCGGCCTCATGGCTAAGAAGGTAGTATATACCAGTTCGGGGACGACACCGATCAGTCCCATCTCGGCCTCATGGCTAAGAAGGTAGTGTGTACCAGTTCCGGACGACACCGGTAAGTCCCTTCTCGGGCTCATGGCTAAGAAGGTAGTGTATACCAGTTCGGGGACGAAACCGGTGAGTCCCATCTCGGCCTCATGGCTAAGAAGGTAGTGTATACCTGTTCGCGGACGACACCGATCAGTCCCATCTCGGCCTCATGGCTAAGAAGGTAGTGTATACCAGTTCGGGGACGAAACCGGTGAGTCCCATCTCGGCCTCATGGCTAAGAAGGTAGTGTATACCTGTTCGCGGACGACACCGATCAGTCCCATCTCGGCCTCATGGCTAAGAAGGTAGTGTATACCTGTTCGCGGACAACACCGATCAGTCCCATCTCGGCCTCATGGCTAAGAAGGTAGTGTATACCAGTTCCGGACGACACCGGTGAGTCCCATCTCGGCCTCATGGCTAAGAAGGTAGTGTATACCTGTTCGCGGACGACACCGATCAGTCCCGTCTCGGCCTCATGGCTAAGAAGGTAGTGTATACCTGTTCGCGGACAACACCGATCAGTCCCATCTCGGCCTCATGGCTAAGAAGGTAGTGTATACCAGTTCCGGACGACACCGGTGAGTCCCATCTCGGCCTCATGGCTAAGAAGGTAGTGTATACCTGTTCGCGGACGACACCGATCAGTCCCTTCTCGACCTCATGGCTAAGAAGGTAGTGTATACCAGTTCGGGGACGAAACCGGTGAGTCCCATCTCGGCCTCATGGCTAAGATGGTAGTGTATACCTGTTCGCGGACGACACCGATCAGTCCCATCTCGGCCTAATGGCTAAAAGGTAGTGTATACCAGTTCCGGACGACACCGGTAAGTCCCTTCTCGGCCTCATGGCTAAGAAGGTAGTGTATACCTGTTCGCGGACGAGACCGATCAGTCCCATCTCGGCCACATGGCTAAGAAGGTAGTGTATACCTGTTCGCGGACAACACCGATCAGTCCCATCTCGGCCTCATGGCTAAGAAGGTAGTGTATACCAGTTCCGGACGACACCGGTAAGTCCCTTCTCGGCCTCATGGCTAAGAAGGTAGTATATACCAGTTCGGGGACGACACCGATCAGTCCCATCTCGGCCTCATGGCTAAGAAGGTAGTGTATACCAGTTCCGGACGACACCGGTAAGTCCCTTCTCGGGCTCATGGCTAAGAAGGTAGTGTATACCAGTTCGGGGACGAAACCGGTGAGTCCCATCTCGGCCTCATGGCTAAGAAGGTAGTGTATACCTGTTCGCGGACAACACCGATCAGTCCCATCTCGGCCTCATGGCTAAGAAGGTAGTGTATACCAGTTCCGGACGACACCGGTGAGTCCCATCTCGGCCTCATGGCTAAGAAGGTAGTGTATACCTGTTCGCGGACGACACCGATCAGTCCCGTCTCGGCCTCATGGCTAAGAAGGTAGTGTATACCTGTTCGCGGACAACACCGATCAGTCCCATCTCGGCCTCATGGCTAAGAAGGTAGTGTATACCTGTTCGCGGACGACACCGATCAGTCCCATCTCGGCCTCATGGCTAAGAAGGTAGTGTATACCTGTTCGCGGACGACACCGATCAGTCCCTTCTCGGCCTCATGGCTAAGAAGGTAGTGTATACCAGTTCGGGGACGAAACCGGTGAGTCCCACCTCGGCCTCATGGCTAAGAAGGTAGTGTATACCTGTTCGCGGACGACACCGATCAGTCCCATCTCGGCCTCATGGCTAAGAAGGTAGTGTATACCAGTTCCGGATGACACCGGTAAGTCCCTTCTCGGCCTCATGGCTAAGAAGGTAGTGTATACCAGTTCGGGGACGAAACCAGTGAGTCCCATCTCGGCCTCATGGCTAAGAAGGTAGTGTATACCTGTTCGCGGACGACACCGATCAGTCCCATCTCGGCCTCATGGCTAAGAAGGTAGTGTATACCAGTTCGGGGACGAAACCGGTGAGTCCCATCTCGGCCTCATGGCTAAGATGGTAGTGTATACCAGTTCCGGGGGCACCGGTAAGTCCCATCTCGGCCTCATGGCTAAGAAGGTAGTGTATACCAGTTCGGGGACGAAACCGGTGAGTCCCATCCTGGCCTCATGGCTAAGATGGTAGTGTATACCTGTTCGCGGACGACACCGATCAGTCCCATCTCGGCCTCATGGCTAAGAAGGTAGTGTATACCAGTTCCGGACGACACCGGTGAGTCCCATCTCGGCCTCATGGCTAAGAAGGTAGTGTATACCAGTTCGGGGACGACACCGGTAAGTCCCTTCTCGGCCTCATGGCTAAGAAGGTAGTATATACCAGTTCGGGGACGACACCGATCAGTCCCATCTCGGCCTCATGGCTAAGAAGGTAGTGTATACCAGTTCCGGACGACACCGGTAAGTCCCTTCTCGGCCTCATGGCTAAGAAGGTAGTGTATACCAGTTCGGGGACGAAACCAGTGAGTCCCATCTCGGCCTCATGGCTAAGAAGGTAGTGTATACCTGTTCGCGGACGACACCGATCAGTCCCATCTCGGCCTCATGGCTAAGAAGGTAGTGTATACCAGTTCGGGGACGAAACCGGTGAGTTCCATCTCGGCCTCATGGCTAAGATGGTAGTGTATACCAGTTCCGGGGGCACCGGTAAGTCCCTTCTCGGCCTCATGGCTAAGAAGGTAGTGTATACCAGTTCCGGACGAAACCGGTGAGTTCCACCTCGGCCTCATGGCTAAGAAGGTAGTGTATACCAGTTCCGGACGACACCGGTGAGCCCCTTCTCGGCCTCATGGCTAAGTAGGTAGTGTATACCTGTTCGCGGACGACACCGATCAGTCCCATCTCGGCCTTATGGCTAAGAAGGTAGTGTATACCAGTTCCGGACGACACCGGTGAGCCCCTTCTCGGCCTCATGGCTAAGTAGGTAGTGTATACCTGTTCGCGGACGACACCGATCAGTCCCATCTCGGCCTCATGGCTAAGAAGGTAGTGTATACCAGTTCGGGGACGAAACCGGTGAGTTCCATCTCGGCCTCATGGCTAAGATGGTAGTGTATACCAGTTCCGGGGGCACCGGTAAGTCCCTTCTCGGCCTCATGGCTAAGAAGGTAGTGTATACCAGTTCCGGACGAAACCGGTGAGTCCCATCTTGGCCTCCTGGCTAAGAAGGTAGTGTATACCTGTTCGCGGACGACACCGATCAGTCCCATCTCGGCCTCATGGCTAAGAAGGTAGTGTATACCAGTTCGGGGACGAAACCGGTGAGTCCCATCTCGGCCTCATGGCTAAGATGGTAGTGTATACCTGTTCGCGGACGACACCGATCAGTCCCATCTGGGCCTCATGGCTAAGAAGGTAGTGTATACCTGTTCGCGGACGACACCGATCAGTCCCTTCTCGGCCTCATGGCTAAGAAGGTAGTGTATACCAGTTCGGGGACGAAACCGGTGAGTCCCACCTCGGCCTCATGGCTAAGAAGGTAGTGTATACCTGTTCGCGGACGACACCGATCAGTCCCATCTCGGCCTCATGGCTAAGAACGTAGTGTATACCAGTTCCGGACGACACCGGTAAGTCCCTTCTCGGCCTCATGGCTAAGAAGGTAGTGTATACCTGTTCGCGGACAACACCGATCAGTCCCTTCTCGGCCTCATGGCTAAGAAGGTAGTGTATACCAGTTCGGGGACGAAACCGGTGAGTCCCACCTCGGCCTCATGGCTAAGAAGGTAGTGTATACCTGTTCGCGGACGACACCGATCAGTCCCATCTCGGCCTCATGGCTAAGAAGGTAGTGTATACCAGTTCCGGACGACACCGGTAAGTCCCTTCTCGGCCTCATGGCTAAGAAGGTAGTGTATACCAGTTCCGGACGACACCGGTGAGTCCCATCTCGGCCTCATGGCTAAGAAGGTAGTGTATACCTGTTCGCGGACGACACCGATCAGTCCCTTCTCGGCCTCATGGCTAAGAAGGTAGTGTATACCAGTTCGGGGACGAAACCGGTGAGTCCCACCTCGGCCTCATGGCTAAGAAGGTAGTGTATACCTGTTCGCGGACGACACCGATCAGTCCCATCTCGGCCTCATGGCTAAGAAGGTAGTGTATACCTGTTCGCGGACGACACCGATCAGTCCCGTCTCGGCCTCATGGCTAAGAAGGTAGTGTATACCAGTTACGGACGACACCGGTAAGTCCCTTCTCGGCCTCATGGCTAAGAAGGTAGTATATACCAGTTCGGGGACGACACCGATCCGTCCCATCTCGGCCTCATGGCTAAGAAGGTAGTGTATACCAGTTCCGGACGACACCGGTAAGTCCCATCTCGGGCTCATGGCTAAGAAGGTAGTGTATACCAGTTCGGGGACGAAACCGGTGAGTCCCATCTCGGCCTCATGGCTAAGAAGGTAGTGTATACCTGTTCGCGGACGACACCGATCAGTCCCATCTCGGCCTCATGGCTAAGAAGGTAGTGTATACCTGTTCGCGGACAACACCGATCAGTCCCATCTCGGTCTCATGGCTAAGAAGGTAGTGTATACCAGTTCCGGACGACACCGGTGAGTCCCATCTCGGCCTCATGGCTAAGAAGGTAGTGTATACCTGTTCGCGGACGACACCGATCAGTCCCGTCTCGGCCTCATGGCTAAGAAGGTAGTGTATACCTGTTCGCGGACGACACCGATCAGTCCCTTCTCGACCTCATGGCTAAGAAGGTAGTGTATACCAGTTCGGGGACGAAACCGGTGTGTCCCATCTCGGCTTCATGGCTAGGAAGGTAGTGTATACCTGTTCGCGGACGACACCGATCAGTCCCATCTCGGCCTCATGGCTAAGAAGGTAGTGTATACCAGTTCCGGACGACACCGGTAAGTCCCTTCTCGGCCTCATGGCTAAGAAGGTAGTATATACCAGTTCGGGGACGACACCGATCAGTCCCATCTCGGCCTCATGGCTAAGAAGGTAGTGTGTACCAGTTCCGGACGACACCGGTAAGTCCCTTCTCGGGCTCATGGCTAAGAAGGTAGTGTATACCAGTTCGGGGACGAAACCGGTGAGTCCCATCTCGGCCTCATGGCTAAGAAGGTAGTGTATACCTGTTCGCGGACGACACCGATCAGTCCCATCTCGGCCTCATGGCTAAGAAGGTAGTGTATACCAGTTCGGGGACGAAACCGGTGAGTCCCATCTCGGCCTCATGGCTAAGAAGGTAGTGTATACCTGTTCGCGGACGACACCGATCAGTCCCATCTCGGCCTCATGGCTAAGAAGGTAGTGTATACCTGTTCGCGGACAACACCGATCAGTCCCATCTCGGCCTCATGGCTAAGAAGGTAGTGTATACCAGTTCCGGACGACACCGGTGAGTCCCATCTCGGCCTCATGGCTAAGAAGGTAGTGTATACCTGTTCGCGGACGACACCGATCAGTCCCGTCTCGGCCTCATGGCTAAGAAGGTAGTGTATACCTGTTCGCGGACAACACCGATCAGTCCCATCTCGGCCTCATGGCTAAGAAGGTAGTGTATACCAGTTCCGGACGACACCGGTGAGTCCCATCTCGGCCTCATGGCTAAGAAGGTAGTGTATACCTGTTCGCGGACGACACCGATCAGTCCCTTCTCGACCTCATGGCTAAGAAGGTAGTGTATACCAGTTCGGGGACGAAACCGGTGAGTCCCATCTCGGCCTCATGGCTAAGATGGTAGTGTATACCTGTTCGCGGACGACACCGATCAGTCCCATCTCGGCCTAATGGCTAAAAGGTAGTGTATACCAGTTCCGGACGACACCGGTAAGTCCCTTCTCGGCCTCATGGCTAAGAAGGTAGTGTATACCTGTTCGCGGACGAGACCGATCAGTCCCATCTCGGCCACATGGCTAAGAAGGTAGTGTATACCTGTTCGCGGACAACACCGATCAGTCCCATCTCGGCCTCATGGCTAAGAAGGTAGTGTATACCAGTTCCGGACGACACCGGTAAGTCCCTTCTCGGCCTCATGGCTAAGAAGGTAGTATATACCAGTTCGGGGACGACACCGATCAGTCCCATCTCGGCCTCATGGCTAAGAAGGTAGTGTATACCAGTTCCGGACGACACCGGTAAGTCCCTTCTCGGGCTCATGGCTAAGAAGGTAGTGTATACCAGTTCGGGGACGAAACCGGTGAGTCCCATCTCGGCCTCATGGCTAAGAAGGTAGTGTATACCTGTTCGCGGACAACACCGATCAGTCCCATCTCGGCCTCATGGCTAAGAAGGTAGTGTATACCAGTTCCGGACGACACCGGTGAGTCCCATCTCGGCCTCATGGCTAAGAAGGTAGTGTATACCTGTTCGCGGACGACACCGATCAGTCCCGTCTCGGCCTCATGGCTAAGAAGGTAGTGTATACCTGTTCGCGGACAACACCGATCAGTCCCATCTCGGCCTCATGGCTAAGAAGGTAGTGTATACCTGTTCGCGGACGACACCGATCAGTCCCATCTCGGCCTCATGGCTAAGAAGGTAGTGTATACCTGTTCGCGGACGACACCGATCAGTCCCTTCTCGGCCTCATGGCTAAGAAGGTAGTGTATACCAGTTCGGGGACGAAACCGGTGAGTCCCACCTCGGCCTCATGGCTAAGAAGGTAGTGTATACCTGTTCGCGGACGACACCGATCAGTCCCATCTCGGCCTCATGGCTAAGAAGGTAGTGTATACCAGTTCCGGATGACACCGGTAAGTCCCTTCTCGGCCTCATGGCTAAGAAGGTAGTGTATACCAGTTCGGGGACGAAACCAGTGAGTCCCATCTCGGCCTCATGGCTAAGAAGGTAGTGTATACCTGTTCGCGGACGACACCGATCAGTCCCATCTCGGCCTCATGGCTAAGAAGGTAGTGTATACCAGTTCGGGGACGAAACCGGTGAGTCCCATCTCGGCCTCATGGCTAAGATGGTAGTGTATACCAGTTCCGGGGGCACCGGTAAGTCCCATCTCGGCCTCATGGCTAAGAAGGTAGTGTATACCAGTTCGGGGACGAAACCGGTGAGTCCCATCCTGGCCTCATGGCTAAGATGGTAGTGTATACCTGTTCGCGGACGACACCGATCAGTCCCATCTCGGCCTCATGGCTAAGAAGGTAGTGTATACCAGTTCCGGACGACACCGGTGAGTCCCATCTCGGCCTCATGGCTAAGAAGGTAGTGTATACCAGTTCGGGGACGAAACCGGTGAGTCCCACTTCGGCCTCATGGCTAAGAAGGTAGTGTATACCTGTTCGCGGACGACACCGATCAGTCCCATCTCGGCCTCGTGGCTAAGAAGGTAGTGTATACCTGTTCGCGGACGACACCGATCAGTCCCATCTCGGCCTCATGGCTAAGAAGGTAGTGTATACCTGTTCGCGGACGACACCGATCAGTCCCTTCTCGGCCTCATGGCTAAGAAGGTAGTGTATACCAGTTCGGGGACGAAACCGGTGAGTCCCACCTCGGCCTCATGGCTAAGAAGGTAGTGTATACCTGTTCGCGGACGACACCGATCAGTCCCATCTCGGCCTCATGGCTAAGAAGGTAGTGTATACCAGTTCCGGACGACACCGGTAAGTCCCTTCTCGGCCTCATGGCTAAGAAGGTAGTGTATACCTGTTCGCGGACAACACCGATCAGTCCCTTCTCGGCCTCATGGCTAAGAAGGTAGTGTATACCAGTTCGGGGACGAAACCGGTGAGTCCCACCTCGGCCTCATGGCTAAGAAGGTAGTGTATACCTGTTCGCGGACGACACCGATCAGTCCCATCTCGGCCTCATGGCTAAGAAGGTAGTGTATACCAGTTCCGGACGACACCGGTGAGCCCCTTCTCGGCCTCATGGCTAAGTAGGTAGTGTATACCTGTTCGCGGACGACACCGATCAGTCCCATCTCGGCCTCATGGCTAAGAAGGTAGTGTATACCAGTTCGGGGACGACACCGGTAAGTCCCTTCTCGGCCTCATGGCTAAGAAGGTAGTATATACCAGTTCGGGGACGACACCGATCAGTCCCATCTCGGCCTCATGGCTAAGAAGGTAGTGTATACCAGTTCCGGATGACACCGGTAAGTCCCTTCTCGGCCTCATGGCTAAGAAGGTAGTGTATACCAGTTCGGGGACGAAACCGGTGAGTTCCATCTCGGCCTCATGGCTAAGATGGTAGTGTATACCAGTTCCGGGGGCACCGGTAAGTCCCTTCTCGGCCTCATGGCTAAGAAGGTAGTGTATACCAGTTCCGGACGAAACCGGTGAGTCCCATCTTGGCCTCCTGGCTAAGAAGGTAGTGTATACATGTTCGCGGACGACACCGATCAGTCCCATCTCGTCCTCATGGCTAAGAAGGTAGTGTATACCAGTTCGGGGACGAAACCGGTGAGTCCCATCTCGGCCTCATGGCTAAGATGGTAGTGTATACCTGTTCGCGGACGACACCGATCAGTCCCATCTCGGCCTCATGGCTAAGAAGGTAGTGTATACCTGTTCGCGGACGACACCGATCAGTCCCATCTCGGCCTCGTGGCTAAGAAGGTAGTGTATACCTGTTCGCGGACGACACCGATCAGTCCCATCTCGGCCTCATGGCTAAGAAGGTAGTGTATACCTGTTCGCGGACGACACCGATCAGTCCCATCTCGGCCACATGGCTAAGAAGGTAGTGTATACCTGTTCGCGGACAACACCGATCAGTCCCATCTCTGCCTCATGGCTAAGAAGGTAGTGTATACCAGTTCCGGACGACACCGGTGAGTCCCATCTCGGCCTCATGGCTAAGAAGGTAGTGTATACCTGTTCGCGGACGACACCGATCAGTCCCTTCTCGGCCTCATGGCTAAGAAGGTAGTGTATACCAGTTCGGGGACGACACCGGTAAGTCCCTTCTCGGCCTCATGGCTAAGAAGGTAGTATATACCAGTTCGGGGACGACACCGATCAGTCCCATCTCGGCCTCATGGCTAAGAAGGTAGTGTATACCAGTTCCGGATGACACCGGTAAGTCCCTTCTCGGCCTCATGGCTAAGAAGGTAGTGTATACCAGTTCGGGGACGAAACCAGTGAGTCCCATCTCGGCCTCATGGCTAAGAAGGTAGTGTATACCTGTTCGCGGACGACACCGATCAGTCCCATCTCGGCCTCATGGCTAAGAAGGTAGTGTATACCAGTTCGGGGACGAAACCGGTGAGTCCCATCTCGGCCTCATGGCTAAGATGGTAGTGTATACCAGTTCCGGGGGCACCGGTAAGTCCCATCTCGGCCTCATGGCTAAGTAGGTAGTGTATACCAGTTCGGGGACGAAACCGGTGAGTCCCATCCTGGCCTCATGGCTAAGATGGTAGTGTATACCTGTTCGCGGACGACACCGATCAGTCCCATCTCGGCCTCATGGCTAAGAAGGTAGTGTATACCAGTTCCGGACGACACCGGTGAGTCCCATCTCGGCCTCATGGCTAAGAAGGTAGTGTATACCAGTTCGGGGACGAAACCGGTGAGTCCCACTTCGGCCTCATGGCTAAGAAGGTAGTGTATACCTGTTCGCGGACGACACCGATCAGTCCCATCTCGGCCTCATGGCTAAGAAGGTAGTGTATACCTGTTCGCGGACAACACCGATCAGTCCCTTCTCGGCCTCATGGCTAAGAAGGTAGTGTATACCAGTTCGGGGACGAAACCGGTGAGTCCCACCTCGGCCTCATGGCTAAGAAGGTAGTGTATACCTGTTCGCGGACGACACCGATCAGTCCCATCTCGGCCTCATGGCTAAGAAGGTAGTGTATACCAGTTCCGGACGACACCGGTAAGTCCCTTCTCGGCCTCATGGCTAAGAAGGTAGTGTATACCTGTTCGCGGACAACACCGATCAGTCCCTTCTCGGCCTCATGGCTAAGAAGGTAGTGTATACCAGTTCGGGGACGAAACCGGTGAGTCCCACCTCGGCCTCATGGCTAAGAAGGTAGTGTATACCTGTTCGCGGACGACACCGATCAGTCCCATCTCGGCCTCATGGCTAAGAAGGTAGTGTATACCAGTTCCGGACGACACCGGTGAGCCCCTTCTCGGCCTCATGGCTAAGTAGGTAGTGTATACCTGTTCGCGGACGACACCGATCAGTCCCATCTCGGCCTCATGGCTAAGAAGGTAGTGTATACCAGTTCGGGGACGACACCGGTAAGTCCCTTCTCGGCCTCATGGCTAAGAAGGTAGTATATACCAGTTCGGGGACGACACCGATCAGTCCCATCTCGGCCTCATGGCTAAGAAGGTAGTGTATACCAGTTCCGGATGACACCGGTAAGTCCCTTCTCGGCCTCATGGCTAAGAAGGTAGTGTATACCAGTTCGGGGACGAAACCGGTGAGTTCCATCTCGGCCTCATGGCTAAGATGGTAGTGTATACCAGTTCCGGGGGCACCGGTAAGTCCCTTCTCGGCCTCATGGCTAAGAAGGTAGTGTATACCAGTTCCGGACGAAACCGGTGAGTCCCATCTTGGCCTCCTGGCTAAGAAGGTAGTGTATACATGTTCGCGGACGACACCGATCAGTCCCATCTCGTCCTCATGGCTAAGAAGGTAGTGTATACCAGTTCGGGGACGAAACCGGTGAGTCCCATCTCGGCCTCATGGCTAAGATGGTAGTGTATACCTGTTCGCGGACGACGCCGATCAGTCCCATCTCGGCCTCATGGCTAAGAAAATAGTGTATACCTGTTCGCGGACGACACCGATCAGTCCCATCTCGGCCTCGTGGCTAAGAAGGTAGTGTATACCTGTTCGCGGACGACACCGATCAGTCCCATCTCGGCCTCATGGCTAAGAAGGTAGTGTATACCTGTTCGCGGACGACACCGATCAGTCCCATCTCGGCCACATGGCTAAGAAGGTAGTGTATACCTGTTCGCGGACAACACCGATCAGTCCCATCTCTGCCTCATGGCTAAGAAGGTAGTGTATACCAGTTCCGGACGACACCGGTGAGTCCCATCTCGGCCTCATGGCTAAGAAGGTAGTGTATACCTGTTCGCGGACGACACCGATCAGTCCCTTCTCGGCCTCATGGCTAAGAAGGTAGTGTATACCAGTTCGGGGACGACACCGATCAGTCCCATCTCGGCCTCATGGCTAAGAAGGTAGTGTATACCAGTTCCGGATGACACCGGTAAGTCCCTTCTCGGCCTCATGGCTAAGAAGGTAGTGTATACCAGTTCGGGGACGAAACCAGTGAGTCCCATCTCGGCCTCATGGCTAAGAAGGTAGTGTATACCTGTTCGCGGACGACACCGATCAGTCCCATCTCGGCCTCATGGCTAAGAAGGTAGTGTATACCAGTTCGGGGACGAAACCGGTGAGTCCCATCTCGGCCTCATGGCTAAGATGGTAGTGTATACCAGTTCCGGGGGCACCGGTAAGTCCCATCTCGGCCTCATGGCTAAGAAGGTAGTGTATACCAGTTCGGGGACGAAACCGGTGAGTCCCATCCTGGCCTCATGGCTAAGATGGTAGTGTATACCTGTTCGCGGACGACACCGATCAGTCCCATCTCGGCCTCATGGCTAAGAAGGTAGTGTATACCAGTTCCGGACGACACCGGTGAGTCCCATCTCGGCCTCATGGCTAAGAAGGTAGTGTATACCAGTTCGGGGACGAAACCGGTGAGTCCCACTTCGGCCTCATGGCTAAGAAGGTAGTGTATACCTGTTCGCGGACGACACCGATCAGTCCCATCTCGGCCTCGTGGCTAAGAAGGTAGTGTATACCTGTTCGCGGACGACACCGATCAGTCCCATCTCGGCCTCATGGCTAAGAAGGTAGTGTATACCTGTTCGCGGACGACACCGATCAGTCCCTTCTCGGCCTCATGGCTAAGAAGGTAGTGTATACCAGTTCGGGGACGAAACCGGTGAGTCCCACCTCGGCCTCATGGCTAAGAAGGTAGTGTATACCTGTTCGCGGACGACACCGATCAGTCCCATCTCGGCCTCATGGCTAAGAAGGTAGTGTATACCAGTTCCGGACGACACCGGTAAGTCCCTTCTCGGCCTCATGGCTAAGAAGGTAGTGTATACCTGTTCGCGGACAACACCGATCAGTCCCTTCTCGGCCTCATGGCTAAGAAGGTAGTGTATACCAGTTCGGGGACGAAACCGGTGAGTCCCTTCTCGGCCTCATGGCTAAGAAGGTAGTGTATACCAGTTCCGGACGACACCGGTGAGCCCCTTCTCGGCCTCATGGCTAAGTAGGTAGTGTATACCTGTTCGCGGACGACACCGATCAGTCCCATCTCGGCCTCATGGCTAAGAAGGTAGTGTATACCAGTTCGGGGACGACACCGGTAAGTCCCTTCTCGGCCTCATGGCTAAGAAGGTAGTATATACCAGTTCGGGGACGACACCGATCAGTCCCATCTCGGCCTCATGGCTAAGAAGGTAGTGTATACCAGTTCCGGATGACACCGGTAAGTCCCTTCTCGGCCTCATGGCTAAGAAGGTAGTGTATACCAGTTCGGGGACGAAACCGGTGAGTTCCATCTCGGCCTCATGGCTAAGATGGTAGTGTATACCAGTTCCGGGGGCACCGGTAAGTCCCTTCTCGGCCTCATGGCTAAGAAGGTTGTGTATACCAGTTCCGGACGAAACCGGTGAGTCCCATCTTGGCCTCCTGGCTAAGAAGGTAGTGTATACATGTTCGCGGACGACACCGATCAGTCCCATCTCGTCCTCATGGCTAAGAAGGTAGTGTATACCAGTTCGGGGACGAAACCGGTGAGTCCCATCTCGGCCTCATGGCTAAGATGGTAGTGTATACCTGTTCGCGGACGACACCGATCAGTCCCATCTCGGCCTCATGGCTAAGAAGGTAGTGTATACCTGTTCGCGGACGACACCGATCAGTCCCATCTCGGCCTCGTGGCTAAGAAGGTAGTGTATACCTGTTCGCGGACGACACCGATCAGTCCCATCTCGGCCTCATGGCTAAGAAGGTAGTGTATACCTGTTCGCGGACGACACCGATCAGTCCCATCTCGGCCACATGGCTAAGAAGGTAGTGTATACCTGTTCGCGGACAACACCGATCAGTCCCATCTCTGCCTCATGGCTAAGAAGGTAGTGTATACCAGTTCCGGACGACACCGGTGAGTCCCATCTCGGCCTCATGGCTAAGAAGGTAGTGTATACCTGTTCGCGGACGACACCGATCAGTCCCTTCTCGGCCTCATGGCTAAGAAGGTAGTGTATACCAGTTCGGGGACGACACCGGTAAGTCCCTTCTCGGCCTCATGGCTAAGAAGGTAGTATATACCAGTTCGGGGACGACACCGATCAGTCCCATCTCGGCCTCATGGCTAAGAAGGTAGTGTATACCAGTTCCGGATGACACCGGTAAGTCCCTTCTCGGCCTCATGGCTAAGAAGGTAGTGTATACCAGTTCGGGGACGAAACCAGTGAGTCCCATCTCGGCCTCATGGCTAAGAAGGTAGTGTATACCTGTTCGCGGACGACACCGATCAGTCCCATCTCGGCCTCATGGCTAAGAAGGTAGTGTATACCAGTTCGGGGACGAAACCGGTGAGTCCCATCTCGGCCTCATGGCTAAGATGGTAGTGTATACCAGTTCCGGGGGCACCGGTAAGTCCCATCTCGGCCTCATGGCTAAGTAGGTAGTGTATACCAGTTCGGGGACGAAACCGGTGAGTCCCATCCTGGCCTCATGGCTAAGATGGTAGTGTATACCTGTTCGCGGACGACACCGATCAGTCCCATCTCGGCCTCATGGCTAAGAAGGTAGTGTATACCAGTTCCGGACGACACCGGTGAGTCCCATCTCGGCCTCATGGCTAAGAAGGTAGTGTATACCAGTTCGGGGACGAAACCGGTGAGTCCCACTTCGGCCTCATGGCTAAGAAGGTAGTGTATACCTGTTCGCGGACGACACCGATCAGTCCCATCTCGGCCTCATGGCTAAGAAGGTAGTGTATACCTGTTCGCGGACAACACCGATCAGTCCCTTCTCGGCCTCATGGCTAAGAAGGTAGTGTATACCAGTTCGGGGACGAAACCGGTGAGTCCCACCTCGGCCTCATGGCTAAGAAGGTAGTGTATACCTGTTCGCGGACGACACCGATCAGTCCCATCTCGGCCTCATGGCTAAGAAGGTAGTGTATACCAGTTCCGGACGACACCGGTAAGTCCCTTCTCGGCCTCATGGCTAAGAAGGTAGTGTATACCTGTTCGCGGACAACACCGATCAGTCCCTTCTCGGCCTCATGGCTAAGAAGGTAGTGTATACCAGTTCGGGGACGAAACCGGTGAGTCCCACCTCGGCCTCATGGCTAAGAAGGTAGTGTATACCTGTTCGCGGACGACACCGATCAGTCCCATCTCGGCCTCATGGCTAAGAAGGTAGTGTATACCAGTTCCGGACGACACCGGTGAGCCCCTTCTCGGCCTCATGGCTAAGTAGGTAGTGTATACCTGTTCGCGGACGACACCGATCAGTCCCATCTCGGCCTCATGGCTAAGAAGGTAGTGTATACCAGTTCGGGGACGACACCGGTAAGTCCCTTCTCGGCCTCATGGCTAAGAAGGTAGTATATACCAGTTCGGGGACGACACCGATCAGTCCCATCTCGGCCTCATGGCTAAGAAGGTAGTGTATACCAGTTCCGGATGACACCGGTAAGTCCCTTCTCGGCCTCATGGCTAAGAAGGTAGTGTATACCAGTTCGGGGACGAAACCGGTGAGTTCCATCTCGGCCTCATGGCTAAGATGGTAGTGTATACCAGTTCCGGGGGCACCGGTAAGTCCCTTCTCGGCCTCATGGCTAAGAAGGTAGTGTATACCAGTTCCGGACGAAACCGGTGAGTCCCATCTTGGCCTCCTGGCTAAGAAGGTAGTGTATACATGTTCGCGGACGACACCGATCAGTCCCATCTCGTCCTCATGGCTAAGAAGGTAGTGTATACCAGTTCGGGGACGAAACCGGTGAGTCCCATCTCGGCCTCATGGCTAAGATGGTAGTGTATACCTGTTCGCGGACGACACCGGTAAGTCCCTTCTCGGCCTCATGGCTAAGAAGGTAGTATATACCAGTTCGGGGACGACACCGATCAGTCCCATCTCGGCCTCATGGCTAAGAAGGTAGTGTATACCAGTTCCGGATGACACCGGTAAGTCCCTTCTCGGCCTCATGGCTAAGAAGGTAGTGTATACCAGTTCGGGGACGAAACCGGTGAGTTCCATCTCGGCCTCATGGCTAAGATGGTAGTGTATACCAGTTCCGGGGGCACCGGTAAGTCCCTTCTCGGCCTCATGGCTAAGAAGGTAGTGTATACCAGTTCCGGACGAAACCGGTGAGTCCCATCTTGGCCTCCTGGCTAAGAAGGTAGTGTATACATGTTCGCGGACGACACCGATCAGTCCCATCTCGTCCTCATGGCTAAGAAGGTAGTGTATACCAGTTCGGGGACGAAACCGGTGAGTCCCATCTCGGCCTCATGGCTAAGATGGTAGTGTATACCTGTTCGCGGACGACACCGATCAGTCCCATCTCGGCCTCATGGCTAAGAAGGTAGTGTATACCTGTTCGCGGACGACACCGATCAGTCCCATCTCGGCCTCGTGGCTAAGAAGGTAGTGTATACCTGTTCGCGGACGACACCGATCAGTCCCATCTCGGCCTCATGGCTAAGAAGGTAGTGTATACCTGTTCGCGGACGACACCGATCAGTCCCATCTCGGCCACATGGCTAAGAAGGTAGTGTATACCTGTTCGCGGACAACACCGATCAGTCCCATCTCTGCCTCATGGCTAAGAAGGTAGTGTATACCAGTTCCGGACGACACCGGTGAGTCCCATCTCGGCCTCATGGCTAAGAAGGTAGTGTATACCTGTTCGCGGACGACACCGATCAGTCCCTTCTCGGCCTCATGGCTAAGAAGGTAGTGTATACCAGTTCGGGGACGACACCGGTAAGTCCCTTCTCGGCCTCATGGCTAAGAAGGTAGTATATACCAGTTCGGGGACGACACCGATCAGTCCCATCTCGGCCTCATGGCTAAGAAGGTAGTGTATACCAGTTCCGGATGACACCGGTAAGTCCCTTCTCGGCCTCATGGCTAAGAAGGTAGTGTATACCAGTTCGGGGACGAAACCAGTGAGTCCCATCTCGGCCTCATGGCTAAGAAGGTAGTGTATACCTGTTCGCGGACGACACCGATCAGTCCCATCTCGGCCTCATGGCTAAGAAGGTAGTGTATACCAGTTCGGGGACGAAACCGGTGAGTCCCATCTCGGCCTCATGGCTAAGATGGTAGTGTATACCAGTTCCGGGGGCACCGGTAAGTCCCATCTCGGCCTCATGGCTAAGTAGGTAGTGTATACCAGTTCGGGGACGAAACCGGTGAGTCCCATCCTGGCCTCATGGCTAAGATGGTAGTGTATACCTGTTCGCGGACGACACCGATCAGTCCCATCTCGGCCTCATGGCTAAGAAGGTAGTGTATACCAGTTCCGGACGACACCGGTGAGTCCCATCTCGGCCTCATGGCTAAGAAGGTAGTGTATACCAGTTCGGGGACGAAACCGGTGAGTCCCACTTCGGCCTCATGGCTAAGAAGGTAGTGTATACCTGTTCGCGGACGACACCGATCAGTCCCATCTCGGCCTCATGGCTAAGAAGGTAGTGTATACCTGTTCGCGGACAACACCGATCAGTCCCTTCTCGGCCTCATGGCTAAGAAGGTAGTGTATACCAGTTCGGGGACGAAACCGGTGAGTCCCACCTCGGCCTCATGGCTAAGAAGGTAGTGTATACCTGTTCGCGGACGACACCGATCAGTCCCATCTCGGCCTCATGGCTAAGAAGGTAGTGTATACCAGTTCCGGACGACACCGGTAAGTCCCTTCTCGGCCTCATGGCTAAGAAGGTAGTGTATACCTGTTCGCGGACAACACCGATCAGTCCCTTCTCGGCCTCATGGCTAAGAAGGTAGTGTATACCAGTTCGGGGACGAAACCGGTGAGTCCCACCTCGGCCTCATGGCTAAGAAGGTAGTGTATACCTGTTCGCGGACGACACCGATCAGTCCCATCTCGGCCTCATGGCTAAGAAGGTAGTGTATACCAGTTCCGGACGACACCGGTGAGCCCCTTCTCGGCCTCATGGCTAAGTAGGTAGTGTATACCTGTTCGCGGACGACACCGATCAGTCCCATCTCGGCCTCATGGCTAAGAAGGTAGTGTATACCAGTTCGGGGACGACACCGGTAAGTCCCTTCTCGGCCTCATGGCTAAGAAGGTAGTATATACCAGTTCGGGGACGACACCGATCAGTCCCATCTCGGCCTCATGGCTAAGAAGGTAGTGTATACCAGTTCCGGATGACACCGGTAAGTCCCTTCTCGGCCTCATGGCTAAGAAGGTAGTGTATACCAGTTCGGGGACGAAACCGGTGAGTTCCATCTCGGCCTCATGGCTAAGATGGTAGTGTATACCAGTTCCGGGGGCACCGGTAAGTCCCTTCTCGGCCTCATGGCTAAGAAGGTAGTGTATACCAGTTCCGGACGAAACCGGTGAGTCCCATCTTGGCCTCCTGGCTAAGAAGGTAGTGTATACATGTTCGCGGACGACACCGATCAGTCCCATCTCGTCCTCATGGCTAAGAAGGTAGTGTATACCAGTTCGGGGACGAAACCGGTGAGTCCCATCTCGGCCTCATGGCTAAGATGGTAGTGTATACCTGTTCGCGGACGACGCCGATCAGTCCCATCTCGGCCTCATGGCTAAGAAAATAGTGTATACCTGTTCGCGGACGACACCGATCAGTCCCATCTCGGCCTCGTGGCTAAGAAGGTAGTGTATACCTGTTCGCGGACGACACCGATCAGTCCCATCTCGGCCTCATGGCTAAGAAGGTAGTGTATACCTGTTCGCGGACGACACCGATCAGTCCCATCTCGGCCACATGGCTAAGAAGGTAGTGTATACCTGTTCGCGGACAACACCGATCAGTCCCATCTCTGCCTCATGGCTAAGAAGGTAGTGTATACCAGTTCCGGACGACACCGGTGAGTCCCATCTCGGCCTCATGGCTAAGAAGGTAGTGTATACCTGTTCGCGGACGACACCGATCAGTCCCTTCTCGGCCTCATGGCTAAGAAGGTAGTGTATACCAGTTCGGGGACGACACCGATCAGTCCCATCTCGGCCTCATGGCTAAGAAGGTAGTGTATACCAGTTCCGGATGACACCGGTAAGTCCCTTCTCGGCCTCATGGCTAAGAAGGTAGTGTATACCAGTTCGGGGACGAAACCAGTGAGTCCCATCTCGGCCTCATGGCTAAGAAGGTAGTGTATACCTGTTCGCGGACGACACCGATCAGTCCCATCTCGGCCTCATGGCTAAGAAGGTAGTGTATACCAGTTCGGGGACGAAACCGGTGAGTCCCATCTCGGCCTCATGGCTAAGATGGTAGTGTATACCAGTTCCGGGGGCACCGGTAAGTCCCATCTCGGCCTCATGGCTAAGAAGGTAGTGTATACCAGTTCGGGGACGAAACCGGTGAGTCCCATCCTGGCCTCATGGCTAAGATGGTAGTGTATACCTGTTCGCGGACGACACCGATCAGTCCCATCTCGGCCTCATGGCTAAGAAGGTAGTGTATACCAGTTCCGGACGACACCGGTGAGTCCCATCTCGGCCTCATGGCTAAGAAGGTAGTGTATACCAGTTCGGGGACGAAACCGGTGAGTCCCACTTCGGCCTCATGGCTAAGAAGGTAGTGTATACCTGTTCGCGGACGACACCGATCAGTCCCATCTCGGCCTCGTGGCTAAGAAGGTAGTGTATACCTGTTCGCGGACGACACCGATCAGTCCCATCTCGGCCTCATGGCTAAGAAGGTAGTGTATACCTGTTCGCGGACGACACCGATCAGTCCCTTCTCGGCCTCATGGCTAAGAAGGTAGTGTATACCAGTTCGGGGACGAAACCGGTGAGTCCCACCTCGGCCTCATGGCTAAGAAGGTAGTGTATACCTGTTCGCGGACGACACCGATCAGTCCCATCTCGGCCTCATGGCTAAGAAGGTAGTGTATACCAGTTCCGGACGACACCGGTAAGTCCCTTCTCGGCCTCATGGCTAAGAAGGTAGTGTATACCTGTTCGCGGACAACACCGATCAGTCCCTTCTCGGCCTCATGGCTAAGAAGGTAGTGTATACCAGTTCGGGGACGAAACCGGTGAGTCCCTTCTCGGCCTCATGGCTAAGAAGGTAGTGTATACCAGTTCCGGACGACACCGGTGAGCCCCTTCTCGGCCTCATGGCTAAGTAGGTAGTGTATACCTGTTCGCGGACGACACCGATCAGTCCCATCTCGGCCTCATGGCTAAGAAGGTAGTGTATACCAGTTCGGGGACGACACCGGTAAGTCCCTTCTCGGCCTCATGGCTAAGAAGGTAGTATATACCAGTTCGGGGACGACACCGATCAGTCCCATCTCGGCCTCATGGCTAAGAAGGTAGTGTATACCAGTTCCGGATGACACCGGTAAGTCCCTTCTCGGCCTCATGGCTAAGAAGGTAGTGTATACCAGTTCGGGGACGAAACCGGTGAGTTCCATCTCGGCCTCATGGCTAAGATGGTAGTGTATACCAGTTCCGGGGGCACCGGTAAGTCCCTTCTCGGCCTCATGGCTAAGAAGGTAGTGTATACCAGTTCCGGACGAAACCGGTGAGTCCCATCTTGGCCTCCTGGCTAAGAAGGTAGTGTATACATGTTCGCGGACGACACCGATCAGTCCCATCTCGTCCTCATGGCTAAGAAGGTAGTGTATACCAGTTCGGGGACGAAACCGGTGAGTCCCATCTCGGCCTCATGGCTAAGATGGTAGTGTATACCTGTTCGCGGACGACACCGATCAGTCCCATCTCGGCCTCATGGCTAAGAAGGTAGTGTATACCTGTTCGCGGACGACACCGATCAGTCCCATCTCGGCCTCGTGGCTAAGAAGGTAGTGTATACCTGTTCGCGGACGACACCGATCAGTCCCATCTCGGCCTCATGGCTAAGAAGGTAGTGTATACCTGTTCGCGGACGACACCGATCAGTCCCATCTCGGCCACATGGCTAAGAAGGTAGTGTATACCTGTTCGCGGACAACACCGATCAGTCCCATCTCTGCCTCATGGCTAAGAAGGTAGTGTATACCAGTTCCGGACGACACCGGTGAGTCCCATCTCGGCCTCATGGCTAAGAAGGTAGTGTATACCTGTTCGCGGACGACACCGATCAGTCCCTTCTCGGCCTCATGGCTAAGAAGGTAGTGTATACCAGTTCGGGGACGACACCGGTAAGTCCCTTCTCGGCCTCATGGCTAAGAAGGTAGTATATACCAGTTCGGGGACGACACCGATCAGTCCCATCTCGGCCTCATGGCTAAGAAGGTAGTGTATACCAGTTCCGGATGACACCGGTAAGTCCCTTCTCGGCCTCATGGCTAAGAAGGTAGTGTATACCAGTTCGGGGACGAAACCAGTGAGTCCCATCTCGGCCTCATGGCTAAGAAGGTAGTGTATACCTGTTCGCGGACGACACCGATCAGTCCCATCTCGGCCTCATGGCTAAGAAGGTAGTGTATACCAGTTCGGGGACGAAACCGGTGAGTCCCATCTCGGCCTCATGGCTAAGATGGTAGTGTATACCAGTTCCGGGGGCACCGGTAAGTCCCATCTCGGCCTCATGGCTAAGTAGGTAGTGTATACCAGTTCGGGGACGAAACCGGTGAGTCCCATCCTGGCCTCATGGCTAAGATGGTAGTGTATACCTGTTCGCGGACGACACCGATCAGTCCCATCTCGGCCTCATGGCTAAGAAGGTAGTGTATACCAGTTCCGGACGACACCGGTGAGTCCCATCTCGGCCTCATGGCTAAGAAGGTAGTGTATACCAGTTCGGGGACGAAACCGGTGAGTCCCACTTCGGCCTCATGGCTAAGAAGGTAGTGTATACCTGTTCGCGGACGACACCGATCAGTCCCATCTCGGCCTCATGGCTAAGAAGGTAGTGTATACCTGTTCGCGGACAACACCGATCAGTCCCTTCTCGGCCTCATGGCTAAGAAGGTAGTGTATACCAGTTCGGGGACGAAACCGGTGAGTCCCACCTCGGCCTCATGGCTAAGAAGGTAGTGTATACCTGTTCGCGGACGACACCGATCAGTCCCATCTCGGCCTCATGGCTAAGAAGGTAGTGTATACCAGTTCCGGACGACACCGGTAAGTCCCTTCTCGGCCTCATGGCTAAGAAGGTAGTGTATACCTGTTCGCGGACAACACCGATCAGTCCCTTCTCGGCCTCATGGCTAAGAAGGTAGTGTATACCAGTTCGGGGACGAAACCGGTGAGTCCCACCTCGGCCTCATGGCTAAGAAGGTAGTGTATACCTGTTCGCGGACGACACCGATCAGTCCCATCTCGGCCTCATGGCTAAGAAGGTAGTGTATACCAGTTCCGGACGACACCGGTGAGCCCCTTCTCGGCCTCATGGCTAAGTAGGTAGTGTATACCTGTTCGCGGACGACACCGATCAGTCCCATCTCGGCCTCATGGCTAAGAAGGTAGTGTATACCAGTTCGGGGACGACACCGGTAAGTCCCTTCTCGGCCTCATGGCTAAGAAGGTAGTATATACCAGTTCGGGGACGACACCGATCAGTCCCATCTCGGCCTCATGGCTAAGAAGGTAGTGTATACCAGTTCCGGATGACACCGGTAAGTCCCTTCTCGGCCTCATGGCTAAGAAGGTAGTGTATACCAGTTCGGGGACGAAACCGGTGAGTTCCATCTCGGCCTCATGGCTAAGATGGTAGTGTATACCAGTTCCGGGGGCACCGGTAAGTCCCTTCTCGGCCTCATGGCTAAGAAGGTAGTGTATACCAGTTCCGGACGAAACCGGTGAGTCCCATCTTGGCCTCCTGGCTAAGAAGGTAGTGTATACATGTTCGCGGACGACACCGATCAGTCCCATCTCGTCCTCATGGCTAAGAAGGTAGTGTATACCAGTTCGGGGACGAAACCGGTGAGTCCCATCTCGGCCTCATGGCTAAGATGGTAGTGTATACCTGTTCGCGGACGACGCCGATCAGTCCCATCTCGGCCTCATGGCTAAGAAAATAGTGTATACCTGTTCGCGGACGACACCGATCAGTCCCATCTCGGCCTCGTGGCTAAGAAGGTAGTGTATACCTGTTCGCGGACGACACCGATCAGTCCCATCTCGGCCTCATGGCTAAGAAGGTAGTGTATACCTGTTCGCGGACGACACCGATCAGTCCCATCTCGGCCACATGGCTAAGAAGGTAGTGTATACCTGTTCGCGGACAACACCGATCAGTCCCATCTCTGCCTCATGGCTAAGAAGGTAGTGTATACCAGTTCCGGACGACACCGGTGAGTCCCATCTCGGCCTCATGGCTAAGAAGGTAGTGTATACCTGTTCGCGGACGACACCGATCAGTCCCTTCTCGGCCTCATGGCTAAGAAGGTAGTGTATACCAGTTCGGGGACGACACCGATCAGTCCCATCTCGGCCTCATGGCTAAGAAGGTAGTGTATACCAGTTCCGGATGACACCGGTAAGTCCCTTCTCGGCCTCATGGCTAAGAAGGTAGTGTATACCAGTTCGGGGACGAAACCAGTGAGTCCCATCTCGGCCTCATGGCTAAGAAGGTAGTGTATACCTGTTCGCGGACGACACCGATCAGTCCCATCTCGGCCTCATGGCTAAGAAGGTAGTGTATACCAGTTCGGGGACGAAACCGGTGAGTCCCATCTCGGCCTCATGGCTAAGATGGTAGTGTATACCAGTTCCGGGGGCACCGGTAAGTCCCATCTCGGCCTCATGGCTAAGAAGGTAGTGTATACCAGTTCGGGGACGAAACCGGTGAGTCCCATCCTGGCCTCATGGCTAAGATGGTAGTGTATACCTGTTCGCGGACGACACCGATCAGTCCCATCTCGGCCTCATGGCTAAGAAGGTAGTGTATACCAGTTCCGGACGACACCGGTGAGTCCCATCTCGGCCTCATGGCTAAGAAGGTAGTGTATACCAGTTCGGGGACGAAACCGGTGAGTCCCACTTCGGCCTCATGGCTAAGAAGGTAGTGTATACCTGTTCGCGGACGACACCGATCAGTCCCATCTCGGCCTCATGGCTAAGAAGGTAGTGTATACCAGTTCCGGACGACACCGGTGAGCCCCTTCTCGGCCTCATGGCTAAGTAGGTAGTGTATACCTGTTCGCGGACGATACCGATCAGTCCCATCTCGGCCTCATGGCTAAGAAGGTAGTGTATACCAGTTCCGGACGACACCGGTGAGCCCCTTCTCGGCCTCATGGCTAAGTAGGTAGTGTATACCTGATCGCGGACGACACCGATCAGTCCCATCTCGGCCACATGGCTAAGAAGGTAGTGTATACCTGTTCGCGGACAACACCGATCAGTCCCATCTCTGCCTCATGGCTAAGAAGGTAGTGTATACCAGTTCCGGACGACACCGGTGAGTCCCATCTCGGCCTCATGGCTAAGAAGGTAGTGTGTACCTGTTCGCGGACGACACCGATCAGTCCCTTCTCGGCCTCATGGCTAAGAAGGTAGTGTATACCAGTTCGGGGACGACACCGGTAAGTCCCTTCTCGGCCTCATGGCTAAGAAGGTAGTATATACCAGTTCGGGGACGACACCGATCAGTCCCATCTCGGCCTCATGGCTAAGAAGGTAGTGTATACCAGTTCCGGACGACACCGGTAAGTCCCTTCTCGGCCTCATGGCTAAGAAGGTAGTGTATACCAGTTCGGGGACGAAACCAGTGAGTCCCATCTCGGCCTCATGGCTAAGAAGGTAGTGTATACCTGTTCGCGGACGACACCGATCAGTCCCATCTCGGCCTCATGGCTAAGAAGGTAGTGTATACCAGTTCGGGGACGAAACCGGTGAGTCCCATCTCGGCCTCATGGCTAAGATGGTAGTGTATACCAGTTCCGGGGGCACCGGTAAGTCCCATCTCGGCCTCATGGCTAAGAAGGTAGTGTATACCAGTTCGGGGACGAAACCGGTGAGTCCCATCTCGGCCTCATGGCTAAGATGGTAGTGTATACCTGTTCGCGGACGACACCGATCAGTCCCATCTCGGCCTCATGGCTAAGAAGGTAGTGTATACCAGTTCCGGACGACACCGGTGAGTCCCATCTCGGCCTCATGGCTAAGAAGGTAGTGTATACCAGTTCGGGGACGAAACCGGTGAGTCCCACCTCGGCCTCATGGCTAAGAAGGTAGTGTATACCTGTTCGCGGACGACACCGATCAGTCCCATCTCGGCCTCATGGCTAAGAAGGTAGTGTATACCAGTTCCGGACGACACCGGTGAGCCCCTTCTCGGCCTCATGGCTAAGTAGGTAGTGTATACCTGTTCGCGGACGACACCGATCAGTCCCATCTCGGCCTCATGGCTAAGAAGGTAGTGTATACCAGTTCCGGACGACACCGGTGAGCCCCTTCTCGGCCTCATGGCTAAGTAGGTAGTGTATACCTGTTCGCGGACGACACCGATCAGTCCCATCTCGGCCTCATGGCTAAGAAGGTAGTGTATACCAGTTCGGGGACGAAACCGGTGAGTTCCATCTCGGCCTCATGGCTAAGATGGTAGTGTATACCAGTTCCGGGGGCACCGGTAAGTCCCTTCTCGGCCTCATGGCTAAGAAGGTAGTGTATACCAGTTCCGGACGAAACCGGTGAGTCCCATCTTGGCCTCCTGGCTAAGAAGGTAGTGTATACCTGTTCGCGGACGACACCGATCAGTCCCATCTCGGCCTCATGGCTAAGAAGGTAGTGTATACCAGTTCGGGGACGAAACCGGTGAGTCCCATCTCGGCCTCATGGCTAAGATGGTAGTGTATACCTGTTCGCGGACGACACCGATCAGTCCCATCTCGGCCTCATGGCTAAGAAGGTAGTGTATACCTGTTCGCGGACGACACCGATCAGTCCCTTCTCGGCCTCATGGCTAAGAAGGTAGTGTATACCAGTTCGGGGACGAAACCGGTGAGTCCCACCTCGGCCTCATGGCTAAGAAGGTAGTGTATACCTGTTCGCGGACGACACCGATCAGTCCCATCTCGGCCTCATGGCTAAGAAGGTAGTGTATACCAGTTCCGGACGACACCGGTAAGTCCCTTCTCGGCCTCATGGCTAAGAAGGTAGTGTATACCTGTTCGCGGACAACACCGATCAGTCCCTTCTCGGCCTCATGGCTAAGAAGGTAGTGTATACCAGTTCGGGGACGAAACCGGTGAGTCCCACCTCGGCCTCATGGCTAAGAAGGTAGTGTATACCTGTTCGCGGACGACACCGATCAGTCCCATCTCGGCCTCATGGCTAAGAAGGTAGTGTATACCAGTTCCGGACGACACCGGTAAGTCCCTTCTCGGCCTCATGGCTAAGAAGGTAGTGTATACCAGTTCCGGACGACACCGGTGAGTCCCATCTCGGCCTCATGGCTAAGAAGGTAGTGTATACCTGTTCGCGGACGACACCGATCAGTCCCTTCTCGGCCTCATGGCTAAGAAGGTAGTGTATACCAGTTCGGGGACGAAACCGGTGAGTCCCACCTCGGCCTCATGGCTAAGAAGGTAGTGTATACCTGTTCGCGGACGACACCGATCAGTCCCATCTCGGCCTCATGGCTAAGAAGGTAGTGTATACCAGTTCCGGACGACACCGGTAAGTCCCTTCTCGGCCTCATGGCTAAGAAGGTAGTGTATACCAGTTCGGGGACGAAACCGGTGAGTCCCATCTCGGCCTCATGGCTAAGAAGGTAGTGTATACCTGTTCGCGGACGACACCGATCAGTCCCATCTCGGCCTCATGGCTAAGAAGGTAGTGTATACCAGTTCGGGGACGACACCGGTGAGTCCCATCTCGGCCTCATGGCTAAGAAGGTAGTGTATACCAGTTCCGGACGACACCGGTGAGTCCCATCTCGGCCTCATGGCAAAGAAGGTAGTGTATACCAGTTCGGGGACGAAACCGGTGAGTCCCATCTCGGCCTCATGGCTAAGAAGGTAGTGTATACCTGTTCGCGGACGACACCGATCAGTCCCATCTCGGCCTCATGGCTAAGAAGGTAGTGTATACCAGTTCCGGACGACACCGGTGAGCCCCTTCTCGGCCTCATGGCTAAGTAGGTAGTGTATACCAGTTCCGGACGACACCGGTAAGTCCCTTCTCGGCCTCATGGCTAAGAAGGTAGTGTATACCTGTTCGCGGACGACACCGATCAGTCCCATCTCGGCCACATGGCTAAGAAGGTAGTGTATACCTGATCGCGGACAACACCGATCAGTCCCATCTCTGCCTCATGGCTAAGAAGGTAGTGTATACCAGTTCCGGACGACACCGGTGTGTCCCATCTCGGCCTCATGGCTAAGAAGGTAGTGTATACCTGTTCGCGGACGACACCGATCAGTCCCTTCTCGGCCTCATGGCTAAGAAGGTAGTGTATACCAGTTCGGGGACGAAACCGGTGAGTCCCACCTCGGCCTCATGGCTAAGAAGGTAGTGTATACCTGTTCGCGGACGACACCGATCAGTCCCATCTCGGCCTCATGGCTAAGAAGGTAGTGTATACCAGTTCCGGACGACACCGGTAAGTCCCTTCTCGGCCTCATGGCTAAGAAGGTAGTATATACCAGTTCGGGGACGACACCGATCAGTCCCATCTCGGCCTCATGGCTAAGAAGGTAGTGTATACCAGTTCCGGACGACACCGGTAAGTCCCATCTCGGCCTCATTGCTAAGAAGGTAGTGTATACCAGTTCGGGGACGAAACCGGTGAGTCCCATCTCGGCCTCATGGCTAAGAAGGTAGTGTATACCTGTTCGCGGACGACACCGATCAGTCCCATCTCGGCCTCATGGCTAAGAAGGTAGTGTATACCTGTTCGCGGACGACACCGATCAGTCCCATCTCGGCCTCATGGCTAAGAAGGTAGTGTATACCTGTTCGCGGACGACACCGATCAGTCCCATCTCGGCCACATGGCTAAGAAGGTAGTGTATACCTGTTCGCGGACAACACCGATCAGTCCCATCTCTGCCTCATGGCTAAGAAGGTAGTGTATACCAGTTCCGGACGACACCGGTGAGTCCCATCTCGGCCTCATGGCTAAGAAGGTAGTGTATACCTGTTCGCGGACGACACCGATCAGTCCCTTCTCGGCCTCATGGCTAAGAAGGTAGTGTATACCAGTTCGGGGACGACACCGATCAGTCCCATCTCGGCCTCATGGCTAAGAAGGTAGTGTATACCAGTTCCGGATGACACCGGTAAGTCCCTTCTCGGCCTCATGGCTAAGAAGGTAGTGTATACCAGTTCGGGGACGAAACCAGTGAGTCCCATCTCGGCCTCATGGCTAAGATGGTAGTGTATACCTGTTCGCGGACGACACCGATCAGTCCCATCTCGGCCTCATGGCTAAGAAGGTAGTGTATACCTGTTCGCGGACGACACCGATCAGTCCCTTCTCGGCCTCATGGCTAAGAAGGTAGTGTATACCAGTTCGGGGACGAAACCGGTGAGTCCCACCTCGGCCTCATGGCTAAGAAGGTAGTGTATACCTGTTCGCGGACGACACCGATCAGTCCCATCTCGGCCTCATGGCTAAGAAGGTAGTGTATACCAGTTCCGGACGACACCGGTAAGTCCCTTCTCGGCCTCATGGCTAAGAAGGTAGTGTATACCTGTTCGCGGACAACACCGATCAGTCCCTTCTCGGCCTCATGGCTAAGAAGGTAGTGTATACCAGTTCGGGGACGAAACCGGTGAGTCCCACCTCGGCCTCATGGCTAAGAAGGTAGTGTATACCAGTTCCGGACGACACCGGTAAGTCCCTTCTCGGCCTCATGGCTAAGAAGGTAGTGTATACCAGTTCCGGACGACACCGGTGAGTCCCATCTCGGCCTCATGGCTAAGAAGGTAGTGTATACCTGTTCGCGGACGACACCGATCAGTCCCATCTCGGCCTCATGGCTAAGAAGGTAGTGTATACCTGTTCGCGGACGACACCGATCAGTCCCTTCTCGGCCTCATGGCTAAGAAGGTAGTGTATACCAGTTCGGGGACGAAACCGGTGAGTCCCACCTCGGCCTCATGGCTAAGAAGGTAGTGTATACCAGTTCCGGACGACACCGGTAAGTCCCTTCTCGGCCTCATGGCTAAGAAGGTAGTGTATACCAGTTCCGGACGACACCGGTGAGTCCCATCTCGGCCTCATGGCTAAGAAGGTAGTGTATACCTGTTCGCGGACGACACCGATCAGTCCCATCTCGGCCTCATGGCTAAGAAGGTAGTGTATACCAGTTCGGGGACGAAACCGGTGAGTCCCATCTCGGCCTCATGGCTAAGAAGGTAGTGTATACCTGTTCGCGGACGACACCGATCAGTCCCATCTCGGCCTCATGGCTAAGAAGGTAGTGTATACCAGTTCGGGGACGACACCGGTGAGTCCCATCTCGGCCTCATGGCTAAGAAGGTAGTGTATACCAGTTCCGGACGACACCGGTGAGTCCCATCTCGGCCTCATGGCAAAGAAGGTAGTGTATACCAGTTCGGGGACGAAACCGGTGAGTCCCATCTCGGCCTCATGGCTAAGAAGGTAGTGTATACCTGTTCGCGGACGACACCGATCAGTCCCATCTCGGCCTCATGGCTAAGAAGGTAGTGTATACCAGTTCCGGACGACACCGGTGAGCCCCTTCTCGGCCTCATGGCTAAGTAGGTAGTGTATACCAGTTCCGGACGACACCGGTAAGTCCCTTCTCGGCCTCATGGCTAAGAAGGTAGTGTATACCTGTTCGCGGACGACACCGATCAGTCCCATCTCGGCCACATGGCTAAGAAGGTAGTGTATACCTGATCGCGGACAACACCGATCAGTCCCATCTCTGCCTCATGGCTAAGAAGGTAGTGTATACCAGTTCCGGACGACACCGGTGTGTCCCATCTCGGCCTCATGGCTAAGAAGGTAGTGTATACCTGTTCGCGGACGACACCGATCAGTCCCTTCTCGGCCTCATGGCTAAGAAGGTAGTGTATACCAGTTCGGGGACGAAACCGGTGAGTCCCACCTCGGCCTCATGTCTAAGAAGGTAGTGTATACCTGTTCGCGGACGACACCGATCAGTCCCATCTCGGCCTCATGGCTAAGAAGGTAGTGTATACCAGTTCCGGACGACACCGGTAAGTCCCTTCTCGGCCTCATGGCTAAGAAGGTAGTATATACCAGTTCGGGGACGACACCGATCAGTCCCATCTCGGCCTCATGGCTAAGAAGGTAGTGTATACCAGTTCCGGACGACACCGGTAAGTCCCATCTCGGCCTCATTGCTAAGAAGGTAGTGTATACCAGTTCGGGGACGAAACCGGTGAGTCCCATCTCGGCCTCATGGCTAAGAAGGTAGTGTATACCTGTTCGCGGACGACACCGATCAGTCCCATCTCGGCCTCATGGCTAAGAAGGTAGTGTATACCTGTTCGCGGACAACACCGATCAGTCCCATCTCCGCCTCATGGCTAAGAAGGTAGTGTATACCAGTTCGGGGACGACACCGGTGAGTCCCATCTCGGCCTCATGGCTAAGAAGGTAGTGTATACCAGTTCCGGACGACACCGGTGAGTCCCATCTCGGCCTCATGGCTAAGAAGGTAGTGTATACCAGTTCGGGGACGAAACCGGTGAGTCCCATCTCGGCCTCATGGCTAAGAAGGTAGTGTATACCTGTTCGCGGACGACACCGATCAGTCCCATCTCGGCCTCATGGCTAAGAAGGTAGTGTATACCAGTTCCGGACGACACCGGTGAGCCCCTTCTCGGCCTCATGGCTAAGTAGGTAGTGAATACGAGTTCCGGACGACACCGGTAAGTCCCTTCTCGGCCTCATGGCTAAGAAGGTAGTGTATACCTGTTCGCGGACGACACCGATCAGTCCCATCTCGGCCACATGGCTAAGAAGGTAGTGTATACCTGATCGCGGACAAAACCGATCAGTCCCATCTCTGCCTCATGGCTAAGAAGGTAGTGTATACCAGTTCCGGACGACACCGGTGAGTCCCATCTCGGCCTCATGGCTAAGAGGGTAGTGTATACCTGTTCGCGGACGACACCGATCAGTCCCTTCTCGGCCTCATGGCTAAGAAGGTAGTGTATACCAGTTCGGGGACGAAACCGGTGAGTCCCACCTCGGCCTCATGGCTAAGAAGGTAGTGTATACCTGTTCGCGGACGACACCGATCAGTCCCATCTCGGCCTCATGGCTAAGAAGGTAGTGTATACCAGTTCCGGACGACACCGGTAAGTCCCTTCTCGGCCTCATGGCTAAGAAGGTAGTATATACCAGTTCGGGGACGACACCGATCAGTCCCATCTCGGCCTCATGGCTAAGAAGGTAGTGTATACCAGTTCCGGACGACACCGGTAAGTCCCTTCTCGGGCTCATGGCTAAGAAGGTAGTGTATACCAGTTCGGGGACGAAACCGGTGAGTCCCATCTCGGCCTCATGGCTAAGAAGGTAGTGTATACCTGTTCGCGGACGACACCGATCAGTCCCATCTCGGCCTCATTGCTAAGAAGGTAGTGTATACCAGTTCGGGGACGAAACCGGTGAGTCCCATCTCGGCCTCATGGCTAAGAAGGTAGTGTATACCTGTTCGCGGACGACACCGATCAGTCCCATCTCGGCCTCATGGCTAAGAAGGTAGTGTATACCTGTTCGCGGACAACACCGATCAGTCCCATCTCCGCCTCATGGCTAAGAAGGTAGTGTATACCAGTTCCGGACGACACCGGTGAGTCCCATCTCGGCCTCGTGGCTAAGAAGGTAGTGTATACCTGTTCGCGGACGACACCGGTAAGTCCCTTCTCGGCCTCATGGCTAAGAAGGTAGTGTATACCAGTTCGGGGACGAAACCGGTGAGTTCCATCTCGGCCTCATGGCTAAGATGGTAGTGTATACCAGTTCCGGGGGCACCGGTAAGTCCCTTCTCGTCCTCATGGCTAAGAAGGTAGTGTATACCAGTTCCGGACGAAACCGGTGAGTCCCATCTTGGCCTCCTGGCTAAGAAGGTAGTGTATACCTGTTCGCGGACGACACCGTTCAGTCCCATCTCGGCCTCATGGCTAAGAAGGTAGTGTATACCAGTTCGGGGACGAAACCGGTGAGTCCCATCTCGGCCTCATGGCTAAGATGGTAGTGTATACCTGTTCGCGGACGACACCGATCAGTCCCATCTCGGCCTCATGGCTAAGAAGGTAGTGTATACCTGTTCGCGGACGACACCGATCAGTCCCTTCTCGGCCTCATGGCTAAGAAGGTAGTGTATACCAGTTCGGGGACGAAACCGGTGAGTCCCACCTCGGCCTCATGGCTAAGAAGGTAGTGTATACCTGTTCGCGGACGACACCGATCAGTCCCATCTCGGCCTCATGGCTAAGAAGGTAGTGTATACCAGTTCCGGACGACACCGGTAAGTCCCTTCTCGGCCTCATGGCTAAGAAGGTAGTGTATACCTGTTCGCGGACAACACCGATCAGTCCCTTCTCGGCCTCATGGCTAAGAAGGTAGTGTATACCAGTTCGGGGACGAAACCGGTGAGTCCCACCTCGGCCTCATGGCTAAGAAGGTAGTGTATACCTGTTCGCGGACGACACCGATCAGTCCCATCTCGGCCTCATGGCTAAGAAGGTAGTGTATACCAGTTCCGGACGACACCGGTAAGTCCCTTCTCGGCCTCATGGCTAAGAAGGTAGTGTATACCAGTTCCGGACGACACCGGTGAGTCCCATCTCGGCCTCATGGCTAAGAAGGTAGTGTATACCTGTTCGCGGACGACACCGATCAGTCCCTTCTCGACCTCATGGCTAAGAAGGTAGTGTATACCAGTTCGGGGACGAAACCGGTGAGTCCCACCTCGGCCTCATGGCTAAGAAGGTAGTGTATACCTGTTCGCGGACGACACCGATCAGTCCCATCTCGGCGTCATGGCTAAGAAGGTAGTGTATACCAGTTCCGGACGACACCGGTAAGTCCCTTCTCGGCCTCATGGCTAAGAAGGTAGTGTATACCAGTTCGGGGACGAAACCGGTGAGTCCCATCTCCGCCTCATGGCTAAGAAGGTAGTGTATACCAGTTCCGGACGACACCGGTGAGTCCCATCTCGGCCTCGTGGCTAAGAAGGTAGTGTATACCTGTTCGCGGACGACACCGATCAGTCCCGTCTCGGCCTCATGGCTAAGAAGGTAGTGTATACCTGTTCGCGGACAACACCGATCAGTCCCATCTCGGCCTCATGGCTAAGAAGGTAGTGTATACCAGTTCCGGACGACACCGGTGAGTCCCATCTCGGCCTCATGGCTAAGAAGGTAGTGTATACCTGTTCGCGGACGACACCGATCAGTCCCTTCTCGACCTCATGGCTAAGAAGGTAGTGTATACCAGTTCGGGGACGAAACCGGTGAGTCCCATCTCGGCTTCATGGCTAGGAAGGTAGTGTATACCTGTTCGCGGACGACACCGATCAGTCCCATCTCGGCCTCATGGCTAAGATGGTAGTGTATACCAGTTCCGGGGCCACCGGTAAGTCCCTTCTCGGCCTCATGGCTAAGAAGGTAGTGTATACCAGTTCCGGACGAAACCGGTGAGTCCCATCTTGGCCTCCTGGCTAAGAAGGTAGTGTATACCTGTTCGCGGACGACACCGATCAGTCCCATCTCGGCCTCATGGCTAAGAAGGTAGTGTATACCAGTTCGGGGACGAAACCGGTGAGTCCCATCTCGGCCTCATGGCTAAGATGGTAGTGTATACCTGTTCGCGGACGACACCGATCAGTCCCATCTCGGCCTCATGGCTAAGAAGGTAGTGTATACCTGTTCGCGGACGACACCGATCAGTCCCATCTCGGCCTCGTGGCTAAGAAGGCAGTGTATACCTGTTCGCGGACGACACCGATCAGTCCCATCTCGGCCTCATGGCTAAGAAGGTAGTGTATACCAGTTCCGGACGACACCGGTGAGCCCCTTCTCGGCCTCATGGCTAAGAAGGTAGTGTATACCTGTTCGCGGACGACACCGATCAGTCCCATCTCGGCCACATGGCTAAGAAGGTAGTGTATACCTGTTCGCGGACAACACCGATCAGTCCCATCTCTGCCTCATGGCTAAGAAGGTAGTGTATACCAGTTCCGGACGACACCGGTGAGTCCCATCTCGGCCTCATGGCTAAGAAGGTAGTGTATACCTGTTCGCGGACGACACCGATCAGTCCCTTCTCGGCCTCATGGCTAAGAAGGTAGTGCATACCAGTTCGGGGACGACACCGGTAAGTCCCTTCTCGGCCTCATGGCTAAGAAGGTAGTATATACCAGTTCGGGGACGACACCGATCAGTCCCATCTCGGCCTCATGGCTAAGAAGGTAGTGTATACCAGTTCCGGACGACACCGGTAAGTCCCTTCTCGGCCTCATGGCTAAGAAGGTAGTGTATACCAGTTCGGGGACGAAACCGGTGAGTCCCATCTCGGCCTCATGGCTAAGAAGGTAGTGTATACCAGTTCGGGGACGAAACCGGTGAGTCCCATCTCGGCCTCATGGCTAAGATGGTAGTGTATACCTGTTCGCGGACGACACCGATCAGTCCCATCTCGGCCTCATGGCTAAGAAGGTAGTGTATACCAGTTCCGGACGACACCGGTGAGTCCCATCTCGGCCTCATGGCTAAGAAGGTAGTGTATACCAGTTCGGGGACGAATCCGGTGAGTCCCACCTCGGCCTCATGGCTAAGAAGGTAGTGTATACCTGTTCGCGGACGACACCGATCAGTCCCATCTCGGCCTCATGGCTAAGATGGTAGTGTATACCTGTTCGCGGACGACACCGATCAGTCCCATCTCGGCCTCATGGCTAAGAAGGTAGTGTATACCAGTTCCGGACGACACCGGTGAGCCCCTTCTCGGCCTCATGGCTAAGTAGGTAGTGTATACCTGTTCGCGGAAGACACCGATCAGTCCCATCTCGGCCTCATGGCTAAGAAGGTAGTGTATACCAGTTCGGGGACGACACCGGTGAGTCCCATCTCGGCCTCATGGCTAAGAAGGTAGTGTATACCAGTTCCGGACGACACCGGTAAGTCCCTTCTCGGCCTCATGGCTAAGAAGGTAGTGTATACCAGTTCGGGGACGAAACCGGTGAGTCCCATCTCGGCCTCATGGCTAAGAAGGTAGTGTATACCTGTTCGCGGACGACACCGATCAGTCCCATCTCGGCCTCATGGCTAAGAAGGTAGTGTATACCAGTTCCGGACGACACCGGTGAGCCCCTTCTCGGCCTCATGGCTAAGTAGGTAGTGTATACCAGTTCCGGACGACACCGGTAAGTCCCTTCTCGGCCTCATGGCTAAGAAGGTAGTGTATACCTGTTCGCGGACGACACCGATCAGTCCCATCTCGGCCACATGGCTAAGAAGGTAGTGTATACCTGTTCGCGGACAACACCGATCAGTCCCATCTCTGCCTCATGGCTAAGAAGGTAGTGTATACCAGTTCCGGACGACACCGGTGAGTCCCATCTCGGCCTCATGGCTAAGAAGGTAGTGTATACCTTTTCGCGGACGACACCGATCAGTCCCTTCTCGGCCTCATGGCTAAGAAGGTAGTGTATACCAGTTCGGGGACGAAACCGGTGAGTCCCACCTCGGCCTCATGGCTAAGAAGGTAGTGTATACCTGTTCGCGGACGACACCGATCAGTCCCATCTCGGCCTCATGGCTAAGAAGGTAGTGTATACCAGTTCCGGACGACACCGGTAAGTCCCTTCTCGGCCTCATGGCTAAGAAGGTAGTGTATACCAGTTCGGGGACGAAACCGGTGAGTCCCATCTCGGCCTCATGGCTAAGAAGGTAGTGTATACCTGTTCGCGGACGACACCGATCAGACCCATCTCGGCCTCATGGCTAAGAAGGTAGTGTATACCAGTTCGGGGACGACACCGGTGAGTCCCATCTCGGCCTCATGGCTAAGAAGGTAGTGTATACCAGTTCCGGACGACACCGGTAAGTCCCTTCTCGGCCTCATGGCTAAGAAGGTAGTGTATACCAGTTCGGGGACGAAACCGGTGAGTCCCATCTCGGCCTCATGGCTAAGAAGGTAGTGTATACCTGTTCGGGGACGAAACCGGTGAGTCCCATCTCGGCTTCATGGCTAGGAAGGTAGTGTATACCTATTCGCGGACGACACCGATCAGTCCCATCTCGGCCTCATGGCTAAGATGGTAGTGTATACCAGTTCCGGACGACACCGGTGAGCCCCTTCTCGGCCTCATGGCTAAGTAGGTAGTGTATACCAGTTCCGGACGACACCGGTAAGTCCCTTCTCGGCCTCATGGCTAAGAAGGTAGTGTATACCTGTTCGCGGACGACACCGATCAGTCCCATCTCGGCCACATGGCTAAGAAGGTAGTGTATACCTGTTCGCGGACAACACCGATCAGTCCCATCTCTGCCTCATGGCTAAGAAGGTAGTGTATACCAGTTCCGGACGACACCGGTGAGTCCCATCTCGGTCTCATGGCTAAGAAGGTAGTGTATACCTGTTCGCGGACGACACCGATCAGTCCCTTCTCGGCCTCATGGCTAAGAAGGTAGTGTATACCAGTTCGGGGACGAAACCGGTGAGTCCCACCTCGGCCTCATGGCTAAGAAGGTAGTGTATACCTGTTCGCGGACGACACCGATCAGTCCCATCTCGGCCTCATGGCTAAGAAGGTAGTGTATACCAGTTCCGGACGACACCGGTAAGTCCCTTCTCGGCCTCATGGCTAAGAAGGTAGTATGTACCAGTTCGGGGACGACACCGATCAGTCCCATCTCGGCCTCATGGCTAAGAAGGTAGTGTATTCCAGTTCCGGACGACACCGGTAAGTCCCTTCTCGGCCTCATGGCTAAGTAGGTAGTGTATACCAGTTCCGGACGACACCGGTAAGACCCTTCTCGGCCTCATGGCTAAGAAGGTAGTGTATACCTGTTCGCGGACGACACCGATCAGTCCCATCTCGGCCACATGGCTAAGAAGGTAGTGTATACCTGTTCGCGGACAACACCGATCAGTCCCATCTCTGCCTCATGGCTAAGAAGGTAGTGTATACCAGTTCCGGACGACACCGGTGAGTCCCATCTCGGCCTCATGGCTAAGAAGGTAGTGTATACCTGTTCGCGGACGACACCGATCAGTCCCTTCTCGGCCTCATGGCTAAGAAGGTAGTGCATACCAGTTCGGGGACGCCACCGGTAAGTCCCTTCTCGGCCTCATGGCTAAGAAGGTAGTATATACCAGTTCGGGGACGACACCGATCAGTCCCATCTCGGCCTCATGGCTAAGAAGGTAGTGTATACCAGTTCCGGACGACACCGGTAAGTCCCTTCTCGGCCTCATGGCTAAGAAGGTAGTGTATACCAGTTCGGGGACGAAACCGGTGAGTCCCATCTCGGCCTCATGGCTAAGAAGGTAGTGTATACCTGTTCGCGGACGACACCGATCAGTCCCATCTCGGCCTCATGGCTAAGAAGGTAGTGTATACCAGTTCGGGGACGAAACCGGTGAGTCCCATCTCGGCCTCATGGCTAAGATGGTAGTGTATACCAGTTCCGGGGGCACCGGTAAGTCCCTTCTCGGCCTCATGGCAAAGAAGGTAGTGTATACCAGTTCGGGGACGAAACCGGTGAGTCCCATCTTGGCCTCCTGGCTAAGAAGGTAGTGTATACCTGTTCGCGGACGACACCGATCAGTCCCATCTCGGCCTCATGGCTAAGAAAGTAGTGTATACCAGTTCGGGGACGAAACCGGTGAGTCCCATCTCGGCCTCATGGCTAAGATGGTAGTGTATACCTGTTCGCGGACGACACCGATCAGTCCCATCTCGGCCTCATGGCTAAGAAGGTAGTGTATACCAGTTCCGGACGACACCGGTGAGTCCCATCTCGGCCTCATGGCTAAGAAGGTAGTGTATACCAGTTCGGGGACGAAACCGGTGAGTCCCATCTCGGCCTCATGGCTAAGATGGTAGTGTATACCTGTTCGCGGACGACACCGATCAGTCCCATCTCGGCCTCATGGCTAAGAAGGTAGTGTATACCAGTTCGGGGACGAAACCGGTGAGTCCCACCTCGGCCTCATGGCTAAGAAGGTAGTGTATACTTGTTCGCGGACGACACCGATCAGTCCCATCTCGGCCTCATGGCTAAGAAGGTAGTGTATACCAGTTCCGGACGACACCGGTGAGCCCCTTCTCGGCCTCATGGCTAAGTAGGTAGTGTATACCTGTTCGCGGACGACACCGATCAGTCCCATCTCGGCCTCATGGCTAAGAAGGTAGTGTATACCAGTTCCGGACGACACCGGTGAGCCCCTTCTCGGCCTCATGGCTAAGTAGGTAGTGTATACCTGTTCGCGGACGACACCGATCAGTCCCATCTCGGCCTCATGGCTAAGAAGGTAGTGTATACCAGTTCGGGGACGAAACCGGTGAGTTCCATCTCGGCCTCATGGCTAAGATGGTAGTGTATACCAGTTCCGGGGGCACCGGTAAGTCCCTTCTCGGCCTCATGGCTAAGAAGGTAGTGTATACCAGTTCCGGACGAAACCGGTGAGTCCCATCTTGGCCTCCTGGCTAAGAAGGTAGTGTATACCTGTTCGCGGACGACACCGATCAGTCCCATCTCGGCCTCATGGCTAAGAAGGTAGTGTATACCAGTTCGGGGACGAAACCGGTGAGTCCCATCTCGGCCTCATGGCTAAGATGGTAGTGTATACCTGTTCGCGGACGACACCGATCAGTCCCATCTCGGCCTCATGGCTAAGAAGGTAGTGTATACCTGTTCGCGGACGACACCGATCAGTCCCTTCTCGGCCTCATGGCTAAGAAGGTAGTGTATACCAGTTCGGGGACGAAACCGGTGAGTCCCACCTCGGCCTCATGGCTAAGAAAGTAGTGTATACCTGTTCGCGGACGACACCGATCAGTCCCATCTCGGCCTCATGGCTAAGAAGGTAGTGTATACCAGTTCCGGACGACACCGGTAAGTCCCTTCTCGGCCTCATGGCTAAGAAGGTAGTGTATACCTGTTCGCGGACAACACCGATCAGTCCCTTCTCGGCCTCATGGCTAAGAAGGTAGTGTATACCAGTTCGGGGACGAAACCGGTGAGTCCCACCTCGGCCTCATGGCTAAGAAGGTAGTGTATACCTGTTCGCGGACGACACCGATCAGTCCCATCTCGGCCTCATGGCTAAGAAGGTAGTGTATACCAGTTCCGGACGACACCGGTAAGTCCCTTCTCGGCCTCATGGCTAAGAAGGTAGTGTATACCAGTTCCGGACGACACCGGTGAGTCCCATCTCGGCCTCATGGCTAAGAAGGTAGTGTATACCTGTTCGCGGACGACACCGATCAGTCCCTTCTCGACCTCATGGCTAAGAAGGTAGTGTATACCAGTTCGGGGACGAAACCGGTGAGTCCCACCTCGGCCTCATGGCTAAGAAGGTAGTGTATACCTGTTCGCGGACGACACCGATCAGTCCCATCTCGGCCTCATGGCTAAGAAGGTAGTGTATACCAGTTCCGGACGACACCGGTAAGTCCCTTCTCGGCCTCATGGCTAAGAAGGTAGTGTATACCAGTTCGGGGACGAAACCGGTGAGTCCCATCTCGGCCTTATGGCTAAGAAGGTAGTGTATACCTGTTCGCGGACGACACCGATCAGTCCCATCTCGGCCTCATGGCTAAGAAGGTAGTGTATACCAGTTCGGGGACGACACCGGTGAGTCCCATCTCGGCCTCATGGCTAAGAAGGTAGTGTATACCAGTTCCGGACGACACCGGTGAGTCACATCTCGGCCTCATGGCTAAGAAGGTAGTGTATACCAGTTCGGGGACGAAACCGGTGAGTCCCATCTCGGCCTCATGGCTAAGAAGGTAGTGTATACCTGTTCGCGGACGACACCGATCAGTCCCATCTCGGCCTCATGGCTAAGAAGGTAGTGTATACCAGTTCCGGACGACACCGGTGAGCCCCTTCTCGGCCTCATGGCTAAGTAGGTAGTGTATACCAGTTCCGGACGACACCGGTGAGTCCCATCTCGGCCTCATGGCTAAGAAGGTAGTGTATACCTGTTCGCGGACGACACCGATCAGTCCCTTCTCGGCCTCATGGCTAAGAAGGTAGTGTATACCAGTTCGGGGACGAAACCGGTGAGTCCCACCTCGGCCTCATGGCTAAGAAGGTAGTGTATACCTGTTCGCGGACGACACCGATCAGTCCCATCTCGGCCTCATGGCTAAGAAGGTAGTGTATACCAGTTCCGGATGACACCGGTAAGTCCCTTCTCGGCCTCATGGCTAAGAAGGTAGTATATACCAGTTCGGGGACGACACCGATCAGTCCCATCTCGGCCTCATGGCTAAGAAGGTAGTGTATACCAGTTCCGGACGACACCGGTAAGTCCCTTCTCGGGCTCATGGCTAAGAAGGTAGTGTATACCAGTTCGGGGACGAAACCGGTGAGTCCCATCTCGGCCTCATGGCTAAGAAGGTAGTGTATACCTGTTCGCGGACGACACCGATCAGTCCCATCTCGGCCTCATTGCTAAGAAGGTAGTGTATACCAGTTCGGGGACGAAACCGGTGAGTCCCATCTCGGCCTCATGGCTAAGAAGGTAGTGTATACCTGTTCGCGGACGACACCGATCAGTCCCATCTCGGCCTCATGGCTAAGAAGGTAGTGTATACCTGTTCGCGGACAACACCGATCAGTCCCATCTCCGCCTCATGGCTAAGAAGGTAGTGTATACCAGTTCCGGACGACACCGGTGAGTCCCATCTCGGCCTCGTGGCTAAGAAGGTAGTGTATACCTGTTCGCGGACGACACCGATCAGTCCCGTCTCGGCCTCATGGCTAAGAAGGTAGTGTATACCTGTTCGCGGACAACACCGATCAGTCCCATCTCGGCCTCATGGCTAAGAAGGTAGTGTATACCAGTTCCGGACGACACCGGTGAGTCCCATCTCGGCCTCATGGCTAAGAAGGTAGTGTATTCCTGTTCGCGGACGACACCGATCAGTCCCTTCTCGACCTCATGGCTAAGAAGGTAGTGTATACCAGTTCGGGGACGAAACTGGTGAGTCCCATCTCGGCTTCATGGCTAGGAAGGTAGTGTATACCTGTTCGCGGACGACACCGATCAGTCCCATCTCGGCCTCATGGCTAAGAAGGTAGTGTATACCAGTTCCGGACGACACCGGTAAGTCCCTTCTCGGCCTCATGGCTAAGAAGGTAGTGTATACCAGTTCGGGGACGAAACCGGTGAGTTCCATCTCGGCCTCATGGCTAAGATGGTAGTGTATACCAGTTCCGGGGGCACCGGTAAGTCCCTTCTCGGCCTCATGGCTAAGAAGGTAGTGTATACCAGTTCCGGACGAAACCGGTGAGTCCCATCTTGGCCTCCTGGCTAAGAAGGTAGTGTATACCTGTTCGCGGACGACACCGATCAGTCCCATCTCGGCCTCATGGCTAAGAAGGTAGTGTATACCAGTTCGGGGACGAAACCGGTGAGTCCCATCTCGGCCTCATGGCTAAGATGGTAGTGTATACCTGTTCGCGGACGACACCGATCAGTCCCATCTCGGCCTCATGGCTAAGAAGGTAGTGTATACCTGTTCGCGGACGACACCGATCAGTCCCATCTCGGCCTCGTGGCTAAGAAGGCAGTGTATACCTGTTCGCGGACGACACCGATCAGTCCCATCTCGGCCTCATGGCTAAGAAGGTAGTGTATACCAGTTCCGGACGACACCGGTGAGCCCCTTCTCGGCCTCATGGCTAAGTAGGTAGTGTATACCAGTTCCGGACGACACCGGTAAGTCCCTTCTCGGCCTCATGGCTAAGAAGGTAGTGTATACCTGTTCGCGGACGACACCGATCAGTCCCATCTCGGCCACATGGCTAAGAAGGTAGTGTATACCTGTTCGCGGACAACACCGATCAGTCCCATCTCTGAATCATGGCTAAGAAGGTAGTGTATACCAGTTCCGGACGACACCGGTGAGTCCCATCTCGGCCTCATGGCTAAGAAGGTAGTGTATACCTGTTCGCGGACGACACCGATCAGTCCCTTCTCGGCCTCATGGCTAAGAAGGTAGTGCATACCAGTTCGGGGACGACACCGGTAAGTCCCTTCTCGGCCTCATGGCTAAGAAGGTAGTATATACCAGTTCGGGGACGACACCGATCAGTCCCATCTCGGCCTCATGGCTAAGAAGGTAGTGTATACCAGTTCCGGACGACACCGGTAAGTCCCTTCTCGGCCTCATGGCTAAGAAGGTAGTGTATACCAGTTCGGGGACGAAACCGGTGAGTCCCATCTCGGCCTCATGGCTAAGAAGGTAGTGTATACCTGTTCGCGGACGACACCGATCAGTCCCATCTCGGCCTCATGGCTAAGAAGGTAGTGTATACCAGTTCGGGGACGAAACCGGTGAGTCCCATCTCGGCCTCATGGCTAAGATGGTAGTGTATACCAGTTCCGGGGGCACCGGTAAGTCCCTTCTCGGCCTCATGGCAAAGAAGGTAGTGTATACCAGTTCGGGGACGAAACCGGTGAGTCCCATCTTGGCCTCCTGGCTAAGAAGGTAGTGTATACCTGTTCGCGGACGACACCGATCAGTCCCATCTCGGCCTCATGGCTAAGAAAGTAGTGTATACCAGTTCGGGGACGAAACCGGTGAGTCCCATCTCGGCCTCATGGCTAAGATGGTAGTGTATACCTGTTCGCGGACGACACCGATCAGTCCCATCTCGGCCTCATGGCTAAGAAGGTAGTGTATACCAGTTCGGGGACGAAACCGGTGAGTCCCACCTCGGCCTCATGGCTAAGAAGGTAGTGTATACCAGTTCCGGACGACACCGGTAAGTCCCTTCTCGGCCTCATGGCTAAGAAGGTAGTGTATACCAGTTCGGGGACGAAACCGGTGAGTCCCACCTCGGCCTCATGGCTAAGAAGGTAGTGTATACCTGTTCGCGGACGACACCGATCAGTCCCATCTCGGCCTCATGGCTAAGATGGTAGTGTATACCTGTTCGCGGACGACACCGATCAGTCCCATCTCGGCCTCATGGCTAAGAAGGTAGTGTATACCAGTTCCGGACGACACCGGTGAGCCCCTTCTCGGCCTCATGGCTAAGTAGGTAGTGTATACCTGTTCGCGGAAGACACCGATCAGTCCCATCTCGGCCTCATGGCTAAGAAGGTAGTGTATACCAGTTCGGGGACGACACCGGTGAGTCCCATCTCGGCCTCATGGCTAAGAAGGTAGTGTATACCTGTTCGCGGACGACACCGATCAGTCCCATCTCGGCCTCATGGCTAAGAAGGTAGTGTATACCTGTTCGCGGACAACACCGATCAGTCCCATCTCCGCCTCATGGCTAAGAAGGTAGTGTATACCAGTTCCGGACGACACCGGTGAGTCCCATCTCGGCCTCGTGGCTAAGAAGGTAGTGTATACCTGTTCGCGGACGACACCGGTAAGTCCCTTCTCGGCCTCATGGCTAAGAAGGTAGTGTATACCAGTTCGGGGACGAAACCGGTGAGTTCCATCTCGGCCTCATGGCTAAGATGGTAGTGTATACCAGTTCCGGGGGCACCGGTAAGTCCCTTCTCGTACTCATGGCTAAGAAGGTAGTGTATACCAGTTCCGGACGAAACCGGTGAGTCCCATCTTGGCCTCCTGGCTAAGAAGGTAGTGTATACCTGTTCGCGGACGACACCGATCAGTCCCATCTCGGCCTCATGGCTAAGAAGGTAGTGTATACCAGTTCGGGGACGAAACCGGTGAGTCCCATCTCGGCCTCATGGCTAAGATGGTAGTGTATACCTGTTCGCGGACGACACCGATCAGTCCCATCTCGGCCTCATGGCTAAGAAGGTAGTGTATACCTGTTCGCGGACGACACCGATCAGTCCCTTCTCGGCCTCATGGCTAAGAAGGTAGTGTATACCAGTTCGGGGACGAAACCGGTGAGTCCCACCTCGGCCTCATGGCTAAGAAGGTAGTGTATACCTGTTCGCGGACGACACCGATCAGTCCCATCTCGGCCTCATGGCTAAGAAGGTAGTGTATACCAGTTCCGGACGACACCGGTAAGTCCCTTCTCGGCCTCATGGCTAAGAAGGTAGTGTATACCTGTTCGCGGACAACACCGATCAGTCCCTTCTCGGCCTCATGGCTAAGAAGGTAGTGTATACCAGTTCGGGGACGAAACCGGTGAGTCCCACCTCGGCCTCATGGCTAAGAAGGTAGTGTATACCTGTTCGCGGACGACACCGATCAGTCCCATCTCGGCCTCATGGCTAAGAAGGTAGTGTATACCAGTTCCGGACGACACCGGTAAGTCCCTTCTCGGCCTCATGGCTAAGAAGGTAGTGTATACCAGTTCCGGACGACACCGGTGAGTCCCATCTCGGCCTCATGGCTAAGAAGGTAGTGTATACCTGTTCGCGGACGACACCGATCAGTCCCTTCTCGACCTCATGGCTAAGAAGGTAGTGTATACCAGTTCGGGGACGAAACCGGTGAGTCCCACCTCGGCCTCATTTCTAAGAAGGTAGTGTATACCTGTTCGCGGACGACACCGATCAGTCCCATCTCGGCCTCATGGCTAAGAAGGTAGTGTATACCAGTTCCGGACGACACCGGTAAGTCCCTTCTCGGCCTCATGGCTAAGAAGGTAGTGTATACCAGTTCGGGGACGAAACCGGTGAGTCCCATCTCGGCCTCATGGCTAAGAAGGTAGTGTATACCTGTTCGCGGACGACACCGATCAGTCCCTTCTCGGCCTCATGGCTAAGAAGGTAGTGTATACCAGTTCGGGGACGAAACCGGTGAGTCCCACCTCGGCCTCATGGCTAAGAAGGTAGTGTATACCTGTTCGCGGACGACACCGATCAGTCCCATCTCGGCCTCATGGCTAAGAAGGTAGTGTATACCAGTTCCGGATGACACCGGTAAGTCCCTTCTCGGCCTCATGGCTAAGAAGGTAGTATATACCAGTTCGGGGACGACACCGATCAGTCCCATCTCGGCCTCATGGCTAAGAAGGTAGTGTATACCAGTTCCGGACGACACCGGTAAGTCCCTTCTCGGGCTCATGGCTAAGAAGGTAGTGTATACCAGTTCGGGGACGAAACCGGTGAGTCCCATCTCGGCCTCATGGCTAAGAAGGTAGTGTATACCTGTTCGCGGACGACACCGATCAGTCCCATCTCGGCCTCATTGCTAAGAAGGTAGTGTATACCAGTTCGGGGACGAAACCGGTGAGTCCCATCTCGGCCTCATGGCTAAGAAGGTAGTGTATACCTGTTCGCGGACGACACCGATCAGTCCCATCTCGGCCTCATGGCTAAGAAGGTAGTGTATACCTGTTCGCGGACAACACCGATCAGTCCCATCTCCGCCTCATGGCTAAGAAGGTAGTGTATACCAGTTCCGGACGACACCGGTGAGTCCCATCTCGGCCTCGTGGCTAAGAAGGTAGTGTATACCTGTTCGCGGACGACACCGATCAGTCCCGTCTCGGCCTCATGGCTAAGAAGGTAGTGTATACCTGTTCGCGGACAACACCGATCAGTCCCATCTCGGCCTCATGGCTAAGAAGGTAGTGTATACCAGTTCCGGACGACACCGGTGAGTCCCATCTCGGCCTCATGGCTAAGAAGGTAGTGTATTCCTGTTCGCGGACGACACCGATCAGTCCCTTCTCGACCTCATGGCTAAGAAGGTAGTGTATACCAGTTCGGGGACGAAACTGGTGAGTCCCATCTCGGCTTCATGGCTAGGAAGGTAGTGTATACCTGTTCGCGGACGACACCGATCAGTCCCATCTCGGCCTCATGGCTAAGAAGGTAGTGTATACCAGTTCCGGACGACACCGGTAAGTCCCTTCTCGGCCTCATGGCTAAGAAGGTAGTGTATACCAGTTCGGGGACGAAACCGGTGAGTTCCATCTCGGCCTCATGGCTAAGATGGTAGTGTATACCAGTTCCGGGGGCACCGGTAAGTCCCTTCTCGGCCTCATGGCTAAGAAGGTAGTGTATACCAGTTCCGGACGAAACCGGTGAGTCCCATCTTGGCCTCCTGGCTAAGAAGGTAGTGTATACCTGTTCGCGGACGACACCGATCAGTCCCATCTCGGCCTCATGGCTAAGAAGGTAGTGTATACCAGTTCGGGGACGAAACCGGTGAGTCCCATCTCGGCCTCATGGCTAAGATGGTAGTGTATACCTGTTCGCGGACGACACCGATCAGTCCCATCTCGGCCTCATGGCTAAGAAGGTAGTGTATACCTGTTCGCGGACGACACCGATCAGTCCCATCTCGGCCTCGTGGCTAAGAAGGCAGTGTATACCTGTTCGCGGACGACACCGATCAGTCCCATCTCGGCCTCATGGCTAAGAAGGTAGTGTATACCAGTTCCGGACGACACCGGTGAGCCCCTTCTCGGCCTCATGGCTAAGTAGGTAGTGTATACCAGTTCCGGACGACACCGGTAAGTCCCTTCTCGGCCTCATGGCTAAGAAGGTAGTGTATACCTGTTCGCGGACGACACCGATCAGTCCCATCTCGGCCACATGGCTAAGAAGGTAGTGTATACCTGTTCGCGGACAACACCGATCAGTCCCATCTCTGAATCATGGCTAAGAAGGTAGTGTATACCAGTTCCGGACGACACCGGTGAGTCCCATCTCGGCCTCATGGCTAAGAAGGTAGTGTATACCTGTTCGCGGACGACACCGATCAGTCCCTTCTCGGCCTCATGGCTAAGAAGGTAGTGCATACCAGTTCGGGGACGACACCGGTAAGTCCCTTCTCGGCCTCATGGCTAAGAAGGTAGTATATACCAGTTCGGGGACGACACCGATCAGTCCCATCTCGGCCTCATGGCTAAGAAGGTAGTGTATACCAGTTCCGGACGACACCGGTAAGTCCCTTCTCGGCCTCATGGCTAAGAAGGTAGTGTATACCAGTTCGGGGACGAAACCGGTGAGTCCCATCTCGGCCTCATGGCTAAGAAGGTAGTGTATACCTGTTCGCGGACGACACCGATCAGTCCCATCTCGGCCTCATGGCTAAGTAGGTAGTGTATACCAGTTCCGGACGACACCGGTGAGCCCCTTCTCGGCCTCATGGCTAAGTAGGTGGTGTATACCAGTTCCGGACGACACCGGTGAGTCCCATCTCGGCCTCATGGCTAAGAAGGTAGTGTATACCTGTTCGCGGACGACACCGATCAGTCCCTTCTCGGCCTCATGGCTAAGAAGGTAGTGTATACCAGTTCGGGGACGAAACCGGTGAGTCCCACCTCGGCCTCATGGCTAAGAAGGTAGTGTATACCTGTTCGCGGACGACACCGATCAGTCCCATCTCGGCCTCATGGCTAAGAAGGTAGTGTATACCAGTTCCGGACGACACCGGTAAGTCCCTTCTCGGCCTCATGGCTAAGAAGGTAGTATATACCAGTTCGGGGACGACACCGATCAGTCCCATCTCGGCCTCATGGCTAAGAAGGTAGTGTATACCAGTTCCGGACGACACCGGTAAGTCCCTTCTCGGGCTCATGGCTAAGAAGGTAGTGTATACCAGTTCGGGGACGAAACCGGTGAGTCCCATCTCGGCCTCATGGCTAAGAAGGTAGTGTATACCTGTTCGCGGACGACACCGATCAGTCCCATCTCGGCCTCATTGCTAAGAAGGTAGTGTATACCAGTTCGGGGACGAAACCGGTGAGTCCCATCTCGGCCTCATGGCTAAGAAGGTAGTGTATACCTGTTCGCGGACGACACCGATCAGTCCCATCTCGGCCTCATGGCTAAGAAGGTAGTGTATACCTGTTCGCGGACAACACCGATCAGTCCCATCTCCGCCTCATGGCTAAGAAGGTAGTGTATACCAGTTCCGGACGACACCGGTGAGTCCCATCTCGGCCTCGTGGCTAAGAAGGTAGTGTATACCTGTTCGCGGACGACACCGATCAGTCCCGTCTCGGCCTCATGGCTAAGAAGGTAGTGTATACCTGTTCGCGGACAACACCGATCAGTCCCATCTCGGCCTCATGGCTAAGAAGGTAGTGTATACCAGTTCCGGACGACACCGGTGAGTCCCATCTCGGCCTCATGGCTAAGAAGGTAGTGTATACCTGTTCGCGGACGACACCGATCAGTCCCTTCTCGACCTCATGGCTAAGAAGGTAGTGTATACCAGTTCGGGGACGAAACCGGTGAGTCCCATCTCGGCTTCATGGCTAGGAAGGTAGTGTATACCTGTTCGCGGACGACACCGATCAGTCCCATCTCGGCCTCATGGCTAAGAAGGTAGTGTATACCAGTTCCGGACGACACCGGTAAGTCCCTTCTCGGCCTCATGGCTAAGAAGGTAGTGTATACCAGTTCGGGGACGAAACCGGTGAGTTCCATCTCGGCCTCATGGCTAAGATGGTAGTGTATACCAGTTCCGGACGAAACCGGTGAGTCCCATCTTGGCCTCCTGGCTAAGAAGGTAGTGTATACCTGTTCGCGGACGACACCGATCAGTCCCATCTCGGCCTCATGGCTAAGAAGGTAGTGTATACCAGTTCGGGGACGAAACCGGTGAGTCCCATCTCGGCCTCATGGCTAAGATGGTAGTGTATACCTGTTCGCGGACGACACCGATCAGTCCCATCTCGGCCTCATGGCTAAGAAGGTAGTGTATACCTGTTCGCGGACGACACCGATCAGTCCCTTCTCGGCCTCATGGCTAAGAAGGTAGTGTATACCAGTTCGGGGACGAAACCGGTGAGTCCCACCTCGGCCTCATGGCTAAGAAGGTAGTGTATACCTGTTCGCGGACGACACCGATCAGTCCCATCTCGGCCTCATGGCTAAGAAGGTAGTGTATACCAGTTCCGGACGACACCGGTAAGTCCCTTCTCGGCCTCATGGCTAAGAAGGTAGTGTATACCTGTTCGCGGACAACACCGATCAGTCCCTTCTCGGCCTCATGGCTAAGAAGGTAGTGTATACCAGTTCGGGGACGAAACCGGTGAGTCCCACCTCGGCCTCATGGCTAAGAAGGTAGTGTATACCTGTTCGCGGACGACACCGATCAGTCCCATCTCGGCCTCATGGCTAAGAAGGTAGTGTATACCAGTTCCGGACGACACCGGTAAGTCCCTTCTCGGCCTCATGGCTAAGAAGGTAGTGTATACCAGTTCCGGACGACACCGGTGAGTCCCATCTCGGCCTCATGGCTAAGAAGGTAGTGTATACCTGTTCGCGGACGACACCGATCAGTCCCTTCTCGACCTCATGGCTAAGAAGGTAGTGTATACCAGTTCGGGGACGAAACCGGTGAGTCCCACCTCGGCCTCATTTCTAAGAAGGTAGTGTATACCTGTTCGCGGACGACACCGATCAGTCCCATCTCGGCCTCATGGCTAAGAAGGTAGTGTATACCAGTTCCGGACGACACCGGTAAGTCCCTTCTCGGCCTCATGGCTAAGAAGGTAGTGTATACCAGTTCGGGGACGAAACCGGTGAGTCCCATCTCGGCCTCATGGCTAAGAAGGTAGTGTATACCTGTTCGCGGACGACACCGATCAGTCCCTTCTCGGCCTCATGGCTAAGAAGGTAGTGTATACCAGTTCGGGGACGAAACCGGTGAGTCCCACCTCGGCCTCATGGCTAAGAAGGTAGTGTATACCTGTTCGCGGACGACACCGATCAGTCCCATCTCGGCCTCATGGCTAAGAAGGTAGTGTATACCAGTTCCGGATGACACCGGTAAGTCCCTTCTCGGCCTCATGGCTAAGAAGGTAGTATATACCAGTTCGGGGACGACACCGATCAGTCCCATCTCGGCCTCATGGCTAAGAAGGTAGTGTATACCAGTTCCGGACGACACCGGTAAGTCCCTTCTCGGGCTCATGGCTAAGAAGGTAGTGTATACCAGTTCGGGGACGAAACCGGTGAGTCCCATCTCGGCCTCATGGCTAAGAAGGTAGTGTATACCTGTTCGCGGACGACACCGATCAGTCCCATCTCGGCCTCATTGCTAAGAAGGTAGTGTATACCAGTTCGGGGACGAAACCGGTGAGTCCCATCTCGGCCTCATGGCTAAGAAGGTAGTGTATACCTGTTCGCGGACGACACCGATCAGTCCCATCTCGGCCTCATGGCTAAGAAGGTAGTGTATACCTGTTCGCGGACAACACCGATCAGTCCCATCTCCGCCTCATGGCTAAGAAGGTAGTGTATACCAGTTCCGGACGACACCGGTGAGTCCCATCTCGGCCTCGTGGCTAAGAAGGTAGTGTATACCTGTTCGCGGACGACACCGATCAGTCCCGTCTCGGCCTCATGGCTAAGAAGGTAGTGTATACCTGTTCGCGGACAACACCGATCAGTCCCATCTCGGCCTCATGGCTAAGAAGGTAGTGTATACCAGTTCCGGACGACACCGGTGAGTCCCATCTCGGCCTCATGGCTAAGAAGGTAGTGTATTCCTGTTCGCGGACGACACCGATCAGTCCCTTCTCGACCTCATGGCTAAGAAGGTAGTGTATACCAGTTCGGGGACGAAACTGGTGAGTCCCATCTCGGCTTCATGGCTAGGAAGGTAGTGTATACCTGTTCGCGGACGACACCGATCAGTCCCATCTCGGCCTCATGGCTAAGAAGGTAGTGTATACCAGTTCCGGACGACACCGGTAAGTCCCTTCTCGGCCTCATGGCTAAGAAGGTAGTGTATACCAGTTCGGGGACGAAACCGGTGAGTTCCATCTCGGCCTCATGGCTAAGATGGTAGTGTATACCAGTTCCGGGGGCACCGGTAAGTCCCTTCTCGGCCTCATGGCTAAGAAGGTAGTGTATACCAGTTCCGGACGAAACCGGTGAGTCCCATCTTGGCCTCCTGGCTAAGAAGGTAGTGTATACCTGTTCGCGGACGACACCGATCAGTCCCATCTCGGCCTCATGGCTAAGAAGGTAGTGTATACCAGTTCGGGGACGAAACCGGTGAGTCCCATCTCGGCCTCATGGCTAAGATGGTAGTGTATACCTGTTCGCGGACGACACCGATCAGTCCCATCTCGGCCTCATGGCTAAGAAGGTAGTGTATACCTGTTCGCGGACGACACCGATCAGTCCCATCTCGGCCTCGTGGCTAAGAAGGCAGTGTATACCTGTTCGCGGACGACACCGATCAGTCCCATCTCGGCCTCATGGCTAAGAAGGTAGTGTATACCAGTTCCGGACGACACCGGTGAGCCCCTTCTCGGCCTCATGGCTAAGTAGGTAGTGTATACCAGTTCCGGACGACACCGGTAAGTCCCTTCTCGGCCTCATGGCTAAGAAGGTAGTGTATACCTGTTCGCGGACGACACCGATCAGTCCCATCTCGGCCACATGGCTAAGAAGGTAGTGTATACCTGTTCGCGGACAACACCGATCAGTCCCATCTCTGAATCATGGCTAAGAAGGTAGTGTATACCAGTTCCGGACGACACCGGTGAGTCCCATCTCGGCCTCATGGCTAAGAAGGTAGTGTATACCTGTTCGCGGACGACACCGATCAGTCCCTTCTCGGCCTCATGGCTAAGAAGGTAGTGCATACCAGTTCGGGGACGACACCGGTAAGTCCCTTCTCGGCCTCATGGCTAAGAAGGTAGTATATACCAGTTCGGGGACGACACCGATCAGTCCCATCTCGGCCTCATGGCTAAGAAGGTAGTGTATACCAGTTCCGGACGACACCGGTAAGTCCCTTCTCGGCCTCATGGCTAAGAAGGTAGTGTATACCAGTTCGGGGACGAAACCGGTGAGTCCCATCTCGGCCTCATGGCTAAGAAGGTAGTGTATACCTGTTCGCGGACGACACCGATCAGTCCCATCTCGGCCTCATGGCTAAGTAGGTAGTGTATACCAGTTCCGGACGACACCGGTGAGCCCCTTCTCGGCCTCTTGGCTAAGTAGGTGGTGTATACCAGTTCCGGACGACACCGGTGAGTCCCATCTCGGCCTCATGGCTAAGAAGGTAGTGTATACCTGTTCGCGGACAACACCGATCAGTCCCATCTCCGCCTCATGGCTAAGAAGGTAGTGTATACCAGTTCCGGACGACACCGGTGAGTCCCATCTCGGCCTCGTGGCTAAGAAGGTAGTGTATACCTGTTCGCGGACGACACCGATCAGTCCCGTCTCGGCCTCATGGCTAAGAAGGTAGTGTATACCTGTTCGCGGACAACACCGATCAGTCCCATCTCGGCCTCATGGCTAAGAAGGTAGTGTATACCAGTTCCGGACGACACCGGTGAGTCCCATCTCGGCCTCATGGCTAAGAAGGTAGTGTATACCTGTTCGCGGACGACACCGATCAGTCCCTTCTCGACCTCATGGCTAAGAAGGTAGTGTATACCAGTTCGGGGACGAAACCGGTGAGTCCCATCTCGGCTTCATGGCTAGGAAGGTAGTGTATACCTGTTCGCGGACGACACCGATCAGTCCCATCTCGGCCTCATGGCTAAGAAGGTAGTGTATACCAGTTCCGGACGACACCGGTAAGTCCCTTCTCGGCCTCATGGCTAAGAAGGTAGTGTATACCAGTTCGGGGACGAAACCGGTGAGTTCCATCTCGGCCTCATGGCTAAGATGGTAGTGTATACCAGTTCCGGGGGCACCGGTAAGTCCCTTCTCGGCCTCATGGCTAAGAAGGTAGTGTATACCAGTTCCGGACGAAACCGGTGAGTCCCATCTTGGCCTCCTGGCTAAGAAGGTAGTGTATACCTGTTCGCGGACGACACCGATCAGTCCCATCTCGGCCTCATGGCTAAGAAGGTAGTGTATACCAGTTCGGGGACGAAACCGGTGAGTCCCATCTCGGCCTCATGGCTAAGATGGTAGTGTATACCTGTTCGCGGACGACACCGATCAGTCCCATCTCGGCCTCATGGCTAAGAAGGTAGTGTATACCTGTTCGCGGACGACACCGATCAGTCCCATCTCGGCCTCGTGGCTAAGAAGGCAGTGTATACCTGTTCGCGGACGACACCGATCAGTCCCATCTCGGCCTCATGGCTAAGAAGGTAGTGTATACCAGTTCCGGACGACACCGGTGAGCCCCTTCTCGGCCTCATGGCTAAGTAGGTAGTGTATACCAGTTCCGGACGACACCGGTAAGTCCCTTCTCGGCCTCATGGCTAAGAAGGTAGTGTATACCTGTTCGCGGACGACACCGATCAGTCCCATCTCGGCCACATGGCTAAGAAGGTAGTGTATACCTGTTCGCGGACAACACCGATCAGTCCCATCTCTGCCTCATGGCTAAGAAGGTAGTGTATACCAGTTCCGGACGACACCGGTGAGTCCCATCTCGGCCTCATGGCTAAGAAGGTAGTGTATACCTGTTCGCGGACGACACCGATCAGTCCCTTCTCGGCCTCATGGCTAAGAAGGTAGTGCATACCAGTTCGGGGACGACACCGGTAAGTCCCTTCTCGGCCTCATGGCTAAGAAGGTAGTATATACCAGTTCGGGGACGACACCGATCAGTCCCATCTCGGCCTCATGGCTAAGAAGGTAGTGTATACCAGTTCCGGACGACACCGGTAAGTCCCTTCTCGGCCTCATGGCTAAGAAGGTAGTGTATACCAGTTCGGGGACGAAACCGGTGAGTCCCATCTCGGCCTCATGGCTAAGAAGGTAGTGTATACCAGTTCGGGGACGAAACCGGTGAGTCCCATCTCGGCCTCATGGCTAAGATGGTAGTGTATACCTGTTCGCGGACGACACCGATCAGTCCCATCTCGGCCTCATGGCTAAGAAGGTAGTGTATACCAGTTCCGGACGACACCGGTGAGTCCCATCTCGGCCTCATGGCTAAGAAGGTAGTGTATACCAGTTCGGCGACGAAACCGGTGAGTCCCACCTCGGCCTCATGGCTAAGAAGGTAGTGTATACCTGTTCGCGGACGACACCGATCAGTCCCATCTCGGCCTCATGGCTAAGATGGTAGTGTATACCTGTTCGCGGACGACACCGATCAGTCCCATCTCGGCCTCATGGCTAAGAAGGTAGTGTATACCAGTTCCGGACGACACCGGTGAGCCCCTTCTTGGCCTCATGGCTAAGTAGGTAGTGTATACCTGTTCGCGGAAGACACCGATCAGTCCCATCTCGGCCTCATGGCTAAGAAGGTAGTGTATACCAGTTCGGGGACGACACCGGTGAGTCCCATCTCGGCCTCATGGCTAAGAAGGTAGTGTATACCAGTTCCGGACGACACCGGTAAGTCCCTTCTCGGCCTCATGGCTAAGAAGGTAGTGTATACCAGTTCGGGGACGAAACCGGTGAGTCCCATCTCGGCCTCATGGCTAAGAAGGTAGTGTATACCTGTTCGCGGACGACACCGATCAGTCCCATCTCGGCCTCATGGCTAAGAAGGTAGTGTATACCAGTTCCGGACGACACCGGTGAGCCCCTTCTCGGCCTCATGGCTAAGTAGGTAGTGTATACCAGTTCCGGACGACACCGGTAAGTCCCTTCTCGGCCTCATGGCTAAGAAGGTAGTGTATACCTGTTCGCGGACGACACCGATCAGTCCCATCTCGGCCACATGGCTAAGAAGGTAGTGTATACCTGTTCGCGGACAACACCGATCAGTCCCATCTCTGCCTCATGGCTAAGAAGGTAGTGTATACCAGTTCCGGACGACACCGGTGAGTCCCATCTCGGCCTCATGGCTAAGAAGGTAGTGTATACCTGTTCGCGGACGACACCGATCAGTCCCTTCTCGGCCTCATGGCTAAGAAGGTAGTGTATACCAGTTCGGGGACGAAACCGGTGAGTCCCACCTCGGCCTCATGGCTAAGAAGGTAGTGTATACCTGTTCGCGGACGACACCGATCAGTCCCATATCGGCCTCATGGCTAAGAAGGTAGTGTATACCAGTTCCGGACGACACCGGTGAGTCCCATCTCGGCCTCATGGCTAAGAAGGTAGTGTATACCTGTTCGCGGACGACACCGATCAGTCCCTTCTCGACCTCATGGCTAAGAAGGTAGTGTATACCAGTTCGGGGACGAAACCGGTGAGTCCCACCTCGGCCTCATGGCTAAGAAGGTAGTGTATACCTGTTCGCGGACGACACCGATCAGTCCCATCTCGGCGTCATGGCTAAGAAGGTAGTGTATACCAGTTCCGGACGACACCGGTAAGTCCCTTCTCGGCCTCATGGCTAAGAAGGTAGTGTATACCAGTTCGGGGACGAAACCGGTGAGTCCCATCTCGGCCTTATGGCTAAGAAGGTAGTGTATACCTGTTCGCGGACGACACCGATCAGTCCCATCTCGGCCTCATGGCTAAGAAGGTAGTGTATACCAGTTCGGGGACGACACCGGTGAGTCCCATCTCGGCCTCATGGCTAAGAAGGTAGTGTATACCAGTTCCGGACGACACCGGTGAGTCACATCTCGGCCTCATGGCTAAGAAGGTAGTGTATACCAGTTCGGGGACGAAACCGGTGAGTCCCATCTCGGCCTCATGGCTAAGAAGGTAGTGTATACCTGTTCGCGGACGACACCGATCAGTCCCATCTCGGCCTCATGGCTAAGAAGGTAGTGTATACCAGTTCCGGACGACACCGGTGAGCCCCTTCTCGGCCTCATGGCTAAGTAGGTGGTGTATACCAGTTCCGGACGACACCGGTGAGTCCCATCTCGGCCTCATGGCTAAGAAGGTAGTGTATACCTGTTCGCGGACGACACCGATCAGTCCCTTCTCGGCCTCATGGCTAAGAAGGTAGTGTATACCAGTTCGGGGACGAAACCGGTGAGTCCCACCTCGGCCTCATGGCTAAGAAGGTAGTGTATACCTGTTCGCGGACGACACCGATCAGTCCCATCTCGGCCTCATGGCTAAGAAGGTAGTGTATACCAGTTCCGGACGACACCGGTAAGTCCCTTCTCGGCCTCATGGCTAAGAAGGTAGTATATACCAGTTCGGGGACGACACCGATCAGTCGCATCTCGGCCTCATGGCTAAGAAGGTAGTGTATACCAGTTCCGGACGACACCGGTAAGTCCCTTCTCGGGCTCATGGCTAAGAAGGTAGTGTATACCAGTTCGGGGACGAAACCGGTGAGTCCCATCTCGGCCTCATGGCTAAGAAGGTAGTGTATACCTGTTCGCGGACGACACCGATCAGTCCCATCTCGGCCTCATTGCTAAGAAGGTAGTGTATACCAGTTCGGGGACGAAACCGGTGAGTCCCATCTCGGCCTCATGGCTAAGAAGGTAGTGTATACCTGTTCGCGGACGACACCGATCAGTCCCATCTCGGCCTCATGGCTAAGAAGGTAGTGTATACCTGTTCGCGGACAACACCGATCAGTCCCATCTCCGCCTCATGGCTAAGAAGGTAGTGTATACCAGTTCCGGACGACACCGGTGAGTCCCATCTCGGCCTCGTGGCTAAGAAGGTAGTGTATACCTGTTCGCGGACGACACCGATCAGTCCCGTCTCGGCCTCATGGCTAAGAAGGTAGTGTATACCTGTTCGCGGACAACACCGATCAGTCCCATCTCGGCCTCATGGCTAAGAAGGTAGTGTATACCAGTTCCGGACGACACCGGTGAGTCCCATCTCGGCCTCATGGCTAAGAAGGTAGTGTATACCAGTTCGGCGACGAAACCGGTGAGTCCCACCTCGGCCTCATGGCTAAGAAGGTAGTGTATACCTGTTCGCGGACGACACCGATCAGTCCCATCTCGGCCTCATGGCTAAGATGGTAGTGTATACCTGTTCGCGGACGACACCGATCAGTCCCATCTCGGCCTCATGGCTAAGAAGGTAGTGTATACCAGTTCCGGACGACACCGGTGAGCCCCTTCTTGGCCTCATGGCTAAGTAGGTAGTGTATACCTGTTCGCGGAAGACACCGATCAGTCCCATCTCGGCCTCATGGCTAAGAAGGTAGTGTATACCAGTTCGGGGACGACACCGGTGAGTCCCATCTCGGCCTCATGGCTAAGAAGGTAGTGTATACCAGTTCCGGACGACACCGGTAAGTCCCTTCTCGGCCTCATGGCTAAGAAGGTAGTGTATACCAGTTCGGGGACGAAACCGGTGAGTCCCATCTCGGCCTCATGGCTAAGAAGGTAGTGTATACCTGTTCGCGGACGACACCGATCAGTCCCATCTCGGCCTCATGGCTAAGAAGGTAGTGTATACCAGTTCCGGACGACACCGGTGAGCCCCTTCTCGGCCTCATGGCTAAGTAGGTAGTGTATACCAGTTCCGGACGACACCGGTAAGTCCCTTCTCGGCCTCATGGCTAAGAAGGTAGTGTATACCTGTTCGCGGACGACACCGATCAGTCCCATCTCGGCCACATGGCTAAGAAGGTAGTGTATACCTGTTCGCGGACAACACCGATCAGTCCCATCTCTGCCTCATGGCTAAGAAGGTAGTGTATACCAGTTCCGGACGACACCGGTGAGTCCCATCTCGGCCTCATGGCTAAGAAGGTAGTGTATACCTGTTCGCGGACGACACCGATCAGTCCCTTCTCGGCCTCATGGCTAAGAAGGTAGTGTATACCAGTTCGGGGACGAAACCGGTGAGTCCCACCTCGGCCTCATGGCTAAGAAGGTAGTGTATACCTGTTCGCGGACGACACCGATCAGTCCCATATCGGCCTCATGGCTAAGAAGGTAGTGTATACCAGTTCCGGACGACACCGGTGAGTCCCATCTCGGCCTCATGGCTAAGAAGGTAGTGTATACCTGTTCGCGGACGACACCGATCAGTCCCTTCTCGACCTCATGGCTAAGAAGGTAGTGTATACCAGTTCGGGGACGAAACCGGTGAGTCCCACCTCGGCCTCATGGCTAAGAAGGTAGTGTATACCTGTTCGCGGACGACACCGATCAGTCCCATCTCGGCGTCATGGCTAAGAAGGTAGTGTATACCAGTTCCGGACGACACCGGTAAGTCCCTTCTCGGCCTCATGGCTAAGAAGGTAGTGTATACCAGTTCGGGGACGAAACCGGTGAGTCCCATCTCGGCCTTATGGCTAAGAAGGTAGTGTATACCTGTTCGCGGACGACACCGATCAGTCCCATCTCGGCCTCATGGCTAAGAAGGTAGTGTATACCAGTTCGGGGACGACACCGGTGAGTCCCATCTCGGCCTCATGGCTAAGAAGGTAGTGTATACCAGTTCCGGACGACACCGGTGAGTCACATCTCGGCCTCATGGCTAAGAAGGTAGTGTATACCAGTTCGGGGACGAAACCGGTGAGTCCCATCTCGGCCTCATGGCTAAGAAGGTAGTGTATACCTGTTCGCGGACGACACCGATCAGTCCCATCTCGGCCTCATGGCTAAGAAGGTAGTGTATACCAGTTCCGGACGACACCGGTGAGCCCCTTCTCGGCCTCATGGCTAAGTAGGTGGTGTATACCAGTTCCGGACGACACCGGTGAGTCCCATCTCGGCCTCATGGCTAAGAAGGTAGTGTATACCTGTTCGCGGACGACACCGATCAGTCCCTTCTCGGCCTCATGGCTAAGAAGGTAGTGTATACCAGTTCGGGGACGAAACCGGTGAGTCCCACCTCGGCCTCATGGCTAAGAAGGTAGTGTATACCTGTTCGCGGACGACACCGATCAGTCCCATCTCGGCCTCATGGCTAAGAAGGTAGTGTATACCAGTTCCGGACGACACCGGTAAGTCCCTTCTCGGCCTCATGGCTAAGAAGGTAGTATATACCAGTTCGGGGACGACACCGATCAGTCGCATCTCGGCCTCATGGCTAAGAAGGTAGTGTATACCAGTTCCGGACGACACCGGTAAGTCCCTTCTCGGGCTCATGGCTAAGAAGGTAGTGTATACCAGTTCGGGGACGAAACCGGTGAGTCCCATCTCGGCCTCATGGCTAAGAAGGTAGTGTATACCTGTTCGCGGACGACACCGATCAGTCCCATCTCGGCCTCATTGCTAAGAAGGTAGTGTATACCAGTTCGGGGACGAAACCGGTGAGTCCCATCTCGGCCTCATGGCTAAGAAGGTAGTGTATACCTGTTCGCGGACGACACCGATCAGTCCCATCTCGGCCTCATGGCTAAGAAGGTAGTGTATACCTGTTCGCGGACAACACCGATCAGTCCCATCTCCGCCTCATGGCTAAGAAGGTAGTGTATACCAGTTCCGGACGACACCGGTGAGTCCCATCTCGGCCTCGTGGCTAAGAAGGTAGTGTATACCTGTTCGCGGACGACACCGATCAGTCCCGTCTCGGCCTCATGGCTAAGAAGGTAGTGTATACCTGTTCGCGGACAACACCGATCAGTCCCATCTCGGCCTCATGGCTAAGAAGGTAGTGTATACCAGTTCCGGACGACACCGGTGAGTCCCATCTCGGCCTCATGGCTAAGAAGGTAGTGTATACCTGTTCGCGGACGACACCGATCAGTCCCTTCTCGACCTCATGGCTAAGAAGGTAGTGTATACCAGTTCGGGGACGAAACCGGTGAGTCCCATCTCGGCTTCATGGCTAGGAAGGTAGTGTATACCTGTTCGCGGACGACACCGATCAGTCCCATCTCGGCCTCATGGCTAAGAAGGTAGTGTATACCAGTTCCGGACGACACCGGTAAGTCCCTTCTCGGCCTCATGGCTAAGAAGGTAGTGTATACCAGTTCGGGGACGAAACCGGTGAGTTCCATCTCGGCCTCATGGCTAAGATGGTAGTGTATACCAGTTCCGGGGGCACCGGTAAGTCCCTTCTCGGCCTCATGGCTAAGAAGGTAGTGTATACCAGTTCCGGACGAAACCGGTGAGTCCCATCTTGGCCTCCTGGCTAAGAAGGTAGTGTATACCTGTTCGCGGACGACACCGATCAGTCCCATCTCGGCCTCATGGCTAAGAAGGTAGTGTATACCTGTTCGCGGACAACACCGATCAGTCCCATCTCCGCCTCATGGCTAAGAAGGTAGTGTATACCAGTTCCGGACGACACCGGTGAGTCCCATCTCGGCCTCGTGGCTAAGAAGGTAGTGTATACCTGTTCGCGGACGACACCGATCAGTCCCATCTCGGCCACATGGCTAAGAAGGTAGTGTATACCTGTTCGCGGACAACACCGATCAGTCCCATCTCTGCCTCATGGCTAAGAAGGTAGTGTATACCAGTTCCGGACGACACCGGTGAGTCCCATCTCGGCCTCATGGCTAAGAAGGTAGTGTATACCTGTTCGCGGACGACACCGATCAGTCCCTTCTCGGCCTCATGGCTAAGAAGGTAGTGTATACCAGTTCGGGGACGAAACCGGTGAGTCCCATCTCGGCCTCATGGCTAAGATGGTAGTGTATACCTGTTCGCGGACGACACCGATCAGTCCCATCTCGGCCTCATGGCTAAGAAGGTAGTGTATACCAGTTCCGAACGACACCGGTAAGTCCCTTCTCGGCCTCATGGCTAAGAAGGTAGTATGTACCAGTTCGGGGACGACACCGATCAGTCCCATCTCGGCCTCATGGCTAAGAAGGTAGTGTATTCCAGTTCCGGACGACACCGGTAAGTCCCTTCTCGGCCTCATGGCTAAGTAGGTAGTGTATACCAGTTCCGGACGACACCGGTAAGTCCCTTCTCGGCCTCATGGCTAAGAAGGTAGTGTATACCTGTTCGCGGACGACACCGATCAGTCCCATCTCGGCCACATGGCTAAGAAGGTAGTGTATACCTGTTCGCGGACAACACCGATCAGTCCCATCTCTGCCTCATGGCTAAGAAGGTAGTGTATACCAGTTCCGGACGACACCGGTGAGTCCCATCTCGGCCTCATGGCTAGGAAGGTAGTGTATACCTGTTCGCGGACGACACCGATCAGTCCCTTCTCGGCCTCATGGCTAAGAAGGTAGTGCATACCAGTTCGGGGACGACACCGGTAAGTCCCTTCTCGGCCTCATGGCTAAGAAGGTAGTATATACCAGTTCGGGGACGACACCGATCAGTCCCATCTCGGCCTCATGGCTAAGAAGGTAGTGTATACCAGTTCCGGACGACACCGGTAAGTCCCTTCTCGGCCTCATGGCTAAGAAGGTAGTGTATACCAGTTCGGGGACGAAACCGGTGAGTCCCACCTCGGCCTCATGGCTAAGAAGGTAGTGTATACCTGTTCGCGGACGACACCGATCAGTCCCATCTCGGCCTCATGGCTAAGATGGTAGTGTATACCTGTTCGCGGACGACACCGATCAGTCCCATCTCGGCCTCATGGCTAAGAAGGTAGTGTATACCAGTTCGGGGACGAAACCGGTGAGTCCCACCTCGGCCTCATGGCTAAGAAGGTAGTGTATACCTGTTCGCGGACGACACCGATCAGTCCCATCTCGGCCTCATGGCTAAGAAGGTAGTGTATACCAGTTCCGGACGACACCGGTGAGCCCCTTCTCGGCCTCATGGCTAAGTAGGTAGTGTATACCTGTTCGCGGACGACACCGATCAGTCCCATCTCGGCCTCATGGCTAAGAAGGTAGTGTATACCAGTTCCGGACGACACCGGTGAGCCCCTTCTCGGCCTCATGGCTAAGTAGGTAGTGTATACCTGTTCGCGGACGACACCGATCAGTCCCATCTCGGCCTCATGGCTAAGAAGGTAGTGTATACCAGTTCGGGGACGAAACCGGTGAGTTCCATCTCGGCCTCATGGCTAAGATGGTAGTGTATACCAGTTCCGGGGGCACCGGTAAGTCCCTTCTCGGCCTCATGGCTAAGAAGGTAGTGTATACCAGTTCCGGACGAAACCGGTGAGTCCCATCTTGGCCTCCTGGCTAAGAAGGTAGTGTATACCTGTTCGCGGACGACACCGATCAGTCCCATCTCGGCCTCATGGCTAAGAAGGTAGTGTATACCAGTTCGGGGACGAAACCGGTGAGTCCCATCTCGGCCTCATGGCTAAGATGGTAGTGTATACCTGTTCGCGGACGACACCGATCAGTCCCATCTCGGCCTCATGGCTAAGAAGGTAGTGTATACCTGTTCGGGGACGACACCGATCAGTCCCTTCTCGGCCTCATGGCTAAGAAGGTAGTGTATACCAGTTCGGGGACGAAACCGGTGAGTCCCACCTCGGCCTCATGGCTAAGAAGGTAGTGTATACCTGTTCGCGGACGACACCGATCAGTCCCATCTCGGCCTCATGGCTAAGAAGGTAGTGTATACCAGTTCCGGACGACACCGGTAAGTCCCTTCTCGGCCTCATGGCTAAGAAGGTAGTGTATACCAGTTCCGGACGACACCGGTGAGTCCCATCTCGGCCTCATGGCTAAGAAGGTAGTGTATACCTGTTCGCGGACGACACCGATCAGTCCCTTCTCGACCTCATGGCAAAGAAGGTAGTGTATACCAGTTCGGGGACGAAACCGGTGAGTCCCACCTCGGCCTCATGGCTAAGAAGGTAGTGTATACCTGTTCGCGGACGACACCGATCAGTCCCATCTCGGCCTCATGGCTAAGAAGGTAGTGTATACCAGTTCCGGACGACACCGGTAAGTCCCTTCTCGGCCTCATGGCTAAGAAGGTAGTGTATACCAGTTCGGGGACGAAACCGGTGAGTCCCATCTCGGCCTTATGGCTAAGAAGGTAGTGTATACCTGTTCGCGGACGACACCGATCAGTCCCATCTCGGCCTCATGGCTAAGAAGGTAGTGTATACCAGTTCGGGGACGACACCGGTGACTCCCATCTCGGCCTCATGGCTAAGAAGGTAGTGTATACCAGTTCCGGACGACACCGGTGAGTCACATCTCGGCCTCATGGCTAAGAAGGTAGTGTATACCAGTTCGGGGACGAAACCGGTGAGTCCCATCTCGGCCTCATGGCTAAGAAGGTAGTGTATACCTGTTCGCGGACGACACCGATCAGTCCCATCTCGGCCTCATGGCTAAGAAGGTAGTGTATACCAGTTCCGGACGACACCGGTGAGCCCCTTCTCGGCCTCATGGCTAAGTAGGTAGTGTATACCAGTTCCGGACGACACCGGTGAGTCCCATCTCGGCCTCATGGCTAAGAAGGTAGTGTATACCTGTTCGCGGACGACACCGATCAGTCCCTTCTCGGCCTCATGGCTAAGAAGGTAGTGTATACCAGTTCGGGGACGAAACCGGTGAGTCCCACCTCGGCCTCATGGCTAAGAAGGTAGTGTATACCTGTTCGCGGACGACACCGATCAGTCCCATCTCGGCCTCATGGCTAAGAAGGTAGTGTATACCAGTTCCGGACGACACCGGTAAGTCCCTTCTCAGCCTCATGGCTAAGAAGGTAGTATATACCAGTTCGGGGACGACACCGATCAGTCCCATCTCGGCCTCATGGCTAAGAAGGTAGTGTATACCAGTTCCGGACGACACCGGTAAGTCCCTTCTCGGGCTCATGGCTAAGAAGGTAGTGTATACCAGTTCGGGGACGAAACCGGTGAGTCCCATCTCGGCCTCATGGCTAAGAAGGTAGTGTATACCTGTTCGCGGACGACACCGATCAGTCCCATCTCGGCCTCATTGCTAAGAAGGTAGTGTATACCAGTTCGGGGACGAAACCGGTGAGTCCCATCTCGGCCTCATGGCTAAGAAGGTAGTGTATACCTGTTCGCGGACGACACCGATCAGTCCCATCTCGGCCTCATGGCTAAGAAGGTAGTGTATACCTGTTCGCGGACAACACCGATCAGTCCCATCTCCGCCTCATGGCTAAGAAGGTAGTGTATACCAGTTCCGGACGACACCGGTGAGTCCCATCTCGGCCTCATGGCTAAGAAGGTAGTGTATTCCTGTTCGCGGACGACACCGATCAGTCCCTTCTCGACCTCATGGCTAAGAAGGTAGTGTATACCAGTTCGGGGACGAAACTGGTGAGTCCCATCTCGGCTTCATGGGTAGGAAGGTAGTGTATACCTGTTCGCGGACGACACCGATCAGTCCCATCTCGGCCTCATGGCTAAGAAGGTAGTGTATACCAGTTCCGGACGACACCGGTAAGTCCCTTCTCGGCCTCATGGCTAAGAAGGTAGTGTATACCAGTTCGGGGACGAAACCGGTGAGTTCCATCTCGGCCTCATGGCTAAGAAGGTAGTGTATACCTGTTCGCGGACGACACCGATCAGTCCCTTCTCGACCTCATGGCAAAGAAGGTAGTGTATACCAGTTCGGGGACGAAACCGGTGAGTCCCACCTCGGCCTCATGGCTAAGAAGGTAGTGTATACCTGTTCGCGGACGACACCGATCAGTCCCATCTCGGCCTCATGGCTAAGAAGGTAGTGTATACCAGTTCCGGACGACACCGGTAAGTCCCTTCTCGGCCTCATGGCTAAGAAGGTAGTGTATACCAGTTCGGGGACGAAACCGGTGAGTCCCATCTCGGCCTTATGGCTAAGAAGGTAGTGTATACCTGTTCGCGGACGACACCGATCAGTCCCATCTCGGCCTCATGGCTAAGAAGGTAGTGTATACCAGTTCGGGGACGACACCGGTGACTCCCATCTCGGCCTCATGGCTAAGAAGGTAGTGTATACCAGTTCCGGACGACACCGGTGAGTCACATCTCGGCCTCATGGCTAAGAAGGTAGTGTATACCAGTTCGGGGACGAAACCGGTGAGTCCCATCTCGGCCTCATGGCTAAGAAGGTAGTGTATACCTGTTCGCGGACGACACCGATCAGTCCCATCTCGGCCTCATGGCTAAGAAGGTAGTGTATACCAGTTCCGGACGACACCGGTGAGCCCCTTCTCGGCCTCATGGCTAAGTAGGTAGTGTATACCAGTTCCGGACGACACCGGTGAGTCCCATCTCGGCCTCATGGCTAAGAAGGTAGTGTATACCTGTTCGCGGACGACACCGATCAGTCCCTTCTCGGCCTCATGGCTAAGAAGGTAGTGTATTCCTGTTCGCGGACGACACCGATCAGTCCCTTCTCGACCTCATGGCTAAGAAGGTAGTGTATACCAGTTCGGGGACGAAACTGGTGAGTCCCATCTCGGCTTCATGGCTAGGAAGGTAGTGTATACCTGTTCGCGGACGACACCGATCAGTCCCATCTCGGCCTCATGGCTAAGAAGGTAGTGTATACCAGTTCCGGACGACACCGGTAAGTCCCTTCTCGGCCTCATGGCTAAGAAGGTAGTGTATACCAGTTCCGGACGACACCGGTGAGTCCCATCTCGGCCTCATGGCTAAGAAGGTAGTGTATACCTGTTCGCGGACGACACCGATCAGTCCCTTCTCGGCCTCATGGCTAAGAAGGTAGTGTATACCAGTTCGGGGACGAAACCGGTGAGTTCCATCTCGGCCTCATGGCTAAGATGGTAGTGTATACCAGTTCCGGGGGCACCGGTAAGTCCCTTCTCGGCCTCATGGCTAAGAAGGTAGTGTATACCAGTTCCGGACGAAACCGGTGAGTCCCATCTTGGCCTCCTGGCCAAGATGGTAGTGTATACCTGTTCGCGGACGACACCGATCAGTCCCATCTCGGCCTCATGGCTAAGAAGGTAGTGTATACCTGTTCGCGGACGACACCGATCAGTCCCATCTCGGCCTCGTGGCTAAGAAGGCAGTGTATACCTGTTCGCGGACGACACCGATCAGTCCCATCTCGGCCTCATGGCTAAGAAGGTAGTGTATACCAGTTCCGGACGACACCGGTGAGCCCCTTCTCGGCCTCATGGCTAAGTAGGTAGTGTATACCAGTTCCGGACGACACCGGTAAGTCCCTTCTCGGCCTCATGGCTAAGAAGGTAGTGTATACCTGTTCGCGGACGACACCGATCAGTCCCATCTCGGCCACATGGCTAAGAAGGTAGTGTATACCTGTTCGCGGACAACACCGATCAGTCCCATCTCTGAATCATGGCTAAGAAGGTAGTGTATACCAGTTCCGGACGACACCGGTGAGTCCCATCTCGGCCTCATGGCTAAGAAGGTAGTGTATACCTGTTCGCGGACGACACCGATCAGTCCCTTCTCGGCCTCATGGCTAAGAAGGTAGTGCATACCAGTTCGGGGACGACACCGGTAAGTCCCTTCTCGGCCTCATGGCTAAGAAGGTAGTATATACCAGTTCGGGGACGACACCGATCAGTCCCATCTCGGCCTCATGGCTAAGAAGGTAGTGTATACCAGTTCCGGACGACACCGGTAAGTCCCTTCTCGGCCTCATGGCTAAGAAGGTAGTGTATACCAGTTCGGGGACGAAACCGGTGAGTCCCATCTCGGCCTCATGGCTAAGAAGGTAGTGTATACCTGTTCGCGGACGACACCGATCAGTCCCTTCTCGGCGTCATGGCTAAGAAGGTGGTGCATACCAGTTCGGGGACGACACCGGTAAGTCCCTTCTCGGCCTCATGGCTAAGAAGGTAGTATATACCAGTTCGGGGACGACACCGATCAGTCCCATCTCGGCCTCATGGCTAAGAAGGTAGTGTATACCAGTTCCGGACGACACCGGTAAGTCCCTTCTCGGCCTCATGGCTAAGAAGGTAGTGTATACCAGTTCGGGGACGAAACCGGTGAGTCCCACCTCGGCCTCATGGCTAAGAAGGTAGTGTATACCTGTTCGCGGACGACACCGATCAGTCCCATCTCGGCCTCATGGCTAAGATGGTAGTGTATACCTGTTCGCGGACGACACCGATCAGTCCCATCTCGGCCTCATGGCTAAGAAGGTAGTGTATACCAGTTCGGGGACGAAACCGGTGAGTCCCACCTCGGCCTCATGGCTAAGAAGGTAGTGTATACCTGTTCGCGGACGACACCGATCAGTCCCATCTCGGCCTCATGGCTAAGAAGGTAGTGTATACCAGTTCCGGACGACACCGGTGAGCCCCTTCTCGGCCTCATGGCTAAGTAGGTAGTGTATACCTGTTCGCGGACGACACCGATCAGTCCCATCTCGGCCTCATGGCTAAGAAGGTAGTGTATACCAGTTCCGGACGACACCGGTGAGCCCCTTCTCGGCCTCATGGCTAAGTAGGTAGTGTATACCTGTTCGCGGACGACACCGATCAGTCCCATCTCGGCCTCATGGCTAAGAAGGTAGTGTATACCAGTTCGGGGACGAAACCGGTGAGTTCCATCTCGGCCTCATGGCTAAGATGGTAGTGTATACCAGTTCCGGGGGCACCGGTAAGTCCCTTCTCGGCCTCATGGCTAAGAAGGTAGTGTATACCAGTTCCGGACGAAACCGGTGAGTCCCATCTTGGCCTCCTGGCTAAGAAGGTAGTGTATACCTGTTCGCGGACGACACCGATCAGTCCCATCTCGGCCTCATGGCTAAGAAGGTAGTGTATACCAGTTCGGGGACGAAACCGGTGAGTCCCATCTCGGCCTCATGGCTAAGATGGTAGTGTATACCTGTTCGCGGACGACACCGATCAGTCCCATCTCGGCCTCATGGCTAAGAAGGTAGTGTATACCTGTTCGCGGACGACACCGATCAGTCCCTTCTCGGCCTCATGGCTAAGAAGGTAGTGTATACCAGTTCGGGGACGAAACCGGTGAGTCCCACCTCGGCCTCATGGCTAAGAAGGTAGTGTATACCTGTTCGCGGACGACACCGATCAGTCCCATCTCGGCCTCATGGCTAAGAAGGTAGTGTATACCAGTTCCGGACGACACCGGTAAGTCCCTTCTCGGCCTCATGGCTAAGAAGGTAGTGTATACCAGTTCGGGGACGAAACCGGTGAGTCCCACCTCGGCCTCATGGCTAAGAAGGTAGTGTATACCTGTTCGCGGACGACACCGATCAGTCCCATCTCGGCCTCATGGCTAAGAAGGTAGTGTATACCAGTTCCGGACGACACCGGTAAGTCCCTTCTCGGCCTCATGGCTAAGAAGGTAGTGTATACCAGTTCCGGACGACACCGGTGAGTCCCATCTCGGCCTCATGGCTAAGAAGGTAGTGTATACCTGTTCGCGGACGACACCGATCAGTCCCTTCTCGACCTCATGGCTAAGAAGGTAGTGTATACCAGTTCGGGGACGAAACCGGTGAGTCCCACCTCGGCCTCATGGCTAAGAAGGTAGTGTATACCTGTTCGCGGACGACACCGATCAGTCCCATCTCGGCCTCATGGCTAAGAAGGTAGTGTATACCAGTTCCGGACGACACCGGTAAGTCCCTTCTCGGCCTCATGGCTAAGAAGGTAGTGTATACCAGTTCGGGGACGAAACCGGTGAGTCCCATCTCGGCCTTATGGCTAAGAAGGTAGTGTATACCTGTTCGCGGACGACACCGATCAGTCCCATCTCGGCCTCATGGCTAAGAAGGTAGTGTATACCAGTTCGGGGACGACACCGGTGACTCCCATCTCGGCCTCATGGCTAAGAAGGTAGTGTATACCAGTTCCGGACGACACCGGTGAGTCACATCTCGGCCTCATGGCTAAGAAGGTAGTGTATACCAGTTCGGGGACGAAACCGGTGAGTCCCATCTCGGCCTCATGGCTAAGAAGGTAGTGTATACCTGTTCGCGGACGACACCGATCAGTCCCATCTCGGCCTCATGGCTAAGAAGGTAGTGTATACCAGTTCCGGACGACACCGGTGAGCCCCTTCTCGGCCTCATGGCTAAGTAGGTAGTGTATACCAGTTCCGGACGACACCGGTGAGTCCCATCTCGGCCTCATGGCTAAGAAGGTAGTGTATACCTGTTCGCGGACGACACCGATCAGTCCCTTCTCGGCCTCATGGCTAAGAAGGTAGTGTATACCAGTTCGGGGACGAAACCGGTGAGTCCCACCTCGGCCTCATGGCTAAGAAGGTAGTGTATACCTGTTCGCGGACGACACCGATCAGTCCCATCTCGGCCTCATGGCTAAGAAGGTAGTGTATACCAGTTCCGGACGACACCGGTAAGTCCCTTCTCGGCCTCATGGCTAAGAAGGTAGTATATACCAGTTCGGGGACGACACCGATCAGTCCCATCTCGGCCTCATGGCTAAGAAGGTAGTGTATACCAGTTCCGGACGACACCGGTAAGTCCCTTCTCGGGCTCATGGCTAAGAAGGTAGTGTATACCAGTTCGGGGACGAAACCGGTGAGTCCCATCTCGGCCTCATGGCTAAGAAGGTAGTGTATACCTGTTCGCGGACGACACCGATCAGTCCCATCTCGGCCTCATTGCTAAGAAGGTAGTGTATACCAGTTCGGGGACGAAACCGGTGAGTCCCATCTCGGCCTCATGGCTAAGAAGGTAGTGTATACCTGATCGCGGACGACACCGATCAGTCCCATCACGGCCTCATGGCTAAGAAGGTAGTGTATACCTGTTCGCGGACAACACCGATCAGTCCCATCTCCGCCTCATGGCTAAGAAGGTAGTGTATACCAGTTCCGGACGACACCGGTGAGTCCCATCTCGGCCTCGTGGCTAAGAAGGTAGTGTATACCTGTTCGCGGACGACACCGATCAGTCCCGTCTCGGCCTCATGGCTAAGAAGGTAGTGTATACCTGTTCGCGGACAACACCGATCAGTCCCATCTCGGCCTCATGGCTAAGAAGGTAGTGTATACCAGTTCCGGACGACACCGGTGAGTCCCATCTCGGCCTCATGGCTAAGAAGGTAGTGTATTCCTGTTCGCGGACGACACCGATCAGTCCCTTCTCGACCTCATGGCTAAGAAAGTAGTGTATACCAGTTCGGGGACGAAACTGGTGAGTCCCATCTCGGCTTCATGGCTAGGAAGGTAGTGTATACCTGTTCGCGGACGACACCGATCAGTCCCATCTCGGCCTCATGGCTAAGAAGGTAGTGTATACCAGTTCCGGACGACACCGGTAAGTCCCTTCTCGGCCTCATGGCTAAGAAGGTAGTGTACACCAGTTCGGGGACGAAACCGGTGAGTTCCATCTCGGCCTCATGGCTAAGATGGTAGTGTATACCAGTTCCGGGGGCACCGGTAAGTCCCTTCTCGGCCTCATGGCGAAGAAGGTAGTGTATACCAGTTCCGGACGAAACCGGTGAGTCCCATCTTGGCCTCCTGGCCAAGATGGTAGTGTATACCTGTTCGCGGACGACACCGATCAGTCCCATCTCGGCCTCATGGCTAAGAAGGTAGTGTATACCTGTTCGCGGACGACACCGATCAGTCCCATCTCGGCCTCGTGGCTAAGAAGGCAGTGTATACCTGTTCGCGGACGACACCGATCAGTCCCATCTCGGCCTCATGGCTAAGAAGGTAGTGTATACCAGTTCCGGACGACACCGGTGAGCCCCTTCTCGGCCTCATGGCTAAGTAGGTAGTGTATACCAGTTCCGGACGACACCGGTAAGTCCCTTCTCGGCCTCATGGCTAAGAAGGTAGTGTATACCTGTTCGCGGACGACACCGATCAGTCCCATCTCGGCCACATGGCTAAGAAGGTAGTGTATACCTGTTCGCGGACAACACCGATCAGTCCCATCTCTGAATCATGGCTAAGAAGGTAGTGTATACCAGTTCCGGACGACACCGGTGAGTCCCATCTCGGCCTCATGGCTAAGAAGGTAGTGTATACCTGTTCGCGGACGACACCGATCAGTCCCTTCTCGGCCTCATGGCTAAGAAGGTAGTGCATACCAGTTCGGGGACGACACCGGTAAGTCCCTTCTCGGCCTCATGGCTAAGAAGGTAGTATATACCAGTTCGGGGACGACACCGATCAGTCCCATCTCGGCCTCATGGCTAAGAAGGTAGTGTATACCAGTTCCGGACGACACCGGTAAGTCCCTTCTCGGCCTCATGGCTAAGAAGGTAGTGTATACCAGTTCGGGGACGAAACCGGTGAGTCCCATCTCGGCCTCATGGCTAAGAAGGTAGTGTATACCTGTTCGCGGACGACACCGATCAGTCCCATCTCGGCCTCATGGCTAAGAAGGTAGTGTATACCAGTTCGGGGACGAAACCGGTGAGTCCCATCTTGGCCTCCTGGCTAAGAAGGTAGTGTATACCTGTTCGCGGACGACACCGATCAGTCCCATCTCGGCCTCATGGCTAAGAAAGTAGTGTATACCAGTTCGGGGACGAAACCGGTGAGTCCCATCTCGGCCTCATGGCTAAGATGGTAGTGTATACCTGTTCGCGGACGACACCGATCAGTCCCATCTCGGCCTCATGGCTAAGAAGGTAGTGTATACCAGTTCCGGACGACACCGGTGAGTCCCATCTCGGCCTCATGGCTAAGAAGGTAGTGTATACCAGTTCGGGGACGAAACCGGTGAGTCCCACCTCGGCCTCATGGCTAAGAAGGTAGTGTATACCTGTTCGGGGACGAAACCGGTGAGTCCCATCTCGGCTTCATGGCTAGGAAGGTAGTGTATACCTATTCGCGGACGACACCGATCAGTCCCATCTCGGCCTCATGGCTAAGATGGTAGTGTATACCAGTTCCGGACGACACCGGTGAGTCCCTTCTCGGCCTCATGGCTAAGTAGGTAGTGTATACCAGTTCCGGACGACACCGGTAAGTCCCTTCTCGGCCTCATGGCTAAGAAGGTAGTGTATACCTGTTCGCGGACGACACCGATCAGTCCCATCTCGGCCACATGGCTAAGAAGGTAGTGTATACCTGTTCGCGGACAACACCGATCAGTCCCATCTCTGCCTCATGGCTAAGAAGGTAGTGTATACCAGTTCCGGACGACACCGGTGAGTCCCATCTCGGTCTCATGGCTAAGAAGGTAGTGTATACCTGTTCGCGGACGACACCGATCAGTCCCTTCTCGGCCTCATGGCTAAGAAGGTAGTGTATACCAGTTCGGGGACGAAACCGGTGAGTCCCACCTCGGCCTCATGGCTAAGAAGGTAGTGTATACCTGTTCGCGGACGACACCGATCAGTCCCATCTCGGCCTCATGGCTAAGAAGGTAGTGTATACCAGTTCCGGACGACACCGGTAAGTCCCTTCTCGGCCTCATGGCTAAGAAGGTAGTATGTACCAGTTCGGGGACGACACCGATCAGTCCCATCTCGGCCTCATGGCTAAGAAGGTAGTGTATACCAGTTCCGGACGACACCGGTAAGTCCCTTCTCGGCCTCATGGCTAAGAAGGTAGTGTATACCAGTTCGGGGACGAAACCGGTGAGTCCCACCTCGGCCTCATGGCTAAGAAGGTAGTGTATACCTGTTCGCGGACGACACCGATCAGTCCCATCTCGGCCTCATGGCTAAGAAGGTAGTGTATACCAGTTCGGGGACGAAACCGGTGAGTCCCATCTTGGCCTCCTGGCTAAGAAGGTAGTGTATACCTGTTCGCGGACGACACCGATCAGTCCCATCTCGGCCTCATGGCTAAGAAGGTAGTGTATACCAGTTCGGGGACGAAACCGGTGAGTCCCATCTCGGCCTCATGGCTAAGATGGTAGTGTATACCTGTTCGCGGACGACACCGATCAGTCCCATCTCGGCCTCATGGCTAAGAAGGTAGTGTATACCAGTTCCGGACGACACCGGTGAGTCCCATCTCGGCCTCATGGCTAAGACAGTAGTGTATACCAGTTCGGGGACGAAACCGGTGAGTCCCATCTCGGCCTCATGGCTAAGATGGTAGTGTATACCAGTTCCGGGGGCACCGGCAAGTCCCTTCTCGGCCTCATGGCTAAGAAGGTAGTGTATACCAGTTCGGGGACGAAACCGGTGAGTCCCATCTCGGCCTCATGGCTAAGATGGTAGTGTATACCTGTTCGCGGACGACACCGATCAGTCCCATCTCGGCCTCATGGCTAAGAAGGTAGTGTATACCAGTTCGGGGACGAAACCGGTGAGTCCCATCTCGGCCTCATGGCTAAGATGGTAGTGTATACCTGTTCGCGGACGACACCGATCAGTCCCATCTCGGCCTCATGGCTAAGAAGGTAGTGTATACCAGTTCCGGAAGACACCGGTGAGTCCCATCTCGGCCTCATGGCTAAGAAGGTAGTGTATACCAGTTCGGGGACGAAACCGGTGAGTCCCACCTCGGCCTCATGGCTAAGAAGGTAGTGTATACCTGTTCGCGGACGACACCGATCAGTCCCATCTCGGCCTCATGGCTAAGAAGGTAGTGTATACCAGTTCCGGACGACACCGGTAAGTCCCTTCTCGGCCTCATGGCTAAGAAGGTAGTGTATACCAGTTCGGGGACGAAACCGGTGAGTCCCATCTCGGCCTCATGGCTAAGAAGGTAGTGTATACCTGTTCGCGGACGACACCGATCAGTCCCATCTCGGCCTCATGGCTAAGAAGGTAGTGTATACCAGTTCCGGACGACACCGTTGAGTCCCTTCTCGGCCTCATGGCTAAGTAGGTAGTGTATACCAATTCGCGGACGACACCGATCAGTCCCATCTCGGCCTCATGGCTAAGAAGGTAGTGTATACCTGTTCGCGGACGACACCGATCAGTCCCTTCTCGGCCTCATGGCTAAGAAGGTAGTGTATACCAGTTCGGGGACGAAACCGGTGAGTCCCACCTCGGCCTCATGGCTAAGAAGGTAGTGTATACCTGTTCGCGGACGACACCGATCAGTCCCATCTCGGCCTCATGGCTAAGAAGGTAGTGTATACCAGTTCCGGACGACACCGGTAAGTCCCTTCTCGGCCTCATGGCTAAGAAGGTAGTGTATACCAGTTCGGGGACGAAACCGGTGAGTCCCATCTCGGCCTCATGGCTAAGAAGGTAGTGTATACCTGTTCGCGGACGACACCGATCAGACCCATCTCGGCCTCATGGCTAAGAAGGTAGTGTATACCAGTTCGGGGACGACACCGGTGAGTCCCATCTCGGCCTCATGGCTAAGAAGGTAGTGTATACCAGTTCCGGACGACACCGGTAAGTCCCTTCTCGGCCTCATGGCTAAGAAGGTAGTGTATACCAGTTCGGGGACGAAACCGGTGAGTCCCATCTCGGCTTCATGGCTAGGAAGGTAGTGTATACCTATTCGCGGACGACACCGATCAGTCCCATCTCGGCCTCATGGCTAAGATGGTAGTGTATACCAGTTCCGGACGACACCGGTGAGCCCCTTCTCGGCCTCATGGCTAAGTAGGTAGTGTATACCAGTTCCGGACGACACCGGTAAGTCCCTTCTCGGCCTCATGGCTAAGAAGGTAGTGTATACCTGTTCGCGGACGACACCGATCAGTCCCATCTCGGCCACATGGCTAAGAAGGTAGTGTATACCTGTTCGCGGACAACACCGATCAGTCCCATCTCTGCCTCATGGCTAAGAAGGTAGTGTATACCAGTTCCGGACGACACCGGTGAGTCCCATCTCGGTCTCATGGCTAAGAAGGTAGTGTATACCTGTTCGCGGACGACACCGATCAGTCCCTTCTCGGCCTCATGGCTAAGAAGGTAGTGTATACCAGTTCGGGGACGAAACCGGTGAGTCCCACCTCGGCCTCATGGCTAAGAAGGTAGTGTATACCTGTTCGCGGACGACACCGATCAGTCCCATCTCGGCCTCATGGCTAAGAAGGTAGTGTATACCAGTTCCGGACGACACCGGTAAGTCCCTTCTCGGCCTCATGGCTAAGAAGGTAGTATGTACCAGTTCGGGGACGACACCGATCAGTCCCATCTCGGCCTCATGGCTAAGAAGGTAGTGTATACCAGTTCCGGACGACACCGGTAAGTCCCTTCTCGGCCTCATGGCTAAGAAGGTAGTGTATACCAGTTCGGGGACGAAACCGGTGAGTCCCACCTCGGCCTCATGGCTAAGAAGGTAGTGTATACCTGTTCGCGGACGACACCGATCAGTCCCATCTCGGCCTCATGGCTAAGAAGGTAGTGTATACCAGTTCGGGGACGAAACCGGTGAGTCCCATCTTGGCCTCCTGGCTAAGAAGGTAGTGTATACCTGTTCGCGGACGACACCGATCAGTCCCATCTCGGCCTCATGGCTAAGAAGGTACTGTATACCAGTTCGGGGACGAAACCGTTGAGTCCCATCTCGGCCTCATGGCTAAGATGGTAGTGTATACCTGTTCGCGGACGACACCGATCAGTCCCATCTCGGCCTCATGGCTAAGAAGGTAGTGTATACCAATTCCGGACGACACCGGTGAGTCCCATCTCGGCCTCATGGCTAAGAAGGTAGTGTATACCAGTTCGGGGACGAAACCGGTGAGTCCCATCTCGGCCTCATGGCTAAGATGGTAGTGTATACCAGTTCCGGGGGCACCGGTAAGTCCCTTCTCGGCCTCATGGCTAAGAAGGTAGTGTATACCAGTTCGGGGACGAAACCGGTGAGTCCCATCTCGGCCTCATGGCTAAGATGGTAGTGTATACCTGTTCGCGGACGACACCGATCAGTCCCATCTCGGCCTCATGGCTAAGAAGGTAGTGTATACCTGTTCGCGGACGACACCGATCAGTCCCGTCTCGGCCTCATGGCTAAGAAGGTAGTGTATACCTGTTCGCGGACAACACCGATCAGTCCCATCTCGGCCTCATGGCTAAGAAGGTAGTGTATACCAGTTCCGGACGACACCGGTGAGTCCCATCTCGGCCTCATGGCTAAGAAGGTAGTGTATTCCTGTTCGCGGACGACACCGATCAGTCCCTTCTCGACCTCATGGCTAAGAAGGTAGTGTATACCAGTTCGGGGACGAAACTGGTGAGTCCCATCTCGGCTTCATGGCTAGGAAGGTAGTGTATACCTGTTCGCGGACGACACCGATCAGTCCCATCTCGGCCTCATGGCTAAGAAGGTAGTGTATACCAGTTCCGGACGACACCGGTAAGTCCCTTCTCGGCCTCATGGCTAAGAAGGTAGTGTATACCAGTTCGGGGACGAAACCGGTGAGTTCCATCTCGGCCTCATGGCTAAGATGGTAGTGTATACCAGTTCCGGGGGCACCGGTAAGTCCCTTCTCGGCCTCATGGCTAAGAAGGTAGTGTATACCAGTTCCGGACGAAACCGGTGAGTCCCATCTTGGCCTCCTGGCCAAGATGGTAGTGTATACCTGTTCGCGGACGACACCGATCAGTCCCATCTCGGCCTCATGGCTAAGAAGGTAGTGTATACCTGTTCGCGGACGACACCGATCAGTCCCATCTCGGCCTCGTGGCTAAGAAGGCAGTGTATACCTGTTCGCGGACGACACCGATCAGTCCCATCTCGGCCTCATGGCTAAGAAGGTAGTGTATACCAGTTCCGGACGACACCGGTGAGCCCCTTCTCGGCCTCATGGCTAAGTAGGTAGTGTATACCAGTTCCGGACGACACCGGTAAGTCCCTTCTCGGCCTCATGGCTAAGAAGGTAGTGTATACCTGTTCGCGGACGACACCGATCAGTCCCATCTCGGCCACATGGCTAAGAAGGTAGTGTATACCTGTTCGCGGACAACACCGATCAGTCCCATCTCTGAATCATGGCTAAGAAGGTAGTGTATACCAGTTCCGGACGACACCGGTGAGTCCCATCTCGGCCTCATGGCTAAGAAGGTAGTGTATACCTGTTCGCGGACGACACCGATCAGTCCCTTCTCGGCCTCATGGCTAAGAAGGTAGTGCATACCAGTTCGGGGACGACACCGGTAAGTCCCTTCTCGGCCTCATGGCTAAGAAGGTAGTATATACCAGTTCGGGGACGACACCGATCAGTCCCATCTCGGCCTCATGGCTAAGAAGGTAGTGTATACCAGTTCCGGACGACACCGGTAAGTCCCTTCTCGGCCTCATGGCTAAGAAGGTAGTGTATACCAGTTCGGGGACGAAACCGGTGAGTCCCATCTCGGCCTCATGGCTAAGAAGGTAGTGTATACCAGTTCGGGGACGAAACCGGTGAGTCCCATCTTGGCCTCCTGGCTAAGAAGGTAGTGTATACCAGTTCCGGGGGCACCGGTAAGTCCCTTCTCGGCCTCATGGCAAAGAAGGTAGTGTATACCAGTTCGGGGACGAAACCGGTGAGTCCCATCTTGGCCTCCTGGCTAAGAAGGTAGTGTATACCTGTTCGCGGACGACACCGATCAGTCCCATCTCGGCCTCATGGCTAAGAAAGTAGTGTATACCAGTTCGGGGACGAAACCGGTGAGTCCCATCTCGGCCTCATGGCTAAGATGGTAGTGTATACCTGTTCGCGGACGACACCGATCAGTCCCATCTCGGCCTCATGGCTAAGAAGGTAGTGTATACCAGTTCCGGACGACACCGGTGAGTCCCATCTCGGCCTCATGGCTAAGAAGGTAGTGTATACCAGTTCGGGGACGAAACCGGTGAGTCCCACCTCGGCCTCATGGCTAAGAAGGTAGTGTATACCTGTTCGGGGACGAAACCGGTGAGTCCCATCTCGGCTTCATGGCTAGGAAGGTAGTGTATACCTATTCGCGGACGACACCGATCAGTCCCATCTCGGCCTCATGGCTAAGATGGTAGTGTATACCAGTTCCGGACGACACCGGTGAGTCCCTTCTCGGCCTCATGGCTAAGTAGGTAGTGTATACCAGTTCCGGACGACACCGGTAAGTCCCTTCTCGGCCTCATGGCTAAGAAGGTAGTGTATACCTGTTCGCGGACGACACCGATCAGTCCCATCTCGGCCACATGGCTAAGAAGGTAGTGTATACCTGTTCGCGGACAACACCGATCAGTCCCATCTCTGCCTCATGGCTAAGAAGGTAGTGTATACCAGTTCCGGACGACACCGGTGAGTCCCATCTCGGTCTCATGGCTAAGAAGGTAGTGTATACCTGTTCGCGGACGACACCGATCAGTCCCTTCTCGGCCTCATGGCTAAGAAGGTAGTGTATACCAGTTCGGGGACGAAACCGGTGAGTCCCACCTCGGCCTCATGGCTAAGAAGGTAGTGTATACCTGTTCGCGGACGACACCGATCAGTCCCATCTCGGCCTCATGGCTAAGAAGGTAGTGTATACCAGTTCCGGACGACACCGGTAAGTCCCTTCTCGGCCTCATGGCTAAGAAGGTAGTATGTACCAGTTCGGGGACGACACCGATCAGTCCCATCTCGGCCTCATGGCTAAGAAGGTAGTGTATACCAGTTCCGGACGACACCGGTAAGTCCCTTCTCGGCCTCATGGCTAAGAAGGTAGTGTATACCAGTTCGGGGACGAAACCGGTGAGTCCCACCTCGGCCTCATGGCTAAGAAGGTAGTGTATACCTGTTCGCGGACGACACCGATCAGTCCCATCTCGGCCTCATGGCTAAGAAGGTAGTGTATACCAGTTCGGGGACGAAACCGGTGAGTCCCATCTTGGCCTCCTGGCTAAGAAGGTAGTGTATACCTGTTCGCGGACGACACCGATCAGTCCCATCTCGGCCTCATGGCTAAGAAGGTAGTGTATACCAGTTCGGGGACGAAACCGGTGAGTCCCATCTCGGCCTCATGGCTAAGATGGTAGTGTATACCTGTTCGCGGACGACACCGATCAGTCCCATCTCGGCCTCATGGCTAAGAAGGTAGTGTATACCAGTTCCGGACGACACCGGTGAGTCCCATCTCGGCCTCATGGCTAAGACAGTAGTGTATACCAGTTCGGGGACGAAACCGGTGAGTCCCATCTCGGCCTCATGGCTAAGATGGTAGTGTATACCAGTTCCGGGGGCACCGGCAAGTCCCTTCTCGGCCTCATGGCTAAGAAGGTAGTGTATACCAGTTCGGGGACGAAACCGGTGAGTCCCATCTCGGCCTCATGGCTAAGATGGTAGTGTATACCTGTTCGCGGACGACACCGATCAGTCCCATCTCGGCCTCATGGCTAAGAAGGTAGTGTATACCAGTTCGGGGACGAAACCGGTGAGTCCCATCTCGGCCTCATGGCTAAGATGGTAGTGTATACCTGTTCGCGGACGACACCGATCAGTCCCATCTCGGCCTCATGGCTAAGAAGGTAGTGTATACCAGTTCCGGAAGACACCGGTGAGTCCCATCTCGGCCTCATGGCTAAGAAGGTAGTGTATACCAGTTCGGGGACGAAACCGGTGAGTCCCACCTCGGCCTCATGGCTAAGAAGGTAGTGTATACCTGTTCGCGGACGACACCGATCAGTCCCATCTCGGCCTCATGGCTAAGAAGGTAGTGTATACCAGTTCCGGACGACACCGGTAAGTCCCTTCTCGGCCTCATGGCTAAGAAGGTAGTGTATACCAGTTCGGGGACGAAACCGGTGAGTCCCATCTCGGCCTCATGGCTAAGAAGGTAGTGTATACCTGTTCGCGGACGACACCGATCAGTCCCATCTCGGCCTCATGGCTAAGAAGGTAGTGTATACCAGTTCCGGACGACACCGGTGAGTCCCTTCTCGGCCTCATGGCTAAGTAGGTAGTGTATACCAATTCGCGGACGACACCGATCAGTCCCATCTCGGCCTCATGGCTAAGAAGGTAGTGTATACCAGTTCGGGGACGAAACCGGTGAGTCCCACCTCGGCCTCATGGCTAAGAAGGTAGTGTATACCTGTTCGGGGACGAAACCGGTGAGTCCCATCTCGGCTTCATGGCTAGGAAGGTAGTGTATACCTATTCGCGGACGACACCGATCAGTCCCATCTCGGCCTCATGGCTAAGATGGTAGTGTATACCAGTTCCGGACGACACCGGTGAGTCCCTTCTCGGCCTCATGGCTAAGTAGGTAGTGTATACCAGTTCCGGACGACACCGGTAAGTCCCTTCTCGGCCTCATGGCTAAGAAGGTAGTGTATACCTGTTCGCGGACGACACCGATCAGTCCCATCTCGGCCACATGGCTAAGAAGGTAGTGTATACCTGTTCGCGGACAACACCGATCAGTCCCATCTCTGCCTCATGGCTAAGAAGGTAGTGTATACCAGTTCCGGACGACACCGGTGAGTCCCATCTCGGTCTCATGGCTAAGAAGGTAGTGTATACCTGTTCGCGGACGACACCGATCAGTCCCTTCTCGGCCTCATGGCTAAGAAGGTAGTGTATACCAGTTCGGGGACGAAACCGGTGAGTCCCACCTCGGCCTCATGGCTAAGAAGGTAGTGTATACCTGTTCGCGGACGACACCGATCAGTCCCATCTCGGCCTCATGGCTAAGAAGGTAGTGTATACCAGTTCCGGACGACACCGGTAAGTCCCTTCTCGGCCTCATGGCTAAGAAGGTAGTATGTACCAGTTCGGGGACGACACCGATCAGTCCCATCTCGGCCTCATGGCTAAGAAGGTAGTGTATACCAGTTCCGGACGACACCGGTAAGTCCCTTCTCGGCCTCATGGCTAAGAAGGTAGTGTATACCAGTTCGGGGACGAAACCGGTGAGTCCCACCTCGGCCTCATGGCTAAGAAGGTAGTGTATACCTGTTCGCGGACGACACCGATCAGTCCCATCTCGGCCTCATGGCTAAGAAGGTAGTGTATACCAGTTCGGGGACGAAACCGGTGAGTCCCATCTTGGCCTCCTGGCTAAGAAGGTAGTGTATACCTGTTCGCGGACGACACCGATCAGTCCCATCTCGGCCTCATGGCTAAGAAGGTAGTGTATACCAGTTCGGGGACGAAACCGGTGAGTCCCATCTCGGCCTCATGGCTAAGATGGTAGTGTATACCTGTTCGCGGACGACACCGATCAGTCCCATCTCGGCCTCATGGCTAAGAAGGTAGTGTATACCAGTTCCGGACGACACCGGTGAGTCCCATCTCGGCCTCATGGCTAAGACAGTAGTGTATACCAGTTCGGGGACGAAACCGGTGAGTCCCATCTCGGCCTCATGGCTAAGATGGTAGTGTATACCAGTTCCGGGGGCACCGGCAAGTCCCTTCTCGGCCTCATGGCTAAGAAGGTAGTGTATACCAGTTCGGGGACGAAACCGGTGAGTCCCATCTCGGCCTCATGGCTAAGATGGTAGTGTATACCTGTTCGCGGACGACACCGATCAGTCCCATCTCGGCCTCATGGCTAAGAAGGTAGTGTATACCAGTTCGGGGACGAAACCGGTGAGTCCCATCTCGGCCTCATGGCTAAGATGGTAGTGTATACCTGTTCGCGGACGACACCGATCAGTCCCATCTCGGCCTCATGGCTAAGAAGGTAGTGTATACCAGTTCCGGAAGACACCGGTGAGTCCCATCTCGGCCTCATGGCTAAGAAGGTAGTGTATACCAGTTCGGGGACGAAACCGGTGAGTCCCACCTCGGCCTCATGGCTAAGAAGGTAGTGTATACCTGTTCGCGGACGACACCGATCAGTCCCATCTCGGCCTCATGGCTAAGAAGGTAGTGTATACCAGTTCCGGACGACACCGGTAAGTCCCTTCTCGGCCTCATGGCTAAGAAGGTAGTGTATACCAGTTCGGGGACGAAACCGGTGAGTCCCATCTCGGCCTCATGGCTAAGAAGGTAGTGTATACCTGTTCGCGGACGACACCGATCAGTCCCATCTCGGCCTCATGGCTAAGAAGGTAGTGTATACCAGTTCCGGACGACACCGGTGAGTCCCTTCTCGGCCTCATGGCTAAGTAGGTAGTGTATACCAATTCGCGGACGACACCGATCAGTCCCATCTCGGCCTCATGGCTAAGAAGGTAGTGTATACCTGTTCGCGGACGACACCGATCAGTCCCTTCTCGGCCTCATGGCTAAGAAGGTAGTGTATACCAGTTCGGGGACGAAACCGGTGAGTCCCACCTCGGCCTCATGGCTAAGAAGGTAGTGTATACCTGTTCGCGGACGACACCGATCAGTCCCATCTCGGCCTCATGGCTAAGATGGTAGTGTATACCTGTTCGCGGACGACACCGATCAGTCCCATCTCGGCCTCATGGCTAAGAAGGTAGTGTATACCAGTTCCGGACGACACCGGTGAGTCCCATCTCGGCCTCATGGCTAAGACAGTAGTGTATACCAGTTCGGGGACGAAACCGGTGAGTCCCATCTCGGCCTCATGGCTAAGATGGTAGTGTATACCAGTTCCGGGGGCACCGGCAAGTCCCTTCTCGGCCTCATGGCTAAGAAGGTAGTGTATACCAGTTCGGGGACGAAACCGGTGAGTCCCATCTCGGCCTCATGGCTAAGATGGTAGTGTATACCTGTTCGCGGACGACACCGATCAGTCCCATCTCGGCCTCATGGCTAAGAAGGTAGTGTATACCAGTTCGGGGACGAAACCGGTGAGTCCCATCTCGGCCTCATGGCTAAGATGGTAGTGTATACCTGTTCGCGGACGACACCGATCAGTCCCATCTCGGCCTCATGGCTAAGAAGGTAGTGTATACCAGTTCCGGAAGACACCGGTGAGTCCCATCTCGGCCTCATGGCTAAGAAGGTAGTGTATACCAGTTCGGGGACGAAACCGGTGAGTCCCACCTCGGCCTCATGGCTAAGAAGGTAGTGTATACCTGTTCGCGGACGACACCGATCAGTCCCATCTCGGCCTCATGGCTAAGAAGGTAGTGTATACCAGTTCCGGACGACACCGGTAAGTCCCTTCTCGGCCTCATGGCTAAGAAGGTAGTGTATACCAGTTCGGGGACGAAACCGGTGAGTCCCATCTCGGCCTCATGGCTAAGAAGGTAGTGTATACCTGTTCGCGGACGACACCGATCAGTCCCATCTCGGCCTCATGGCTAAGAAGGTAGTGTATACCAGTTCCGGACGACACCGGTGAGTCCCTTCTCGGCCTCATGGCTAAGTAGGTAGTGTATACCAATTCGCGGACGACACCGATCAGTCCCATCTCGGCCTCATGGCTAAGAAGGTAGTGTATACCAGTTCGGGGACGAAACCGGTGAGTCCCACCTCGGCCTCATGGCTAAGAAGGTAGTGTATACCTGTTCGGGGACGAAACCGGTGAGTCCCATCTCGGCTTCATGGCTAGGAAGGTAGTGTATACCTATTCGCGGACGACACCGATCAGTCCCATCTCGGCCTCATGGCTAAGATGGTAGTGTATACCAGTTCCGGACGACACCGGTGAGTCCCTTCTCGGCCTCATGGCTAAGTAGGTAGTGTATACCAGTTCCGGACGACACCGGTAAGTCCCTTCTCGGCCTCATGGCTAAGAAGGTAGTGTATACCTGTTCGCGGACGACACCGATCAGTCCCATCTCGGCCACATGGCTAAGAAGGTAGTGTATACCTGTTCGCGGACAACACCGATCAGTCCCATCTCTGCCTCATGGCTAAGAAGGTAGTGTATACCAGTTCCGGACGACACCGGTGAGTCCCATCTCGGTCTCATGGCTAAGAAGGTAGTGTATACCTGTTCGCGGACGACACCGATCAGTCCCTTCTCGGCCTCATGGCTAAGAAGGTAGTGTATACCAGTTCGGGGACGAAACCGGTGAGTCCCACCTCGGCCTCATGGCTAAGAAGGTAGTGTATACCTGTTCGCGGACGACACCGATCAGTCCCATCTCGGCCTCATGGCTAAGAAGGTAGTGTATACCAGTTCCGGACGACACCGGTAAGTCCCTTCTCGGCCTCATGGCTAAGAAGGTAGTATGTACCAGTTCGGGGACGACACCGATCAGTCCCATCTCGGCCTCATGGCTAAGAAGGTAGTGTATACCAGTTCCGGACGACACCGGTAAGTCCCTTCTCGGCCTCATGGCTAAGAAGGTAGTGTATACCAGTTCGGGGACGAAACCGGTGAGTCCCACCTCGGCCTCATGGCTAAGAAGGTAGTGTATACCTGTTCGCGGACGACACCGATCAGTCCCATCTCGGCCTCATGGCTAAGAAGGTAGTGTATACCAGTTCGGGGACGAAACCGGTGAGTCCCATCTTGGCCTCCTGGCTAAGAAGGTAGTGTATACCTGTTCGCGGACGACACCGATCAGTCCCATCTCGGCCTCATGGCTAAGAAGGTAGTGTATACCAGTTCGGGGACGAAACCGGTGAGTCCCATCTCGGCCTCATGGCTAAGATGGTAGTGTATACCTGTTCGCGGACGACACCGATCAGTCCCATCTCGGCCTCATGGCTAAGAAGGTAGTGTATACCAGTTCCGGACGACACCGGTGAGTCCCATCTCGGCCTCATGGCTAAGACAGTAGTGTATACCAGTTCGGGGACGAAACCGGTGAGTCCCATCTCGGCCTCATGGCTAAGATGGTAGTGTATACCAGTTCCGGGGGCACCGGCAAGTCCCTTCTCGGCCTCATGGCTAAGAAGGTAGTGTATACCAGTTCGGGGACGAAACCGGTGAGTCCCATCTCGGCCTCATGGCTAAGATGGTAGTGTATACCTGTTCGCGGACGACACCGATCAGTCCCATCTCGGCCTCATGGCTAAGAAGGTAGTGTATACCAGTTCGGGGACGAAACCGGTGAGTCCCATCTCGGCCTCATGGCTAAGATGGTAGTGTATACCTGTTCGCGGACGACACCGATCAGTCCCATCTCGGCCTCATGGCTAAGAAGGTAGTGTATACCAGTTCCGGAAGACACCGGTGAGTCCCATCTCGGCCTCATGGCTAAGAAGGTAGTGTATACCAGTTCGGGGACGAAACCGGTGAGTCCCACCTCGGCCTCATGGCTAAGAAGGTAGTGTATACCTGTTCGCGGACGACACCGATCAGTCCCATCTCGGCCTCATGGCTAAGAAGGTAGTGTATACCAGTTCCGGACGACACCGGTAAGTCCCTTCTCGGCCTCATGGCTAAGAAGGTAGTGTATACCAGTTCGGGGACGAAACCGGTGAGTCCCATCTCGGCCTCATGGCTAAGAAGGTAGTGTATACCTGTTCGCGGACGACACCGATCAGTCCCATCTCGGCCTCATGGCTAAGAAGGTAGTGTATACCAGTTCCGGACGACACCGGTGAGTCCCTTCTCGGCCTCATGGCTAAGTAGGTAGTGTATACCAATTCGCGGACGACACCGATCAGTCCCATCTCGGCCTCATGGCTAAGAAGGTAGTGTATACCTGTTCGCGGACGACACCGATCAGTCCCTTCTCGGCCTCATGGCTAAGAAGGTAGTGTATACCAGTTCGGGGACGAAACCGGTGAGTCCCACCTCGGCCTCATGGCTAAGAAGGTAGTGTATACCTGTTCGCGGACGACACCGATCAGTCCCATCTCGGCCTCATGGCTAAGAAGGTAGTGTATACCAGTTCCGGACGACACCGGTAAGTCCCTTCTCGGCCTCATGGCTAAGAAGGTAGTGTATACCAGTTCGGGGACGAAACCGGTGAGTCCCATCTCGGCCTCATGGCTAAGAAGGTAGTGTATACCTGTTCGCGGACGACACCGATCAGACCCATCTCGGCCTCATGGCTAAGAAGGTAGTGTATACCAGTTCGGGGACGACACCGGTGAGTCCCATCTCGGCCTCATGGCTAAGAAGGTAGTGTATACCAGTTCCGGACGACACCGGTAAGTCCCTTCTCGGCCTCATGGCTAAGAAGGTAGTGTATACCAGTTCGGGGACGAAACCGGTGAGTCCCATCTCGGCTTCATGGCTAGGAAGGTAGTGTATACCTATTCGCGGACGACACCGATCAGTCCCATCTCGGCCTCATGGCTAAGATGGTAGTGTATACCAGTTCCGGACGACACCGGTGAGCCCCTTCTCGGCCTCATGGCTAAGTAGGTAGTGTATACCAGTTCCGGACGACACCGGTAAGTCCCTTCTCGGCCTCATGGCTAAGAAGGTAGTGTATACCTGTTCGCGGACGACACCGATCAGTCCCATCTCGGCCACATGGCTAAGAAGGTAGTGTATACCTGTTCGCGGACAACACCGATCAGTCCCATCTCTGCCTCATGGCTAAGAAGGTAGTGTATACCAGTTCCGGACGACACCGGTGAGTCCCATCTCGGTCTCATGGCTAAGAAGGTAGTGTATACCTGTTCGCGGACGACACCGATCAGTCCCTTCTCGGCCTCATGGCTAAGAAGGTAGTGTATACCAGTTCGGGGACGAAACCGGTGAGTCCCACCTCGGCCTCATGGCTAAGAAGGTAGTGTATACCTGTTCGCGGACGACACCGATCAGTCCCATCTCGGCCTCATGGCTAAGAAGGTAGTGTATACCAGTTCCGGACGACACCGGTAAGTCCCTTCTCGGCCTCATGGCTAAGAAGGTAGTATGTACCAGTTCGGGGACGACACCGATCAGTCCCATCTCGGCCTCATGGCTAAGAAGGTAGTGTATACCAGTTCCGGACGACACCGGTAAGTCCCTTCTCGGCCTCATGGCTAAGAAGGTAGTGTATACCAGTTCGGGGACGAAACCGGTGAGTCCCACCTCGGCCTCATGGCTAAGAAGGTAGTGTATACCTGTTCGCGGACGACACCGATCAGTCCCATCTCGGCCTCATGGCTAAGAAGGTAGTGTATACCAGTTCGGCGACGAAACCGGTGAGTCCCATCTTGGCCTCCTGGCTAAGAAGGTAGTGTATACCTGTTCGCGGACGACACCGATCAGTCCCATCTCGGCCTCATGGCTAAGAAGGTAGTGTATACCAGTTCGGGGACGAAACCGTTGAGTCCCATCTCGGCCTCATGGCTAAGATGGTAGTGTATACCTGTTCGCGGACGACACCGATCAGTCCCATCTCGGCCTCATGGCTAAGAAGGTAGTGTATACCAATTCCGGACGACACCGGTGAGTCCCATCTCGGCCTCATGGCTAAGAAGGTAGTGTATACCAGTTCGGGGACGAAACCGGTGAGTCCCATCTCGGCCTCATGGCTAAGATGGTAGTGTATACCAGTTCCGGGGGCACCGGTAAGTCCCTTCTCGGCCTCATGGCTAAGAAGGTAGTGTATACCAGTTCGGGGACGAAACCGGTGAGTCCCATCTCGGCCTCATGGCTAAGATGGTAGTGTATACCTGTTCGCGGACGACACCGATCAGTCCCATCTCGGCCTCATGGCTAAGAAGGTAGTGTATACCAGTTCGGGGACGAAACCGGTGAGTCCCATCTCGGCCTCATGGCTAAGATGGTAGTGTATACCTGTTCCGGACGACACCGGTAAGTCCCTTCTCGGCCTCATGGCTAAGAAGGTAGTGTATACCTGTTCGCGGACGACACCGATCAGTCCCATCTCGGCCACATGGCTAAGAAGGTAGTGTATACCTGTTCGCGGACAACACCGATCAGTCCCATCTCTGCCTCATGGCTAAGAAGGTAGTGTATACCAGTTCCGGACGACACCGGTGAGTCCCATCTCGGTCTCATGGCTAAGAAGGTAGTGTATACCTGTTCGCGGACGACACCGATCAGTCCCTTCTCGGCCTCATGGCTAAGAAGGTAGTGTATACCAGTTCGGGGACGAAACCGGTGAGTCCCACCTCGGCCTCATGGCTAAGAAGGTAGTGTATACCTGTTCGCGGACGACACCGATCAGTCCCATCTCGGCCTCATGGCTAAGAAGGTAGTGTATACCAGTTCCGGACGACACCGGTAAGTCCCTTCTCGGCCTCATGGCTAAGAAGGTAGTATGTACCAGTTCGGGGACGACACCGATCAGTCCCATCTCGGCCTCATGGCTAAGAAGGTAGTGTATACCAGTTCCGGACGACACCGGTAAGTCCCTTCTCGGCCTCATGGCTAAGAAGGTAGTGTATACCAGTTCGGGGACGAAACCGGTGAGTCCCACCTCGGCCTCATGGCTAAGAAGGTAGTGTATACCTGTTCGCGGACGACACCGATCAGTCCCATCTCGGCCTCATGGCTAAGAAGGTAGTGTATACCAGTTCGGGGACGAAACCGGTGAGTCCCATCTTGGCCTCCTGGCTAAGAAGGTAGTGTATACCTGTTCGCGGACGACACCGATCAGTCCCATCTCGGCCTCATGGCTAAGAAGGTAGTGTATACCAGTTCGGGGACGAAACCGGTGAGTCCCATCTCGGCCTCATGGCTAAGATGGTAGTGTATACCTGTTCGCGGACGACACCGATCAGTCCCATCTCGGCCTCATGGCTAAGAAGGTAGTGTATACCAGTTCCGGACGACACCGGTGAGTCCCATCTCGGCCTCATGGCTAAGACAGTAGTGTATACCAGTTCGGGGACGAAACCGGTGAGTCCCATCTCGGCCTCATGGCTAAGATGGTAGTGTATACCAGTTCCGGGGGCACCGGCAAGTCCCTTCTCGGCCTCATGGCTAAGAAGGTAGTGTATACCAGTTCGGGGACGAAACCGGTGAGTCCCATCTCGGCCTCATGGCTAAGATGGTAATGTATACCTGTTCGCGGACGACACCGATCAGTCCCATCTCGGCCTCATGGCTAAGAAGGTAGTGTATACCAGTTCGGGGACGAAACCGGTGAGTCCCATCTCGGCCTCATGGCTAAGATGGTAGTGTATACCTGTTCGCGGACGACACCGATCAGTCCCATCTCGGCCTCATGGCTAAGAAGGTAGTGTATACCAGTTCCGGAAGACACCGGTGAGTCCCATCTCGGCCTCATGGCTAAGAAGGTAGTGTATACCAGTTCGGGGACGAAACCGGTGAGTCCCACCTCGGCCTCATGGCTAAGAAGGTAGTGTATACCTGTTCGCGGACGACACCGATCAGTCCCATCTCGGCCTCATGGCTAAGAAGGTAGTGTATACCAGTTCCGGACGACACCGGTAAGTCCCTTCTCGGCCTCATGGCTAAGAAGGTAGTGTATACCAGTTCGGGGACGAAACCGGTGAGTCCCATCTCGGCCTCATGGCTAAGAAGGTAGTGTATACCTGTTCGCGGACGACACCGATCAGTCCCATCTCGGCCTCATGGCTAAGAAGGTAGTGTATACCAGTTCCGGACGACACCGGTGAGTCCCTTCTCGGCCTCATGGCTAAGTAGGTAGTGTATACCAATTCGCGGACGACACCGATCAGTCCCATCTCGGCCTCATGGCTAAGAAGGTAGTGTATACCAGTTCGGGGACGAAACCGGTGAGTCCCACCTCGGCCTCATGGCTAAGAAGGTAGTGTATACCTGTTCGGGGACGAAACCGGTGAGTCCCATCTCGGCTTCATGGCTAGGAAGGTAGTGTATACCTATTCGCGGACGACACCGATCAGTCCCATCTCGGCCTCATGGCTAAGATGGTAGTGTATACCAGTTCCGGACGACACCGGTGAGTCCCTTCTCGGCCTCATGGCTAAGTAGGTAGTGTATACCAGTTCCGGACGACACCGGTAAGTCCCTTCTCGGCCTCATGGCTAAGAAGGTAGTGTATACCTGTTCGCGGACGACACCGATCAGTCCCATCTCGGCCACATGGCTAAGAAGGTAGTGTATACCTGTTCGCGGACAACACCGATCAGTCCCATCTCTGCCTCATGGCTAAGAAGGTAGTGTATACCAGTTCCGGACGACACCGGTGAGTCCCATCTCGGTCTCATGGCTAAGAAGGTAGTGTATACCTGTTCGCGGACGACACCGATCAGTCCCTTCTCGGCCTCATGGCTAAGAAGGTAGTGTATACCAGTTCGGGGACGAAACCGGTGAGTCCCATCTCGGCCTCATGGCTAAGAAGGTAGTGTATACCTGTTCGCGGACGACACCGATCAGTCCCATCTCGGCCTCATGGCTAAGAAGGTAGTGTATACCAGTTCCGGACGACACCGGTGAGTCCCTTCTCGGCCTCATGGCTAAGTAGGTAGTGTATACCAATTCGCGGACGACACCGATCAGTCCCATCTCGGCCTCATGGCTAAGAAGGTAGTGTATACCAGTTCGGGGACGAAACCGGTGAGTCCCACCTCGGCCTCATGGCTAAGAAGGTAGTGTATACCTGTTCGGGGACGAAACCGGTGAGTCCCACCTCGGCCTCATGGCTAAGAAGGTAGTGTATACCAGTTCCGGACGACACCGGTAAGTCCCTTCTCGGCCTCATGGCTAAGAAGGTAGTGTATACCAGTTCGGGGACGAAACCGGTGAGTCCCACCTCGGCCTCATGGCTAAGAAGGTAGTGTATACCTGTTCGCGGACGACACCGATCAGTCCCATCTCGGCCTCATGGCTAAGAAGGTAGTGTATACCAGTTCGGCGACGAAACCGGTGAGTCCCATCTTGGCCTCCTGGCTAAGAAGGTAGTGTATACCTGTTCGCGGACGACACCGATCAGTCCCATCTCGGCCTCATGGCTAAGAAGGTAGTGTATACCAGTTCGGGGACGAAACCGTTGAGTCCCATCTCGGCCTCATGGCTAAGATGGTAGTGTATACCTGTTCGCGGACGACACCGATCAGTCCCATCTCGGCCTCATGGCTAAGAAGGTAGTGTATACCAATTCCGGACGACACCGGTGAGTCCCATCTCGGCCTCATGGCTAAGAAGGTAGTGTATACCAGTTCGGGGACGAAACCGGTGAGTCCCATCTCGGCCTCATGGCTAAGATGGTAATGTATACCTGTTCGCGGACGACACCGATCAGTCCCATCTCGGCCTCATGGCTAAGAAGGTAGTGTATACCAGTTCGGGGACGAAACCGGTGAGTCCCATCTCGGCCTCATGGCTAAGATGGTAGTGTATACCTGTTCGCGGACGACACCGATCAGTCCCATCTCGGCCTCATGGCTAAGAAGGTAGTGTATACCAGTTCCGGAAGACACCGGTGAGTCCCATCTCGGCCTCATGGCTAAGAAGGTAGTGTATACCAGTTCGGGGACGAAACCGGTGAGTCCCACCTCGGCCTCATGGCTAAGAAGGTAGTGTATACCTGTTCGCGGACGACACCGATCAGTCCCATCTCGGCCTCATGGCTAAGAAGGTAGTGTATACCAGTTCCGGACGACACCGGTAAGTCCCTTCTCGGCCTCATGGCTAAGAAGGTAGTGTATACCAGTTCGGGGACGAAACCGGTGAGTCCCATCTCGGCCTCATGGCTAAGAAGGTAGTGTATACCTGTTCGCGGACGACACCGATCAGTCCCATCTCGGCCTCATGGCTAAGAAGGTAGTGTATACCAGTTCCGGACGACACCGGTGAGTCCCTTCTCGGCCTCATGGCTAAGTAGGTAGTGTATACCAATTCGCGGACGACACCGATCAGTCCCATCTCGGCCTCATGGCTAAGAAGGTAGTGTATACCAGTTCGGGGACGAAACCGGTGAGTCCCACCTCGGCCTCATGGCTAAGAAGGTAGTGTATACCTGTTCGGGGACGAAACCGGTGAGTCCCATCTCGGCTTCATGGCTAGGAAGGTAGTGTATACCTATTCGCGGACGACACCGATCAGTCCCATCTCGGCCTCATGGCTAAGATGGTAGTGTATACCAGTTCCGGACGACACCGGTGAGTCCCTTCTCGGCCTCATGGCTAAGTAGGTAGTGTATACCAGTTCCGGACGACACCGGTAAGTCCCTTCTCGGCCTCATGGCTAAGAAGGTAGTGTATACCTGTTCGCGGACGACACCGATCAGTCCCATCTCGGCCACATGGCTAAGAAGGTAGTGTATACCTGTTCGCGGACAACACCGATCAGTCCCATCTCTGCCTCATGGCTAAGAAGGTAGTGTATACCAGTTCCGGACGACACCGGTGAGTCCCATCTCGGTCTCATGGCTAAGAAGGTAGTGTATACCTGTTCGCGGACGACACCGATCAGTCCCTTCTCGGCCTCATGGCTAAGAAGGTAGTGTATACCAGTTCGGGGACGAAACCGGTGAGTCCCATCTCGGCCTCATGGCTAAGAAGGTAGTGTATACCTGTTCGCGGACGACACCGATCAGTCCCATCTCGGCCTCATGGCTAAGAAGGTAGTGTATACCAGTTCCGGACGACACCGGTGAGTCCCTTCTCGGCCTCATGGCTAAGTAGGTAGTGTATACCAATTCGCGGACGACACCGATCAGTCCCATCTCGGCCTCATGGCTAAGAAGGTAGTGTATACCAGTTCGGGGACGAAACCGGTGAGTCCCACCTCGGCCTCATGGCTAAGAAGGTAGTGTATACCTGTTCGGGGACGAAACCGGTGAGTCCCATCTCGGCTTCATGGCTAGGAAGGTAGTGTATACCTATTCGCGGACGACACCGATCAGTCCCATCTCGGCCTCATGGCTAAGATGGTAGTGTATACCAGTTCCGGACGACACCGGTGAGTCCCTTCTCGGCCTCATGGCTAAGTAGGTAGTGTATACCAGTTCCGGACGACACCGGTAAGTCCCTTCTCGGCCTCATGGCTAAGAAGGTAGTGTATACCTGTTCGCGGACGACACCGATCAGTCCCATCTCGGCCACATGGCTAAGAAGGTAGTGTATACCTGTTCGCGGACAACACCGATCAGTCCCATCTCTGCCTCATGGCTAAGAAGGTAGTGTATACCAGTTCCGGACGACACCGGTGAGTCCCATCTCGGTCTCATGGCTAAGAAGGTAGTGTATACCTGTTCGCGGACGACACCGATCAGTCCCTTCTCGGCCTCATGGCTAAGAAGGTAGTGTATACCAGTTCGGGGACGAAACCGGTGAGTCCCACCTCGGCCTCATGGCTAAGAAGGTAGTGTATACCTGTTCGCGGACGACACCGATCAGTCCCATCTCGGCCTCATGGCTAAGAAGGTAGTGTATACCAGTTCCGGACGACACCGGTAAGTCCCTTCTCGGCCTCATGGCTAAGAAGGTAGTATGTACCAGTTCGGGGACGACACCGATCAGTCCCATCTCGGCCTCATGGCTAAGAAGGTAGTGTATACCAGTTCCGGACGACACCGGTAAGTCCCTTCTCGGCCTCATGGCTAAGAAGGTAGTGTATACCAGTTCGGGGACGAAACCGGTGAGTCCCACCTCGGCCTCATGGCTAAGAAGGTAGTGTATACCTGTTCGCGGACGACACCGATCAGTCCCATCTCGGCCTCATGGCTAAGAAGGTAGTGTATACCAGTTCGGGGACGAAACCGGTGAGTCCCATCTTGGCCTCCTGGCTAAGAAGGTAGTGTATACCTGTTCGCGGACGACACCGATCAGTCCCATCTCGGCCTCATGGCTAAGAAGGTAGTGTATACCAGTTCGGGGACGAAACCGGTGAGTCCCATCTCGGCCTCATGGCTAAGATGGTAGTGTATACCTGTTCGCGGACGACACCGATCAGTCCCATCTCGGCCTCATGGCTAAGAAGGTAGTGTATACCAGTTCCGGACGACACCGGTGAGTCCCATCTCGGCCTCATGGCTAAGACAGTAGTGTATACCAGTTCGGGGACGAAACCGGTGAGTCCCATCTCGGCCTCATGGCTAAGATGGTAGTGTATACCAGTTCCGGGGGCACCGGCAAGTCCCTTCTCGGCCTCATGGCTAAGAAGGTAGTGTATACCAGTTCGGGGACGAAACCGGTGAGTCCCATCTCGGCCTCATGGCTAAGATGGTAGTGTATACCTGTTCGCGGACGACACCGATCAGTCCCATCTCGGCCTCATGGCTAAGAAGGTAGTGTATACCAGTTCGGGGACGAAACCGGTGAGTCCCATCTCGGCCTCATGGCTAAGATGGTAGTGTATACCTGTTCGCGGACGACACCGATCAGTCCCATCTCGTCCTCATGGCTAAGAAGGTAGTGTATACCAGTTCCGGAAGACACCGGTGAGTCCCATCTCGGCCTCATGGCTAAGAAGGTAGTGTATACCAGTTCGGGGACGAAACCGGTGAGTCCCACCTCGGCCTCATGGCTAAGAAGGTAGTGTATACCTGTTCGCGGACGACACCGATCAGTCCCATCTCGGCCTCATGGCTAAGAAGGTAGTGTATACCAGTTCCGGACGACACCGGTAAGTCCCTTCTCGGCCTCATGGCTAAGAAGGTAGTGTATACCAGTTCGGGGACGAAACCGGTGAGTCCCATCTCGGCCTCATGGCTAAGAAGGTAGTGTATACCTGTTCGCGGACGACACCGATCAGTCCCATCTCGGCCTCATGGCTAAGAAGGTAGTGTATACCAGTTCCGGACGACACCGGTGAGTCCCTTCTCGGCCTCATGGCTAAGTAGGTAGTGTATACCAATTCGCGGACGACACCGATCAGTCCCATCTCGGCCTCATGGCTAAGAAGGTAGTGTATACCTGTTCGCGGACGACACCGATCAGTCCCTTCTCGGCCTCATGGCTAAGAAGGTAGTGTATACCAGTTCGGGGACGAAACCGGTGAGTCCCACCTCGGCCTCATGGCTAAGAAGGTAGTGTATACCTGTTCGCGGACGACACCGATCAGTCCCATCTCGGCCTCATGGCTAAGAAGGTAGTGTATACCAGTTCCGGACGACACCGGTAAGTCCCTTCTCGGCCTCATGGCTAAGAAGGTAGTGTATACCAGTTCGGGGACGAAACCGGTGAGTCCCATCTCGGCCTCATGGCTAAGAAGGTAGTGTATACCTGTTCGCGGACGACACCGATCAGACCCATCTCGGCCTCATGGCTAAGAAGGTAGTGTATACCAGTTCGGGGACGACACCGGTGAGTCCCATCTCGGCCTCATGGCTAAGAAGGTAGTGTATACCAGTTCCGGACGACACCGGTAAGTCCCTTCTCGGCCTCATGGCTAAGAAGGTAGTGTATACCAGTTCGGGGACGAAACCGGTGAGTCCCATCTCGGCTTCATGGCTAGGAAGGTAGTGTATACCTATTCGCGGACGACACCGATCAGTCCCATCTCGGCCTCATGGCTAAGATGGTAGTGTATACCAGTTCCGGACGACACCGGTGAGCCCCTTCTCGGCCTCATGGCTAAGTAGGTAGTGTATACCAGTTCCGGACGACACCGGTAAGTCCCTTCTCGGCCTCATGGCTAAGAAGGTAGTGTATACCTGTTCGCGGACGACACCGATCAGTCCCATCTCGGCCACATGGCTAAGAAGGTAGTGTATACCTGTTCGCGGACAACACCGATCAGTCCCATCTCTGCCTCATGGCTAAGAAGGTAGTGTATACCAGTTCCGGACGACACCGGTGAGTCCCATCTCGGTCTCATGGCTAAGAAGGTAGTGTATACCTGTTCGCGGACGACACCGATCAGTCCCTTCTCGGCCTCATGGCTAAGAAGGTAGTGTATACCAGTTCGGGGACGAAACCGGTGAGTCCCACCTCGGCCTCATGGCTAAGAAGGTAGTGTATACCTGTTCGCGGACGACACCGATCAGTCCCATCTCGGCCTCATGGCTAAGAAGGTAGTGTATACCAGTTCCGGACGACACCGGTAAGTCCCTTCTCGGCCTCATGGCTAAGAAGGTAGTATGTACCAGTTCGGGGACGACACCGATCAGTCCCATCTCGGCCTCATGGCTAAGAAGGTAGTGTATACCAGTTCCGGACGACACCGGTAAGTCCCTTCTCGGCCTCATGGCTAAGAAGGTAGTGTATACCAGTTCGGGGACGAAACCGGTGAGTCCCACCTCGGCCTCATGGCTAAGAAGGTAGTGTATACCTGTTCGCGGACGACACCGATCAGTCCCATCTCGGCCTCATGGCTAAGAAGGTAGTGTATACCAGTTCGGGGACGAAACCGGTGAGTCCCATCTTGGCCTCCTGGCTAAGAAGGTAGTGTATACCTGTTCGCGGACGACACCGATCAGTCCCATCTCGGCCTCATGGCTAAGAAGGTAGTGTATACCAGTTCGGGGACGAAACCGTTGAGTCCCATCTCGGCCTCATGGCTAAGATGGTAGTGTATACCTGTTCGCGGACGACACCGATCAGTCCCATCTCGGCCTCATGGCTAAGAAGGTAGTGTATACCAGTTCGGGGACGAAACCGTTGAGTCCCATCTCGGCCTCATGGCTAAGATGGTAGTGTATACCTGTTCGCGGACGACACCGATCAGTCCCATCTCGGCCTCATGGCTAAGAAGGTAGTGTATACCAATTCCGGACGACACCGGTGAGTCCCATCTCGGCCTCATGGCTAAGAAGGTAGTGTATACCAGTTCGGGGACGAAACCGTTGAGTCCCATCTCGGCCTCATGGCTAAGATGGTAGTGTATACCTGTTCGCGGACGACACCGATCAGTCCCATCTCGGCCTCATGGCTAAGAAGGTAGTGTATACCAATTCCGGACGACACCGGTGAGTCCCATCTCGGCCTCATGGCTAAGAAGGTAGTGTATACCAGTTCGGGGACGAAACCGGTGAGTCCCATCTCGGCCTCATGGCTAAGATGGTAGTGTATACCAGTTCCGGGGGCACCGGTAAGTCCCTTCTCGGCCTCATGGCTAAGAAGGTAGTGTATACCAGTTCGGGGACGAAACCGGTGAGTCCCATCTCGGCCTCATGGCTAAGATGGTAGTGTATACCTGTTCGCGGACGACACCGATCAGTCCCATCTCGGCCTCATGGCTAAGAAGGTAGTGTATACCAGTTCGGGGACGAAACCGGTGAGTCCCATCTCGGCCTCATGGCTAAGATGGTAGTGTATACCTGTTCGCGGACGACACCGATCAGTCCCATCTCGGCCTCATGGCTAAGAAGGTAGTGTATACCAGTTCCGGAAGACACCGGTGAGTCCCATCTCGGCCTCATGGCTAAGAAGGTAGTGTATGCCAGTTCGGGGACGAAACCGGTGAGTCCCACCTCGGCCTCATGGCTAAGAAGGTAGTGTATACCTGTTCGCGGACGACACCGATCAGTCCCATCTCGGCCTCATGGCTAAGAAGGTAGTGTATACCAGTTCCGGACGACACCGGTAAGTCCCTTCTCGGCCTCATGGCTAAGAAGGTAGTGTATACCAGTTCGGGGACGAAACCGGTGAGTCCCATCTCGGCCTCATGGCTAAGAAGGTAGTGTATACCTGTTCGCGGACGACACCGATCAGTCCCATCTCGGCCTCATGGCTAAGAAGGTAGTGTATACCAGTTCCGGACGACACCGGTGAGTCCCTTCTCGGCCTCATGGCTAAGTAGGTAGTGTATACCAGTTCGCGGACGACACCGATCAGTCCCATCTCGGCCTCATGGCTAAGAAGGTAGTGTATACCTGTTCGCGGACCACACCGATCAGTCCCATCTCGGTCTCATGGCTAAGAAGGTAGTGTATACCAGTTCCGGACGACACCGGTGAGCCCCTTCTCGGCCTCATGGCTAAGAAGGTAGTGTATACCAGTTCCGGACGACACCGGTAAGTCCCTTCTCGGCCTCATGGCTAAGAAGGTAGTGTATACCTGTTCGCGGACGACACCGATCAGTCCCATCTCGGTCTCCTGGCTAAGAAGGTAGTGTATACCAGTTCCGGACGACACCGGTGAGCCCCTTCTCGGCCTCATGGCTAAGTAGGTAGTGTATACCAGTTCCGGACGACACCGGTAAGTCCCTTCTCGGCCTCATGGCTAAGAAGGTAGTGTATACCTGTTCGCGGACTACACCGATCAGTCCCATCTCGGCCACATGGCTAAGAAGGTAGTGTATACCTGTTCGCGGACAACACCGATCAGTCCCATCTCTGCCTCATGGCTAAGAAGGTAGTGTATACCAGTTCCGGACGACACCGGTGAGTCCCATCTCGGCCTCATGGCTAAGAAGGTAGTGTATACCTGTTCGCGGACGACACCGATCAGTCCCTTCTCGGCCTCATGGCTAAGAAGGTAGTGTATACCAGTTCGGGGACGAAACCGGTGAGTCCCACCTCGGCCTCATGGCTAAGAAGGTAGTGTATACCTGTTCGCGGACGACACCGATCAGTCCCATCTCGGCCTCATGGCTAAGAAAGTAGTGTATACCAGATCCGGACGACAACGGTAAGTCCCTTCTCGGCCTCATGGCTAAGAAGGTAGTGTATACCAGTTCGGGGACGAAACCGGTGAGTCCCATCTCGGCCTCATGGCTAAGAAGGTAGTGTATACCTGTTCGCGGACGACACCGATCAGACCTATCTCGGCCTCATGGCTAAGAAGGTAGTGTATACCAGTTCGGGGACGACACCGGTGAGTCCCATCTCGGCCTCATGGCTAAGAAGGTAGTGTATACCAGTTCCGGACGACACCGGTAAGTCCCTTCTCGGCCTCATGGCTAAGAAGGTAGTATATACCAGTTCGGGGACGACACCGATCAGTCCCATCTCGGCCTCATGGCTAAGAAGGTAGTGTATACCAGTTCCGGACGACACCGGTAAGTCCCTTCTCGGCCTCATGGCTAAGAAGGTAGTGTATACCAGTTCGGGGACGAAACCGGTAAGTCCCTTCTCGGCCTCATGGCTAAGAAGGTAGTGTATACCAGTTCGGGGACGAAACCGGTGAGTCCCATCTCGGCCTCATGGCTAAGAAGGTAGTGTATACCTGTTCGCGGACGACACCGATCAGACCCTTCTCGGCCTCATTGCTAAGAAGGTAGTGTATACCAGTTCGGGGACGAAACCGGTGAGTCCCACCTCGGCCTCATGGCTAAGAAGGTAGTGTATACCTGTTCGCGGACGACACCGATCAGTCCCATCTCGGCCTCATGGCTAAGAAGGTAGTGTATACCAGTTCCGGACGACACCGGTAAGTCCCTTCTCGGCCTCATGGCTAAGAAGGTAGTATATACCAGTTCGGGGACGACACCGATCAGTCCCATCTCGGCCTCATGGCTAAGAAGGTAGTGTATACCAGTTCCGGACGACACCGGTAAGTCCCTTCTCGGCCTCATGGCTAAGAAGGTAGTGTATACCAGTTCGGGGACGAAACCGGTAAGTCCCTTCTCGGCCTCATGGCTAAGAAGGTAGTGTATACCAGTTCGGGGACGAAACCGGTGAGTCCCATCTCGGCCTCATGGCTAAGAAGGTAGTGTATACCTGTTCCGGACGACACCGGTAAGTCCCTTCTCGGCCTCATGGCTAAGAAGGTAGTATATACCAGTTCGGGGACGACACCGATCAGTCCCATCTCGGCCTCATGGCTAAGAAGGTAGTGTATACCAGTTCCGGACGACACCGGTAAGTCCCTTCTCGGCCTCATGGCTAAGAAGGTAGTGTATACCAGTTCGGGGACGAAACCGGTAAGTCCCTTCTCGGCCTCATGGCTAAGAAGGTAGTGTATACCAGTTCGGGGACGAAACCGGTGAGTCCCATCTCGGCCTCATGGCTAAGAAGGTAGTGTATACCTGTTCGCGGACGACACCGATCAGACCCTTCTCGGCCTCATTGCTAAGAAGGTAGTGTATACCAGTTCGGGGACGAAACCGGTGAGTCCCACCTCGGCCTCATGGCTAAGAAGGTAGTGTATACCTGTTCGCGGACGACACCGATCAGTCCCATCTCGGCCTCATGGCTAAGAAGGTAGTGTATACCAGTTCCGGACGACACCGGTAAGTCCCTTCTCGGCCTCATGGCTAAGAAGGTAGTATATACCAGTTCGGGGACGACACCGATCAGTCCCATCTCGGCCTCATGGCTAAGAAGGTAGTGTATACCAGTTCCGGACGACACCGGTAAGTCCCTTCTCGGCCTCATGGCTAAGAAGGTAGTGTATACCAGTTCGGGGACGAAACCGGTAAGTCCCTTCTCGGCCTCATGGCTAAGAAGGTAGTGTATACCAGTTCGGGGACGAAACCGGTGAGTCCCATCTCGGCCTCATGGCTAAGAAGGTAGTGTATACCTGTTCGCGGACGACACCGATCAGTCCCATCTCGGCCTCGTGGCTAAGAAGGTAGTGTATACCAGTTCCGGACGACACCGGTAAGTGCGTTCTCGGCCTCATGGCTAAGAAGGTAGTGTATACCTGTTCGCGGACGACACCGATCAGTCCCATCTCGGCCTCATGGCTAAGAAGGTAGTGTATACCAGTTCGGGGACGAAACCGGTGAGTCCCATCTCGGCCTCATGGCTAAGAAGGTAGTGTATACCTGTTCGCGGACGACACCGATCAGTCCCATCTCGGCCTCATGGCTAAGAAGGTAGTGTATACCAGTTCGGGGACGAAACCGGTGAGTCCCATCTCGGCCTCATGGCTAAGAAGGTAGTGTATACCTGTTCGCGGACGACACAGATCAGTCCCATCTCGGCCTCATGGCTAATAAGGTAGTGTATACCTGTTCGCGGACAACACCGATCAGTCCCATCTCGGCCTCATGGCTAAGAAGGTAGTGTATACCAGTTACGGACGACACCGGTGAGTCCCATCTCGGCCTCATGGCTAAGAAGGTAGTGTATACCAGTTCCGGACGACACCGGTAAGTCCCTTCTCGGCCTCATGGCTAAGAAGGTAGTATATACCAGTTCGGGGACGACACCGGTAAGTCCCTTCTCGGCCTCATGGCTAAGAAGGTAGTGTATACCTGATCGCGGACTACACCGATCAGTCCCATCTCGGCCACATGGCTAAGAAGGTAGTGTATACCTGTTCGCGGACAACACCGATCAGTCCCATCTCTGCCTCATGGCTAAGAAGGTAGTGTATACCAGTTCCGGACGACACCGGTGAGTCCCATCTCGGCCTCATGGCTAAGAAGGTAGTGTATACCTGTTCGCGGACGACACCGATCAGTCCCTTCTCGGCCTCATGGCTAAGAAGGTAGTGTATACCAGTTCGGGGACGAAACCGGTGAGTCCCACCTCGGCCTCATGGCTAAGAAGGTAGTGTATAACTGTTCGCGGACAACACCGATCAGTCCCATCTCTGCCTCATGGCTAAGAAGGTAGTGTATACCAGTTCCGGACGACACCGGTGAGTCCCATCTCGGCCTCATGGCTAAGAAGGTAGTGTATACCTGTTCGCGGACGACACCGATCAGTCCCTTCTCGGCCTCATGGCTAAGAAGGTAGTGTATACCAGTTCGGGGACGAAACCGGTGAGTCCCACCTCGGCCTCATGGCTAAGAAGGTAGTGTATAACTGTTCGCGGACGACATCGATCAGTCCCATCTCGGCCTCATGGCTAAGAAGGTAGTGTATACCAGATCCGGACGACACCGGTAAGTCCCTTCTCGGCCTCATGGCTAAGAAGGTAGTGTATACCAGTTCGGGGACGAAACCGGTGAGTCCCATCTCGGCCTCATGGCTAAGAAGGTAGTGTATACCTGTTCGCGGACGACACCGATCAGACCCATCTCGGCCTCATGGCTAAGAAGGTAGTGTATACCAGTTCGGGGACGACACCGGTGAGTCCCATCTCGGCCTCATGGCTAAGAAGGTAGTGTATACCAGTTCCGGACGATACCGGTAAGTCCCTTCTCGGCCTCATGGCTAAGAAGGTAGTGTATACCAGTTCGGGGACGAAACCGGTGAGTCCCATCTCGGCCTCATGGCTAAGAAGGTAGTGTATACCTGTTCGGGGACGAAACCGGTGAGTCCCATCTCGGCTTCATGGCTAGGAAGGTAGTGTATACCTATTCACGGACGACACCGATCAGTCCCATCTCGGCCTCATGGCTAAGAAGGTAGTGTATACCAGTTCCGGACGACACCGGTGAGCCCCTTCTCGGCCTCATGGCTAAGTAGGTAGTGTATACCAGTTCGGGGACGAAACCGGTGAGTCCCATCTCGGCCTCATGGCTAAGAAGGTAGTGTATACCTGTTCGCGGACGACACCGATCAGTCCCTTCTAGGCCTCATGGCTAAGAAGGTAGTGTATACCAGTTCGGGGACGAAACCGGTGAGTCCCACCTCGGCCTCATGGCTAAGAAGGTAGTGTATACCTGATCGCGGACTACACCGATCAGTCCCATCTCGGCCACATGGCTAAGAAGGTAGTGTATACCTGTTCGCGGACAACACCGATCAGTCCCATCTCTGCCTCATGGCTAAGAAGGTAGTGTATACCAGTTCCGGACGACACCGGTGAGTCCCATCTCGGCCTCATGGCTAAGAAGGTAGTGTATACCTGTTCGCGGACGACACCGATCAGTCCCTTCTCGGCCTCATGGCTAAGAAGGTAGTGTATACCAGTTCGGGGACGAAACCGGTGAGTCCCACCTCGGCCTCATGGCTAAGAAGGTAGTGTATACCTGTTCGCGGACGACACCGATCAGTCCCATCTCGGCCTCATGGCTAAGAAGGTAGTGTATACCAGATCCGGACGACACCGGTAAGTCCCTTCTCGGCCTCATGGCTAAGAAGGTAGTGTATACCTGTTCGCGGACGACACCGATCAGACCCTTCTCGGCCTCATTGCTAAGAAGGTAGTGTATACCAGTTCGGGGACGAAACCGGTGAGTCCCACCTCGGCCTCATGGCTAAGAAGGTAGTGTATACCTGTTCGCGGACGACACCGATCAGTCCCATCTCGGCCTCATGGCTAAGAAGGTAGTGTATACCAGTTCCGGACGACACCGGTAAGTCCCTTCTCGGCCTCATGGCTAAGAAGGTAGTATATACCAGTTCGGGGACGACACCGATCAGTCCCATCTCGGCCTCATGGCTAAGAAGGTAGTGTATACCAGTTCCGGACGACACCGGTAAGTCCCTTCTCGGCCTCATGGCTAAGAAGGTAGTGTATACCAGTTCGGGGACGAAACCGGTAAGTCCCTTCTCGGCCTCATGGCTAAGAAGGTAGTGTATACCAGTTCGGGGACGAAACCGGTGAGTCCCATCTCGGCCTCATGGCTAAGAAGGTAGTGTATACCTGTTCCGGACGACACCGGTAAGTCCCTTCTCGGCCTCATGGCTAAGAAGGTAGTATATACCAGTTCGGGGACGACACCGATCAGTCCCATCTCGGCCTCATGGCTAAGAAGGTAGTGTATACCAGTTCCGGACGACACCGGTAAGTCCCTTCTCGGCCTCATGGCTAAGAAGGTAGTGTATACCAGTTCGGGGACGAAACCGGTAAGTCCCTTCTCGGCCTCATGGCTAAGAAGGTAGTGTATACCAGTTCGGGGACGAAACCGGTGAGTCCCATCTCGGCCTCATGGCTAAGAAGGTAGTGTATACCTGTTCGCGGACGACACCGATCAGACCCTTCTCGGCCTCATTGCTAAGAAGGTAGTGTATACCAGTTCGGGGACGAAACCGGTGAGTCCCACCTCGGCCTCATGGCTAAGAAGGTAGTGTATACCTGTTCGCGGACGACACCGATCAGTCCCATCTCGGCCTCATGGCTAAGAAGGTAGTGTATACCAGTTCCGGACGACACCGGTAAGTCCCTTCTCGGCCTCATGGCTAAGAAGGTAGTATATACCAGTTCGGGGACGACACCGATCAGTCCCATCTCGGCCTCATGGCTAAGAAGGTAGTGTATACCAGTTCCGGACGACACCGGTAAGTCCCTTCTCGGCCTCATGGCTAAGAAGGTAGTGTATACCAGTTCGGGGACGAAACCGGTAAGTCCCTTCTCGGCCTCATGGCTAAGAAGGTAGTGTATACCAGTTCGGGGACGAAACCGGTGAGTCCCATCTCGGCCTCATGGCTAAGAAGGTAGTGTATACCTGTTCGCGGACGACACCGATCAGTCCCATCTCGGCCTCGTGGCTAAGAAGGTAGTGTATACCAGTTCCGGACGACACCGGTAAGTGCGTTCTCGGCCTCATGGCTAAGAAGGTAGTGTATACCTGTTCGCGGACGACACCGATCAGTCCCATCTCGGCCTCATGGCTAAGAAGGTAGTGTATACCAGTTCGGGGACGAAACCGGTGAGTCCCATCTCGGCCTCATGGCTAAGAAGGTAGTGTATACCTGTTCGCGGACGACACCGATCAGTCCCATCTCGGCCTCATGGCTAAGAAGGTAGTGTATACCAGTTCGGGGACGAAACCGGTGAGTCCCATCTCGGCCTCATGGCTAAGAAGGTAGTGTATACCTGTTCGCGGACGACACAGATCAGTCCCATCTCGGCCTCATGGCTAATAAGGTAGTGTATACCTGTTCGCGGACAACACCGATCAGTCCCATCTCGGCCTCATGGCTAAGAAGGTAGTGTATACCAGTTACGGACGACACCGGTGAGTCCCATCTCGGCCTCATGGCTAAGAAGGTAGTGTATACCAGTTCCGGACGACACCGGTAAGTCCCTTCTCGGCCTCATGGCTAAGAAGGTAGTATATACCAGTTCGGGGACGACACCGGTAAGTCCCTTCTCGGCCTCATGGCTAAGAAGGTAGTGTATACCTGATCGCGGACTACACCGATCAGTCCCATCTCGGCCACATGGCTAAGAAGGTAGTGTATACCTGTTCGCGGACAACACCGATCAGTCCCATCTCTGCCTCATGGCTAAGAAGGTAGTGTATACCAGTTCCGGACGACACCGGTGAGTCCCATCTCGGCCTCATGGCTAAGAAGGTAGTGTATACCTGTTCGCGGACGACACCGATCAGTCCCTTCTCGGCCTCATGGCTAAGAAGGTAGTGTATACCAGTTCGGGGACGAAACCGGTGAGTCCCACCTCGGCCTCATGGCTAAGAAGGTAGTGTATAACTGTTCGCGGACAACACCGATCAGTCCCATCTCTGCCTCATGGCTAAGAAGGTAGTGTATACCAGTTCCGGACGACACCGGTGAGTCCCATCTCGGCCTCATGGCTAAGAAGGTAGTGTATACCTGTTCGCGGACGACACCGATCAGTCCCTTCTCGGCCTCATGGCTAAGAAGGTAGTGTATACCAGTTCGGGGACGAAACCGGTGAGTCCCACCTCGGCCTCATGGCTAAGAAGGTAGTGTATAACTGTTCGCGGACGACATCGATCAGTCCCATCTCGGCCTCATGGCTAAGAAGGTAGTGTATACCAGATCCGGACGACACCGGTAAGTCCCTTCTCGGCCTCATGGCTAAGAAGGTAGTGTATACCAGTTCGGGGACGAAACCGGTGAGTCCCATCTCGGCCTCATGGCTAAGAAGGTAGTGTATACCTGTTCGCGGACGACACCGATCAGACCCATCTCGGCCTCATGGCTAAGAAGGTAGTGTATACCAGTTCGGGGACGACACCGGTGAGTCCCATCTCGGCCTCATGGCTAAGAAGGTAGTGTATACCAGTTCCGGACGATACCGGTAAGTCCCTTCTCGGCCTCATGGCTAAGAAGGTAGTGTATACCAGTTCGGGGACGAAACCGGTGAGTCCCATCTCGGCCTCATGGCTAAGAAGGTAGTGTATACCTGTTCGGGGACGAAACCGGTGAGTCCCATCTCGGCTTCATGGCTAGGAAGGTAGTGTATACCTATTCACGGACGACACCGATCAGTCCCATCTCGGCCTCATGGCTAAGAAGGTAGTGTATACCAGTTCCGGACGACACCGGTGAGCCCCTTCTCGGCCTCATGGCTAAGTAGGTAGTGTATACCAGTTCGGGGACGAAACCGGTGAGTCCCATCTCGGCCTCATGGCTAAGAAGGTAGTGTATACCTGTTCGCGGACGACACCGATCAGTCCCTTCTAGGCCTCATGGCTAAGAAGGTAGTGTATACCAGTTCGGGGACGAAACCGGTGAGTCCCACCTCGGCCTCATGGCTAAGAAGGTAGTGTATACCTGATCGCGGACTACACCGATCAGTCCCATCTCGGCCACATGGCTAAGAAGGTAGTGTATACCTGTTCGCGGACAACACCGATCAGTCCCATCTCTGCCTCATGGCTAAGAAGGTAGTGTATACCAGTTCCGGACGACACCGGTGAGTCCCATCTCGGCCTCATGGCTAAGAAGGTAGTGTATACCTGTTCGCGGACGACACCGATCAGTCCCTTCTCGGCCTCATGGCTAAGAAGGTAGTGTATACCAGTTCGGGGACGAAACCGGTGAGTCCCACCTCGGCCTCATGGCTAAGAAGGTAGTGTATACCTGTTCGCGGACGACACCGATCAGTCCCATCTCGGCCTCATGGCTAAGAAGGTAGTGTATACCAGATCCGGACGACACCGGTAAGTCCCTTCTCGGCCTCATGGCTAAGAAGGTAGTGTATACCAGTTCGGGGACGAAACCGGTGAGTCCCATCTCGGCCTCATGGCTAAGAAGGTAGTGTATACCTGTTCGCGGACGACACCGATCAGACCCATCTCGGCCTCATGGCTAAGAAGGTAGTGTATACCAGTTCGGGGACGACACCGGTGAGTCCCATCTCGGCCTCATGGCTAAGAAGGTAGTGTATACCAGTTCCGGACGATACCGGTAAGTCCCTTCTCGGCCTCATGGCTAAGAAGGTAGTGTATACCAGTTCGGGGACGAAACCGGTGAGTCCTATCTCGGCCTCATGGCTAAGAAGGTAGTGTATACCAGTTCGGGGACGAAACCGGTGAGTCCCATCTCGGCCTCATGGCTAAGAAGGTAGTGTATACCTGTTCGCGGACGACACCGATCAGTCCCATCTCGGCCTCGTGGCTAAGAAGGTAGTGTATACCAGTTCCGGACGACACCGGTAAGTCCCTTCTCGGCCTCATGGCTAAGAAGGTAGTGTATACCAGTTCGGGGACGACACCGGTAAGTCCCTTCTCGGCCTCATGGCTAAGAAGGTAGTGTATACCAGTTCGGGGACGAAACCGGTGAGTCCCATCTCGGCCTCATGGCTAAGAAGGTAGTGTATACCTGTTCGCGGACGACACCGATCAGTCCCATCTCGGCCTCATGGCTAAGAAGGTAGTGTATACCAGTTCCGGACGACACCGGTAAGTCCCTTCTCGGCCTCATGGCTAAGAAGGTAGTATATACCAGTTCGGGGACGACACCGATCAGTCCCATCTCGGCCTCATGGCTAAGAAGGTAGTGTATACCAGTTCCGGACGACACCGGTAAGTCCCTTCTCGGCCTCATGGCTAAGAAGGTAGTGTATACCAGTTCGGGGACGAAACCGGTAAGTCCCTTCTCGGCCTCATGGCTAAGAAGGTAGTGTATACCAGTTCGGGGACGAAACCGGTGAGTCCCATCTCGGCCTCATGGCTAAGAAGGTAGTGTATACCTGTTCGCGGACGACACCGATCAGTCCCATCTCGGCCTCGTGGCTAAGAAGGTAGTGTATACCAGTTCCGGACGACACCGGTAAGTGCGTTCTCGGCCTCATGGCTAAGAAGGTAGTGTATACCTGTTCGCGGACGACACCGATCAGTCCCATCTCGGCCTCATGGCTAAGAAGGTAGTGTATACCAGTTCGGGGACGAAACCGGTGAGTCCCATCTCGGCCTCATGGCTAAGAAGGTAGTGTATACCTGTTCGCGGACGACACCGATCAGTCCCATCTCGGCCTCATGGCTAAGAAGGTAGTGTATACCAGTTCGGGGACGAAACCGGTGAGTCCCATCTCGGCCTCATGGCTAAGAAGGTAGTGTATACCTGTTCGCGGACGACACAGATCAGTCCCATCTCGGCCTCATGGCTAATAAGGTAGTGTATACCTGTTCGCGGACAACACCGATCAGTCCCATCTCGGCCTCATGGCTAAGAAGGTAGTGTATACCAGTTACGGACGACACCGGTGAGTCCCATCTCGGCCTCATGGCTAAGAAGGTAGTGTATACCAGTTCCGGACGACACCGGTAAGTCCCTTCTCGGCCTCATGGCTAAGAAGGTAGTATATACCAGTTCGGGGACGACACCGGTAAGTCCCTTCTCGGCCTCATGGCTAAGAAGGTAGTGTATACCTGATCGCGGACTACACCGATCAGTCCCATCTCGGCCACATGGCTAAGAAGGTAGTGTATACCTGTTCGCGGACAACACCGATCAGTCCCATCTCTGCCTCATGGCTAAGAAGGTAGTGTATACCAGTTCCGGACGACACCGGTGAGTCCCATCTCGGCCTCATGGCTAAGAAGGTAGTGTATACCTGTTCGCGGACGACACCGATCAGTCCCTTCTCGGCCTCATGGCTAAGAAGGTAGTGTATACCAGTTCGGGGACGAAACCGGTGAGTCCCACCTCGGCCTCATGGCTAAGAAGGTAGTGTATAACTGTTCGCGGACAACACCGATCAGTCCCATCTCTGCCTCATGGCTAAGAAGGTAGTGTATACCAGTTCCGGACGACACCGGTGAGTCCCATCTCGGCCTCATGGCTAAGAAGGTAGTGTATACCTGTTCGCGGACGACACCGATCAGTCCCTTCTCGGCCTCATGGCTAAGAAGGTAGTGTATACCAGTTCGGGGACGAAACCGGTGAGTCCCACCTCGGCCTCATGGCTAAGAAGGTAGTGTATAACTGTTCGCGGACGACATCGATCAGTCCCATCTCGGCCTCATGGCTAAGAAGGTAGTGTATACCAGATCCGGACGACACCGGTAAGTCCCTTCTCGGCCTCATGGCTAAGAAGGTAGTGTATACCAGTTCGGGGACGAAACCGGTGAGTCCCATCTCGGCCTCATGGCTAAGAAGGTAGTGTATACCTGTTCGCGGACGACACCGATCAGACCCATCTCGGCCTCATGGCTAAGAAGGTAGTGTATACCAGTTCGGGGACGACACCGGTGAGTCCCATCTCGGCCTCATGGCTAAGAAGGTAGTGTATACCAGTTCCGGACGATACCGGTAAGTCCCTTCTCGGCCTCATGGCTAAGAAGGTAGTGTATACCAGTTCGGGGACGAAACCGGTGAGTCCCATCTCGGCCTCATGGCTAAGAAGGTAGTGTATACCTGTTCGGGGACGAAACCGGTGAGTCCCATCTCGGCTTCATGGCTAGGAAGGTAGTGTATACCTATTCACGGACGACACCGATCAGTCCCATCTCGGCCTCATGGCTAAGAAGGTAGTGTATACCAGTTCCGGACGACACCGGTGAGCCCCTTCTCGGCCTCATGGCTAAGTAGGTAGTGTATACCAGTTCGGGGACGAAACCGGTGAGTCCCATCTCGGCCTCATGGCTAAGAAGGTAGTGTATACCTGTTCGCGGACGACACCGATCAGTCCCTTCTAGGCCTCATGGCTAAGAAGGTAGTGTATACCAGTTCGGGGACGAAACCGGTGAGTCCCACCTCGGCCTCATGGCTAAGAAGGTAGTGTATACCTGATCGCGGACTACACCGATCAGTCCCATCTCGGCCACATGGCTAAGAAGGTAGTGTATACCTGTTCGCGGACAACACCGATCAGTCCCATCTCTGCCTCATGGCTAAGAAGGTAGTGTATACCAGTTCCGGACGACACCGGTGAGTCCCATCTCGGCCTCATGGCTAAGAAGGTAGTGTATACCTGTTCGCGGACGACACCGATCAGTCCCTTCTCGGCCTCATGGCTAAGAAGGTAGTGTATACCAGTTCGGGGACGAAACCGGTGAGTCCCACCTCGGCCTCATGGCTAAGAAGGTAGTGTATACCTGTTCGCGGACGACACCGATCAGTCCCATCTCGGCCTCATGGCTAAGAAGGTAGTGTATACCAGATCCGGACGACACCGGTAAGTCCCTTCTCGGCCTCATGGCTAAGAAGGTAGTGTATACCAGTTCGGGGACGAAACCGGTGAGTCCCATCTCGGCCTCATGGCTAAGAAGGTAGTGTATACCTGTTCGCGGACGACACCGATCAGACCCATCTCGGCCTCATGGCTAAGAAGGTAGTGTATACCAGTTCGGGGACGACACCGGTGAGTCCCATCTCGGCCTCATGGCTAAGAAGGTAGTGTATACCAGTTCCGGACGATACCGGTAAGTCCCTTCTCGGCCTCATGGCTAAGAAGGTAGTGTATACCAGTTCGGGGACGAAACCGGTGAGTCCTATCTCGGCCTCATGGCTAAGAAGGTAGTGTATACCAGTTCGGGGACGAAACCGGTGAGTCCCATCTCGGCCTCATGGCTAAGAAGGTAGTGTATACCTGTTCGCGGACGACACCGATCAGTCCCATCTCGGCCTCGTGGCTAAGAAGGTAGTGTATACCAGTTCCGGACGACACCGGTAAGTCCGTTCTCGGCCTCATGGCTAAGAAGGTAGTGTATACCAGTTCCGGACGACACCGGTAAGTCCGTTCTCGGCCTCATGGCTAAGAAGGTAGTGTATACCTGTTCGCGGACGACACCGATCAGTCCCTTCTCGGCCTCATGGCTAAGAAGGTAGTGTATACCAGTTCGGGGACGAAACCGGTGAGTCCCACCTCGGCCTCATGGCTAAGAAGGTAGTGTATACCTGTTCGCGGACGACACCGATCAGTCCCATCTCGGCCTCGTGGCTAAGAAGGTAGTGTATACCAGTTCCGGACGACACCGGTAAGTCCGTTCTCGGCCTCATGGCTAAGAAGGTAGTGTATACCAGTTCCGGACGACACCGGTAAGTCCGTTCTCGGCCTCATGGCTAAGAAGGTAGTGTATACCTGTTCGCGGACGACACCGATCAGTCCCTTCTCGGCCTCATGGCTAAGAAGGTAGTGTATACCAGTTCGGGGACGAAACCGGTGAGTCCCACCTCGGCCTCATGGCTAAGAAGGTAGTGTATACCTGCTCGCGGACGACACCCATCAGTCCCATCTCTGCCTCATGGCTAAGAAGGTAGTGTATACCAGTTCCGGACGACACCGGTAAGTCCCTTCTCGGCCTCATGGCTAAGAAGGTAGTATATACCAGTTCGGGGACGACACCGATCAGTCCCATCTCGGCCTCATGGCTAAGAAGGTAGTGTATACCAGTTCCGGACGACACCGGTTTGTGCCTTCTCGGCCTCATGGCTAAGAAGGTAGTGTATACCAGTTCGGGGACGAAACCGGTGAGTCCCATCTCGGCCTCATGGCTAAGAAGGTAGTGTATACCTGTTCGCGGACGGCACCGATCAGTCCCATCTCGGCCTCATGGCTAAGAAGGTAGTGTATACCAGTTCGGGGACGAAACTGGTGAGTCCCATCTCGGCCTCATGGCTAAGAAGGTAGTGTATACCTGTTCGCGGACGACACCGATCAGTCCCATCTCGGCCTCATGGCTAAGAAGGTAGTGTATACCTGTTCGCGGACAACACCGATCAGTCCCATCTCGGCCTCCTGGCTAAGAAGGTAGTGTATACCAGTTCCGGACGACACCGGTGAGTCCCATCTCGGCCTCATGGCTAAGAAGGTAGTGTATACCTGTTCGCGGGCGACACCGATCAGTCCCTTCTCGACCTCATGGCTAAGAAGGTAGTGTATACCAGTTCGGGGACGAAACCGGTGAGTCCCATCTCGGCTTCATGGCTAGGAAGGTAGTGTATACCTGTTCGCGGACGACACCGATCAGTCCCATCTCGGCCACATCGCTAAGAAGGTAGTGTATACCTGTTCGCGGACAACACCGATCAGTCCCATCTCGGCCTCATGGCTAAGAAGGTAGTGTATACCAGTTCCGGACGACACCGGTGAGTCCCATCTCGGCCTCATGGCTAAGAAGGTAGTGTATACCTGTTCGCGGACGACACCGATCAGTCCCTTCTCGGCCTCATGGCTAAGAAGGTAGTGTATACCAGTTCCGGACGACACCGGTGAGTCCCATCTCGGCCTCATGGCTAAGAAGGTAGTGTATACCTGTTCGCGGGCGACACCGATCAGTCCCTTCTCGACCTCATGGCTAAGAAGGTAGTGTATACCAGTTCGGGGACGAAACCGGTGAGTCCCATCTCGGCTTCATGGCTAGGAAGGTAGTGTATACCTGTTCGCGGACGACACCGATCAGTCCCATCTCGGCCACATCGCTAAGAAGGTAGTGTATACCTGTTCGCGGACAACACCGATCAGTCCCATCTCGGCCTCATGGCTAAGAAGGTAGTGTATACCAGTTCCGGACGACACCGGTGAGTCCCATCTCGGCCTCATGGCTAAGAAGGTAGTGTATACCAGTTCGGGGACGAAACCGGTGAATCCCATATTGGCCTCCTGGCTAAGAAGGTAGTGTATACCTGTTCGCGGAAGACACCGATCAGTCCCATCTCGGCCTCATGGCTAAGAAGGTAGTGTATACCAGTTCGGGGACGAAACCGGTGAGTCCCATCTCGGCCTCATGGCTAAGATGGTAGTGTATACCTGTTCGCGGACGACACCGGTAAGTCCCTTCTCGGACTCATGGCTAAGAAGGTAGTGTATACCTGTTCGCGGACGACACCGATCAGTCCCATCTCTGCCTCATGGCTAAGAAGGTAGTGTATACCAGTTCCCGACGACACCGGTGAGTACCATCTCGGCCTCATGGCTAAGAAGGTAGTGTATACCTGTTCGCGGACGACACCGATCAGTCCCTTCTCGGCCTCATGGCTAAGAAGGTAGTGTATACCAGTTCGGGGACGAAACCGGTGAGTCCCATCTCGGCCTCATGGCTAAGAAGGTAGTGTATACCTGTTCGCGGACGACACCGATCAGTCCCATCTCGGCCTCATGGCTAAGAAGGTAGTGTATACCAGTTCGGGGACGAAACCGGTGAGTCCCACCTCGGCCTCATGGCTAAGAAAGTAGTGTATACCTGTTCGCGGACGACACCGATCAGTCCCATCTCGGCCTCATGGCTAAGAAGGTAGTGTATACCTGTTCGCGGACAACACCGATCAGTCCCATCTCTGCCTCATGGCTAAGAAGGTAGTGTATACCAGTTCCGGACGACACCGGTGAGTCCCATCTCGGCCTCATGGCTAAGAAGGTAGTGTATACCTGTTCGCGGACGACACCGTTCAGTCTCTTCTCGGCCTCATGGCTAAGAAGGTAGTGTATACCAGTTCGGGGACGAAACCGGTGAGTCCCACCTCGGCCTCATAGCTAAGAAGGTAGTGTATACCTGTTCGCGGACGACACCGATCAGACCTATCTCGGCCTCATGGCTAAGAAGGTAGTGTATACCAGTTCGGGGACGACACCGGTGAGTCCCATCTCGGCCTCATGGCTAAGAAGGTAGTGTATACCAGTTCCGGACGATACCGGTAAGTCCCTTCTCGGCCTCATGGCTAAGAAGGTAGTGTATACCAGTTCGGGGACGAAACCGGTGAGTCCCATCTCGGCCTCATGGCTAAGAAGGTAGTGTATACCTGTTCGGGGACGAAACCGGGGAGTCCCATCTCGGCTTCATGGCTAGGAAGGTAGTGTATACCAGTTCGGGGACGAAACCGGTGAGTCCCATCTCGGCCTCATGGCTAAGAAGGTAGTGTATACCAGTTCGGGGACGAAACCGGTGAGTCCCATCTCGGCCTCATGGCTAAGAAGGTAGTGTATACCTGTTCGCGGACGACACCGATCAGTCCCATCTCGGCCTCATGGCTAAGAAGGTAGTGTATACCAGTTCCGGACGACACCGGTGAGCCCCTTCTCGGCCTCATGGCTAAGAAGGTAGTGTATACCTGTTCGCGGACGACACCGATCAGTCCCATCTCGGCCACATGGCTAAGAAGGTAGTGTATACCTGTTCGCGGACAACACCGATCAGTCCCATCTCTGCCTCATGGCTAAGAAGGTAGTGTATACCAGTTCGGGGACGAAACCGGTGAGTCCCACCTCGGCCTCATGGCTAAGAAGGTAGTGTATACCTGTTCGCGGACGACACCGATCAGTCCCATCTCAGCCTCATGGCTAAGAAGGTAGTGTATACCAGTTCCGGACGACACCGGTAAGTCCCTTCTCGGCCTCATGGCTAAGAAGGTAGTATATACCAGTTCGGGGACGACACCGATCAGTCCCATCTCGGCCTCATGGCTAAGAAGGTAGTGTATACCAGTTCCGGACGACACCGGTAAGTCCCTTCTCGGCCTCATGGCTAAGAAGGTAGTGTATACCAGTTCGGGGACGAAACCGGTGAGTCCCATCTCGGCCTCATGGCTAAGAAGGTAGTGTATACCTGTTCGCGGACGACACCGATCAGACCCTTCTCGGCCTCATGGCTAAGAAGGTAGTGTATACCAGTTCGGGGACGAAACCGGTGAGTCCCACCTCGGCCTCATGGCTAAGAAGGTAGTGTATACCTGTTCGCGGACGACACCGATCAGTCCCATCTCGGCCTCATGGCTAAGAAGGTAGTGTATACCAGTTCCGGACGACACCGGTAAGTCCCTTCTCGGCCTCATGGCTAAGAAGGTAGTATATACCAGTTCGGGGACGACACCGATCAGTCCCATCTCGGCCTCATGGCTAAGAAGGTAGTGTATACCAGTTCCGGACGACACCGGTAAGTCCCTTCTCGGCCTCATGGCTAAGAAGGTAGTGTATACCAGTTCGGGGACGAAACCGGTAAGTCCCTTCTCGGCCTCATGGCTAAGAAGGTAGTGTATACCAGTTCGGGGACGAAACCGATGAGTCCCATCTCGGCCTCATGGCTAAGAAGGTAGTGTATACCTGTTCGCGGACGACACCGATCAGTCCCATCTCGGCCTCGTGGCTAAGAAGGTAGTGTATACCAGTTCGGGGACGAAACCGGTGAGTCCCATCTCGGCCTCATGGCTAAGAAGGTAGTGTATACCTGTTCGCGGACGACACCGATCAGTCCCATCTCGGTCTCGTGGCTAAGAAGGTAGTGTATACCTGTTCGCGGACGACACCGATCTGTCCCATCTCGGCCTCATGGCGAAGAAGGTAGTGTATACCAGTTCCGGACGACACCGGTGAGCCCCTTCTCGGCCTCATGGCTAAGTAGGTAGTGTATACCAGTTCCGGACGACACCGGTAAGTCCCTTCTCGGCCTCATGGCTAAGAAGGTAGTATATACCAGTTCGGGGACGACACCGATCAGTCCCATCTCGGCCTCATGGCTAAGAAGGTAGTGTATACCAGTTCCGGACGACACCGGTAAGTCCCTTCTCGGCCTCATGGCTAAGAAGGTAGTGTATACCAGTTCGGGGACGAAACCGGTGAGTCCCATCTCGGCCTCATGGCTAAGAAGGTAGTGTATACCTGTTCGCGGACGACACCGATCAGACCCTTCTCGGCCTCATGGCTAAGAAGGTAGTGTATACCAGTTCGGGGACGAAACCGGTGAGTCCCACCTCGGCCTCATGGCTAAGAAGGTAGTGTATACCTGTTCGCGGACGACACCGATCAGTCCCATCTCGGCCTCATGGCTAAGAAGGTAGTGTATACCAGTTCCGGACGACACCGGTAAGTCCCTTCTCGGCCTCATGGCTAAGAAGGTAGTATATACCAGTTCGGGGACGACACCGATCAGTCCCATCTCGGCCTCATGGCTAAGAAGGTAGTGTATACCAGTTCCGGACGACACCGGTAAGTCCCTTCTCGGCCTCATGGCTAAGAAGGTAGTGTATACCAGTTCGGGGACGAAACCGGTAAGTCCCTTCTCGGCCTCATGGCTAAGAAGGTAGTGTATACCAGTTCGGGGACGAAACCGATGAGTCCCATCTCGGCCTCATGGCTAAGAAGGTAGTGTATACCTGTTCGCGGACGACACCGATCAGTCCCATCTCGGCCTCGTGGCTAAGAAGGTAGTGTATACCAGTTCGGGGACGAAACCGGTGAGTCCCATCTCGGCCTCATGGCTAAGAAGGTAGTGTATACCTGTTCGCGGACGACACCGATCAGTCCCATCTCGGTCTCGTGGCTAAGAAGGTAGTGTATACCTGTTCGCGGACGACACCGATCTGTCCCATCTCGGCCTCATGGCGAAGAAGGTAGTGTATACCAGTTCCGGACGACACCGGTGAGCCCCTTCTCGGCCTCATGGCTAAGTAGGTAGTGTATACCAGTTCCGGACGACACCGGTAAGTCCCTTCTCGGCCTCATGGCTAAGAAGGTAGTGTATACCAGTCCCGGGGGCACCGGTAAGTCCCTTCTCGGCCTCATGGCTAAGAAGGTAGTGTATACCAGTTCGGGGACGAAACCGGTGAATCCCATCTTGGCCTCCTGGCTAAGAAGGTAGTGTATACCTGTTCGCGGAAGACACCGATCAGTCCCATCTCGGCCTCATGGCTAAGAAGGTAGTGTATACCAGTTCCGGACGACACCGGTAAGTCCCTTCTCGGCCTCATGGCTAAGAAGGTAGTATATACCAGTTCGGGGACGACACCGGTAAGTCCCTTCTCGGCCTCATGGCTAAGAAGGTAGTGTATACCTGATCGCGGACTACACCGATCAGTCCCATCTCGGCCACATGGCTAAGAAGGTAGTGTATACCTGTTCGCGGACAACACCGATCAGTCCCATCTCTGCCTCATGGCTAAGAAGGTAGTGTATACCAGTTCCGGACGACACCGGTGAGTCCCATCTCGGCCTCATGGCTAAGAAGGTAGTGTATACCTGTTCGCGGACGACACCGATCAGTCCCTTCTCGGCCTCATGGCTAAGAAGGTAGTGTATACCAGTTCGGGGACGAAACCGGTGAGTCCCACCTCGGCCTCATGGCTAAGAAGGTAGTGTATACCTGTTCGCGGACGACACCGATCAGTCCCATCTCGGCCTCATGGCTAAGAAGGTAGTGTATACCAGATCCGGACGACACCGGTAAGTCCCTTCTCGGCCTCATGGCTAAGAAGGTAGTGTATACCAGTTCGGGGACGAAACCGGTGAGTCCCATCTCGGCCTCATGGCTAAGAAGGTAGTGTATACCTGTTCGCGGACGACACCGATCAGACCCATCTCGGCCTCATGGCTAAGAAGGTAGTGTATACCAGTTCGGGTACGACACCGGTGAGTCCCATCTCGGCCTCATGGCTAAGAAGGTAGTGTATACCAGTTCCGGACGATACCGGTAAGTCCCTTCTCGGCCTCATGGCTAAGAAGGTAGTGTATACCAGTTCGGGGACGAAACCGGTGAGTCCCATCTCGGCCTCATGGCTAAGAAGGTAGTGTATACCTGTTCGGGGACGAAACCGGTGAGTCCCATCTCGGCTTCATGGCTAGGAAGGTAGTGTATACCTATTCGCGGACGACACCGATCAGTCCCATCTCGGCCTCATGGCTAAGAAGGTAGTGTATACCAGTTCCGGACGACACCGGTGAGCCCCTTCTCGGCCTCATGGCTAAGTAGGTAGTGTATACCAGTTCCGGACGACACCGGTAAGTCCCTTCTCGGCCTCATGGCTAAGAAGGTAGTGTATACCTGTTCGCGGACGACACCGATCAGTCCCATCTCGGCCTCATGGCTAAGAAGGTAGTGTATACCTGTTCGCGGACGACACCGTTCAGTCTCTTCTCGGCCTCATGGCTAAGAAGGTAGTGTATACCAGTTCGGGGACGAAACCGGTGAGTCCCACCTCGGCCTCATAGCTAAGAAGGTAGTGTATACCTGTTCGCGGACGACACCGATCAGACCTATCTCGGCCTCATGGCTAAGAAGGTAGTGTATACCAGTTCGGGGACGACACCGGTGAGTCCCATCTCGGCCTCATGGCTAAGAAGGTAGTGTATACCAGTTCCGGACGATACCGGTAAGTCCCTTCTCGGCCTCATGGCTAAGAAGGTAGTGTATACCAGTTCGGGGACGAAACCGGTGAGTCCCATCTCGGCCTCATGGCTAAGAAGGTAGTGTATACCTGTTCGGGGACGAAACCGGGGAGTCCCATCTCGGCTTCATGGCTAGGAAGGTAGTGTATACCAGTTCGGGGACGAAACCGGTGAGTCCCATCTCGGCCTCATGGCTAAGAAGGTAGTGTATACCAGTTCGGGGACGAAACCGGTGAGTCCCATCTCGGCCTCATGGCTAAGAAGGTAGTGTATACCTGTTCGCGGACGACACCGATCAGTCCCATCTCGGCCTCATGGCTAAGAAGGTAGTGTATACCAGTTCCGGACGACACCGGTGAGCCCCTTCTCGGCCTCATGGCTAAGAAGGTAGTGTATACCTGTTCGCGGACGACACCGATCAGTCCCATCTCGGCCACATGGCTAAGAAGGTAGTGTATACCTGTTCGCGGACAACACCGATCAGTCCCATCTCTGCCTCATGGCTAAGAAGGTAGTGTATACCAGTTCGGGGACGAAACCGGTGAGTCCCACCTCGGCCTCATGGCTAAGAAGGTAGTGTATACCTGTTCGCGGACGACACCGATCAGTCCCATCTCAGCCTCATGGCTAAGAAGGTAGTGTATACCAGTTCCGGACGACACCGGTAAGTCCCTTCTCGGCCTCATGGCTAAGAAGGTAGTATATACCAGTTCGGGGACGACACCGATCAGTCCCATCTCGGCCTCATGGCTAAGAAGGTAGTGTATACCAGTTCCGGACGACACCGGTAAGTCCCTTCTCGGCCTCATGGCTAAGAAGGTAGTGTATACCAGTTCGGGGACGAAACCGGTGAGTCCCATCTCGGCCTCATGGCTAAGAAGGTAGTGTATACCTGTTCGCGGACGACACCGATCAGACCCTTCTCGGCCTCATGGCTAAGAAGGTAGTGTATACCAGTTCGGGGACGAAACCGGTGAGTCCCACCTCGGCCTCATGGCTAAGAAGGTAGTGTATACCTGTTCGCGGACGACACCGATCAGTCCCATCTCGGCCTCATGGCTAAGAAGGTAGTGTATACCAGTTCCGGACGACACCGGTAAGTCCCTTCTCGGCCTCATGGCTAAGAAGGTAGTATATACCAGTTCGGGGACGACACCGATCAGTCCCATCTCGGCCTCATGGCTAAGAAGGTAGTGTATACCAGTTCCGGACGACACCGGTAAGTCCCTTCTCGGCCTCATGGCTAAGAAGGTAGTGTATACCAGTTCGGGGACGAAACCGGTAAGTCCCTTCTCGGCCTCATGGCTAAGAAGGTAGTGTATACCAGTTCGGGGACGAAACCGGTGAGTCCCATCTCGGCCTCATGGCTAAGAAGGTAGTGTATACCTGTTCGCGGACGACACCGATCAGTCCCATCTCGGCCTCGTGGCTAAGAAGGTAGTGTATACCAGTTCGGGGACGAAACCGGTGAGTCCCATCTCGGCCTCATGGCTAAGAAGGTAGTGTATACCTGTTCGCGGACGACACCGATCAGTCCCATCTCGGTCTCGTGGCTAAGAAGGTAGTGTATACCTGTTCGCGGACGACACCGATCTGTCCCATCTCGGCCTCATGGCGAAGAAGGTAGTGTATACCAGTTCCGGACGACACCGGTAAGTCCCTTCTCGGCCTCATGGCTAAGAAGGTAGTGTATACCAGTTCGGGGACGAAACCGGTGAGTCCCATCTCGGCCTCATGGCTAAGAAGGTAGTGTATACCTGTTCGGGGACGAAACCGGTGAGTCCCATCTCGGCTTCATGGCTAGGAAGGTAGTGTATACCTATTCGCGGACGACACCGATCAGTCCCATCTCGGCCTCATGGCTAAGAAGGTAGTGTATACCAGTTCCGGACGACACCGGTGAGCCCCTTCTCGGCCTCATGGCTAAGTAGGTAGTGTATACCAGTTCCGGACGACACCGGTAAGTCCCTTCTCGGCCTCATGGCTAAGAAGGTAGTGTATACCTGTTCGCGGACGACACCGATCAGTCCCATCTCGGCCTCATGGCTAAGAAGGTAGTGTATACCTGTTCGCGGACGACACCGTTCAGTCTCTTCTCGGCCTCATGGCTAAGAAGGTAGTGTATACCAGTTCGGGGACGAAACCGGTGAGTCCCACCTCGGCCTCATAGCTAAGAAGGTAGTGTATACCTGTTCGCGGACGACACCGATCAGACCTATCTCGGCCTCATGGCTAAGAAGGTAGTGTATACCAGTTCGGGGACGACACCGGTGAGTCCCATCTCGGCCTCATGGCTAAGAAGGTAGTGTATACCAGTTCCGGACGATACCGGTAAGTCCCTTCTCGGCCTCATGGCTAAGAAGGTAGTGTATACCAGTTCGGGGACGAAACCGGTGAGTCCCATCTCGGCCTCATGGCTAAGAAGGTAGTGTATACCTGTTCGGGGACGAAACCGGGGAGTCCCATCTCGGCTTCATGGCTAGGAAGGTAGTGTATACCAGTTCGGGGACGAAACCGGTGAGTCCCATCTCGGCCTCATGGCTAAGAAGGTAGTGTATACCAGTTCGGGGACGAAACCGGTGAGTCCCATCTCGGCCTCATGGCTAAGAAGGTAGTGTATACCTGTTCGCGGACGACACCGATCAGTCCCATCTCGGCCTCATGGCTAAGAAGGTAGTGTATACCAGTTCCGGACGACACCGGTGAGCCCCTTCTCGGCCTCATGGCTAAGAAGGTAGTGTATACCTGTTCGCGGACGACACCGATCAGTCCCATCTCGGCCACATGGCTAAGAAGGTAGTGTATACCTGTTCGCGGACAACACCGATCAGTCCCATCTCTGCCTCATGGCTAAGAAGGTAGTGTATACCAGTTCGGGGACGAAACCGGTGAGTCCCACCTCGGCCTCATGGCTAAGAAGGTAGTGTATACCTGTTCGCGGACGACACCGATCAGTCCCATCTCAGCCTCATGGCTAAGAAGGTAGTGTATACCAGTTCCGGACGACACCGGTAAGTCCCTTCTCGGCCTCATGGCTAAGAAGGTAGTATATACCAGTTCGGGGACGACACCGATCAGTCCCATCTCGGCCTCATGGCTAAGAAGGTAGTGTATACCAGTTCCGGACGACACCGGTAAGTCCCTTCTCGGCCTCATGGCTAAGAAGGTAGTGTATACCAGTTCGGGGACGAAACCGGTGAGTCCCATCTCGGCCTCATGGCTAAGAAGGTAGTGTATACCTGTTCGCGGACGACACCGATCAGACCCTTCTCGGCCTCATGGCTAAGAAGGTAGTGTATACCAGTTCGGGGACGAAACCGGTGAGTCCCACCTCGGCCTCATGGCTAAGAAGGTAGTGTATACCTGTTCGCGGACGACACCGATCAGTCCCATCTCGGCCTCATGGCTAAGAAGGTAGTGTATACCAGTTCCGGACGACACCGGTAAGTCCCTTCTCGGCCTCATGGCTAAGAAGGTAGTATATACCAGTTCGGGGACGACACCGATCAGTCCCATCTCGGCCTCATGGCTAAGAAGGTAGTGTATACCAGTTCCGGACGACACCGGTAAGTCCCTTCTCGGCCTCATGGCTAAGAAGGTAGTGTATACCAGTTCGGGGACGAAACCGGTAAGTCCCTTCTCGGCCTCATGGCTAAGAAGGTAGTGTATACCAGTTCGGGGACGAAACCGGTGAGTCCCATCTCGGCCTCATGGCTAAGAAGGTAGTGTATACCTGTTCGCGGACGACACCGATCAGTCCCATCTCGGCCTCGTGGCTAAGAAGGTAGTGTATACCAGTTCGGGGACGAAACCGGTGAGTCCCATCTCGGCCTCATGGCTAAGAAGGTAGTGTATACCTGTTCGCGGACGACACCGATCAGTCCCATCTCGGTCTCGTGGCTAAGAAGGTAGTGTATACCTGTTCGCGGACGACACCGATCTGTCCCATCTCGGCCTCATGGCGAAGAAGGTAGTGTATACCAGTTCCGGACGACACCGGTGAGCCCCTTCTCGGCCTCATGGCTAAGTAGGTAGTGTATACCAGTTCCGGACGACACCGGTAAGTCCCTTCTCGGCCTCATGGCTAAGAAGGTAGTGTATACCAGTCCCGGGGGCACCGGTAAGTCCCTTCTCGGCCTCATGGCTAAGAAGGTAGTGTATACCAGTTCGGGGACGAAACCGGTGAATCCCATCTTGGCCTCCTGGCTAAGAAGGTAGTGTATACCTGTTCGCGGAAGACACCGATCAGTCCCATCTCGGCCTCATGGCTAAGAAGGTAGTGTATACCAGTTCCGGACGACACCGGTAAGTCCCTTCTCGGCCTCATGGCTAAGAAGGTAGTATATACCAGTTCGGGGACGACACCGGTAAGTCCCTTCTCGGCCTCATGGCTAAGAAGGTAGTGTATACCTGATCGCGGACTACACCGATCAGTCCCATCTCGGCCACATGGCTAAGAAGGTAGTGTATACCTGTTCGCGGACAACACCGATCAGTCCCATCTCTGCCTCATGGCTAAGAAGGTAGTGTATACCAGTTCCGGACGACACCGGTGAGTCCCATCTCGGCCTCATGGCTAAGAAGGTAGTGTATACCTGTTCGCGGACGACACCGATCAGTCCCTTCTCGGCCTCATGGCTAAGAAGGTAGTGTATACCAGTTCGGGGACGAAACCGGTGAGTCCCACCTCGGCCTCATGGCTAAGAAGGTAGTGTATACCTGTTCGCGGACGACACCGATCAGTCCCATCTCGGCCTCATGGCTAAGAAGGTAGTGTATACCAGATCCGGACGACACCGGTAAGTCCCTTCTCGGCCTCATGGCTAAGAAGGTAGTGTATACCAGTTCGGGGACGAAACCGGTGAGTCCCATCTCGGCCTCATGGCTAAGAAGGTAGTGTATACCTGTTCGCGGACGACACCGATCAGACCCATCTCGGCCTCATGGCTAAGAAGGTAGTGTATACCAGTTCGGGGACGACACCGGTGAGTCCCATCTCGGCCTCATGGCTAAGAAGGTAGTGTATACCAGTTCCGGACGATACCGGTAAGTCCCTTCTCGGCCTCATGGCTAAGAAGGTAGTGTATACCAGTTCGGGGACGAAACCGGTGAGTCCCATCTCGGCCTCATGGCTAAGAAGGTAGTGTATACCTGTTCGGGGACGAAACCGGTGAGTCCCATCTCGGCTTCATGGCTAGGAAGGTAGTGTATACCTATTCGCGGACGACACCGATCAGTCCCATCTCGGCCTCATGGCTAAGAAGGTAGTGTATACCAGTTCCGGACGACACCGGTGAGCCCCTTCTCGGCCTCATGGCTAAGTAGGTAGTGTATACCAGTTCCGGACGACACCGGTAAGTCCCTTCTCGGCCTCATGGCTAAGAAGGTAGTGTATACCTGTTCGCGGACGACACCGATCAGTCCCATCTCGGCCACATGGCTAAGAAGGTAGTGTATACCTGTTCGCGGACAACACCGATCAGTCCCATCTCTGCCTCATGGCTAAGAAGGTAGTGTATACCAGTTCCGGACGACACCGGTGAGTCCCATCTCGGCCTCATGGCTAAGAAGGTAGTGTATACCTGTTCGCGGACGACACCGATCAGTCCCTTCTAGGCCTCATGGCTAAGAAGGTAGTGTATACCAGTTCGGGGACGAAACCGGTGAGTCCCACCTCGGCCTCATGGCTAAGAAGGTAGTGTATACCTGATCGCGGACTACACCGATCAGTCCCATCTCGGCCACATGGCTAAGAAGGTAGTGTATACCTGTTCGCGGACAACACCGATCAGTCCCATCTCGGCCACATGGCTAAGAAGGTAGTGTATACCTGTTCGCGGACAACACCGATCAGTCCCATCTCTGCCTCATGGCTAAGAAGGTAGTGTATACCAGTTCCGGACGACACCGGTGAGTCCCATCTCGGCCTCATGGCTAAGAAGGTAGTGTATACCTGTTCGCGGACGACACCGATCAGTCCCTTCTCGGCCTCATGGCTAAGAAGGTAGTGTATACCAGTTCGGGGACGAAACCGGTGAGTCCCACCTCGGCCTCATGGCTAAGAAGGTAGTGTATACCTGTTCGCGGACGACACCGATCAGTCCCATCTCGGCCTCATGGCTAAGAAGGTAGTGTATACCAGATCCGGACGACACCGGTAAGTCCCTTCTCGGCCTCATGGCTAAGAAGGTAGTGTATACCAGTTCGGGGACGAAACCGGTGAGTCCCATCTCGGCCTCATGGCTAAGAAGGTAGTGTATACCTGTTCGCGGACGACACCGATCAGACCCATCTCGGCCTCATGGCTAAGAAGGTAGTGTATACCAGTTCGGGGACGACACCGGTGAGTCCCATCTCGGCCTCATGGCTAAGAAGGTAGTGTATACCAGTTCCGGACGATACCGGTAAGTCCCTTCTCGGCCTCATGGCTAAGAAGGTAGTGTATACCAGTTCGGGGACGAAACCGGTGAGTCCCATCTCGGCCTCATGGCTAAGAAGGTAGTGTATACCTGTTCGGGGACGAAACCGGTGAGTCCCATCTCGGCTTCATGGCTAGGAAGGTAGTGTATACCTATTCGCGGACGACACCGATCAGTCCCATCTCGGCCTCATGGCTAAGAAGGTAGTGTATACCAGTTCCGGACGACACCGATCAGTCCCATCTCTGCCTCATGGCTAAGAAGGTAGTGTATACCAGTTCCGGACGACACCGGTGAGTCCCATCTCGGCCTCATGGCTAAGAAGGTAGTGTATACCTGTTCGCGGACGACACCGATCAGTCCCTTCTAGGCCTCATGGCTAAGAAGGTAGTGTATACCAGTTCGGGGACGAAACCGGTGAGTCCCACCTCGGCCTCATGGCTAAGAAGGTAGTGTATACCTGATCGCGGACTACACCGATCAGTCCCATCTCGGCCACATGGCTAAGAAGGTAGTGTATACCTGTTCGCGGACAACACCGATCAGTCCCATCTCTGCCTCATGGCTAAGAAGGTAGTGTATACCAGTTCCGGACGACACCGGTGAGTCCCATCTCGGCCTCATGGCTAAGAAGGTAGTGTATACCAGTTCCGGACGATACCGGTAAGTCCCTTCTCGGCCTCATGGCTAAGAAGGTAGTGTATACCAGTTCGGGGACGAAACCGGTGAGTCCCATCTCGGCCTCATGGCTAAGAAGGTAGTGTATACCTGTTCGGGGACGAAACCGGTGAGTCCTATCTCGGCTTCATGGCTAGGAAGGTAGTGTATACCTATTCGCGGACGACACCGATCAGTCCCATCTCGGCCTCATGGCTAAGAAGGTAGTGTATACCAGTTCCGGACGACACCGGTGAGCCCCTTCTCGGCCTCATGGCTAAGTAGGTAGTGTATACCAGTTCCGGACGACACCGGTAAGTCCCTTCTCGGCCTCATGGCTAAGAAGGTAGTGTATACCTGTTCGCGGACGACACCGATCAGTCCCATCTCGGCCACATGGCTAAGAAGGTAGTGTATACCTGTTCGCGGACAACACCGATCAGTCCCATCTCTGCCTCATGGCTAAGAAGGTAGTGTATACCAGTTCCGGACGACACCGGTGAGTCCCATCTCGGCCTCATGGCTAAGAAGGTAGTGTATACCTGTTCGCGGACGACACCGATCAGTCCCTTCTAGGCCTCATGGCTAAGAAGGTAGTGTATACCAGTTCGGGGACGAAACCGGTGAGTCCCACCTCGGCCTCATGGCTAAGAAGGTAGTGTATACCTGATCGCGGACTACACCGATCAGTCCCATCTCGGCCACATGGCTAAGAAGGTAGTGTATACCTGTTCGCGGACAACACCGATCAGTCCCATCTCGGCCACATGGCTAAGAAGGTAGTGTATACCAGTTCCGGACGACACCGGTGAGTCCCATCTCGGCCTCATGGCTAAGAAGGTAGTGTATACCTGTTCGCGGACGACACCGATCAGTCCCATCTCGGCCTCATGGCTAAGAAGGTAGTGTATACCAGATCCGGACGACACCGGTAAGTCCCTTCTCGGCCTCATGGCTAAGAAGGTAGTGTATACCAGTTCGGGGACGAAACCGGTGAGTCCCATCTCGGCCTCATGGCTAAGAAGGTAGTGTATACCTGTTCGCGGACGACACCGATCAGACCCATCTCGGCCTCATGGCTAAGAAGGTAGTGTATACCAGTTCGGGGACGACACCGGTGAGTCCCATCTCGGCCTCATGGCTAAGAAGGTAGTGTATACCAGTTCCGGACGATACCGGTAAGTCCCTTCTCGGCCTCATGGCTAAGAAGGTAGTGTATACCAGTTCGGGGACGAAACCGGTGAGTCCCATCTCGGCCTCATGGCTAAGAAGGTAGTGTATACCTGTTCGGGGACGAAACCGGTGAGTCCCATCTCGGCTTCATGGCTAGGAAGGTAGTGTATACCTATTCGCGGACGACACCGATCAGTCCCATCTCGGCCTCATGGCTAAGAAGGTAGTGTATACCAGTTCCGGACGACACCGGTGAGCCCCTTCTCGGCCTCATGGCTAAGTAGGTAGTGTATACCAGTTCCGGACGACACCGGTAAGTCCCTTCTCGGCCTCATGGCTAAGAAGGTAGTGTATACCTGTTCGCGGACGACACCGATCAGTCCCATCTCGGCCACATGGCTAAGAAGGTAGTGTATACCTGTTCGCGGACAACACCGATCAGTCCCATCTCTGCCTCATGGCTAAGAAGGTAGTGTATACCAGTTCCGGACGACACCGGTGAGTCCCATCTCGGCCTCATGGCTAAGAAGGTAGTGTATACCTGTTCGCGGACGACACCGATCAGTCCCTTCTAGGCCTCATGGCTAAGAAGGTAGTGTATACCAGTTCGGGGACGAAACCGGTGAGTCCCACCTCGGCCTCATGGCTAAGAAGGTAGTGTATACCTGATCGCGGACTACACCGATCAGTCCCATCTCGGCCACATGGCTAAGAAGGTAGTGTATACCTGTTCGCGGACAACACCGATCAGTCCCATCTCTGCCTCATGGCTAAGAAGGTAGTGTATACCAGTTCCGGACGACACCGGTGAGTCCCATCTCGGCCTCATGGCTAAGAAGGTAGTGTATACCTGTTCGCGGACGACACCGGTGAGTCCCATCTCGGCCTCATGGCTAAGAAGGTAGTGTATACCTGTTCGCGGACGACACCGATCAGTCCCTTCTAGGCCTCATGGCTAAGAAGGTAGTGTATACCAGTTCGGGGACGAAACCGGTGAGTCCCACCTCGGCCTCATGGCTAAGAAGGTAGTGTATACCTGATCGCGGACTACACCGATCAGTCCCATCTCGGCCACATGGCTAAGAAGGTAGTGTATACCTGTTCGTGGACAACACCGATCAGTCCCATCTCTGCCTCATGGCTAAGAAGGTAGTGTATACCAGTTCCGGACGACACCGGTGAGTCCCATCTCGGCCTCATGGCTAAGAAGGTAGTGTATACCTGTTCGCGGACGACACCGATCAGTCCCTTCTCGGCCTCATGGCTAAGAAGGTAGTGTATACCAGTTCGGGGACGAAACCGGTGAGTCCCACCTCGGCCTCATGGCTAAGAAGGTAGTGTATACCTGTTCGCGGACGACACCGATCAGTCCCATCTCGGCCTCATGGCTAAGAAGGTAGTGTATACCAGATCCGGACGACACCGGTAAGTCCCTTCTCGGCCTCATGGCTAAGAAGGTAGTGTATACCAGTTCGGGGACGAAACCGGTGAGTCCCATCTCGGCCTCATGGCTAAGAAGGTAGTGTATACCTGTTCGCGGACGACACCGATCAGACCCATCTCGGCCTCATGGCTAAGAAGGTAGTGTATACCAGTTCGGGGACGACACCGGTGAGTCCCATCTCGGCCTCATGGCTAAGAAGGTAGTGTATACCAGTTCCGGACGATACCGGTAAGTCCCTTCTCGGCCTCATGGCTAAGAAGGTAGTGTATACCAGTTCGGGGACGAAACCGGTGAGTCCCATCTCGGCCTCATGGCTAAGAAGGTAGTGTATACCTGTTCGGGGACGAAACCGGTGAGTCCCATCTCGGCTTCATGGCTAGGAAGGTAGTGTATACCTATTCGCGGACGACACCGATCAGTCCCATCTCGGCCTCATGGCTAAGAAGGTAGTGTATACCAGTTCCGGACGACACCGGTGAGCCCCTTCTCGGCCTCATGGCTAAGTAGGTAGTGTATACCAGTTCCGGACGACACCGGTAAGTCCCTTCTCGGCCTCATGGCTAAGAAGGTAGTGTATACCTGTTCGCGGACGACACCGATCAGTCCCATCTCGGCCACATGGCTAAGAAGGTAGTGTATACCTGTTCGCGGACAACACCGATCAGTCCCATCTCTGCCTCATGGCTAAGAAGGTAGTGTATACCAGTTCCGGACGACACCGGTGAGTCCCATCTCGGCCTCATGGCTAAGAAGGTAGTGTATACCTGTTCGCGGACGACACCGATCAGTCCCTTCTCGGCCTCATGGCTAAGAAGGTAGTGTATACCAGTTCGGGGACGAAACCGGTGAGTCCCAACTCGGCCTCATGGCTAAGATGGTAGTGTATACCAGTCCCGGGGGCACCGGTAAGTCCCTTCTCGGCCTCATGGCTAAGAAGGTAGTGTATACCAGTTCGGGGACGAAACCGGTGAATCCCATCTTGGCCTCCTGGCTAAGAAGGTAGTGTATACCTGTTCGCGGAAGACACCGATCAGTCCCATCTCGGCCTCATGGCTAAGAAGGTAGTGTATACCAGTTCGGGGACGAAACCGGTGAGTCCCATCTCGGCCTCATGGCTAAGATGGTAGTGTATACCTGTTCGCGGACGACACCGGTAAGTCCCTTCTCGGCCTCATGGCTAAGAAGGTAGTGTATACCTGTTCGCGGACGACACCGATCAGTCCCATCTCGGCCACATGGCTAAGAAGGTAGTGTATACCTGTTCGCGGACAACACCGATCAGTCCCATCTCTGCCTCATGGCTAAGAAGGTAGTGTATACCAGTTCCCGACGACACCGGTGAGTCCCATCTCGGCCTCATGGCTAAGAAGGTAGTGTATACCTGTTCGCGGACGACACCGATCAGTCCCTTCTCGGCCTCATGGCTAAGAAGGTAGTGTATACCAGTTCGGGGACGAAACCGGTGAGTCCCATCTCGGCCTCATGGCTAAGAAGGTAGTGTATACCTGTTCGCGGACGACACCGATCAGTCCCATCTCGGCCTCATGGCTAAGAAGGTAGTGTATACCAGTTCGGGGACGAAACCGGTGAGTCCCACCTCGGCCTCATGGCTAAGAAAGTAGTGTATACCTGTTCGCGGACGACACCGATCATTCCCATCTCGGCCTCATGGCTAAGAAGGTAGTGTATACCTGTTCGCGGACAACACCGATCAGTCCCATCTCTGCCTCATGGCTAAGAAGGTAGTGTATACCAGTTCCGGACGACACCGGTGAGTCCCATCTCGGCCTCATGGCTAAGAAGGTAGTGTATACCTGTTCGCGGACGACACCGATCAGTCTCTTCTCGGCCTCATGGCTAAGAAGGTAGTGTATACCAGTTCGGGGACGAAACCGGTGAGTCCCACCTCGGCCTCATAGCTAAGAAGGTAGTGTATACCTGTTCGCGGACGACACCGATCAGTCCCATCTCGGCCTCATGGCTAAGAAGGTAGTGTATACCAGTTCCGGACGACACCGGTAAGTCCCTTCTCGGCCTCATGGCTAAGAAGGTAGTGTATACCAGTTCGGGGACGAAACCGGTGAGTCCCATCTCGGCCTCATGGCTAAGAAGGTAGTGTATACCTGTTCGCGGACGACACCGATCAGTCCCATCTCGGCCTCATGGCTAAGAAGGTAGTGTATACCAGTTCGGGGACGACACCGGTGAGTCCCATCTCGGCCTCATGGCTAAGAAGGTAGTGTATACCAGTTCCGGACGACACCGGTAAGTCCCTTCTCGGCCTCATGGCTAAGAAGGTAGTGTATACCAGTTCGGGGACGAAACCGGTGAGTCCCATCTCGGCCTCATGGCTAAGAAGGTAGTGTATACCTGTTCGCGGACGACACCGATCAGTCCCATCTCGGCCTCATGGCTAAGAAGGTAGTGTATACCAGTTCCGGACGACACCGGTGAGCCCCTTCTCGGCCTCATGGCTAAGTAGGTAGTGTATACCAGTTCCGGACGACACCGGTAAGTCCCTTCTCGGCCTCATTGCTAAGAAGGTAGTGTATACCTGTTCGCGGACGACACCGATCAGTCCCATCTCTGCCTCATGGCTAAGAAGGTAGTGTATACCAGTTCCGGACGACACCGGTGAGTCCCATCTCGGCCTCATGGCTAAGAAGGTAGTGTATACCTGTTCGCGGACGACACCGATCAGTCCCTTCTCGGCCTCATGGCTAAGAAGGTAGTGTATACCAGTTCGGGGACGAAACCGGTGAGTCCCACCTCGGCCTCATGGCTAAGAAGGTAGTGTATACCTGTTCGCGGACGACACCGATCAGTCCCATCTCGGCCTCATGGCTAAGAAGGTAGTGTATACCAGTTCCGGACGACACCGGTAAGTCCCTTCTCGGCCTCATGGCTAAGAAGGTAGTGTATACCTGTTCGCGGACGACACCGATCAGTCCCTTCTCGGCCTCATGGCTAAGAAGGTAGTGTATACCAGTTCGGGGACGAAACCGGTGAGTCCCACCTCGGCCTCATGGCTAAGAAGGTAGTGTATACCTGTTCGCGGACGACACCGATCAGTCCCTTCTCGGCCTCATGGCTAAGAAGGTAGTGTATACCAGTTCGGGGACGAAACCGGTGAGTCCCAACTCGGCCTCATGGCTAAGATGGTAGTGTATACCAGTCCCGGGGGCACCGGTAAGTCCCTTCTCGGCCTCATGGCTAAGAAGGTAGTGTATACCAGTTCGGGGACGAAACCGGTGAATCCCATCTTGGCCTCCTGGCTAAGAAGGTAGTGTATACCTGTTCGCGGAAGACACCGATCAGTCCCATCTCGGCCTCATGGCTAAGAAGGTAGTGTATACCAGTTCGGGGACGAAACCGGTGAGTCCCATCTCGGCCTCATGGCTAAGATGGTAGTGTATACCTGTTCGCGGACGACACCGGTAAGTCCCTTCTCGGCCTCATGGCTAAGAAGGTAGTGTATACCTGTTCGCGGACGACACCGATCAGTCCCATCTCGGCCACATGGCTAAGAAGGTAGTGTATACCTGTTCGCGGACAACACCGATCAGTCCCATCTCTGCCTCATGGCTAAGAAGGTAGTGTATACCAGTTCCCGACGACACCGGTGAGTCCCATCTCGGCCTCATGGCTAAGAAGGTAGTGTATACCTGTTCGCGGACGACACCGATCAGTCCCTTCTCGGCCTCATGGCTAAGAAGGTAGTGTATACCAGTTCGGGGACGAAACCGGTGAGTCCCATCTCGGCCTCATGGCTAAGAAGGTAGTGTATACCTGTTCGCGGACGACACCGATCAGTCCCATCTCGGCCTCATGGCTAAGAAGGTAGTGTATACCAGTTCGGGGACGAAACCGGTGAGTCCCACCTCGGCCTCATGGCTAAGAAAGTAGTGTATACCTGTTCGCGGACGACACCGATCAGTCCCATCTCGGCCTCATGGCTAAGAAGGTAGTGTATACCTGTTCGCGGACAACACCGATCAGTCCCATCTCTGCCTCATGGCTAAGAAGGTAGTGTATACCAGTTCCGGACGACACCGGTGAGTCCCATCTCGGCCTCATGGCTAAGAAGGTAGTGTATACCTGTTCGCGGACGACACCGATCAGTCTCTTCTCGGCCTCATGGCTAAGAAGGTAGTGTATACCAGTTCGGGGACGAAACCGGTGAGTCCCACCTCGGCCTCATAGCTAAGAAGGTAGTGTATACCTGTTCGCGGACGACACCGATCAGTCCCATCTCGGCCTCATGGCTAAGAAGGTAGTGTATACCAGTTCCGGACGACACCGGTAAGTCCCTTCTCGGCCTCATGGCTAAGAAGGTAGTGTATACCAGTTCGGGGACGAAACCGGTGAGTCCCATCTCGGCCTCATGGCTAAGAAGGTAGTGTATACCTGTTCGCGGACGACACCGATCAGTCCCATCTCGGCCTCATGGCTAAGAAGGTAGTGTATACCAGTTCGGGGACGACACCGGTGAGTCCCATCTCGGCCTCATGGCTAAGAAGGTAGTGTATACCAGTTCCGGACGACACCGGTAAGTCCCTTCTCGGCCTCATGGCTAAGAAGGTAGTGTATACCAGTTCGGGGACGAAACCGGTGAGTCCCATCTCGGCCTCATGGCTAAGAAGGTAGTGTATACCTGTTCGCGGACGACACCGATCAGTCCCATCTCGGCCTCATGGCTAAGAAGGTAGTGTATACCAGTTCCGGACGACACCGGTGAGCCCCTTCTCGGCCTCATGGCTAAGTAGGTAGTGTATACCAGTTCCGGACGACACCGGTAAGTCCCTTCTCGGCCTCATTGCTAAGAAGGTAGTGTATACCTGTTCGCGGACGACACCGATCAGTCCCATCTCTGCCTCATGGCTAAGAAGGTAGTGTATACCAGTTCCGGACGACACCGGTGAGTCCCATCTCGGCCTCATGGCTAAGAAGGTAGTGTATACCTGTTCGCGGACGACACCGATCAGTCCCTTCTCGGCCTCATGGCTAAGAAGGTAGTGTATACCAGTTCGGGGACGAAACCGGTGAGTCCCACCTCGGCCTCATGGCTAAGAAGGTAGTGTATACCTGTTCGCGGACGACACCGATCAGTCCCATCTCGGCCTCATGGCTAAGAAGGTAGTGTATACCAGTTCCGGACGACACCGGTAAGTCCCTTCTCGGCCTCATGGCTAAGAAGGTAGTGTATACCTGTTCGCGGACGACACCGATCAGTCCCTTCTCGGCCTCATGGCTAAGAAGGTAGTGTATACCAGTTCGGGGACGAAACCGGTGAGTCCCACCTCGGCCTCATGGCTAAGAAGGTAGTGTATACCTGTTCGCGGACGACACCGATCAGTCCCATCTCGGCCTCGTGGCTAAGAAGGTAGTGTATACCAGTTCCGGACGACACCGGTAAGTCCGTTCTCGGCCTCATGGCTAAGAAGGTAGTGTATACCAGTTCCGGACGACACCGGTAAGTCCGTTCTCGGCCTCATGGCTAAGAAGGTAGTGTATACCAGTTCGGGGACGAAACCGGTGAGTCCCATCTCGGCCTCATGGCTAAGAAGGTAGTGTATACCTGTTCGCGGACGACACCGATCAGTCCCTTCTCGGCCTCATGGATAAGAAGGTAGTGTATACCAGTTCGGGGACGAAACCGGTGAGTCCCACCTCGGCCTCATGGCTAAGAATGTAGTGTATACCTGTTCGCGGACGACACCCATCAGTCCCATCTCTGCCTCATGGCTAAGAAGGTAGTGTATACCAGTTCCGGACGACACCGGTAAGTCCCTTCTCGGCCTCATGGCTAAGAAGGTAGTATATACCAGTTCGGGGACGACACCGATCAGTCCCATCTCGGCCTCATGGCTAAGAAGGTAGTGTATACCAGTTCCGGACGACACCGGTTTGTGCCTTCTCGGCCTCATGGCTAAGAAGGTAGTGTATACCAGTTCGGGGACGAAACCGGTGAGTCCCATCTCGGCCTCATGGCTAAGAAGGTAGTGTATACCTGTTCGCGGACGGCACCGATCAGTCCCATCTCGGCCTCATGGCTAAGAAGGTAGTGTATACCAGTTCGGGGACGAAACTGGTGAGTCCCATCTCGGCCTCATGGCTAAGAAGGTAGTGTATACCTGTTCGCGGACGACACCGATCAGTCCCATCTCGGCCTCATGGCTAAGAAGGTAGTGTATACCTGTTCGCGGACAACACCGATCAGTCCCATCTCGGCCTCATGGCTAAGAAGGTAGTGTATACCAGTTCCGGACGACACCGGTGAGTCCCATCTCGGCCTCATGGCTAAGAAGGTAGTGTATACCTGTTCGCGGGCGACACCGATCAGTCCCTTCTCGACCTCATGGCTAAGAAGGTAGTGTATACCAGTTCGGGGACGAAACCGGTGAGTCCCATCTCGGCTTCATGGCTAGGAAGGTAGTGTATACCTGTTCGCGGACGACACCGATCAGTCCCATCTCGGCCACATCGCTAAGAAGGTAGTGTATACCTGTTCGCGGACAACACCGATCAGTCCCATCTCGGCCTCATGGCTAAGAAGGTAGTGTATACCAGTTCCGGACGACACCGGTGAGTCCCATCTCGGCCTCATGGCTAAGAAGGTAGTGTATACCTGTTCGCGGACGACACCGATCAGTCCCTTCTCGGCCTCATGGCTAAGAAGGTAGTGTATACCAGTTCGGGGACGAAACCGGTGAGTCCCATCTCGGCCTCATGGCTAAGAAGGTAGTGTATACCTGTTCGCGGACGACACCGATCAGACCCATCTCGGCCTCGTGGCTAAGAAGGTAGTGTATACCAGTTCCGGACGACACCGGTAAGTCCCTTCTCGGCCTCATGGCTAAGAAGGTAGTGTATACCAGTTCGGGGACGAAACCGGTGAGTCCCATCTCGGCCTCATGGCTAAGAAGGTAGTGTGTACCTGTTCGCGTCCGACGCCGATCAGTCCCATCTCGGCCTCATGGCTAAGAAGGTAGTGTATACCAGTTCGGGGACGAAACCGGTGAGTCCCAACTCGGCCTCATGGCTAAGATGGTAGTGTATACCAGTCCCGGGGGCACCGGTAAGTCCCTTCTCGGCCTCATGGCTAAGAAGGTAGTGTATACCAGTTCGGGGACGAAACCGGTGAATCCCATCTTGGCCTCCTGGCTAAGAAGGTAGTGTATACCTGTTCGCGGACGACACCGATCAGTCCCATCTCGGCCTCATGGCTAAGAAGGTAGTGTATACCAGTTCCGGACGACACCGGTAAGTCCCTTCTCGGCCTCATGGCTAAGAAGGTAGTGTATACCTGTTCGCGGACGACACCGATCAGTCCCTTCTCGGCCTCATGGCTAAGAAGGTAGTGTATACCAGTTCGGGGACGAAACCGGTGAGTCCCACCTCGGCCTCATGGCTAAGAAGGTAGTGTATACCTGTTCGCGGACGACACCGATCAGTCCCATCTCGGCCTCATGGCTAAGAAGGTAGTGTATACCAGTTCCGGACGACACCGGTGAGTCCCATCTCGGCCTCATGGCTAAGAAGGTAGTGTATACCTGTTCGCGGACGACACCGATCAGTCCCTTCTCGACCTCATGGCTAAGAAGGTAGTGTATACCAGTTCGGGGACGAAACCGGTGAGTCCCATCTCGGCTTCATGGCTAGGAAGGTAGTGTATACCTGTCCGCGGACGACACCGATCAGTCCCATCTCGGCCACATCGCTAAGAAGGTAGTGTATACCTGTTCGCGGACAACACCGATCAGTCCCATCTCGGCCTCATGGCTAAGAAGGTAGTGTATACCTGTTCGCGGACGACACCGGTAAGTCCCTTCTCGGCCTCATGGCTAAGAAGGTAGTGTATACCTGTTCGCGGACGACACCGATCAGTCCCTTCTCGGCCTCATGGCTAAGAAGGTAGTGTATACCAGTTCGGGGACGAAACCGGTGAGTCCCACCTCGGCCTCATGGCTAAGAAGGTAGTGTATACCTGTTCGCGTCCGACGCCGATCAGTCCCATCTCGGCCTCATGGCTAAGAAGGTAGTGTATACCAGTTCGGGGACGAAACCGGTGAGTCCCAACTCGGCCTCATGGCTAAGATGGTAGTGTATACCAGTCCCGGGGGCACCGGTAAGTCCCTTCTCGGCCTCATGGCTAAGAAGGTAGTGTATACCAGTTCGGGGACGAAACCGGTGAATCCCATCTTGGCCTCCTGGCTAAGAAGGTAGTGTATACCTGTTCGCGGAAGACACCGATCAGTCCCATCTCGGCCTCATGGCTAAGAAGGTAGTGTATACCAGTTCGGGGACGAAACCGGTGAGTCCCATCTCGGCCTCATGGCTAAGATGGTAGTGTATACCTGTTCGCGGACGACACCGGTAAGTCCCTTCTCGGCCTCATGGCTAAGAAGGTAGTGTATACCTGTTCGCGGACGACACCGATCAGTCCCATCTCGGCCTCATGGCTAAGAAGGTAGTGTATACCAGTTCCGGACGACACCGGTAAGTCCCTTCTCGGCCTCATGGCTAAGAAGGTAGTGTATACCAGTTCGGGGACGAAACCGGTGAGTCCCATCTCGGCCTCATGGCTAAGAAGGTAGTGTATACCTGTTCGCGGACGACACCGATCAGTCCCATCTCCGCCTCATGGCTAAGAAGGTAGTGTATACCAGTTCGGGGACGAAACCGGTGAGTCCCATCTCGGCCTCATGGCTAAGAAGGTAGTGTATACCTGTTCGCGGACGACACCGATCAGTCCCATCTCGGCCTCATGGCTAAGAAGGTAGTGTATACCTGTTCGCGGACAACACCGATCAGTCCCATCTCCGCCTCATGGCTAAGAAGGTAGTGTATACCAGTTCGGGGACGAAACCGGTGAGTCCCATCTCGGCCTCATGGCTAAGAAGGTAGTGTATACCTGTTCGCGGACGACACCGATCAGTCCCATCTCGGCCTCATGGCTAAGAAGGTAGTGTATACCTGTTCGCGGACAACACCGATCAGTCCCATCTCCGCCTCATGGCTAAGAAGGTAGTGTATACCAGTTCGGGGACGAAACCGGTGAGTCCCACCTCGGCCTCATGGCTAAGAAGGTAGTGTATACCTGTTCGCGGACGACACCGATCAGTCCCATCTCGGCCTCATGGCTAAGAAGGTAGTGTATACCAGTTCCGGACGACACCGGTGAGTCCCATCTCGGCCTCATGGCTAAGAAGGTAGTGTATACCTGTTCGCGGACGACACCGATCAGTCCCTTCTCGACCTCATGGCTAAGAAGGTAGTGTATACCAGTTCGGGGACGAAACCGGTGAGTCCCATCTCGGCTTCATGGCTAGGAAGGTAGTGTATACCTGTCCGCGGACGACACCGATCAGTCCCATCTCGGCCACATCGCTAAGAAGGTAGTGTATACCTGTTCGCGGACAACACCGATCAGTCCCATCTCGGCCTCATGGCTAAGAAGGTAGTGTATACCTGTTCGCGGACGACACCGGTAAGTCCCTTCTCGGCCTCATGGCTAAGAAGGTAGTGTATACCTGTTCGCGGACGACACCGATCAGTCCCTTCTCGGCCTCATGGCTAAGAAGGTAGTGTATACCAGTTCGGGGACGAAACCGGTGAGTCCCACCTCGGCCTCATGGCTAAGAAGGTAGTGTATACCTGTTCGCGGACGACACCGATCAGTCCCTTCTCGGCCTCATGGCTAAGAAGGTAGTGTATACCAGTTCGGGGACGAAACCGGTGAGTCCCAACTCGGCCTCATGGCTAAGAAGGTAGTGTATACCTGTTCGCGGACGACACCGATCAGTCCCATCTCGGCCTCATGGCTAAGAAGGTAGTGTATACCAGTTCCGGACGACACCGGTAAGTCGCTTCTCGGCCTCATGGCTAAGAAGGTAGTATATACCAGTTCGGGGACGACACCGATCAGTCCCATCTCGGCCTCATGGCTAAGAAGGTAGTGTATACCAGTTCCGGACGACACCGGTAAGTCCCTTCTCGGGCTCATGGCTAAGAAGGTAGTGTATACCAGTTCGGGGACGAAACCGGTGAGTCCCATCTCGGCCTCATGGCTAAGAAGGTAGTGTATACCTGTTCGCGGACGACACCGATCAGTCCCATCTCGGCCTCATTGCTAAGAAGGTAGTGTATACCAGTTCGGGGACGAAACCGGTGAGTCCCATCTCGGCCTCATGGCTAAGAAGGTAGTGTATACCTGTTCGCGGACGACACCGATCAGTCCCATCTCGGCCTCATGGCTAAGAAGGTAGTGTATACCTGTTCGCGGACAACACCGATCAGTCCCATCTCCGCCTCATGGCTAAGAAGGTAGTGTATACCAGTTCCGGACGACACCGGTGAGTCCCATCTCGGCCTCGTGGCTAAGAAGGTAGTGTATACCTGTTCGCGGACGACACCGATCAGTCCCTTCTCGGCCTCATGGCTAAGAAGGTAGTGTATACCAGTTCGGGGACGAAACCGGTGAGTCCCACCTCGGCCTCATGGCTAAGAAGGTAGTGTATACCTGTTCGCGGACGACACCGATCAGTCCCATCTCGGCCTCATGGCTAAGAAGGTAGTGTATACCAGTTCCGGACGACACCGGTAAGTCCCTTCTCGGCCTCATGGCTAAGAAGGTAGTGTATACCTGTTCGCGGACGACACCGATCAGTCCCTTCTCGGCCTCATGGCTAAGAAGGTAGTGTATACCAGTTCGGGGACGAAACCGGTGAGTCCCACCTCGGCCTCATGGCTAAGAAGGTAGTGTATACCTGTTCGCGGACGACACCGATCAGTCCCATCTCGGCCTCATGGCTAAGAAGGTAGTGTATACCAGTTCCGGACGACACCGGTGAGTCCCATCTCGGCCTCATGGCTAAGAAGGTAGTGTATACCTGTTCGCGGACGACACCGATCAGTCCCTTCTCGACCTCATGGCTAAGAAGGTAGTGTATACCAGTTCGGGGACGAAACCGGTGAGTCCCATCTCGGCTTCATGGCTAGGAAGGTAGTGTATACCTGTCCGCGGACGACACCGATCAGTCCCATCTCGGCCACATCGCTAAGAAGGTAGTGTATACCTGTTCGCGGACAACACCGATCAGTCCCATCTCGGCCTCATGGCTAAGAAGGTAGTGTATACCTGTTCGCGGACGACACCGGTAAGTCCCTTCTCGGCCTCATGGCTAAGAAGGTAGTGTATACCTGTTCGCGGACGACACCGATCAGTCCCTTCTCGGCCTCATGGCTAAGAAGGTAGTGTATACCAGTTCGGGGACGAAACCGGTGAGTCCCACCTCGGCCTCATGGCTAAGAAGGTAGTGTATACCTGTTCGCGTCCGACGCCGATCAGTCCCATCTCGGCCTCATGGCTAAGAAGGTAGTGTATACCAGTTCGGGGACGAAACCGGTGAGTCCCAACTCGGCCTCATGGCTAAGATGGTAGTGTATACCAGTCCCGGGGGCACCGGTAAGTCCCTTCTCGGCCTCATGGCTAAGAAGGTAGTGTATACCAGTTCGGGGACGAAACCGGTGAATCCCATCTTGGCCTCCTGGCTAAGAAGGTAGTGTATACCTGTTCGCGGAAGACACCGATCAGTCCCATCTCGGCCTCATGGCTAAGAAGGTAGTGTATACCAGTTCGGGGACGAAACCGGTGAGTCCCATCTCGGCCTCATGGCTAAGATGGTAGTGTATACCTGTTCGCGGACGACACCGGTAAGTCCCTTCTCGGCCTCATGGCTAAGAAGGTAGTGTATACCTGTTCGCGGACGACACCGATCAGTCCCATCTCGGCCTCATGGCTAAGAAGGTAGTGTATACCAGTTCCGGACGACACCGGTAAGTCCCTTCTCGGCCTCATGGCTAAGAAGGTAGTGTATACCAGTTCGGGGACGAAACCGGTGAGTCCCATCTCGGCCTCATGGCTAAGAAGGTAGTGTATACCTGTTCGCGGACGACACCGATCAGTCCCATCTCGGCCTCATGGCTAAGAAGGTAGTGTATACCAGTTCCGGACGACACCGGTGAGCCCCTTCTCGGCCTCATGGCTAAGTAGGTAGTGTATACCAGTTCCGGACGACACCGGTAAGTCCCTTCTCGGCCTCATTGCTAAGAAGGTAGTGTATACCTGTTCGCGGACGACACCGATCAGTCCCATCTCTGCCTCATGGCTAAGAAGGTAGTGTATACCAGTTCCGGACGACACCGGTGAGTCCCATCTCGGCCTCATGGCTAAGAAGGTAGTGTATACCTGTTCGCGGACGACACCGATCAGTCCCTTCTCGGCCTCATGGCTAAGAAGGTAGTGTATACCAGTTCGGGGACGAAACCGGTGAGTCCCACCTCGGCCTCATGGCTAAGAAGGTAGTGTATACCTGTTCGCGGACGACACCGATCAGTCCCATCTCGGCCTCATGGCTAAGAAGGTAGTGTATACCAGTTCCGGACGACACCGGTAAGTCCCTTCTCGGCCTCATGGCTAAGAAGGTAGTGTATACCTGTTCGCGGACGACACCGATCAGTCCCTTCTCGGCCTCATGGCTAAGAAGGTAGTGTATACCAGTTCGGGGACGAAACCGGTGAGTCCCACCTCGGCCTCATGGCTAAGAAGGTAGTGTATACCTGTTCGCGGACGACACCGATCAGTCCCATCTCGGCCTCATGGCTAAGAAGGTAGTGTATACCAGTTCCGGACGACACCGGTGAGTCCCATCTCGGCCTCATGGCTAAGAAGGTAGTGTATACCTGTTCGCGGACGACACCGATCAGTCCCTTCTCGACCTCATGGCTAAGAAGGTAGTGTATACCAGTTCGGGGACGAAACCGGTGAGTCCCATCTCGGCTTCATGGCTAGGAAGGTAGTGTATACCTGTCCGCGGACGACACCGATCAGTCCCATCTCGGCCACATCGCTAAGAAGGTAGTGTATACCTGTTCGCGGACAACACCGATCAGTCCCATCTCGGCCTCATGGCTAAGAAGGTAGTGTATACCTGTTCGCGGACGACACCGATCAGTCCCTTCTCGGCCTCATGGCTAAGAAGGTAGTGTATACCAGTTCGGGGACGAAACCGGTGAGTCCCACCTCGGCCTCATGGCTAAGAAGGTAGTGTATACCTGTTCGCGGACGACACCGATCAGTCCCATCTCGGCCTCATGGCTAAGAAGGTAGTGTATACCAGTTCCGGACGACACCGGTAAGTCCCTTCTCGGCCTCATGGCTAAGAAGGTAGTATATACCAGTTCGGGGACGACACCGATCAGTCCCATCTCGGCCTCATGGCTAAGAAGGTAGTGTATACCAGTTCCGGACGACACCGGTAAGTCCCTTCTCGGCCTCATGGCTAAGAAGGTAGTGTATACCAGTTCGGGGACGAAACCGGTAAGTCCCTTCTCGGCCTCATGGCTAAGAAGGTAGTGTATACCAGTTCGGGGACGAAACCGGTGGGGCCCATCTCGGCCTCATGGCTAAGAAGGTAGTGTATACCTGTTCGCGGACGACACCGATCAGTCCCATCTCGGCCTCGTGGCTAAGAAGGTAGTGTATACCAGTTCCGGACGACACCGGTAAGTCCGTTCTCGGCCTCATGGCTAAGAAGGTAGTGTATACCAGTTCCGGACGACACCGGTAAGTCCGTTCTCGGCCTCATGGCTAAGAAGGTAGTGTATACCTGTTCGCGGACGACACAGATCAGTCCCATCTCGGCCTCATGGCTAATAAGGTAGTGTATACCTGTTCGCGGACAACACCGATCAGTCCCATCTCGGCCTCATGGCTAAGAAGGTAGTGTATACCAGTTCCGGACGACACCGGTGAGTCCCATCTCGGCCTCATGGCTAAGAAGGTAGTGTATACCAGTTCGGGGACGAAACCGGTGAGTCCCATCTCGGCCTCATGGCTAAGAAGGTAGTGTATACCTGTTCGCGGACGACACCGATCAGTCCCATCTCGGCCTCATGGCTAAGAAGGTAGTGTATACCAGTTTGGGGACGAAACCGGTTAGTCCCATCTCGGCCTCATGGCTAAGAAGGTAGTGTATACCTGTTCGCGGACGACACCGATCAGTCCCATCTCGGCCTCATGGCTAAGAAGGTAGTGTATACCAGTTCCGGACGACACCGGTGAGCCCCTTCTCGGCCTCATGGCTAAGTAGGTAGTGTATACCAGTTCCGGACGACACCGGTAAGTCCCTTCTCGGCCTCATGGCTAAGAAGGTAGTGTATACCAGTTCGGGGACGAAACCGGTGAGTCCCATCTCGGCCTCATGGCTAAGAAGGTAGTGTATACCTGTTCGCGGACGACACCGATCAGTCCCATCTCGGCCTCATGGCTAAGAAGGTAGTGTATACCAGTTCCGGACGACACCGGTGAGCCCCTTCTCGGCCTCATGGCTAAGTAGGTAGTGTATACCAGTTCCGGACGAAACCGGTGAGTCCCACCTCGGCCTCATGGCTAAGAAGGTAGTGTATACCTGTTCGCGGACGACACCGATCAGTCCCATCTCGGCCTCATGGCTAAGAAGGTAGTGTATACCAGTTCCGGACGACACCGGTAAGTCCCTTCTCGGCCTCATGGCTAAGAAGGTAGTGTATACCTGTTCGCGGACGACACCGATCAGTCCCTTCTCGGCCTCATGGCTAAGAAGGTAGTGTATACCAGTTCGGGGACGAAACCGGTGAGTCCCACCTCGGCCTCATGGCTAAGAAGGTAGTGTATACCTGTTCGCGGACGACACCGATCAGTCCCATCTCGGCCTCATGGCTAAGAAGGTAGTGTATACCAGTTCCGGACGACACCGGTGAGTCCCATCTCGGCCTCATGGCTAAGAAGGTAGTGTATACCTGTTCGCGGACGACACCGATCAGTCCCTTCTCGACCTCATGGCTAAGAAGGTAGTGTATACCAGTTCGGGGACGAAACCGGTGAGTCCCAGCTCGGCTTCATGGCTAGGAAGGTAGTGTATACCTGTTCGCGGACGACACCGATCAGTCCCATCTCGGCCACATCGCTAAGAAGGTAGTGTATACCTGTTCGCGGACAACACCGATCAGTCCCATCTCGGCCTCATGGCTAAGAAGGTAGTGTATACCTGTTCGCGGACGACACCGATCAGTCCCTTCTCGGCCTCATGGCTAAGAAGGTAGTGTATACCAGTTCGGGGACGAAACCGGTGAGTCCCACCTCGGCCTCATGGCTAAGAAGGTAGTGTATACCTGTTCGCGGACGACACCGATCAGTCCCATCTCGGCCTCATGGCTAAGAAGGTAGTGTATACCAGTTCCGGACGACACCGGTAAGTCCCTTCTCGGCCTCATGGCTAAGAAGGTAGTATATACCAGTTCGGGGACGACACCGATCAGTCCCATCTCGGCCTCATGGCTAAGAAGGTAGTGTATACCAGTTCCGGACGACACCGGTAAGTCCCTTCTCGGCCTCATGGCTAAGAAGGTAGTGTATACCAGTTCGGGGACGAAACCGGTAAGTCCCTTCTCGGCCTCATGGCTAAGAAGGTAGTGTATACCAGTTCGGGGACGAAACCGGTGAGTCCCATCTCGGCCTCATGGCTAAGAAGGTAGTGTATACCTGTTCGCGGACGACACCGATCAGTCCCATCTCGGCCTCGTGGCTAAGAAGGTAGTGTATACCAGTTCCGGACGACACCGGTAAGTCCGTTCTCGGCCTCATGGCTAAGAAGGTAGTGTATACCAGTTCCGGACGACACCGGTAAGTCCGTTCTCGGCCTCATGGCTAAGAAGGTAGTGTATACCAGTTCGGGGACGAAACCGGTGAGTCCCATCTCGGCCTCATGGCTAAGAAGGTAGTGTATACCAGTTCCGGACGACACCGGTGAGCCCCTTATTGGCCTCATGGCTAAGTAGGTAGTGTATACCAGTTCCGGACGACACCGGTAAGTCCCTTCTCGGCCTCATGGCTAAGAAGGTAGTGTATACCTGTTCGCGGACGACACCGATCAGTCCCATCTCGGCCACATGGCTAAGAAGGTAGTGTATACCTGTTCGCGGACAACACCGATCAGTCCCATCTCTGCCTCATGGCTAAGAAGGTAGTGTATACCAGTTCCGGACGACACCGGTGAGTCCCATCTCGGCCTCATGGCTAAGAAGGTAGTGTATACCTGTTCGCGGACGACACCGATCAGTCCCTTCTCGGCCTCATGGCTAAGAAGGTAGTGTATACAAGTTCGGGGACGAAACCGGTGAGTCCCACCTCGGCCTCATGGCTAAGAAGGTAGTGTATACCTGTTCGCGGACGACACCCATCTGTCCCATCTCTGCCTCATGGCTAAGAAGGTAGTGTATACCAGTTCCGGACGACACCGGTAAGTCCCTTCTCGGCCTCATGGCTAAGAAGGTAGTATATACCAGTTCGGGGACGACACCGATCAGTCCCATCTCGGCCTCATGGCTAAGAAGGTAGTGTATACCAGTTCCGGACGACACCGGTTTGTCCCTTCTCGGCCTCATGGCTAAGAAGGTAGTGTATACCAGTTCGGGGACGAAACCGGTGAGTCCTATCTCGGCCTCATGGCTAAGAAGGTAGTGTATACCTGTTCGCGGACGGCACCGATCAGTCCCATCTCGGCCTCATGGCTAAGAAGGTAGTGTATACCAGTTCGGGGACGAAACCGGTGGGTCCCATCTCGGCCTCATGGCTAAGAAGGTAGTGTATACCTGTTCGCGGACGACACCGATCAGTCCCATCTCGGCCTCATGGCTAAGAAGGTAGTGTACACCTGTTCGCGGACAACACCGATCAGTCCCATCTCGGCCTCATGGCTAAGAAGGTAGTGTATACCAGTTCCGGACGACACCGGTGAGTCCCATCTCGGCCTCATGGCTAAGAAGGTAGTGTATACCTGTTCGCGGACGACACCGATCAGTCCCTTCTCGACCTCATGGCTAAGAAGGTAGTGTATACCAGTTCGGGGACGAAACCGGTGAGTCCCATCTCGGCTTCATGGCTAGGAAGGTAGTGTATACCTGTTCGCGGACGACACCGATCAGTCCCATCTCGGCCACATCGCTAAGAAGGTAGTGTATACCTGTTCGCGGACAACACCGATCAGTCCCATCTCGGCCTCATGGCTAAGAAGGTAGTGTATACCAGTTCCGGACGACACCGGTGAGTCCCATCTCGGCCTCATGGCTAAGAAGGTAGTGTATACCTGTTCGCGGACGACACCGATCAGTCCCTTCTCGGCCTCATGGCTAAGAAGGTAGTGTATACCAGTTCGGGGGCGAAACCGGTGAGTCCCATCTCGGCCTCATGGCTAAGAAGGTAGTGTATACCTGTTCGCGGACGACACCGATCAGTCCCATCTCGGCCTCGTGGCTAAGAAGGTAGTGTATACCAGATCCGGACGACACCGGTAAGTCCCTTCTCGGCCTCATGGCTAAGAAGGTAGTGTATACCAGTTCGGGGACGAAACCGGTGAGTCCCAACTCGGCCTCATGGCTAAGATGGTAGTGTATACCAGTCCCGGGGGCACCGGTAAGTCCCTTCTCGGCCTCATGGCTAAGAAGGTAGTGTATACCAGTTCGGGGACGAAACCGGTGAATCCCATCTTGGCCTCCTGGCTAAGAAGGTAGTGTATACCTGTTCGCGGACGACACCGATCAGTCCCATCTCGGCCTCATGGCTAAGAAGGTAGTGTATACCAGTTCCGGACGACACCGGTAAGTCCCTTCTCGGCCTCATGGCTAAGAAGGTAGTGTATACCAGTTCCGGACGACACCGGTGAGTCCCATCTCGGCCTCATGGCTAAGAAGGTAGTGTATACCTGTTCGCGGACGACACCGATCAGTCCCTTCTCGACCTCATGGCTAAGAAGGTAGTGTATACCAGTTCGGGGACGAAACCGGTGAGTCCCACCTCGGCCTCATGGCTAAGAAGGTAGTGTATATCTGTTCGCGGAAGACACCGATCAGTCCCATCTCGGCCTCATGGCTAAGAAGGTAGTGTATACCAGTTCCGGACGACACCGGTAAGTCCCTTCTCGGCCTCATGGCTAAGAAGGTACTGTATACCAGTTCGGGGACGAAACCGGTGAGTCCCATCTCGGCCTTATGGCTAAGAAGGTAGTGTATACCTGTTCGCGGACGACACCGATCAGTCCCATCTCGGCCTCATGGCTAAGAAGGTAGTGTATACCAGTTCGGGGACGACACCGGTGAGTCCCATCTCGGCCTCATGGCTAAGAAGGTAGTGTATACCAGTTCCGGACGACACCGGTGAGTCACATCTCGGCCTCATGGCTAAGAAGGTAGTGTATACCAGTTCGGGGACGAAACCGGTGAGTCCCATCTCGGCCTCATGGCTAAGAAGGTAGTGTATACCTGTTCGCGGACGACACCGATCAGTCCCATCTCGGCCTCATGGCTAAGAAGGTAGTGTATACCAGTTCCGGACGACACCGGTGAGCCCCTTCTCGGCCTCATGGCTAAGTAGGTAGTGTATACCAGTTCCGGACGACACCGGTGAGTCCCATCTCGGCCTCATGGCTAAGAAGGTAGTGTATACCTGTTCGCGGACGACACCGATCAGTCCCTTCTCGGCCTCATGGCTAAGAAGGTAGTGTATACCAGTTCGGGGACGAAACCGGTGAGTCCCACCTCGGCCTCATGGCTAAGAAGGTAGTGTATACCTGTTCGCGGACGACACCGATCAGTCCCATCTCGGCCTCATGGCTAAGAAGGTAGTGTATACCAGTTCCGGACGACACCGGTAAGTCGCTTCTCGGCCTCATGGCTAAGAAGGTAGTATATACCAGTTCGGGGACGACACCGATCAGTCCCATCTCGGCCACATGGCTAAGAAGGTAGTGTATACCAGTTCCGGACGACACCGGTAAGTCCCTTCTCGGGCTCATGGCTAAGAAGGTAGTGTATACCAGTTCGGGGACGAAACCGGTGAGTCCCATCTCGGCCTCATGGCTAAGAAGGTAGTGTATACCTGTTCGCGGACGACACCGATCAGTCCCATCTCGGCCTCATTGCTAAGAAGGTAGTGTATACCAGTTCGGGGACGAAACCGGTGAGTCCCATCTCGGCCTCATGGCTAAGAAGGTAGTGTATACCTGTTCGCGGACGACACCGATCAGTCCCATCTCGGCCTCATGGCTAAGAAGGTAGTGTATACCTGTTCGCGGACAACACCGATCAGTCCCATCTCCGCCTCATGGCTAAGAAGGTAGTGTATACCAGTTCCGGACGACACCGGTGAGTCCCATCTCGGCCTCGTGGCTAAGAAGGTAGTGTATACCTGTTCGCGGACGACACCGATCAGTCCCGTCTCGGCCTCATGGCTAAGAAGGTAGTGTATACCTGTTCGCGGACAACACCGATCAGTCCCATCTCGGCCTCATGGCTAAGAAGGTAGTGTATACCAGTTCCGGACGACACCGGTGAGTCCCATCTCGGCCTCATGGCTAAGAAGGTAGTGTATACCTGTTCGCGGACGACACCGATCAGTCCCTTCTCGACCTCATGGCTAAGAAGGTAGTGTATACCAGTTCGGGGACGAAACCGGTGAGTCCCATCTCGGCTTCATGGCTAGGAAGGTAGTGTATACCTGTTCGCGGACGACACCGATCAGTCCCATCTCGGCCTCATGGCTAAGAAGGTAGTGTATACCAGTTCCGGACGACACCGGTAAGTCCCTTCTCGGCCTCATGGCTAAGAAGGTAGTGTATACCAGTTCGGGGACGAAACCGGTGAGTTCCATCTCGGCCTCATGGCTAAGATGGTAGTGTATACCAGTTCCGGGGGCACCGGTAAGTCCCTTCTCGGCCTCATGGCTAAGAAGGTAGTGTATACCAGTTCCGGACGAAACCGGTGAGTCCCATCTTGGCCTCCTGGCTAAGAAGGTAGTGTATACCTGTTCGCGGACGACACCGATCAGTCCCATCTCGGCCTCATGGCTAAGAAGGTAGTGTATACCAGTTCGGGGACGAAACCGGTGAGTCCCATCTCGGCCTCATGGCTAAGATGGTAGTGTATACCTGTTCGCGGACGACACCGATCAGTCCCATCTCGGCCTCATGGCTAAGAAGGTAGTGTATACCTGTTCGCGGACGACACCGATCAGTCCCATCTCGGCCTCGTGGCTAAGAAGGCAGTGTATACCTGTTCGCGGACGACACCGATCAGTCCCATCTCGGCCTCATGGCTAAGAAGGTAGTGTATACCAGTTCCGGACGACACCGGTGAGCCCCTTCTCGGCCTCATGGCTAAGTAGGTAGTGTATACCAGTTCCGGACGACACCGGTAAGTCCCTTCTCGGCCTCATGGCTAAGAAGGTAGTGTATACCTGTTCGCGGACGACACCGATCAGTCCCATCTCGGCCACATGGCTAAGAAGGTAGTGTATACCTGTTCGCGGACAACACCGATCAGTCCCATCTCTGCCTCATGGCTAAGAAGGTAGTGTATACCAGTTCCGGACGACACCGGTGAGTCCCATCTCGGCCTCATGGCTAAGAAGGTAGTGTATACCTGTTCGCGGACGACACCGATCAGTCCCTTCTCGGCCTCATGGCTAAGAAGGTAGTGCATACCAGTTCGGGGACGACACCGGTAAGTCCCTTCTCGGCCTCATGGCTAAGAAGGTAGTATATACCAGTTCGGGGACGACACCGATCAGTCCCATCGCGGCCTCATGGCTAAGAAGGTAGTGTATACCAGTTCCGGACGACACCGGTAAGTCCCTTCTCGGCCTCATGGCTAAGAAGGTAGTGTATACCAGTTCGGGGACGAAACCGGTGAGTCCCATCTCGGCCTCATGGCTAAGAAGGTAGTGTATACCTGTTCGCGGACGACACCGATCAGTCCCATCTCGGCCTCATGGCTAAGATGGTAGTGTATACCTGTTCGCGGACGACACCGATCAGTCCCATCTCGGCCTCATGGCCAAGAAGGTAGTGTATACCAGTTCCGGACGACACCGGTGAGCCCCTTCTCGGCCTCATGGCTAAGTAGGTAGTGTATACCTGTTCGCGGAAGACACCGATCAGTCCCATCTCGGCCTCATGGCTAAGAAGGTAGTGTATACCAGTTCGGGGACGACACCGGTGAGTCCCATCTCGGCCTCATGGCTAAGAAGGTAGTGTATACCAGTTCCGGACGACACCGGTAAGTCCCTTCTCGGCCTCATGGCTAAGAAGGTAGTGTATACCAGTTCGGGGACGAAACCGGTGAGTCCCATCTCGGCCTCATGGCTAAGAAGGTAGTGTATACCTGTTCGCGGACGACACCGATCAGTCCCATCTCGGCCTCATGGCTAAGAAGGTAGTGTATACCAGTTCCGGACGACACCGGTGAGCCCCTTCTCGGCCTCATGGCTAAGTAGGTAGTGTATACCAGTTCCGGACGACACCGGTAAGTCCCTTCTCGGCCTCATGGCTAAGAAGGTAGTGTATACCTGTTCGCGGACGACACCGATCAGTCCCATCTCGGCCACATGGCTAAGAAGGTAGTGTATACCTGTTCGCGGACAACACCGATCAGTCCCATCTCTGCCTCATGGCTAAGAAGGTAGTGTATACCAGTTCCGGACGACACCGGTGAGTCCCATCTCGGCCTCATGGCTAAGAAGGTAGTGTATACCTGTTCGCGGACGACACCGATCAGTCCCTTCTCGGCCTCATGGCTAAGAAGGTAGTGTATACCAGTTCGGGGACGAAACCGGTGAGTCCCACCTCGGCCTCATGGCTAAGAAGGAAGTGTATACCTGTTCGCGGACGACACCGATCAGTCCCATCTCGGCCTCATGGCTAAGAAGGTAGTGTATACCAGTTCCGGACGACACCGGTAAGTCCCTTCTCGGCCTCATGGCTAAGAAGGTAGTGTATACCAGTTCGGGGACGAAACCGGTGAGTCCCATCTCGGCCTCATGGCTAAGAAGGTAGTGTATACCTGTTCGCGGACGACACCGATCAGACCCATCTCGGCCTCATGGCTAAGAAGGTAGTGTATACCAGTTCGGGGACGACACCGGTGAGTCCCATCTCGGCCTCATGGCTAAGAAGGTAGTGTATACCAGTTCCGGACGACACCGGTAAGTCCCTTCTCGGCCTCATGGCTAAGAAGGTAGTGTATACCAGTTCGGGGACGAAACCGGTGAGTCCCATCTCGGCTTCATGGCTAGGAAGGTAGTGTATACCTGTTCGCGGACGACACCGATCAGTCCCATCTCGGCCACATCGCTAAGAAGGTAGTGTATACCTGTTCGCGGACAACACCGATCAGTCCCATCTCGGCCTCATGGCTAAGAAGGTAGTGTATACCAGTTCCGGACGACACCGGTGAGTCCCATCTCGGCCTCATGGCTAAGAAGGTAGTGTATACCTGTTCGCGGACGACACCGATCAGTCCCTTCTCGGCCTCATGGCTAAGAAGGTAGTGTATACCAGTTCGGGGGCGAAACCGGTGAGTCCCATCTCGGCCTCATGGCTAAGAAGGTAGTGTATACCTGTTCGCGGACGACACCGATCAGTCCCATCTCGGCCTCGTGGCTAAGAAGGTAGTGTATACCAGATCCGGACGACACCGGTAAGTCCCTTCTCGGCCTCATGGCTAAGAAGGTAGTGTATACCAGTTCGGGGACGAAACCGGTGAGTCCCAACTCGGCCTCATGGCTAAGATGGTAGTGTATACCAGTCCCGGGGGCACCGGTAAGTCCCTTCTCGGCCTCATGGCTAAGAAGGTAGTGTATACCAGTTCGGGGACGAAACCGGTGAATCCCATCTTGGCCTCCTGGCTAAGAAGGTAGTGTATACCTGTTCGCGGACGACACCGATCAGTCCCATCTCGGCCTCATGGCTAAGAAGGTAGTGTATACCAGTTCCGGACGACACCGGTAAGTCCCTTCTCGGCCTCATGGCTAAGAATTTAGTGTATACCAGTTCCGGACGACACCGGTGAGTCCCATCTCGGCCTCATGGCTAAGAAGGTAGTGTATACCTGTTCGCGGACGACACCGATCAGTCCCTTCTCGACCTCATGGCTAAGAAGGTAGTGTATACCAGTTCGGGGACGAAACCGGTGAGTCCCACCTCGGCCTCATGGCTAAGAAGGTAGTGTATACCTGTTCGCGGACGACACCGATCAGTCCCATCTCGGCCTCATGGCTAAGAAGGTAGTGTATACCAGTTCCGGACGACACCGGTAAGTCCCTTCTCGGCCTCATGGCTAAGAAGGTACTGTATACCAGTTCGGGGACGAAACCGGTGAGTCCCATCTCGGCCTTATGGCTAAGAAGGTAGTGTATACCTGTTCGCGGACGACACCGATCAGTCCCATCTCGGCCTCATGGCTAAGAAGGTAGTGTATACCAGTTCGGGGACGACACCGGTGAGTCCCATCTCGGCCTCATGGCTAAGAAGGTAGTGTATACCAGTTCCGGACGACACCGGTGAGTCACATCTCGGCCTCATGGCTAAGAAGGTAGTGTATACCAGTTCGGGGACGAAACCGGTGAGTCCCATCTCGGCCTCATGGCTAAGAAGGTAGTGTATACCTGTTCGCGGACGACACCGATCAGTCCCATCTCGGCCTCATGGCTAAGAAGGTAGTGTATACCAGTTCCGGACGACACCGGTGAGCCCCTTCTCGGCCTCATGGCTAAGTAGGTAGTGTATACCAGTTCCGGACGACACCGGTGAGTCCCATCTCGGCCTCATGGCTAAGAAGGTAGTGTATACCTGTTCGCGGACGACACCGATCAGTCCCTTCTCGGCCTCATGGCTAAGAAGGTAGTGTATACCAGTTCGGGGACGAAACCGGTGAGTCCCACCTCGGCCTCATGGCTAAGAAGGTAGTGTATACCTGTTCGCGGACGACACCGATCAGTCCCATCTCGGCCTCATGGCTAAGAAGGTAGTGTATACCAGTTCCGGACGACACCGGTAAGTCGCTTCTCGGCCTCATGGCTAAGAAGGTAGTATATACCAGTTCGGGGACGACACCGATCAGTCCCATCTCGGCCTCATGGCTAAGAAGGTAGTGTATACCAGTTCCGGACGACACCGGTAAGTCCCTTCTCGGGCTCATGGCTAAGAAGGTAGTGTATACCAGTTCGGGGACGAAACCGGTGAGTCCCATCTCGGCCTCATGGCTAAGAAGGTAGTGTATACCTGTTCGCGGACGACACCGATCAGTCCCATCTCGGCCTCATTGCTAAGAAGGTAGTGTATACCAGTTCGGGGACGAAACCGGTGAGTCCCATCTCGGCCTCATGGCTAAGAAGGTAGTGTATACCTGTTCGCGGACGACACCGATCAGTCCCATCTCGGCCTCATGGCTAAGAAGGTAGTGTATACCTGTTCGCGGACAACACCGATCAGTCCCATCTCCGCCTCATGGCTAAGAAGGTAGTGTATACCAGTTCCGGACGACACCGGTGAGTCCCATCTCGGCCTCGTGGCTAAGAAGGTAGTGTATACCTGTTCGCGGACGACACCGATCAGTCCCGTCTCGGCCTCATGGCTAAGAAGGTAGTGTATACCTGTTCGCGGACAACACCGATCAGTCCCATCTCGGCCTCATGGCTAAGAAGGTAGTGTATACCAGTTCCGGACGACACCGGTGAGTCCCATCTCGGCCTCATGGCTAAGAAGGTAGTGTATACCTGTTCGCGGACGACACCGATCAGTCCCTTCTCGACCTCATGGCTAAGAAGGTAGTGTATACCAGTTCGGGGACGAAACCGGTGAGTCCCATCTCGGCTTCATGGCTAGGAAGGTAGTGTATACCTGTTCGCGGACGACACCGATCAGTCCCATCTCGGCCTCATGGCTAAGAAGGTAGTGTATACCAGTTCCGGACGACACCGGTAAGTCCCTTCTCGGCCTCATGGCTAAGAAGGTAGTGTATACCAGTTCGGGGACGAAACCGGTGAGTTCCATCTCGGCCTCATGGCTAAGATGGTAGTGTATACCAGTTCCGGGGGCACCGGTAAGTCCCTTCTCGGCCTCATGGCTAAGAAGGTAGTGTATACCAGTTCCGGACGAAACCGGTGAGTCCCATCTTGGCCTCCTGGCTAAGAAGGTAGTGTATACCTGTTCGCGGACGACACCGATCAGTCCCATCTCGGCCTCATGGCTAAGAAGGTAGTGTATACCAGTTCGGGGACGAAACCGGTGAGTCCCATCTCGGCCTCATGGCTAAGATGGTAGTGTATACCTGTTCGCGGACGACACCGATCAGTCCCATCTCGGCCTCATGGCTAAGAAGGTAGTGTATACCTGTTCGCGGACGACACCGATCAGTCCCATCTCGGCCTCGTGGCTAAGAAGGCAGTGTATACCTGTTCGCGGACGACACCGATCAGTCCCATCTCGGCCTCATGGCTAAGAAGGTAGTGTATACCTGTTCCGGACGACACCGGTGAGCCCCTTCTCGGCCTCATGGCTAAGTAGGTAGTGTATACCAGTTCCGGACGACACCGGTAAGTCCCTTCTCGGCCTCATGGCTAAGAAGGTAGTGTATACCTGTTCGCGGACGACACCGATCAGTCCCATCTCGGCCACATGGCTAAGAAGGTAGTGTATACCTGTTCGCGGACAACACCGATCAGTCCCATCTCTGCCTCATGGCTAAGAAGGTAGTGTATACCAGTTCCGGACGACACCGGTGAGTCCCATCTCGGCCTCATGGCTAAGAAGGTAGTGTATACCTGTTCGCGGACGACACCGATCAGTCCCTTCTCGGCCTCATGGCTAAGAAGGTAGTGCATACCAGTTCGGGGACGACACCGGTAAGTCCCTTCTCGGCCTCATGGCTAAGAAGGTAGTGTATACCAGTTCGGGGACGAAACCGGTGAGTCCCATCTCGGCCTCATGGCCAAGAAGGTAGTGTATACCTGTTCGCGGACGACACCGATCAGTCCCATCTCGGCCTCATGGCTAAGATGGTAGTGTATACCTGTTCGCGGACGACACCGATCAGTCCCATCTCGGCCTCATGGCTAAGAAGGTAGTGTATACCAGTTCCGGACGACACCGGTGAGCCCCTTCTCGGCCTCATGGCTAAGTAGGTAGTGTATACCTGTTCGCGGAAGACACCGATCAGTCCCATCTCGGCCTCATGGCTAAGAAGGTAGTGTATACCAGTTCGGGGACGACACCGGTGAGTCCCATCTCGGCCTCATGGCTAAGAAGGTAGTGTATACCAGTTCCGGACGACACCGGTAAGTCCCTTCTCGGCCTCATGGCTAAGAAGGTAGTGTATACCAGTTCGGGGACGAAACCGGTGAGTCCCATCTCGGCCTCATGGCTAAGAAGGTAGTGTATACCTGTTCGCGGACGACACCGATCAGTCCCATCTCGGCCTCATGGCTAAGAAGGTAGTGTATACCAGTTCCGGACGACACCGGTGAGCCCCTTCTCGGCCTCATGGCTAAGTAGGTAGTGTATACCAGTTCCGGACGACACCGGTAAGTCCCTTCTCGGCCTCATGGCTAAGAAGGTAGTGTATACCTGTTCGCGGACGACACCGATCAGTCCCATCTCGGCCACATGGCTAAGAAGGTAGTGTATACCTGTTCGCGGACAACACCGATCAGTCCCATCTCTGCCTCATGGCTAAGAAGGTAGTGTATACCAGTTCCGGACGACACCGGTGAGTCCCATCTCGGCCTCATGGCTAAGAAGGTAGTGTATACCTGTTCGCGGACGACACCGATCAGTCCCTTCTCGGCCTCATGGCTAAGAAGGTAGTGTATACCAGTTCGGGGACGAAACCGGTGAGTCCCACCTCGGCCTCATGGCTAAGAAGGAAGTGTATACCTGTTCGCGGACGACACCGATCAGTCCCATCTCGGCCTCATGGCTAAGAAGGTAGTGTATACCAGTTCCGGACGACACCGGTAAGTCCCTTCTCGGCCTCATGGCTAAGAAGGTAGTGTATACCAGTTCGGGGACGAAACCGGTGAGTCCCATCTCGGCCTCATGGCTAAGAAGGTAGTGTATACCTGTTCGCGGACGACACCGATCAGACCCATCTCGGCCTCATGGCTAAGAAGGTAGTGTATACCAGTTCGGGGACGACACCGGTGAGTCCCATCTCGGCCTCATGGCTAAGAAGGTAGTGTATACCAGTTCCGGACGACACCGGTAAGTCCCTTCTCGGCCTCATGGCTAAGAAGGTAGTGTATACCAGTTCGGGGACGAAACCGGTGAGTCCCATCTCGGCCTCATGGCTAAGAAGGTAGTGTATACCTGTTCGGGGACGAAACCGGTGAGTCCCATCTCGGCTTCATGGCTAGGAAGGTAGTGTATACCTATTCGCGGACGACACCGATCAGTCCCATCTCGGCCTCATGGCTAAGATGGTAGTGTATACCAGTTCCGGACGACACCGGTGAGCCCCTTCTCGGCCTCATGGCTAAGTAGGTAGTGTATACCAGTTCCGGACGACACCGGTAAGTCCCTTCTCGGCCTCATGGCTAAGAAGGTAGTGTATACCTGTTCGCGGACGACACCGATCAGTCCCATCTCGGCCACATGGCTAAGAAGGTAGTGTATACCTGTTCGCGGACAACACCGATCAGTCCCATCTCTGCCTCATGGCTAAGAAGGTAGTGTATACCAGTTCCGGACGACACCGGTGAGTCCCATCTCGGTCTCATGGCTAAGAAGGTAGTGTATACCTGTTCGCGGACGACACCGATCAGTCCCTTCTCGGCCTCATGGCTAAGAAGGTAGTGTATACCAGTTCGGGGACGAAACCGGTGAGTCCCACCTCGGCCTCATGGCTAAGAAGGTAGTTTATACCTGTTCGCGGACGACACCGATCAGTCCCATCTCGGCCTCATGGCTAAGAAGGTAGTGTATACCAGTTCCGGACGACACCGGTAAGTCCCTTCTCGGCCTCATGGCTAAGAAGGTAGTATGTACCAGTTCGGGGACGACACCGATCAGTCCCATCTCGGCCTCATGGCTAAGAAGGTAGTGTATACCAGTTCCGGACGACACCGGTAAGTCCCTTCTCGGCCTCATGGCTAAGAAGGTAGTGTATACCAGTTCGGGGACGAAACCGGTGAGTCCCATCTCGGCCTCATGGCTAAGAAGGTAGTGTATACCTGTTCGCGGACGACACCGATCAGTCCCATCTCGGCCTCATGGCTAAGAAGGTAGTGTATACCAGTTCCGGACGACACCGGTGAGCCCCTTCTCGGCCTCATGGCTAAGTAGGTAGTGTATACCAGTTCCGGACGACACCGGTAAGTCCCTTCTCGGCCTCATGGCTAAGAAGGTAGTGTATACCTGTTCGCGGACGACACCGATCAGTCCCATCTCGGCCACATGGCTAAGAAGGTAGTGTATACCTGTTCGCGGACAACACCGATCAGTCCCATCTCTGCCTCATGGCTAAGAAGGTAGTGTATACCAGTTCCGGACGACACCGGTGAGTCCCATCTCGGCCTCATGGCTAAGAAGGTAGTGTATACCTGTTCGCGGACGACACCGATCAGTCCCTTCTCGGCCTCATGGCTAAGAAGGTAGTGTATACCAGTTCGGGGACGAAACCGGTGAGTCCCACCTCGGCCTCATGGCTAAGAAGGAAGTGTATACCTGTTCGCGGACGACACCGATCAGTCCCATCTCGGCCTCATGGCTAAGAAGGTAGTGTATACCAGTTCCGGACGACACCGGTAAGTCCCTTCTCGGCCTCATGGCTAAGAAGGTAGTGTATACCAGTTCGGGGACGAAACCGGTGAGTCCCATCTCGGCCTCATGGCTAAGAAGGTAGTGTATACCTGTTCGCGGACGACACCGATCAGACCCATCTCGGCCTCATGGCTAAGAAGGTAGTGTATACCAGTTCGGGGACGACACCGGTGAGTCCCATCTCGGCCTCATGGCTAAGAAGGTAGTGTATACCAGTTCCGGACGACACCGGTAAGTCCCTTCTCGGCCTCATGGCTAAGAAGGTAGTGTATACCAGTTCGGGGACGAAACCGGTGAGTCCCATCTCGGCCTCATGGCTAAGAAGGTAGTGTATACCTGTTCGGGGACGAAACCGGTGAGTCCCATCTCGGCTTCATGGCTAGGAAGGTAGTGTATACCTATTCGCGGACGACACCGATCAGTCCCATCTCGGCCTCATGGCTAAGATGGTAGTGTATACCAGTTCCGGACGACACCGGTGAGCCCCTTCTCGGCCTCATGGCTAAGTAGGTAGTGTATACCAGTTCCGGACGACACCGGTAAGTCCCTTCTCGGCCTCATGGCTAAGAAGGTAGTGTATACCTGTTCGCGGACGACACCGATCAGTCCCATCTCGGCCACATGGCTAAGAAGGTAGTGTATACCTGTTCGCGGACAACACCGATCAGTCCCATCTCTGCCTCATGGCTAAGAAGGTAGTGTATACCAGTTCCGGACGACACCGGTGAGTCCCATCTCGGTCTCATGGCTAAGAAGGTAGTGTATACCTGTTCGCGGACGACACCGATCAGTCCCTTCTCGGCCTCATGGCTAAGAAGGTAGTGTATACCAGTTCGGGGACGAAACCGGTGAGTCCCACCTCGGCCTCATGGCTAAGAAGATAGTTTATACCTGTTCGCGGACGACACCGATCAGTCCCATCTCGGCCTCATGGCTAAGAAGGTAGTGTATACCAGTTCCGGACGACACCGGTAAGTCCCTTCTCGGCCTCATGGCTAAGAAGGTAGTATGTACCAGTTCGGGGACGACACCGATCAGTCCCATCTCGGCCTCATGGCTAAGAAGGTAGTGTATACCAGTTCCGGACGACACCGGTAAGTCCCTTCTCGGCCTCATGGCTAAGAAGGTAGTGTATACCAGTTCGGGGACGAAACCGGTGAGTCCCACCTCGGCCTCATGGCTAAGAAGGTAGTGTATACCTGTTCGCGGACGACACCGATCAGTCCCATCTCGGCCTCATGGTTAAGAAGGTAGTGTATACCAGTTCGGGGACGAAACCGGTGAGTCCCATCTTGGATTCCTGGCTAAGAAGGTAGTGTATACCTGTTCGCGGACGACACCGATCAGTCCCATCTCGGCCTCATGGCTAAGAAGGTAGTGTATACCAGTTCGGGGACGAAACCGGTGAGTCCCATCTCGGCCTCATGGCTAAGATGGTAGTGTATACCTGTTCGCGGACGACACCGATCAGTCCCATCTCGGCCTCATGGCTAAGAAGGTAGTGTATACCTGTTCGCGGACGACACCGATCAGTCCCGTCTCGGCCTCATGGCTAAGAAGGTAGTGTATACCTGTTCGCGGACAACACCGATCAGTCCCATCTCGGCCTCATGGCTAAGAAGGTAGTGTATACCAGTTCCGGACGACACCGGTGAGTCCCATCTCGGCCTCATGGCTAAGAAGGTAGTGTATACCTGTTCGCGGACGACACCGATCAGTCCCTTCTCGACCTCATGGCTAAGAAGGTAGTGTATACCAGTTCGGGGACGAAACCGGTGAGTCCCATCTCGGCTTCATGGCTAGGAAGGTAGTGTATACCTGTTCGCGGACGACACCGATCAGTCCCATCTCGGCCTCATGGCTAAGAAGGTAGTGTATACCAGTTCCGGACGACACCGGTAAGTCCCTTCTCGGCCTCATGGCTAAGAAGGTAGTGTATACCTGTTCGCGGACAACACCGATCAGTCCCATCTCCGCCTCATGGCTAAGAAGGTAGTGTATACCAGTTCCGGACGACACCGGTGAGTCCCATCTCGTCCTCGTGGCTAAGAAGGTAGTGTATACCTGTTCGCGGACGACACCGATCAGTCCCATCTCGGCCTCATGGCTAAGAAGGTAGTGTATACCAGTTCCGGACGACACCGGTAAGTCCCTTCTCGGCCTCATGGCTAAGAAGGTAGTGTATACCAGTTCGGGGACGAAACCGGTGAGTCCCATCTCGGCCTCATGGCTAAGAAGGTAGTGTATACCTGTTCGCGGACGACACCGATCAGTCCCATCTCGGTCTCCTGGCTAAGAAGGTAGTGTATACCAGTTCCGGACGACACCGGTGAGCCCCTTCTCGGCCTCATGGCTAAGTAGGTAGTGTATACCAGTTCCGGACGACACCGGTAAGTCCCTTCTCGGCCTCATGGCTAAGAAGGTAGTGTATACCTGTTCGCGGACTACACCGATCAGTCCCATCTCGGCCACATGGCTAAGAAGGTAGTGTATACCTGTTCGCGGACAACACCGATCAGTCCCATCTCTGCCTCATGGCTAAGAAGGTAGTGTATACCAGTTCCGGACGACACCGGTGAGTCACATCTCGGCCTCATGGCTAAGAAGGTAGTGTATACCTGTTCGCGGACGACACCGATCAGTCTCTTCTCGGCCTCATTGCTAAGAAGGTAGTGTATACCAGTTCGGGGACGAAACCGGTGAGTCCCATCTCGGCCTCATGGCTAAGAAGGTAGTGTATACCTGTTCGCGGACGACACCGATCAGTCCCATCTCGGCCTCATGGCTAAGAAGGTAGTGTATACCAGTTCCGGACGACACCGGTAAGTCGCTTCTCGGCCTCATGGCTAAGAAGGTAGTATATACCAGTTCGGGGACGACACCGATCAGTCCCATCTCGGCCTCATGGCTAAGAAGGTAGTGTATACCAGTTCCGGACGACACCGGTAAGTCCCTTCTCGGGCTCATGGCTAAGAAGGTAGTGTATACCAGTTCGGGGACGAAACCGGTGAGTCCCATCTCGGCCTCATGGCTAAGAAGGTAGTGTATACCTGTTCGCGGACGACACCGATCAGTCCCATCTCGGCCTCATTGCTAAGAAGGTAGTGTATACCAGTTCGGGGACGAAACCGGTGAGTCCCATCTCGGCCTCATGGCTAAGAAGGTAGTGTATACCTGTTCGCGGACGACACCGATCAGTCCCATCTCGGCCTCATGGCTAAGAAGGTAGTGTATACCTGTTCGCGGACAACACCGATCAGTCCCATCTCCGCCTCATGGCTAAGAAGGTAGTGTATACCAGTTCGGGGACGAAACCGGTGAGTTCCATCTCGGCCTCATGGCTAAGATGGTAGTGTATACCAGTTCCGGGGGCACCGGTAAGTCCCTTCTCGGCCTCATGGCTAAGAAGGTAGTGTATACCAGTTCCGGACGAAACCGGTGAGTCCCATCTTGGCCTCCTGGCTAAGAAGGTAGTGTATACCTGTTCGCGGACGACACCGATCAGTCCCATCTCGGCCTCATGGCTAAGAAGGTAGTGTATACCAGTTCGGGGACGAAACCGGTGAGTCCCATCTCGGCCTCATGGCTAAGATGGTAGTGTATACCTGTTCGCGGACGACACCGATCAGTCCCATCTCGGCCTCATGGCTAAGAAGGTAGTGTATACCAGTTCCGGACGACACCGGTGAGCCCCTTCTCGGCCTCATGGCTAAGTAGGTAGTGTATACCAGTTCCGGACGACACCGGTAAGTCCCTTCTCGGCCTCATGGCTAAGAAGGTAGTGTATACCTGTTCGCGGACGACACCGGTGAGTCCCATCTCGGCCTCATGGCTAAGAAGGTAGTGTATACCTGTTCGCGGACGACACCGATCAGTCCCTTCTCGGCCTCATGGCTAAGAAGGTAGTGCATACCAGTTCGGGGACGACACCGGTAAGTCCCTTCTCGGCCTCATGGCTAAGAAGGTAGTATATACCAGTTCGGGGACGACACCGATCAGTCCCATCTCGGCCTCATGGCTAAGAAGGTAGTGTATACCAGTTCCGGACGACACCGGTAAGTCCCTTCTCGGCCTCATGGCTAAGAAGGTAGTGTATACCAGTTCGGGGACGAAACCGGTGAGTCCCATCTCGGCCTCATGGCTAAGAAGGTAGTGTATACCTGTTCGCGGACGACACCGATCAGTCCCATCTCGGCCTCATGGCTAAGAAGGTAGTGTATACCAGTTCGGGGACGAAACCGGTGAGTCCCATCTCGGCCTCATGGCTAAGATGGTAGTGTATACCAGTTCCGGGGGCACCGGTAAGTCCCTTCTCGGCCTCATGGCTAAGAAGGTAGTGTATACCAGTTCGGGGACGAAACCGGTGAGTCCCATCTTGGCCTCCTGGCTAAGAAGGTAGTGTATACCTGTTCGCGGACGACACCGATCAGTCCCATCTCGGCCTCATGGCTACGAAAGTAGTGTATACCAGTTCGGGGACGAAACCGGTGAGTCCCATCTCGGCCTCATGGCTAAGATGGTAGTGTATACCTGTTCGCGGACGACACCGATCAGTCCCATCTCGGCCTCATGGCTAAGAAGGTAGTGTATACCAGTTCCGGACGACACCGGTGAGTCCCATCTCGGCCTCATGGCTAAGAAGGTAGTGTATACCAGTTCGGGGACGAAACCGGTGAGTCCCACCTCGGCCTCATGGCTAAGAAGGTAGTGTATACCTGTTCGCGGACGACACCGATCAGTCCCATCTCGGCCTCATGGCTAAGATGGTAGTGTATACCTGTTCGCGGACGACACCGATCAGTCCCATCTCGGCCTCATGGCTAAGAAGGTAGTGTATACCAGTTCCGGACGACACCGGTGAGCCCCTTCTCGGCCTCATGGCTAAGAAGGTAGTGTATACCAGTTCGGGGACGAAACCGGTGAGTCCCATCTCGGCCTCATGGCTAAGAAGGTAGTGTATACCTGTTCGCGGACGACACCGATCAGTCCCATCTCGGCCTCATGGCTAAGAAGGTAGTGTATACCAGTTCCGGACGACACCGGTGAGCCCCTTCTCGGCCTCATGGCTAAGTAGGTAGTGTATACCAGTTCCGGACGACACCGGTAAGTCCCTTCTCGGCCTCATGGCTAAGAAGGTAGTGTATACCTGTTCGCGGACGACACCGATCAGTCCCATCTCGGCCACATGGCTAAGAAGGTAGTGTATACCAGTTCGGGGACGACACCGGTGAGTCCCATCTCGGCCTCATGGCTAAGAAGGTAGTGTATACCTGTTCGCGGACAACACCGATCAGTCCCATCTCCGCCTCATGGCTAAGAAGGTAGTGTATACCAGTTCGGGGACGAAACCGGTGAGTTCCATCTCGGCCTCATGGCTAAGATGGTAGTGTATACCAGTTCCGGGGGCACCGGTAAGTCCCTTCTCGGCCTCATGGCTAAGAAGGTAGTGTATACCAGTTCCGGACGAAACCGGTGAGTCCCATCTTGGCCTCCTGGCTAAGAAGGTAGTGTATACCTGTTCGCGGACGACACCGATCAGTCCCATCTCGGCCTCATGGCTAAGAAGGTAGTGTATACCAGTTCCGGACGACACCGGTGAGCCCCTTCTCGGCCTCATGGCTAAGTAGGTAGTGTATACCAGTTCCGGACGACACCGGTAAGTCCCTTCTCGGCCTCATGGCTAAGAAGGTAGTGTATACCTGTTCGCGGACGACACCGATCAGTCCCATCTCGGCCACATGGCTAAGAAGGTAGTGTATACCTGTTCGCGGACGACACCGATCAGTCCCATCTCGGCCTCATGGCTAAGAAGGTAGTGTATACCTGTTCGCGGACAACACCGATCAGTCCCATCTCCGCCTCATGGCTAAGAAGGTAGTGTATACCAGTTCGGGGACGAAACCGGTGAGTTCCATCTCGGCCTCATGGCTAAGATGGTAGTGTATACCAGTTCCGGGGGCACCGGTAAGTCCCTTCTCGGCCTCATGGCTAAGAAGGTAGTGTATACCAGTTCCGGACGAAACCGGTGAGTCCCATCTTGGCCTCCTGGCTAAGAAGGTAGTGTATACCTGTTCGCGGACGACACCGATCAGTCCCATCTCGGCCTCATGGCTAAGAAGGTAGTGTATACCAGTTCGGGGACGAAACCGGTGAGTCCCATCTCGGCCTCATGGCTAAGATGGTAGTGTATACCTGTTCGCGGACGACACCGATCAGTCCCATCTCGGCCTCATGGCTAAGAAGGTAGTGTATACCAGTTCCGGACGACACCGGTGAGCCCCTTCTCGGCCTCATGGCTAAGTAGGTAGTGTATACCAGTTCCGGACGACACCGGTAAGTCCCTTCTCGGCCTCATGGCTAAGAAGGTAGTGTATACCTGTTCGCGGACGACACCGGTGAGTCCCATCTCGGCCTCATGGCTAAGAAGGTAGTGTATACCTGTTCGCGGACGACACCGATCAGTCCCTTCTCGGCCTCATGGCTAAGAAGGTAGTGCATACCAGTTCGGGGACGACACCGGTAAGTCCCTTCTCGGCCTCATGGCTAAGAAGGTAGTATATACCAGTTCGGGGACGACACCGATCAGTCCCATCTCGGCCTCATGGCTAAGAAGGTAGTGTATACCAGTTCCGGACGACACCGGTAAGTCCCTTCTCGGCCTCATGGCTAAGAAGGTAGTGTATACCAGTTCGGGGACGAAACCGGTGAGTCCCATCTCGGCCTCATGGCTAAGAAGGTAGTGTATACCTGTTCGCGGACGACACCGATCAGTCCCATCTCGGCCTCATGGCTAAGAAGGTAGTGTATACCAGTTCGGGGACGAAACCGGTGAGTCCCATCTCGGCCTCATGGCTAAGATGGTAGTGTATACCAGTTCCGGGGGCACCGGTAAGTCCCTTCTCGGCCTCATGGCTAAGAAGGTAGTGTATACCAGTTCGGGGACGAAACCGGTGAGTCCCATCTTGGCCTCCTGGCTAAGAAGGTAGTGTATACCTGTTCGCGGACGACACCGATCAGTCCCATCTCGGCCTCATGGCTACGAAAGTAGTGTATACCAGTTCGGGGACGAAACCGGTGAGTCCCATCTCGGCCTCATGGCTAAGATGGTAGTGTATACCTGTTCGCGGACGACACCGATCAGTCCCATCTCGGCCTCATGGCTAAGAAGGTAGTGTATACCAGTTCCGGACGACACCGGTGAGTCCCATCTCGGCCTCATGGCTAAGAAGGTAGTGTATACCAGTTCGGGGACGAAACCGGTGAGTCCCACCTCGGCCTCATGGCTAAGAAGGTAGTGTATACCTGTTCGCGGACGACACCGATCAGTCCCATCTCGGCCTCATGGCTAAGATGGTAGTGTATACCTGTTCGCGGACGACACCGATCAGTCCCATCTCGGCCTCATGGCTAAGAAGGTAGTGTATACCAGTTCCGGACGACACCGGTGAGCCCCTTCTCGGCCTCATGGCTAAGAAGGTAGTGTATACCAGTTCGGGGACGAAACCGGTGAGTCCCATCTCGGCCTCATGGCTAAGAAGGTAGTGTATACCTGTTCGCGGACGACACCGATCAGTCCCATCTCGGCCTCATGGCTAAGAAGGTAGTGTATACCAGTTCCGGACGACACCGGTGAGCCCCTTCTCGGCCTCATGGCTAAGTAGGTAGTGTATACCAGTTCCGGACGACACCGGTAAGTCCCTTCTCGGCCTCATGGCTAAGAAGGTAGTGTATACCTGTTCGCGGACGACACCGATCAGTCCCATCTCGGCCACATGGCTAAGAAGGTAGTGTATACCAGTTCGGGGACGACACCGGTGAGTCCCATCTCGGCCTCATGGCTAAGAAGGTAGTGTATACCAGTTCCGGACGACACCGGTAAGTCCCTTCTCGGCCTCATGGCTAAGAAGGTAGTGTATACCAGTTCGGGGACGAAACCGGTGAGCCCCTTCTCGGCCTCATGGCTAAGTAGGTAGTGTATACCAGTTCCGGACGACACCGGTAAGTCCCTTCTCGGCCTCATGGCTAAGAAGGTAGTGTATACCTGTTCGCGGACGACACCGATCAGTCCCATCTCGGCCACATGGCTAAGAAGGTAGTGTATACCTGTTCGCGGACAACACCGATCAGTCCCATCTCTGCCTCATGGCTAAAGAGGTAGTGTATACCAGTTCCGGACGACACCGGTGAGTCCCATCTCGGCCTCATGGCTAAGAAGGTAGTGTATACCTGTTCGCGGACGACACCGATCAGTCCCTTCTCGGCCTCATGGCTAAGAAGGTAGTGTATACCAGTTCGGGGACGAAACCGGTGAGTCCCACCTCGGCCTCATGGCTAAGAAGGAAGTGTATACCTGTTCGCGGACGACACCGATCAGTCCCATCTCGGCCTCATGGCTAAGAAGGTAGTGTATACCAGTTCCGGACGACACCGGTAAGTCCCTTCTCGGCCTCATGGCTAAGAAGGTAGTGTATACCAGTTCGGGGACGAAACCGGTGAGTCCCATCTCGGCCTCATGGCTAAGAAGGTAGTGTATACCTGTTCGCGGACGACACCGATCAGACCCATCTCGGCCTCATGGCTAAGAAGGTAGTGTATACCAGTTCGGGGACGACACCGGTGAGTCCCATCTCGGCCTCATGGCTAAGAAGGTAGTGTATACCAGTTCCGGACGACACCGGTAAGTCCCTTCTCGGCCTCATGGCTAAGAAGGTAGTGTATACCAGTTCGGGGACGAAACCGGTGAGTCCCATCTCGGCCTCATGGCTAAGAAGGTAGTGTATACCTGTTCGGGGACGAAACCGGTGAGTCCCATCTCGGCTTCATGGCTAGGAAGGTAGTGTATACCTATTCGCGGACGACACCGATCAGTCCCATCTCGGCCTCATGGCTAAGATGGTAGTGTATACCAGTTCCGGACGACACCGGTGAGCCCCTTCCCGGCCTCATGGCTAAGTAGGTAGTGTATACCAGTTCCGGACGACACCGGTAAGTCCCTTCTCGGCCTCATGGCTAAGAAGGTAGTGTATACCTGTTCGCGGACGACACCGATCAGTCCCATCTCGGCCACATGGCTAAGAAGGTAGTGTATACCTGTTCGCGGACAACACCGATCAGTCCCATCTCTGCCTCATGGCTAAGAAGGTAGTGTATACCAGTTCCGGACGACACCGGTGAGTCCCATCTCGGTCTCATGGCTAAGAAGGTAGTGTATACCTGTTCGCGGACGACACCGATCAGTCCCTTCTCGGCCTCATGGCTAAGAAGGTAGTGTATACCAGTTCGGGGACGAAACCGGTGAGTCCCACCTCGGCCTCATGGCTAAGAGGGTAGTGTATACCTGTTCGCGGACGACACCGATCAGTCCCATCTCGGCCTCATGGCTAAGAAGGTAGTGTATACCAGTTCCGGACGACACCGGTAAGTCCCTTCTCGGCCTCATGGCTAAGAAGGTAGTATGTACCAGTTCGGGGACGACACCGATCAGTCCCATCTCGGCCTCATGGCTAAGAAGGTAGTGTATACCAGTTCCGGACGACACCGGTAAGTCCCTTCTCGGCCTCATGGCTAAGAAGGTAGTGTATACCAGTTCGGGGACGAAACCGGTGAGTCCCACCTCGGCCTCATGGCTAAGAAGGTAGTGTATACCTGTTCGCGGACGACACCGATCAGTCCCATCTCGGCCTCATGGTTAAGAAGGTAGTGTATACCAGTTCGGGGACGAAACCGGTGAGTCCCATCTTGGCCTCCTGGCTAAGAAGGTAGTGTATACCTGTTCGCGGACGACACCGATCAGTCCCATCTCGGCCTCATGGCTAAGAAGGTAGTGTATACCAGTTCGGGGACGAAACCGGTGAGTCCCATCTCGGCCTCATGGCTAAGATGGTAGTGTATACCTGTTCGCGGAGGACACCGATCAGTCCCATCTCGGCCTCATGGCTAAGAAGGTAGTGTATACCAGTTCCGGACGACACCGGTGAGTCCCATCTCGGCCTCATGGCTAAGAAGGTAGTGTATACCAGTTCGGGGACGAAACCGGTGAGTCCCATCTCGGCCTCATGGCTAAGATGGTAGTGTATACCAGTTCCGGGGGCACCGGTAAGTCCCTTCTCGGCCTCATGGCTAAGAAGGTAGTGTATACCAGTTCGGGGACGAAACCGGTGAGTCCCATCTCGGCCTCATGGCTAAGATGGTAGTGTATACCTGTTCGCGGACGACACCGATCAGTCCCATCTCGGCCTCATGGCTAAGAAGGTAGTGTATACCAGTTCGGGGACGAAACCGGTGAGTCCCATCTCGGCCTCATGGCTAAGATGGTAGTGTATACCTGTTCGCGGACGACACCGATCAGTCCCATCTCGGCCTCATGGCTAAGAAGGTAGTGTATACCAGTTCCGGAAGACACCGGTGAGTCCCATCTCGGCCTCATGGCTAAGAAGGTAGTGTATACCAGTTCGGGGACGAAACCGGTGAGTCCCACCTCGGCCTCATGGCTAAGAAGGTAGTGTATACCTGTTCGCGGACGACACCGATCAGTCCCATCTCGGCCTCATGGCTAAGAAGGTAGTGTATACCAGTTCCGGACGACACCGGTAAGTCCCTTCTCGGCCTCATGGCTAAGAAGGTAGTGTATACCAGTTCGGGGACGAAACCGGTGAGTCCCATCTCGGCCTCATGGCTAAGATGGTAGTGTATACCTGTTCGCGGACGACACCGATCAGTCCCATCTCGGCCTCATGGCTAAGAAGGTAGTGTATACCAGTTCCGGAAGACACCGGTGAGTCCCATCTCGGCCTCATGGCTAAGAAGGTAGTGTATACCAGTTCCGGACGACACCGGTGAGTCCCATCTCGGCCTCATGGCTAAGAAGGTAGTGTATACCTGTTCGCGGACGACACCGATCAGTCCCTTCTCGACCTCATGGCTAAGAAGGTAGTGTATACCAGTTCGGGGACGAAACCGGTGAGTCCCATCTCGGCCTCATGGCTAGGAAGGTAGTGTATACCTATTCGCGGACGACACCGATCAGTCCCATCTCGGCCTCATGGCTAAGATGGTAGTGTATACCAGTTCCGGACGACACCGGTGAGCCCCTTCTCGGCCTCATGGCTAAGTAGGTAGTGTATACCAGTTCCGGACGACACCGGTAAGTCCCTTCTCGGCCTCATGGCTAAGAAGGTAGTGTATACCTGTTCGCGGACGACACCGATCAGTCCCATCTCGGCCACATGGCTAAGAAGGTAGTGTATACCTGTTCGCGGACAACACCGATCAGTCCCATCTCTGCCTCATGGCTAAGAAGGTAGTGTATACCAGTTCCGGACGACACCGGTGAGTCCCATCTCGGTCTCATGGCTAAGAAGGTAGTGTATACCTGTTCGCGGACGACAGCGATCAGTCCCTTCTCGGCCTCATGGCTAAGAAGGTAGTGTATACCAGTTCGGGGACGAAACCGGTGAGTCCCACCTCGGCCTCATGGCTAAGAGGGTAGTGTATACCTGTTCGCGGACGACACCGATCAGTCCCATCTCGGCCTCATGGCTAAGAAGGTAGTGTATACCAGTTCCGGACGACACCGGTAAGTCCCTTCTCGGCCTCATGGCTAAGAAGGTAGTATGTACCAGTTCGGGGACGACACCGATCAGTCCCATCTCGGCCTCATGGCTAAGAAGGTAGTGTATACCAGTTCCGGACGACACCGGTAAGTCCCTTCTCGGCCTCATGGCTAAGAAGGTAGTGTATACCAGATCGGGGACGAAACCGGTGAGTCCCACCTCGGCCTCATGGCTAAGAAGGTAGTGTATACCTGTTCGCGGACGACACCGATCAGTCCCATCTCGGCCTCATGGCTAAGAAGGTAGTATGTACCAGTTCGGGGACGACACCGATCAGTCCCATCTCGGCCTCATGGCTAAGAAGGTAGTGTATACCAGTTCCGGACGACACCGGTAAGTCCCTTCTCGGCCTCATGGCTAAGAAGGTAGTGTATACCAGATCGGGGACGAAACCGGTGAGTCCCACCTCGGCCTCATGGCTAAGAAGGTAGTGTATACCTGTTCGCGGACGACACCGATCAGTCCCATCTCGGCCTCATGGTTAAGAAGGTAGTGTATACCAGTTCGGGGACGAAACCGGTGAGTCCCATCTTGGCCTCCTGGCTAAGAAGGTAGTGTATACCTGTTCGCGGACGACACCGATCAGTCCCATCTCGGCCTCATGGCTAAGAAGGTAGTGTATACCAGTTCGGGGACGAAACCGGTGAGTCCCATCTCGGCCTCATGGCTAAGATGGTAGTGTATACCTGTTCGCGGAGGACACCGATCAGTCCCATCTCGGCCTCATGGCTAAGAAGGTAGTGTATACCAGTTCCGGACGACACCGGTGAGTCCCATCTCGGCCTCATGGCTAAGAAGGTAGTGTATACCAGTTCGGGGACGAAACCGGTGAGTCCCATCTCGGCCTCATGGCTAAGATGGTAGTGTATACCAGTTCCGGGGGCACCGGTAAGTCCCTTCTCGGCCTCATGGCTAAGAAGGTAGTGTATACCAGTTCGGGGACGAAACCGGTGAGTCCCATCTCGGCCTCATGGCTAAGATGGTAGTGTATACCTGTTCGCGGACGACACCGATCAGTCCCATCTCGGCCTCATGGCTAAGAAGGTAGTGTATACCAGTTCCGGAAGACACCGGTGAGTCCCATCTCGGCCTCATGGCTAAGAAGGTAGTGTATACCAGTTCGGGGACGAAACCGGTGAGTCCCACCTCGGCCTCATGGCTAAGAAGGTAGTGTATACCTGTTCGCGGACGACACCGATCAGTCCCATCTCGGCCTCATGGCTAAGAAGGTAGTGTATACCAGTTCCGGACGACACCGGTAAGTCCCTTCTCGGCCTCATGGCTAAGAAGGTAGTGTATACCAGTTCGGGGACGAAACCGGTGAGTCCCATCTCGGCCTCATGGCTAAGAAGGTAGTGTATACCTGTTCGCGGACGACACCGATCAGTCCCATCTCGGCCTCATGGCTAAGAAGGTAGTGTATACCAGTTCCGGACGACACCGGTGAGTCCCTTCTCGGCCTCATGGCTAAGTAGGTAGTGTATACCAGTTCGCGGACGACACCGATCAGTCCCATCTCGGCCTCATGGCTAAGAAGGTAGTGTATACCTGTTCGCGGACCACACCGATCAGTCCCATCTCGGTCTCATGGCTAAGAAGGTAGTGTATACCAGTTCCGGACGACACCGGTGAGCCCCTTCTCGGCCTCATGGCTAAGAAGGTAGTGTATACCAGTTCCGGACGACACCGGTAAGTCCCTTCTCGGCCTCATGGCTAAGAAGGTAGTGTATACCTGTTCGCGGACGACACCGATCAGTCCCATCTCGGTCTCCTGGCTAAGAAGGTAGTGTATACCAGTTCCGGACGACACCGGTGAGCCCCTTCTCGGCCTCATGGCTAAGTAGGTAGTGTATACCAGTTCCGGACGACACCGGTAAGTCCCTTCTCGGCCTCATGGCTAAGAAGGTAGTGTATACCTGTTCGCGGACTACACCGATCAGTCCCATCTCGGCCACATGGCTAAGAAGGTAGTGTATACCTGTTCGCGGACAACACCGATCAGTCCCATCTCTGCCTCATGGCTAAGAAGGTAGTGTATACCAGTTCCGGACGACACCGGTGAGTCCCATCTCGGCCTCATGGCTAAGAAGGTAGTGTATACCTGTTCGCGGACGACACCGATCAGTCCCTTCTCGGCCTCATGGCTAAGAAGGTAGTGTATACCAGTTCGGGGACGAAACCGGTGAGTCCCACCTCGGCCTCATGGCTAAGAAGGTAGTGTATACCTGTTCGCGGACGACACCGATCAGTCCCATCTCGGCCTCATGGCTAAGAAGGTAGTGTATACCAGATCCGGACGACAACGGTAAGTCCCTTCTCGGCCTCATGGCTAAGAAGGTAGTGTATACCAGTTCGGGGACGAAACCGGTGAGTCCCATCTCGGCCTCATGGCTAAGAAGGTAGTGTATACCTGTTCGCGGACGACACCGATCAGACCTATCTCGGCCTCATGGCTAAGAAGGTAGTGTATACCAGTTCGGGGACGACACCGGTGAGTCCCATCTCGGCCTCATGGCTAAGAAGGTAGTGTATACCAGTTCCGGACGATACCGGTATGTCCCTTCTCGGCCTCATGGCTAAGAAGGTAGTGTATACCAGTTCGGGGACGAAACCGGTGAGTCCCATCTCGGCCTCATGGCTAAGAAGGTAGTGTATACCTGTTCGGGGACGAAACCGGTGAGTCCCATCTCGGCTTCATGGCTAGGAAGGTAGTGTATACCAGTTCGGGGACGAAACCGGTGAGTCCCATCTCGGCCTCATGGCTAAGAAGGTAGTGTATACCAGTTCGGGGACGAAACCGGTGAGTCCCATCTCGGCCTCATGGCTAAGAAGGTAGTGTATACCTGTTCGCGGACGACACCGATCAGTCCCATCTCGGCCTCATGGCTAAGAAGGTAGTGTATACCAGTTCCGGACGACACCGGTGAGCCCCTTCTCGGCCTCATGGCTAAGTAGGTAGTGTATACCAGTTCCGGACGACACCGGTAAGTCCCTTCTCGGCCTCATGGCTAAGAAGGTAGTGTATACCTGTTCGCGGACGACACCGATCAGTCCCATCTCGGCCACATGGCTAAGAAGGTAGTGTATACCTGTTCGCGGACAACACCGATCAGTCCCATCTCTGCCTCATGGCTAAGAAGGTAGTGTATACCAGTTCCGGACGACACCGGTGAGTCCCATCTCGGCCTCATGGCTAAGAAGGTAGTGTATACCTGTTCGCGGACGACACCGATCAGTCCCTTCTCGGCCTCATGGCTAAGAAGGTAGTGTATACCAGTTCGGGGACGAAACCGGTGAGTCCCACCTCGGCCTCATGGCTAAGAAGGTAGTGTATACCTGTTCGCGGACGACACCGATCAGTCCCATCTCGGCCTCATGGCTAAGAAGGTAGTGTATACCAGTTCCGGACGACACCGGTAAGTCCCTTCTCGGCCTCATGGCTAAGAAGGTAGTATATACCAGTTCGGGGACGACACCGATCAGTCCCATCTCGGCCTCATGGCTAAGAAGGTAGTGTATACCAGTTCCGGACGACACCGGTAAGTCCCTTCTCGGCCTCATGGCTAAGAAGGTAGTGTATACCAGTTCGGGGACGAAACCGGTAAGTCCCTTCTCGGCCTCATGGCTAAGAAGGTAGTGTATACCAGTTCGGGGACGAAACCGGTGAGTCCCATCTCGGCCTCATGGCTAAGAAGGTAGTGTATACCTGTTCGCGGACGACACCGATCAGTCCCTTCTCGGCCTCATGGCTAAGAAGGTAGTGTATACCAGTTCGGGGACGAAACCGGTGAGTCCCACCTCGGCCTCATGGCTAAGAAGGTAGTGTATACCTGTTCGCGGACGACACCGATCAGTCCCATCTCGGCCTCATGGCTAAGAAGGTAGTGTATACCAGTTCCGGACGACACCGGTAAGTCCCTTCTCGGCCTCATGGCTAAGAAGGTAGTATATACCAGTTCGGGGACGACACCGATCAGTCCCATCTCGGCCTCATGGCTAAGAAGGTAGTGTATACCAGTTCCGGTCGACACCGGTAAGTCCCTTCTCGGCCTCATGGCTAAGAAGGTAGTGTATACCAGTTCGGGGACGAAACCGGTAAGTCCCTTCTCGGCCTCATGGCTAAGAAGGTAGTGTATACCAGTTCGGGGACGAAACCGGTGAGTCCCATCTCGGCCTCATGGCTAAGATGGTAGTGTATACCTGTTCGCGGACGACACCGATCAGTCCCATCTCGGCCTCGTGGCTAAGAAGGTAGTGTATACCAGTTCCGGACGACACCGGTAAGTGCGTTCTCGGCCTCATAGCTAAGAAGGTAGTGTATACCTGTTCGCGGACGACACCGATCAGTCCCATCTCGGCCTCATGGCTAAGAAGGTAGTGTATACCAGTTCGGGGACGAAACCGGTGAGTCCCATCTCGGCCTCATGGCTAAGAAGGTAGTGTATACCTGTTCGCGGACGACACCGATCAGTCCCATCTCGGCCTCATGGCTAAGAAGGTAGTGTATACCAGTTCGGGGACAACACCGGTGAGTCCCATCTCGGCCTCATGGCTAAGAAGGTAGTGTATACCAGTTCGGGGACGAAACCGGTGAGTCCCATCTCGGCCTCATGGCTAAGAAGGTAGTGTATACCTGTTCGCGGACGACACCGATCAGTCCCATCTCGGTCTCGTGGCTAAGAAGGTAGTGTATACCTGTTCGCGGACGACACCGATCTGTCCCATCTCGGCCTCATGGCGAAGAAGGTAGTGTATACCAGTTCCGGACGACACCGGTGAGCCCCTTCTCGGCCTCATGGCTAAGTAGGTAGTGTATACCAGTTCCGGACGACACCGGTAAGTCCCTTCTCGGCCTCATGGCTAAGAAGGTAGTGTATACCTGTTCGCGGACGACACCGATCAGTCCCATCTCGGCCACATGGCTAAGAAGGTAGTGTATACCTGTTCGCGGACAACACCGATCAGTCCCATCTCTGCCTCATGGCTAAGAAGGTAGTGTATACCAGTTCCGGACGACACCGGTGAGTCCCATCTCGGCCTCATGGCTAAGAAGGTAGTGTATACCTGTTCGCGGACGACACCGATCAGTCCCTTCTCGGCCTCATGGCTAAGAAGGTAGTGTATACCAGTTCGGGGACGAGACCGGTGAGTCCCACCTCGGCCTCATGGCTAAGAAGGTAGTGTATACCTGTTCGCGGACGACACCCATCAGTCCCATCTCTGCCTCATGGCTAAGAAGGTAGTGTATACCAGTTCCGGACGACACCGGTAAGTCCCTTCTCGGCCTCATGGCTAAGAAGGTAGTATATAGCAGTTCGGGGACGACACCGATCAGTCCCATCTCGGCCTCATGGCTAAGAAGGTAGTGTATACCAGTTCCGGACGACACCGGTTTGTCCCTTCTCGGCCTCATGGCTAAGAAGGTAGTGTATACCAGTTCGGGGACGAAACCGGTGAGTCCCATCTCGGCCTCATGGCTAAGAAGGTAGTGTATACCTGTTCGCGGACGGCACCGATCAGTCCCATCTCGGCCTCATGGCTAAGAAGGTAGTGTATACCAGTTCGGGGACGAAACCGGTGAGTCCCATCTCGGCCTCATGGCTAAGAAGGTAGTGTATACCTGTTCGCGGACGACACCGATCAGTCCCATCTCGGCCTCATGGCTAAGAAGGTAGTGTATACCTGTTCGCGGACAACACCGATCAGTCCCATCTCGGCCTCATGGCTAAGAAGGTAGTGTATACCAGTTCCGGACGACACCGGTGAGTCCCATCTCGGCCTCATGGCTAAGAAGGTAGTGTATACCTGTTCGCGGACGACACCGATCAGTCCCTTCTCGACCTCATGGCTAAGAAGGTAGTGTATACCAGTTCGGGGACGAAACCGGTGAGTCCCATCTCGGCTTCATGGCTAGGAAGGTAGTGTATACCTGTTCGCGGACGACACCGATCAGTCCCATCTCGGCCACATCGCTAAGAAGGTAGTGTATACCTGTTCGCGGACAACACCGATCAGTCCCATCTCGGCCTCATGGCTAAGAAGGTAGTGTATACCAGTTCCGGATGACACCGGTGAGTCCCATCTCGGCCTCATGGCTAAGAAGGTAGTGTATACCTGTTCGCGGACGACACCGATCAGTCCCTTCTCGGCCTCATGGCTAAGAAGGTAGTGTATACCAGTTCGGGGACGTAACCGGTGAGTCCCATCTCGGCCTCATGGCTAAGAAGGTAGTGTATACCTGTTCGCGGACGACACCGATCAGTCCCATCTCGGCCTCGTGGCTAAGAAGGTAGTGTATACCAGTTCCGGACGACACCGGTAAGTCCCTTCTCGGCCTCATGGCTAAGAAGGTAGTGTATACCAGTTCGGGGACGAAACCGGTGAGTCCCATCTCGGCCTCATGGCTAAGAAGGTAGTGTATACCTGTTCGCGGACGACACCGATCAGTCCCATCTCGGCCTCATGGCTAAGAAGGTAGTGTATACCAGTTCGGGGACGAAACCGGTGAGTCCCAACTCGGCCTCATGGCTAAGATGGTAGTGTATACCAGTCCCGGGGGCACCGGTAAGTCCCTTCTCGGCCTCATGGCTAAGAAGGTAGTGTATACCAGTTCGGGGACGAAACCGGTGAATCCCATCTTGGCCTCCTGGCTAAGAAGGTAGTATATACCTGTTCGCGGAAGACACCGATCAGTCCCATCTCGGCCTCATGGCTAAGAAGGTAGTGTATACCAGTTCCGGACGACACCGGTAAGTCCCTTCTCGGCCTCATGGCTAAGAAGGTAGTATATACCAGTTCGGGGACGACACCGGTAAGTCCCTTCTCGGCCTCATGGCTAAGAAGGTAGTGTATACCTGATCGCGGACTACACCGATCAGTCCCATCTCGGCCACATGGCTAAGAAGGTAGTGTATACCTGTTCGCGGACAACACCGATCAGTCCCATCTCTGCCTCATGGCTAAGAAGGTAGTGTATACCAGTTCCGGACGACACCGGTGAGTCCCATCTCGGCCTCATGGCTAAGAAGGTAGTGTATACCTGTTCGCGGACGACACCGATCAGTCCCATCTCGGCCTCATGGCTAAGAAGGTAGTGTATACCAGATCCGGACGACACCGGTAAGTCCCTTCTCGGCCTCATGGCTAAGAAGGTAGTGTATACCAGTTCGGGGACGAAACCGGTGAGTCCCATCTCGGCCTCATGGCTAAGAAGGTAGTGTATACCTGTTCGCGGACGACACCGATCAGACCCATCTCGGCCTCATGGCTAAGAAGGTAGTGTATACCAGTTCGGGGACGACACCGGTGAGTCCCATCTCGGCCTCATGGCTAAGAAGGTAGTGTATACCAGTTCCGGACGATACCGGTAAGTCCCTTCTCGGCCTCATGGCTAAGAAGGTAGTGTATACCAGTTCGGGGACGAAACCGGTGAGTCCCATCTCGACCTCATGGCTAAGAAGGTAGTGTATACCTGTTCGGGGACGAAACCGGTGAGTCCCATCTCGGCTTCATGGCTAGGAAGGTAGTGTATACCTATTCGCGGACGACACCGATCAGTCCCATCTCGGCCTCATGGCTAAGAAGGTAGTGTATACCAGTTCCGGACGACACCGGTGAGTCCCATCTCGGCCTCATGGCTAAGAAGGTAGTGTATACCTGTTCGCGGACGACACCGATCAGTCCCTTCTCGGCCTCATGGCTAAGAAGGTAGTGTATACCAGTTCGGGGACGAAACCGGTGAGTCCCACCTCGGCCTCATGGCTAAGAAGGTAGTGTATACCTGTTCGCGGACGACACCGATCAGTCCCATCTCGGCCTCATGGCTAAGAAGGTAGTGTATACCAGTTCCGGACGACACCGGTAAGTCCCTTCTCGGCCTCATGGCTAAGAAGGTAGTATATACCAGTTCGGGGACGACACCGATCAGTCCCATCTCGGCCTCATGGCTAAGAAGGTAGTGTATACCAGTTCCGGACGACACCGGTAAGTCCATTCTCGGCCTCATGGCTAAGAAGGTAGTGTATACCAGTTCGGGGACGAAACCGGTAAGTCCCTTCTCGGCCTCATGGCTAAGAAGGTAGTGTATACCAGTTCGGGGACGAAACCGGTGAGTCCCATCTCGGCCTCATGGCTAAGAAGGTAGTGTATACCTGTTCGCGGACGACACCGATCAGTCCCATCTCGGCCTCGTGGCTAAGAAGGTAGTGTATACCAGTTCCGGACGACACCGGTAAGTCCGTTCTCGGCCTCATGGCTAAGAAGGTAGTGTATACCAGTTCCGGACGACACCGGTAAGTCCGTTCTCGGCCTCATGGCTAAGAAGGTAGTGTATACCTGTTCGCGGACGACACCGATCAGTCCCTTCTCGGCCTCATGGCTAAGAAGGTAGTGTATACCAGTTCGGGGACGAAACCGGTGAGTCCCACCTCGGCCTCATGGCTAAGAAGGTAGTGTATACCTGTTCGCGGACGACACCGATCAGTCCCATCTCGGCCTCGTGGCTAAGAAGGTAGTGTATACCAGTTCCGGACGACACCGGTAAGTCCGTTCTCGGCCTCATGGCTAAGAAGGTAGTGTATACCAGTTCCGGACGACACTGGTAAGTCCGTTCTCGGCCTCATGGCTAAGAAGGTAGTGTATACCTGTTCGCGGACGACACCGATCAGTCCCTTCTCGGCCTCATGGCTAAGAAGGTAGTGTATACCAGTTCGGGGACGAAACCGGTGAGTCCCACCTCGGCCTCATGGCTAAGAAGGTAGTGTATACCTGTTCGCGGACGACACCCATCAGTCCCATCTCTGCCTCATGGCTAAGAAGGTAGTGTATACCAGTTCCGGACGACACCGGTAAGTCCCTTCTCGGCCTCATGGCTAAGAAGGTAGTATATACCAGTTCGGGGACGACACCGATCAGTCCCATCTCGGCCTCATGGCTAAGAAGGTAGTGTATACCAGTTCCGGACGACACCGGTTTGTGCCTTCTCGGCCTCATGGCTAAGAAGGTAGTGTATACCAGTTCGGGGACGAAACCGGTGAGTCCCATCTCGGCCTCATGGCTAAGAAGGTAGTGTATACCTGTTCGCGGACGGCACCGATCAGTCCCATCTCGGCCTCATGGCTAAGAAGGTAGTGTATACCAGTTCGGGGACGAAACTGGTGAGTCCCATCTCGGCCTCATGGCTAAGAAGGTAGTGTATACCTGTTCGCGGACGACACCGATCAGTCCCATCTCGGCCTCATGGCTAAGAAGGTAGTGTATACCTGTTCGCGGACAACACCGATCAGTCCCATCTCGGCCTCATGGCTAAGAAGGTAGTGTATACCAGTTCCGGACGACACCGGTGAGTCCCATCTCGGCCTCATGGCTAAGAAGGTAGTGTATACCTGTTCGCGGACGACACCGATCAGTCCCTTCTCGACCTCATGGCTAAGAAGGTAGTGTATACCAGTTCGGGGACGAAACCGGTGAGTCCCATCTCGGCTTCATGGCTAGGAAGGTAGTGTATACCTGTTCGCGGACGACACCGATCAGTCCCATCTCGGCCACATCGCTAAGAAGGTAGTGTATACCTGTTCGCGGACAACACCGATCAGTCCCATCTCGGCCTCATGGCTAAGAAGGTAGTGTATACCAGTTCCGGACGACACCGGTGAGTCCCATCTCGGCCTCATGGCTAAGAAGGTAGTGTATACCTGTTCGCGGACGACACCGATCAGTCCCTTCTCGGCCTCATGGCTAAGAAGGTAGTGTATACCAGTTCGGGGACGAAACCGGTGAGTCCCATCTCGGCCTCATGGCTAAGAAGGTAGTGTATACCTGTTCGCGGACGACACCGATCAGTCCCATCTCGGCCTCGTGGCTAAGAAGGTAGTGTATACCAGTTCCGGACGACACCGGTAAGTCCCTTCTCGGCCTCATGGCTAAGAAGGTAGTGTATACCAGTTCGGGGACGAAACCGGTGATTCCCATCTCGGCCTCATGGCTAAGAAGGTAGTGTATACCTGTTCGCGTCCGACACCGATCAGTCCCATCTCGGCCTCATGGCTAAGAAGGTAGTGTATACCAGTTCGGGGACGAAACCGGTGAGTCCCAACTCGGCCTCATGGCTAAGATGGTAGTGTATACCTGTTCGCGTCCGACACCGATCAGTCCCATCTCGGCCTCATGGCTAAGAAGGTAGTGTATACCAGTTCGGGGACGAAACCGGTGAGTCCCAACTCGGCCTCATGGCTAAGAAGGTAGTGTATACCAGTTCCGGACGACACCGGTGAGTCCCATCTCGGCCTCATGGCTAAGAAGGTAGTGTATACCTGTTCGCGGACGACACCGATCAGTCCCTTCTCGGCCTCATGGCTAAGAAGGTAGTGTATACCAGTTCGGGGACGAAACCGGTGAGTCCCACCTCGGCCTCATGGCTAAGAAGGTAGTGTATACCAGTTCGGGGACGAAACCGGTGAGTCCCACCTCGGCCTCATGGCTAAGAAGGTAGTGTATACCTGTTCGCGGACGACACCGATCAGTCCCATCTCTGCCTCATGGATAAGAAGGTAGTGTATACCAGATCCGGACGACACCGGTAAGTCCCTTCTCGGCCTCATGGCTAAGAAGGTAGTGTATACCAGTTCGGGGACGAAACCGGTGAGTCCCATCTCGGCCTCATGGCTAAGAAGGTAGTGTATACCTGTTCGCGGACGACACCGATCAGACCCATCTCGGCCTCATGGCTAAGAAGGTAGTGTATACCAGTTCGGGGACGACACCGGTGAGTCCCATCTCGGCCTCATGGCTAAGAAGGTAGTGTATACCAGTTCCGGACGATACCGGTAAGTCCCTTCTCGGCCTCATGGCTAAGAAGGTAGTGTATACCAGTTCGGGGACGAAACCGGTGAGTCCCATCTCGGCCTCATGGCTAAGAAGGTAGTGTATACCTGTTCGGGGACGAAACCGGTGAGTCCCATCTCGGCTTCATGGCTAGGAAGGTAGTGTATACCTATTCGCGGACGACACCGATCAGTCCCATCTCGGCCTCATGGCTAAGAAGGTAGTGTATACCAGTTCCGGACGACACCGGTGAGTCCCATCTCGGCCTCATGGCTAAGAAGGTAGTGTATACCTGTTCGCGGACGACACCGATCAGTCCCTTCTCGGCCTCATGGCTAAGAAGGTAGTGTATACCAGTTCGGGGACGAAACCGGTGAGTCCCACCTCGGCCTCATGGCTAAGAAGGTAGTGTATACCTGTTCGCGGACGACACCGATCAGTCCCATCTCGGCCTCATGGCTAAGAAGGTAGTGTATACCAGTTCCGGACGACACCGGTAAGTCCCTTCTCGGCCTCATGGCTAAGAAGGTAGTATATACCAGTTCGGGGACGACACCGATCAGTCCCATCTCGGCCTCATGGCTAAGAAGGTAGTGTATACCAGTTCCGGACGACACCGGTAAGTCCATTCTCGGCCTCATGGCTAAGAAGGTAGTGTATACCAGTTCGGGGACGAAACCGGTAAGTCCCTTCTCGGCCTCATGGCTAAGAAGGTAGTGTATACCAGTTCGGGGACGAAACCGGTGAGTCCCATCTCGGCCTCATGGCTAAGAAGGTAGTGTATACCTGTTCGCGGACGACACCGATCAGTCCCATCTCGGCCTCGTGGCTAAGAAGGTAGTGTATACCAGTTCCGGACGACACCGGTAAGTCCGTTCTCGGCCTCATGGCTAAGAAGGTAGTGTATACCAGTTCCGGACGACACCGGTAAGTCCGTTCTCGGCCTCATGGCTAAGAAGGTAGTGTATACCTGTTCGCGGACGACACCGATCAGTCCCTTCTCGGCCTCATGGCTAAGAAGGTAGTGTATACCAGTTCGGGGACGAAACCGGTGAGTCCCACCTCGGCCTCATGGCTAAGAAGGTAGTGTATACCTGTTCGCGGACGACACCGATCAGTCCCATCTCGGCCTCGTGGCTAAGAAGGTAGTGTATACCAGTTCCGGACGACACCGGTAAGTCCGTTCTCGGCCTCATGGCTAAGAAGGTAGTGTATACCAGTTCCGGACGACACTGGTAAGTCCGTTCTCGGCCTCATGGCTAAGAAGGTAGTGTATACCTGTTCGCGGACGACACCGATCAGTCCCTTCTCGGCCTCATGGCTAAGAAGGTAGTGTATACCAGTTCGGGGACGAAACCGGTGAGTCCCACCTCGGCCTCATGGCTAAGAAGGTAGTGTATACCTGTTCGCGGACGACACCCATCAGTCCCATCTCTGCCTCATGGCTAAGAAGGTAGTGTATACCAGTTCCGGACGACACCGGTAAGTCCCTTCTCGGCCTCATGGCTAAGAAGGTAGTATATACCAGTTCGGGGACGACACCGATCAGTCCCATCTCGGCCTCATGGCTAAGAAGGTAGTGTATACCAGTTCCGGACGACACCGGTTTGTGCCTTCTCGGCCTCATGGCTAAGAAGGTAGTGTATACCAGTTCGGGGACGAAACCGGTGAGTCCCATCTCGGCCTCATGGCTAAGAAGGTAGTGTATACCTGTTCGCGGACGGCACCGATCAGTCCCATCTCGGCCTCATGGCTAAGAAGGTAGTGTATACCAGTTCGGGGACGAAACTGGTGAGTCCCATCTCGGCCTCATGGCTAAGAAGGTAGTGTATACCTGTTCGCGGACGACACCGATCAGTCCCATCTCGGCCTCATGGCTAAGAAGGTAGTGTATACCTGTTCGCGGACAACACCGATCAGTCCCATCTCGGCCTCATGGCTAAGAAGGTAGTGTATACCAGTTCCGGACGACACCGGTGAGTCCCATCTCGGCCTCATGGCTAAGAAGGTAGTGTATACCTGTTCGCGGACGACACCGATCAGTCCCTTCTCGACCTCATGGCTAAGAAGGTAGTGTATACCAGTTCGGGGACGAAACCGGTGAGTCCCATCTCGGCTTCATGGCTAGGAAGGTAGTGTATACCTGTTCGCGGACGACACCGATCAGTCCCATCTCGGCCACATCGCTAAGAAGGTAGTGTATACCTGTTCGCGGACAACACCGATCAGTCCCATCTCGGCCTCATGGCTAAGAAGGTAGTGTATACCAGTTCCGGACGACACCGGTGAGTCCCATCTCGGCCTCATGGCTAAGAAGGTAGTGTATACCTGTTCGCGGACGACACCGATCAGTCCCTTCTCGGCCTCATGGCTAAGAAGGTAGTGTATACCAGTTCGGGGACGAAACCGGTGAGTCCCATCTCGGCCTCATGGCTAAGAAGGTAGTGTATACCTGTTCGCGGACGACACCGATCAGTCCCATCTCGGCCTCGTGGCTAAGAAGGTAGTGTATACCAGTTCCGGACGACACCGGTAAGTCCCTTCTCGGCCTCATGGCTAAGAAGGTAGTGTATACCAGTTCGGGGACGAAACCGGTGATTCCCATCTCGGCCTCATGGCTAAGAAGGTAGTGTATACCTGTTCGCGTCCGACACCGATCAGTCCCATCTCGGCCTCATGGCTAAGAAGGTAGTGTATACCAGTTCGGGGACGAAACCGGTGAGTCCCAACTCGGCCTCATGGCTAAGATGGTAGTGTATACCAGTCCCGGGGGCACCGGTAAGTCCCTTCTCGGCCTCATGGCTAAGAAGGTAGTGTATACCAGTTCGGGGACGAAACCGGTGAATCCCATCTTGGCCTCCTGGCTAAGAAGGTAGTGTATACCTGTTCGCGGAAGACACCGATCAGTCCCATCTCGGCCTCATGGCTAAGAAGGTAGTGTATACCAGATCGGGGACGAAACCGGTGAGTCCCATCTCGGCCTCATGGCTAAGATGGTAGTGTATACCTGTTCGCGGACGACACCGGTAAGTCCCTTCTCGGCCTCATGGCTAAGAAGGTAGTGTATACCTGTTCGCGGACGACACCGATCAGTCCCATCTCGGCCACATGGCTAAGAAGGTAGTGTATACCTGTTCGCGGACAACACCGATCAGTCCCAACTCTGCCTCATGGCTAAGAAGGTAGTGTATACCAGTTCCCGACGACACCGGTGAGTCCCATCTCGGCCTCATGGCTAAGAAGGTAGTGTATACCTGTTCGCGGACGACACCGATCAGTCCCTTCTCGGCCTCATGGCTAAGAAGGTAGTGTATACCAGTTCGGGGACGAAACCGGTGAGTCCCACCTCGGCCTCATGGCTAAGAAGGTAGTGTATACCTGTTCGCGGACGACACCGATCAGTCCCATCTCGGCCTCATGGCTAAGAAGGTAGTGTATACCAGTTCCGGACGACACCGGTGAGCCCCTTCTCGGCCTCATGGCTAAGTAGGTAGTGTATACCAGTTCCGGACGGCACCGGTAAGTCCCTTCTCGGCCTCATGGCTAAGAAGGTAGTGTATACCTGTTCGCGGACGACACCGATCAGTCCCATCTCGGCCACATGGCTAAGAAGGTAGTGTATACCTGTTCGCGGACAACACCGATCAGTCCCATCTCTGCCTCATGGCTAAGAAGGTAGTGTATACCAGTTCCGGACGACACCGGTGAGTCCCATCTCGGCCTCATGGCTAAGAAGGTAGTGTATACCTGTTCGCGGACGACACCGATCAGTCCCTTCTCGGCCTCATGGCTAAGAAGGTAGTGTATACCAGTTCGGGGACGAAACCGGTGAGTCCCATCTCGGCCTCATGGCTAAGAAGGTAGTGTATACCTGTTCGCGGACGGCACCGATCAGTCCCATCTCGGCCTCATGGCTAAGAAGGTAGTGTATACCAGTTCGGGGACGAAACTGGTGAGTCCCATCTCGGCCTCATGGCTAAGAAGGTAGTGTATACCTGTTCGCGGACGACACCGATCAGTCCCATCTCGGCCTCATGGCTAAGAAGGTAGTGTATACCTGTTCGCGGACAACACCGATCAGTCCCATCTCGGCCTCATGGCTAAGAAGGTAGTGTATACCAGTTCCGGACGACACCGGTGAGTCCCATCTCGGCCTCATGGCTAAGAAGGTAGTGTATACCTGTTCGCGGACGACACCGATCAGTCCCTTCTCGACCTCATGGCTAAGAAGGTAGTGTATACCAGTTCGGGGACGAAACCGGTGAGTCCCATCTCGGCTTCATGGCTAGGAAGGTAGTGTATACCTGTTCGCGGACGACACCGATCAGTCCCATCTCGGCCACATCGCTAAGAAGGTAGTGTATACCTGTTCGCGGACAACACCGATCAGTCCCATCTCGGCCTCATGGCTAAGAAGGTAGTGTATACCAGTTCCGGACGACACCGGTGAGTCCCACCTCGGCCTCATGGCTAAGAAGGTAGTGTATACCTGTTCGCGGACGACACCGATCAGTCCCTTCTCGGCCTCATGGCTAAGAAGGTAGTGTATACCAGTTCGGGGACGAAACCGGTGAGTCCCATCTCGGCCTCATGGCTAAGAAGGTAGTGTATACCTGTTCGCGGACGACACCGATCAGTCCCATCTCGGCCTCGTGGCTAAGAAGGTAGTGTATACCAGTTCCGGACGACACCGGTAAGTCCCTTCTCGGCCTCATGGCTAAGAAGGTAGTGTATACCAGTTCGGGGACGAAACCGGTGAGTCCCATCTCGGCCTCATGGCTAAGAAGGTAGTGTATACCTGTTCGCGTCCGACACCGATCAGTCCCATCTCGGCCTCATGGCTAAGAAGGTAGTGTATACCAGTTCGGGGACGAAACCGGTGAGTCCCAACTCGGCCTCATGGCTAAGATGGTAGTGTATACCAGTCCCGGGGGCACCGGTAAGTCCCTTCTCGGCCTCATGGCTAAGAAGGTAGTGTATACCAGTTCGGGGACGAAACCGGTGAATCCCATCTTGGCCTCCTGGCTAAGAAGGTAGTGTATACCTGTTCGCGGAAGACACCGATCAGTCCCATCTCGGCCTCATGGCTAAGAAGGTAGTGTATACCAGTTCGGGGACGAAACCGGTGAGTCCCATCTCGGCCTCATGGCTAAGATGGTAGTGTATACCTGTTCGCGGACGACACCGGTAAGTCCCTTCTCGGCCTCATGGCTAAGAAGGTAGTGTATACCTGTTCGCGGACGACACCGATCAGTCCCATCTCGGCCACATGGCTAAGAAGGTAGTGTATACCTGTTCGCGGACAACACCGATCAGTCCCAACTCTGCCTCATGGCTAAGAAGGTAGTGTATACCAGTTCCCGACGACACCGGTGAGTCCCACCTCGGCCTCATGGCTAAGAAGGTAGTGTATACCTGTTCGCGGACGCACCGATCAGTCCCATCTCGGCCTCATGGCTAAGAAGGTAGTGTATACCAGTTCCGGACGACACCGGTAAGTCCCTTCTCGGCCTCATGGCTAAGAAGGTAGTGTATACCTGTTCGCGGACGACACCGATCAGTCCCTTCTCGGCCTCATGGCTAAGAAGGTAGTGTATACCAGTTCGGGGACGAAACCGGTGAGTCCCACCTCGGCCTCATGGCTAAGAAGGTAGTGTATACCTGTTCGCGGACGACACCGATCAGTCCCATCTCGGCCTCATGGCTAAGAAGGTAGTGTACACCTGTTCGCGGACAACACCGATCAGTCCCATCTCGGCCTCATGGCTAAGAAGGTAGTGTATACCAGTTCGGGGACGAAACCGGTGAGTCCCAACTCGGCCTCATGGCTAAGAAGGTAGTGTATACCTGTTCGGGGACGAAACCGGTGAGTCCCATCTCGGCTTCATGGCTAGGAAGGTAGTGTATACCTATTCGCGGACGACACCGATCAGTCCCATCTCGGCCTCATGGCTAAGAAGGTAGTGTATACCAGTTCCGGACGACACCGGTGAGCCCCTTCTCGGCCTCATGGCTAAGTAGGTAGTGTATACCAGTTCCGGACGGCACCGGTAAGTCCCTTCTCGGCCTCATGGCTAAGAAGGTAGTGTATACCTGTTCGCGGACGACACCGATCAGTCCCATCTCGGCCACATGGCTAAGAAGGTAGTGTATACCTGTTCGCGGACAACACCGATCAGTCCCATCTCTGCCTCATGGCTAAGAAGGTAGTGTATACCAGTTCCGGACGACACCGGTGAGTCCCATCTCGGCCTCATGGCTAAGAAGGTAGTGTATACCTGTTCGCGGACGACACCGATCAGTCCCTTCTCGGCCTCATGGCTAAGAAGGTAGTGTATACCAGTTCGGGGACGAAACCGGTGAGTCCCACCTCGGCCTCATGGCTAAGAAGGTAGTGTATACCTGTTCGCGGACGACACCGATCAGTCCCATCTCGGCCTCATGGCTAAGAAGGTAGTGTATACCAGTTCCGGACGACACCGGTAAGTCCCTTCTCGGCCTCATGGCTAAGAAGGTAGTATATACCAGTTCGGGGACGACACCGATCAGTCCCATCTCGGCCTCATGGCTAAGAAGGTAGTGTATACCAGTTCCGGACGACACCGGTAAGTCCATTCTCGGCCTCATGGCTAAGAAGGTAGTGTATACCAGTTCGGGGACGAAACCGGTAAGTCCCTTCTCGGCCTCATGGCTAAGAAGGTAGTGTATACCAGTTCGGGGACGAAACCGGTGAGTCCCATCTCGGCCTCATGGCTAAGAAGGTAGTGTATACCTGTTCGCGGACGACACCGATCAGTCCCATCTCGGCCTCGTGGCTAAGAAGGTAGTGTATACCAGTTCCGGACGACACCGGTAAGTCCGTTCTCGGCCTCATGGCTAAGAAGGTAGTGTATACCAGTTCCGGACGACACCGGTAAGTCCGTTCTCGGCCTCATGGCTAAGAAGGTAGTGTATACCTGTTCGCGGACGACACCGATCAGTCCCTTCTCGGCCTCATGGCTAAGAAGGTAGTGTATACCAGTTCGGGGACGAAACCGGTGAGTCCCACCTCGGCCTCATGGCTAAGAAGGTAGTGTATACCTGTTCGCGGACGACACCGATCAGTCCCATCTCGGCCTCGTGGCTAAGAAGGTAGTGTATACCAGTTCCGGACGACACCGGTAAGTCCGTTCTCGGCCTCATGGCTAAGAAGGTGGTGTATACCAGTTCCGGACGACACCGGTAAGTCCGTTCTCGGCCTCATGGCTAAGAAGGTAGTGTATACCTGTTCGCGGACGACACCGATCAGTCCCTTCTCGGCCTCATGGCTAAGAAGGTAGTGTATACCAGTTCGGGGACGAAACCGGTGAGTCCCACCTCGGCCTCATGGCTAAGAAGGTAGTGTATACCTGTTCGCGGACGACACCCATCAGTCCCATCTCTGCCTCATGGCTAAGAAGGTAGTGTATACCAGTTCCGGACGACACCGGTAAGTCCCTTCTCGGCCTCATGGCTAAGAAGGTAGTATATACCAGTTCGGGGACGACACCGATCAGTCCCATCTCGGCCTCATGGCTAAGAAGGTAGTGTATACCAGTTCCGGACGACACCGGTTTGTGCCTTCTCGGCCTCATGGCTAAGAAGGTAGTGTATACCAGTTCGGGGACGAAACCGGTGAGTCCCATCTCGGCCTCATGGCTAAGAAGGTAGTGTATACCAGTTCCGGACGACACCGGTGAGTCCCATCTCGGCCTCATGGCTAAGAAGGTAGTGTATACCTGTTCGCGGACGACACCGATCAGTCCCTTCTCGGCCTCATGGCTAAGAAGGTAGTGTATACCAGTTCGGGGACGAAACCGGTGAGTCCCATCTCGGCCTCATGGCTAAGAAGGTAGTGTATACCTGCTCGCGGACGACACCGATCAGTCCCATCTCGGCCTCGTGGCTAAGAAGGTAGTGTATACCAGTTCCGGACGACACCGGTAAGTCCCTTCTCGGCCTCATGGCTAAGAAGGTAGTGTATACCAGTTCGGGGACGAAACCGGTGAGTCCCATCTCGGCCTCATGGCTAAGAAGGTAGTGTATACCTGTTCGCGTCCGACACCGATCAGTCCCATCTCGGCCTCATGGCTAAGAAGGTAGTGTATACCAGTTCGGGGACGAAACCGGTGAGTCCCAACTCGGCCTCATGGCTAAGATGGTAGTGTATACCAGTCCCGGGGGCACCGGTAAGTCCCTTCTCGGCCTCATGGCTAAGAAGGTAGTGTATACCAGTTCGGGGACGAAACCGGTGAATCCCATCTTGGCCTCCTGGCTAAGAAGGTAGTGTATACCTGTTCGCGGAAGACACCGATCAGTCCCATCTCGGCCTCATGGCTAAGAAGGTAGTGTATACCAGTTCGGGGACGAAACCGGTGAGTCCCATCTCGGCCTCATGGCTAAGATGGTAGTGTATACCTGTTCGCGGACGACACCGGTAAGTCCCTTCTCGGCCTCATGGCTAAGAAGGTAGTGTATACCTGTTCGCGGACGACACCGATCAGTCCCATCTCGGCCACATGGCTAAGAAGGTAGTGTATACCTGTTCGCGGACAACACCGATCAGTCCCATCTCTGCCTCATGGCTAAGAAGGTAGTGTATACCAGTTCCCGACGACACCGGTGAGTCCCATCTCGGCCTCATGGCTAAGAAGGTAGTGTATACCTGTTCGCGGACGACACCGATCAGTCCCTTCTCGGCCTCATGGCTAAGAAGGTAGTGTATACCAGTTCGGGGACGAAACCGGTGAGTCCCACCTCGGCCTCATGGCTAAGACGGTAGTGTATACCTGTTCGCGGACGACACCGATCAGTCCCATCTCGGCCTCATGGCTAAGAAGGTAGTGTATACCAGTTCCGGACGACACCGGTAAGTCCCTTCTCGGCCTCATGGCTAAGAAGGTAGTGTATACCTGTTCGCGGACGACACCGATCAGTCCCTTCTCGGCCTCATGGCTAAGAAGGTAGTGTATACCAGTTCGGGGACGAAACCGGTGAGTCCCACCTCGGCCTCATGGCTAAGAAGGTAGTGTATACCTGTTCGCGGACGACACCGATCAGTCCCATCTCGGCCTCATGGCTAAGAAGGTAGTGTACACCTGTTCGCGGACAACACCGATCAGTCCCATCTCGGCCTCATGGCTAAGAAGGTAGTGTATACCAGTTCGGGGACGAAACCGGTGAGTTCCAACTCGGCCTCATGGCTAAGATGGTAGTGTATACCAGTCCCGGGGGCACCGGTAAGTCCCTTCTCGGCCTCATGGCTAAGAAGGTAGTGTATACCAGTTCGGGGACGAAACCGGTGAATCCCATCTTGGCCTCCTGGCTAAGAAGGTAGTGTATACCTGTTCGCGGAAGACACCGATCAGTCCCATCTCGGCCTCATGGCTAAGAAGGTAGTGTATACCAGTTCGGGGACGAAACCGGTGAGTCCCATCTCGGCCTCATGGCTAAGATGGTAGTGTATACCTGTTCGCGGACGACACCGGTAAGTCCCTTCTCGGCCTCATGGCTAAGAAGGTAGTGTATACCTGTTCGCGGACGACACCGATCAGTCCCATCTCGGCCACATGGCTAAGAAGGTAGTGTATACCTGTTCGCGGACAACACCGATCAGTCCCATCTCTGCCTCATGGCTAAGAAGGTAGTGTATACCAGTTCCCGACGACACCGGTGAGTCCCATCTCGGCCTCATGGCTAAGAAGGTAGTGTATACCTGTTCGCGGACGACACCGATCAGTCCCTTCTCGGCCTCATGGCTAAGAAGGTAGTGTATACCAGTTCGGGGACGAAACCGGTGAGTCCCACCTCGGCCTCATGGCTAAGAAGGTAGTGTATACCTGTTCGCGGACGACACCGATCAGTCCCATCTCGGCCTCATGGCTAAGAAGGTAGTGTATACCAGTTCCGGACGACACCGGTAAGTCCCTTCTCGGCCTCATGGCTAAGAAGGTAGTGTATACCTGTTCGCGGACGACACCGATCAGTCCCTTCTCGGCCTCATGGCTAAGAAGGTAGTGTATACCAGTTCGGGGACGAAACCGGTGAGTCCCACCTCGGCCTCATGGCTAAGAAGGTAGTGTATACCTGTTCGCGGACGACACCGATCAGTCCCATCTCGGCCTCATGGCTAAGAAGGTAGTGTATACCAGTTCCGGACGACACCGGTGAGTCCCATCTCGGCCTCATGGCTAAGAAGGTAGTGTATACCTGTTCGCGGACGACACCGATCAGTCCCTTCTCGACCTCATGGCTACGAAGGTAGTGTATACCAGTTCGGGGACGAAACCGGTGAGTCCCATCTCGGCTTCATGGCTAGGAAGGTAGTGTATACCTGTTCGCGGACGACACTGATCAGTCCCATCTCGGCCACATCGCTAAGAAGGTAGTGTATACCTGTTCGCGGACAACACCGATCAGTCCCATCTCGGCCTCATAGCTAAGAAGGTAGTGTATACCTGTTCGCGGACGACACCGATCAGTCCCTTCTCGGCCTCATGGCTAAGAAGGTAGTGTATACCAGTTCGGGGACGAAACCGGTGAGTCCCACCTCGGCCTCATGGCTAAGAAGGTAGTGTATACCTGTTCGCGGACGACACCGATCAGTCCCATCTCGGCCTCATGGCTAAGAAGGTAGTGTATACCAGTTCCGGACGACACCGGTAAGTCCCTTCTCGGCCTCATGGCTAAGAAGGTAGTGTATACCAGTTCCGGACGACACCGGTGAGTCCCATCTCGGCCTCATGGCTAAGAAGGTAGTGTATACCTGTTCGCGGACGACACCGATCACTCCCTTCTCGGCCTCATGGCTAAGAAGGTAGTGTATACCAGTTCCGGACGACACCGGTAAGTCCCTTCTCGGCCTCATGGCTAAGAAGGTAGTGTATACCAGTTCCGGACGACACCGGTAAGTCCCTTCTCGGCCTCATGGCTAAGAAGGTAGTGTATACCTGTTCGCGGACGACACCGATCAGTCCCTTCTCGGCCTCATGGCTAAGAAGGTAGTGTATACCAGTTCGGGGACGAAACCGGTGAGTCCCACCTCGGCCTCATGGCTAAGAAGGTAGTGTATACCTGTTCGCGGACGACACCGATCAGTCCCATCTCGGCCTCATGGCTAAGAAGGTAGTGTATACCAGTTCCGGACGACACCGGTGAGTCCCATCTCGGCCTCATGGCTAAGAAGGTAGTGTATACCTGTTCGCGGACGACACCGATCAGTCCCTTCTCGACCTCATGGCTAAGAAGGTAGTGTATACCAGTTCGGGGACGAAACCGGTGAGTCCCATCTCGGCTTCATGGCTAGGAAGGTAGTGTATACCTGTTCGCGGACGACACTGATCAGTCCCATCTCGGCCACATCGCTAAGAAGGTAGTGTATACCTGTTCGCGGACAACACCGATCAGTCCCATCTCGGCCTCATAGCTAAGAAGGTAGTGTATACCTGTTCGCGGACGACACCGATCAGTCCCTTCTCGGCCTCATGGCTAAGAAGGTAGTGTATACCAGTTCGGGGACGAAACCGGTGAGTCCCACCTCGGCCTCATGGCTAAGAAGGTAGTGTATACCTGTTCGCGGACGACACCGATCAGTCCCATCTCGGCCTCATGGCTAAGAAGGTAGTGTATACCAGTTCCGGACGACACCGGTAAGTCCCTTCTCGGCCTCATGGCTAAGAAGGTAGTGTATACCAGTTCCGGACGACACCGGTGAGTCCCATCTCGGCCTCATGGCTAAGAAGGTAGTGTATACCTGTTCGCGGACGACACCGATCAGTCCCTTCTCGGCCTCATGGCTAAGAAGGTAGTGTATACCAGTTCGGGGACGAAACCGGTGAGTCCCATCTCGGCCTCATGGCTAAGAAGGTAGTGTATACCTGTTCGCGGACGACACCGATCAGTCCCATCTCGGCCTCGTGGCTAAGAAGGTAGTGTATACCAGTTCCGGACGACACCGGTAAGTCCCTTCTCGGCCTCATGGCTAAGAAGGTAGTGTATACCAGTTCGGGGACGAAACCGGTGAGTCCCATCTCGGCCTCATGGCTAAGAAGGTAGTGTATACCTGTTCGCGTCCGACACCGATCAGTCCCATCTCGGCCTCATGGCTAAGAAGGTAGTGTATACCAGTTCGGGGACGAAACCGGTGAGTCCCAACTCGGCCTCATGGCTAAGATGGTAGTGTATACCAGTCCCGGGGGCACCGGTAAGTCCCTTCTCGGCCTCATGGCTAAGAAGGTAGTGTATACCAGTTCGGGGACGAAACCGGTGAATCCCATCTTGGCCTCCTGGCTAAGAAGGTAGTGTATACCTGTTCGCGGAAGACACCGATCAGTCCCATCTCGGCCTCATGGCTAAGAAGGTAGTGTATACCAGTTCGGGGACGAAACCGGTGAGTCCCATCTCGGCCTCATGGCTAAGATGGTAGTGTATACCTGTTCGCGGACGACACCGGTAAGTCCCTTCTCGGCCTCATGGCTAAGAAGGTAGTGTATACCTGTTCGCGGACGACACCGATCAGTCCCATCTCGGCCACATGGCTAAGAAGGTAGTGTATACCTGTTCGCGGACGACACCGATCAGTCCCATCTCGGCCTCATGGCTAAGAAGGTAGTGTATACCAGTTCCGGACGACACCGGTAAGTCCCTTCTCGGCCTCATGGCTAAGAAGGTAGTATGTACCAGTTCGGGGACGACACCGATCAGTCCCATCTCGGCCTCATGGCTAAGAAGGTAGTGTATACCAGTTCCGGACGACACCGGTAAGTCCCTTCTCGGCCTCATGGCTAAGAAGGTAGTGTATACCAGTTCGGGGACGAAACCGGTGAGTCCCACCTCGGCCTCATGGCTAAGAAGGTAGTGTATACCTGTTCGCGGACGACACCGATCAGTCCCATCTCGGCCTCATGGTTAAGAAGGTAGTGTATACCAGTTCGGGGACGAAACCGGTGAGTCCCATCTTGGCCTCCTGGCTAAGAAGGTAGTGTATACCTGTTCGCGGACGACACCGATCAGTCCCATCTCGGCCTCATGGCTAAGAAGGTAGTGTATACCAGTTCGGGGACGAAACCGGTGAGTCCCATCTCGGCCTCATGGCTAAGATGGTAGTGTATACCTGTTCGCGGAGGACACCGATCAGTCCCATCTCGGCCTCATGGCTAAGCAGGTAGTGTATACCAGTTCCGGACGACACCGGTGAGTCCCATCTCGGCCTCATGGCTAAGAAGGTAGTGTATACCAGTTCGGGGACGAAACCGGTGAGTCCCATCTCGGCCTCATGGCTAAGATGGTAGTGTATACCAGTTCCGGGGGCACCGGTAAGTCCATTCTCGGCCTCATGGCTAAGAAGGTAGTGTATACCAGTTCGGGGACGAAACCGGTGAGTCCCATCTCGGCCTCATGGCTAAGATGGTAGTGTATACCTGTTCGCGGACGACACCGATCAGTCCCATCTCGGCCTCATGGCTAAGAAGGTAGTGTATACCAGTTCGGGGACGAAACCGGTGAGTCCCATCTCGGCCTCATGGCTAAGATGGTAGTGTATACCTGTTCGCGGACGACACCAATCAGTCCCATCTCGGCCTCATGGCTAAGAAGGTAGTGTATACCAGTTCCGGAAGACACCGGTGAGTCCCATCTCGGCCTCATGGCTAAGAAGGTAGTGTATACCAGTTCGGGGACGAAACCGGTGAGTCCCACCTCGGCCTCATGGCTAAGAAGGTAGTGTATACCTGTTCGCGGACGACACCGATCAGTCCCATCTCGGCCTCATGGCTAAGAAGGTAGTGTATACCAGTTCCGGACGACACCGGTAAGTCCCTTCTCGGCCTCATGGCTAAGAAGGTAGTGTATACCAGTTCGGGGACGAAACCGGTGAGTCCCATCTCGGCCTCATGGCTAAGAAGGTAGTGTATACCAGTTCCGGACGACACCGGTGAGTCCCATCTCGGCCTCATGGCTAAGAAGGTAGTATATACCAGTTCGGGGACGACACCGATCAGTCCCATCTCGGCCTCATGGCTAAGAAGGTAGTGTATACCAGTTCCGGACGACACCGGTAAGTCCATTCTCGGCCTCATGGCTAAGAAGGTAGTGTATACCAGTTCGGGGACGAAACCGGTAAGTCCCTTCTCGGCCTCATGGCTAAGAAGGTAGTGTATACCAGTTCGGGGACGAAACCGGTGAGTCCCATCTCGGCCTCATGGCTAAGAAGGTAGTGTATACCTGTTCGCGGACGACACCGATCAGTCCCATCTCGGCCTCGTGGCTAAGAAGGTAGTGTATACCAGTTCCGGACGACACCGGTAAGTCCGTTCTCGGCCTCATGGCTAAGAAGGTAGTGTATACCAGTTCCGGACGACACCGGTAAGTCCGTTCTCGGCCTCATGGCTAAGAAGGTAGTGTATACCTGTTCGCGGACGACACCGATCAGTCCCTTCTCGGCCTCATGGCTAAGAAGGTAGTGTATACCAGTTCGGGGACGAAACCGGTGAGTCCCACCTCGGCCTCATGGCTAAGAAGGTAGTGTATACCTGTTCGCGGACGACACCGATCAGCCCCATCTCGGCCTCGTGGCTAAGAAGGTAGTGTATACCAGTTCCGGACGACACCGGTAAGTCCGTTCTCGGCCTCATGGCTAAGAAGGTAGTGTATACCAGTTCCGGACGACACCGGTAAGTCCGTTCTCGGCCTCATGGCTAAGAAGGTAGTGTATACCTGTTCGCGGACGACACCGATCAGTCCCTTCTCGGCCTCATGGCTAAGAAGGTAGTGTATACCAGTTCGGGGACGAAACCGGTGAGTCCCACCTCGGCCTCATGGCTAAGAAGGTAGTGTATACCTGTTCGCGGACGACACCCATCAGTCCCATCTCTGCCTCATGGCTAAGAAGGTAGTGTATACCAGTTCCGGACGACACCGGTAAGTCCCTTCTCGGCCTCATGGCTAAGAAGGTAGTATATACCAGTTCGGGGACGACACCGATCAGTCCCATCTCGGCCTCATGGCTAAGAAGGTAGTGTATACCAGTTCCGGACGACACCGGTTTGTGCCTTCTCGGCCTCATGGCTAAGAAGGTAGTGTATACCAGTTCGGGGACGAAACCGGTGAGTCCCATCTCGGCCTCATGGCTAAGAAGGTAGTGTATACCAGTTCCGGACGACACCGGTGAGTCCCATCTCGGCCTCATGGCTAAGAAGGTAGTGTATACCTGTTCGCGGACGACACCGATCAGTCCCTTCTCGGCCTCATGGCTAAGAAGGTAGTGTATACCAGTTCGGGGACGAAACCGGTGAGTCCCATCTCGGCCTCATGGCTAAGAAGGTAGTGTATACCTGTTCGCGGACGACACCGATCAGTCCCATCTCGGCCTCGTGGCTAAGAAGGTAGTGTATACCAGTTCCGGACGACACCGGTAAGTCCCTTCTCGGCCTCATGGCTAAGAAGGTAGTGTATACCAGTTCGGGGACGAAACCGGTGAGTCCCATCTCGGCCTCATGGCTAAGAAGGTAGTGTATACCTGTTCGCGTCCGACACCGATCAGTCCCATCTCGGCCTCATGGCTAAGAAGGTAGTGTATACCAGTTCGGGGACGAAACCGGTGAGTCCCAACTCGGCCTCATGGCTAAGATGGTAGTGTATACCAGTCCCGGGGGCACCGGTAAGTCCCTTCTCGGCCTCATGGCTAAGAAGGTAGTGTATACCAGTTCGGGGACGAAACCGGTGAATCCCATCTTGGCCTCCTGGCTAAGAAGGTAGTGTATACCTGTTCGCGGAAGACACCGATCAGTCCCATCTCGGCCTCATGGCTAAGAAGGTAGTGTATACCAGTTCGGGGACGAAACCGGTGAGTCCCATCTCGGCCTCATGGCTAAGATGGTAGTGTATACCTGTTCGCGGACGACACCGGTAAGTCCCTTCTCGGCCTCATGGCTAAGAAGGTAGTGTATACCTGTTCGCGGACGACACCGATCAGTCCCATCTCGGCCACATGGCTAAGAAGGTAGTGTATACCTGTTCGCGGACAACACCGATCAGTCCCATCTCTGCCTCATGGCTAAGAAGGTAGTGTATACCAGTTCCCGACGACACCGGTGAGTCCCATCTCGGCCTCATGGCTAAGAAGGTAGTGTATACCTGTTCGCGGACGACACCGATCAGTCCCTTCTCGGCCTCATGGCTAAGAAGGTAGTGTATACCAGTTCGGGGACGAAACCGGTGAGTCCCACCTCGGCCTCATGGCTAAGAAGGTAGTGTATACCTGTTCGCGGACGACACCGATCAGTCCCATCTCGGCCTCATGGCTAAGAAGGTAGTGTATACCAGTTCCGGACGACACCGGTAAGTCCCTTCTCGGCCTCATGGCTAAGAAGGTAGTGTATACCTGTTCGCGGACGACACCGATCAGTCCCTTCTCGGCCTCATGGCTAAGAAGGTAGTGTATACCAGTTCGGGGACGAAACCGGTGAGTCCCACCTCGGCCTCATGGCTAAGAAGGTAGTGTATACCTGTTCGCGGACGACACCGATCAGTCCCATCTCGGCCTCATGGCTAAGAAGGTAGTGTACACCTGTTCGCGGACAACACCGATCAGTCCCATCTCGGCCTCATGGCTAAGAAGGTAGTGTATACCAGTTCGGGGACGAAACCGGTGAGTCCCAACTCGGCCTCATGGCTAAGATGGTAGTGTATACCAGTCCCGGGGGCACCGGTAAGTCCCTTCTCGGCCTCATGGCTAAGAAGGTAGTGTATACCAGTTCGGGGACGAAACCGGTGAATCCCATCTTGGCCTCCTGGCTAAGAAGGTAGTGTATACCTGTTCGCGGAAGACACCGATCAGTCCCATCTCGGCCTCATGGCTAAGAAGGTAGTGTATACCAGTTCGGGGACGAAACCGGTGAGTCCCATCTCGGCCTCATGGCTAAGATGGTAGTGTATACCTGTTCGCGGACGACACCGGTAAGTCCCTTCTCGGCCTCATGGCTAAGAAGGTAGTGTATACCTGTTCGCGGACGACACCGATCAGTCCCATCTCGGCCACATGGCTAAGAAGGTAGTGTATACCTGTTCGCGGACAACACCGATCAGTCCCATCTCTGCCTCATGGCTAAGAAGGTAGTGTATACCAGTTCCCGACGACACCGGTGAGTCCCATCTCGGCCTCATGGCTAAGAAGGTAGTGTATACCTGTTCGCGGACGACACCGATCAGTCCCTTCTCGGCCTCATGGCTAAGAAGGTAGTGTATACCAGTTCGGGGACGAAACCGGTGAGTCCCACCTCGGCCTCATGGCTAAGAAGGTAGTGTATACCTGTTCGCGGACGACACCGATCAGTCCCATCTCGGCCTCATGGCTAAGAAGGTAGTGTATACCAGTTCCGGACGACACCGGTAAGTCCCTTCTCGGCCTCATGGCTAAGAAGGTAGTGTATACCTGTTCGCGGACGACACCGATCAGTCCCTTCTCGGCCTCATGGCTAAGAAGGTAGTGTATACCAGTTCGGGGACGAAACCGGTGAGTCCCACCTCGGCCTCATGGCTAAGAAGGTAGTGTATACCTGTTCGCGGACGACACCGATCAGTCCCATCTCGGCCTCATGGCTAAGAAGGTAGTGTATACCAGTTCCGGACGACACCGGTGAGTCCCATCTCGGCCTCATGGCTAAGAAGGTAGTGTATACCTGTTCGCGGACGACACCGATCAGTCCCTTCTCGACCTCATGGCTAAGAAGGTAGTGTATACCAGTTCGGGGACGAAACCGGTGAGTCCCATCTCGGCTTCATGGCTAGGAAGGTAGTGTATACCTGTTCGCGGACGACACTGATCAGTCCCATCTCGGCCACATCGCTAAGAAGGTAGTGTATACCTGTTCGCGGACAACACCGATCAGTCCCATCTCGGCCTCATAGCTAAGAAGGTAGTGTATACCTGTTCGCGGACGACACCGATCAGTCCCTTCTCGGCCTCATGGCTAAGAAGGTAGTGTATACCAGTTCGGGGACGAAACCGGTGAGTCCCACCTCGGCCTCATGGCTAAGAAGGTAGTGTATACCTGTTCGCGGACGACACCGATCAGTCCCATCTCGGCCTCATGGCTAAGAAGGTAGTGTATACCAGTTCCGGACGACACCGGTAAGTCCCTTCTCGGCCTCATGGCTAAGAAGGTAGTGTATACCAGTTCCGGACGACACCGGTGAGTCCCATCTCGGCCTCATGGCTAAGAAGGTAGTGTATACCTGTTCGCGGACGACACCGATCAGTCCCTTCTCGGCCTCATGGCTAAGAAGGTAGTGTATACCAGTTCGGGGACGAAACCGGTGAGTCCCATCTCGGCCTCATGGCTAAGAAGGTAGTGTATACCTGTTCGCGGACGACACCGATCAGTCCCATCTCGGCCTCGTGGCTAAGAAGGTAGTGTATACCAGTTCCGGACGACACCGGTAAGTCCCTTCTCGGCCTCATGGCTAAGAAGGTAGTGTATACCAGTTCGGGGACGAAACCGGTGAGTCCCATCTCGGCCTCATGGCTAAGAAGGTAGTGTATACCTGTTCGCGTCCGACACCGATCAGTCCCATCTCGGCCTCATGGCTAAGAAGGTAGTGTATACCAGTTCGGGGACGAAACCGGTGAGTCCCAACTCGGCCTCATGGCTAAGATGGTAGTGTATACTGTGACGTGGCAGATTCCGCCTACGTCACTCCGAACCTTAAGCGAAGGACCGGGTCACTGGAAAGCGGCATAATAACGAAACGGTTATAACGAGCGCTCTCCCTGGGACATCCGAACGCCCAAAAGAATAGAATTATCGCATTTGAATGTCGCGCCGCCGGGCGCGACAAGAGTTTTCAGAAACCACCGAAATCGGCGAGGAGCCCGATACCTGTCTCCGGCCGCCGATTGGCGGAAGGCCGCAAGCGGAGACGCTCGGAACACCAATCACAGGGCGCCGCTGGCAAGGAAGACGGCGAGGATTGGACCGAGCCCGGATCTGTCAACCCGGAGAAAGCGACGAGGCTGTTAAACATAAGGACGATCAGCAGTCCACCCTCGTCGACGTCTCATCCGGAAAATGCCATGAGAGCTACACCGGAACGGCTCGGATCCATGGATGCCGACTTACCGCCTTATATCGGCCGGGCTTCGGAAAATAGAAAATACCGAAGGCCCGGGCCGACATGTCATCGAGTCGTCCCTGCGCCCAGAAACAACGTGATTGGCCCGAGCGTCGCCGAAGACGAGAGTGGGGGGAAAACTCGCTTCCGCGTTCCGAAGCATCTCGAACTGGGCCACTGGGTCGAAGGACTACAATTAGTAAAGACGTGCGAACCTTAGACCGCGATTCAAAAAGTATTTTGCGACTGCCGCCATTACAGCGATATTGGTAAGTGCCGGTCAGGCTTCATTTCGATATAATTTTGTGACCAGTTCGTGTTGGTTCGGGGACGTTATTTGAGTTCGCGAAAGTTCGTACCGCGGTGTACCGCGTGTTTCCCCGCGTTTACCGTTGACCAGGAGTCGCTCTCCTGAGAGGCTCGCGAGGCCGCGGATAGTGTGTCGCCGAATCCTCGTGCACGAGCTATTCGGGACCCACGATACTCGCCCGGTAATTCTTCGGGTTACCCTCGGATTGTTCCTCGGGAGGATAATGCGCCGTATTCGTTTCGTGTCGTTCACCGTTCGCACGTTTCGCCCAGTCTCGAATTAGGAACGCGTACGTCACCGGAGCTCGGTCGAATTCGTGCCCTCGTGGCTTGTAAATTCACGCGAAGTCCTGTGACGACCGAGCTCGACGCGATAGAAGTTATTCCGCGCGATCGGCCGAACAGCCGCCGTCACTTTCGTGTTCGCGCCGGCAAAACTATTGACTACCGCCGGCAACGGCCGGCGGATTGTATGACCATCTCGTTTTAATAAACGACTATATTTTGCCCGAGATCAACAGAGTAGCTTCATTTACCGTGAGAAACGTTCTCGTCGCGGGGAATGCCCCGTTCCTTTCCTCACGTGGTTCCCTGGACCCATTCGCGGCCGTCACCGGCCTAAACGATGTTCGCAGATTCGACGTCGTTTTGAGAACCGATCGAATCGTTCGAGAGTTCGCGTGGTACGGTATAGTACCTGGCGCCCGTTCACTTCGTGTCCAAATTTGTCGTTCCGTTCGAATCTGCGAAGATCTTTTGTCTCGAGAGGACCACGTGTCGCGCGACCGAGCGTGGCCCGGTCGCAAGGCCATAATTTCTCGAAGGCGGTTATCTCTCGGTTCGCCGGGAAATAAACGTCGTGACAAATTGGCGCCCGAACATTGCGGAAATCTCGCCGTAAAAAGCGATTTGAGATAGGCTTTTTAAAAAAGAGACGCGTGAGGAAGTTCGAGGCTCTCACGGGAAAATTCTAATTTCGAAGGCGAAACGTGTGAATTTGAATCGGGCGAACGAAACGGTCGCGTAGTAGAGAAACACGACCCGTCCTTGAGCGGTACTTTCTTTGTCTCGCTCGAACCAACGAACCAACACCTCGTAAACACAGCAACATACTGTTGAAAAGATATTACGGTGTCACGTCGTATTTACAACAGCCTGTTCTCTGTTCAAGGTCTTCTACGAGGGTCTTTGTTCATTATATTTTCGAATTTCGTGTGCCATTCCGCCGTTACAATATACCGGGTGTACAAAATTTATTTTCAGGATTCAGGGTCAGAAAAGGAAACGTGATCGCGCGTACTCTCGACGCAATTGCACACAGTGTACTAATAATAATAGTAATAATTTCGGTAATTTCATTTTGTTCCGTCTGGATAACATTATTGATTCCAATTTCAATCCATTATTTAATAAATATTAACGGACCTTCGGGTAATCTGTTGCTGATATTAGTAGTGTAACTCTAGGTTGACAAATTGGCATTAGTCGACGTTGGCCATAGTACAGATAAAATAATTAAAGTTAATACAAGACTAAACAAAATCAAAAAACTAATAGAAAATTTACGTTAGTTAATCAATACCGATCACGCTTCCTCCGCAGTCTGATTTTTTTTTATTATTTCATTGGAAAAATTTTTATTATATACTGTGCATATTTACTGTGTTTATTTAATTGTGTTTGGACCTCGTTATTGGCGGAGGGGTAACACTTGATTTCGCGGGAGAGGGACACACCACCGAGTGTGACCTGCCCAGGAATCTTGAGTTTCGCCCCAATAATCCCCAATACGAGGGACAACTTATATTTGTTTATTGTGGGTAATACCGTTACGGGACTAGGATCGCCCCTAGAGGTAGTCCGCCCGTAAAGGTCCACAATACCGATACATTTCTCTCATATTATTCTCCTCTTGTATACCATTCCACTTTCCTCAATAATCACCAACTCCTAATATTTAAACATTGAACTTATTGTCATAATTTATGCAAATTGTTTCTTTTTTTTCTTGGAATGGCACACGGTTGTTTAATTGCAATTATTGGGAATTGATAATAGAGAGAAAACTCTCGGTCGCGGGGAAGGTACCGCATATAGCGTAATCCACCCGCGGCTGCGATATTCTCGCATAATTTCACCTCGTTGTTATATTTTGATTATGTTCATGCTGTTTCCCAAAAATTAATCCCACATGCAAACGGTTTTTTTTTTATATAAAATTTTTTTTTTGTGTTATACATGTGGTGGAGGAAGTTGGTTTGTTGTCCGTATATCGTCCGTAGTCTAGACGAATATAACCCATTTGCGATTGAACTCTAGAGAGTTTAACAAGTAATTAAAATTTTCGGACCCCTTTTATGAAATATTTTGGTGAAACGACTAGCGCTAGTCGGAAATAAAGAGATTTGCGGGATCCTAGTAGTAGATACTTTGCGAGCTTTGTTTTTCGGAAATTAGCGAACAATTTGCGGAAAAATAATGGTCACCTTTTAGCGAGTTTCTTGAGGAAATTTGGCGAATAATTTGCGAAAATCTACCGGTAGTATCTTAGCGACCGCGCAGTAATACTGTCGACGGGCAGGTGCGTGGGAAATTGACGAAAAGGGTCCGATTTAGTGTTTTGATTGGGTTGTGGTTTTCCCCTTTTTGGCGCGATAGAGAGAGCGAGAAAGGGCTGGGGGAAAGGCAGTAAGTAGAGGTAAAGTCGGAATTCGTGTCGGTAAAAGGAAAATTTGCGTCGTAATAATTACGAGAAAAATTAGCGATACGAAAAAGAAAACGCACCCTCTCTGTCTAAAACGTGATATATCGGGAATAATTCCATTTCGGGTCATACGGCCGCGGTTACAGAAACTCTGTTTCGAGTTGGGTGTCGAGGTTCACGAATCAAAATGAGAAGTTCGTTAAATTTACCGAAAAAGGAACATGGGGACGACGGCGGAGAATCGGACTACGGGGACGCGTTAGACCATATAACGGCCTTACGCATTAGTCAGAAAGAGGAAAATGAAGGCGGCGGCAGATCACCGCCCCGCGAAGTTAGTTTGAGAGTCCCGCAGGATCAAAGGTGGAGACCTTGGTCTCCCGAACGACGCCGTAGTCCGGTACCAAGAATGCCGAGCACGAACCCCGAATCCCGTGCGAATCCCGAATCACGCGACGACCCCGACGCGGAAGTGCCACGCGGAGCGAGACCCCGAGAGTTAAATTATAGAGGAACCCCCATCGCCGAAATAATTAGGCGATGGAGGCTAAAGTTCTCTGGTGAAGAGGGAGAGGACCCAGAAGAATTTCTGGAGGACCTGGAACACCAGAAACAGTATCACGGCATCGACGATATAGAATTGATCGACTGCGTAGCAGTTTGTTTCGGGGGCACAGCAAAGCGTTGGCACAAACGCAAGGGAAGTCGTTGCAGGACTTGGGGGGAATTCGCGACCGCGTTTCGAGAATTTTTCGGGGACCCCGAATACCAATTCAACCTGGAACGGAACATTAGAGAACGATTCCAGGATGAGACAGAGCCCGTCCGCGAGTACATAATGGCCATGACCACGATGTTCGATAAATTACAGCCGCGGTGGTCAGAGGAGAGAATGGCAAGGATATTGTATGAAGGCGCGAAATTATCGTTGCGACAAACGATAGCAAGAGAGTCGTTAAACACGGTCGATGACGCGTCAGATAAGTTAGTGGAGGCGGACCGGGTCGAAGAGCGTAGAAAACGGGGGAATCCTAAACCATCGGAAATGGTGCACCCCGGGTTAGCATTCGATCCCAGTAGACGTCTACGCGTAAAAGCACCCGGAAGGGGTAAGTCTGTCACTTTTGGGTACGCGAACGCGATATCCTCCGCTAGCGGGGGAGAAAGTGACGAGTCGGGCGGTCGACTCTCCCGACCCTTCCGTAGAGAATCTCGAACCGGATCAGCACTTCGCAAACCTCGGGAGTCGGGGGCAGGTAAACAACTGTCGTCGACGCCGGGGGGACACGACAGATACCGACCCGGGAACAGATCACGTAGCTCATCCCGCGAACCCCCAGCTCGTACACCGAAGGAGACTGCAGCCGTGGCGGTGCAACAATGGCCGCGACGCGATAAACCGCGTGCTACCGGGAAGTACCAGCATCAATGTTGGAATTGCCGTAAGACTGGTCACCTGTCTCGAGACTGCCGTGAAGAACCGCAACTGCACTGCTACGGATGCGGAGCGGAGGGGGTTACGATAAATCGCTGCCGAAGGTGCAGTAAACGGTCGGGAAACGAGGGGGGAAGTCAATCAAGGGGTCAGGAGAGACTTCACCCGAATTAATATCGGCCCGCGTAATTGTAAATGGGGAGGAATACCGACCCCCTCTACTGACCGTCGACGCGTACATCGGCAATTTCGCGACCCGCGCTTTAATAGACTCGGGCTCATCGCTGACCTTTGTGAGCCGAGAAACCCTCGAGAACGTCGAGGATAGAATCATCGAAATTAGAACGACAGATAAACCTTGCTATTTCCTCCTCGCCACTGGTGCAGTAGATCGAGCAACCGAAGAGGCACGTTTTTCGTTAAGAATAGGCAGAGAGAAACGCGAAACGTTTGCGCGAGTCCTGGACAATCTGGTGACACCCCTGCTATTAGGAACCGATTCAATCGCGAAGTTCGGCATAGTAGCCGAATACCACAATTCAGTGTGGTATTTTGCGAAACGGCCAAATGAGAAATTCCCTTTCGAGAATACTAACCCCGACACCGTATGTTGTGGTCTACAAACGATTGAGGAAGCCGAAAAACGGCAATTAAAAGAGTTTCTCGAGACCACGTTACCGGAATTTAACGATATGACCGGAATGACGAACTTGACTAGCCACAGAATCGATGTGGGCGACCATCCCCCGATTAAACAGCGATATTATGCCGTCTCCCCGAAAGTACAGGAGGCCATATATAAGGAAGTAGATAAGCTACTGGCCGACGGCATAATAGAACCATCGCAAAGTGGTTGGTCAAGTCCGATCGTGATGGTTAAGAAACCCAACGGTAAATACCGTTTTTGTCTCGATTTCCGAAAAGTTAACGAGGTCTCGAAGAAAGATGCGTATCCGTTACCGCTCATGACGCAAATCCTAGACAAGTTACGGGCCGCGAAATATATCTCGACCATCGACCTCAGTCAAGCGTATTTCCAAATTCCGTTAGAGGAAGGAAGCCGCGAAATAACAGCTTTTACGGTACCGGGAAAAGGTCTTTTCCATTTCCGCCGCATGCCGTATGGGCTGACAGGAGCACCCGCAACCTTTCAGCGATTATTGGACCGGTTAATAGGCCCAGAAATGGAGCCTCACGCGTTTTCGTATCTAGACGATATAATCATCGTCACCAAAACGTTCAAAGAACATCTCGAATGGCTCAAACGCGTATTGAATAGAATCAGGGAAGCCGGTCTAATGATAAATCCTGATAAGTGCGAGTTCTGCTGCCAAGAAGTTCGGTATTTGGGTTTCGTGGTGAGCCGAGAGGGATTAAAGGTGGACGCGGAGAAGATCCAACCCGTTTTATCGTATCCTCCGCCGAAAACGGTGAAGCAGGTGCGGCGTTTTCTCGGGATGGCCTCCTGGTACAGAAGATTCATTCCGGGATTCGCCACACTTGCCGAACCACTGAACCGTCTATTACGTAAAGATCGCGAATGGGAGTGGAAGGACGCCCAACAAAGCGCCTTCGAATCCTTACGGGACGCGATCGCTTCGGCACCTACCCTCTCGTGCCCAAATTTCGAAACCCCATTTACTCTGCAGACGGATGCGAGTAAGGTAGGTTTAGGCGCGGTATTAACGCAAGAGGTCGATGAGGTCGAACGCGTAATAGCATTCGCGAGCAGATCACTCACATTACCGGAGCGAAAATATTCCGCTACAGAGCTCGAATGTCTCGCGATTGTCTGGGCAGTACAAAAATTTCGACCATATTTAGAAGGGTACGCATTTACGGTAATTACGGACCACAACAGTTTACGGTGGCTGAGAACTCTGAAAAACCCCACGGGTCGATTAGCGCGTTGGGCCCTGCAGCTGCAGGAATACGATTTCCAAGTAGTATATCGGCAGGGAGCCCTTAATAAAGTGCCAGATGCACTTTCGCGTATTTACGAGGGGGAGGGGGATACCGAAAGGGAAACTCATATCGTGGCCGCGGTTCGCCCAAAGTGGTACGAGGGAAAATTTGCGGAAGTCGAGAAAAATCCCGAGAAATTTCCGGACTGGGCAATTCGAGGCGGGGAGCTGTTTTGTCGAAGAACAGATCCGTTGATCGCGGAAACGCTGGGTTCCGACGGGAACGAGTGGAAACTCGTAATCCCAGAGGAACGGAGAACCGAGATCCTGCAGGAGGCGCACGACAACCCGCAGGCAGGGCATTTAGGGGTCGAAAAGACCTATCATCGTATCGCCACCCGCTACTACTGGCCAGGCATGTATAGAACGGCAGTAGAATACGTAAGACGCTGCAATACCTGTCAGCTCACGAAGGTGGAACAAACACTCCCACCGGGGTTGATGGGTCGGCGCAGGGTCGACATGCCCTGGACAGTAGTAGCTGCCGACATTATGGGCCCGTTCCCTCCGAGCAGGTCCGGCAATTCGTACCTTCTCGTTATACAGGATCTGTTCACAAAGTGGATAGAGTGCACCCCGCTTCGACGTGCAACCGGTCCGAAAATAGCGGACGCCCTAGAAGGGTTAATTTTTTCGCGATGGGGGACCCCGGATGTCTTGTTGACGGACAACGGTACCGAGTTCGCGAACAAGACTCTGAGGGAACTTGCCGACGAATACGACATTCGATTAAGTACCACCCCCCCGTACCACCCACAAGCGAACCCAGTAGAGCGAGTGAATAGGATCCTGAAGACGATGATCGTCGCTTATATAGAGAGGGACCACCGAGATTGGGACTTGAATTTACCACAGTTTCGTTTTGCGTATAATACCGCGCACCATTCCGTTCTACAAGCCTCCCCAGCGTTTCTCAATTTCGGGCGAGAGCCGCGACCGGCAAAATGTGCGAGGGCTAACGTCGAGCCTCCAATCGACCTCGAGGTGACATCCAATGAGACCTGGAAAAAACGAGTATCGCAATTACCGACGCTACGGCATTGGATGTTAGAAAACCTCGAGGACGCATATCGGAAACAATCGCATCATTATAATTTGCGTCGGAGAAACCGAGAATTTAACGTAGGGGACAGGGTTATGAAGCGACAGAGAGTGCTCTCGTCAGCCGCTAACCATTTTGCGGCGAAACTATCGCCGAAATTTACTGGTCCGGTAACAATAACGAAAAAACTGTCACCGGGAGTATACAACTTGGCCAACGAGGAAGGAAAGAACCTCGGCAAGGCACATATATCGGACCTCAAACCATACTTCCCCACTCAAACACCCACAAACAAAGATTAACACCATAGCCTCTCTTTACCAACAGATTACCGAAGAAAAAAAAAATGGACTCAGCCAAGGCCTCAATAGAGACGATCGAAGAACGATTAAAAAGGCTACACCCACTACCGAGGGGTATTCGGGCGGCGACAGCCTCAATAGCTTGTCGACCGCACGGACCCCCTCAACTGGACCAGGAGCCATTATTGGACTTGCTGGGAGAAGCCCTGCCGTGGGGAGACTTACTGCGGCCAACGTCTCCACCGACAACTTCTGTGGCTACGGCCGCACTGCAGCTACGGCCGATACCGGAAGAGCCGCAGGAGCAAATGGAGGACAAGCAACCACCAACGGAAGAAGAGGAGGAGAAGAAGGTGGATCCGGAGGCGCAAAAAGCGTTGCAACCAACTTCCGAAAGCACCGAAATACCGAGACGCACCTTGGGACAGATAATCACGGAGGAAGAAAGAAAAGGTACCCTGGGCCGAGGGATAGCAGCCCTAAAAGAAACAAAGTTGCTAATAGGGATTGCTAAACCAGGCCTGATAAAAGAGCCAGTACCAAGACCAACCAAGGTAACGAGCCCGGTCGCAGCAGCAGTACCGAGGGTAGCAGGGGTAGCCAGACCCGGAGCCATAGAGGGCACGGTAGAAGCGCGGATAGACAGAATCCGCCAGGAGCACCGTCAAAGGACGGAAGACGCGGTAGAAGAGCGAATCGCCCGAACCCTTCCCGGCAATCAGACGAGCCAACCGGTGCAAAGGGCAGGCCTAAATATACAGGCGCAAAATATGTTCGGCACATCGGTGAGGATTGACGCGCGGCCGACCAGGGGGGGAATCTCGACCGCACCACCCCGAAGAGGAAATGGTACGGCACCTAACGTCAACCGGGCGGCCCAGAACCCAGGACGACGTGAAGCAAATGTAATGCCAATACGGCAACGAGGCACACCGAAGAGGCGAGGGAGGCCAGGGCGACGAGGCGCGGAAGTAGAAGAAGGGTGCTGGCGATGCCACAAAATCGGGCACTGCCACTCGGAGTGCTTGGAGCCTCAAAAGTGGCAATACTGTTACCGATGTGGCCGCCCATACTATACGGTGGAAACGTGCCCAGAATGCAGCGGCACGAGGTATGGTCGGTATTAAGGGGGCCAGATAACCAAGGACAGTCGGCAAGTTACCGCCGATAACGGGACCAATACCGAGGCCAAAGTTTTTTCGAAATGACTAAAAGACTGATTATTTTGTTTATCGGTCCCTCCCCCCTTCGATAGCAATATCGTTTATTTTAGTAACAAGACTGAAGTTTCGGAGGGTGGGAGGGACACCAGTATTAATAAGCGCTAGAGGGGCGCAAATAAACGATTGTCGCCCTCAATGGTAGTTTTGTTGTTTTAACCCTGATCCCTACGTTCCTCAGGGTTCAGCGGAACCCAACTTTAGCGAATCCGGTTTTCTCCCTTAGGTACCGGTCGTGTCATCAGGCTCCGCCCACATCAGGGAAAAGCAACAATTTGAAGGATATATTCGTCTGGATTGGTGATGGGTAGAAGCGTGTATGTCTCTGCAGTGTCCGTCCCTATGTAAAGGAAGATCCGAGGAAGAGCGTTCGTCCCCGAACTCGCGAACAAGCCTGGCTGGTAACTGCCACCGGTGCCCCGGTCTCTTTCGGGGGGGGAGGAGTTGTGACGTGGCAGATTCCGCCTACGTCACTCCGAACCTTAAGCGAAGGACCGGGTCACTGGAAAGCGGCATAATAACGAAACGGTTATAACGAGCGCTCTCCCTGGGACATCCGAACGCCCAAAAGAATAGAATTATCGCATTTGAATGTCGCGCCGCCGGGCGCGACAAGAGTTTTCAGAAACCACCGAAATCGGCGAGGAGCCCGATACCTGTCTCCGGCCGCCGATTGGCGGAAGGCCGCAAGCGGAGACGCTCGGAACACCAATCACAGGGCGCCGCTGGCAAGGAAGACGGCGAGGATTGGACCGAGCCCGGATCTGTCAACCCGGAGAAAGCGACGAGGCTGTTAAACATAAGGACGATCAGCAGTCCACCCTCGTCGACGTCTCATCCGGAAAATGCCATGAGAGCTACACCGGAACGGCTCGGATCCATGGATGCCGACTTACCGCCTTATATCGGCCGGGCTTCGGAAAATAGAAAATACCGAAGGCCCGGGCCGACATGTCATCGAGTCGTCCCTGCGCCCAGAAACAACGTGATTGGCCCGAGCGTCGCCGAAGACGAGAGTGGGGGGAAAACTCGCTTCCGCGTTCCGAAGCATCTCGAACTGGGCCACTGGGTCGAAGGACTACAATTAGTAAAGACGTGCGAACCTTAGACCGCGATTCAAAAAGTATTTTGCGACTGCCGCCATTACAGCGATATTGGTAAGTGCCGGTCAGGCTTCATTTCGATATAATTTTGTGACCAGTTCGTGTTGGTTCGGGGACGTTATTTGAGTTCGCGAAAGTTCGTACCGCGGTGTACCGCGTGTTTCCCCGCGTTTACCGTTGACCAGGAGTCGCTCTCCTGAGAGGCTCGCGAGGCCGCGGATAGTGTGTCGCCGAATCCTCGTGCACGAGCTATTCGGGACCCACGATACTCGCCCGGTAATTCTTCGGGTTACCCTCGGATTGTTCCTCGGGAGGATAATGCGCCGTATTCGTTTCGTGTCGTTCACCGTTCGCACGTTTCGCCCAGTCTCGAATTAGGAACGCGTACGTCACCGGAGCTCGGTCGAATTCGTGCCCTCGTGGCTTGTAAATTCACGCGAAGTCCTGTGACGACCGAGCTCGACGCGATAGAAGTTATTCCGCGCGATCGGCCGAACAGCCGCCGTCACTTTCGTGTTCGCGCCGGCAAAACTATTGACTACCGCCGGCAACGGCCGGCGGATTGTATGACCATCTCGTTTTAATAAACGACTATATTTTGCCCGAGATCAACAGAGTAGCTTCATTTACCGTGAGAAACGTTCTCGTCGCGGGGAATGCCCCGTTCCTTTCCTCACGTGGTTCCCTGGACCCATTCGCGGCCGTCACCGGCCTAAACGATGTTCGCAGATTCGACGTCGTTTTGAGAACCGATCGAATCGTTCGAGAGTTCGCGTGGTACGGTATAGTACCTGGCGCCCGTTCACTTCGTGTCCAAATTTGTCGTTCCGTTCGAATCTGCGAAGATCTTTTGTCTCGAGAGGACCACGTGTCGCGCGACCGAGCGTGGCCCGGTCGCAAGGCCATAATTTCTCGAAGGCGGTTATCTCTCGGTTCGCCGGGAAATAAACGTCGTGACAATACCAGTCCCGGGGGCACCGGTAAGTCCCTTCTCGGCCTCATGGCTAAGAAGGTAGTGTATACCAGTTCGGGGACGAAACCGGTGAATCCCATCTTGGCCTCCTGGCTAAGAAGGTAGTGTATACCTGTTCGCGGAAGACACCGATCAGTCCCATCTCGGCCTCATGGCTAAGAAGGTAGTGTATACCAGTTCGGGGACGAAACCGGTGAGTCCCATCTCGGCCTCATGGCTAAGATGGTAGTGTATACCTGTTCGCGGACGACACCGGTAAGTCCCATCTCGGCCTCATGGCTAAGAAGGTAGTGTATACCTGTTCGCGGACGACACCGATCAGTCCCATCTCGGCCACATGGCTAAGAAGGTAGTGTATACCTGTTCGCGGACGACACCGATCAGTCCCATCTCGGCCTCATGGCTAAGAAGGTAGTGTATACCAGTTCCGGACGACACCGGTAAGTCCCTTCTCGGCCTCATGGCTAAGAAGGTAGTATGTACCAGTTCGGGGACGACACCGATCAGTCCCATCTCGGCCTCATGGCTAAGAAGGTAGTGTATACCAGTTCCGGACGACACCGGTAAGTCCCTTCTCGGCCTCATGGCTAAGAAGGTAGTATGTACCAGTTCGGGGACGACACCGATCAGTCCCATCTCGGCCTCATGGCTAAGAAGGTAGTGTATACCAGTTCCGGACGACACCGGTAAGTCCCTTCTCGGCCTCATGGCTAAGAAGGTAGTGTATACCAGTTCGGGGACGAAACCGGTGAGTCCCACCTCGGCCTCATGGCTAAGAAGGTAGTGTATACCTGTTCGCGGACGACACCGATCAGTCCCATCTCGGCCTCATGGTTAAGAAGGTAGTGTATACCAGTTCGGGGACGAAACCGGTGAGTCCCATCTTGGCCTCCTGGCTAAGAAGGTAGTGTATACCTGTTCGCGGACGACACCGATCAGTCCCATCTCGGCCTCATGGCTAAGAAGGTAGTGTATACCAGTTCGGGGACGAAACCGGTGAGTCCCAACTCGGCCTCATGGCTAAGATGGTAGTGTATACCAGTCCCGGGGGCACCGGTAAGTCCCTTCTCGGCCTCATGGCTAAGAAGGTAGTGTATACCAGTTCCGGACGACACCGGTGAATCCCATCTTGGCCTCCTGGCTAAGAAGGTAGTGTATACCTGTTCGCGGAAGACACCGATCAGTCCCATCTCGGCCTCATGGCTAAGAAGGTAGTGTATACCAGTTCGGGGACGAAACCGGTGAGTCCCATCTCGGCCTCATGGCTAAGATGGTAGTGTATACCTGTTCGCGGACGACACCGGTAAGTCCCATCTCGGCCTCATGGCTAAGAAGGTAGTGTATACCTGTTCGCGGACGACACCGATCAGTCCCATCTCGGCCACATGGCTAAGAAGGTAGTGTATACCTGTTCGCGGACGACACCGATCAGTCCCATCTCGGCCTCATGGCTAAGAAGGTAGTGTATACCAGTTCCGGACGACACCGGTAAGTCCCTTCTCGGCCTCATGGCTAAGAAGGTAGTATGTACCAGTTCGGGGACGACACCGATCAGTCCCATCTCGGCCTCATGGCTAAGAAGGTAGTGTATACCAGTTCCGGACGACACCGGTAAGTCCCTTCTCGGCCTCATGGCTAAGAAGGTAGTATGTACCAGTTCGGGGACGACACCGATCAGTCCCATCTCGGCCTCATGGCTAAGAAGGTAGTGTATACCAGTTCCGGACGACACCGGTAAGTCCCTTCTCGGCCTCATGGCTAAGAAGGTAGTGTATACCAGTTCGGGGACGAAACCGGTGAGTCCCACCTCGGCCTCATGGCTAAGAAGGTAGTGTATACCTGTTCGCGGACGACACCGATCAGTCCCATCTCGGCCTCATGGTTAAGAAGGTAGTGTATACCAGTTCGGGGACGAAACCGGTGAGTCCCATCTTGGCCTCCTGGCTAAGAAGGTAGTGTATACCTGTTCGCGGACGACACCGATCAGTCCCATCTCGGCCTCATGGCTAAGAAGGTAGTGTATACCAGTTCGGGGACGAAACCGGTGAGTCCCATCTCGGCCTCATGGCTAAGATGGTAGTGTATACCTGTTCGCGGAGGACACCGATCAGTCCCATCTCGGCCTCATGGCTAAGAAGGTAGTGTATACCAGTTCCGGACGACACCGGTGAGTCCCATCTCGGCCTCATGGCTAAGAAGGTAGTGTATACCAGTTCGGGGACGAAACCGGTGAGTCCCATCTCGGCCTCATGGCTAAGATGGTAGTGTATACCAGTTCCGGGGGCACCGGTAAGTCCATTCTCGGCCTCATGGCTAAGAAGGTAGTGTATACCAGTTCGGGGACGAAACCGGTGAGTCCCATCTCGGCCTCATGGCTAAGATGGTAGTGTATACCTGTTCGCGGACGACACCGATCAGTCCCATCTCGGCCTCATGGCTAAGAAGGTAGTGTATACCAGTTCGGGGACGAAACCGGTGAGTCCCATCTCGGCCTCATGGCTAAGATGGTAGTGTATACCTGTTCGCGGACGACACCGATCAGTCCCATCTCGGCCTCATGGCTAAGAAGGTAGTGTATACCAGTTCCGGAAGACACCGGTGAGTCCCATCTCGGCCTCATGGCTAAGAAGGTAGTGTATACCAGTTCGGGGACGAAACCGGTGAGTCCCACCTCGGCCTCATGGCTAAGAAGGTAGTGTATACCTGTTCGCGGACGACACCGATCAGTCCCATCTCGGCCTCATGGCTAAGAAGGTAGTGTATACCAGTTCCGGACGACACCGGTAAGTCCCTTCTCGGCCTCATGGCTAAGAAGGTAGTGTATACCAGTTCGGGGACGAAACCGGTGAGTCCCATCTCGGCCTCATGGCTAAGAAGGTAGTGTATACCTGTTCGCGGACGACACCGATCAGTCCCATCTCGGCCTCATGGCTAAGAAGGTAGTGTATACCAGTTCCGGACGACACCGGTGAGTCCCTTCTCGGCCTCATGGCTAAGTAGGTAGTGTATACCAGTTCGCGGACGACACCGATCAGTCCCATCTCGGCCTCATGGCTAAGAAGGTAGTGTATACCTGTTCGCGGACCACACCGATCAGTCCCATCTCGGTCTCATGGCTAAGAAGGTAGTGTATACCAGTTCCGGACGACACCGGTGAGCCCCTTCTCGGCCTCATGGCTAAGAAGGTAGTGTATACCAGTTCCGGACGACACCGGTAAGTCCCTTCTCGGCCTCATGGCTAAGAAGGTAGTGTATACCTGTTCGCGGACGACACCGATCAGTCCCATCTCGGTCTCCTGGCTAAGAAGGTAGTGTATACCAGTTCCGGACGACACCGGTGAGCCCCTTCTCGGCCTCATGGCTAAGTAGGTAGTGTATACCAGTTCCGGACGACACCGGTAAGTCCCTTCTCGGCCTCATGGCTAAGAAGGTAGTGTATACCTGTTCGCGGACTACACCGATCAGTCCCATCTCGGCCACATGGCTAAGAAGGTAGTGTATACCTGTTCGCGGACAACACCGATCAGTCCCATCTCTGCCTCATGGCTAAGAAGGTAGTGTATACCAGTTCCGGACGACACCGGTGAGTCCCATCTCGGCCTCATGGCTAAGAAGGTAGTGTATACCTGTTCGCGGACGACACCGATCAGTCCCTTCTCGGCCTCATGGCTAAGAAGGTAGTGTATACCAGTTCGGGGACGAAACCGGTGAGTCCCACCTCGGCCTCATGGCTAAGAAGGTAGTGTATACCTGTTCGCGGACGACACCGATCAGTCCCATCTCGGCCTCATGGCTAAGAAGGTAGTGTATACCAGATCCGGACGACAACGGTAAGTCCCTTCTCGGCCTCATGGCTAAGAAGGTAGTGTATACCAGTTCGGGGACGAAACCGGTGAGTCCCATCTCGGCCTCATGGCTAAGAAGGTAGTGTATACCTGTTCGCGGACGACACCGATCAGACCTATCTCGGCCTCATGGCTAAGAAGGTAGTGTATACCAGTTCGGGGACGACACCGGTGAGTCCCATCTCGGCCTCATGGCTAAGAAGGTAGTGTATACCAGTTCCGGACGATACCGGTATGTCCCTTCTCGGCCTCATGGCTAAGAAGGTAGTGTATACCAGTTCGGGGACGAAACCGGTGAGTCCCATCTCGGCCTCATGGCTAAGAAGGTAGTGTATACCTGTTCGGGGACGAAACCGGTGAGTCCCATCTCGGCTTCATGGCTAGGAAGGTAGTGTATACCAGTTCGGGGACGAAACCGGTGAGTCCCATCTCGGCCTCATGGCTAAGAAGGTAGTGTATACCAGTTCGGGGACGAAACCGGTGAGTCCCATCTCGGCCTCATGGCTAAGAAGGTAGTGTATACCTGTTCGCGGACGACACCGATCAGTCCCATCTCGGCCTCATGGCTAAGAAGGTAGTGTATACCAGTTCCGGACGACACCGGTGAGCCCCTTCTCGGCCTCATGGCTAAGTAGGTAGTGTATACCAGTTCCGGACGACACCGGTAAGTCCCTTCTCGGCCTCATGGCTAAGAAGGTAGTGTATACCTGTTCGCGGACGACACCGATCAGTCCCATCTCGGCCACATGGCTAAGAAGGTAGTGTATACCTGTTCGCGGACAACACCGATCAGTCCCATCTCTGCCTCATGGCTAAGAAGGTAGTGTATACCAGTTCCGGACGACACCGGTGAGTCCCATCTCGGCCTCATGGCTAAGAAGGTAGTGTATACCTGTTCGCGGACGACACCGATCAGTCCCTTCTCGGCCTCATGGCTAAGAAGGTAGTGTATACCAGTTCGGGGACGAAACCGGTGAGTCCCACCTCGGCCTCATGGCTAAGAAGGTAGTGTATACCTGTTCGCGGACGACACCGATCAGTCCCATCTCGGCCTCATGGCTAAGAAGGTAGTGTATACCAGTTCCGGACGACACCGGTAAGTCCCTTCTCGGCCTCATGGCTAAGAAGGTAGTATATACCAGTTCGGGGACGACACCGATCAGTCCCATCTCGGCCTCATGGCTAAGAAGGTAGTGTATACCAGTTCCGGACGACACCGGTGAGTCCCTTCTCGGCCTCATGGCTAAGTAGGTAGTGTATACCAGTTCGCGGACGACACCGATCAGTCCCATCTCGGCCTCATGGCTAAGAAGGTAGTGTATACCTGTTCGCGGACCACACCGATCAGTCCCATCTCGGTCTCATGGCTAAGAAGGTAGTGTATACCAGTTCCGGACGACACCGGTGAGCCCCTTCTCGGCCTCATGGCTAAGAAGGTAGTGTATACCAGTTCCGGACGACACCGGTAAGTCCCTTCTCGGCCTCATGGCTAAGAAGGTAGTGTATACCTGTTCGCGGACGACACCGATCAGTCCCATCTCGGTCTCCTGGCTAAGAAGGTAGTGTATACCAGTTCCGGACGACACCGGTGAGCCCCTTCTCGGCCTCATGGCTAAGTAGGTAGTGTATACCAGTTCCGGACGACACCGGTAAGTCCCTTCTCGGCTTCATGGCTAAGAAGGTAGTGTATACCTGTTCGCGGACTACACCGATCAGTCCCATCTCGGCCACATGGCTAAGAAGGTAGTGTATACCTGTTCGCGGACAACACCGATCAGTCCCATCTCTGCCTCATGGCTAAGAAGGTAGTGTATACCAGTTCCGGACGACACCGGTGAGTCCCATCTCGGCCTCATGGCTAAGAAGGTAGTGTATACCTGTTCGCGGACGACACCGATCAGTCCCTTCTCGGCCTCATGGCTAAGAAGGTAGTGTATACCAGTTCGGGGACGAAACCGGTGAGTCCCACCTCGGCCTCATGGCTAAGAAGGTAGTGTATACCTGTTCGCGGACGACACCGATCAGTCCCATCTCGGCCTCATGGCTAAGAAGGTAGTGTATACCAGTTCGGGGACGAAACCGGTGAGTCCCATCTCGGCCTCATGGCTAAGAAGGTAGTGTATACCTGTTCGCGGACGACACCGATCAGACCTATCTCGGCCTCATGGCTAAGAAGGTAGTGTATACCAGTTCGGGGACGACACCAGTGAGTCCCATCTCGGCCTCATGGCTAAGAAGGTAGTGTATACCAGTTCCGGACGATACCGGTATGTCCCTTCTCGGCCTCATGGCTAAGAAGGTAGTGTATACCAGTTCGGGGACGAAACCGGTGAGTCCCATCTCGGCTTCATGGCTAGGAAGGTAGTGTATACCAGTTCGGGGACGAAACCGGTGAGTCCCATCTCGGCCTCATGGCTAAGAAGGTAGTGTATACCAGTTCGGGGACGAAACCGGTGAGTCCCATCTCGGCCTCATGGCTAAGAAGGTAGTGTATACCAGTTCGGGGACGAAACCGGTGAGTCCCATCTCGGCCTCATGGCTAATAAGGTAGTGTATACCTGTTCGCGGACGACACCGATCAGTCCCATCTCGGCCTCATGGCTAAGAAGGTAGTGTATACCAGTTCCGGACGACACCGGTGAGCCCCTTCTCGGCCTCATGGCTAAGTAGGTAGTGTATACCAGTTCCGGACGACACCGGTAAGTCCCTTCTCGGCCTCATGGCTAAGAAGGTAGTGTATACCTGTTCGCGGACGACACCGATCAGTCCCATCTCGGCCACATGGCTAAGAAGGTAGTGTATACCTGTTCGCGGACAACACCGATCAGTCCCATCTCTGCCTCATGGCTAAGAAGGTAGTGTATACCAGTTCCGGACGACACCGGTGAGTCCCATCTCGGCCTCATGGCTAAGAAGGTAGTGTATACCTGTTCGCGGACGACACCGATCAGTCCCTTCTCGGCCTCATGGCTAAGAAGGTAGTGTATACCAGTTCGGGGACGAAACCGGTGAGTCCCACCTCGGCCTCATGGCTAAGAAGGTAGTGTATACCTGTTCGCGGACGACACCGATCAGTCCCATCTCGGCCTCATGGCTAAGAAGGTAGTGTATACCAGTTCCGGACGACACCGGTAAGTCCCTTCTCGGCCTCATGGCTAAGAAGGTAGTATATACCAGTTCGGGGACGACACCGATCAGTCCCATCTCGGCCTCATGGCTAAGAAGGTAGTGTATACCAGTTCCGGACGACACCGGTAAGTCCCTTCTCGGCCTCATGGCTAAGAAGGTAGTGTATACCAGTTCGGGGACGAAACCGGTAAGTCCCTTCTCGGCCTCATGGCTAAGAAGGTAGTGTATACCAGTTCGGGGACGAAACCGGTGAGTCCCATCTCGGCCTCATGGCTAAGAAGGTAGTGTATACCTGTTCGCGGACGACACCGATCAGTCCCTTCTCGGCCTCATGGCTAAGAAGGTAGTGTATACCAGTTCGGGGACGAAACCGGTGAGTCCCACCTCGGCCTCATGGCTAAGAAGGTAGTGTATACCTGTTCGCGGACGACACCGATCAGTCCCATCTCGGCCTCATGGCTACGAAGGTAGTGTATACCAGTTCCGGACGACACCGGTAAGTCCCTTCTCGGCCTCATGGCTAAGAAGGTAGTATATACCAGTTCGGGGACGACACCGATCAGTCCCATCTCGGCCTCATGGCTAAGAAGGTAGTGTATACCAGTTCCGGACGACACCGGTAAGTCCCTTCTCGGCCTCATGGCTAAGAAGGTAGTGTATACCAGTTCGGGGACGAAACCGGTAAGTCCCTTCTCGGCCTCATGGCTAAGAAGGTAGTGTATACCAGTTCGGGGACGAAACCGGTGAGTCCCATCTCGGCCTCATGGCTAAGATGGTAGTGTATACCTGTTCGCGGACGACACCGATCAGTCCCATCTCGGCCTCGTGGCTAAGAAGGTAGTGTATACCAGTTCCGGACGACACCGGTAAGTGCGTTCTCGGCCTCATGGCTAAGAAGGTAGTGTATACCTGTTCGCGGACGACACCGATCAGTCCCATCTCGGCCTCATGGCTAAGATGGTAGTGTATACCTGTTCGCGGACGACACCGATCAGTCCCATCTCGGCCTCGTGGCTAAGAAGGTAGTGTATACCAGTTCCGGACGACACCGGTAAGTGCGTTCTCGGCCTCATGGCTAAGAAGGTAGTGTATACCTGTTCGCGGACGACACCGATCAGTCCCATCTCGGCCTCATGGCTAAGAAGGTAGTGTATACCAGTTCGGGGACGAAACCGGTGAGTCCCATCTCGGCCTCATGGCTAAGAAGGTAGTGTATACCTGTTCGCGGACGACACCGATCAGTCCCATCTCGGCCTCATGGCTAAGAAGGTAGTGTATACCAGTTCGGGGACGAAACCGGTGAGTCCCATCTCGGCCTCATGGCTAAGAAGGTAGTGTATACCAGTTCGGGGACGAAACCGGTGAGTCCCATCTCGGCCTCATGGCTAAGATGGTAGTGTATACCTGTTCGCGGACGACACCGATCAGTCCCATCTCGGCCTCGTGGCTAAGAAGGTAGTGTATACCAGTTCCGGACGACACCGGTAAGTGCGTTCTCGGCCTCATGGCTAAGAAGGTAGTGTATACCTGTTCGCGGACGACACCGATCAGTCCCATCTCGGCCTCATGGCTAAGAAGGTAGTGTATACCAGTTCGGGGACGAAACCGGTGAGTCCCATCTCGGCCTCATGGCTAAGAAGGTAGTGTATACCTGTTCGCGGACGACACCGATCAGTCCCATCTCGGCCTCATGGCTAAGAAGGTAGTGTATACCAGTTCGGGGACGAAACCGGTGAGTCCCATCTCGGCCTCATGGCTAAGAAGGTAGTGTATACCTGTTCGCGGACAACACCGATCAGTCCCATCTCGGCCTCATGGCTAAGAAGGTAGTGTATACCAGTTACGGACGACACCGGTGAGTCCCATCTCGGCCTCATGGCTAAGAAGGTAGTGTATACCAGTTCGGGGACGAAACCGGTGAGTCCCATCTCGGCCTCATGGCTAAGAAGGTATTGTATACCTGTTCGCGGACGACACCGATCAGTCCCATCTCGGCCTCATGGCTAAGAAGGTAGTGTATACCAGTTCGGGGACGAAACCGGTGAGTCCCATCTCGGCCTCATGGCTAAGAAGGTAGTGTATACCTGTTCGCGGACGACACCGATCAGTCCCATCTCGGCCTCATGGCTAAGAAGGTAGTGTATACCAGTTCGGGGACAACACCGGTGAGTTTCATCTCGGCCTCATGGCTAAGAAGGTAGTGTATACCAGTTCGGGGACGAAACCGGTGAGTCCCATCTCGGCCTCATGGCTAAGAAGGTAGTGTATACCTGTTCGCGGACGACACCGATCAGTCCCATCTCGGTCTCGTGGCTAAGAAGGTAGTGTATACCTGTTCGCGGACGACACCGATCTGTCCCATCTCGGCCTCATGGCGAAGAAGGTAGTGTATACCAGTTCCGGACGACACCGGTGAGCCCCTTCTCGGCCTCATGGCTAAGTAGGTAGTGTATACCAGTTCCGGACGACACCGGTAAGTCCCTTCTCGGCCTCATGGCTAAGAAGGTAGTGTATACCTGTTCGCGGACGACACCGATCAGTCCCATCTCGGCCACATGGCTAAGAAGGTAGTGTATACCTGTTCGCGGACAACACCGATCAGTCCCATCTCTGCCTCATGGCTAAGAAGGTAGTGTATACCAGTTCCGGACGACACCGGTGAGTCCCATCTCGGCCTCATGGCTAAGAAGGTAGTGTATACCTGTTCGCGGACGACACCGATCAGTCCCTTCTCGGCCTCATGGCTAAGAAGGTAGTGTATACCAGTTCGGGGACGAAACCGGTGAGTCCCACCTCGGCCTCATGGCTAAGAAGGTAGTGTATACCTGTTCGCGGACGACACCCATCAGTCCCATCTCTGCCTCATGGCTAAGAAGGTAGTGTATACCAGTTCCGGACGATACCGGTATGTCCCTTCTCGGCCTCATGGCTAAGAAGGTAGTGTATACCAGTTCGGGGACGAAACCGGTGAGTCCCATCTCGGCCTCATGGCTAAGAAGGTAGTGTATACCTGTTCGGGGACGAAACCGGTGAGTCCCATCTCGGCTTCATGGCTAGGAAGGTAGTGTATACCAGTTCGGGGACGAAACCGGTGAGTCCCATCTCGGCCTCATGGCTAAGAAGGTAGTGTATACCAGTTCGGGGACGAAACCGGTGAGTCCCATCTCGGCCTCATGGCTAAGAAGGTAGTGTATACCTGTTCGCGGACGACACCGATCAGTCCCATCTCGGCCTCATGGCTAAGAAGGTAGTGTATACCAGTTCCGGACGACACCGGTGAGCCCCTTCTCGGCCTCATGGCTAAGTAGGTAGTGTATACCAGTTCCGGACGACACCGGTAAGTCCCTTCTCGGCCTCATGGCTAAGAAGGTAGTGTATACCTGTTCGCGGACGACACCGATCAGTCCCATCTCGGCCACATGGCTAAGAAGGTAGTGTATACCTGTTCGCGGACAACACCGATCAGTCCCATCTCTGCCTCATGGCTAAGAAGGTAGTGTATACCAGTTCCGGACGACACCGGTGAGTCCCATCTCGGCCTCATGGCTAAGAAGGTAGTGTATACCTGTTCGCGGACGACACCGATCAGTCCCTTCTCGGCCTCATGGCTAAGAAGGTAGTGTATACCAGTTCGGGGACGAAACCGGTGAGTCCCACCTCGGCCTCATGGCTAAGAAGGTAGTGTATACCTGTTCGCGGACGACACCGATCAGTCCCATCTCGGCCTCATGGCTAAGAAGGTAGTGTATACCAGTTCCGGACGACACCGGTAAGTCCCTTCTCGGCCTCATGGCTAAGAAGGTAGTATATACCAGTTCGGGGACGACACCGATCAGTCCCATCTCGGCCTCATGGCTAAGAAGGTAGTGTATACCAGTTCCGGACGACACCGGTGAGTCCCTTCTCGGCCTCATGGCTAAGTAGGTAGTGTATACCAGTTCGCGGACGACACCGATCAGTCCCATCTCGGCCTCATGGCTAAGAAGGTAGTGTATACCTGTTCGCGGACCACACCGATCAGTCCCATCTCGGTCTCATGGCTAAGAAGGTAGTGTATACCAGTTCCGGACGACACCGGTGAGCCCCTTCTCGGCCTCATGGCTAAGAAGGTAGTGTATACCAGTTCCGGACGACACCGGTAAGTCCCTTCTCGGCCTCATGGCTAAGAAGGTAGTGTATACCTGTTCGCGGACGACACCGATCAGTCCCATCTCGGTCTCCTGGCTAAGAAGGTAGTGTATACCAGTTCCGGACGACACCGGTGAGCCCCTTCTCGGCCTCATGGCTAAGTAGGTAGTGTATACCAGTTCCGGACGACACCGGTAAGTCCCTTCTCGGCCTCATGGCTAAGAAGGTAGTGTATACCTGTTCGCGGACTACACCGATCAGTCCCATCTCGGCCACATGGCTAAGAAGGTAGTGTATACCTGTTCGCGGACAACACCGATCAGTCCCATCTCTGCCTCATGGCTAAGAAGGTAGTGTATACCAGTTCCGGACGACACCGGTGAGTCCCATCTCGGCCTCATGGCTAAGAAGGTAGTGTATACCTGTTCGCGGACGACACCGATCAGTCCCTTCTCGGCCTCATGGCTAAGAAGGTAGTGTATACCAGTTCGGGGACGAAACCGGTGAGTCCCACCTCGGCCTCATGGCTAAGAAGGTAGTGTATACCTGTTCGCGGACGACACCGATCAGTCCCATCTCGGCCTCATGGCTAAGAAGGTAGTGTATACCAGATCCGGACGACAACGGTAAGTCCCTTCTCGGCCTCATGGCTAAGAAGGTAGTGTATACCAGTTCGGGGACGAAACCGGTGAGTCCCATCTCGGCCTCATGGCTAAGAAGGTAGTGTATACCTGTTCGCGGACGACACCGATCAGACCTATCTCGGCCTCATGGCTAAGAAGGTAGTGTATACCAGTTCGGGGACGACACCGGTGAGTCCCATCTCGGCCTCATGGCTAAGAAGGTAGTGTATACCAGTTCCGGACGATACCGGTATGTCCCTTCTCGGCCTCATGGCTAAGAAGGTAGTGTATATCAGTTCGGGGACGAAACCGGTGAGTCCCATCTCGGCCTCATGGCTAAGAAGGTAGTGTATACCTGTTCGGGGACGAAACCGGTGAGTCCCATCTCGGCTTCATGGCTAGGAAGGTAGTGTATACCAGTTCGGGGACGAAACCGGTGAGTCCCATCTCGGCCTCATGGCTAAGAAGGTAGTGTATACCAGTTCGGGGACGAAACCGGTGAGTCCCATCTCGGCCTCATGGCTAAGAAGGTAGTGTATACCTGTTCGCGGACGACACCGATCAGTCCCATCTCGGCCTCATGGCTAAGAAGGTAGTGTATACCAGTTCCGGACGACACCGGTGAGCCCCTTCTCGGCCTCATGGCTAAGTAGGTAGTGTATACCAGTTCCGGACGACACCGGTAAGTCCCTTCTCGGCCTCATGGCTAAGAAGGTAGTGTATACCTGTTCGCGGACGACACCGATCAGTCCCATCTCGGCCACATGGCTAAGAAGGTAGTGTATACCTGTTCGCGGACAACACCGATCAGTCCCATCTCTGCCTCATGGCTAAGAAGGTAGTGTATACCAGTTCCGGACGACACCGGTGAGTCCCATCTCGGCCTCATGGCTAAGAAGGTAGTGTATACCTGTTCGCGGACGACACCGATCAGTCCCTTCTCGGCCTCATGGCTAAGAAGGTAGTGTATACCAGTTCGGGGACGAAACCGGTGAGTCCCACCTCGGCCTCATGGCTAAGAAGGTAGTGTATACCTGTTCGCGGACGACACCGATCAGTCCCATCTCGGCCTCATGGCTAAGAAGGTAGTGTATACCAGTTCCGGACGACACCGGTAAGTCCCTTCTCGGCCTCATGGCTAAGAAGGTAGTATATACCAGTTCGGGGACGACACCGATCAGTCCCATCTCGGCCTCATGGCTAAGAAGGTAGTGTATACCAGTTCCGGACGACACCGGTAAGTCCCTTCTCGGCCTCATGGCTAAGAAGGTAGTGTATACCAGTTCGGGGACGAAACCGGTAAGTCCCTTCTCGGCCTCATGGCTAAGAAGGTAGTGTATACCAGTTCGGGGACGAAACCGGTGAGTCCCATCTCGGCCTCATGGCTAAGAAGGTAGTGTATACCTGTTCGCGGACGACACCGATCAGTCCCTTCTCGGCCTCATGGCTAAGAAGGTAGTGTATACCAGTTCGGGGACGAAACCGGTGAGTCCCACCTCGGCCTCATGGCTAAGAAGGTAGTGTATACCTGTTCGCGGACGACACCGATCAGTCCCATCTCGGCCTCATGGCTACGAAGGTAGTGTATACCAGTTCCGGACGACACCGGTAAGTCCCTTCTCGGCCTCATGGCTAAGAAGGTAGTATATACCAGTTCGGGGACGACACCGATCAGTCCCATCTCGGCCTCATGGCTAAGAAGGTAGTGTATACCAGTTCCGGACGACACCGGTAAGTCCCTTCTCGGCCTCATGGCTAAGAAGGTAGTGTATACCAGTTCGGGGACGAAACCGGTAAGTCCCTTCTCGGCCTCATGGCTAAGAAGGTAGTGTATACCAGTTCGGGGACGAAACCGGTGAGTCCCATCTCGGCCTCATGGCTAAGATGGTAGTGTATACCTGTTCGCGGACGACACCGATCAGTCCCATCTCGGTCTCGTGGCTAAGAAGGTAGTGTATACCTGTTCGCGGACGACACCGATCTGTCCCATCTCGGCCTCATGGCGAAGAAGGTAGTGTATACCAGTTCCGGACGACACCGGTGAGCCCCTTCTCGGCCTCATGGCTAAGTAGGTAGTGTATACCAGTTCCGGACGACACCGGTAAGTCCCTTCTCGGCCTCATGGCTAAGAAGGTAGTGTATACCTGTTCGCGGACGACACCGATCAGTCCCATCTCGGCCACATGGCTAAGAAGGTAGTGTATACCTGTTCGCGGACAACACCGATCAGTCCCATCTCTGCCTCATGGCTAAGAAGGTAGTGTATACCAGTTCCGGACGACACCGGTGAGTCCCATCTCGGCCTCATGGCTAAGAAGGTAGTGTATACCTGTTCGCGGACGACACCGATCAGTCCCTTCTCGGCCTCATGGCTAAGAAGGTAGTGTATACCAGTTCGGGGACGAAACCGGTGAGTCCCACCTCGGCCTCATGGCTAAGAAGGTAGTGTATACCTGTTCGCGGACGACACCCATCAGTCCCATCTCTGCCTCATGGCTAAGAAGGTAGTGTATACCAGTTCCGGACGACACCGGTAAGTCCCTTCTCGGCCTCATGGCTAAGAAGGTAGTATATAGCAGTTCGGGGACGACACCGATCAGTCCCATCTCGGCCTCATGGCTAAGAAGGTAGTGTATACCAGTTCCGGACGACACCGGTTTGTCCCTTCTCGGCCTCATGGCTAAGAAGGTAGTGTATACCAGTTCGGGGACGAAACCGGTGAGTCCCATCTCGGCCTCATGGCTAAGAAGGTAGTGTATACCTGTTCGCGGACGGCACCGATCAGTCCCATCACGGCCTCATGGCTAAGAAGGTAGTGTATACCAGTTCGGGGACGAAACCGGTGAGTCCCATCTCGGCCTCATGGCTAAGAAGGTAGTGTATACCTGTTCGCGGACGACACCGATCAGTCCCATCTCGGCCTCATGGCTAAGAAGGTAGTGTATACCAGTTCCGGACGACACCGGTGAGTCCCATCTCGGCCTCATGGTTAAGAAGGTAGTGTATACCTGTTCGCGGACGACACCGATCAGTCCCTTCTCGACCTCATGGCTAAGAAGGTAGTGTATACCAGTTCGGGGACGAAACCGGTGAGTCCCATCTCGGCTTCATGGCTAGGAAGGTAGTGTATACCTGTTCGCGGACGACACCGATCAGTCCCATCTCGGCCACATCGCTAAGAAGGTAGTGTATACCTGTTCGCGGACAACACCGATCAGTCCCATCTCGGCCTCATGGCTAAGAAGGTAGTGTATACCAGTTCCGGACGACACCGGTGAGTCCCATCTCGGCCTCATGGCTAAGAAGGTAGTGTATACCTGTTCGCGGACGACACCGATCAGTCCCTTCTCGGCCTCATGGCTAAGAAGGTAGTGTATACCAGTTCGGGGACGTAACCGGTGAGTCCCATCTCGGCCTCATGGCTAAGAAGGTAGTGTATACCTGTTCGCGGACGACACCGATCAGTCCCATCTCGGCCTCGTGGCTAAGAAGGTAGTGTATACCAGTTCCGGACGACACCGGTAAGTCCCTTCTCGGCCTCATGGCTAAGAAGGTAGTGTATACCAGTTCGGGGACGAAACCGGTGAGTCCCATCTCGGCCTCATGGCTAAGAAGGTAGTGTATACCTGTTCGCGGACGACACCGATCAGTCCCATCTCGGCCTCATGGCTAAGAAGGTAGTGTATACCAGTTCGGGGACGAAACCGGTGAGTCCCAACTCGGCCTCATGGCTAAGATGGTAGTGTATACCAGTCCCGGGGGCACCGGTAAGTCCCTTCTCGGCCTCATGGCTAAGAAGGTAGTGTATACCAGTTCGGGGACGAAACCGGTGAATCCCATCTTGGCCTCCTGGCTAAGAAGGTAGTGTATACCTGTTCGCGGAAGACACCGATCAGTCCCATCTCGGCCTCATGGCTAAGAAGGTAGTGTATACCAGTTCCGGACGACACCGGTAAGTCCCTTCTCGGCCTCATGGCTAAGAAGGTAGTATATACCAGTTCGGGGACGACACCGGTAAGTCCCTTCTCGGCCTCATGGCTAAGAAGGTAGTGTATACCTGATCGCGGACTACACCGATCAGTCCCATCTCGGCCACATGGCTAAGAAGGTAGTGTATACCTGTTCGCGGACAACACCGATCAGTCCCATCTCTGCCTCATGGCTAAGAAGGTAGTGTATACCAGTTCCGGACGACACCGGTGAGTCCCATCTCGGCCTCATGGCTAAGAAGGTAGTGTATACCTGTTCGCGGACGACACCGATCAGTCCCTTCTCGGCCTCATGGCTAAGAAGGTAGTGTATACCAGTTCGGGGACGAAACCGGTGAGTCCCACCTCGGCCTCATGGCTAAGAAGGTAGTGTATACCTGTTCGCGGACGACACCGATCAGTCCCATCTCGGCCTCATGGCTAAGAAGGTAGTGTATACCAGATCCGGACGACACCGGTAAGTCCCTTCTCGGCCTCATGGCTAAGAAGGTAGTGTATACCAGTTCGGGGACGAAACCGGTGAGTCCCATCTCGGCCTCATGGCTAAGAAGGTAGTGTATACCTGTTCGCGGACGACACCGATCAGACCCATCTCGGCCTCATGGCTAAGAAGGTAGTGTATACCAGTTCGGGGACGACACCGGTGAGTCCCATCTCGGCCTCATGGCTAAGAAGGTAGTGTATACCAGTTCCGGACGATACCGGTAAGTCCCTTCTCGGCCTCATGGCTAAGAAGGTAGTGTATACCAGTTCGGGGACGAAACCGGTGAGTCCCATCTCGGCCTCATGGCTAAGAAGGTAGTGTATACCTGTTCGGGGACGAAACCGGTGAGTCCCATCTCGGCTTCATGGCTAGGAAGGTAGTGTATACCTATTCGCGGACGACACCGATCAGTCCCATCTCGGCCTCATGGCTAAGAAGGTAGTGTATACCAGTTCCGGACGACACCGGTGAGCCCCTTCTCGGCCTCATGGCTAAGTAGGTAGTGTATACCAGTTCCGGACGACACCGGTAAGTCCCTTCTCGGCCTCATGGCTAAGAAGGTAGTGTATACCTGTTCGCGGACGACACCGATCAGTCCCATCTCGGCCACATGGCTAAGAAGGTAGTGTATACCTGTTCGCGGACAACACCGATCAGTCCCATCTCTGCCTCATGGCTAAGAAGGTAGTGTATACCAGTTCCGGACGACACCGGTGAGTCCCATCTCGGCCTCATGGCTAAGAAGGTAGTGTATACCTGTTCGCGGACGACACCGATCAGTCCCTTCTAGGCCTGATGGCTAAGAAGGTAGTGTATACCAGTTCGGGGACGAAACCGGTGAGTCCCACCTCGGCCTCATGGCTAAGAAGGTAGTGTATACCTGATCGCGGACTACACCGATCAGTCCCATCTCGGCCACATGGCTAAGAAGGTAGTGTATACCTGTTCGCGGACAACACCGATCAGTCCCATCTCTGCCTCATGGCTAAGAAGGTAGTGTATACCAGTTCCGGACGACACCGGTGAGTCCCATCTCGGCCTCATGGCTAAGAAGGTAGTGTATACCTGTTCGCGGACGACACCGATCAGTCCCTTCTCGGCCTCATGGCTAAGAAGGTAGTGTATACCAGTTCGGGGACGAAACCGGTGAGTCCCACCTCGGCCTCATGGCTAAGAAGGTAGTGTATACCTGTTCGCGGACGACACCGATCAGTCCCATCTCGGCCTCATGGCTAAGAAGGTAGTGTATACCAGATCCGGACGACACCGGTAAGTCCCTTCTCGGCCTCATGGCTAAGAAGGTAGTGTATACCAGTTCGGGGACGAAACCGGTGAGTCCCATCTCGGCCTCATGGCTAAGAAGGTAGTGTATACCTGTTCGCGGACGACACCGATCAGACCCATCTCGGCCTCATGGCTAAGAAGGTAGTGTATACCAGTTCGGGGACGACACCGGTGAGTCCCATGTCGGCCTCATGGCTAAGAAGGTAGTGTATACCAGTTCCGGACGATACCGGTAAGTCCCTTCTCGGCCTCATGGCTAAGAAGGTAGTGTATACCAGTTCGGGGACGAAACCGGTGAGTCCCATCTCGGCCTCATGGCTAAGAAGGTAGTGTATACCAGTTCCGGACGACACCGGTTTGTCCCTTCTCGGCCTCATGGCTAAGAAGGTAGTGTATACCAGTTCGGGGACGAAACCGGTGAGTCCCATCTCGGCCTCATGGCTAAGAAGGTAGTGTATACGTGTTCGCGGACGGCACCGATCAGTCCCATCTCGGCCTCATGGCTAAGAAGGTAGTGTATACCAGTTCGGGGACGAAACCGGTGAGTCCCATCTCGGCCTCATGGCTAAGAAGGTAGTGTATACCTGTTCGCGGACGACACCGATCAGTCCCATCTCGGCCTCATGGCTAAGAAGGTAGTGTATACCTGTTCGCGGACAACACCGATCAGTCCCATCTCGGCCTCATGGCTAAGAAGGTAGTGTATACCAGTTCCGGACGACACCGGTGAGTCCCATCTCGGCCTCATGGCTAAGAAGGTAGTGTATACCTGTTCGCGGACGGCACCGATCAGTCCCATCTCGGCCTCATGGCTAAGAAGGTAGTGTATACCAGTTCGGGGACGAAACCGGTGAGTCCCATCTCGGCCTCATGGCTAAGAAGGTAGTGTATACCTGTTCGCGGACGACACCGATCAGTCCCATCTCGGCCTCATGGCTAAGAAGGTAGTGTATACCTGTTCGCGGACAACACCGATCAGTCCCATCTCGGCCTCATGGCTAAGAAGGTAGTGTATACCAGTTCCGGACGACACCGGTGAGTCCCATCTCGGCCTCATGGCTAAGAAGGTAGTGTATACCTGTTCGCGGACGACACCGATCAGTCCCTTCTCGACCTCATGGCTAAGAAGGTAGTGTATACCAGTTCGGGGACGAAACCGGTGAGTCCCATCTCGGCTTCATGGCTAGGAAGGTAGTGTATACCTGTTCGCGGACGACACCGATCAGTCCCATCTCGGCCACATCGCTAAGAAGGTAGTGTATACCTGTTCGCGGACAACACCGATCAGTCCCATCTCGGCCTCATGGCTAAGAAGGTAGTGTATACCAGTTCCGGACGACACCGGTGAGTCCCATCTCGGCCTCATGGCTAAGAAGGTAGTGTATACCTGTTCGCGGACGACACCGATCAGTCCCTTCTCGGCCTCATGGCTAAGAAGGTAGTGTATACCAGTTCGGGGACGTAACCGGTGAGTCCCATCTCGGCCTCATGGCTAAGAAGGTAGTGTATACCTGTTCGCGGACGACACCGATCAGTCCCATCTCGGCCTCGTGGCTAAGAAGGTAGTGTATACCAGTTCCGGACGACACCGGTAAGTCCCTTCTCGGCCTCATGGCTAAGAAGGTAGTGTATACCAGTTCGGGGACGAAACCGGTGAGTCCCATCTCGGCCTCATGGCTAAGAAGGTAGTGTATACCTGTTCGCGGACGACACCGATCAGTCCCATCTCGGCCTCATGGCTAAGAAGGTAGTGTATACCAGTTCGGGGACGAAACCGGTGAGTCCCAACTCGGCCTCATGGCTAAGATGGTAGTGTATACCAGTCCCGGGGGCACCGGTAAGTCCCTTCTCGGCCTCATGGCTAAGAAGGTAGTGTATACCAGTTCGGGGACGAAACCGGTGAATCCCATCTTGGCCTCCTGGCTAAGAAGGTAGTGTATACCTGTTCGCGGAAGACACCGATCAGTCCCATCTCGGCCTCATGGCTAAGAAGGTAGTGTATACCAGTTCCGGACGACACCGGTAAGTCCCTTCTCGGCCTCATGGCTAAGAAGGTAGTGTATACCAGTTCCGGACGATACCGGTAAGTCCCTTCTCGGCCTCATGGCTAAGAAGGTAGTGTATACCAGTTCGGGGACGAAACCGGTGAGTCCCATCTCGGCCTCATGGCTAAGAAGGTAGTGTATACCTGTTCGGGGACGAAACCGGTGAGTCCCATCTCGGCTTCATGGCTAGGAAGGTAGTGTATACCTATTCGCGGACGACACCGATCAGTCCCATCTCGGCCTCATGGCTAAGAAGGTAGTGTATACCAGTTCCGGACGACACCGGTGAGCCCCTTCTCGGCCTCATGGCTAAGTAGGTAGTGTATACCAGTTCCGGACGACACCGGTAAGTCCCTTCTCGGCCTCATGGCTAAGAAGGTAGTGTATACCTGTTCGCGGACGACACCGATCAGTCCCATCTCGGCCACATGGCTAAGAAGGTAGTGTATACCTGTTCGCGGACAACACCGATCAGTCCCATCTCTGCCTCATGGCTAAGAAGGTAGTGTATACCAGTTCCGGACGACACCGGTGAGTCCCATCTCGGCCTCATGGCTAAGAAGGTAGTGTATACCTGTTCGCGGACGACACCGATCAGTCCCTTCTAGGCCTCATGGCTAAGAAGGTAGTGTATACCAGTTCGGGGACGAAACCGGTGAGTCCCACCTCGGCCTCATGGCTAAGAAGGTAGTGTATACCTGATCGCGGACTACACCGATCAGTCCCATCTCGGCCACATGGCTAAGAAGGTAGTGTATACCTGTTCGCGGACAACACCGATCAGTCCCATCTCTGCCTCATGGCTAAGAAGGTAGTGTATACCAGTTCCGGACGACACCGGTGAGTCCCATCTCGGCCTCATGGCTAAGAAGGTAGTGTATACCTGTTCGCGGACGACACCGATCAGTCCCTTCTCGGCCTCATGGCTAAGAAGGTAGTGTATACCAGTTCGGGGACGAAACCGGTGAGTCCCACCTCGGCCTCATGGCTAAGAAGGTAGTGTATACCTGTTCGCGGACGACACCGATCAGTCCCATCTCGGCCTCATGGCTAAGAAGGTAGTGTATACCAGATCCGGACGACACCGGTAAGTCCCTTCTCGGCCTCATGGCTAAGAAGGTAGTGTATACCAGTTCGGGGACGAAACCGGTGAGTCCCATCTCGGCCTCATGGCTAAGAAGGTAGTGTATACCTGTTCGCGGACGACACCGATCAGACCCATCTCGGCCTCATGGCTAAGAAGGTAGTGTATACCAGTTCGGGGACGACACCGGTGAGTCCCATCTCGGCCTCATGGCTAAGAAGGTAGTGTATACCAGTTCCGGACGATACCGGTAAGTCCCTTCTCGGCCTCATGGCTAAGAAGGTAGTGTATACCAGTTCGGGGACGAAACCGGTGAGTCCCATCTCGGCCTCATGGCTAAGAGGGTAGTGTATACCAGTTCCGGACGGCACCGATCAGTCCCATCTCGGCCTCATGGCTAAGAAGGTAGTGTATACCAGTTCGGGGACGAAACCGGTGAGTCCCATCTCGGCCTCATGGCTAAGAAGGTAGTGTATACCTGTTCGCGGACGACACCGATCAGTCCCATCTCGGCCTCATGGCTAAGAAGGTAGTGTATACCTGTTCGCGGACAACACCGATCAGTCCCATCTCGGCCTCATGGCTAAGAAGGTAGTGTATACCAGTTCCGGACGACACCGGTGAGTCCCATCTCGGCCTCATGGCTAAGAAGGTAGTGTATACCTGTTCGCGGACGGCACCGATCAGTCCCATCTCGGCCTCATGGCTAAGAAGGTAGTGTATACCAGTTCGGGGACGAAACCGGTGAGTCCCATCTCGGCCTCATGGCTAAGAAGGTAGTGTATACCTGTTCGCGGACGACACCGATCAGTCCCATCTCGGCCTCATGGCTAAGAAGGTAGTGTATACCTGTTCGCGGACAACACCGATCAGTCCCATCTCGGCCTCATGGCTAAGAAGGTAGTGTATACCAGTTCCGGACGACACCGGTGAGTCCCATCTCGGCCTCATGGCTAAGAAGGTAGTGTATACCTGTTCGCGGACGACACCGATCAGTCCCTTCTCGACCTCATGGCTAAGAAGGTAGTGTATACCAGTTCGGGGACGAAACCGGTGAGTCCCATCTCGGCTTCATGGCTAGGAAGGTAGTGTATACCTGTTCGCGGACGACACCGATCAGTCCCATCTCGGCCACATCGCTAAGAAGGTAGTGTATACCTGTTCGCGGACAACACCGATCAGTCCCATCTCGGCCTCATGGCTAAGAAGGTAGTGTATACCAGTTCCGGACGACACCGGTGAGTCCCATCTCGGCCTCATGGCTAAGAAGGTAGTGTATACCTGTTCGCGGACGACACCGATCAGTCCCTTCTCGGCCTCATGGCTAAGAAGGTAGTGTATACCAGTTCGGGGACGTAACCGGTGAGTCCCATCTCGGCCTCATGGCTAAGAAGGTAGTGTATACCTGTTCGCGGACGACACCGATCAGTCCCATCTCGGCCTCGTGGCTAAGAAGGTAGTGTATACCAGTTCCGGACGACACCGGTAAGTCCCTTCTCGGCCTCATGGCTAAGAAGGTAGTGTATACCAGTTCGGGGACGAAACCGGTGAGTCCCATCTCGGCCTCATGGCTAAGAAGGTAGTGTATACCTGTTCGCGGACGACACCGATCAGTCCCATCTCGGCCTCATGGCTAAGAAGGTAGTGTATACCAGTTCGGGGACGAAACCGGTGAGTCCCAACTCGGCCTCATGGCTAAGATGGTAGTGTATACCAGTCCCGGGGGCACCGGTAAGTCCCTTCTCGGCCTCATGGCTAAGAAGGTAGTGTATACCAGTTCGGGGACGAAACCGGTGAATCCCATCTTGGCCTCCTGGCTAAGAAGGTAGTGTATACCTGTTCGCGGAAGACACCGATCAGTCCCATCTCGGCCTCATGGCTAAGAAGGTAGTGTATACCAGTTCCGGACGACACCGGTAAGTCCCTTCTCGGCCTCATGGCTAAGAAGGTAGTATATACCAGTTCGGGGACGACACCGGTAAGTCCCTTCTCGGCCTCATGGCTAAGAAGGTAGTGTATACCTGATCGCGGACTACACCGATCAGTCCCATCTCGGCCACATGGCTAAGAAGGTAGTGTATACCTGTTCGCGGACAACACCGATCAGTCCCATCTCTGCCTCATGGCTAAGAAGGTAGTGTATACCAGTTCCGGACGACACCGGTGAGTCCCATCTCGGCCTCATGGCTAAGAAGGTAGTGTATACCTGTTCGCGGACGACACCGATCAGTCCCTTCTCGGCCTCATGGCTAAGAAGGTAGTGTATACCAGTTCGGGGACGAAACCGGTGAGTCCCACCTCGGCCTCATGGCTAAGAAGGTAGTGTATACCTGTTCGCGGACGACACCGATCAGTCCCATCTCGGCCTCATGGCTAAGAAGGTAGTGTATACCAGATCCGGACGACACCGGTAAGTCCCTTCTCGGCCTCATGGCTAAGAAGGTAGTGTATACCAGTTCGGGGACGAAACCGGTGAGTCCCATCTCGGCCTCATGGCTAAGAAGGTAGTGTATACCTGTTCGCGGACGACACCGATCAGACCCATCTCGGCCTCATGGCTAAGAAGGTAGTGTATACCAGTTCGGGGACGACACCGGTGAGTCCCATCTCGGCCTCATGGCTAAGAAGGTAGTGTATACCAGTTCCGGACGATACCGGTAAGTCCCTTCTCGGCCTCATGGCTAAGAAGGTAGTGTATACCAGTTCGGGGACGAAACCGGTGAGTCCCATCTCGGCCTCATGGCTAAGAAGGTAGTGTATACCTGTTCGGGGACGAAACCGGTGAGTCCCATCTCGGCTTCATGGCTAGGAAGGTAGTGTATACCTATTCGCGGACGACACCGATCAGTCCCATCTCGGCCTCATGGCTAAGAAGGTAGTGTATACCAGTTCCGGACGACACCGGTGAGCCCCTTCTCGGCCTCATGGCTAAGTAGGTAGTGTATACCAGTTCCGGACGACACCGGTAAGTCCCTTCTCGGCCTCATGGCTAAGAAGGTAGTGTATACCTGTTCGCGGACGACACCGATCAGTCCCATCTCGGCCACATGGCTAAGAAGGTAGTGTATACCTGTTCGCGGACAACACCGATCAGTCCCATCTCTGCCTCATGGCTAAGAAGGTAGTGTATACCAGTTCCGGACGACACCGGTGAGTCCCATCTCGGCCTCATGGCTAAGAAGGTAGTGTATACCTGTTCGCGGACGACACCGATCAGTCCCTTCTAGGCCTCATGGCTAAGAAGGTAGTGTATACCAGTTCGGGGACGAAACCGGTGAGTCCCACCTCGGCCTCATGGCTAAGAAGGTAGTGTATACCTGATCGCGGACTACACCGATCAGTCCCATCTCGGCCACATGGCTAAGAAGGTAGTGTATACCTGTTCGCGGACAACACCGATCAGTCCCATCTCTGCCTCATGGCTAAGAAGGTAGTGTATACCAGTTCCGGACGACACCGGTGAGTCCCATCTCGGCCTCATGGCTAAGAAGGTAGTGTATACCTGTTCGCGGACGACACCGATCAGTCCCTTCTCGGCCTCATGGCTAAGAAGGTAGTGTATACCAGTTCGGGGACGAAACCGGTGAGTCCCACCTCGGCCTCATGGCTAAGAAGGTAGTGTATACCTGTTCGCGGACGACACCGATCAGTCCCATCTCGGCCTCATGGCTAAGAAGGTAGTGTATACCAGATCCGGACGACACCGGTAAGTCCCTTCTCGGCCTCATGGCTAAGAAGGTAGTGTATACCAGTTCGGGGACGAAACCGGTGAGTCCCATCTCGGCCTCATGGCTAAGAAGGTAGTGTATACCTGTTCGCGGACGACACCGATCAGACCCATCTCGGCCTCATGGCTAAGAAGGTAGTGTATACCAGTTCGGGGACGACACCGGTGAGTCCCATCTCGGCCTCATGGCTAAGAAGGTAGTGTATACCAGTTCCGGACGATACCGGTAAGTCCCTTCTCGGCCTCATGGCTAAGAAGGTAGTGTATACCAGTTCGGGGACGAAACCGGTGAGTCCCATCTCGGCCTCATGGCTAAGAAGGTAGTGTATACCTGTTCGGGGACGAAACCGGTGAGTCCCATCTCGGCTTCATGGCTAGGAAGGTAGTGTATACCTATTCGCGGACGACACCGATCAGTCCCATCTCGGCCTCATGGCTAAGAAGGTAGTGTATACCAGTTCCGGACGACACCGGTGAGCCCCTTCTCGGCCTCATGGCTAAGTAGGTAGTGTATACCAGTTCCGGACGGCACCGGTAAGTCCCTTCTCGGCCTCATGGCTAAGAAGGTAGTGTATACCTGTTCGCGGACGACACCGATCAGTCCCATCTCGGCCACATGGCTAAGAAGGTAGTGTATACCTGTTCGCGGACAACACCGATCAGTCCCATCTCTGCCTCATGGCTAAGAAGGTAGTGTATACCAGTTCCGGACGACACCGGTGAGTCCCATCTCGGCCTCATGGCTAAGAAGGTAGTGTATACCTGTTCGCGGACGACACCGATCAGTCCCTTCTCGGCCTCATGGCTAAGAAGGTAGTGTATACCAGTTCGGGGACGAAACCGGTGAGTCCCACCTCGGCCTCATGGCTAAGAAGGTAGTGTATACCTGTTCGCGGACGACACCGATCAGTCCCATCTCGGCCTCATGGCTAAGAAGGTAGTGTATACCAGTTCCGGACGACACCGGTAAGTCCCTTCTCGGCCTCATGGCTAAGAAGGTAGTATATACCAGTTCGGGGACGACACCGATCAGTCCCATCTCGGCCTCATGGCTAAGAAGGTAGTGTATACCAGTTCCGGACGACACCGGTAAGTCCATTCTCGGCCTCATGGCTAAGAAGGTAGTGTATACCAGTTCGGGGACGAAACCGGTAAGTCCCTTCTCGGCCTCATGGCTAAGAAGGTAGTGTATACCAGTTCGGGGACGAAACCGGTGAGTCCCATCTCGGCCTCATGGCTAAGAAGGTAGTGTATACCTGTTCGCGGACGACACCGATCAGTCCCATCTCGGCCTCGTGGCTAAGAAGGTAGTGTATACCAGTTCCGGACGACACCGGTAAGTCCGTTCTCGGCCTCATGGCTAAGAAGGTAGTGTATACCAGTTCCGGACGACACCGGTAAGTCCGTTCTCGGCCTCATGGCTAAGAAGGTAGTGTATACCTGTTCGCGGACGACACCGATCAGTCCCTTCTCGGCCTCATGGCTAAGAAGGTAGTGTATACCAGTTCGGGGACGAAACCGGTGAGTCCCACCTCGGCCTCATGGCTAAGAAGGTAGTGTATACCTGTTCGCGGACGACACCGATCAGTCCCATCTCGGCCTCGTGGCTAAGAAGGTAGTGTATACCAGTTCCGGACGACACCGGTAAGTCCGTTCTCGGCCTCATGGCTAAGAAGGTAGTGTATACCAGTTCCGGACGACACCGGTAAGTCCGTTCTCGGCCTCATGGCTAAGAAGGTAGTGTATACCTGTTCGCGGACGACACCGATCAGTCCCTTCTCGGCCTCATGGCTAAGAAGGTAGTGTATACCAGTTCGGGGACGAAACCGGTGAGTCCCACCTCGGCCTCATGGCTAAGAAGGTAGTGTATACCTGTTCGCGGACGACACCCATCAGTCCCATCTCTGCCTCATGGCTAAGAAGGTAGTGTATACCAGTTCCGGACGACACCGGTAAGTCCCTTCTCGGCCTCATGGCTAAGAAGGTAGTATATACCAGTTCGGGGACGACACCGATCAGTCCCATCTCGGCCTCATGGCTAAGAAGGTAGTGTATACCAGTTCCGGACGACACCGGTTTGTGCCTTCTCGGCCTCATGGCTAAGAAGGTAGTGTATACCAGTTCGGGGACGAAACCGGTGAGTCCCATCTCGGCCTCATGGCTAAGAAGGTAGTGTATACCTGTTCGCGGACGGCACCGATCAGTCCCATCTCGGCCTCATGGCTAAGAAGGTAGTGTATACCAGTTCGGGGACGAAACTGGTGAGTCCCATCTCGGCCTCATGGCTAAGAAGGTAGTGTATACCTGTTCGCGGACGACACCGATCAGTCCCATCTCGGCCTCATGGCTAAGAAGGTAGTGTATACCTGTTCGCGGACAACACCGATCAGTCCCATCTCGGCCTCATGGCTAAGAAGGTAGTGTATACCAGTTCCGGACGACACCGGTGAGTCCCATCTCGGCCTCATGGCTAAGAAGGTAGTGTATACCTGTTCGCGGACGACACCGATCAGTCCCTTCTCGACCTCATGGCTAAGAAGGTAGTGTATACCAGTTCGGGGACGAAACCGGTGAGTCCCATCTCGGCTTCATGGCTAGGAAGGTAGTGTATACCTGTTCGCGGACGACACCGATCAGTCCCATCTCGGCCACATCGCTAAGAAGGTAGTGTATACCTGTTCGCGGACAACACCGATCAGTCCCATCTCGGCCTCATGGCTAAGAAGGTAGTGTATACCAGTTCCGGACGACACCGGTGAGTCCCATCTCGGCCTCATGGCTAAGAAGGTAGTGTATACCTGTTCGCGGACGACACCGATCAGTCCCTTCTCGGCCTCATGGCTAAGAAGGTAGTGTATACCAGTTCGGGGACGAAACCGGTGAGTCCCATCTCGGCCTCATGGCTAAGAAGGTAGTGTATACCTGTTCGCGGACGACACCGATCAGTCCCATCTCGGCCTCGTGGCTAAGAAGGTAGTGTACACCAGTTCCGGACGACACCGGTAAGTCCCTTCTCGGCCTCATGGCTAAGAAGGTAGTGTATACCAGTTCGGGGACGAAACCGGTGAGTCCCATCTCGGCCTCATGGCTAAGAAGGTAGTGTATACCTGTTCGCGTCCGACACCGATCAGTCCCATCTCGGCCTCATGGCTAAGAAGGTAGTGTATACCAGTTCGGGGACGAAACCGGTGAGTCCCAACTCGGCCTCATGGCTAAGATGGTAGTGTATACCAGTCCCGGGGGCACCGGTAAGTCCCTTCTCGGCCTCATGGCTAAGAAGGTAGTGTATACCAGTTCGGGGACGAAACCGGTGAATCCCATCTTGGCCTCCTGGCTAAGAAGGTAGTGTATACCTGTTCGCGGAAGACACCGATCAGTCCCATCTCGGCCTCATGGCTAAGAAGGTAGTGTATATCAGTTCGGGGACGAAACCGGTGAGTCCCATCTCGGCCTCATGGCTAAGATGGTAGTGTATACCTGTTCGCGGACGACACCGGTAAGTCCCTTCTCGGCCTCATGGCTAAGAAGGTAGTGTATACCTGTTCGCGGACGACACCGATCAGTCCCATCTCGGCCACATGGCTAAGAAGGTAGTGTATACCTGTTCGCGGACAACACCGATCAGTCCCATCTCTGCCTCATGGCTAAGAAGGTAGTGTATACCAGTTCCCGACGACACCGGTGAGTCCCATCTCGGCCTCATGGCTAAGAAGGTAGTGTATACCTGTTCGCGGACGACACCGATCAGTCCCTTCTCGGCCTCATGGCTAAGAAGGTAGTGTATACCAGTTCGGGGACGAAACCGGTGAGTCCCACCTCGGCCTCATGGCTAAGAAGGTAGTGTATACCTGTTCGCGGACGACACCGATCAGTCCCATCTCGGCCTCATGGCTAAGAAGGTAGTGTATACCAGTTCCGGACGACACCGGTAAGTCCCTTCTCGGCCTCATGGCTAAGAAGGTAGTGTATACCTGTTCGCGGACGACACCGATCAGTCCCTTCTCGGCCTCATGGCTAAGAAGGTAGTGTATACCAGTTCGGGGACGAAACCGGTGAGTCCCACCTCGGCCTCATGGCTAAGAAGGTAGTGTATACCTGTACGCGGACGACACCGATCAGTCCCATCTCGGCCTCATGGCTAAGAAGGTAGTGTACACCTGTTCGCGGACAACACCGATCAGTCCCATCTCGGCCTCATGGCGAAGAAGGTAGTGTATACCAGTTCCGGACGACACCGGTGAGCCCCTTCTCGGCCTCATGGCTAAGTAGGTAGTGTATACCAGTTCCGGACGACACCGGTAAGTCCCTTCTCGGCCTCATGGCTAAGAAGGTAGTGTATACCTGTTCGCGGACGACACCGATCAGTCCCATCTCGGCCACATGGCTAAGAAGGTAGTGTATACCTGTTCGCGGACAACACCGATCAGTCCCATCTCTGCCTCATGGCTAAGAAGGTAGTGTATACCAGTTCCGGACGACACCGGTGAGTCCCATCTCGGCCTCATGGCTAAGAAGGTAGTGTATACCTGTTCGCGGACGACACCGATCAGTCCCTTCTCGGCCTCATGGCTAAGAAGGTAGTGTATACCAGTTCGGGGACGAAACCGGTGAGTCCCACCTCGGCCTCATGGCTAAGAAGGTAGTGTATACCTGTTCGCGGACGACACCCATCAGTCCCATCTCTGCCTCATGGCTAAGAAGGTAGTGTATACCAGTTCCGGACGATACCGGTATGTCCCTTCTCGGCCTCATGGCTAAGAAGGTAGTGTATACCAGTTCGGGGACGAAACCGGTGAGTCCCACCTCGGCCTCATGGCTAAGAAGGTAGTGTATACCTGTTCGCGGACGACACCGATCAGTCCCATCTCGGCCTCATGGCTAAGAAGGTAGTGTACACCTGTTCGCGGACGACACCGATCTGTCCCATCTCGGCCTCATGGCGAAGAAGGTAGTGTATACCAGTTCCGGACGACACCGGTGAGCCCCTTCTCGGCCTCATGGCTAAGTAGGTAGTGTATACCAGTTCCGGACGACACCGGTAAGTCCCTTCTCGGCCTCATGGCTAAGAAGGTAGTGTATACCTGTTCGCGGACGACACCGATCAGTCCCATCTCGGCCACATGGCTAAGAAGGTAGTGTATACCTGTTCGCGGACAACACCGATCAGTCCCATCTCTGCCTCATGGCTAAGAAGGTAGTGTATACCAGTTCCGGACGACACCGGTGAGTCCCATCTCGGCCTCATGGCTAAGAAGGTAGTGTATACCTGTTCGCGGACGACACCGATCAGTCCCTTCTCGGCCTCATGGCTAAGAAGGTAGTGTATACCAGTTCGGGGACGAAACCGGTGAGTCCCACCTCGGCCTCATGGCTAAGAAGGTAGTGTATACCTGTTCGCGGACGACACCCATCAGTCCCATCTCTGCCTCATGGCTAAGAAGGTAGTGTATACCAGTTCCGGACGATACCGGTATGTCCCTTCTCGGCCTCATGGCTAAGAAGGTAGTGTATACCAGTTCGGGGACGAAACCGGTGAGTCCCATCTCGGCCTCATGGCTAAGAAGGTAGTGTATACCTGTTCGGGGACGAAACCGGTGAGTCCCATCTCGGCTTCATGGCTAGGAAGGTAGTGTATACCAGTTCGGGGACGAAACCGGTGAGTCCCATCTCGGCCTCATGGCTAAGAAGGTAGTGTATACCAGTTCGGGGACGAAACCGGTGAGTCCCATCTCGGCCTCATGGCTAAGAAGGTAGTGTATACCTGTTCGCGGACGACACCGATCAGTCCCATCTCGGCCTCATGGCTAAGAAGGTAGTGTATACCAGTTCCGGACGACACCGGTGAGCCCCTTCTCGGCCTCATGGCTAAGTAGGTAGTGTATACCAGTTCCGGACGACACCGGTAAGTCCCTTCTCGGCCTCATGGCTAAGAAGGTAGTGTATACCTGTTCGCGGACGACACCGATCAGTCCCATCTCGGCCACATGGCTAAGAAGGTAGTGTATACCTGTTCGCGGACAACACCGATCAGTCCCATCTCTGCCTCATGGCTAAGAAGGTAGTGTATACCAGTTCCGGACGACACCGGTGAGTCCCATCTCGGCCTCATGGCTAAGAAGGTAGTGTATACCTGTTCGCGGACGACACCGATCAGTCCCTTCTCGGCCTCATGGCTAAGAAGGTAGTGTATACCAGTTCGGGGACGAAACCGGTGAGTCCCACCTCGGCCTCATGGCTAAGAAGGTAGTGTATACCTGTTCGCGGACGACACCGATCAGTCCCATCTCGGCCTCATGGCTAAGAAGGTAGTGTATACCAGTTCCGGACGACACCGGTAAGTCCCTTCTCGGCCTCATGGCTAAGAAGGTAGTATATACCAGTTCGGGGACGACACCGATCAGTCCCATCTCGGCCTCATGGCTAAGAAGGTAGTGTATACCAGTTCCGGACGACACCGGTGAGTCCCTTCTCGGCCTCATGGCTAAGTAGGTAGTGTATACCAGTTCGCGGACGACACCGATCAGTCCCATCTCGGCCTCATGGCTAAGAAGGTAGTGTATACCTGTTCGCGGACCACACCGATCAGTCCCATCTCGGTCTCATGGCTAAGAAGGTAGTGTATACCAGTTCCGGACGACACCGGTGAGCCCCTTCTCGGCCTCATGGCTAAGAAGGTAGTGTATACCAGTTCCGGACGACACCGGTAAGTCCCTTCTCGGCCTCATGGCTAAGAAGGTAGTGTATACCTGTTCGCGGACGACACCGATCAGTCCCATCTCGGTCTCCTGGCTAAGAAGGTAGTGTATACCAGTTCCGGACGACACCGGTGAGCCCCTTCTCGGCCTCATGGCTAAGTAGGTAGTGTATACCAGTTCCGGACGACACCGGTAAGTCCCTTCTCGGCCTCATGGCTAAGAAGGTAGTGTATACCTGTTCGCGGACTACACCGATCAGTCCCATCTCGGCCACATGGCTAAGAAGGTAGTGTATACCTGTTCGCGGACAACACCGATCAGTCCCATCTCTGCCTCATGGCTAAGAAGGTAGTGTATACCAGTTCCGGACGACACCGGTGAGTCCCATCTCGGCCTCATGGCTAAGAAGGTAGTGTATACCTGTTCGCGGACGACACCGATCAGTCCCTTCTCGGCCTCATGGCTAAGAAGGTAGTGTATACCAGTTCGGGGACGAAACCGGTGAGTTTCACCTCGGCCTCATGGCTAAGAAGGTAGTGTATACCTGTTCGCGGACGACACCGATCAGTCCCATCTCGGCCTCATGGCTAAGAAGGTAGTGTATACCAGATCCGGACGACAACGGTAAGTCCCTTCTCGGCCTCATGGCTAAGAAGGTAGTGTATACCAGTTCGGGGACGAAACCGGTGAGTCCCATCTCGGCCTCATGGCTAAGAAGGTAGTGTATACCTGTTCGCGGACGACACCGATCAGACCTATCTCGGCCTCATGGCTAAGAAGGTAGTGTATACCAGTTCGGGGACGACACCGGTGAGTCCCATCTCGGCCTCATGGCTAAGAAGGTAGTGTATACCTGTTCGCGGACGACACCGATCAGTCCCTTCTCGGCCTCATGGCTAAGAAGGTAGTGTATATCAGTTCGGGGACGAAACCGGTGAGTCCCACCTCGGCCTCATGGCTAAGAAGGTAGTGTATACCTGTTCGCGGACGACACCGATCAGTCCCATCTCGGCCTCATGGCTAAGAAGGTAGTGTATACCAGTTCCGGACGACACCGGTAAGTCCCTTCTCGGCCTCATGGCTAAGAAGGTAGTATATACCAGTTCGGGGACGACACCGATCAGTCCCATCTCGGCCTCATGGCTAAGAAGGTAGTGTATACCAGTTCCGGACGACACCGGTGAGTCCCTTCTCGGCCTCATGGCTAAGTAGGTAGTGTATACCAGTTCGCGGACGACACCGATCAGTCCCATCTCGGCCTCATGGCTAAGAAGGTAGTGTATACCTGTTCGCGGACCACACCGATCAGTCCCATCTCGGTCTCATGGCTAAGAAGGTAGTGTATACCAGTTCCGGACGACACCGGTGAGCCCCTTCTCGGCCTCATGGCTAAGAAGGTAGTGTATACCAGTTCCGGACGACACCGGTAAGTCCCTTCTCGGCCTCATGGCTAAGAAGGTAGTGTATACCTGTTCGCGGACGACACCGATCAGTCCCATCTCGGTCTCCTGGCTAAGAAGGTAGTGTATACCAGTTCCGGACGACACCGGTGAGCCCCTTCTCGGCCTCATGGCTAAGTAGGTAGTGTATACCAGTTCCGGACGACACCGGTAAGTCCCTTCTCGGCCTCATGGCTAAGAAGGTAGTGTATACCTGTTCGCGGACTACACCGATCAGTCCCATCTCGGCCACATGGCTAAGAAGGTAGTGTATACCTGTTCGCGGACAACACCGATCAGTCCCATCTCTGCCTCATGGCTAAGAAGGTAGTGTATACCAGTTCCGGACGACACCGGTGAGTCCCATCTCGGCCTCATGGCTAAGAAGGTAGTGTATACCTGTTCGCGGACGACACCGATCAGTCCCTTCTCGGCCTCATGGCTAAGAAGGTAGTGTATACCAGTTCGGGGACGAAACCGGTGAGTTTCACCTCGGCCTCATGGCTAAGAAGGTAGTGTATACCTGTTCGCGGACGACACCGATCAGTCCCATCTCGGCCTCATGGCTAAGAAGGTAGTGTATACCAGATCCGGACGACAACGGTAAGTCCCTTCTCGGCCTCATGGCTAAGAAGGTAGTGTATACCAGTTCGGGGACGAAACCGGTGAGTCCCATCTCGGCCTCATGGCTAAGAAGGTAGTGTATACCTGTTCGCGGACGACACCGATCAGACCTATCTCGGCCTCATGGCTAAGAAGGTAGTGTATACCAGTTCGGGGACGACACCGGTGAGTCCCATCTCGGCCTCATGGCTAAGAAGGTAGTGTATACCAGTTCCGGACGATACCGGTATGTCCCTTCTCGGCCTCATGGCTAAGAAGGTAGTGTATATCAGTTCGGGGACGAAACCGGTGAGTCCCATCTCGGCCTCATGGCTAAGAAGGTAGTGTATACCTGTTCGGGGACGAAACCGGTGAGTCCCATCTCGGCTTCATGGCTAGGAAGGTAGTGTATACCAGTTCGGGGACGAAACCGGTGAGTCCCATCTCGGCCTCATGGCTAAGAAGGTAGTGTATACCAGTTCGGGGACGAAACCGGTGAGTCCCATCTCGGCCTCATGGCTAAGAAGGTAGTGTATACCTGTTCGCGGACGACACCGATCAGTCCCATCTCGGCCTCATGGCTAAGAAGGTAGTGTATACCAGTTCCGGACGACACCGGTGAGCCCCTTCTCGGCCTCATGGCTAAGTAGGTAGTGTATACCAGTTCCGGACGACACCGGTAAGTCCCTTCTCGGCCTCATGGCTAAGAAGGTAGTGTATACCTGTTCGCGGACGACACCGATCAGTCCCATCTCGGCCACATGGCTAAGAAGGTAGTGTATACCTGTTCGCGGACAACACCGATCAGTCCCATCTCTGCCTCATGGCTAAGAAGGTAGTGTATACCAGTTCCGGACGACACCGGTGAGTCCCATCTCGGCCTCATGGCTAAGAAGGTAGTGTATACCTGTTCGCGGACGACACCGATCAGTCCCTTCTCGGCCTCATGGCTAAGAAGGTAGTGTATACCAGTTCGGGGACGAAACCGGTGAGTTCCACCTCGGCCTCATGGCTAAGAAGGTAGTGTATACCTGTTCGCGGACGACACCGATCAGTCCCATCTCGGCCTCATGGCTAAGAAGGTAGTGTATACCAGTTCCGGACGACACCGGTAAGTCCCTTCTCGGCCTCATGGCTAAGAAGGTAGTATATACCAGTTCGGGGACGACACCGATCAGTCCCATCTCGGCCTCATGGCTAAGAAGGTAGTGTATACCAGTTCCGGACGACACCGGTGAGTCCCTTCTCGGCCTCATGGCTAAGTAGGTAGTGTATACCAGTTCGCGGACGACACCGATCAGTCCCATCTCGGCCTCATGGCTAAGAAGGTAGTGTATACCTGTTCGCGGACCACACCGATCAGTCCCATCTCGGTCTCATGGCTAAGAAGGTAGTGTATACCAGTTCCGGACGACACCGGTGAGCCCCTTCTCGGCCTCATGGCTAAGAAGGTAGTGTATACCAGTTCCGGACGACACCGGTAAGTCCCTTCTCGGCCTCATGGCTAAGAAGGTAGTGTATACCTGTTCGCGGACGACACCGATCAGTCCCATCTCGGTCTCCTGGCTAAGAAGGTAGTGTATACCAGTTCCGGACGACACCGGTGAGCCCCTTCTCGGCCTCATGGCTAAGTAGGTAGTGTATACCAGTTCCGGACGACACCGGTAAGTCCCTTCTCGGCCTCATGGCTAAGAAGGTAGTGTATACCTGTTCGCGGACGACACCGATCAGTCCCTTCTCGGCCTCATGGCTAAGAAGGTAGTGTATACCAGTTCGGGGACGAAACCGGTGAGTTTCACCTCGGCCTCATGGCTAAGAAGGTAGTGTATACCTGTTCGCGGACGACACCGATCAGTCCCATCTCGGCCTCATGGCTAAGAAGGTAGTGTATACCTGTTCGCGGACGACACCGATCAGTCCCTTCTCGGCCTCATGGCTAAGAAGGTAGTGTATACCAGTTCGGGGACGAAACCGGTGAGTTTCACCTCGGCCTCATGGCTAAGAAGGTAGTGTATACCTGTTCGCGGACGACACCGATCAGTCCCATCTCGGCCTCATGGCTAAGAAGGTAGTGTATACCAGATCCGGACGACAACGGTAAGTCCCTTCTCGGCCTCATGGCTAAGAAGGTAGTGTATACCAGTTCGGGGACGAAACCGGTGAGTCCCATCTCGGCCTCATGGCTAAGAAGGTAGTGTATACCTGTTCGCGGACGACACCGATCAGACCTATCTCGGCCTCATGGCTAAGAAGGTAGTGTATACCAGTTCGGGGACGACACCGGTGAGTCCCATCTCGGCCTCATGGCTAAGAAGGTAGTGTATACCAGTTCCGGACGATACCGGTATGTCCCTTCTCGGCCTCATGGCTAAGAAGGTAGTGTATATCAGTTCGGGGACGAAACCGGTGAGTCCCATCTCGGCCTCATGGCTAAGAAGGTAGTGTATACCTGTTCGGGGACGAAACCGGTGAGTCCCATCTCGGCTTCATGGCTAGGAAGGTAGTGTATACCAGTTCGGGGACGAAACCGGTGAGTCCCATCTCGGCCTCATGGCTAAGAAGGTAGTGTATACCAGTTCGGGGACGAAACCGGTGAGTCCCATCTCGGCCTCATGGCTAAGAAGGTAGTGTATACCTGTTCGCGGACGACACCGATCAGTCCCATCTCGGCCTCATGGCTAAGAAGGTAGTGTATACCAGTTCCGGACGACACCGGTGAGCCCCTTCTCGGCCTCATGGCTAAGTAGGTAGTGTATACCAGTTCCGGACGACACCGGTAAGTCCCTTCTCGGCCTCATGGCTAAGAAGGTAGTGTATACCTGTTCGCGGACGACACCGATCAGTCCCATCTCGGCCACATGGCTAAGAAGGTAGTGTATACCTGTTCGCGGACAACACCGATCAGTCCCATCTCTGCCTCATGGCTAAGAAGGTAGTGTATACCAGTTCCGGACGACACCGGTGAGTCCCATCTCGGCCTCATGGCTAAGAAGGTAGTGTATACCTGTTCGCGGACGACACCGATCAGTCCCTTCTCGGCCTCATGGCTAAGAAGGTAGTGTATACCAGTTCGGGGACGAAACCGGTGAGTCCCACCTCGGCCTCATGGCTAAGAAGGTAGTGTATACCTGTTCGCGGACGACACCGATCAGTCCCATCTCGGCCTCATGGCTAAGAAGGTAGTGTATACCAGTTCCGGACGACACCGGTAAGTCCCTTCTCGGCCTCATGGCTAAGAAGGTAGTATATACCAGTTCGGGGACGACACCGATCAGTCCCATCTCGGCCTCATGGCTAAGAAGGTAGTGTATACCAGTTCCGGACGACACCGGTAAGTCCCTTCTCGGCCTCATGGCTAAGAAGGTAGTGTATACCAGTTCGGGGACGAAACCGGTAAGTCCCTTCTCGGCCTCATGGCTAAGAAGGTAGTGTATACCAGTTCGGGGACGAAACCGGTGAGTCCCATCTCGGCCTCATGGCTAAGAAGGTAGTGTATACCTGTTCGCGGACGACACCGATCAGTCCCTTCTCGGCCTCATGGCTAAGAAGGTAGTGTATACCAGTTCGGGGACGAAACCGGTGAGTCCCACCTCGGCCTCATGGCTAAGAAGGTAGTGTATACCTGTTCGCGGACGACACCGATCAGTCCCATCTCGGCCTCATGGCTACGAAGGTAGTGTATACCAGTTCCGGACGACACCGGTAAGTCCCTTCTCGGCCTCATGGCTAAGAAGGTAGTATATACCAGTTCGGGGACGACACCGATCAGTCCCATCTCGGCCTCATGGCTAAGAAGGTAGTGTATACCAGTTCCGGACGACACCGGTAAGTCCCTTCTCGGCCTCATGGCTAAGAAGGTAGTGTATACCAGTTCGGGGACGAAACCGGTAAGTCCCTTCTCGGCCTCATGGCTAAGAAGGTAGTGTATACCAGTTCGGGGACGAAACCGGTGAGTCCCATCTCGGCCTCATGGCTAAGATGGTAGTGTATACCTGTTCGCGGACGACACCGATCAGTCCCATCTCGGCCTCGTGGCTAAGAAGGTAGTGTATACCAGTTCCGGACGACACCGGTAAGTGCGTTCTCGGCCTCATGGCTAAGAAGGTAGTGTATACCTGTTCGCGGACGACACCGATCAGTCCCATCTCGGCCTCATGGCTAAGAAGGTAGTGTATACCAGTTCGGGGACGAAACCGGTGAGTCCCATCTCGGCCTCATGGCTAAGAAGGTAGTGTATACCTGTTCGCGGACGACACCGATCAGTCCCATCTCGGCCTCATGGCTAAGAAGGTAGTGTATACCAGTTCGGGGACGAAACCGGTGAGTCCCATCTCGGCCTCATGGCTAAGAAGGTAGTGTATACCTGTTCGCGGACAACACCGATCAGTCCCATCTCGGCCTCATGGCTAAGAAGGTAGTGTATACCAGTTACGGACGACACCGGTGAGTCCCATCTCGGCCTCATGGCTAAGAAGGTAGTGTATACCAGTTCGGGGACGAAACCGGTGAGTCCCATCTCGGCCTCATGGCTAAGAAGGTAGTGTATACCTGTTCGCGGACGACACCGATCAGTCCCATCTCGGCCTCATGGCTAAGAAGGTAGTGTATACCAGTTCGGGGACGAAACCGGTGAGTCCCATCTCGGCCTCATGGCTAAGAAGGTAGTGTATACCTGTTCGCGGACGACACCGATCAGTCCCATCTCGGCCTCATGGCTAAGAAGGTAGTGTATACCAGTTCGGGGACAACACCGGTGAGTCCCATCTCGGCCTCATGGCTAAGAAGGTAGTGTATACCAGTTCGGGGACGAAACCGGTGAGTCCCATCTCGGCCTCATGGCTAAGAAGGTAGTGTATACCTGTTCGCGGACGACACCGATCAGTCCCATCTCGGTCTCGTGGCTAAGAAGGTAGTGTATACCTGTTCGCGGACGACACCGATCTGTCCCATCTCGGCCTCATGGCGAAGAAGGTAGTGTATACCAGTTCCGGACGACACCGGTGAGCCCCTTCTCGGCCTCATGGCTAAGAAGGTAGTGTATACCTGTTCGCGGACGACACCGATCAGTCCCATCTCGGCCACATGGCTAAGAAGGTAGTGTATACCTGTTCGCGGACAACACCGATCAGTCCCATCTCTGCCTCATGGCTAAGAAGGTAGTGTATACCAGTTCCGGACGACACCGGTGAGTCCCATCTCGGCCTCATGGCTAAGAAGGTAGTGTATACCTGTTCGCGGGCGACACCGATCAGTCCCTTCTCGGCCTCATGGCTAAGAAGGTAGTGTATACCAGTTCGGGGACGAAACCGGTGAGTCCCACCTCGGCCTCATGGCTAAGAAGGTAGTGTATACCTGTTCGCGGACGACACCCATCAGTCCCATCTCTGCCTCATGGCTAAGAAGGTAGTGTATACCAGTTCCGGACGACACCGGTAAGTCCCTTCTCGGCCTCATGGCTAAGAAGGTAGTATATAGCAGTTCGGGGACGACACCGATCAGTCCCATCTCGGCCTCATGGCTAAGAAGGTAGTGTATACCAGTTCCGGACGACACCGGTTTGTCCCTTCTCGGCCTCATGGCTAAGAAGGTAGTGTATACCAGTTCGGGGACGAAACCGGTGAGTCCCATCTCGGCCTCATGGCTAAGAAGGTAGTGTATACCTGTTCGCGGACGGCACCGATCAGTCCCATCTCGGCCTCATGGCTAAGAAGGTAGTGTATACCAGTTCGGGGACGAAACCGGTGAGTCCCATCTCGGCCTCATGGCTAAGAAGGTAGTGTATACCTGTTCGCGGACGACACCGATCAGTCCCATCTCGGCCTCATGGCTAAGAAGGTAGTGTATACCTGTTCGCGGACAACACCGATCAGTCCCATCTCGGCCTCATGGCTAAGAAGGTAGTGTATACCAGTTCCGGACGACACCGGTGAGTCCCATCTCGGCCTCATGGCTAAGAAGGTAGTGTATACCTGTTCGAGGACGACACCGATCAGTCCCTTCTCGACCTCATGGCTAAGAAGGTAGTGTATACCAGTTCGGGGACGAAACCGGTGAGTCCCATCTCGGCTTCATGGCTAGGAAGGTAGTGTATACCTGTTCGCGGACGACACCGATCAGTCCCATCTCGGCCACATCGCTAAGAAGGTAGTGTATACCTGTTCGCGGACAACACCGATCAGTCCCATCTCGGCCTCATGGCTAAGAAGGTAGTGTATACCAGTTCCGGACGACACCGGTGAGTCCCATCTCGGCCTCATGGCTAAGAAGGTAGTGTATACCTGTTCGCGGACGACACCGATCAGTCCCTTCTCGGCCTCATGGCTAAGAAGGTAGTGTATACCAGTTCGGGGACGTAACCGGTGAGTCCCATCTCGGCCTCATGGCTAAGAAGGTAGTGTATACCTGTTCGCGGACGACACCGATCAGTCCCATCTCGGCCTCGTGGCTAAGAAGGTAGTGTATACCAGTTCCGGACGACACCGGTAAGTCCCTTCTCGGCCTCATGGCTAAGAAGGTAGTGTATACCAGTTCGGGGACGAATCCGGTGAGTCCCATCTCGGCCTCATGGCTAAGAAGGTAGTGTATACCTGTTCGCGGACGACACCGATCAGTCCCATCTCGGCCTCATGGCTAAGAAGGTAGTGTATACCAGTTCGGGGACGAAACCGGTGAGTCCCAACTCGGCCTCATGGCTAAGATGGTAGTGTATACCAGTCCCGGGGGCACCGGTAAGTCCCTTCTCGGCCTCATGGCTAAGAAGGTAGTGTATACCAGTTCGGGGACGAAACCGGTGAATCCCATCTTGGCCTCCTGGCTAAGAAGGTAGTGTATACCTGTTCGCGGAAGACACCGATCAGTCCCATCTCGGCCTCATGGCTAAGAAGGTAGTGTATACCAGTTCCGGACGACACCGGTAAGTCCCTTCTCGGCCTCATGGCTAAGAAGGTAGTATATACCAGTTCGGGGACGACACCGGTACGTCCCTTCTCGGCCTCATGGCTAAGAAGGTAGTGTATACCTGATCGCGGACTACACCGATCAGTCCCATCTCGGCCACATGGCTAAGAAGGTAGTGTATACCTGTTCGCGGACAACACCGATCAGTCCCATCTCTGCCTCATGGCTAAGAAGGTAGTGTATACCAGTTCGGGGACGAAACCGGTGAGTCCCACCTCGGCCTCATGGCTAAGAAGGTAGTGTATACCTGTTCGCGGACGACACCGATCAGTCCCATCTCGGCCTCATGGCTAAGAAGGTAGTGTATACCAGATCCGGACGACACCGGTAAGTCCCTTCTCGGCCTCATGGCTAAGAAGGTAGTGTATACCAGTTCGGGGACGAAACCGGTGAGTCCCATCTCGGCCTCATGGCTAAGAAGGTAGTGTATACCTGTTCGCGGACGACACCGATCAGACCCATCTCGGCCTCATGGCTAAGAAGGTAGTGTATACCAGTTCGGGGACGACACCGGTGAGTCCCATCTCGGCCTCATGGCTAAGAAGGTAGTGTATACCAGTTCCGGACGATACCGGTAAGTCCCTTCTCGGCCTCATGGCTAAGAAGGTAGTGTATACCAGTTCGGGGACGAAACCGGTGAGTCCCATCTCGGCCTCATGGCTAAGAAGGTAGTGTATACCTGTTCGGGGACGAAACCGGTGAGTCCCATCTCGGCTTCATGGCTAGGAAGGTAGTGTATACCTATTCGCGGACGACACCGATCAGTCCCATCTCGGCCTCATGGCTAAGAAGGTAGTGTATACCAGTTCCGGACGACACCGGTGAGCCCCTTCTCGGCCTCATGGCTAAGTAGGTAGTGTATACCAGTTCCGGACGACACCGGTAAGTCCCTTCTCGGCCTCATGGCTAAGAAGGTAGTGTATACCTGTTCGCGGACGACACCGATCAGTCCCATCTCGGCCACATGGCTAAGAAGGTAGTGTATACCTGTTCGCGGACAACACCGATCAGTCCCATCTCTGCCTCATGGCTAAGAAGGTAGTGTATACCAGTTCCGGACGACACCGGTGAGTCCCATCTCGGCCTCATGGCTAAGAAGGTAGTGTATACCTGTTCGCGGACGACACCGATCAGTCCCTTCTAGGCCTCATGGCTAAGAAGGTAGTGTATACCAGTTCGGGGACGAAACCGGTGAGTCCCACCTCGGCCTCATGGCTAAGAAGGTAGTGTATACCTGATCGCGGACTACACCGATCAGTCCCATCTCGGCCACATGGCTAAGAAGGTAGTGTATACCTGTTCGCGGACAACACCGATCAGTCCCATCTCTGCCTCATGGCTAAGAAGGTAGTGTATACCAGTTCCGGACGACACCGGTGAGTCCCATCTCGGCCTCATGGCTAAGAAGGTAGTGTATACCTGTTCGCGGACGACACCGATCAGTCCCTTCTCGGCCTCATGGCTAAGAAGGTAGTGTATACCAGTTCGGGGACGAAACCGGTGAGTCCCACCTCGGCCTCATGGCTAAGAAGGTAGTGTATACCTGTTCGCGGACGACACCGATCAGTCCCATCTCGGCCTCATGGCTAAGAAGGTAGTGTATACCAGATCCGGACGACACCGGTAAGACCCTTCTCGGCCTCATGGCTAAGAAGGTAGTGTATACCAGTTCGGGGACGAAACCGGTGAGTCCCATCTCGGCCTCATGGCTAAGAAGGTAGTGTATACCTGTTCGCGGACGACACCGATCAGACCCATCTCGGCCTCATGGCTAAGAAGGTAGTGTATACCAGTTCGGGGACGACACCGGTGAGTCCCATCTCGGCCTCATGGCTAAGAAGGTAGTGTATACCAGTTCCGGACGATACCGGTAAGTCCCTTCTCGGCCTCATGGCTAAGAAGGTAGTGTATACCAGTTCGGGGACGAAACCGGTGAGTCCCATCTCGGCCTCATGGCTAAGAAGGTAGTGTATACCTGTTCGGGGACGAAACCGGTGAGTCCCATCTCGGCTTCATGGCTAGGAAGGTAGTGTATACCTATTCGCGGACGACACCGATCAGTCCCATCTCGGCCTCATGGCTAAGAAGGTAGTTTATACCAGTTCCGGACGACACCGGTGAGCCCCTTCTCGGCCTCATGGCTAAGTAGGTAGTGTATACCAGTTCCGGACGGCACCGGTAAGTCCCTTCTCGGCCTCATGGCTAAGAAGGTAGTGTATACCTGTTCGCGGACGACACCGATCAGTCCCATCTCGGCCACATGGCTAAGAAGGTAGTGTATACCTGTTCGCGGACAACACCGATCAGTCCCATCTCTGCCTCATGGCTAAGAAGGTAGTGTATACCAGTTCCGGACGACACCGGTGAGTCCCATCTCGGCCTCATGGCTAAGAAGGTAGTGTATACCTGTTCGCGGACCACACCGATCAGTCCCTTCTCGGCCTCATGGCTAAGAAGGTAGTGTATACCTGTTCGCGGACGACACCGATCAGTCCCATCTCGGCCACATGGCTAAGAAGGTAGTGTATACCTGTTCGCGGACGACACCGATCAGTCCCATCTCGGCCTCGTGGCTAAGAAGGTAGTGTATACCAGTTCCGGACGACACCGGTAAGTCCGTTCTCGGCCTCATGGCTAAGAAGGTAGTGTATACCAGTTCCGGACGACACCGGTAAGTCCGTTCTCGGCCTCATGGCTAAGAAGGTAGTGTATACCTGTTCGCGGACGACACCGATCAGTCCCTTCTCGGCCTCATGGCTAAGAAGGTAGTGTATACCAGTTCGGGGACGAAACCGGTGAGTCCCACCTCGGCCTCATGGCTAAGAAGGTAGTGTATACCTGTTCGCGGACGACACCGATCAGTCCCATCTCGGCCTCGTGGCTAAGAAGGTAGTGTATACCAGTTCCGGACGACACCGGTAAGTCCGTTCTCGGCCTCATGGCTAAGAAGGTAGTGTATACCAGTTCCGGACGACACCGGTAAGTCCGTTCTCGGCCTCATGGCTAAGAAGGTAGTGTATACCAGTTCGGGGACGAAACCGGTGAGTCCCATCTCGGCCTCATGGCTAAGAAGGTAGTGTATACCTGTTCGCGGACGACACCGATCAGTCCCATCTCGGCCTCATGGCTAAGAAGGTAGTGTATACCAGTTCCGGACGACACCGGTGAGCCCCTTCTCGGCCTCATGGCTAAGTAGGTAGTGTATACCAGTTCCGGACGACACCGGTAAGTCCCTTCTCGGCCTCATGGCTAAGAAGGTAGTGTATACCTGTTCGCGGACGACACCGATCAGTCCCATCTCGGCCACATGGCTAAGAAGGTAGTGTATACCTGTTCGCGGACAACACCGATCAGTCCCATCTCTGCCTCATGGCTAAGAAGGTAGTGTATACCAGTTCCGGACGACACCGGTGAGTCCCATCTCGGCCTCATGGCTAAGAAGGTAGTGTATACCTGTTCGCGGACGACACCGATCAGTCCCTTCTCGGCCTCATGGCTAAGAAGGTAGTGTATACCAGTTCGGGGACGAAACCGGTGAGTCCCACCTCGGCCTCATGGCTAAGAAGGTAGTGTATACCTGTTCGCGGACGACACCGATCAGTCCCATCTCGGCCTCATGGCTAAGAAGGTAGTGTATACCAGTTCCGGACGACACCGGTAAGTCCCTTCTCGGCCTCATGGCTAAGAAGGTAGTATATACCAGTTCGGGGACGACACCGATCAGTCCCATCTCGGCCTCATGGCTAAGAAGGTAGTGTATACCAGTTCCGGACGACACCGGTGAGTCCCTTCTCGGCCTCATGGCTAAGTAGGTAGTGTATACCAGTTCGCGGACGACACCGATCAGTCCCATCTCGGCCTCATGGCTAAGAAGGTAGTGTATACCTGTTCGCGGACCACACCGATCAGTCCCATCTCGGTCTCATGGCTAAGAAGGTAGTGTATACCAGTTCCGGACGACACCGGTGAGCCCCTTCTCGGCCTCATGGCTAAGAAGGTAGTGTATACCAGTTCCGGACGACACCGGTAAGTCCCTTCTCGGCCTCATGGCTAAGAAGGTAGTGTATACCTGTTCGCGGACGACACCGATCAGTCCCATCTCGGTCTCCTGGCTAAGAAGGTAGTGTATACCAGTTCCGGACGACACCGGTGAGCCCCTTCTCGGCCTCATGGCTAAGTAGGTAGTGTATACCAGTTCCGGACGACACCGGTAAGTCCCTTCTCGGCCTCATGGCTAAGAAGGTAGTGTATACCTGTTCGCGGACTACACCGATCAGTCCCATCTCGGCCACATGGCTAAGAAGGTAGTGTATACCTGTTCGCGGACAACACCGATCAGTCCCATCTCTGCCTCATGGCTAAGAAGGTAGTGTATACCAGTTCCGGACGACACCGGTGAGTCCCATCTCGGCCTCATGGCTAAGAAGGTAGTGTATACCTGTTCGCGGACGACACCGATCAGTCCCTTCTCGGCCTCATGGCTAAGAAGGTAGTGTATACCAGTTCGGGGACGAAACCGGTGAGTTTCACCTCGGCCTCATGGCTAAGAAGGTAGTGTATACCTGTTCGCGGACGACACCGATCAGTCCCATCTCGGCCTCATGGCTAAGAAGGTAGTGTATACCAGATCCGGACGACAACGGTAAGTCCCTTCTCGGCCTCATGGCTAAGAAGGTAGTGTATACCAGTTCGGGGACGAAACCGGTGAGTCCCATCTCGGCCTCATGGCTAAGAAGGTAGTGTATACCTGTTCGCGGACGACACCGATCAGACCTATCTCGGCCTCATGGCTAAGAAGGTAGTGTATACCAGTTCGGGGACGACACCGGTGAGTCCCATCTCGGCCTCATGGCTAAGAAGGTAGTGTATACCAGTTCCGGACGATACCGGTATGTCCCTTCTCGGCCTCATGGCTAAGAAGGTAGTGTATATCAGTTCGGGGACGAAACCGGTGAGTCCCATCTCGGCCTCATGGCTAAGAAGGTAGTGTATACCTGTTCGGGGACGAAACCGGTGAGTCCCATCTCGGCTTCATGGCTAGGAAGGTAGTGTATACCAGTTCGGGGACGAAACCGGTGAGTCCCATCTCGGCCTCATGGCTAAGAAGGTAGTGTATACCAGTTCGGGGACGAAACCGGTGAGTCCCATCTCGGCCTCATGGCTAAGAAGGTAGTGTATACCTGTTCGCGGACGACACCGATCAGTCCCATCTCGGCCTCATGGCTAAGAAGGTAGTGTATACCAGTTCCGGACGACACCGGTGAGCCCCTTCTCGGCCTCATGGCTAAGTAGGTAGTGTATACCAGTTCCGGACGACACCGGTAAGTCCCTTCTCGGCCTCATGGCTAAGAAGGTAGTGTATACCTGTTCGCGGACGACACCGATCAGTCCCATCTCGGCCACATGGCTAAGAAGGTAGTGTATACCTGTTCGCGGACAACACCGATCAGTCCCATCTCTGCCTCATGGCTAAGAAGGTAGTGTATACCAGTTCCGGACGACACCGGTGAGTCCCATCTCGGCCTCATGGCTAAGAAGGTAGTGTATACCTGTTCGCGGACGACACCGATCAGTCCCTTCTCGGCCTCATGGCTAAGAAGGTAGTGTATACCAGTTCGGGGACGAAACCGGTGAGTCCCACCTCGGCCTCATGGCTAAGAAGGTAGTGTATACCTGTTCGCGGACGCCCCCAAACAGTCCCATCTCGGCCTCATGGCTAAGAAGGTAGTGTATACCAGTTCCGGACGACACCGGTAAGTCCCTTCTCGGCCTCATGGCTAAGAAGGTAGTATATACCAGTTCGGGGACGACACCGATCAGTCCCATCTCGGCCTCATGGCTAAGAAGGTAGTGTATACCAGTTCCGGACGACACCGGTAAGTCCCTTCTCGGCCTCATGGCTAAGAAGGTAGTGTATACCAGTTCGGGGACGAAACCGGTAAGTCCCTTCTCGGCCTCATGGCTAAGAAGGTAGTGTATACCAGTTCGGGGACGAAACCGGTGAGTCCCATCTCGGCCTCATGGCTAAGAAGGTAGTGTATACCTGTTCGCGGACGACACCGATCAGTCCCTTCTCGGCCTCATGGCTAAGAAGGTAGTGTATACCAGTTCGGGGACGAAACCGGTGAGTCCCACCTCGGCCTCATGGCTAAGAAGGTAGTGTATACCTGTTCGCGGACGACACCGATCAGTCCCATCTCGGCCTCATGGCTACGAAGGTAGTGTATACCAGTTCCGGACGACACCGGTAAGTCCCTTCTCGGCCTCATGGCTAAGAAGGTAGTATATACCAGTTCGGGGACGACACCGATCAGTCCCATCTCGGCCTCATGGCTAAGAAGGTAGTGTATACCAGTTCCGGACGACACCGGTAAGTCCCTTCTCGGCCTCATGGCTAAGAAGGTAGTGTATACCAGTTCGGGGACGAAACCGGTAAGTCCCTTCTCGGCCTCATGGCTAAGAAGGTAGTGTATACCAGTTCGGGGACGAAACCGGTGAGTCCCATCTCGGCCTCATGGCTAAGATGGTAGTGTATACCTGTTCGCGGACGACACCGATCAGTCCCATCTCGGCCTCGTGGCTAAGAAGGTAGTGTATACCAGTTCCGGACGACACCGGTAAGTGCGTTCTCGGCCTCATGGCTAAGAAGGTAGTGTATACCTGTTCGCGGACGACACCGATCAGTCCCATCTCGGCCTCATGGCTAAGAAGGTAGTGTATACCAGTTCGGGGACGAAACCGGTGAGTCCCATCTCGGCCTCATGGCTAAGAAGGTAGTGTATACCTGTTCGCGGACGACACCGATCAGTCCCATCTCGGCCTCATGGCTAAGAAGGTAGTGTATACCTGTTCGCGGACAACACCGATCAGTCCCATCTCGGCCTCATGGCTAAGAAGGTAGTGTATACCAGTTACGGACGACACCGGTGAGTCCCATCTCGGCCTCATGGCTAAGAAGGTAGTGTATACCAGTTCGGGGACGAAACCGGTGAGTCCCATCTCGGCCTCATGGCTAAGAAGGTAGTGTATACCTGTTCGCGGACGACACCGATCAGTCCCATCTCGGCCTCATGGCTAAGAAGGTAGTGTATACCAGTTCGGGGACGAAACCGGTGAGTCCCATCTCGGCCTCATGGCTAAGAAGGTAGTGTATACCTGTTCGCGGACGACACCGATCAGTCCCATCTCGGCCTCATGGCTAAGAAGGTAGTGTATACCAGTTCGGGGACAACACCGGTGAGTCCCATCTCGGCCTCATGGCTAAGAAGGTAGTGTATACCAGTTCGGGGACGAAACCGGTGAGTCCCATCTCGGCCTCATGGCTAAGAAGGTAGTGTACACCTGTTCGCGGACGACACCGATCAGTCCCATCTCGGTCTCGTGGCTAAGAAGGTAGTGTATACCTGTTCGCGGACGACACCGATCTGTCCCATCTCGGCCTCATGGCGAAGAAGGTAGTGTATACCAGTTCCGGACGACACCGGTGAGCCCCTTCTCGGCCTCATGGCTAAGTAGGTAGTGTATACCAGTTCCGGACGACACCGGTAAGTCCCTTCTCGGCCTCATGGCTAAGAAGGTAGTGTATACCTGTTCGCGGACGACACCGATCAGTCCCATCTCGGCCACATGGCTAAGAAGGTAGTGTATACCTGTTCGCGGACAACACCGATCAGTCCCATCTCTGCCTCATGGCTAAGAAGGTAGTGTATACCAGTTCCGGACGACACCGGTGAGTCCCATCTCGGCCTCATGGCTAAGAAGGTAGTGTATACCTGTTCGCGGGCGACACCGATCAGTCCCTTCTCGGCCTCATGGCTAAGAAGGTAGTGTATACCAGTTCGGGGACGAAACCGGTGAGTCCCACCTCGGCCTCATGGCTAAGAAGGTAGTGTATACCTGTTCGCGGACGACACCCATCAGTCCCATCTCTGCCTCATGGCTAAGAAGGTAGTGTATACCAGTTCCGGACGACACCGGTAAGTCCCTTCTCGGCCTCATGGCTAAGAAGGTAGTATATAGCAGTTCGGGGACGACACCGATCAGTCCCATCTCGGCCTCATGGCTAAGAAGGTAGTGTATACCAGTTCCGGACGACACCGGTTTGTCCCTTCTCGGCCTCATGGCTAAGAAGGTAGTGTATACCAGTTCGGGGACGAAACCGGTGAGTCCCATCTCGGCCTCATGGCTAAGAAGGTAGTGTATACCTGTTCGCGGACGGCACCGATCAGTCCCATCTCGGCCTCATGGCTAAGAAGGTAGTGTATACCAGTTCGGGGACGAAACCGGTGAGTCCCATCTCGGCCTCATGGCTAAGAAGGTAGTGTATACCTGTTCGCGGACGACACCGATCAGTCCCATCTCGGCCTCATGGCTAAGAAGGTAGTGTATACCTGTTCGCGGACAACACCGATCAGTCCCATCTCGGCCTCATGGCTAAGAAGGTAGTGTATACCAGTTCCGGACGACACCGGTGAGTCCCATCTCGGCCTCATGGCTAAGAAGGTAGTGTATACCTGTTCGAGGACGACACCGATCAGTCCCTTCTCGACCTCATGGCTAAGAAGGTAGTGTATACCAGTTCGGGGACGAAACCGGTGAGTCCCATCTCGGCTTCATGGCTAGGAAGGTAGTGTATACCTGTTCGCGGACGACACCGATCAGTCCCATCTCGGCCACATCGCTAAGAAGGTAGTGTATACCTGTTCGCGGACAACACCGATCAGTCCCATCTCGGCCTCATGGCTAAGAAGGTAGTGTATACCAGTTCCGGACGACACCGGTGAGTCCCATCTCGGCCTCATGGCTAAGAAGGTAGTGTATACCTGTTCGCGGACGACACCGATCAGTCCCTTCTCGGCCACATGGCTAAGAAGGTAGTGTATACCAGTTCGGGGACGTAACCGGTGAGTCCCATCTCGGCCTCATGGCTAAGAAGGTAGTGTATACCTGTTCGCGGACGACACCGATCAGTCCCATCTCGGCCTCGTGGCTAAGAAGGTAGTGTATACCAGTTCCGGACGACACCGGTAAGTCCCTTCTCGGCCTCATGGCTAAGAAGGTAGTGTATACCAGTTCGGGGACGAATCCGGTGAGTCCCATCTCGGCCTCATGGCTAAGAAGGTAGTGTATACCTGTTCGCGGACGACACCGATCAGTCCCATCTCGGCCTCATGGCTAAGAAGGTAGTGTATACCAGTTCGGGGACGAAACCGGTGAGTCCCAACTCGGCCTCATGGCTAAGATGGTAGTGTATACCAGTCCCGGGGGCACCGGTAAGTCCCTTCTCGGCCTCATGGCTAAGAAGGTAGTGTATACCAGTTCGGGGACGAAACCGGTGAATCCCATCTTGGCCTCCTGGCTAAGAAGGTAGTGTATACCTGTTCGCGGAAGACACCGATCAGTCCCATCTCGGCCTCATGGCTAAGAAGGTAGTGTATACCAGTTCCGGACGACACCGGTAAGTCCCTTCTCGGCCTCATGGCTAAGAAGGTAGTATATACCAGTTCGGGGACGACACCGGTACGTCCCTTCTCGGCCTCATGGCTAAGAAGGTAGTGTATACCTGATCGCGGACTACACCGATCAGTCCCATCTCGGCCACATGGCTAAGAAGGTAGTGTATACCTGTTCGCGGACAACACCGATCAGTCCCATCTCTGCCTCATGGCTAAGAAGGTAGTGTATACCAGTTCGGGGACGAAACCGGTGAGTCCCACCTCGGCCTCATGGCTAAGAAGGTAGTGTATACCTGTTCGCGGACGACACCGATCAGTCCCATCTCGGCCTCATGGCTAAGAAGGTAGTGTATACCAGATCCGGACGACACCGGTAAGTCCCTTCTCGGCCTCATGGCTAAGAAGGTAGTGTATACCAGTTCGGGGACGAAACCGGTGAGTCCCATCTCGGCCTCATGGCTAAGAAGGTAGTGTATACCTGTTCGCGGACGACACCGATCAGACCCATCTCGGCCTCATGGCTAAGAAGGTAGTGTATACCAGTTCGGGGACGACACCGGTGAGTCCCATCTCGGCCTCATGGCTAAGAAGGTAGTGTATACCAGTTCCGGACGATACCGGTAAGTCCCTTCTCGGCCTCATGGCTAAGAAGGTAGTGTATACCAGTTCGGGGACGAAACCGGTGAGTCCCATCTCGGCCTCATGGCTAAGAAGGTAGTGTATACCTGTTCGGGGACGAAACCGGTGAGTCCCATCTCGGCTTCATGGCTAGGAAGGTAGTGTATACCTATTCGCGGACGACACCGATCAGTCCCATCTCGGCCTCATGGCTAAGAAGGTAGTTTATACCAGTTCCGGACGACACCGGTGAGCCCCTTCTCGGCCTCATGGCTAAGTAGGTAGTGTATACCAGTTCCGGACGGCACCGGTAAGTCCCTTCTCGGCCTCATGGCTAAGAAGGTAGTGTATACCTGTTCGCGGACGACACCGATCAGTCCCATCTCGGCCACATGGCTAAGAAGGTAGTGTATACCTGTTCGCGGACAACACCGATCAGTCCCATCTCTGCCTCATGGCTAAGAAGGTAGTGTATACCAGTTCCGGACGACACCGGTGAGTCCCATCTCGGCCTCATGGCTAAGAAGGTAGTGTATACCTGTTCGCGGACCACACCGATCAGTCCCTTCTCGGCCTCATGGCTAAGAAGGTAGTGTATACCTGTTCGCGGACGACACCGATCAGTCCCATCTCGGCCACATGGCTAAGAAGGTAGTGTATACCTGTTCGCGGACGACACCGATCAGTCCCATCTCGGCCTCGTGGCTAAGAAGGTAGTGTATACCAGTTCCGGACGACACCGGTAAGTCCGTTCTCGGCCTCATGGCTAAGAAGGTAGTGTATACCAGTTCCGGACGACACCGGTAAGTCCGTTCTCGGCCTCATGGCTAAGAAGGTAGTGTATACCTGTTCGCGGACGACACCGATCAGTCCCTTCTCGGCCTCATGGCTAAGAAGGTAGTGTATACCAGTTCGGGGACGAAACCGGTGAGTCCCACCTCGGCCTCATGGCTAAGAAGGTAGTGTATACCTGTTCGCGGACGACACCGATCAGTCCCATCTCGGCCTCGTGGCTAAGAAGGTAGTGTATACCAGTTCCGGACGACACCGGTAAGTCCGTTCTCGGCCTCATGGCTAAGAAGGTAGTGTATACCAGTTCCGGACGACACCGGTAAGTCCGTTCTCGGCCTCATGGCTAAGAAGGTAGTGTATACCTGTTCGCGGACGACACCGATCAGTCCCTTCTCGGCCTCATGGCTAAGAAGGTAGTGTATACCAGTTCGGGGACGAAACCGGTGAGTCCCACCTCGGCCTCATGGCTAAGAAGGTAGTGTATACCTGTTCGCGGACGACACCCATCAGTCCCATCTCTGCCTCATGGCTAAGAAGGTAGTGTATACCAGTTCCGGACGACACCGGTAAGTCCCTTCTCGGCCTCATGGCTAAGAAGGTAGTATATACCAGTTCGGGGACGACACCGATCAGTCCCATCTCGGCCTCATGGCTAAGAAGGTAGTGTATACCAGTTCCGGACGACACCGGTTTGTGCCTTCTCGGCCTCATGGCTAAGAAGGTAGTGTATACCAGTTCGGGGACGAAACCGGTGAGTCCCATCTCGGCCTCATGGCTAAGAAGGTAGTGTATACCTGTTCGCGGACGGCACCGATCAGTCCCATCTCGGCCTCATGGCTAAGAAGGTAGTGTATACCAGTTCGGGGACGAAACTGGTGAGTCCCATCTCGGCCTCATGGCTAAGAAGGTAGTGTATACCTGTTCGCGGACGACACCGATCAGTCCCATCTCGGCCTCATGGCTAAGAAGGTAGTGTATACCTGTTCGCGGACAACACCGATCAGTCCCATCTCGGCCTCATGGCTAAGAAGGTAGTGTATACCAGTTCCGGACGACACCGGTGAGTCCCATCTCGGCCTCATGGCTAAGAAGGTAGTGTATACCTGTTCGCGGACGACACCGATCAGTCCCTTCTCGACCTCATGGCTAAGAAGGTAGTGTATACCAGTTCGGGGACGAAACCGGTGAGTCCCATCTCGGCTTCATGGCTAGGAAGGTAGTGTATACCTGTTCGCGGACGACACCGATCAGTCCCATCTCGGCCACATCGCTAAGAAGGTAGTGTATACCTGTTCGCGGACAACACCGATCAGTCCCATCTCGGCCTCATGGCTAAGAAGGTAGTGTATACCAGTTCCGGACGACACCGGTGAGTCCCATCTCGGCCTCATGGCTAAGAAGGTAGTGTATACCTGTTCGCGGACGACACCGATCAGTCCCTTCTCGGCCTCATGGCTAAGAAGGTAGTGTATACCAGTTCGGGGACGAAACCGGTGAGTCCCATCTCGGCCTCATGGCTAAGAAGGTAGTGTATACCTGTTCGCGGACGACACCGATCAGTCCCATCTCGGCCTCGTGGCTAAGAAGGTAGTGTATACCAGTTCCGGACGACACCGGTAAGTCCCTTCTCGGCCTCATGGCTAAGAAGGTAGTGTATACCAGTTCGGGGACGAAACCGGTGAGTCCCATCTCGGCCTCATGGCTAAGAAGGTAGTGTATACCTGTTCGCGTCCGACACCGATCAGTCCCATCTCGGCCTCATGGCTAAGAAGGTAGTGTATACCAGTTCGGGGACGAAACCGGTGAGTCCCAACTCGGCCTCATGGCTAAGATGGTAGTGTATACCAGTCCCGGGGGCACCGGTAAGTCCCTTCTCGGCCTCATGGCTAAGAAGGTAGTGTATACCAGTTCGGGGACGAAACCGGTGAATCCCATCTTGGCCTCCTGGCTAAGAAGGTAGTGTATACCTGTTCGCGGAAGACACCGATCAGTCCCATCTCGGCCTCATGGCTAAGAAGGTAGTGTATATCAGTTCGGGGACGAAACCGGTGAGTCCCATCTCGGCCTCATGGCTAAGATGGTAGTGTATACCTGTTCGCGGACGACACCGGTAAGTCCCTTCTCGGCCTCATGGCTAAGAAGGTAGTGTATACCTGTTCGCGGACGACACCGATCAGTCCCATCTCGGCCACATGGCTAAGAAGGTAGTGTATACCTGTTCGCGGACAACACCGATCAGTCCCATCTCTGCCTCATGGCTAAGAAGGTAGTGTATACCAGTTCCCGACGACACCGGTGAGTCCCATCTCGGCCTCATGGCTAAGAAGGTAGTGTATACCTGTTCGCGGACGACACCGATCAGTCCCTTCTCGGCCTCATGGCTAAGAAGGTAGTGTATACCAGTTCGGGGACGAAACCGGTGAGTCCCACCTCGGCCTCATGGCTAAGAAGGTAGTGTATACCTGTTCGCGGACGACACCGATCAGTCCCATCTCGGCCTCATGGCTAAGAAGGTAGTGTATACCAGTTCCGGACGACACCGGTAAGTCCCTTCTCGGCCTCATGGCTAAGAAGGTAGTGTATACCTGTTCGCGGACGACACCGATCAGTCCCTTCTCGGCCTCATGGCTAAGAAGGTAGTGTATACCAGTTCGGGGACGAAACCGGTGAGTCCCACCTCGGCCTCATGGCTAAGAAGGTAGTGTATACCTGTTCGCGGACGACACCGATCAGTCCCATCTCGGCCTCATGGCTAAGAAGGTAGTGTACACCTGTTCGCGGACAACACCGATCAGTCCCATCTCGGCCTCATGGCTAAGAAGGTAGTGTATACCAGTTCGGGGACGAAACCGGTGAGTCCCAACTCGGCCTCATGGCTAAGATGGTAGTGTATACCAGTCCCGGGGGCACCGGTAAGTCCCTTCTCGGCCTCATGGCTAAGAAGGTAGTGTATACCAGTTCGGGGACGAAACCGGTGAATCCCATCTTGGCCTCCTGGCTAAGAAGGTAGTGTATACCTGTTCGCGGAAGACACCGATCAGTCCCATCTCGGCCTCATGGCTAAGAAGGTAGTGTATACCAGTTCGGGGACGAAACCGGTGAGTCCCATCTCGGCCTCATGGCTAAGATGGTAGTGTATACCTGTTCGCGGACGACACCGGTAAGTCCCTTCTCGGCCTCATGGCTAAGAAGGTAGTGTATACCTGTTCGCGGACGACACCGATCAGTCCCATCTCGGCCACATGGCTAAGAAGGTAGTGTATACCTGTTCGCGGACAACACCGATCAGTCCCATCTCTGCCTCATGGCTAAGAAGGTAGTGTATACCTGTTCGCGGACGACACCGATCAGTCCCTTCTCGGCCTCATGGCTAAGAAGGTAGTGTATACCAGTTCGGGGACGAAACCGGTGAGTCGCACCTCGGCCTCATGGCTAAGAAGGTAGTGTATACCTGTTCGCGGACGACACCGATCAGTCCCATCTCGGCCTCATGGCTAAGAAGGTAGTGTATACCAGTTCCGGACGACACCGGTGAGTCCCATCTCGGCCTCATGGCTAAGAAGGTAGTGTATACCTGTTCGCGGACGACACCGATCAGTCCCTTCTCGGCCTCATGGCTAAGAAGGTAGTGTATACCAGTTCGGGGACGAAACCGGTGAGTCCCATCTCGGCCTCATGGCTAAGAAGGTAGTGTATACCTGTTCGCGGACGACACCGATCAGTCCCATCTCGGCCTCGTGGCTAAGAAGGTAGTGTATACCAGTTCCGGACGACACCGGTAAGTCCCTTCTCGGCCTCATGGCTAAGAAGGTAGTGTATACCAGTTCGGGGACGAAACCGGTGAGTCCCATCTCGGCCTCATGGCTAAGAAGGTAGTGTATACCTGTTCGCGTCCGACACCGATCAGTCCCATCTCGGCCTCATGGCTAAGAAGGTAGTGTATACCAGTTCGGGGACGAAACCGGTGAGTCCCAACTCGGCCTCATGGCTAAGATGGTAGTGTATACCAGTCCCGGGGGCACCGGTAAGTCCCTTCTCGGCCTCATGGCTAAGAAGGTAGTGTATACCAGTTCGGGGACGAAACCGGTGAATCCCATCTTGGCCTCCTGGCTAAGAAGGTAGTGTATACCTGTTCGCGGAAGACACCGATCAGTCCCATCTCGGCCTCATGGCTAAGAAGGTAGTGTATATCAGTTCGGGGACGAAACCGGTGAGTCCCATCTCGGCCTCATGGCTAAGATGGTAGTGTATACCTGTTCGCGGACGACACCGGTAAGTCCCTTCTCGGCCTCATGGCTAAGAAGGTAGTGTATACCTGTTCGCGGACGACACCGATCAGTCCCATCTCGGCCACATGGCTAAGAAGGTAGTGTATACCTGTTCGCGGACAACACCGATCAGTCCCATCTCTGCCTCATGGCTAAGAAGGTAGTGTATACCAGTTCCCGACGACACCGGTGAGTCCCATCTCGGCCTCATGGCTAAGAAGGTAGTGTATACCTGTTCGCGGACGACACCGATCAGTCCCTTCTCGGCCTCATGGCTAAGAAGGTAGTGTATACCAGTTCGGGGACGAAACCGGTGAGTCCCACCTCGGCCTCATGGCTAAGAAGGTAGTGTATACCTGTTCGCGGACGACACCGATCAGTCCCATCTCGGCCTCATGGCTAAGAAGGTAGTGTATACCAGTTCCGGACGACACCGGTAAGTCCCTTCTCGGCCTCATGGCTAAGAAGGTAGTGTATACCTGTTCGCGGACGACACCGATCAGTCCCTTCTCGGCCTCATGGCTAAGAAGGTAGTGTATACCAGTTCGGGGACGAAACCGGTGAGTCCCACCTCGGCCTCATGGCTAAGAAGGTAGTGTATACCTGTTCGCGGACGACACCGATCAGTCCCATCTCGGCCTCATGGCTAAGAAGGTAGTGTACACCTGTTCGCGGACATCACCGATCAGTCCCATCTCGGCCTCATGGCTAAGAAGGTAGTGTATACCAGTTCGGGGACGAAACCGGTGAGTCCCAACTCGGCCTCATGGCTAAGATGGTAGTGTATACCAGTCCCGGGGGCACCGGTAAGTCCCTTCTCGGCCTCATGGCTAAGAAGGTAGTGTATACCAGTTCGGGGACGAAACCGGTGAATCCCATCTTGGCCTCCTGGCTAAGAAGGTAGTGTATACCTGTTCGCGGAAGACACCGATCAGTCCCATCTCGGCCTCATGGCTAAGAAGGTAGTGTATACCAGTTCGGGGACGAAACCGGTGAGTCCCATCTCGGCCTCATGGCTAAGATGGTAGTGTATACCTGTTCGCGGACGACACCGGTAAGTCCCTTCTCGGCCTCATGGCTAAGAAGGTAGTGTATACCTGTTCGCGGACGACACCGATCAGTCCCATCTCGGCCACATGGCTAAGAAGGTAGTGTATACCTGTTCGCGGACAACACCGATCAGTCCCATCTCTGCCTCATGGCTAAGAAGGTAGTGTATACCAGTTCCCGACGACACCGGTGAGTCCCATCTCGGCCTCATGGCTAAGAAGGTAGTGTATACCTGTTCGCGGACGACACCGATCAGTCCCTTCTCGGCCTCATGGCTAAGAAGGTAGTGTATACCAGTTCGGGGACGAAACCGGTGAGTCGCACCTCGGCCTCATGGCTAAGAAGGTAGTGTATACCTGTTCGCGGACGACACCGATCAGTCCCATCTCGGCCTCATGGCTAAGAAGGTAGTGTATACCAGTTCCGGACGACACCGGTAAGTCCCTTCTCGGCCTCATGGCTAAGAAGGTAGTGTATACCTGTTCGCGGACGACACCGATCAGTCCCTTCTCGGCCTCATGGCTAAGAAGGTAGTGTATACCAGTTCGGGGACGAAACCGGTGAGTCCCACCTCGGCCTCATGGCTAAGAAGGTAGTGTATACCTGTTCGCGGACGACACCGATCAGTCCCATCTCGGCCACATGGCTAAGAAGGTAGTGTATACCTGTTCGCGGACAACACCGATCAGTCCCATCTCTGCCTCATGGCTAAGAAGGTAGTGTATACCAGTTCCCGACGACACCGGTGAGTCCCATCTCGGCCTCATGGCTAAGAAGGTAGTGTATACCTGTTCGCGGACGACACCGATCAGTCCCTTCTCGGCCTCATGGCTAAGAAGGTAGTGTATACCAGTTCGGGGACGAAACCGGTGAGTCCCACCTCGGCCTCATGGCTAAGAAGGTAGTGTATACCTGTTCGCGGACGACACCGATCAGTCCCATCTCGGCCTCATGGCTAAGAAGGTAGTGTATACCAGTTCCGGACGACACCGGTAAGTCCCTTCTCGGCCTCATGGCTAAGAAGGTAGTGTATACCTGTTCGCGGACGACACCGATCAGTCCCTTCTCGGCCTCATGGCTAAGAAGGTAGTGTATACCAGTTCGGGGACGAAACCGGTGAGTCCCACCTCGGCCTCATGGCTAAGAAGGTAGTGTATACCTGTTCGCGGACGACACCGATCAGTCCCATCTCGGCCTCATGGCTAAGAAGGTAGTGTATACCAGTTCCGGACGACACCGGTAAGTCCCTTCTCGGCCTCATGGCTAAGAAGGTAGTATATACCAGTTCGGGGACGACACCGATCAGTCCCATCTCGGCCTCATGGCTAAGAAGGTAGTGTATACCAGTTCCGGACGACACCGGTAAGTCCATTCTCGGCCTCATGGCTAAGAAGGTAGTGTATACCAGTTCGGGGACGAAACCGGTAAGTCCCTTCTCGGCCTCATGGCTAAGAAGGTAGTGTATACCAGTTCGGGGACGAAACCGGTGAGTCCCATCTCGGCCTCATGGCTAAGAAGGTAGTGTATACCTGTTCGCGGACGACACCGATCAGTCCCATCTCGGCCTCGTGGCTAAGAAGGTAGTGTATACCAGTTCCGGACGACACCGGTAAGTCCGTTCTCGGCCTCATGGCTAAGAAGGTAGTGTATACCTGTTCGCGGACGACACCGATCAGTCCCTTCTCGGCCTCATGGCTAAGAAGGTAGTGTATACCAGTTCGGGGACGAAACCGGTGAGTCCCACCTCGGCCTCATGGCTAAGAAGGTAGTGTATACCTGTTCGCGGACGACACCGATCAGTCCCATCTCGGCCTCATGGCTAAGAAGGTAGTGTATACCAGTTCCGGACGACACCGGTAAGTCCCTTCTCGGCCTCATGGCTAAGAAGGTAGTGTATACCTGTTCGCGGACGACACCGATCAGTCCCTTCTCGGCCTCATGGCTAAGAAGGTAGTGTATACCAGTTCGGGGACGAAACCGGTGAGTCCCACCTCGGCCTCATGGCTAAGAAGGTAGTGTATACCTGTTCGCGGACGACACCGATCAGTCCCATCTCGGCCTCATGGCTAAGAAGGTAGTGTACACCTGTTCGCGGACATCACCGATCAGTCCCATCTCGGCCTCATGGCTAAGAAGGTAGTGTATACCAGTTCGGGGACGAAACCGGTGAGTCCCAACTCGGCCTCATGGCTAAGATGGTAGTGTATACCAGTCCCGGGGGCACCGGTAAGTCCCTTCTCGGCCTCATGGCTAAGAAGGTAGTGTATACCAGTTCGGGGACGAAACCGGTGAATCCCATCTTGGCCTCCTGGCTAAGAAGGTAGTGTATACCTGTTCGCGGAAGACACCGATCAGTCCCATCTCGGCCTCATGGCTAAGAAGGTAGTGTATACCAGTTCGGGGACGAAACCGGTGAGTCCCATCTCGGCCTCATGGCTAAGATGGTAGTGTATACCTGTTCGCGGACGACACCGGTAAGTCCCTTCTCGGCCTCATGGCTAAGAAGGTAGTGTATACCTGTTCGCGGACGACACCGATCAGTCCCATCTCGGCCACATGGCTAAGAAGGTAGTGTATACCTGTTCGCGGACAACACCGATCAGTCCCATCTCTGCCTCATGGCTAAGAAGGTAGTGTATACCAGTTCCCGACGACACCGGTGAGTCCCATCTCGGCCTCATGGCTAAGAAGGTAGTGTATACCTGTTCGCGGACGACACCGATCAGTCCCTTCTCGGCCTCATGGCTAAGAAGGTAGTGTATACCAGTTCGGGGACGAAACCGGTGAGTCGCACCTCGGCCTCATGGCTAAGAAGGTAGTGTATACCTGTTCGCGGACGACACCGATCAGTCCCATCTCGGCCTCATGGCTAAGAAGGTAGTGTATACCAGTTCCGGACGACACCGGTAAGTCCCTTCTCGGCCTCATGGCTAAGAAGGTAGTGTATACCTGTTCGCGGACGACACCGATCAGTCCCTTCTCGGCCTCATGGCTAAGAAGGTAGTGTATACCAGTTCGGGGACGAAACCGGTGAGTCCCACCTCGGCCTCATGGCTAAGAAGGTAGTGTATACCTGTTCGCGGACGACACCGATCAGTCCCATCTCGGCCACATGGCTAAGAAGGTAGTGTATACCTGTTCGCGGACAACACCGATCAGTCCCATCTCTGCCTCATGGCTAAGAAGGTAGTGTATACCAGTTCCCGACGACACCGGTGAGTCCCATCTCGGCCTCATGGCTAAGAAGGTAGTGTATACCTGTTCGCGGACGACACCGATCAGTCCCTTCTCGGCCTCATGGCTAAGAAGGTAGTGTATACCAGTTCGGGGACGAAACCGGTGAGTCCCACCTCGGCCTCATGGCTAAGAAGGTAGTGTATACCTGTTCGCGGACGACACCGATCAGTCCCATCTCGGCCTCATGGCTAAGAAGGTAGTGTATACCAGTTCCGGACGACACCGGTAAGTCCCTTCTCGGCCTCATGGCTAAGAAGGTAGTGTATACCTGTTCGCGGACGACACCGATCAGTCCCTTCTCGGCCTCATGGCTAAGAAGGTAGTGTATACCAGTTCGGGGACGAAACCGGTGAGTCCCACCTCGGCCTCATGGCTAAGAAGGTAGTGTATACCTGTTCGCGGACGACACCGATCAGTCCCATCTCGGCCTCATGGCTAAGAAGGTAGTGTATACCAGTTCCGGACGACACCGGTAAGTCCCTTCTCGGCCTCATGGCTAAGAAGGTAGTATATACCAGTTCGGGGACGACACCGATCAGTCCCATCTCGGCCTCATGGCTAAGAAGGTAGTGTATACCAGTTCCGGACGACACCGGTAAGTCCATTCTCGGCCTCATGGCTAAGAAGGTAGTGTATACCAGTTCGGGGACGAAACCGGTAAGTCCCTTCTCGGCCTCATGGCTAAGAAGGTAGTGTATACCAGTTCGGGGACGAAACCGGTGAGTCCCATCTCGGCCTCATGGCTAAGAAGGTAGTGTATACCTGTTCGCGGACGACACCGATCAGTCCCATCTCGGCCTCGTGGCTAAGAAGGTAGTGTATACCAGTTCCGGACGACACCGGTAAGTCCGTTCTCGGCCTCATGGCTAAGAAGGTAGTGTATACCAGTTCCGGACGACACCGGTAAGTCCGTTCTCGGCCTCATGGCTAAGAAGGTAGTGTATACCTGTTCGCGGACGACAGCGATCAGTCCCTTCTCGGCCTCATGGCTAAGAAGGTAGTGTATACCAGTTCGGGGACGAAACCGGTGAGTCCCACCTCGGCCTCATGGCTAAGAAGGTAGTGTATACCTGTTCGCGGACGACACCGATCAGTCCCATCTCGGCCTCGTGGCTAAGAAGGTAGTGTATACCAGTTCCGGACGACACCGGTAAGTCCGTTCTCGGCCTCATGGCTAAGAAGGTAGTGTATACCAGTTCCGGACGACACCGGTAAGTCCGTTCTCGGCCTCATGGCTAAGAAGGTAGTGTATACCTGTTCGCGGACGACACCGATCAGTCCCTTCTCGGCCTCATGGCTAAGAAGGTAGTGTATACCAGTTCGGGGACGAAACCGGTGAGTCCCACCTCGGCCTCATGGCTAAGAAGGTAGTGTATACCTGTTCGCGGACGACACCCATCAGTCCCATCTCTGCCTCATGGCTAAGAAGGTAGTGTATACCAGTTCCGGACGACACCGGTAAGTCCCTTCTCGGCCTCATGGCTAAGAAGGTAGTATATACCAGTTCGGGGACGACACCGATCAGTCCCATCTCGGCCTCATGGCTAAGAAGGTAGTGTATACCAGTTCCGGACGACACCGGTTTGTGCCTTCTCGGCCTCATGGCTAAGAAGGTAGTGTATACCAGTTCGGGGACGAAACCGGTGAGTCCCATCTCGGCCTCATGGCTAAGAAGGTAGTGTATACCTGTTCGCGGACGGCACCGATCAGTCCCATCTCGGCCTCATGGCTAAGAAGGTAGTGTATACCAGTTCGGGGACGAAACTGGTGAGTCCCATCTCGGCCTCATGGCTAAGAAGGTAGTGTATACCTGTTCGCGGACGACACCGATCAGTCCCATCTCGGCCTCATGGCTAAGAAGGTAGTGTATACCTGTTCGCGGACAACACCGATCAGTCCCATCTCGGCCTCATGGCTAAGAAGGTAGTGTATACCAGTTCCGGACGACACCGGTGAGTCCCATCTCGGCCTCATGGCTAAGAAGGTAGTGTATACCTGTTCGCGGACGACACCGATCAGTCCCTTCTCGACCTCATGGCTAAGAAGGTAGTGTATACCAGTTCGGGGACGAAACCGGTGAGTCCCATCTCGGCTTCATGGCTAGGAAGGTAGTGTATACCTGTTCGCGGACGACACCGATCAGTCCCATCTCGGCCACATCGCTAAGAAGGTAGTGTATACCTGTTCGCGGACAACACCGATCAGTCCCATCTCGGCCTCATGGCTAAGAAGGTAGTGTATACCAGTTCCGGACGACACCGGTGAGTCCCATCTCGGCCTCATGGCTAAGAAGGTAGTGTATACCTGTTCGCGGACGACACCGATCAGTCCCTTCTCGGCCTCATGGCTAAGAAGGTAGTGTATACCAGTTCGGGGACGAAACCGGTGAGTCGCACCTCGGCCTCATGGCTAAGAAGGTAGTGTATACCTGTTCGCGGACGACACCGATCAGTCCCATCTCGGCCTCATGGCTAAGAAGGTAGTGTATACCAGTTCCGGACGACACCGGTAAGTCCCTTCTCGGCCTCATGGCTAAGAAGGTAGTGTATACCTGTTCGCGGACGACACCGATCAGTCCCTTCTCGGCCTCATGGCTAAGAAGGTAGTGTATACCAGTTCGGGGACGAAACCGGTGAGTCCCACCTCGGCCTCATGGCTAAGAAGGTAGTGTATACCTGTTCGCGGACGACACCGATCAGTCCCATCTCGGCCACATGGCTAAGAAGGTAGTGTATACCTGTTCGCGGACAACACCGATCAGTCCCATCTCTGCCTCATGGCTAAGAAGGTAGTGTATACCAGTTCCCGACGACACCGGTGAGTCCCATCTCGGCCTCATGGCTAAGAAGGTAGTGTATACCTGTTCGCGGACGACACCGATCAGTCCCTTCTCGGCCTCATGGCTAAGAAGGTAGTGTATACCAGTTCGGGGACGAAACCGGTGAGTCCCACCTCGGCCTCATGGCTAAGAAGGTAGTGTATACCTGTTCGCGGACGACACCGATCAGTCCCATCTCGGCCTCATGGCTAAGAAGGTAGTGTATACCAGTTCCGGACGACACCGGTAAGTCCCTTCTCGGCCTCATGGCTAAGAAGGTAGTGTATACCTGTTCGCGGACGACACCGATCAGTCCCTTCTCGGCCTCATGGCTAAGAAGGTAGTGTATACCAGTTCGGGGACGAAACCGGTGAGTCCCACCTCGGCCTCATGGCTAAGAAGGTAGTGTATACCTGTTCGCGGACGACACCGATCAGTCCCATCTCGGCCTCATGGCTAAGAAGGTAGTGTATACCAGTTCCGGACGACACCGGTAAGTCCCTTCTCGGCCTCATGGCTAAGAAGGTAGTATATACCAGTTCGGGGACGACACCGATCAGTCCCATCTCGGCCTCATGGCTAAGAAGGTAGTGTATACCAGTTCCGGACGACACCGGTAAGTCCATTCTCGGCCTCATGGCTAAGAAGGTAGTGTATACCAGTTCGGGGACGAAACCGGTAAGTCCCTTCTCGGCCTCATGGCTAAGAAGGTAGTGTATACCAGTTCGGGGACGAAACCGGTGAGTCCCATCTCGGCCTCATGGCTAAGAAGGTAGTGTATACCTGTTCGCGGACGACACCGATCAGTCCCATCTCGGCCTCGTGGCTAAGAAGGTAGTGTATACCAGTTCCGGACGACACCGGTAAGTCCGTTCTCGGCCTCATGGCTAAGAAGGTAGTGTATACCAGTTCCGGACGACACCGGTAAGTCCGTTCTCGGCCTCATGGCTAAGAAGGTAGTGTATACCTGTTCGCGGACGACAGCGATCAGTCCCTTCTCGGCCTCATGGCTAAGAAGGTAGTGTATACCAGTTCGGGGACGAAACCGGTGAGTCCCACCTCGGCCTCATGGCTAAGAAGGTAGTGTATACCTGTTCGCGGACGACACCGATCAGTCCCATCTCGGCCTCGTGGCTAAGAAGGTAGTGTATACCAGTTCCGGACGACACCGGTAAGTCCGTTCTCGGCCTCATGGCTAAGAAGGTAGTGTATACCAGTTCCGGACGACACCGGTAAGTCCGTTCTCGGCCTCATGGCTAAGAAGGTAGTGTATACCTGTTCGCGGACGACACCGATCAGTCCCTTCTCGGCCTCATGGCTAAGAAGGTAGTGTATACCAGTTCGGGGACGAAACCGGTGAGTCCCACCTCGGCCTCATGGCTAAGAAGGTAGTGTATACCTGTTCGCGGACGACACCCATCAGTCCCATCTCTGCCTCATGGCTAAGAAGGTAGTGTATACCAGTTCCGGACGACACCGGTAAGTCCCTTCTCGGCCTCATGGCTAAGAAGGTAGTATATACCAGTTCGGGGACGACACCGATCAGTCCCATCTCGGCCTCATGGCTAAGAAGGTAGTGTATACCAGTTCCGGACGACACCGGTTTGTGCCTTCTCGGCCTCATGGCTAAGAAGGTAGTGTATACCAGTTCGGGGACGAAACCGGTGAGTCCCATCTCGGCCTCATGGCTAAGAAGGTAGTGTATACCTGTTCGCGGACGGCACCGATCAGTCCCATCTCGGCCTCATGGCTAAGAAGGTAGTGTATACCAGTTCGGGGACGAAACTGGTGAGTCCCATCTCGGCCTCATGGCTAAGAAGGTAGTGTATACCTGTTCGCGGACGACACCGATCAGTCCCATCTCGGCCTCATGGCTAAGAAGGTAGTGTATACCTGTTCGCGGACAACACCGATCAGTCCCATCTCGGCCTCATGGCTAAGAAGGTAGTGTATACCAGTTCCGGACGACACCGGTGAGTCCCATCTCGGCCTCATGGCTAAGAAGGTAGTGTATACCTGTTCGCGGACGACACCGATCAGTCCCTTCTCGACCTCATGGCTAAGAAGGTAGTGTATACCAGTTCGGGGACGAAACCGGTGAGTCCCATCTCGGCTTCATGGCTAGGAAGGTAGTGTATACCTGTTCGCGGACGACACCGATCAGTCCCATCTCGGCCACATCGCTAAGAAGGTAGTGTATACCTGTTCGCGGACAACACCGATCAGTCCCATCTCGGCCTCATGGCTAAGAAGGTAGTGTATACCAGTTCCGGACGACACCGGTGAGTCCCATCTCGGCCTCATGGCTAAGAAGGTAGTGTATACCTGTTCGCGGACGACACCGATCAGTCCCTTCTCGGCCTCATGGCTAAGAAGGTAGTGTATACCTGTTCGCGGACGACACCGATCAGTCCCTTCTCGGCCTCATGGCTAAGAAGGTAGTGTATACCAGTTCGGGGACGAAACCGGTGAGTCCCACCTCGGCCTCATGGCTAAGAAGGTAGTGTATACCTGTTCGCGGACGACACCGATCAGTCCCATCTCGGCCTCATGGCTAAGAAGGTAGTGTACACCTGTTCGCGGACAACACCGATCAGTCCCATCTCGGCCTCATGGCTAAGAAGGTAGTGTATACCAGTTCGGGGACGAAACCGGTGAGTCCCAACTCGGCCTCATGGCTAAGATGGTAGTGTATACCAGTCCCGGGGGCACCGGTAAGTCCCTTCTCGGCCTCATGGCTAAGAAGGTAGTGTATACCAGTTCGGGGACGAAACCGGTGAATCCCATCTTGGCCTCCTGGCTAAGAAGGTAGTGTATACCTGTTCGCGGAAGACACCGATCAGTCCCATCTCGGCCTCATGGCTAAGAAGGTAGTGTATACCAGTTCGGGGACGAAACCGGTGAGTCCCATCTCGGCCTCATGGCTAAGATGGTAGTGTATACCTGTTCGCGGACGACACCGGTAAGTCCCTTCTCGGCCGCATGGCTAAGAAGGTAGTGTATACCTGTTCGCGGACGACACCGATCAGTCCCATCTCGGCCACATGGCTAAGAAGGTAGTGTATACCTGTTCGCGGACAACACCGATCAGTCCCATCTCTGCCTCATGGCTAAGAAGGTAGTGTATACCAGTTCCCGACGACACCGGTGAGTCCCATCTCGGCCTCATGGCTAAGAAGGTAGTGTATACCTGTTCGCGGACGACACCGATCAGTCCCTTCTCGGCCTCATGGCTAAGAAGGTAGTGTATACCAGTTCGGGGACGAAACCGGTGAGTCCCACCTCGGCCTCATGGCTAAGAAGGTAGTGTATACCTGTTCGCGGACGACACCGATCAGTCCCATCTCGGCCTCATGGCTAAGAAGGTAGTGTATACCAGTTCCGGACGACACCGGTAAGTCCCTTCTCGGCCTCATGGCTAAGAAGGTAGTGTATACCTGTTCGCGGACGACACCGATCAGTCCCTTCTCGGCCTCATGGCTAAGAAGGTAGTGTATACCAGTTCGGGGACGAAACCGGTGAGTCCCACCTCGGCCTCATGGCTAAGAAGGTAGTGTATACCTGTTCGCGGACGACACCGATCAGTCCCATCTCGGCCACATGGCTAAGAAGGTAGTGTATACCTGTTCGCGGACAACACCGATCAGTCCCATCTCTGCCTCATGGCTAAGAAGGTAGTGTATACCAGTTCCCGACGACACCGGTGAGTCCCATCTCGGCCTCATGGCTAAGAAGGTAGTGTATACCTGTTCGCGGACGACACCGATCAGTCCCTTCTCGGCCTCATGGCTAAGAAGGTAGTGTATACCAGTTCGGGGACGAAACCGGTGAGTCCCACCTCGGCCTCATGGCTAAGAAGGTAGTGTATACCTGTTCGCGGACGACACCGATCAGTCCCATCTCGGCCTCATGGCTAAGAAGGTAGTGTATACCAGTTCCGGACGACACCGGTAAGTCCCTTCTCGGCCTCATGGCTAAGAAGGTAGTGTATACCTGTTCGCGGACGACACCGATCAGTCCCTTCTCGGCCTCATGGCTAAGAAGGTAGTGTATACCAGTTCGGGGACGAAACCGGTGAGTCCCACCTCGGCCTCATGGCTAAGAAGGTAGTGTATACCTGTTCGCGGACGACACCGATCAGTCCCATCTCGGCCACATGGCTAAGAAGGTAGTGTATACCTGTTCGCGGACAACACCGATCAGTCCCATCTCTGCCTCATGGCTAAGAAGGTAGTGTATACCAGTTCCCGACGACACCGGTGAGTCCCATCTCGGCCTCATGGCTAAGAAGGTAGTGTATACCTGTTCGCGGACGACACCGATCAGTCCCTTCTCGACCTCATGGCTAAGAAGGTAGTGTATACCAGTTCGGGGACGAAACCGGTGAGTCCCATCTCGGCTTCATGGCTAGGAAGGTAGTGTATACCTGTTCGCGGACGACACCGATCAGTCTCTTCTCGGCCTCATGGCTAAGAAGGTAGTGTATACCAGTTCGGGGACGAAACCGGTGAGTCCCATCTCGGCCTCATGGCTAAGAAGGTAGTGTATACCTGTTCGCGGACGACACCGATCAGTCCCATCTCGGCCTCGTGGCTAAGAAGGTAGTGTATACCAGTTCCGGACGACACCGGTAAGTCCCTTCTCGGCCTCATGGCTAAGAAGGTAGTGTATACCAGTTCGGGGACGAAACCGGTGAGTCCCATCTCGGCCTCATGGCTAAGAAGGTAGTGTATACCTGTTCGCGTCCGACACCGATCAGTCCCATCTCGGCCTCATGGCTAAGAAGGTAGTGTATACCAGTTCGGGGACGAAACCGGTGAGTCCCAACTCGGCCTCATGGCTAAGATGGTAGTGTATACCAGTCCCGGGGGCACCGGTAAGTCCCTTCTCGGCCTCATGGCTAAGAAGGTAGTGTATACCAGTTCGGGGACGAAACCGGTGAATCCCATCTTGGCCTCCTGGCTAAGAAGGTAGTGTATACCTGTTCGCGGAAGACACCGATCAGTCCCATCTCGGCCTCATGGCTAAGAAGGTAGTGTATATCAGTTCGGGGACGAAACCGGTGAGTCCCATCTCGGCCTCATGGCTAAGATGGTAGTGTATACCTGTTCGCGGACGACACCGGTAAGTCCCTTCTCGGCCTCATGGCTAAGAAGGTAGTGTATACCTGTTCGCGGACGACACCGATCAGTCCCATCTCGGCCACATGGCTAAGGAGGTAGTGTATACCTGTTCGCGGACAACACCGATCAGTCCCATCTCTGCCTCATGGCTAAGAAGGTAGTGTATACCAGTTCCCGACGACACCGGTGAGTCCCATCTCGGCCTCATGGCTAAGAAGGTAGTGTATACCTGTTCGCGGACGACACCGATCAGTCCCTTCTCGGCCTCATGGCTAAGAAGGTAGTGTATACCAGTTCGGGGACGAAACCGGTGAGTCCCACCTCGGCCTCATGGCTAAGAAGGTAGTGTATACCTGTTCGCGGACGACACCGATCAGTCCCATCTCGGCCTCATGGCTAAGAAGGTAGTGTATACCAGTTCCGGACGACACCGGTAAGTCCCTTCTCGGCCTCATGGCTAAGAAGGTAGTGTATACCAGTTCGGGGACGAAACGGGTGAGTCCCATCTCGGCCTCATGGCTAAGATGGTAGTGTATACCTGTTCGCGGACGACACCGGTAAGTCCCTTCTCGGCCTCATGGCTAAGAAGGTAGTGTATACCTGTTCGCGGACGACACCGATCAGTCCCATCTCGGCCACATGGCTAAGAAGGTAGTGTATACCTGTTCGCGGACAACACCGATCAGTCCCATCTCTGCCTCATGGCTAAGAAGGTAGTGTATACCAGTTCCCGACGACACCGGTGAGTCCCATCTCGGCCTCATGGCTAAGAAGGTAGTGTATACCTGTTCGCGGACGACACCGATCAGTCCCTTCTCGGCCTCATGGCTACGAAGGTAGTGTATACCAGTTCGGGGACGAAACCGGTGAGTCCCACCTCGGCCTCATGGCTAAGAAGGTAGTGTATACCTGTTCGCGGACGACACCGATCAGTCCCATCTCGGCCTCATGGCTAAGAAGGTAGTGTATACCAGTTCCGGACGACACCGGTAAGTCCCTTCTCGGCCTCATGGCTAAGAAGGTAGTGTATACCTGTTCGCGGACGACACCGATCAGTCCCTTCTCGGCCTCATGGCTAAGAAGGTAGTGTATACCAGTTCGGGGACGAAACCGGTGAGTCCCACCTCGGCCTCATGGCTAAGAAGGTAGTGTATACCTGTTCGCGGACGACACCGATCAGTCCCATCTCGGCCTCATGGCTAAGAAGGTAGTGTATACCAGTTCCGGACGACACCGGTGAGTCCCATCTCGGCCTCATGGCTAAGAAGGTAGTGTATACCTGTTCGCGGACGACACCGATCAGTCCCTTCTCGACCTCATGGCTAAGAAGGTAGTGTATACCAGTTCGGGGACGAAACCGGTGAGTCCCATCTCGGCTTCATGGCTAGGAAGGTAGTGTATACCTGTTCGCGGACGACACTGATCAGTCCCATCTCGGCCACATCGCTAAGAAGGTAGTGTATACCTGTTCGCGGACAACACCGATCAGTCCCATCTCGGCCTCATGGCTAAGAAGGTAGTGTATACCTGTTCGCGGACGACACCGATCAGTCCCTTCTCGGCCTCATGGCTAAGAAGGTAGTGTATACCAGTTCGGGGACGAAACCGGTGAGTCCCACCTCGGCCTCATGGCTAAGAAGGTAGTGTATACCTGTTCGCGGACGACACCGATCAGTCCCATCTCGGCCTCATGGCTAAGAAGGTAGTGTATACCAGTTCCGGACGACACCGGTAAGTCCCTTCTCGGCCTCATGGCTAAGAAGGTAGTATATACCAGTTCGGGGACGACACCGATCAGTCCCATCTGGGCCTCATGGCTAAGAAGGTAGTGTATACCAGTTCCGGACGACACCAGTAAGTCCCTTCTCGGCCTCATGGCTAAGAAGGTAGTGTATACCAGTTCGGGGACGTAACCGGTAAGTCCCTTCTCGGCCTCATGGCTAAGAAGGTAGTGTATACCAGTTCGGGGACGAAACCGGTGAGTCCCATCTCGGCCTCATGGCGAAGAAGGTAGTGTATACCTGTTCGCGGACGACACCGATCAGTCCCATCTCGGCCTCGTGGCTAAGAAGGTAGTGTATACCAGTTCCGGACGACACCGGTAAGTCCGTTCTCGGCCTCATGGCTAAGAAGGTAGTGTATACCAGTTCCGGACGACACCGGTAAGTCCCTTCTCGGCCTCATGGCTAAGAAGGTAGTGTATACCTGTTCGCGGACGACACCGATCAGTCCCATCTCGGCCACATGGCTAAGAAGGTAGTGTATACCTGTTCGCGGACAACACCGATCAGTCCCATCTCTGCCTCATGGCTAAGAAGGTAGTGTATACCAGTTCCGGACGACACCGGTGAGTCCCATCTCGGCCTCATGGCTAAGAAGGTAGTGTATACCTGTTCGCGGACGACACCGATCAGTCCCTTCTCGGCCTCATGGCTAAGAAGGTAGTGTATACCAGTTCGGGGACGAAACCGGTGAGTCCCACCTCGGCCTCATGGCTAAGAAGGTAGTGTATACCTGTTCGCGGACGACACCCATCAGTCCCATCTCTGCCTCATGGCTAAGAAGGTAGTGTATACCAGTTCCGGACGACACCGGTAAGTCCCTTCTCGGCCTCATGGCTAAGAAGGTAGTATATACCAGTTCGGGGACGACACCGATCAGTCCCATCTCGGCCTCATGGCTAAGAAGGTAGTGTATACCAGTTCCGGACGACACCGGTTTGTCCCTTCTCGGCCTCATGGCTAAGAAGGTAGTGTATACCAGTTCGGGGACGAAACCGGTGAGTCCCATCTCGGCCTCATGGCTAAGAAGGTAGTGTATACCTGTTCGCGGACGGCACCGATCAGTCCCATCTCGGCCTCATGGCTAAGAAGGTAGTGTATACCAGTTCGGGGACGAAACCGGTGGGTCCCATCTCGGCCTCATGGCTAAGAAGGTAGTGTATACCTGTTCGCGGACGACACCGATCAGTCCCATCTCGGCCTCATGGCTAAGAAGGTAGTGTACACCTGTTCGCGGACAACACCGATCAGTCCCATCTCGGCCTCATGGCTAAGAAGGTAGTGTATACCAGTTCCGGACGACACCGGTGAGTCCCATCTCGGCCTCATGGCTAAGAAGGTAGTGTATACCTGTTCGCGGACGACACCGATCAGTCCCTTCTCGACCTCATGGCTAAGAAGGTAGTGTATACCAGTTCGGGGACGAAACCGGTGAGTCCCATCTCGGCCTCATGGCTAAGAAGGTAGTGTATACCTGTTCGCGGACGACACCGATCAGTCCCTTCTCGACCTCATGGCTAAGAAGGTAGTGTATACCAGTTCGGGGACGAAACCGGTGAGTCCCATCTCGGCTTCATGGCTAGGAAGGTAGTGTATACCTGTTCGCGGACGACACCGATCAGTCCCATCTCGGCCACATCGCTAAGAAGGTAGTGTATACCTGTTCGCGGACGACACCGATCAGTCCCTTCTCGGCCTCATGGCTAAGAAGGTAGTGTATACCAGTTCCGGACGACACCGGTGAGTCCCATCTCGGCCTCATGGCTAAGAAGGTAGTGTATACCTGTTCGCGGACGACACCGATCAGTCCCTTCTCGGCCTCATGGCTAAGAAGGTAGTGTATACCAGTTCGGGGGCGAAACCGGTGAGTCCCATCTCGGCCTCATGGCTAAGAAGGTAGTGTATACCTGTTCGCGGACGACACCGATCAGTCCCATCTCGGCCTCGTGGCTAAGAAGGTAGTGTATACCAGATCCGGACGACACCGGTAAGTCCCTTCTCGGCCTCATGGCTAAGAAGGTAGTGTATACCAGTTCGGGGACGAAACCGGTGAGTCCCAACTCGGCCTCATGGCTAAGATGGTAGTGTATACCAGTCCCGGGGGCACCGGTAAGTCCCTTCTCGGCCTCATGGCTAAGAAGGTAGTGTATACCAGTTCGGGGACGAAACCGGTGAATCCCATCTTGGCCTCCTGGCTAAGAAGGTAGTGTATACCTGTTCGCGGAAGACACCGATCAGTCCCATCTCGGCCTCATGGCTAAGAAGGTAGTGTATACCAGTTCCGGACGACACCGGTTTGTCTCTTCTCGGCCTCATGGCTAAGAAGGTAGTGTATACCAGTTCGGGGACGAAACCGGTGAGTCCCATCTCGGCCTCATGGCTAAGAAGGTAGTGTATACCTGTTCGCGGACGGCACCGATCAGTCCCATCTCGGCCTCATGGCTAAGAAGGTAGTGTATACCAGTTCGGGGACGAAACCGGTGGGTCCCATCTCGGCCTCATGGCTAAGAAGGTAGTGTATACCTGTTCGCGGACGACACCGATCAGTCCCATCTCGGCCTCATGGCTAAGAAGGTAGTGTATACCTGTTCGCGGACAACACCGATCAGTCCCATCTCGGCCTCATGGCTAAGAAGGTAGTGTATACCAGTTCCGGACGACACCGGTGAGTCCCATCTCGGCCTCATGGCTAAGAAGGTAGTGTATACCTGTTCGCGGACGACACCGATCAGTCCCTTCTCGATCTCATGGCTAAGAAGGTAGTGTATACCAGTTCGGGGACGAAACCGGTGAGTCCCATCTCGGCCTCATGGCTAAGAAGGTAGTGTATACCTGTTCGCGGACGACACCGATCAGTCCCATCTCGGCCTCATGGCTAAGAAGGTAGTGTATACCAGTTCGGGGACGAAACCGGTGAGTCCCATCTCGGCCTCATGGCTAAGAAGGTAGTGTATACCTGTTCGCGGACGACACCGATCAGTCCCATCTCGGCCTCATGGCTAAGAAGGTAGTGTATACCAGTTCCGGACGACACCGGTGAGCCCCTTCTCGGCCTCATGGCTAAGTAGGTAGTGTATACCAGTTCCGGACGCACCGGTAAGTCCCTTCTCGGCCTCATGGCTAAGAAGGTAGTGTATACCAGTTCCGGACGACACCGGTGAGTCCCATCTCGGCCTCATGGCTAAGAAGGTAGTGTATACCTGTTCGCGGACGACACCGATCAGTCCCTTCTCGACCTCATGGCTAAGAAGGTAGTGTATACCAGTTCGGGGACGAAGCCGGTGAGTCCCATCTCGGCTTCATGGCTAGGAAGGTAGTGTATACCTGTTCGCGGACGACACCGATCAGTCCCATCTCGGCCACATCGCTAAGAAGGTAGTGTATACCTGTTCGCGGACAACACCGATCAGTCCCATCTCGGCCTCATGGCTAAGAAGGTAGTGTATACCTGTTCGCGGACGACACCGATCAGTCCCTTCTCGGCCTCATGGCTAAGAAGGTAGTGTATACCAGTTCGGGGACGAAACCGGTGAGTCCCACCTCGGCCTCATGGCTAAGAAGGTAGTGTATACCTGTTCGCGGACGACACCGATCAGTCCCATCTCGGCCTCATGGCTAAGAAGGTAGTGTATACCAGTTCCGGACGACACCGGTAAGTCCCTTCTCGGCCTCATGGCTAAGAAGGTAGTATATACCTGTTCGGGGACGACACCGATCAGTCCCATCTCGGCCTCATGGCTAAGAAGGTAGTGTATACCAGTTCCGGACGACACCGGTAAGTCCCTTCTCGGCCTCATGGCTAAGAAGGTAGTGTATACCAGTTCGGGGACGAAACCGGTAAGTCCCTTCTCGGCCTCATGGCTAAGAAGGTAGTGTATACCAGTTCGGGGACGAAACCGGTGAGTCCCATCTCGGCCTCATGGCTAAGAAGGTAGTGTATACCTGTTCGCGGACGACACCGATCAGTCCCATCTCGGCCTCGTGGCTAAGAAGGTAGTGTATACCAGTTCCGGACGACACCGGTAAGTCCGTTCTCGGCCTCATGGCTAAGAAGGTAGTGTATACCAGTTCCGGACGACACCGGTAAGTCCGTTCTCGGCCTCATGGCTAAGAAGGTAGTGTATACCAGTTCGGGGACGAAACCGGTGAGTCCCATCTCGGCCTCATGGCTAAGAAGGTAGTGTATACCTGTTCGCGGACGACACCGATCAGTCCCATCTCGGCCTCATGGCTGAGAAGGTAGTGTATACCAGTTCGGGGACGAAACCGGTGAGTCCCATCTCGGCCTCATGGCTAAGAAGGTAGTGTATACCTGTTCGCGGACGACACAGATCAGTCCCATCTCGGCCTCATGGCTAATAAGGTAGTGTATACCTGTTCGCGGACAACACCGACCAGTCCCATCTCGGCCTCATGGCTAAGAAGGTAGTGTATACCAGTTCCGGACGACACCGGTGAGTCCCATCTCGGCCTCATGGCTAAGAAGGTAGTGTATACCAGTTCGGGGACGAAACCGGTGAGTCCCATCTCGGCCTCATGGCTAAGAAGGTAGTGTATACCTGTTCGCGGACGACACCGATCAGTCCCATCTCGGCCTCATGGCTAAGAAGGTAGTGTATACCAGTTCGGGGACGAAACCGGTGAGTCCCATCTCGGCCTCATGGCTAAGAAGGTAGTGTATACCTGTTCGCGGACGACACCGATCAGTCCCATCTCGGCCTCATGGCTAAGAAGGTAGTGTATACCAGTTCCGGACGACACCGGTGAGCCCCTTCTCGGCCTCATGGCTAAGTAGGTAGTGTATACCAGTTCCGGACGACACCGGTAAGTCCCTTCTCGGCCTCATGGCTAAGAAGGTAGTGTATACCTGTTCGCGGACGACACCGATCAGTCCCATCTCGGCCACATGGCTAAGAAGGTAGTGTATACCTGTTCGCGGACAACACCGATCAGTCCCATCTCTGCCTCATGGCTAAGAAGGTAGTGTATACCAGTTCCGGACGACACCGGTGAGTCCCATCTCGGCCTCATGGCTAAGAAGGTAGTGTATACCTGTTCGCGGACGACACCGATCAGTCCCTTCTCGGCCTCATGGCTAAGAAGGTAGTGTATACCAGTTCGGGGACGAAACCGGTGAGTCCCATCTCGGCCTCATGGCTAAGAAGGTAGTGTATACCTGTTCGCGGACGGCACCGATCAGTCCCATCTCGGCCTCATGGCTAAGAAGGTAGTGTATACCAGTTCGGGGACGAAACCGGTGGGTCCCATCTCGGCCTCATGGCTAAGAAGGTAGTGTATACCTGTTCGCGGACGACACCGATCAGTCCCTTCTCGGCCTCATGGCTAAGAAGGTAGTGTATACCAGTTCGGGGACGAAACCGGTGAGTCCCATCTCGGCCTCATGGCTAAGAAGGTAGTGTATACCTGTTCGCGGACGGCACCGATCAGTCCCATCTCGGCCTCATGGCTAAGAAGGTAGTGTATACCAGTTCGGGGACGAAACCGGTGGGTCCCATCTCGGCCTCATGGCTAAGAAGGTAGTGTATACCTGTTCGCGGACGACACCGATCAGTCCCATCTCGGCCTCATGGCTAAGAAGGTAGTGTATACCTGTTCGCGGACAACACCGATCAGTCCCATCTCGGCCTCATGGCTAAGAAGGTAGTGTATACCAGTTCCGGACGACACCGGTGAGTCCCATCTCGGCCTCATGGCTAAGAAGGTAGTGTATACCTGTTCGCGGACGACACCGATCAGTCCCTTCTCGACCTCATGGCTAAGAAGGTAGTGTATACCAGTTCGGGGACGGAACCGGTGAGTCCCATCTCGGCTTCATGGCTAGGAAGGTAGTGTATACCTGTTCGCGGACGACACCGATCAGTCCCATCTCGGCCACATCGCTAAGAAGGTAGTGTATACCTGTTCGCGGACAACACCGATCAGTCCCATCTCGGCCTCATGGCTAAGAAGGTAGTGTATACCAGTTCCGGACGACACCGGTGAGTCCCATCTCGGCCTCATGGCTAAGAAGGTAGTGTATACCTGTTCGCGGACGACACCGATCAGTCCCTTCTCGGCCTCATGGCTAAGAAGGTAGTGTATACCAGTTCGGGGGCGAAACCGGTGAGTCCCATCTCGGCCTCATGGCTAAGAAGGTAGTGTATACCTGTTCGCGGACGACACCGATCAGTCCCATCTCGGCCTCGTGGCTAAGAAGGTAGTGTATACCAGATCCGGACGACACCGGTAAGTCCCTTCTCGGCCTCATGGCTAAGAAGGTAGTGTATACCAGTTCGGGGACGAAACCGGTGAGTCCCAACTCGGCCTCATGGCTAAGATGGTAGTGTATACCAGTCCCGGGGGCACCGGTAAGTCCCTTCTCGGCCTCATGGCTAAGAAGGTAGTGTATACCAGTTCGGGGACGAAACCGGTGAATCCCATCTTGGCCTCCTGGCTAAGAAGGTAGTGTATACCTGTTCGCGGAAGACACCGATCAGTCCCATCTCGGCCTCATGGCTAAGAAGGTAGTGTATACCAGTTCCGGACGACACCGGTTTGTCCCTTCTCGGCCTCATGGCTAAGAAGGTAGTATATACCAGTTCGGGGACGACACCGATCAGTCCCATCTCGGCCTCATGGCTAAGAAGGTAGTGTATACCAGTTCCGGACGACACCGGTAAGTCCCTTCTCGGCCTCATGGCTAAGAAGGTAGTGTATACCAGTTCGGGGACGAAACCGGTAAGTCCCTTCTCGGCCTCATGGCTAAGAAGGTAATGTATACCAGTTCGGGGACGAAACCGGTGAGCCCCATCTCGGCCTCATGGCTAAGAAGTAGTGTATACCAGTTCGGGGACGAAACCGGTGAGTCCCATCTCGGCTTCATGGCTAGGAAGGTAGTGTATACCTGTTCGCGGACGACACCGATCAGTCCCATCTCGGCCACATCGCTAAGAAGGTAGTGTATACCTGTTCGCGGACAACACCGATCAGTCCCATCTCGGCCTCATGGCTAAGAAGGTAGTGTATACCAGTTCCGGACGACACCGGTGAGTCCCATCTCGGCCTCATGGCTAAGAAGGTAGTGTATACCTGTTCGTGGACGACACCGATCAGTCCTTCTCGACCTCATGGCTAAGAAGGTAGTGTATACCAGTTCGGGGACGAAACCGGTGAGTCCCATCTCGGCTTCATGGCTAGGAAGGTAGTGTATACCTGTTCGCGGACGACACCGATCAGTCCCATCTCGGCCACATCGCTAAGAAGGTAGTGTATACCTGTTCGCGGACAACACCGATCAGTCCCATCTCGGCCTCATGGCTAAGAAGGTAGTGTATACCAGTTCCGGACGACACCGGTGAGTCCCATCTCGGCCTCATGGCTAAGAAGGTAGTGTATACCTGTTCGCGGACGACACCGATCAGTCCCTTCTCGGCCTCATGGCTAAGAAGGTAGTGTATACCAGTTCGGGGGCGAAACCGGTGAGTCCCATCTCGGCCTCATGGCTAAGAAGGTAGTGTATACCTGTTCGCGGACGACACCGATCAGTCCCATCTCGGCCTCGTGGCTAAGAAGGTAGTGTATACCAGATCCGGACGACACCGGTAAGTCCCTTCTCGGCCTCATGTCTAAGAAGGTAGTGTATACCAGTTCGGGGACGAAACCGGTGAGTCCCAACTCGGCCTCATGGCTAAGATGGTAGTGTATACCAGTCCCGGGGGCACCGGTAAGTCCCTTCTCGTCCTCATGGCTAAGAAGGTAGTGTATACCAGTTCGGGGACGAAACCGGTGAATCCCATCTTGGCCTCCTGGCTAAGAAGGTAGTGTATACCTGTTCGCGGAAGACACCGATCAGTCCCATCTCGGCCTCATGGCTAAGAAGGTAGTGTATACCAGTTCGGGGACGAAACCGGTGAGTCCCATCTCGGCCTCATGGCTAAGATGGTAGTGTATACCTGTTCGCGGACGACACCGGTAAGTCCCTTCTCGGCCTCATGGCTAAGAAGGTAGTGTATACCTGTTCGCGGACGACACCGATCAGTCCCATCTCGGCCACATGGCTAAGAAGGTAGTGTATACCTGTTCGCGGACAACACCGATCAGTCCCATCTCTGCCTCATGGCTAAGAAGGTAGTGTATACCAGTTCCGGACGACACCGGTGAGTCCCATCTCGGCCTCATGGCTAAGAAGGTAGTATATACCTGTTCGCGGACGACACCGATCAGTCCCTTCTCGGCCTCATGGCTAAGAAGGTAGTGTATACCAGTTCGGGGACGAAACCGGTGAGTCCCATCTCGGCCTCATGGCTAAGAAGGTAGTGTATACCTGTTCGCGGACGACACCGATCAGTCCCATCTCGGCCTCATGGCTAAGAAGGTAGTGTATACCAGTTCGGGGACGAAACCGGTGAGTCCCACCTCGGCCTCATGGCTAAGAAGGTAGTGTATACCTGTTCGCGGACGACACCGATCAGTCCCATCTCGGCCTCATGGCTAAGAAGGTAGTGTATACCTGTTCGCGGACAACACCGATCAGTCCCATCTCTGCCTCATGGCTAAGAAGGTAGTGTATACCAGTTCCGGACGACACCGGTGAGTCCCATCTCGGCCTCATGGCTAAGAAGGTAGTGTATACCTGTTCGCGGACGACACCGATCAGTCCCTTCTCGGCCGCATGGCTAAGAAGGTAGTGTATACCAGTTCGGGGACGAAACCGGTGAGTCCCACCTCGGCCTCATAGCTAAGAAGGTAGTGTATACCTGTTCGCGGACGACACCGATCAGTCCCATCTCGGCCTCATGGCTAAGAAGGTAGTGTATACCAGTTCCGGACGACACCGGTAGGTCCCTTCTCGGCCTCATGGCTAAGAAGGTAGTGTATACCAGTTCGGGGACGAAACCGGTGAGTCCCACCTCGGCCTCATAGCTAAGAAGGTAGTGTATACCTGTTCGCGGACGACACCGATCAGTCCCTTCTCGGCCTCATGGCTAAGAAGGTAGTGTATACCAGTTCGGGGACGAAACCGGTGAGTCCCATCTCGGCCTCATGGCTAAGAAGGTAGTGTATACCTGTTCGCGGACGACACCGATCAGTCCCATCTCGGCCTCATGGCTAAGATGGTAGTGTATACCAGTTCCGGACGACACCGGTGAGCCCCTTCTCGGCCTCATGGCTAAGTAGGTAGTGTATACCAGTTCCGGACGACACCGGTAAGTCCCTTCTCGGCCTCATTGCTAAGAAGGTAGTGTATACCTGTTCGCGGACGACACCGATCAGTCCCATCTCGGCCACATGGCTAAGAAGGTAGTGTATACCAGTTCCGGACGACACCGGTAAGTCCCTTCTCGGCCTCATGGCTAAGAATGTAGTATATACCAGTTCGGGGACGACACCGATCAGTCCCATCTCGGCCTCATGGCTAAGAAGGTAGTGTATACCAGTTCCGGACGACACCGGTAAGTCCCTTCTCGGCCTCATGGCTAAGAAGGTAGTGTATACCAGTTCGGGGACGAAACCGGTGAGTCCCATCTCGGCCTCATGGCTAAGAAGGTGGTGTATACCTGTTCGCGGACGACACCGATCAGTCCCATCTCTGCCTCATGGCTAAGAAGGTAGTGTATACCAGTTCCGGACGACACCGGTGAGTCCGATCTCGGCCTCATGGCTAAGAAGGTAGTGTATACCTGTTCGCGGACGACACCGATCAGTCCCTTCTCGGCCTCATGGCTAAGAAGGTAGTGTATACCAGTTCGGGGACGAAACCGGTGAGTCCCACCTCGGCCTCATGGCTAAGAAGGTAGTGTATACCTGTTCGCGGACGACACCGATCAGTCCCATCTCGGCCTCATGGCTAAGAAGGTAGTGTATACCAGTTCCGGACGACACCGGTAAGTCCCTTCTCGGCCTCATGGCTAAGAATGTAGTATATACCAGTTCGGGGACGACACCGATCAGTCCCATCTCGGCCTCATGGCTAAGAAGGTAGTGTATACCAGTTCCGGACGACACCGGTAAGTCCCTTCTCGGCCTCATGGCTAAGAAGGTAGTGTATACCAGTTCGGGGACGAAACCGGTGAGTCCCATCTCGGCCTCATGGCTAAGAAGGTGGTGTATACCTGTTCGCGGACGACACCGATCAGTCCCATCTCGGCCTCATGGCTAAGAAGGTAGTGTATACCAGTTCGGGGACGAAACCGGTGAGTCCCATCTCGGCCTCATGGCTAAGAAGGTAGTGTATACCAGTTCGGGGACGAAACCGGTGAGTCCCATCTCGGCCTCATGGCTAAGAAGGTAGTGTATACCTGTTCGCGGACGACACCGATCAGTCCCATCTCGGCCTCATGGCTAAGAAGGTAGTGTATACCAGTTCCGGACGACACCGGTGAGTCCCATCTCGGCCTCATGGCTAAGAAGGTAGTGTATACCTGTTCGCGGACGACACCGATCAGTCCCTTCTCGACCTCATGGCTAAGAAGGTAGTGTATACCAGTTCGGGGACGAAACCGGTGAGTCCCATCTCGGCCTCATGGCTAAGAAGTTAGTGTATACCTGTTCGCGGACGACACCGATCAGTCCCTTCTCGACCTCATGGCTAAGAAGGTAGTGTATACCAGTTCGGGGACGAAACCGGTGAGTCTCATCTCGGCTTCATGGCTAGGAAGGTAGTGTATACCTGTTCGCGGACGACACCGATCAGTCCCATCTCGGCCACATCGCTAAGAAGGTAGTGTATACCAGTTCCGGACGACACCGGTGAGTCCCATCTCGGCCTCATGGCTAAGAAGGTAGTGTATACCTGTTCGCGGACGACACCGATCAGTCCCTTCTCGGCCTCATGGCTAAGAAGGTAGTGTATACCAGTTCGGGGACGAAACCGGTGAGTCCCACCTCGGCCTCATGGCTAAGAAGGTAGTGTATACCTGTTCGCGGACGACACCCATCAGTCCCATCTCTGCCTCATGGCTAAGAAGGTAGTGTATACCAGTTCCGGACGACACCGGTAAGTCCCTTCTCGGCCTCATGGCTAAGAAGGTAGTATATACCAGTTCGGGGACGACACCGATCAGTCCCATCTCGGCCTCATGGCTAAGAAGGTAGTGTATACCAGTTCCGGACGACACCGGTTTGTCCCTTCTCGGCCTCATGGCTAAGAAGGTAGTGTATACCAGTTCGGGGACGAAACCGGTGAGTCCCATCTCGGCCTCATGGCTAAGAAGGTAGTGTATACCTGTTCGCGGACGACACCGATCAGTCCCATCTCGGCCTCATGGCTAAGAAGGTAGTGTATACCAGTTCCGGACGACACCGGTGAGTCCCATCTCGGCCTCATGGCTAAGAAGGTAGTGTATACCTGTTCGCGGACGACACCGATCAGTCCCATCTCGGCCTCATGGCTAAGAAGGTAGTGTATACCAGTTCCGGACGACACCGGTGAGTCCCATCTCGGCCTCATGGCTAAGAAGGTAGTGTATACCTGTTCGCGGACGACACCGATCAGTCCCTTCTCGACCTCATGGCTAAGAAGGTAGTGTATACCAGTTCGGGGACGAAACCGGTGAGTCCCATCTCGGCCTCATGGCTAAGAAGTTAGTGTATACCTGTTCGCGGACGACACCGATCAGTCCCTTCTCGACCTCATGGCTAAGAAGGTAGTGTATACCAGTTCGGGGACGAAACCGGTGAGACTCATCTCGGCTTCATGGCTAGGAAGGTAGTGTATACCTGTTCGCGGACGACACCGATCAGTCCCATCTCGGCCACATCGCTAAGAAGGTAGTGTATACCAGTTCCGGACGACACCGGTGAGTCCCATCTCGGCCTCATGGCTAAGAAGGTAGTGTATACCTGTTCGCGGACGACACCGATCAGTCCCTTCTCGGCCTCATGGCTAAGAAGGTAGTGTATACCAGTTCGGGGACGAAACCGGTGAGTCCCACCTCGGCCTCATGGCTAAGAAGGTAGTGTATACCTGTTCGCGGACGACACCCATCAGTCCCATCTCTGCCTCATGGCTAAGAAGGTAGTGTATACCAGTTCCGGACGACACCGGTAAGTCCCTTCTCGGCCTCATGGCTAAGAAGGTAGTATATACCAGTTCGGGGACGACACCGATCAGTCCCATCTCGGCCTCATGGCTAAGAAGGTAGTGTATACCAGTTCCGGACGACACCGGTTTGTCCCTTCTCGGCCTCATGGCTAAGAAGGTAGTGTATACCAGTTCGGGGACGAAACCGGTGAGTCCCATCTCGGCCTCATGGCTAAGAAGGTAGTGTATACCTGTTCGCGGACGGCACCGATCAGTCCCATCTCGGCCTCATGGCTAAGAAGGTAGTGTATACCAGTTCGGGGACGAAACCGGTGGGTCCCATCTCGGCCTCATGGCTAAGAAGGTAGTGTATACCTGTTCGCGGACGACACCGATCAGTCCCATCTCGGCCTCATGGCTAAGAAGGTAGTGTATACCAGTTCCGGACGACACCGGTGAGTCCCATCTCGGCCACATCGCTAAGAAGGTAGTGTATACCTGTTCGCGGACAACACCGATCAGTCCCATCTCGGCCTCATGGCTAAGAAGGTAGTGTATACCAGTTCCGGACGACACCGGTGAGTCCCATCTCGGCCTCATGGCTAAGAAGGTAGTGTATACCTGTTCGCGGACGACACCGATCAGTCCCTTCTCGGCCTCATGGCTAAGAAGGTAGTGTATACCAGTTCGGGGGCGAAACCGGTGAGTCCCATCTCGGCCTCATGGCTAAGAAGGTAGTGTATACCTGTTCGCGGACGACACCGATCAGTCCCATCTCGGCCTCGTGGCTAAGAAGGTAGTGTATACCAGATCCGGACGACACCGGTAAGTCCCTTCTCGGCCTCATGGCTAAGAAGGTAGTGTATACCAGTTCGGGGACGAAACCGGTGAGTCCCAACTCGGCCTCATGGCTAAGATGGTAGTGTATACCAGTCCCGGGGGCACCGGTAAGTCCCTTCTCGGCCTCATGGCTAAGAAGGTAGTGTATACCAGTTCGGGGACGAAACCGGTGAATCCCATCTTGGCCTCCTGGCTAAGAAGGTAGTGTATACCTGTTCGCGGAAGACACCGATCAGTCCCATCTCGGCCTCATGGCTAAGAAGGTAGTGTATACCAGTTCGGGGACGAAACCGGTGAGTCCCATCTCGGCCTCATGGCTAAGATGGTAGTGTATACCTGTTCGCGGACGACACCGGTAAGTCCCTTCTCGGCCTCATGGCTAAGAAGGTAGTGTATACCTGTTCGCGGACGACACCGATCAGTCCCATCTCGGCCACATGGCTAAGAAGGTAGTGTATACCTGTTCGCGGACAACACCGATCAGTCCCATCTCTGCCTCATGGCTAAGAAGGTAGTGTATACCAGTTCCGGACGACACCGGTGAGTCCCATCTCGGCCTCATGGCTAAGAAGGTAGTGTATACCTGTTCGCGGACGACACCGATCAGTCCCTTCTCGGCCTCATGGCTAAGAAGGTAGTGTATACCAGTTCGGGGACGAAACCGGTGGGTCCCATCTCGGCCTCATGGCTAAGAAGGTAGTGTATACCTGTTCGCGGACGACACCGATCAGTCCCATCTCGGCCTCATGGCTAAGAAGGTAGTGTATACCTGTTCGCGGACAACACCGATCAGTCCCATCTCGGCCTCATGGCTAAGAAGGTAGTGTATACCAGTTCCGGACGACACCGGTGAGTCCCATCTTGGCCACATCGCTAAGAAGGTAGTGTATACCTGTTCGCGGACAACACCGATCAGTCCCATCTCGGCCTCATGGCTAAGAAGGTAGTGTATACCAGTTCCGGACGACACCGGTGAGTCCCATCTCGGCCTCATGGCTAAGAAGGTAGTGTATACCTGTTCGCGGACGACACCGATCAGTCCCTTCTCGGCCTCATGGCTAAGAAGGTAGTGTATACCAGTTCGGGGGCGAAACCGGTGAGTCCCATCTCGGCCTCATGGCTAAGAAGGTAGTGTATACCTGTTCGCGGACGACACCGATCAGTCCCATCTCGGCCTCGTGGCTAAGAAGGTAGTGTATACCAGATCCGGACGACACCGGTAAGTCCCTTCTCGGCCTCATGGCTAAGAAGGTAGTGTATACCAGTTCGGGGACGAAACCGGTGAGTCCCAACTCGGCCTCATGGCTAAGATGGTAGTGTATACCAGTCCCGGGGGCACCGGTAAGTCCCTTCTCGGCCTCATGGCTAAGAAGGTAGTGTATACCAGTTCGGGGACGAAACCGGTGAATCCCATCTTGGCCTCCTGGCTAAGAAGGTAGTGTATACCTGTTCGCGGAAGACACCGATCAGTCCCATCTCGGCCTCATGGCTAAGAAGGTAGTGTATACCAGTTCGGGGACGAAACCGGTGAGTCCCATCTCGGCCTCATGGCTAAGATGGTAGTGTATACCTGTTCGCGGACGACACCGGTAAGTCCCTTCTCGGCCTCATGGCTAAGAAGGTAGTGTATACCTGTTCGCGGACGACACCGATCAGTCCCATCTCGGCCACATGGCTAAGAAGGTAGTGTATACCTGTTCGCGGACAACACCGATCAGTCTCATCTCTGCCTCATGGCTAAGAAGGTAGTGTATACCAGTTCCGGACGACACCGGTGAGTCCCATCTCGGCCTCATGGCTAAGAAGGTAGTGTATACCTGTTCGCGGACGACACCGATCAGTCCCTTCTCGGCCTCATGGCTAAGAAGGTAGTGTATACCAGTTCGGGGACGAAACCGGTGAGTCCCATCTCGGCCTCATGGCTAAGAAGGTAGTGTATACCTGTTCGCGGACGACACCGATCAGTCCCATCTCGGCCTCATGGCTAAGAAGGTAGTGTATACCTGTTCGCGGACTACACCGATCAGTACCATCTCGGTCTCATGGCTAAGAAGGTAGTGTATACCAGTTCGCGGACGACACCAATCAGTCCCATCTCGCCCTCATGGCTAAGAAGGTAGTGTATACCAGTTCGGGGACGAAACCGGTGAGTCCCATCTCGGCCTCATGGCTAAGAAGGTAGTGTATACCAGTTCCGGACGACACCGGTAAGTCCCTCCTCGGCCACATGGGTAAGAAGGTAGTGTATACCAGTTCGGGGACGAAACCGGTGAGTCCCATCTCGGCCTCATGGCTAAGAAGGTAGTGTATACCTGTTCGCGGACGACACCGATCAGTCCCATCTCGGCCTCATGGCTAAGAAGGTAGTGTATACCAGTTCCGGAAGAAACCGGTGAGTCCAATCTCGGCCTCATGGCTAAGAAGGTAGTTTATACCTGTTCGCGGACGACACCGATCAGTCCCATCTCGGCCTCATGGCTAAGAAGGTAGTGTATACCAGTTCCGGACGAAACCGGTGAGTCCAATCTCGGCCTCATGGCTAAGAAGGTAGTGTATACCTGTTCGCGGACGACACCGATCAGTCCCATCTCGGCCTCATGGCTAAGAAGGTAGTGTATACCAGTTCCGGACGACACCGGTGAGCCCCTTCTCGGCCTCATGGCTAAGTAGGTAGTGTATACCTGTTCGCGGACGACACCGATCAGTCCCATCTCGGCCTCATGGCTAAGAAGGTAGTGTATACCTGTTCGCGGACAACACCGATCAGTCCCATCTCGGCCTCATGGCTAAGAAGGTAGTGTATACCAGTTCCGGACGACACCGGTGAGTCCCATCTCGGCCTCATGGCTAAGAAGGTAGTGTATACCTGTTAGCGGACGACACCGATCAGTCCCATCTCGGCCTCATGGCTAAGAAGGTAGTGTATACCAGTTCCGGACGACACCGGTAAGTCCCTCCTCGGCCACATGGCTAAGAAGGTAGTGTATACCAGTTCGGGGACGAAACCGGTGAGTCCCATCTCGGCCTCATGGCTAAGAAGGTAGTGTATACCTGTTCGCGGACGACACCGATCAGTCCCATCTCGGCCTCATGGCTAAGAAGGTAGTGTATACCAGTTCCGGAAGAAACCGGTGAGTCCAATCTCGGCCTCATGGCTAAGAAGGTAGTTTATACCTGTTCGCGGACGACACCGATCAGTCCCATCTCGGCCTCATGGCTAAGAAGGTAGTGTATACCAGTTCCGGACGAAACCGGTGAGTCCAATCTCGGCCTCATGGCTAAGAAGGTAGTGTATACCTGTTCGCGGACGACACCGATCAGTCCCATCTCGGCCTCATGGCTAAGAAGGTAGTGTATACCAGTTCCGGACGACACCGGTGAGCCCCTTCTCGGCCTCATGGCTAAGTAGGTAGTGTATACCTGTTCGCGGACGACACCGATCAGTCCCATCTCGGCCTCATGGCTAAGAAGGTAGTGTATACCTGTTCGCGGACAACACCGATCAGTCCCATCTCGGCCTCATGGCTAAGAAGGTAGTGTATACCAGTTCCGGACGACACCGGTGAGTCCCATCTCGGCCTCATGGCTAAGAAGGTAGTGTATACCAGTTCGGGGACGCAACCGGTGAGTCCCATCTCGGCCTCATGGCTAAGAAGGTAGTGTATACCAGTTCCGGACGACACTGGTAAGTCCCTTCTCGGCCTCATGGCTAAGAAGGTAGTGTATACCAGTTCGGGGACGCAACCGGTGAGTCCCATCTCGGCCTCATGGCTAAGAAGGTAGTGAATACCTGTTCGCGGACGACACCGATCAGTCCCTTCTCGGCCTCATGGCTAAGAAGGTAGTGTATACCAGTTCGGGGACGAAACCGGTGGGTCCCATCTCGGCCTCATGGCTAAGATGGTAGTGTATACCTGTTCGCGGACGACACCGGTAAGTCCCTTCTCGGCCTCATGGCTAAGAAGGTAGTGTATACCTGTTCGCGGACGACACCGATCAGTCCCATCTCGGCCACATGGCTAAGAAGGTAGTGTATACCTGTTCGCGGACAACACCGATCAGTCCCATCTCTGCCTCATGGCTAAGAAGGTAGTGTATACCAGTTCCGGACGACACCGGTGAGTCCCATCTCGGCCTCATGGCTAAGAAGGTAGTGTATACCTGTTCGCGGACGACACCGATCAGTCCCTTCTCGGCCTCATGGCTAAGAAGGTAGTGTATACCAGTTCGGGGACGAAACCGGTGGGTCCCATCTCGGCCTCATGGCTAAGAAGGTAGTGTATACCTGTTCGCGGACGACACCGATCAGTCCCATCTCGGCCTCATGGCTAAGAAGGTAGTGTATACCTGTTCGCGGACAACACCGATCAGTCCCATCTCGGCCTCATGGCTAAGAAGGTAGTGTATACCAGTTCCGGACGACACCGGTGAGTCCCATCTTGGCCACATCGCTAAGAAGGTAGTGTATACCTGTTCGCGGACAACACCGATCAGTCCCATCTCGGCCTCATGGCTAAGAAGGTAGTGTATACCAGTTCCGGACGACACCGGTGAGTCCCATCTCGGCCTCATGGCTAAGAAGGTAGTGTATACCTGTTCGCGGACGACACCGATCAGTCCCTTCTCGGCCTCATGGCTAAGAAGGTAGTGTATACCAGTTCGGGGGCGAAACCGGTGAGTCCCATCTCGGCCTCATGGCTAAGAAGGTAGTGTATACCTGTTCGCGGACGACACCGATCAGTCCCATCTCGGCCTCGTGGCTAAGAAGGTAGTGTATACCAGATCCGGACGACACCGGTAAGTCCCTTCTCGGCCTCATGGCTAAGAAGGTAGTGTATACCAGTTCGGGGACGAAACCGGTGAGTCCCAACTCGGCCTCATGGCTAAGATGGTAGTGTATACCAGTCCCGGGGGCACCGGTAAGTCCCTTCTCGGCCTCATGGCTAAGAAGGTAGTGTATACCAGTTCGGGGACGAAACCGGTGAATCCCATCTTGGCCTCCTGGCTAAGAAGGTAGTGTATACCTGTTCGCGGAAGACACCGATCAGTCCCATCTCGGCCTCATGGCTAAGAAGGTAGTGTATACCAGTTCGGGGACGAAACCGGTGAGTCCCATCTCGGCCTCATGGCTAAGATGGTAGTGTATACCTGTTCGCGGACGACACCGGTAAGTCCCTTCTCGGCCTCATGGCTAAGAAGGTAGTGTATACCTGTTCGCGGACGACACCGATCAGTCCCATCTCGGCCACATGGCTAAGAAGGTAGTGTATACCTGTTCGCGGACAACACCGATCAGTCTCATCTCTGCCTCATGGCTAAGAAGGTAGTGTATACCAGTTCCGGACGACACCGGTGAGTCCCATCTCGGCCTCATGGCTAAGAAGGTAGTGTATACCTGTTCGCGGACGACACCGATCAGTCCCTTCTCGGCCTCATGGCTAAGAAGGTAGTGTATACCAGTTCGGGGACGAAACCGGTGAGTCCCATCTCGGCCTCATGGCTAAGAAGGTAGTGTATACCTGTTCGCGGACGACACCGATCAGTCCCATCTCGGCCTCATGGCTAAGAAGGTAGTGTATACCTGTTCGCGGACTACACCGATCAGTACCATCTCGGCCTCATGGCTAAGAAGGTAGTGTATACCAGTTCGCGGACGACACCAATCAGTCCCATCTCGCCCTCATGGCTAAGAAGGTAGTGTATACCAGTTCGGGGACGAAACCGGTGAGTCCCATCTCGGCCTCATGGCTAAGAAGGTAGTGTATACCAGTTCCGGACGACACCGGTAAGTCCCTCCTCGGCCACATGGCTAAGAAGGTAGTGTATACCAGTTCGGGGACGAAACCGGTGAGTCCCATCTCGGCCTCATGGCTAAGAAGGTAGTGTATACCTGTTCGCGGACGACACCGATCAGTCCCATCTCGGCCTCATGGCTAAGAAGGTAGTGTATACCAGTTCCGGAAGAAACCGGTGAGTCCAATCTCGGCCTCATGGCTAAGAAGGTAGTTTATACCTGTTCGCGGACGACACCGATCAGTCCCATCTCGGCCTCATGGCTAAGAAGGTAGTGTATACCAGTTCCGGACGAAACCGGTGAGTCCAATCTCGGCCTCATGGCTAAGAAGGTAGTGTATACCTGTTCGCGGACGACACCGATCAGTCCCATCTCGGCCTCATGGCTAAGAAGGTAGTGTATACCAGTTCCGGACGACACCGGTGAGCCCCTTCTCGGCCTCATGGCTAAGTAGGTAGTGTATACCTGTTCGCGGACGACACCGATCAGTCCCATCTCGGCCTCATGGCTAAGAAGGTAGTGTATACCTGTTCGCGGACAACACCGATCAGTCCCATCTCGGCCTCATGGCTAAGAAGGTAGTGTATACCAGTTCCGGACGACACCGGTGAGTCCCATCTCGGCCTCATGGCTAAGAAGGTAGTGTATACCTGTTAGCGGACGACACCGATCAGTCCCATCTCGGCCTCATGGCTAAGAAGGTAGTGTATACCAGTTCCGGACGACACCGGTAAGTCCCTCCTCGGCCACATGGCTAAGAAGGTAGTGTATACCAGTTCGGGGACGAAACCGGTGAGTCCCATCTCGGCCTCATGGCTAAGAAGGTAGTGTATACCTGTTCGCGGACGACACCGATCAGTCCCATCTCGGCCTCATGGCTAAGAAGGTAGTGTATACCAGTTCCGGAAGAAACCGGTGAGTCCAATCTCGGCCTCATGGCTAAGAAGGTAGTTTATACCTGTTCGCGGACGACACCGATCAGTCCCATCTCGGCCTCATGGCTAAGAAGGTAGTGTATACCAGTTCCGGACGAAACCGGTGAGTCCAATCTCGGCCTCATGGCTAAGAAGGTAGTGTATACCTGTTCGCGGACGACACCGATCAGTCCCATCTCGGCCTCATGGCTAAGAAGGTAGTGTATACCAGTTCCGGACGACACCGGTGAGCCCCTTCTCGGCCTCATGGCTAAGTAGGTAGTGTATACCTGTTCGCGGACGACACCGATCAGTCCCATCTCGGCCTCATGGCTAAGAAGGTAGTGTATACCTGTTCGCGGACAACACCGATCAGTCCCATCTCGGCCTCATGGCTAAGAAGGTAGTGTATACCAGTTCCGGACGACACCGGTGAGTCCCATCTCGGCCTCATGGCTAAGAAGGTAGTGTATACCAGTTCGGGGACGCAACCGGTGAGTCCCATCTCGGCCTCATGGCTAAGAAGGTAGTGTATACCAGTTCCGGACGACACTGGTAAGTCCCTTCTCGGCCTCATGGCTAAGAAGGTAGTGTATACCAGTTCGGGGACGCAACCGGTGAGTCCCATCTCGGCCTCATGGCTAAGAAGGTAGTGAATACCTGTTCGCGGACGACACCGATCAGTCCCTTCTCGGCCTCATGGCTAAGAAGGTAGTGTATACCAGTTCGGGGACGAAACCGGTGGGTCCCATCTCGGCCTCATGGCTAAGAAGGTAGTGTATACCTGTTCGCGGACGACACCGATCAGTCCCATCTCGGCCTCATGGCTAAGAAGGTAGTGTATACCTGTTCGCGGACGACACCGATCAGTCCCATCTCGGCCTCATGGCTAAGAAGGTAGTGTATACCTGTGCGCGGACGACACCGATCAGTCCTATCTCGGCCTCATGGCTAAGAAGGTAGTGTATACCAGTTCGGGGACGAAACCGGTGAGTTCCATCTCGGCCTCATGGCTAAGAAGGTAGTGTATACCAGTTCGCGGACGACACCGATCAGTCCCATCTCGGCCTCATGGCTAAGAAGGTAGTGTATACCAGTTCGGGGACGAAACCGGTGAGTCCCATCTCGACCTCATGGCTAAGAAGGTAGTGTATACCTGTTCGCGGACGACACCGATCAGTCCCATCTCGGCCACATGGCTAAGAAGGTAGTGTATACCAGTTCGGGGACGAAACCGGTGAGTCCCATCTCGGCCTCATGGCTAAGAAGGTAGTGTATACCTGTTCGCGGACTACACCGATCAGTACCATCTCGTCCTCATGGCTAAGAAGGTAGTGTATACCAGTTCGCGGTCGACACCAATCAGTCCCATCTCGGCCTCATGACTAAGAAGGTCGTGTATACCAGTTCGGGGAAGAAACCGGTGAGTCCCATCTCGGCCTCATGGCTAAGAAGGTAGTGTATACCTGTTCGCGGACAACACCGATCAGTCCCATCTCGGCCTCATGGCTAAGAAGGTAGTGTATACCAGTTCCGGACGACACCGGTGAGTCCCATCTCGGCCTCATGGCTAAGAAGGTAGTGTATACCTGTTCGCGGACGACACCGATCAGTCCCATCTCGGCCTCATGGCTAAGAAGGTAGTGTATACCAGTTCCGGACGAAACCGGTGAGTCCAATCTCGGCCTCATGGCTAAGAAGGTAGTGTATACCTGTTCGCGGACGACACCCATCAGTCCCATCTCGGCCTCATGGCTAAGAAGGTAGTGTATACCAGTTCGGGGACGAAACCGGTGAGTCCCATCTCGGCCTCATGGCTAAGAAGGTAGTGTATACCTGTTAGCGGACGACACCGATCAGTCCCATCTCGGCCTCATGGCTAAGAAGGTAGTGTATACCAGTTCCGGACGACACCGGTAAGTCCCTTCTCGGCCACATGGCTAAGAAGGTAGTGTATACCAGTTCGGGGACGAAACCGGTGAGTCCCATCTCGGCCTCATGGCTAAGAAGGTAGTGTATACCTGTTCGCGGACGACACCGATCAGTCCCATCTCGGCCTCATGGCTAAGAAGGTAGTGTATACCTGTTCGCGGACGACACCGATCAGTCCCATCTCGGCCTCATGGCTAAGAAGGTAGTGTATACCTGTTCGCGGACGACACCGATCAGTCCCATCTCGGCCTCATGGCTAAGAAGGTAGTGTATACCAGTTCGTGGACGAAACCGGTGAGTCCCATCTGAGCCTCATGGCTAAGAAGGTAGTGTATACCTGTTCGCGGACAACACCGATCAGTCCCATCTCGGCCTCATGGCTAAGAAGGTAGTGTATACCAGTTCGGGGACGAAACCGGTGAGTCCCATCTCGGCCTCATGGCTAAGAAGGTAGTGTATACCAGTTCCGGACGACACTGGTAAGTCCCTTCTCGGCCTCATGGCTAAGAAGGTAGTGTATACCAGTTCGGGGACGCAACCGGTGAGTCCCATCTCGGCCTCATGGCTAAGAAGGTAGTGAATACCTGTTCGCGGACGACACCGATCAGTCCCTTCTCGGCCTCATGGCTAAGAAGGTAGTGTATACCAGTTCGGGGACGAAACCGGTGGGTCCCATCTCGGCCTCATGGCTAAGAAGGTAGTGTATACCTGTTCGCGGACGACACCGATCAGTCCCATCTCGGCCTCATGGCTAAGAAGGTAGTGTATACCTGTTCGCGGACGACACCGATCAGTCCCATCTCGGCCTCATGGCTAAGAAGGTAGTGTATACCTGTTCGCGGACGACACCGATCAGTCCCATCTCGGCCTCATGGCTAAGAAGGTAGTGTATACCAGTTCGTGGACGAAACCGGTGAGTCCCATCTGAGCCTCATGGCTAAGAAGGTAGTGTATACCTGTTCGCGGACAACACCGATCAGTCCCATCTCGGCCTCATGGCTAAGAAGGTAGTGTATACCAGTTCGGGGACGAAACCGGTGAGTCCCATCTCGGCCTCATGGCTAAGATGGTAGTGTATACCTGTTCGCGGACGACGCCGATCAGTCCTATCTCGGCCTCATGGCTAAGAAGGTAGTGTATACCAGTTCCGGACGACACCGGTAAGTCCCTTCTCGGCCTCATGGCTAAGAAGGTAGTGTATACCAGTTCGGGGACGAAACCGGTGAGTCCCATCTCGGGCTCATGGCTAAGAAGGTAGTGTATACCTGTGCGCGGACGACACCGATCAGTCCTATCTCGGCCTCATGGCTAAGAAGGTAGTGTATACCAGTTCGGGGACGAAACCGGTGAGTTCCATCTCGGCCTCATGGCTAAGAAGGTAGTGTATACCAGTTCGCGGACGACACCGATCAGTCCCATCTCGGCCTCATGGCTAAGAAGGTAGTGTATACCAGTTCGGGGACGAAACCGGTGAGTCCCATCTCGACCTCATGGCTAAGAAGGTAGTGTATACCTGTTCGCGGACGACACCGATCAGTCCCATCTCGGCCACATGGCTAAGAAGGTAGTGTATACCAGTTCGGGGACGAAACCGGTGAGTCCCATCTCGGCCTCATGGCTAAGAAGGTAGTGTATACCTGTTCGCGGACTACACCGATCAGTACCATCTCGTCCTCATGGCTAAGAAGGTAGTGTATACCAGTTCGCGGTCGACACCAATCAGTCCCATCTCGGCCTCATGACTAAGAAGGTCGTGTATACCAGTTCGGGGAAGAAACCGGTGAGTCCCATCTCGGCCTCATGGCTAAGAAGGTAGTGTATACCTGTTCGCGGACAACACCGATCAGTCCCATCTCGGCCTCATGGCTAAGAAGGTAGTGTATACCAGTTCCGGACGACACCGGTGAGTCCCATCTCGGCCTCATGGCTAAGAAGGTAGTGTATACCTGTTCGCGGACGACACCGATCAGTCCCATCTCGGCCTCATGGCTAAGAAGGTAGTGTATACCAGTTCCGGACGAAACCGGTGAGTCCAATCTCGGCCTCATGGCTAAGAAGGTAGTGTATACCTGTTCGCGGACGACACCCATCAGTCCCATCTCGGCCTCATGGCTAAGAAGGTAGTGTATACCAGTTCGGGGACGAAACCGGTGAGTCCCATCTCGGCCTCATGGCTAAGAAGGTAGTGTATACCTGTTAGCGGACGACACCGATCAGTCCCATCTCGGCCTCATGGCTAAGAAGGTAGTGTATACCAGTTCCGGACGACACCGGTAAGTCCCTTCTCGGCCACATGGCTAAGAAGGTAGTGTATACCAGTTCGGGGACGAAACCGGTGAGTCCCATCTCGGCCTCATGGCTAAGAAGGTAGTGTATACCTGTTCGCGGACGACACCGATCAGTCCCATCTCGGCCTCATGGCTAAGAAGGTAGTGTATACCAGTTCCGGAAGAAACCGGTGAGTCCAATCTCGGCCTCATGGCTAAGAAGGTAGTGTATACCTGTTCGCGGACGACACCGATCAGTCCCATCTCGGCCTCATGGCTAAGAAGGTAGTGTATACCTGTTCGCGGACGACACCGATCAGTCCCATCTCGGCCTCATGGCTAAGAAGGTAGTGAATACCTGTTCGCGGACGACACCGATCAGTTCCATCTCGGCCTCATGGCTAAGAAGGTAGTGTATACCAGTTCCGGACGACACCGGTAAGTCCCTTCTCGGCCTCATGGCTAAGAAGGTAGTGTATACCAGTTCGGGGACGAAACCGGTGAGTCCCATCTCGGCCTCATGGCTAAGAAGGTAGTGTATACCTGTTCGCGGACGACACTGATCAGTCCCATCTCGGCCTCATGGCTAAGGAGGTAGTGTATACCAGTTCCGGACGACACCGGTGAGTCCCATCTCGGCCTCATGGCTAAGAAGGTAGTGTATACCAGTTCGGGGACGAAACCGGTGTCCCATCTCGGCCTCATGGCTAAGAAGGTAGTGTATACCAGTTCGGGGACGAAACCGGTGAGTCCCATCTCGACCTCATGGCTAAGAAGGTAGTGTATACCTGTTCGCGGACGACACCGATCAGTCCCATCTCGGCCACATGGCTAAGAAGGTAGTGTATACCAGTTCGGGGACGAAACCGGTGAGTCCCATCTCGGCCTCATGGCTAAGAAGGTAGTGTATACCTGTTCGCGGACTACACCGATCAGTACCATCTCGTCCTCATGGCTAAGAAGGTAGTGTATACCAGTTCGCGGTCGACACCAATCAGTCCCATCTCGGCCTCATGACTAAGAAGGTCGTGTATACCAGTTCGGGGAAGAAACCGGTGAGTCCCATCTCGGCCTCATGGCTAAGAAGGTAGTGTATACCTGTTCGCGGACAACACCGATCAGTCCCATCTCGGCCTCATGGCTAAGAAGGTAGTGTATACCAGTTCCGGACGACACCGGTGAGTCCCATCTCGGCCTCATGGCTAAGAAGGTAGTGTATACCTGTTCGCGGACGACACCGATCAGTCCCATCTCGGCCTCATGGCTAAGAAGGTAGTGTATACCAGTTCCGGACGAAACCGGTGAGTCCAATCTCGGCCTCATGGCTAAGAAGGTAGTGTATACCTGTTCGCGGACGACACCCATCAGTCCCATCTCGGCCTCATGGCTAAGAAGGTAGTGTATACCAGTTCGGGGACGAAACCGGTGAGTCCCATCTCGGCCTCATGGCTAAGAAGGTAGTGTATACCTGTTAGCGGACGACACCGATCAGTCCCATCTCGGCCTCATGGCTAAGAAGGTAGTGTATACCAGTTCCGGACGACACCGGTAAGTCCCTTCTCGGCCACATGGCTAAGAAGGTAGTGTATACCAGTTCGGGGACGAAACCGGTGAGTCCCATCTCGGCCTCATGGCTAAGAAGGTAGTGTATACCTGTTCGCGGACGACACCGATCAGTCCCATCTCGGCCTCATGGCTAAGAAGGTAGTGTATACCTGTTCGCGGACGACACCGATCAGTCCCATCTCGGCCTCATGGCTAAGAAGGTAGTGTATACCTGTTCGCGGACGACACCGATCAGTCCCATCTCGGCCTCATGGCTAAGAAGGTAGTGTATACCAGTTCGTGGACGAAACCGGTGAGTCCTATCTGAGCCTCATGGCTAAGAAGGTAGTGTATACCTGTTCGCGGACAACACCGATCAGTCCCATCTCGGCCTCATGGCTAAGAAGGTAGTGTATACCAGTTCGGGGACGAAACCGGTGAGTCCCATCTCGGCCTCATGGCTAAGAAGGTAGTGTATACCAGTTCCGGACGACACTGGTAAGTCCCTTCTCGGCCTCATGGCTAAGAAGGTAGTGTATACCAGTTCGGGGACGCAACCGGTGAGTCCCATCTCGGCCTCATGGCTAAGAAGGTAGTGAATACCTGTTCGCGGACGACACCGATCAGTCCCTTCTCGGCCTCATGGCTAAGAAGGTAGTGTATACCAGTTCGGGGACGAAACCGGTGGGTCCCATCTCGGCCTCATGGCTAAGAAGGTAGTGTATACCTGTTCGCGGACGACACCGATCAGTCCCATCTCGGCCTCATGGCTAAGAAGGTAGTGTATACCTGTTCGCGGACGACACCGATCAGTCCCATCTCGGCCTCATGGCTAAGAAGGTAGTGTATACCTGTTCGCGGACGACACCGATCAGTCCCATCTCGGCCTCATGGCTAAGAAGGTAGTGTATACCAGTTCGTGGACGAACCCGGTGAGTCCCATCTGAGCCTCATGGCTAAGAAGGTAGTGTATACCTGTTCGCGGACAACACCGATCAGTCCCATCTCGGCCTCATGGCTAAGAAGGTAGTGTATACCAGTTCGGGGACGAAACCGGTGAGTCCCATCTCGGCCTCATGGCTAAGATGGTAGTGTATACCTGTTCGCGGACGACGCCGATCAGTCCTATCTCGGCCTCATGGCTAAGAAGGTAGTGTATACCAGTTCCGGACGACACCGGTAAGTCCCTTCTCGGCCTCATGGCTAAGAAGGTAGTGTATACCAGTTCGGGGACGAAACCGGTGAGTCCCATCTCGGGCTCATGGCTAAGAAGGTAGTGTATACCTGTGCGCGGACGACACCGATCAGTCCTATCTCGGCCTCATGGCTAAGAAGGTAGTGTATACCAGTTCGGGGACGAAACCGGTGAGTTCCATCTCGGCCTCATGGCTAAGAAGGTAGTGTATACCAGTTCGCGGACGACACCGATCAGTCCCATCTCGGCCTCATGGCTAAGAAGGTAGTGTATACCAGTTCGGGGACGAAACCGGTGAGTCCCATCTCGACCTCATGGCTAAGAAGGTAGTGTATACCTGTTCGCGGACGACACCGATCAGTCCCATCTCGGCCACATGGCTAAGAAGGTAGTGTATACCAGTTCGGGGACGAAACCGGTGAGTCCCATCTCGGCCTCATGGCTAAGAAGGTAGTGTATACCTGTTCGCGGACTACACCGATCAGTACCATCTCGTCCTCATGGCTAAGAAGGTAGTGTATACCAGTTCGCGGTCGACACCAATCAGTCCCATCTCGGCCTCATGACTAAGAAGGTCGTGTATACCAGTTCGGGGAAGAAACCGGTGAGTCCCATCTCGGCCTCATGGCTAAGAAGGTAGTGTATACCTGTTCGCGGACAACACCGATCAGTCCCATCTCGGCCTCATGGCTAAGAAGGTAGTGTATACCAGTTCCGGACGACACCGGTGAGTCCCATCTCGGCCTCATGGCTAAGAAGGTAGTGTATACCTGTTCGCGGACGACACCGATCAGTCCCATCTCGGCCTCATGGCTAAGAAGGTAGTGTATACCAGTTCCGGACGAAACCGGTGAGTCCAATCTCGGCCTCATGGCTAAGAAGGTAGTGTATACCTGTTCGCGGACGACACCCATCAGTCCCATCTCGGCCTCATGGCTAAGAAGGTAGTGTATACCAGTTCGGGGACGAAACCGGTGAGTCCCATCTCGGCCTCATGGCTAAGAAGGTAGTGTATACCTGTTAGCGGACGACACCGATCAGTTCCATCTCGGCCTCATGGCTAAGAAGGTAGTGTATACCAGTTCCGGACGACACCGGTAAGTCCCTTCTCGGCCTCATGGCTAAGAAGGTAGTGTATACCAGTTCGGGGACGAAACCGGTGAGTCCCATCTCGGCCTCATGGCTAAGAAGGTAGTGTATACCTGTTCGCGGACGACACTGATCAGTCCCATCTCGGCCTCATGGCTAAGGAGGTAGTGTATACCAGTTCCGGACGACACCGGTGAGTCCCATCTCGGCCTCATGGCTAAGAAGGTAGTGTATACCAGTTCGGGGACGAAACCGGTGTCCCATCTCGGCCTCATGGCTAAGAAGGTAGTGTATACCTGTTCGGGGACGACACCGGTGTGTCTCATCTCGACCTCATGGCTAAGATGGTAGTGTATAGCAGTTCCGGACGACACCGGTAAGTCCCTTCTCGGCTTCATGGCTAAGAAGGTAGTGTATACCAGTTCGGGGACGAAACCGGTGAGTCCCATCTCGGCCTCATGGCTAAGGAGGTAGTGTATACCACTTCGGGGACGACACCGGTGAGTCCCATCTCGGCCTCATGGCTAAGAAGGTAGTGTATACCTGTTCGCGGACGACACCGATCAGTCCCATCTCGGCCTCATGGCTAAGAAGGTAGTGTATACCTGTTCGCGGACGACACCGATCAGTCCCATCTCGGCCTCATGGCTAAGAAGGTAGTGTAAACCAGTTCGGGGAAGAAACCGGTGAATCCCATCTCCCTCTTGGCTAAGAAGGTAGTGTATACCAGTTCGCGGACGACACCAATCAGTCCTATCTCGGCCTCCTGACTAAGAAGGTAGTGTATACCAGTTCGGGGACGACACCGGTGAGTCCCATCTCGACCTCATGGCTAAGAAGGTAGTGTATACCAGTTCGCGGACGACACCGACCAGTCCCATCTCGGCCTCATGGCTAAGAAGGTAGTGTATACCAGTTCAGGGACGACACCGGTGTGTCTCATCTCGACCTCATGGCTAAGAAGGTAGTGTATACCTGTTCGCGGACGACACCGATCAGTCCCATCTCGGCCTCATGGCTAAGGAGGTAGTGTATACCAGTTCCGGACGACACCGACCAGTCCCATCTCGGCCTCATGGCTAAGAAGGTAGTGTATACCAGTTCAGAGACGACACCGGTGTGTCTCATCTCGACCTCATTTCTAAGAAGGTAGTGTATACCTGTTCGCAGACGACACCGATCAGTCCCATCTCGGCCTCATGGCTAAGAAGGTAGTGTATACCAGTTCGGGGACGAAACCGGTGAGTCCCATCTCGGCCTCATGGCTAAGAAGGTAGTGTATACCAGTTCCGGACGACACCGGTAAGTCCCTTCTCGGCCTCATGGCTAACAAGGTAGTGTATACCTGTTCGGGGACGACACCGGTGTGTCTCATCTCGACCTCATGGCTAAGAGTGTAGTGTATACCAGTTCGGGGACGACACCGGTAAGTCCCATCTCGGCCTCATGGCTAAGAAGGTAGTGTAAACCTGTTCGCGGACGACACCGGTGAGTCCCATCTCGGCCTCATGGCTAAGAAGGTAGTGTATACCTGTCCGCGGACGACACCGATCAGTCCCATCTCGGCCTCATGGCTAAGAAGGTAGTGTATACAAGTTCGGGGACGAAACCGGTGAGTCCCATCTCCCTCTTGGCTAAGAAGGTAGTGTATACCAGTTCGCGGACGACACCAATCAGTCCCATCTCGGCCTCATGGCTAAGAAGGTAGTGTATACCAGTTCGCGGACGAAACCGGTGGGTCCCATCTCGGCCTCATGGCTAAGAAGGTAGTGTATACCTGTTCGCGGACGACACCGATCAGTCCCATCTCGGCCTCATGGCTAAGAAGGTAGTGTATACCTGTTCGCGGACGACACCGATCAGTCCCATCTCGGCCTCATGGCTAAGAAGGTAGTGTATACCTGTTCGCGGACGACACCGATCAGTCCCATCTCGGCCTCATGGCTAAGAAGGTAGTGTATACCAGTTCCGGACGACACCGGTAAGTCCCATCTCGGCCTCATGGCTAAGAAGGTAGTGTATACCAGTTCCGGACGACACTGGTAAGTCCCTTCTCGGCCTCATGGCTAAGAAGGTAGTGTATACCAGTTCGGGGACGCAACCGGTGAGTCCCATCTCGGCCTCATGGCTAAGAAGGTAGTGAATACCTGTTCGCGGACGACACCGATCAGTCCCTTCTCGGCCTCATGGCTAAGAAGGTAGTGTATACCAGTTCGGGGACGAAACCGGTGGGTCCCATCTCGGCCTCATGGCTAAGAAGGTAGTGTATACCTGTTCGCGGACGACACCGATCAGTCCCATCTCGGCCTCATGGCTAAGAAGGTAGTGTATACCTGTTCGCGGACGACACCGATCAGTCCCATCTCGGCCTCATGGCTAAGAAGGTAGTGTATACCTGTTCGCGGACGACACCGATCAGTCCCATCTCGGCCTCATGGCTAAGAAGGTAGTGTATACCAGTTCGTGGACGAACCCGGTGAGTCCCATCTGAGCCTCATGGCTAAGAAGGTAGTGTATACCTGTTCGCGGACAACACCGATCAGTCCCATCTCGGCCTCATGGCTAAGAAGGTAGTGTATACCAGTTCGGGGACGAAACCGGTGAGTCCCATCTCGGCCTCATGGCTAAGATGGTAGTGTATACCTGTTCGCGGACGACGCCGATCAGTCCTATCTCGGCCTCATGGCTAAGAAGGTAGTGTATACCAGTTCCGGACGACACCGGTAAGTCCCTTCTCGGCCTCATGGCTAAGAAGGTAGTGTATACCAGTTCGGGGACGAAACCGGTGAGTCCCATCTCGGGCTCATGGCTAAGAAGGTAGTGTATACCTGTGCGCGGACGACACCGATCAGTCCTATCTCGGCCTCATGGCTAAGAAGGTAGTGTATACCAGTTCGGGGACGAAACCGGTGAGTTCCATCTCGGCCTCATGGCTAAGAAGGTAGTGTATACCAGTTCGCGGACGACACCGATCAGTCCCATCTCGGCCTCATGGCTAAGAAGGTAGTGTATACCAGTTCGGGGACGAAACCGGTGAGTCCCATCTCGACCTCATGGCTAAGAAGGTAGTGTATACCTGTTCGCGGACGACACCGATCAGTCCCATCTCGGCCACATGGCTAAGAAGGTAGTGTATACCAGTTCGGGGACGAAACCGGTGAGTCCCATCTCGGCCTCATGGCTAAGAAGGTAGTGTATACCTGTTCGCGGACTACACCGATCAGTACCATCTCGTCCTCATGGCTAAGAAGGTAGTGTATACCAGTTCGCGGTCGACACCAATCAGTCCCATCTCGGCCTCATGACTAAGAAGGTCGTGTATACCAGTTCGGGGAAGAAACCGGTGAGTCCCATCTCGGCCTCATGGCTAAGAAGGTAGTGTATACCTGTTCGCGGACAACACCGATCAGTCCCATCTCGGCCTCATGGCTAAGAAGGTAGTGTATACCAGTTCCGGACGACACCGGTGAGTCCCATCTCGGCCTCATGGCTAAGAAGGTAGTGTATACCTGTTCGCGGACGACACCGATCAGTCCCATCTCGGCCTCATGGCTAAGAAGGTAGTGTATACCAGTTCCGGACGAAACCGGTGAGTCCAATCTCGGCCTCATGGCTAAGAAGGTAGTGTATACCTGTTCGCGGACGACACCCATCAGTCCCATCTCGGCCTCATGGCTAAGAAGGTAGTGTATACCAGTTCGGGGACGAAACCGGTGAGTCCCATCTCGGCCTCATGGCTAAGAAGGTAGTGTATACCTGTTAGCGGACGACACCGATCAGTCCCATCTCGGCCTCATGGCTAAGAAGGTAGTGTATACCAGTTCCGGACGACACCGGTAAGTCCCTTCTCGGCCACATGGCTAAGAAGGTAGTGTATACCAGTTCGGGGACGAAACCGGTGAGTCCCATCTCGGCCTCATGGCTAAGAAGGTAGTGTATACCTGTTCGCGGACGACACCGATCAGTCCCATCTCGGCCTCATGGCTAAGAAGGTAGTGTATACCAGTTCCGGAAGAAACCGGTGAGTCCAATCTCGGCCTCATGGCTAAGAAGGTAGTGTATACCTGTTCGCGGACGACACCGATCAGTCCCATCTCGGCCTCATGGCTAAGAAGGTAGTGTATACCTGTTCGCGGACGACACCGATCAGTCCCATCTCGGCCTCATGGCTAAGAAGGTAGTGAATACCTGTTCGCGGACGACACCGATCAGTTCCATCTCGGCCTCATGGCTAAGAAGGTAGTGTATACCAGTTCCGGACGACACCGGTAAGTCCCTTCTCGGCCTCATGGCTAAGAAGGTAGTGTATACCAGTTCGGGGACGAAACCGGTGAGTCCCATCTCGGCCTCATGGCTAAGAAGGTAGTGTATACCTGTTCGCGGACGACACTGATCAGTCCCATCTCGGCCTCATGGCTAAGGAGGTAGTGTATACCAGTTCCGGACGACACCGGTGAGTCCCATCTCGGCCTCATGGCTAAGAAGGTAGTGTATACCAGTTCGGGGACGAAACCGGTGTCCCATCTCGGCCTCATGGCTAAGAAGGTAGTGTATACCTGTTCGGGGACGACACCGGTGTGTCTCATCTCGACCTCATGGCTAAGATGGTAGTGTATAGCAGTTCCGGACGACACCGGTAAGTCCCTTCTCGGCTTCATGGCTAAGAAGGTAGTGTATACCAGTTCGGGGACGAAACCGGTGAGTCCCATCTCGGCCTCATGGCTAAGGAGGTAGTGTATACCACTTCGGGGACGACACCGGTGAGTCCCATCTCGGCCTCATGGCTAAGAAGGTAGTGTATACCTGTTCGCGGACGACACCGATCAGTCCCATCTCGGCCTCATGGCTAAGAAGGTAGTGTATACCTGTTCGCGGACGACACCGATCAGTCCCATCTCGGCCTCATGGCTAAGAAGGTAGTGTAAACCAGTTCGGGGAAGAAACCGGTGAATCCCATCTCCCTCTTGGCTAAGAAGGTAGTGTATACCAGTTCGCGGACGACACCAATCAGTCCTATCTCGGCCTCCTGACTAAGAAGGTAGTGTATACCAGTTCGGGGACGACACCGGTGAGTCCCATCTCGACCTCATGGCTAAGAAGGTAGTGTATACCAGTTCGCGGACGACACCGACCAGTCCCATCTCGGCCTCATGGCTAAGAAGGTAGTGTATACCAGTTCAGGGACGACACCGGTGTGTCTCATCTCGACCTCATGGCTAAGAAGGTAGTGTATACCTGTTCGCGGACGACACCGATCAGTCCCATCTCGGCCTCATGGCTAAGGAGGTAGTGTATACCAGTTCCGGACGACACCGACCAGTCCCATCTCGGCCTCATGGCTAAGAAGGTAGTGTATACCAGTTCAGAGACGACACCGGTGTGTCTCATCTCGACCTCATTTCTAAGAAGGTAGTGTATACCTGTTCGCAGACGACACCGATCAGTCCCATCTCGGCCTCATGGCTAAGAAGGTAGTGTATACCAGTTCGGGGACGAAACCGGTGAGTCCCATCTCGGCCTCATGGCTAAGAAGGTAGTGTATACCAGTTCCGGACGACACCGGTAAGTCCCTTCTCGGCCTCATGGCTAACAAGGTAGTGTATACCTGTTCGGGGACGACACCGGTGTGTCTCATCTCGACCTCATGGCTAAGAGTGTAGTGTATACCAGTTCGGGGACGACACCGGTAAGTCCCATCTCGGCCTCATGGCTAAGAAGGTAGTGTAAACCTGTTCGCGGACGACACCGGTGAGTCCCATCTCGGCCTCATGGCTAAGAAGGTAGTGTATACCTGTCCGCGGACGACACCGATCAGTCCCATCTCGGCCTCATGGCTAAGAAGGTAGTGTATACAAGTTCGGGGACGAAACCGGTGAGTCCCATCTCCCTCTTGGCTAAGAAAGTAGTGTATACCAGTTCGCGGACGACACCAATCAGTCCCATCTCGGCCTCATGGCTAAGAAGGTAGTGTATACCAGTTCGCGGACGACACCGACCAGTCCCATCTCGACCTCATGGCTAAGAAGGTAGTGTATACCAGTTCGCGGACGACACCGACCAGTCCCATCTCGGCCTCATGGCTAAGAAGGTAGTGTATACCAGTTCAGGGACGACACCGGTGTGTCTCATCTCGACCTCATGGCTAAGAAGGTAGTGTATACCAGTTCGGGGACGACACCGGTGAGTCCCATCTCGGCCTCATGGCTAAGAAGGTAGTGTATACCTGTTCGCGGACGACACCGATCAGTCCCATCTCGGCCTCATGGCTAAGAAGGTAGTGTATACCAGTTCCGGACGACACCGGTAAGTCCCTCCTCGGCCACATGGCTAAGAAGGTAGTGTATACCAGTTCGGGGACGAAACCGGTGAGTCCCATCTCGGCCTCATGGCTAAGAAGGTAGTGTATACCTGTTCGCGGACGACACCGATCAGTCCCATCTCGGCCTCATGGCTAAGAAGGTAGTGTATACCAGTTCCGGAAGAAACCGGTGAGTCCAATCTCGGCCTCATGGCTAAGAAGGTAGTTTATACCTGTTCGCGGACGACACCGATCAGTCCCATCTCGGCCTCATGGCTAAGAAGGTAGTGTATACCAGTTCCGGACGAAACCGGTGAGTCCAATCTCGGCCTCATGGCTAAGAAGGTAGTGTATACCTGTTCGCGGACGACACCGATCAGTCCCATCTCGGCCTCATGGCTAAGAAGGTAGTGTATACCAGTTCCGGACGACACCGGTGAGCCCCTTCTCGGCCTCATGGCTAAGTAGGTAGTGTATACCTGTTCGCGGACGACACCGATCAGTCCCATCTCGGCCTCATGGCTAAGAAGGTAGTGTATACCTGTTCGCGGACAACACCGATCAGTCCCATCTCGGCCTCATGGCTAAGAAGGTAGTGTATACCAGTTCCGGACGACACCGGTGAGTCCCATCTCGGCCTCATGGCTAAGAAGGTAGTGTATACCTGTTCGCGGACGACACCGATCAGTCCCATCTCGGCCTCATGGCTAAGAAGGTAGTGTATACCTGTTCGCGGACAACACCGATCAGTCCCATCTCGGCCTCATGGCTAAGAAGGTAGTGTATACCAGTTCGGGGACGAAACCGGTGAGTCCCATCTCGGCCTCATGGCTAAGAAGGTAGTGTATACCAGTTCCGGACGACACTGGTAAGTCCCTTCTCGGCCTCATGGCTAAGAAGGTAGTGTATACCAGTTCGGGGACGCAACCGGTGAGTCCCATCTCGGCCTCATGGCTAAGAAGGTAGTGTATACCAGTTCCGGACGACACTGGTAAGTCCCTTCTCGGCCTCATGGCTAAGAAGGTAGTGTATACCAGTTCGGGGACGCAACCGGTGAGTCCCATCTCGGCCTCATGGCTAAGAAGGTAGCGAATACCTGTTCGCGGACGACACCGATCAGTCCCTTCTCGGCCTCATGGCTAAGAAGGTAGTGTATACCAGTTCGGGGACGAAACCGGTGGGTCCCATCTCGGCCTCATGGCTAAGAAGGTAGTGTATACCTGTTCGCGGACGACACCGATCAGTCCCATCTCGGCCTCATGGCTAAGAAGGTAGTGTATACCTGTTCGCGGACGACACCGATCAGTCCCATCTCGGCCTCATGGCTAAGATGGTAGTGTATACCTGTTCGCGGACGACGCCGATCAGTCCTATCTCGGCCTCATGGCTAAGAAGGTAGTGTATACCAGTTCCGGACGACACCGGTAAGTCCCTTCTCGGCCTCATGGCTAAGAAGGTAGTGTATACCAGTTCGGGGACGAAACCGGTGAGTCCCATCTCGGGCTCATGGCTAAGAAGGTAGTGTATACCTGTGCGCGGACGACACCGATCAGTCCTATCTCGGCCTCATGGCTAAGAAGGTAGTGTATACCAGTTCGGGGACGAAACCGGTGAGTTCCATCTCGGCCTCATGGCTAAGAAGGTAGTGTATACCAGTTCGCGGACGACACCGATCAGTCCCATCTCGGCCTCATGGCTAAGAAGGTAGTGTATACCAGTTCGGGGACGAAACCGGTGAGTCCCATCTCGGCCTCATGGCTAAGAAGGTAGTGTATACCTGTTCGCGGACGACACCGATCAGTCCCATCTCGGCCACATGGCTAAGAAGGTAGTGTATACCAGTTCGGGGACGAAACCGGTGAGTCCCATCTCGGCCTCATGGCTAAGAAGGTAGTGTATACCTGTTCGCGGACTACACCGATCAGTACCATCTCGTCCTCATGGCTAAGAAGGTAGTGTATACCAGTTCGCGGTCGACACCAATCAGTCCCATCTCGGCCTCATGACTAAGAAGGTAGTGTATACCAGTTCGGGGACGAAACCGGTGGGTCCCATCTCGGCCTCATGGCTAAGAAGGTAGTGTATACCTGTTCGCGGACGACACCGATCAGTCCTATCTCGGCCTCATGGCTAAGAAGGTAGTGTATACCAGTTCCGGACGACACCGGTAAGTCCCTTCTCGGCCTCATGGCTAAGAAGGTAGTGTATACCAGTTCGGGGACGAAACCGGTGAGTCCCATCTCGGGCTCATGGCTAAGAAGGTAGTGTATACCTGTGCGCGGACGACACCGATCAGTCCTATCTCGGCCTCATGGCTAAGAAGGTAGTGTATACCAGTTCGGGGACGAAACCGGTGAGTTCCATCTCGGCCTCATGGCTAAGAAGGTAGTGTATACCAGTTCGCGGACGACACCGATCAGTCCCATCTCGGCCTCATGGCTAAGAAGGTAGTGTATACCAGTTCGGGGACGAAACCGGTGAGTCCCATCTCGGCCTCATGGCTAAGAAGGTAGTGTATACCTGTTCGCGGACGACACCGATCAGTCCCATCTCGGCCACATGGCTAAGAAGGTAGTGTATACCAGTTCGGGGACGAAACCGGTGAGTCCCATCTCGGCCTCATGGCTAAGAAGGTAGTGTATACCTGTTCGCGGACTACACCGATCAGTACCATCTCGTCCTCATGGCTAAGAAGGTAGTGTATACCAGTTCGCGGTCGACACCAATCAGTCCCATCTCGGCCTCATGACTAAGAAGGTAGTGTATACCAGTTCGGGGAAGAAACCGGTGAGTCCCATCTCGGCCTCATGGCTAAGAAGGTAGTGTATACCTGTTCGCGGACAACACCGATCAGTCCCATCTCGGCCTCATGGCTAAGAAGGTAGTGTATACCAGTTCCGGACGACACCGGTGAGTCCCATCTCGGCCTCATGGCTAAGAAGGTAGTGTATACCTGTTCGCGGACGACACCGATCAGTCCCATCTCGGCCTCATGGCTAAGAAGGTAGTGTATACCAGTTCCGGACGAAACCGGTGAGTCCAATCTCGGCCTCATGGCTAAGAAGGTAGTGTATACCTGTTCGCGGACGACACCCATCAGTCCCATCTCGGCCTCATGGCTAAGAAGGTAGTGTATACCAGTTCGGGGACGAAACCGGTGAGTCCCATCTCGGCCTCATGGCTAAGAAGGTAGTGTATACCTGTTAGCGGACGACACCGATCAGTCCCATCTCGGCCTCATGGCTAAGAAGGTAGTGTATACCAGTTCCGGACGACACCGGTAAGTCCCTTCTCGGCCACATGGCTAAGAAGGTAGTGTATACCAGTTCGGGGACGAAACCGGTGAGTCCCATCTCGGCCTCATGGCTAAGAAGGTAGTGTATACCTGTTCGCGGACGACACCGATCAGTCCCATCTCGGCCTCATGGCTAAGAAGGTAGTGTATACCAGTTCCGGAAGAAACCGGTGAGTCCAATCTCGGCCTCATGGCTAAGAAGGTAGTGTATACCTGTTCGCGGACGACACCGATCAGTCCCATCTCGGCCTCATGGCTAAGAAGGTAGTGTATACCTGTTCGCGGACGACACCGATCAGTCCCATCTCGGCCTCATGGCTAAGAAGGTAGTGAATACCTGTTCGCGGACGACACCGATCAGTTCCATCTCGGCCTCATGGCTAAGAAGGTAGTGTATACCAGTTCCGGACGACACCGGTAAGTCCCTTCTCGGCCTCATGGCTAAGAAGGTAGTGTATACCAGTTCGGGGACGAAACCGGTGAGTCCCATCTCGGCCTCATGGCTAAGAAGGTAGTGTATACCTGTTCGCGGACGACACTGATCAGTCCCATCTCGGCCTCATGGCTAAGGAGGTAGTGTATACCAGTTCCGGACGACACCGGTGAGTCCCATCTCGGCCTCATGGCTAAGAAGGTAGTGTATACCAGTTCGGGGACGAAACCGGTGTCCCATCTCGGCCTCATGGCTAAGAAGGTAGTGTATACCTGTTCGGGGACGACACCGGTGTGTCTCATCTCGACCTCATGGCTAAGATGGTAGTGTATAGCAGTTCCGGATGACACCGGTAAGTCCCTTCTCGGCTTCATGGCTAAGAAGGTAGTGTATACCAGTTCGGGGACGAAACCGGTGAGTCCCATCTCGGCCTCATGGCTAAGGAGGTAGTGTATACCACTTCGGGGACGACACCGGTGAGTCCCATTTCGGCCTCATGGCTAAGAAGGTAGTGTATACCTGTTCGCGGACGACACCGATCAGTCCCATCTCGGCCTCATGGCTAAGAAGGTAGTGTATACCTGTTCGCGGACGACACCGATCAGTCCCATCTCGGCCTCATGGCTAAGAAGGTAGTGTAAACCAGTTCGGGGAAGAAACCGGTGAATCCCATCTCCCTCTTGGCTAAGAAGGTAGTGTATACCAGTTCGCGGACGACACCAATCAGTCCTATCTCGGCCTCCTGACTAAGAAGGTAGTGTATACCAGTTCGGGGACGACACCGGTGAGTCCCATCTCGACCTCATGGCTAAGAAGGTAGTGTATACCAGTTCGCGGACGACACCGACCAGTCCCATCTCGGCCTCATGGCTAAGAAGGTAGTGTATACCAGTTCAGGGACGACACCGGTGTGTCTCATCTCGACCTCATGGCTAAGAAGGTAGTGTATACCTGTTCGCGGACGACACCGATCAGTCCCATCTCGGCCTCATGGCTAAGGAGGTAGTGTATACCAGTTCCGGACGACACCGACCAGTCCCATCTCGGCCTCATGGCTAAGAAGGTAGTGTATACCAGTTCAGAGACGACACCGGTGTGTCTCATCTCGACCTCATTTCTAAGAAGGTAGTGTATACCTGTTCGCAGACGACACCGATCAGTCCCATCTCGGCCTCATGGCTAAGAAGGTAGTGTATACCAGTTCGGGGACGAAACCGGTGAGTCCCATCTCGGCCTCATGGCTAAGAAGGTAGTGTATACCAGTTCCGGACGACACCGGTAAGTCCCTTCTCGGCCTCATGGCTAACAAGGTAGTGTATACCTGTTCGGGGACGACACCGGTGTGTCTCATCTCGACCTCATGGCTAAGAGTGTAGTGTATACCAGTTCGGGGACGACACCGGTAAGTCCCATCTCGGCCTCATGGCTAAGAAGGTAGTGTAAACCTGTTCGCGGACGACACCGGTGAGTCCCATCTCGGCCTCATGGCTAAGAAGGTAGTGTATACCTGTCCGCGGACGACACCGATCAGTCCCATCTCGGCCTCATGGCTAAGAAGGTAGTGTATACAAGTTCGGGGACGAAACCGGTGAGTCCCATCTCCCTCTTGGCTAAGAAGGTAGTGTATACCAGTTCGCGGACGACACCAATCAGTCCCATCTCGGCCTCATGGCTAAGAAGGTAGTGTATACCAGTTCGCGGACGACACCGACCAGTCCCATCTCGACCTCATGGCTAAGAAGGTAGTGTATACCAGTTCGCGGACGACACCGATCAGTCCCATCTCGGCCTCATGGCTAAGAAGGTAGTGTATACCAGTTCGGGGACGAAACCGGTGAGTCCCATCTCGGCCTCATGGCTAAGAAGGTAGTGTATACCTGTTCGCGGACGACACCGATCAGTCCCATCTCGGCCACATGGCTAAGAAGGTAGTGTATACCAGTTCGGGGACGAAACCGGTGAGTCCCATCTCGGCCTCATGGCTAAGAAGGTAGTGTATACCTGTTCGCGGACTACACCGATCAGTACCATCTCGGCCTCATGGCTAAGAAGGTAGTGTATACCAGTTCGCGGTCGACACCAATCAGTCCCATCTCGGCCTCATGACTAAGAAGGTAGTGTATACCAGTTCGGGGACGAAACCGGTGAGTCCCATCTCGGCCTCATGGCTAAGAAGGTAGTGTATACCTGTTCGCGGACAACACCGATCAGTCCCATCTCGGCCTCATGGCTAAGAAGGTAGTATATACCAGTTCCGGACGACACCGGTGAGTCCCATCTCGGCCTCATGGCTAAGAAGGTAGTGTATACCTGTTCGCGGACGACACCGATCAGTCCCATCTCGGCCTCATGGCTAAGAAGGTAGTGTATACCAGTTCCGGACGAAACCGGTGAGTCCAACCTCGGCCTCATGGCTAAGAAGGTAGTGTATACCTGTTCGCGGACGACACCGATCAGTCCCACCTCGGCCTCATGGCTAAGAAGGTAGTGTATACCAGTTCGGGGACGAAACCGGTGAGTCCCATCTCGGCCTCATGGCTAAGAAGGTAGTGTATACCAGTTCCGGACGACACCGGTAAGTCCCTTCTCGGCCTCATGGCTAAGAAGGTAGTGTATACCAGTTCGGGGACGAAACCGGTGAGTCCCATCTCGGCCTCATGGCTAAGAAGGTAGTGTATACCTGTTCGCGGACGACACCGATCAGTCCCATCTCGGCCTCATGGCTAAGAAGGTAGTGTATACCTGTTCGCGGACGACACCGATCAGTCCCATCTCGGCCTCATGGCTAAGAAGGTAGTGTATACCAGTTCGTGGACGAAACCGGTGAGTCCCATCTCAGCCTCATGGCTAAGAAGGTAGTGTATACCTGTTCGCGGACAACACCGATCAGTCCCATCTCGGCCTCATGGCTAAGAAGGTAGTGTATACCAGTTCGGGGACGAAACCGGTGAGTCCCATCTCGGCCTCATGGCTAAGAAGGTAGTGTATACCTGTGCGCGGACGACACCGATCAGTCCTATCTCGGCCTCATGGCTAAGAAGGTAGTGTATACCAGTTCGGGGACGAAACCGGTGAGTTCCATCTCGGCCTCATGGCTAAGAAGGTAGTGTATACCAGTTCGCGGACGACACCGATCAGTCCCATCTCGGCCTCATGGCTAAGAAGGTAGTGTATACCAGTTCGGGGACGAAACCGGTGAGTCCCATCTCGGCCTCATGGCTAAGAAGGTAGTGTATACCTGTTCGCGGACGACACCGATCAGTCCCATCTCGGCCACATGGCTAAGAAGGTAGTGTATACCAGTTCGGGGACGAAACCGGTGAGTCCCATCTCGGCCTCATGGCTAAGAAGGTAGTGTATACCTGTTCGCGGACTACACCGATCAGTACCATCTCGGCCTCATGGCTAAGAAGGTAGTGTATACCAGTTCGCGGTCGACACCAATCAGTCCCATCTCGGCCTCATGACTAAGAAGGTAGTGTATACCAGTTCGGGGACGAAACCGGTGAGTCCCATCTCGGCCTCATGGCTAAGAAGGTAGTGTATACCTGTTCGCGGACAACACCGATCAGTCCCATCTCGGCCTCATGGCTAAGAAGGTAGTGTATACCAGTTCCGGACGACACCGGTGAGTCCCATCTCGGCCTCATGGCTAAGAAGGTAGTGTATACCTGTTCGCGGACGACACCGATCAGTCCCATCTCGGCCTCATGGCTAAGAAGGTAGTGTATACAAGTTCGGGGACGAAACCGGTGAGTCCCATCTCCCTCTTGGCTAAGAAGGTAGTGTATACCAGTTCGCGGACGACACCAATCAGTCCCATCTCGGCCTCATGGCTAAGAAGGTAGTGTATACCAGTTCGCGGACGACACCGACCAGTCCCATCTCGACCTCATGGCTAAGAAGGTAGTGTATACCAGTTCGCGGACGACACCGACCAGTCCCATCTCGGCCTCATGGCTAAGAAGGTAGTGTATACCAGTTCAGGGACGACACCGGTGTGTCTCATCTCGACCTCATGGCTAAGAAGGTAGTGTATACCAGTTCGGGGACGACACCGGTGAGTCCCATCTCGGCCTCATGGCTAAGAAGGTAGTGTATACCTGTTCGCGGACGACACCGATCAGTCCCATCTCGGCCTCATGGCTAAGAAGGTAGTGTATACCAGTTCCGGACGACACCGGTAAGTCCCTCCTCGGCCACATGGCTAAGAAGGTAGTGTATACCAGTTCGGGGACGAAACCGGTGAGTCCCATCTCGGCCTCATGGCTAAGAAGGTAGTGTATACCTGTTCGCGGACGACACCGATCAGTCCCATCTCGGCCTCATGGCTAAGAAGGTAGTGTATACCAGTTCCGGAAGAAACCGGTGAGTCCAATCTCGGCCTCATGGCTAAGAAGGTAGTTTATACCTGTTCGCGGACGACACCGATCAGTCCCATCTCGGCCTCATGGCTAAGAAGGTAGTGTATACCAGTTCCGGACGAAACCGGTGAGTCCAATCTCGGCCTCATGGCTAAGAAGGTAGTGTATACCTGTTCGCGGACGACACCGATCAGTCCCATCTCGGCCTCATGGCTAAGAAGGTAGTGTATACCAGTTCCGGACGACACCGGTGAGCCCCTTCTCGGCCTCATGGCTAAGTAGGTAGTGTATACCTGTTCGCGGACGACACCGATCAGTCCCATCTCGGCCTCATGGCTAAGAAGGTAGTGTATACCTGTTCGCGGACAACACCGATCAGTCCCATCTCGGCCTCATGGCTAAGAAGGTAGTGTATACCAGTTCCGGACGACACCGGTGAGTCCCATCTCGGCCTCATGGCTAAGAAGGTAGTGTATACCTGTTCGCGGACGACACCGTTCAGTCCCATCTCGGCCTCATGGCTAAGAAGGTAGTGTATACCTGTTCGCGGACAACACCGATCAGTCCCATCTCGGCCTCATGGCTAAGAAGGTAGTGTATACCAGTTCGGGGACGAAACCGGTGAGTCCCATCTCGGCCTCATGGCTAAGAAGGTAGTGTATACCAGTTCCGGACGACACTGGTAAGTCCCTTCTCGGCCTCATGGCTAAGAAGGTAGTGTATACCAGTTCGGGGACGCAACCGGTGAGTCCCATCTCGGCCTCATGGCTAAGAAGGTAGTGTATACCAGTTCCGGACGACACTGGTAAGTCCCTTCTCGGCCTCATGGCTAAGAAGGTAGTGTATACCAGTTCGGGGACGCAACCGGTGAGTCCCATCTCGGCCTCATGGCTAAGAAGGTAGTGAATACCTGTTCGCGGACGACACCGATCAGTCCCTTCTCGGCCTCATGGCTAAGAAGGTAGTGTATACCAGTTCGGGGACGAAACCGGTGGGTCCCATCTCGGCCTCATGGCTAAGAAGGTAGTGTATACCTGTTCGCGGACGACACCGATCAGTCCCATCTCGGCCTCATGGCTAAGAAGGTAGTGTATACCTGTTCGCGGACGACACCGATCAGTCCCATCTCGGCCTCATGGCTAAGATGGTAGTGTATACCTGTTCGCGGACGACGCCGATCAGTCCTATCTCGGCCTCATGGCTAAGAAGGTAGTGTATACCAGTTCCGGACGACACCGGTAAGTCCCTTCTCGGCCTCATGGCTAAGAAGGTAGTGTATACCAGTTCGGGGACGAAACCGGTGAGTCCCATCTCGGGCTCATGGCTAAGAAGGTAGTGTATACCTGTGCGCGGACGACACCGATCAGTCCTATCTCGGCCTCATGGCTAAGAAGGTAGTGTATACCAGTTCGGGGACGAAACCGGTGAGTTCCATCTCGGCCTCATGGCTAAGAAGGTAGTGTATACCAGTTCGCGGACGACACCGATCAGTCCCATCTCGGCCTCATGGCTAAGAAGGTAGTGTATACCAGTTCGGGGACGAAACCGGTGAGTCCCATCTCGGCCTCATGGCTAAGAAGGTAGTGTATACCTGTTCGCGGACGACACCGATCAGTCCCATCTCGGCCACATGGCTAAGAAGGTAGTGTATACCAGTTCGGGGACGAAACCGGTGAGTCCCATCTCGGCCTCATGGCTAAGAAGGTAGTGTATACCTGTTCGCGGACTACACCGATCAGTACCATCTCGTCCTCATGGCTAAGAAGGTAGTGTATACCAGTTCGCGGTCGACACCAATCAGTCCCATCTCGGCCTCATGACTAAGAAGGTAGTGTATACCAGTTCGGGGAAGAAACCGGTGAGTCCCATCTCGGCCTCATGGCTAAGAAGGTAGTGTATACCTGTTCGCGGACAACACCGATCAGTCCCATCTCGGCCTCATGGCTAAGAAGGTAGTGTATACCAGTTCCGGACGACACCGGTGAGTCCCATCTCGGCCTCATGGCTAAGAAGGTAGTGTATACCTGTTCGCGGACGACACCGATCAGTCCCATCTCGGCCTCATGGCTAAGAAGGTAGTGTATACCAGTTCCGGACGAAACCGGTGAGTCCAATCTCGGCCTCATGGCTAAGAAGGTAGTGTATACCTGTTCGCGGACGACACCCATCAGTCCCATCTCGGCCTCATGGCTAAGAAGGTAGTGTATACCAGTTCGGGGACGAAACCGGTGAGTCCCATCTCGGCCTCATGGCTAAGAAGGTAGTGTATACCTGTTAGCGGACGACACCGATCAGTCCCATCTCGGCCTCATGGCTAAGAAGGTAGTGTATACCAGTTCCGGACGACACCGGTAAGTCCCTTCTCGGCCACATGGCTAAGAAGGTAGTGTATACCAGTTCGGGGACGAAACCGGTGAGTCCCATCTCGGCCTCATGGCTAAGAAGGTAGTGTATACCTGTTCGCGGACGACACCGATCAGTCCCATCTCGGCCTCATGGCTAAGAAGGTAGTGTATACCAGTTCCGGAAGAAACCGGTGAGTCCAATCTCGGCCTCATGGCTAAGAAGGTAGTGTATACCTGTTCGCGGACGACACCGATCAGTCCCATCTCGGCCTCATGGCTAAGAAGGTAGTGTATACCTGTTCGCGGACGACACCGATCAGTCCCATCTCGGCCTCATGGCTAAGAAGGTAGTGAATACCTGTTCGCGGACGACACCGATCAGTTCCATCTCGGCCTCATGGCTAAGAAGGTAGTGTATACCAGTTCCGGACGACACCGGTAAGTCCCTTCTCGGCCTCATGGCTAAGAAGGTAGTGTATACCAGTTCGGGGACGAAACCGGTGAGTCCCATCTCGGCCTCATGGCTAAGAAGGTAGTGTATACCTGTTCGCGGACGACACTGATCAGTCCCATCTCGGCCTCATGGCTAAGGAGGTAGTGTATACCAGTTCCGGACGACACCGGTGAGTCCCATCTCGGCCTCATGGCTAAGAAGGTAGTGTATACCAGTTCGGGGACGAAACCGGTGTCCCATCTCGGCCTCATGGCTAAGAAGGTAGTGTATACCTGTTCGGGGACGACACCGGTGTGTCTCATCTCGACCTCATGGCTAAGATGGTAGTGTATAGCAGTTCCGGATGACACCGGTAAGTCCCTTCTCGGCTTCATGGCTAAGAAGGTAGTGTATACCAGTTCGGGGACGAAACCGGTGAGTCCCATCTCGGCCTCATGGCTAAGGAGGTAGTGTATACCACTTCGGGGACGACACCGGTGAGTCCCATTTCGGCCTCATGGCTAAGAAGGTAGTGTATACCTGTTCGCGGACGACACCGATCAGTCCCATCTCGGCCTCATGGCTAAGAAGGTAGTGTATACCTGTTCGCGGACGACACCGATCAGTCCCATCTCGGCCTCATGGCTAAGAAGGTAGTGTAAACCAGTTCGGGGAAGAAACCGGTGAATCCCATCTCCCTCTTGGCTAAGAAGGTAGTGTATACCAGTTCGCGGACGACACCAATCAGTCCTATCTCGGCCTCCTGACTAAGAAGGTAGTGTATACCAGTTCGGGGACGACACCGGTGAGTCCCATCTCGACCTCATGGCTAAGAAGGTAGTGTATACCAGTTCGCGGACGACACCGACCAGTCCCATCTCGGCCTCATGGCTAAGAAGGTAGTGTATACCAGTTCAGGGACGACACCGGTGTGTCTCATCTCGACCTCATGGCTAAGAAGGTAGTGTATACCTGTTCGCGGACGACACCGATCAGTCCCATCTCGGCCTCATGGCTAAGGAGGTAGTGTATACCAGTTCCGGACGACACCGACCAGTCCCATCTCGGCCTCATGGCTAAGAAGGTAGTGTAAACCAGTTCAGAGACGACACCGGTGTGTCTCATCTCGACCTCATTTCTAAGAAGGTAGTGTATACCTGTTCGCAGACGACACCGATCAGTCCCATCTCGGCCTCATGGCTAAGAAGGTAGTGTATACCAGTTCGGGGACGAAACCGGTGAGTCCCATCTCGGCCTCATGGCTAAGAAGGTAGTGTATACCAGTTCCGGACGACACCGGTAAGTCCCTTCTCGGCCTCATGGCTAACAAGGTAGTGTATACCTGTTCGGGGACGACACCGGTGTGTCTCATCTCGACCTCATGGCTAAGAGTGTAGTGTATACCAGTTCGGGGACGACACCGGTAAGTCCCATCTCGGCCTCATGGCTAAGAAGGTAGTGTAAACCTGTTCGCGGACGACACCGGTGAGTCCCATCTCGGCCTCATGGCTAAGAAGGTAGTGTATACCTGTCCGCGGACGACACCGATCAGTCCCATCTCGGCCTCATGGTTAAGAAGGTAGTGTATACAAGTTCGGGGACGAAACCGGTGAGTCCCATCTCCCTCTTGGCTAAGAAGGTAGTGTATACCAGTTCGCGGACGACACCAATCAGTCCCATCTCGGCCTCATGGCTAAGAAGGTAGTGTATACCAGTTCGCGGACGACACCGACCAGTCCCATCTCGACCTCATGGCTAAGAAGGTAGTGTATACCAGTTCGCGGACGACACCGACCAGTCCCATCTCGGCCTCATGGCTAAGAAGGTAGTGTATACCAGTTCAGGGACGACACCGGTGTGTCTCATCTCGACCTCATGGCTAAGAAGGTAGTGTATACCAGTTCGGGGACGACACCGGTGAGTCCCATCTCGGCCTCATGGCTAAGAAGGTAGTGTATACCTGTTCGCGGACGACACCGATCAGTCCCATCTCGGCCTCATGGCTAAGAAGGTAGTGTATACCAGTTCCGGACGACACCGATCAGTCCCATCTCGGCGTCATGGCTAAGAAGGTAGTGTATACCAGTTCCGGACGACACCGGTGAGTCCCATCTCGGCCTCATGGCTAAGAAGGTAGTGTATACCAGTTCCGGACGAAACCGGTGAGTCCAATCTCGGCCTCATGGCTAAGAAGGTAGTGTATACCTGTTCGCGGACGACACCGATCAGTCCCATCTCGGCCTCATGGCTAAGAAGGTAGTGTATACCAGTTCCGGACGACACCGGTGAGCCCCTTCTCGGCCTCATGGCTAAGTAGGTAGTGTATACCTGTTCGCGGACGACACCGATCAGTCCCATCTCGGCCTCATGGCTAAGAAGGTAGTGTATACCTGTTCGCGGACAACACCGATCAGTCCCATCTCGGCCTCATGGCTAAGAAGGTAGTGTATACCAGTTCCGGACGACACCGGTGAGTCCCATCTCGGCCTCATGGCTAAGAAGGTAGTGTATACCTGTTCGCGGACGACACCGATCAGTCCCATCTCGGCCTCATGGCTAAGAAGGTAGTGTATACCTGTTCGCGGACAACACCGATCAGTCCCATCTCGGCCTCATGGCTAAGAAGGTAGTGTATACCAGTTCGGGGACGAAACCGGTGAGTCCCATCTCGGCCTCATGGCTAAGAAGGTAGTGTATACCAGTTCCGGACGACACTGGTAAGTCCCTTCTCGGCCTCATGGCTAAGAAGGTAGTGTATACCAGTTCGGGGACGCAACCGGTGAGTCCCATCTCGGCCTCATGGCTAAGAAGGTAGTGTATACCAGTTCCGGACGACACCGGTAAGTCCCTTCTCGGCCTCATGGCTAAGATGGTAGTGTATACCTGTTCGCGGACGACACCGATCAGTCCCATCTCGGCCTCATGGCTAAGAAGGTAGTGTATACCAGTTCCGGACGACACCGGTAAGTCCCTTCTCGGCCTCATGGCTAAGAAGGTAGTGTATACCAGTTCGGGGACGAAACCGGTGAGTCCCATCTCGGCCTCATGGCTAAGAAGGTAGTGTATACCTGTTCGCGGACGACACCGATCAGTCCCATCTCGGCCTAATGGCTAAGAAGGTAGTGTATACCAGTTCCGGACGACACCGGTGAGTCCCACCTCGGCCTCATGGCTACGAAGGTAGTGTATACCAGTTCGGGGACGAAACCGGTGAGTCCCATCTCGGCCTCATGGCTAAGAAGGTAGTGTATACCTGTTCGGGGACGAAACCGGTGTGTCTCATCTCGACCTCATGGCTAAGAAGGTAGTGTATAGCAGTTCCGGACGACACCGATCAGTCCCATCTCGGCCTCATGGCTAAGAAGGTAGTGTATACCAGTTCCGGACGAAACCGGTGAGTCCAATCTCGGCCTCATGGCTAAGAAGGTAGTGTATACCTGTTCGCGGACGACACCGATCAGTCCCATCTCGGCCTCATGGCTAAGAAGGTAGTGTATACCTGTTCGCGGACGACACCGATCAGTCCCATCTCGGCCTCATGGCTAAGAAGGTAGTGTATACCAGTTCGTGGACGAAACCGGTGAGTCCCATCTCAGCCTCATGGCTAAGAAGGTAGTGTATACCTGATCGCGGACAACACCGATCAGTCCCATCTCGGCCTCATGGCTAAGAAGGTAGTGTATACCAGTTCGGGGACGAAACCGGTGAGTCCCATCTCGGCCTCATGGCTAAGAAGGTAGTGTATACCTGTGCGCGGACGACACCGATCAGTCCTATCTCGGCCTCATGGCTAAGAAGGTAGTGTATACCAGTTCGGGGACGAAACCGGTGAGTTCCATCTCGGCCTCATGGCTAAGAAGGTAGTGTATACCAGTTCGCGGACGACACCGATCAGTCCCATCTCGGCCTCATGGCTAAGAAGGTAGTGTATACCAGTTCGGGGACGAAACCGGTGAGTCCCATCTCGGCCTCATGGCTAAGAAGGTAGTGTATACCTGTTCGCGGACGACACCGATCAGTCCCATCTCGGCCACATGGCTAAGAAGGTAGTGTATACCAGTTCGGGGACGAAACCGGTGAGTCCCATCTCGGCCTCATGGCTAAGAAGGTAGTGTATACCTGTTCGCGGACTACACCGATCAGTACCATCTCGGCCTCATGGCTAAGAAGGTAGTGTATACCAGTTCGCGGTCGACACCAATCAGTCCCATCTCGGCCTCATGACTAAGAAGGTAGTGTATACCAGTTCGGGGACGAAACCGGTGAGTCCCATCTCGGCCTCATGGCTAAGAAGGTAGTGTATACCTGTTCGCGGACAACACCGATCAGTCCCATCTCGGCCTCATGGCTAAGAAGGTAGTATATACCAGTTCCGGACGACACCGGTGAGTCCCATCTCGGCCTCATGGCTAAGAAGGTAGTGTATACCTGTTCGCGGACGACACCGATCAGTCCCATCTCGGCCTCATGGCTAAGAAGGTAGTGTATACCAGTTCCGGACGAAACCGGTGAGTCCAACCTCGGCCTCATGGCTAAGAAGGTAGTGTATACCTGTTCGCGGACGACACCGATCAGTCCCATCTCGGCCTCATGGCTAAGAAGGTAGTGTATACCAGTTCGGGGACGAAACCGGTGAGTCCCATCTCGGCCTCATGGCTAAGAAGGTAGTGTATACCAGTTCCGGACGACACCGGTAAGTCCCTTCTCGGCCTCATGGCTAAGAAGGTAGTGTATACCAGTTCGGGGACGAAACCGGTGAGTCCCATCTCGGCCTCATGGCTAAGAAGGTAGTGTATACCTGTTCGCGGACAACACCGATCAGTCCCATCTCGGCCTCATGGCTAAGAAGGTAGTGTATACCAGTTCCGGACGACACCGGTGAGTCCCATCTCGGCCTCATGGCTAAGAAGGTAGTGTATACCTGTTCGCGGACGACACCGATCAGTCCCATCTCGGCCTCATGGCTAAGAAGGTAGTGTATACCAGTTCCGGACGAAACCGGTGAGTCCAACCTCGGCCTCATGGCTAAGAAGGTAGTGTATACCTGTTCGCGGACGACACCGATCAGTCCCATCTCGGCCTCATGGCTAAGAAGGTAGTGTATACCAGTTCGGGGACGAAACCGGTGAGTCCCATCTCGGCCTCATGGCTAAGAAGGTAGTGTATACCAGTTCAGGGACGACACCGGTGTGTCTCATCTCGACCTCATGGCTAAGAAGGTAGTGTATACCTGTTCGCGGACGACACCGATCAGTCCCATCTCGGCCTCATGGCTAAGAAGGTAGTGAATACCTGTTCGCGGACGACACCGATCAGTTCCATCTCGGCCTCATGGCTAAGAAGGTAGTGTATACCAGTTCCGGACGACACCGGTAAGTCCCTTCTCGGCCTCATGGCTAAGAAGGTAGTGTATACCAGTTCGGGGACGAAACCGGTGAGTCCCATCTCGGCCTCATGGCTAAGAAGGTAGTGTATACCTGTTCGCGGACGACACCGATCAGTCCCATCTCGGCCTCATGGCTAAGAAGGTAGTGTATACCAGTTCGTGGACGAAACCGGTGAGTCCCATCTCAGCCTCATGGCTAAGAAGGTAGTGTATACCTGTTCGCGGACAACACCGATCAGTCCCATCTCGGCCTCATGGCTAAGAAGGTAGTGTATACCAGTTCGGGGACGAAACCGGTGAGTCCCATCTCGGCCTCATGGCTAAGAAGGTAGTGTATACCTGTGCGCGGACGACACCGATCAGTCCTATCTCGGCCTCATGGCTAAGAAGGTAGTGTATACCAGTTCGGGGACGAAACCGGTGAGTTCCATCTCGGCCTCATGGCTAAGAAGGTAGTGTATACCAGTTCGCGGACGACACCGATCAGTCCCATCTCGGCCTCATGGCTAAGAAGGTAGTGTATACCAGTTCGGGGACGAAACCGGTGAGTCCCATCTCGGCCTCATGGCTAAGAAGGTAGTGTATACCTGTTCGCGGACGACACCGATCAGTCCCATCTCGGCCACATGGCTAAGAAGGTAGTGTATACCAGTTCGGGGACGAAACCGGTGAGTCCCATCTCGGCCTCATGGCTAAGAAGGTAGTGTATACCTGTTCGCGGACTACACCGATCAGTACCATCTCGGCCTCATGGCTAAGAAGGTAGTGTATACCAGTTCGCGGTCGACACCAATCAGTCCCATCTCGGCCTCATGACTAAGAAGGTAGTGTATACCAGTTCGGGGACGAAACCGGTGAGTCCCATCTCGGCCTCATGGCTAAGAAGGTAGTGTATACCTGTTCGCGGACAACACCGATCAGTCCCATCTCGGCCTCATGGCTAAGAAGGTAGTGTATACCAGTTCCGGACGACACCGGTGAGTCCCATCTCGGCCTCATGGCTAAGAAGGTAGTGTATACCTGTTCGCGGACGACACCGATCAGTCCCATCTCGGCCTCATGGCTAAGAAGGTAGTGTATACCAGTTCCGGACGAAACCGGTGAGTCCAACCTCGGCCTCATGGCTAAGAAGGTAGTGTATACCTGTTCGCGGACGACACCGATCAGTCCCATCTCGGCCTCATGGCTAAGAAGGTAGTGTATACCAGTTCGGGGACGAAACCGGTGAGTCCCATCTCGGCCTCATGGCTAAGAAGGTAGTGTATACCAGTTCCGGACGACACCGGTAAGTCCCTTCTCGGCCTCATGGCTAAGAAGGTAGTGTATACCAGTTCGGGGACGAAACCGGTGAGTCCCATCTCGGCCTCATGGCTAAGAAGGTAGTGTATACCTGTTCGCGGACGACACCGATCAGTCCCATCTCGGCCTCATGGCTAAGAAGGTAGTGTATACCTGTTCGCGGACGACACCGATCAGTCCCATCTCGGCCTCATGGCTAAGAAGGTAGTGTATACCAGTTCGTGGACGAAACCGGTGAGTCCCATCTCAGCCTCATGGCTAAGAAGGTAGTGTATACCTGTTCGCGGACAACACCGATCAGTCCCATCTCGGCCTCATGGCTAAGAAGGTAGTGTATACCAGTTCGGGGACGAAACCGGTGAGTCCCATCTCGGCCTCATGGCTAAGAAGGTAGTGTATACCTGTGCGCGGACGACACCGATCAGTCCTATCTCGGCCTCATGGCTAAGAAGGTAGTGTATACCAGTTCGGGGACGAAACCGGTGAGTTCCATCTCGGCCTCATGGCTAAGAAGGTAGTGTATACCAGTTCGCGGACGACACCGATCAGTCCCATCTCGGCCTCATGGCTAAGAAGGTAGTGTATACCAGTTCGGGGACGAAACCGGTGAGTCCCATCTCGGCCTCATGGCTAAGAAGGTAGTGTATACCTGTTCGCGGACGACACCGATCAGTCCCATCTCGGCCACATGGCTAAGAAGGTAGTGTATACCAGTTCGGGGACGAAACCGGTGAGTCCCATCTCGGCCTCATGGCTAAGAAGGTAGTGTATACCTGTTCGCGGACTACACCGATCAGTACCATCTCGGCCTCATGGCTAAGAAGGTAGTGTATACCAGTTCGCGGTCGACACCAATCAGTCCCATCTCGGCCTCATGACTAAGAAGGTAGTGTATACCAGTTCGGGGACGAAACCGGTGAGTCCCATCTCGGCCTCATGGCTAAGAAGGTAGTGTATACCTGTTCGCGGACAACACCGATCAGTCCCATCTCGGCCTCATGGCTAAGAAGGTAGTGTATACCAGTTCCAGACGACACCGGTGAGTCCCATCTCGGCCTCATGGCTAAGAAGGTAGTGTATACCTGTTCGCGGACGACACCGATCAGTCCCATCTCGGCCTCATGGCTAAGAAGGTAGTGTATACCAGTTCCGGACGAAACCGGTGAGTCCAACCTCGGCCTCATGGCTAAGAAGGTAGTGTATACCTGTTCGCGGACGACACCGATCAGTCCCATCTCGGCCTCATGGCTAAGAAGGTAGTGTATACCAGTTCGGGGACGAAACCGGTGAGTCCCATCTCGGCCTCATGGCTAAGAAGGTAGTGTATACCAGTTCAGGGACGACACCGGTGTGTCTCATCTCGACCTCATGGCTAAGAAGGTAGTGTATACCTGTTCGCGGACGACACCGATCAGTCCCATCTCGGCCTCATGGCTAAGAAGGTAGTGAATACCTGTTCGCGGACGACACCGATCAGTTCCATCTCGGCCTCATGGCTAAGAAGGTAGTGTATACCAGTTCCGGACGACACCGGTAAGTCCCTTCTCGGCCTCATGGCTAAGAAGGTAGTGTATACCAGTTCGGGGACGAAACCGGTGAGTCCCATCTCGGCCTCATGGCTAAGAAGGTAGTGTATACCTGTTCGCGGACGACACCGATCAGTCCCATCTCGGCCTCATGGCTAAGGAGGTAGTGTATACCAGTTCCGGACGACACCGGTGAGTCCCATCTCGGCCTCATGGCTAAGAAGGTAGTGTATACCAGTTCGGGGACGAAACCGGTGTCCCATCTCGGCCTCATGGCTAAGAAGGTAGTGTATACCTGTTCGGGGACGACACCGGTGTGTCTCATCTCGACCTCATGGCTAAGAAGGTAGTGTATAGCAGTTCCGGACGACACCGGTAAGTCCCTTCTCGGCTTCATGGCTAAGAAGGTAGTGTATACCAGTTCGGGGACGAAACCGGTGAGTCCCATCTCGGCCTCATGGCTAAGAAGGTAGTGTATACCTGTTCGCGGACGACACCGATCAGTCCCATCTCGGCCTCATGGCTAAGAAGGTAGTGTATACCAGTTCCGGACGACACCGGTGAGTCCCATCTCGGCCTCATGGCTAAGAAGGTAGTGTATACCTGTTCGCGGACGACACCGATCAGTCCCATCTCGGCCTCATGGCTAAGGAGGTAGTGTATACCAGTTCCGGACGACACCGGTGAGTCCCATCTCGGCCTCATGGCTAAGAAGGTAGTGTATACCAGTTCGGGGACGAAACCGGTGTCCCATCTCGGCCTCATGGCTAAGAAGGTAGTGTATACCTGTTCGGGGACGACACCGGTGTGTCTCATCTCGACCTCATGGCTAAGAAGGTAGTGTATAGCAGTTCCGGACGACACCGGTAAGTCCCTTCTCGGCTTCATGGCTAAGAAGGTAGTGTATACCAGTTCGGGGACGAAACCGGTGAGTCCCATCTCGGCCTCATGGCTAAGAAGGTAGTGTATACCTGTTCGCGGACGACACCGATCAGTCCCATCTCGGCCTCATGGCTAAGAAGGTAGTGTATACCAGTTCCGGACGAAACCGGTGAGTCCAACCTCGGCCTCATGGCTAAGAAGGTAGTGTATACCTGTTCGCGGACGACACCGATCAGTCCCATCTCGGCCTCATGGCTAAGAAGGTAGTGTATACCAGTTCGGGGACGAAACCGGTGAGTCCCATCTCGGCCTCATGGCTAAGAAGGTAGTGTATACCAGTTCAGGGACGACACCGGTGTGTCTCATCTCGACCTCATGGCTAAGAAGGTAGTGTATACCTGTTCGCGGACGACACCGATCAGTCCCATCTCGGCCTCATGGCTAAGAAGGTAGTGAATACCTGTTCGCGGACGACACCGATCAGTTCCATCTCGGCCTCATGGCTAAGAAGGTAGTGTATACCAGTTCCGGACGACACCGGTAAGTCCCTTCTCGGCCTCATGGCTAAGAAGGTAGTGTATACCAGTTCGGGGACGAAACCGGTGAGTCCCATCTCGGCCTCATGGCTAAGAAGGTAGTGTATACCTGTTCGCGGACGACACCGATCAGTCCCATCTCGGCCTCATGGCTAAGGAGGTAGTGTATACCAGTTCCGGACGACACCGGTGAGTCCCATCTCGGCCTCATGGCTAAGAAGGTAGTGTATACCAGTTCGGGGACGAAACCGGTGTCCCATCTCGGCCTCATGGCTAAGAAGGTAGTGTATACCTGTTCGGGGACGACACCGGTGTGTCTCATCTCGACCTCATGGCTAAGAAGGTAGTGTATAGCAGTTCCGGACGACACCGGTAAGTCCCTTCTCGGCTTCATGGCTAAGAAGGTAGTGTATACCAGTTCGGGGACGAAACCGGTGAGTCCCATCTCGGCCTCATGGCTAAGAAGGTAGTGTATACCAGTTCCGGACGACACCGGTAAGTCCCTTCTCGGCCTCATGGCTAAGAAGGTAGTGTATACCAGTTCGGGGACGAAACCGGTGAGTCCCATCTCGGCCTCATGGCTAAGAAGGTAGTGTATACCTGTTCGCGGACGACACCGATCAGTCCCATCTCGGCCTCATGGCTAAGAAGGTAGTGTATACCAGTTCGTGGACGAAACCGGTGAGTCCCATCTCAGCCTCATGGCTAAGAAGGTAGTGTATACCTGTTCGCGGACAACACCGATCAGTCCCATCTCGGCCTCATGGCTAAGAAGGTAGTGTATACCAGTTCGGGGACGAAACCGGTGAGTCCCATCTCGGCCTCATGGCTAAGAAGGTAGTGTATACCTGTGCGCGGACGACACCGATCAGTCCTATCTCGGCCTCATGGCTAAGAAGGTAGTGTATACCAGTTCGGGGACGAAACCGGTGAGTTCCATCTCGGCCTCATGGCTAAGAAGGTAGTGTATACCAGTTCGCGGACGACACCGATCAGTCCCATCTCGGCCTCATGGCTAAGAAGGTAGTGTATACCAGTTCGGGGACGAAACCGGTGAGTCCCATCTCGGCCTCATGGCTAAGAAGGTAGTGTATACCTGTTCGCGGACGACACCGATCAGTCCCATCTCGGCCACATGGCTAAGAAGGTAGTGTATACCAGTTCGGGGACGAAACCGGTGAGTCCCATCTCGGCCTCATGGCTAAGAAGGTAGTGTATACCTGTTCGCGGACTACACCGATCAGTACCATCTCGGCCTCATGGCTAAGAAGGTAGTGTATACCAGTTCGCGGTCGACACCAATCAGTCCCATCTCGGCCTCATGACTAAGAAGGTAGTGTATACCAGTTCGGGGACGAAACCGGTGAGTCCCATCTCGGCCTCATGGCTAAGAAGGTAGTGTATACCTGTTCGCGGACAACACCGATCAGTCCCATCTCGGCCTCATGGCTAAGAAGGTAGTGTATACCAGTTCCAGACGACACCGGTGAGTCCCATCTCGGCCTCATGGCTAAGAAGGTAGTGTATACCTGTTCGCGGACGACACCGATCAGTCCCATCTCGGCCTCATGGCTAAGAAGGTAGTGTATACCAGTTCCGGACGAAACCGGTGAGTCCAACCTCGGCCTCATGGCTAAGAAGGTAGTGTATACCTGTTCGCGGACGACACCGATCAGTCCCATCTCGGCCTCATGGCTAAGAAGGTAGTGTATACCAGTTCGGGGACGAAACCGGTGAGTCCCATCTCGGCCTCATGGCTAAGAAGGTAGTGTATACCAGTTCAGGGACGACACCGGTGTGTCTCATCTCGACCTCATGGCTAAGAAGGTAGTGTATACCTGTTCGCGGACGACACCGATCAGTCCCATCTCGGCCTCATGGCTAAGAAGGTAGTGAATACCTGTTCGCGGACGACACCGATCAGTTCCATCTCGGCCTCATGGCTAAGAAGGTAGTGTATACCAGTTCCGGACGACACCGGTAAGTCCCTTCTCGGCCTCATGGCTAAGAAGGTAGTGTATACCAGTTCGGGGACGAAACCGGTGAGTCCCATCTCGGCCTCATGGCTAAGAAGGTAGTGTATACCTGTTCGCGGACGACACCGATCAGTCCCATCTCGGCCTCATGGCTAAGGAGGTAGTGTATACCAGTTCCGGACGACACCGGTGAGTCCCATCTCGGCCTCATGGCTAAGAAGGTAGTGTATACCAGTTCGGGGACGAAACCGGTGTCCCATCTCGGCCTCATGGCTAAGAAGGTAGTGTATACCTGTTCGGGGACGACACCGGTGTGTCTCATCTCGACCTCATGGCTAAGAAGGTAGTGTATAGCAGTTCCGGACGACACCGGTAAGTCCCTTCTCGGCTTCATGGCTAAGAAGGTAGTGTATACCAGTTCGGGGACGAAACCGGTGAGTCCCATCTCGGCCTCATGGCTAAGAAGGTAGTGTATACCTGTTCGCGGACGACACCGATCAGTCCCATCTCGGCCTCATGGCTAAGAAGGTAGTGTATACCAGTTCCGGACGACACCGGTGAGTCCCATCTCGGCCTCATGGCTAAGAAGGTAGTGTATACCTGTTCGCGGACGACACCGATCAGTCCCATCTCGGCCTCATGGCTAAGGAGGTAGTGTATACCAGTTCCGGACGACACCGGTGAGTCCCATCTCGGCCTCATGGCTAAGAAGGTAGTGTATACCAGTTCGGGGACGAAACCGGTGTCCCATCTCGGCCTCATGGCTAAGAAGGTAGTGTATACCTGTTCGGGGACGACACCGGTGTGTCTCATCTCGACCTCATGGCTAAGAAGGTAGTGTATAGCAGTTCCGGACGACACCGGTAAGTCCCTTCTCGGCTTCATGGCTAAGAAGGTAGTGTATACCAGTTCGGGGACGAAACCGGTGAGTCCCATCTCGGCCTCATGGCTAAGAAGGTAGTGTATACCTGTTCGCGGACGACACCGATCAGTCCCATCTCGGCCTCATGGCTAAGAAGGTAGTGTATACCAGTTCCGGACGAAACCGGTGAGTCCAACCTCGGCCTCATGGCTAAGAAGGTAGTGTATACCTGTTCGCGGACGACACCGATCAGTCCCATCTCGGCCTCATGGCTAAGAAGGTAGTGTATACCAGTTCGGGGACGAAACCGGTGAGTCCCATCTCGGCCTCATGGCTAAGAAGGTAGTGTATACCAGTTCAGGGACGACACCGGTGTGTCTCATCTCGACCTCATGGCTAAGAAGGTAGTGTATACCTGTTCGCGGACGACACCGATCAGTCCCATCTCGGCCTCATGGCTAAGAAGGTAGTGAATACCTGTTCGCGGACGACACCGATCAGTTCCATCTCGGCCTCATGGCTAAGAAGGTAGTGTATACCAGTTCCGGACGACACCGGTAAGTCCCTTCTCGGCCTCATGGCTAAGAAGGTAGTGTATACCAGTTCGGGGACGAAACCGGTGAGTCCCATCTCGGCCTCATGGCTAAGAAGGTAGTGTATACCTGTTCGCGGACGACACCGATCAGTCCCATCTCGGCCTCATGGCTAAGGAGGTAGTGTATACCAGTTCCGGACGACACCGGTGAGTCCCATCTCGGCCTCATGGCTAAGAAGGTAGTGTATACCAGTTCGGGGACGAAACCGGTGTCCCATCTCGGCCTCATGGCTAAGAAGGTAGTGTATACCTGTTCGGGGACGACACCGGTGTGTCTCATCTCGACCTCATGGCTAAGAAGGTAGTGTATAGCAGTTCCGGACGACACCGGTAAGTCCCTTCTCGGCTTCATGGCTAAGAAGGTAGTGTATACCAGTTCGGGGACGAAACCGGTGAGTCCCATCTCGGCCTCATGGCTAAGAAGGTAGTGTATACCAGTTCCGGACGACACCGGTAAGTCCCTTCTCGGCCTCATGGCTAAGAAGGTAGTGTATACCAGTTCGGGGACGAAACCGGTGAGTCCCATCTCGGCCTCATGGCTAAGAAGGTAGTGTATACCTGTTCGCGGACGACACCGATCAGTCCCATCTCGGCCTCATGGCTAAGAAGGTAGTGTATACCAGTTCGTGGACGAAACCGGTGAGTCCCATCTCAGCCTCATGGCTAAGAAGGTAGTGTATACCTGTTCGCGGACAACACCGATCAGTCCCATCTCGGCCTCATGGCTAAGAAGGTAGTGTATACCAGTTCGGGGACGAAACCGGTGAGTCCCATCTCGGCCTCATGGCTAAGAAGGTAGTGTATACCTGTGCGCGGACGACACCGATCAGTCCTATCTCGGCCTCATGGCTAAGAAGGTAGTGTATACCAGTTCGGGGACGAAACCGGTGAGTTCCATCTCGGCCTCATGGCTAAGAAGGTAGTGTATACCAGTTCGCGGACGACACCGATCAGTCCCATCTCGGCCTCATGGCTAAGAAGGTAGTGTATACCAGTTCGGGGACGAAACCGGTGAGTCCCATCTCGGCCTCATGGCTAAGAAGGTAGTGTATACCTGTTCGCGGACGACACCGATCAGTCCCATCTCGGCCACATGGCTAAGAAGGTAGTGTATACCAGTTCGGGGACGAAACCGGTGAGTCCCATCTCGGCCTCATGGCTAAGAAGGTAGTGTATACCTGTTCGCGGACTACACCGATCAGTACCATCTCGGCCTCATGGCTAAGAAGGTAGTGTATACCAGTTCGCGGTCGACACCAATCAGTCCCATCTCGGCCTCATGACTAAGAAGGTAGTGTATACCAGTTCGCGGACTACACCGATCAGTACCATCTCGGCCTCATGGCTAAGAAGGTAGTGTATACCAGTTCGCGGACGACACCGATCAGTCCCATCTCGGCCTCATGGCTAAGAAGGTAGTGTATACCAGTTCGGGGACGAAACCGGTGAGTCCCATCTCGGCCTCATGGCTAAGAAGGTAGTGTATACCTGTTCGCGGACGACACCGATCAGTCCCATCTCGGCCTCATGGCTAAGAAGGTAGTGTATACCAGTTCCGGACGACACCGGTAAGTCCCTTCTCGGCCTCATGGCTAAGAAGGTAGTGTATACCAGTTCGGGGACGAAACCGGTGAGTTCCATCTCGGCCTCATGGCTAAGAAGGTAGTGTATACCAGTTCGCGGACGACACCGATCAGTCCCAACTCGGCCTCATGGCTAAGAAGGTAGTGTATACCAGTTCCGGACGACACCGGTGAGTCCCATCTCGGCCTCATGGCTAAGAAGGTAGTGTATACCTGTTCGCGGACGACACCGATCAGTCCCATCTCGGCCTCATGGCTAAGAAGGTAGTGTATACCAGTTCCGGACGAAACCGGTGAGTCCAACCTCGGCCTCATGGCTAAGAAGGTAGTGTATACCTGTCCGCGGACGACACCGATCAGTCCCATCTCGGCCTCATGGCTAAGAAGGTAGTGTATACCAGTTCGGGGACGAAACCGGTGAGTCCCATCTCGGCCTCATGGCTAAGAAGGTAGTGTATACCAGTTCAGGGACGACACCGGTGTGTCTCATCTCGACCTCATGGCTAAGAAGGTAGTGTATACCTGTTCGCGGACGACACCGATCAGTCCCATCTCGGCCTCATGGCTAAGAAGGTAGTGTATACCAGTTCGCGGACGACACCGACCAGTCCCATCTCGACCTCATGGCTAAGAAGGTAGTGTATACCAGTTCGCGGACGACACCGACCAGTCCCATCTCGGCCTCATGGCTAAGAAGGTAGTGTATACCAGTTCAGGGACGACACCGGTGTGTCTCATCTCGACCTCATGGCTAAGAAGGTAGTGTATACCAGTTCGGGGACGAAACCGGTGAGTCCCATCTCGGCCTCATGGCTAAGAAGGTAGTGTATACCTGTGCGCGGACGACACCGATCAGTCCTATCTCGGCCTCATGGCTAAGAAGGTAGTGTATACCAGTTCGGGGACGAAACCGGTGAGTTCCATCTCGGCCTCATGGCTAAGAAGGTAGTGTATACCAGTTCGCGGACGACACCGATCAGTCCCATCTCGGCCACATGGCTAAGAAGGTAGTGTATACCAGTTCGGGGACGAAACCGGTGAGTCCCATCTCGGCCTCATGGCTAAGAAGGTAGTGTATACCTCTTCGCGGACGACACCGATCAGTCCCATCTCGGCCACATGGCTAAGAAGGTAGTGTATACCAGTTCGGGGACGAAACCGGTGAGTCCCATCTCGGCCTCATGGCTAAGAAGGTAGTGTATACCTGTTCGCGGACTACACCGATCAGTACCATCTCGGCCTCATGGCTAAGAAGGTAGTGTATACCAGTTCGCGGTCGACACCAATCAGTCCCATCTCGGCCTCATGACTAAGAAGGTAGTGTATACCAGTTCGGGGACGAAACCGGTGAGTCCCATCTCGGCCTCATGGCTAAGAAGGTAGTGTATACCTGTTCGCGGACAACACCGATCAGTCCCATCTCGGCCTCATGGCTAAGAAGGTAGTGTATACCTGTTCGCGGACAACACCGATCAGTCCCATCTCGGCCTCATGGCTAAGAAGGTAGTGTATACCAGTTCCGGACGACACCGGTGAGTCCCATCTCGGCGTCATGGCTAAGAAGGTAGTGTATACCTGTTCGCGGACGACACCGATCAGTCCCATCTCGGCCTCATGGCTAAGAAGGTAGTGTATACCAGTTCGGGGACGAAACCGGTGAGTCCCATCTCGGCCTCATGGCTAAGAAGGTAGTGTATACCTGTTAGCGGACGACACCGATCAGTCCCATCTCGGCCTCATGGCTAAGAAGGTAGTGTATACCAGTTCCGGACGACACCGGTAAGTCCCTTCTCGGCCACATGGCTAAGAAGGTAGTGTATACCAGTTCGGGGACGAAACCGGTGAGTCCCATCTCGGCCTCATGGCTAAGAAGGTAGTGTATACCTGTTCGCGGACGACACCGATCAGTCCCATCTCGGCCTCATGGCTAAGAAGGTAGTGTATACCAGTTCCGGAAGAAACCGGTGAGTCCAATCTCGGCCTCATGGCTAAGAAGGTAGTGTATACCTGTTCGCGGACGACACCGATCAGTCCCATCTCGGCCTCATGGCTAAGAAGGTAGTGTATACCTGTTCGCGGACGACACCGATCAGTCCCATCTCGGCCTCATGGCTAAGAAGGTAGTGAATACCTGTTCGCGGACGACACCGATCAGTTCCATCTCGGCCTCATGGCTAAGAAGGTAGTGTATACCAGTTCCGGACGACACCGGTAAGTCCCTTCTCGGCCTCATGGCTAAGAAAGTAGTGTATACCAGTTCGGGGACGAAACCGGTGAGTCCCATCTCGGCCTCATGGCTAAGAAGGTAGTGTATACCTGTTCGCGGACGACACCGATCAGTCCCATCTCGGCCTCATGGCTAAGGAGGTAGTGTATACCAGTTCCGGACGACACCGGTGAGTCCCATCTCGGCCTCATGGCTAAGAAGGTAGTGTATACCAGTTCGGGGACGAAACCGGTGTCCCATCTCGGCCTCATGGCTAAGAAGGTAGTGTATACCTGTTCGGGGACGACACCGGTGTGTCTCATCTCGACCTCATGGCTAAGAAGGTAGTGTATAGCAGTTCCGGACGACACCGGTAAGTCCCTTCTCGGCTTCATGGCTAAGAAGGTAGTGTATACCAGTTCGGGGACGAAACCGGTGAGTCCCATCTCGGCCTCATGGCTAAGAAGGTAGTGTATACCTGTTCGCGGACGACACCGATCAGTCCCATCTCGGCCTCATGGCTAAGAAGGTAGTGTATACCAGTTCCGGACGAAACCGGTGAGTCCAACCTCGGCCTCATGGCTAAGAAGGTAGTGTATACCTGTTCGCGGACGACACCGATCAGTCCCATCTCGGCCTCATGGCTAAGAAGGTAGTGTATACCTGTTCGCGGACGACACCGATCAGTCCCATCTCGGCCTCATGGCTAAGAAGGTAGTGTATACCAGTTCGGGGACGAAACCGGTGAGTCCCATCTCGGCCTCATGGCTAAGAAGGTAGTGTATACCTGTTAGCGGACGACACCGATCAGTCCCATCTCGGCCTCGTGGCTAAGAAGGTAGTGTATACCAGTTCCGGACGACACCGGTAAGTCCCTTCTCGGCCACATGGCTAAGAAGGTAGTGTATACCAGTTCGGGGACGAAACCGGTGAGTCCCATCTCGGCCTCATGGCTAAGAAGGTAGTGTATACCTGTTCGCGGACGACACCGATCAGTCCCATCTCGGCCTCATGGCTAAGAAGGTAGTGTATACCAGTTCCGGAAGAAACCGGTGAGTCCAATCTCGGCCTCATGGCTAAGAAGGTAGTGTATACCTGTTCGCGAACGACACCGATCAGTCCCATCTCGGCCTCATGGCTAAGAAGGTAGTGTATACCTGTTCGCGGACGACACCGATCAGTCCCATCTCGGCCTCATGGCTAAGAAGGTAGTGAATACCTGTTCGCGGACGACACCGATCAGTTCCATCTCGGCCTCATGGCTAAGAAGGTACTGTATACCAGTTCCGGACGACACCGGTAAGTCCCTTCTCGGCCTCATGGCTAAGAAGGTAGTGTATACCAGTTCGGGGACGAAACCGGTGAGTCCCATCTCGGCCTCATGGCTAAGAAGGTAGTGTATACCAGTTCGGGGACGAAACCGGTGAGTCCCATCTCGGCCTCATGGCTAAGAAGGTAGTGTATACCTGTTCGCGGACGACACCGATCAGTCCCATCTCGGCCACATGGCTAAGAAGGTAGTGTATACCAGTTCGGGGACGAAACCGGTGAGTCCCATCTCGGCCTCATGGCTAAGAAGGTAGTGTATACCTGTTCGGGGACTACACCGATCAGTACCATCTCGGCCTCATGGCTAAGAAGGTAGTGTATACCAGTTCGCGGTCGACACCAATCAGTCCCATCTCGGCCTCATGACTAAGAAGGTAGTGTATACCAGTTCGGGGACGAAACCGGTGAGTCCCATCTCGGCCTCATGGCTAAGAAGGTAGTGTATACCTGTTCGCGGACAACACCGATCAGTCCCATCTCGGCCTCATGGCTAAGAAGGTAGTGTATACCAGTTCCGGACGACACCGGTGAGTCCCATCTCGGCCTCATGGCTAAGAAGGTAGTGTATACCTGTTCGCGGACGACACCGATCAGTCCCATCTCGGCCTCATGGCTAAGAAGGTAGTGTATACCAGTTCCGGACGAAACCGGTGAGTCCAACCTCGGCCTCATGGCTAAGAAGGTAGTGTATACCTGTTCGCGGACGACACCGATCAGTCCCATCTCGGCCTCATGGCTAAGAAGGTAGTGTATACCAGTTCGGGGACGAAACCGGTGAGTCCCATCTCGGCCTCATGGCTAAGAAGGTAGTGTATACCTGTTAGCGGACGACACCGATCAGTCCCATCTCGGCCTCATGGCTAAGAAGGTAGTGTATACCAGTTCCGGACGACACCGGTAAGTCCCTTCTCGGCCACATGGCTAAGAAGGTAGTGTATACCAGTTCGGGGACGAAACCGGTGAGTCCCATCTCGGCCTCATGGCTAAGAAGGTAGTGTATACCTGTTCGCGGACGACACCGATCAGTCCCATCTCGGCCTCATGGCTAAGAAGGTAGTGTATACCAGTTCCGGAAGAAACCGGTGAGTCCAATCTCGGCCTCATGGCTAAGAAGGTAGTGTATACCTGTTCGCGGACGACACCGATCAGTTCCATCTCGGCCTCATGGCTAAGAAGGTAGTGTATACCAGTTCCGGACGACACCGGTAAGTCCCTTCTCGGCCTCATGGCTAAGAAGGTAGTGTATACCAGTTCGGGGACGAAACCGGTGAGTCCCATCTCGGCCTCATGGCTAAGAAGGTAGTGTATACCTGTTCGCGGACGACACCGATCAGTCCCATCTCGGCCTCATGGCTAAGGAGGTAGTGTATACCAGTTCCGGACGACACCGGTGAGTCCCATCTCGGCCTCATGGCTAAGAAGGTAGTGTATACCAGTTCGGGGACGAAACCGGTGTCCCATCCCGGCCTCATGGCTAAGAAGGTAGTGTATACCTGTTCGGGGACGACACCGGTGTGTCTCATCTCGACCTCATGGCTAAGAAGGTAGTGTATAGCAGTTCCGGACGACACCGGTAAGTCCCTTCTCGGCTTCATGGCTAAGAAGGTAGTGTATACCAGTTCGGGGACGAAACCGGTGAGTCCCATCTCGGCCTCATGGCTAAGAAGGTAGTGTATACCTGTTCGCGGACGACACCGATCAGTCCCATCTCGGCCACATCGCTAAGAAGGTAGTGTATACCTGTTCGCGGACAACACCGATCAGTCCCATCTCGGCCTCATGGCTAAGAAGGTAGTGTATACCAGTTCCGGACGACACCGGTGAGTCCCATCTCGGCCTCATGGCTAAGAAGGTAGTGTATACCTGTTCGCGGACGACACCGATCAGTCCCTTCTCGGCCTCATGGCTAAGAAGGTAGTGTATACCAGTTCGGGGGCGAAACCGGTGAGTCCCATCTCGGCCTCATGGCTAAGAAGGTAGTGTATACCTGTTCGCGGACGACACCGATCAGTCCCATCTCGGCCTCGTGGCTAAGAAGGTAGTGTATACCAGATCCGGACGACACCGGTAAGTCCCTTCTCGGCCTCATGGCTAAGAAGGTAGTGTATACCAGTTCGGGGACGAAACCGGTGAGTCCCAACTCGGCCTCATGGCTAAGATGGTAGTGTATACCAGTCCCGGGGGCACCGGTAAGTCCCTTCTCGGCCTCATGGCTAAGAAGGTAGTGTATACCAGTTCGGGGACGAAACCGGTGAATCCCATCTTGGCCTCCTGGCTAAGAAGGTAGTGTATACCTGTTCGCGGAAGACACCGATCAGTCCCATCTCGGCCTCATGGCTAAGAAGGTAGTGTATACCAGTTCGGGGACGAAACCGGTGAGTCCCATCTCGGCCTCATGGCTAAGATGGTAGTGTATACCTGTTCGCGGACGACACCGGTAAGTCCCTTCTCGGCCTCATGGCTAAGAAGGTAGTGTATACCTGTTCGCGGACGACACCGATCAGTCCCATCTCGGCCACATGGCTAAGAAGGTAGTGTATACCTGTTCGCGGACAACACCGATCAGTCCCATCTCTGCCTCATGGCTAAGAAGGTAGTGTATACCAGTTCCGGACGACACCGGTGAGTCCCATCTCGGCCTCATGGCTAAGAAGGTAGTGTATACCTTTTCGCGGACGACACCGATCAGTCCCTTCTCGGCCTCATGGCTAAGAAGGTAGTGTATACCAGTTCGGGGACGAAACCGGTGAGTCCCATCTCGGCCTCATGGCTAAGAAGGTAGTGTATACCTGTTCGCGGACGACACCGATCAGTCCCATCTCGGCCTCATGGCTAAGAAGGTAGTGTATACCAGTTCGGGGACGAAACCGGTGAGTCCCACCTCGGCCTCATGGCTAAGAAGGTAGTGTATACCTGATCGCGGACGACACCGATCAGTCCCATCTCGGCCTCATGGCTAAGAAGGTAGTGTATACCTGTTCGCGGACAACACCGATCAGTCCCATCTCTGCCTCATGGCTAAGAAGGTAGTGTATACCAGTTCCGGACGACACCGGTGAGTCCCATCTCGGCCTCATGGCTAAGAAGGTAGTGTATACCTGTTCGCGGACGACACCGATCAGTCCCTTCTCGGCCGCATGGCTAAGAAGGTAGTGTATACCAGTTCGGGGACGAAACCGGTGAGTCCCACCTCGGCCTCATAGCTAAGAAGGTAGTGTATACCTGTTCGCGGACGACACCGATCAGTCCCATCTCGGCCTCATGGCTAAGAAGGTAGTGTATACCAGTTCCAGACGACACCGGTAAGTCCCTTCTCGGCCTCATGGCTAAGGAGGTAGTGTATACCAGTTCGGGGACGAAACCGGTGAGTCCCACCTCGGCCTCATAGCTAAGAAGGTAGTGTATACCTGTTCGCGGACGACACCGATCAGTCCCTTCTCGGCCTCATGGCTAAGAAGGTAGTGTATACCAGTTCGGGGACGAAACCGGTAAGTCCCATCTCGGCCTCATGGCTAAGAAGGTAGTGTATACCTGTTCGCGGACGACACCGATCAGTCCCATCTCGGCCTCATGGCTAAGAAGGTAGTGTATACCAGTTCGGGGACGAAACCGGTGAGTCCCATCTCGGCCTCATGGCTAAGAAGGTAGTGTATACCAGTTCGGGGACGAAACCGGTGAGTCCCATCTCGGCCTCATGGCTAAGAAGGTAGTGTATACCAGTTCGGGGACGAAACCGGTGAGTCCCATCTCGGCCTCATGGCTAAGAAGGTAGTGTATACCTGTTCGCGGACAACACCGATCAGTCCCATCTCGGCCTCATGGCTAAGAAGGTAGTGTATACCAGTTCGGGGACGAAACCGGTGAGTCCCATCTCGGCCTCATGGCTAAGAAGGTAGTGTATACCTGTTCGCGGACAACACCGATCAGTCCCATCTCGGCCTCATGGCTAAGAAGGTAGTGTATACCAGTTCCGGACGACACCGGTGAGTCCCATCTCGGCCTCATGGCTAAGAAGGTAGTGTATACCTGTTCGCGGACGACACCGATCAGTCCCATCTCGGCCTCATGGCTAAGGAGGTAGTGTATACCAGTTCGGGGACGAAACCGGTGAGTCCCACCTCGGCCTCATAGCTAAGAAGGTAGTGTATACCTGTTCGGGGACGAAACCGGTGAGTCCCATCTCGGCCTCATGGCTAAGAAGGTAGTGTATACCTGTTCGGGGACTACACCGATCAGTACCATCTCGGCCTCATGGCTAAGAAGGTAGTGTATACCAGTTCGCGGTCGACACCAATCAGTCCCATCTCGGCCTCATGACTAAGAAGGTAGTGTATACCAGTTCGGGGACGAAACCGGTGAGTCCCATCTCGGCCTCATGGCTAAGAAGGTAGTGTATACCTGTTCGCGGACAACACCGATCAGTCCCATCTCGGCCTCATGGCTAAGAAGGTAGTGTATACCAGTTCCGGACGACACCGGTGAGTCCCATCTCGGCCTCATGGCTAAGAAGGTAGTGTATACCTGTTCGCGGACGACACCGATCAGTCCCATCTCGGCCTCATGGCTAAGGAGGTAGTGTATACCAGTTCGGGGACGAAACCGGTGAGTCCCACCTCGGCCTCATAGCTAAGAAGGTAGTGTATACCTGTTCGCGGACGACACCGATCAGTCCCTTCTCGGCCTCATGGCTAAGAAGGTAGTGTATACCAGTTCGGGGACGAAACCGGTAAGTCCCATCTCGGCCTCATGGCTAAGAAGGTAGTGTATACCTGTTCGCGGACGACACCGATCAGTCCCATCTCGGCCTCATGGCTAAGAAGGTAGTGTATACCAGTTCGGGGACGAAACCGGTGAGTCCCATCTCGGCCTCATGGCTAAGAAGGTAGTGTATACCAGTTCGGGGACGAAACCGGTGAGTCCCATCTCGGCCTCATGGCTAAGAAGGTAGTGTATACCTGTTCGCGGACGACACCGATCAGTCCCATCTCGGCCACATGGCTAAGAAGGTAGTGTATACCAGTTCGGGGACGAAACCGGTGAGTCCCATCTCGGCCTCATGGCTAAGAAGGTAGTGTATACCTGTTCGGGGACTACACCGATCAGTACCATCTCGGCCTCATGGCTAAGAAGGTAGTGTATACCAGTTCGGGGACGAAACCGGTGAGTCCCATCTCGGCCTCATGGCTAAGAAGGTAGTGTATACCAGTTCGGGGACGAAACCGGTGAGTCCCATCTCGGCCTCATGGCTAAGAAGGTAGTGTATACCTGTTCGCGGACGACACCGATCAGTCCCATCTCGGCCACATGGCTAAGAAGGTAGTGTATACCAGTTCGGGGACGAAACCGGTGAGTCCCATCTCGGCCTCATGGCTAAGAAGGTAGTGTATACCTGTTCGCGGACGACACCGATCAGTCCCATCTCGGCCTCATGGCTAAGGAGGTAGTGTATACCAGTTCTGGACGACACCGGTGAGTCCCATCTCGGCCTCATGGCTAAGAAGGTAGTGTATACCAGTTCGGGGACGAAACCGGTGTCCCATCCCGGCCTCATGGCTAAGAAGGTAGTGTATACCTGTTCGGGGACGACACCGGTGTGTCTCATCTCGACCTCATGGCTAAGAAGGTAGTGTATAGCAGTTCCGGACGACACCGGTAAGTCCCTTCTCGGCTTCATGGCTAAGAAGGTAGTGTATACCAGTTCGGGGACGAAACCGGTGAGTCCCATCTCGGCCTCATGGCTAAGAAGGTAGTGTATACCTGTTCGCGGACGACACCGATCAGTCCCATCTCGGCCACATCGCTAAGAAGGTAGTGTATACCTGTTCGCGGACAACACCGATCAGTCCCATCTCGGCCTCATGGCTAAGAAGGTAGTGTATACCAGTTCCGGACGACACCGGTGAGTCCCATCTCGGCCTCATGGCTAAGAAGGTAGTGTATACCTGTTCGCGGACGACACCGATCAGTCCCTTCTCGGCCTCATGGCTAAGAAGGTAGTGTATACCAGTTCGGGGGCGAAACCGGTGAGTCCCATCTCGGCCTCATGGCTAAGAAGGTAGTGTATACCTGTTCGCGGACGACACCGATCAGTCCCATCTCGGCCTCGTGGCTAAGAAGGTAGTGTATACCAGATCCGGACGACACCGGTAAGTCCCTTCTCGGCCTCATGGCTAAGAAGGTAGTGTATACCAGTTCGGGGACGAAACCGGTGAGTCCCAACTCGGCCTCATGGCTAAGATGGTAGTGTATACCAGTCCCGGGGGCACCGGTAAGTCCCTTCTCGGCCTCATGGCTAAGAAGGTAGTGTATACCAGTTCGGGGACGAAACCGGTGAATCCCATCTTGGCCTCCTGGCTAAGAAGGTAGTGTATACCTGTTCGCGGAAGACACCGATCAGTCCCATCTCGGCCTCATGGCTAAGAAGGTAGTGTATACCAGTTCGGGGACGAAACCGGTGAGTCCCATCTCGGCCTCATGGCTAAGATGGTAGTGTATACCTGTTCGCGGACGACACCGGTAAGTCCCTTCTCGGCCTCATGGCTAAGAAGGTAGTGTATACCTGTTCGCGGACGACACCGATCAGTCCCATCTCGGCCACATGGCTAAGAAGGTAGTGTATACCTGTTCGCGGACAACACCGATCAGTCCCATCTCTGCCTCATGGCTAAGAAGGTAGTGTATACCAGTTCCGGACGACACCGGTGAGTCCCATCTCGGCCTCATGGCTAAGAAGGTAGTGTATACCTTTTCGCGGACGACACCGATCAGTCCCTTCTCGGCCTCATGGCTAAGAAGGTAGTGTATACCAGTTCGGGGACGAAACCGGTGAGTCCCATCTCGGCCTCATGGCTAAGAAGGTAGTGTATACCTGTTCGCGGACGACACCGATCAGTCCCATCTCGGCCTCATGGCTAAGAAGGTAGTGTATACCAGTTCGGGGACGAAACCGGTGAGTCCCACCTCGGCCTCATGGCTAAGAAGGTAGTGTATACCTGATCGCGGACGACACCGATCAGTCCCATCTCGGCCTCATGGCTAAGAAGGTAGTGTATACCTGTTCGCGGACAACACCGATCAGTCCCATCTCTGCCTCATGGCTAAGAAGGTAGTGTATACCAGTTCCGGACGACACCGGTGAGTCCCATCTCGGCCTCATGGCTAAGAAGGTAGTGTATACCTGTTCGCGGACGACACCGATCAGTCCCTTCTCGGCCGCATGGCTAAGAAGGTAGTGTATACCAGTTCGGGGACGAAACCGGTGAGTCCCACCTCGGCCTCATAGCTAAGAAGGTAGTGTATACCTGTTCGCGGACGACACCGATCAGTCCCATCTCGGCCTCATGGCTAAGAAGGTAGTGTATACCAGTTCCAGACGACACCGGTAAGTCCCTTCTCGGCCTCATGGCTAAGGAGGTAGTGTATACCAGTTCGGGGACGAAACCGGTGAGTCCCACCTCGGCCTCATAGCTAAGAAGGTAGTGTATACCTGTTCGCGGACGACACCGATCAGTCCCTTCTCGGCCTCATGGCTAAGAAGGTAGTGTATACCAGTTCGGGGACGAAACCGGTAAGTCCCATCTCGGCCTCATGGCTAAGAAGGTAGTGTATACCTGTTCGCGGACGACACCGATCAGTCCCATCTCGGCCTCATGGCTAAGAAGGTAGTGTATACCAGTTCGGGGACGAAACCGGTGAGTCCCATCTCGGCCTCATGGCTAAGAAGGTAGTGTATACCAGTTCGGGGACGAAACCGGTGAGTCCCATCTCGGCCTCATGGCTAAGAAGGTAGTGTATACCTGTTCGCGGACGACACCGATCAGTCCCATCTCGGCCACATGGCTAAGAAGGTAGTGTATACCAGTTCGGGGACGAAACCGGTGAGTCCCATCTCGGCCTCATGGCTAAGAAGGTAGTGTATACCTGTTCGGGGACTACACCGATCAGTACCATCTCGGCCTCATGGCTAAGAAGGTAGTGTATACCAGTTCGCGGTCGACACCAATCAGTCCCATCTCGGCCTCATGACTAAGAAGGTAGTGTATACCAGTTCGGGGACGAAACCGGTGAGTCCCATCTCGGCCTCATGGCTAAGAAGGTAGTGTATACCTGTTCGCGGACAACACCGATCAGTCCCATCTCGGCCTCATGGCTAAGAAGGTAGTGTATACCAGTTCCGGACGACACCGGTGAGTCCCATCTCGGCCTCATGGCTAAGAAGGTAGTGTATACCTGTTCGCGGACGACACCGATCAGTCCCATCTCGGCCTCATGGCTAAGGAGGTAGTGTATACCAGTTCGGGGACGAAACCGGTGAGTCCCACCTCGGCCTCATAGCTAAGAAGGTAGTGTATACCTGTTCGGGGACGAAACCGGTGAGTCCCATCTCGGCCTCATGGCTAAGAAGGTAGTGTATACCTGTTCGGGGACTACACCGATCAGTACCATCTCGGCCTCATGGCTAAGAAGGTAGTGTATACCAGTTCGCGGTCGACACCAATCAGTCCCATCTCGGCCTCATGACTAAGAAGGTAGTGTATACCAGTTCGGGGACGAAACCGGTGAGTCCCATCTCGGCCTCATGGCTAAGAAGGTAGTGTATACCTGTTCGCGGACAACACCGATCAGTCCCATCTCGGCCTCATGGCTAAGAAGGTAGTGTATACCAGTTCCGGACGACACCGGTGAGTCCCATCTCGGCCTCATGGCTAAGAAGGTAGTGTATACCTGTTCGCGGACGACACCGATCAGTCCCATCTCGGCCTCATGGCTAAGGAGGTAGTGTATACCAGTTCGGGGACGAAACCGGTGAGTCCCACCTCGGCCTCATAGCTAAGAAGGTAGTGTATACCTGTTCGCGGACGACACCGATCAGTCCCTTCTCGGCCTCATGGCTAAGAAGGTAGTGTATACCAGTTCGGGGACGAAACCGGTAAGTCCCATCTCGGCCTCATGGCTAAGAAGGTAGTGTATACCTGTTCGCGGACGACACCGATCAGTCCCATCTCGGCCTCATGGCTAAGAAGGTAGTGTATACCAGTTCGGGGACGAAACCGGTGAGTCCCATCTCGGCCTCATGGCTAAGAAGGTAGTGTATACCAGTTCGGGGACGAAACCGGTGAGTCCCATCTCGGCCTCATGGCTAAGAAGGTAGTGTATACCTGTTCGCGGACGACACCGATCAGTCCCATCTCGGCCACATGGCTAAGAAGGTAGTGTATACCAGTTCGGGGACGAAACCGGTGAGTCCCATCTCGGCCTCATGGCTAAGAAGGTAGTGTATACCTGTTCGGGGACTACACCGATCAGTACCATCTCGGCCTCATGGCTAAGAAGGTAGTGTATACCAGTTCGCGGTCGACACCAATCAGTCCCATCTCGGCCTCATGACTAAGAAGGTAGTGTATACCAGTTCGGGGACGAAACCGGTGAGTCCCATCTCGGCCTCATGGCTAAGAAGGTAGTGTATACCTGTTCGCGGACAACACCGATCAGTCCCATCTCGGCCTCATGGCTAAGAAGGTAGTGTATACCAGTTCCGGACGACACCGGTGAGTCCCATCTCGGCCTCATGGCTAAGAAGGTAGTGTATACCTGTTCGCGGACGACACCGATCAGTCCCATCTCGGCCTCATGGCTAAGAAGGTAGTGTATACCAGTTCCGGACGAAACCGGTGAGTCCAACCTCGGCCTCATGGCTCAGAAGGTAGTGTATACCTGTTCGCGGACGACACCGATCAGTCCCATCTCGGCCTCATGGCTAAGAAGGTAGTGTATACCAGTTCGGGGACGAAACCGGTGAGTCCCATCTCGGCCTCATGGCTAAGAAGGTAGTGTATACCTGTTAGCGGACGACACCGATCAGTCCCATCTCGGCCTCATGGCTAAGAAGGTAGTGTATACCAGTTCCGGACGACACCGGTAAGTCCCTTCTCGGCCACATGGCTAAGAAGGTAGTGTATACCAGTTCGGGGACGAAACCGGTGAGTCCCATCTCGGCCTCATGGCTAAGAAGGTAGTGTATACCTGTTCGCGGACGACACCGATCAGTCCCATCTCGGCCTCATGGCTAAGGAGGTAGTGTATACCAGTTCCGGACGACACCGGTGAGTCCCATCTCGGCCTCATGGCTAAGAAGGTAGTGTATACCAGTTCGGGGACGAAACCGGTGTCCCATCCCGGCTTCATGGCTAAGAAGGTAGTGTATACCAGTTCGGGGACGAAACCGGTGAGTCCCATCTCGGCCTCATGGCTAAGAAGGTAGTGTATACCTGTTCGCGGACGACACCGATCAGTCCCATCTCGGCCACATCGCTAAGAAGGTAGTGTATACCTGTTCGCGGACAACACCGATCAGTCCCATCTCGGCCTCATGGCTAAGAAGGTAGTGTATACCAGTTCCGGACGACACCGGTGAGTCCCATCTCGGCCTCATGGCTAAGAAGGTAGTGTATACCTGTTCGCGGACGACACCGATCAGTCCCTTCTCGGCCTCATGGCTAAGAAGGTAGTGTATACCAGTTCGGGGACGAAACCGGTGAGTCCCATCTCGGCCTCATGGCTAAGAAGGTAGTGTATACCTGTTAGCGGACGACACCGATCAGTCCCATCTCGGCCTCATGGCTAAGAAGGTAGTGTATACCAGTTCCGGACGACACCGGTAAGTCCCTTCTCGGCCACATGGCTAAGAAGGTAGTGTATACCAGTTCGGGGACGAAACCGGTGAGTCCCATCTCGGCCTCATGGCTAAGAAGGTAGTGTATACCTGTTCGCGGACGACACCGATCAGTCCCATCTCGGCCTCATGGCTAAGAAGGTAGTGTATACCAGTTCCGGAAGAAACCGGTGAGTCCAATCTCGGCCTCATGGCTAAGAAGGTAGTGTATACCTGTTCGCGGACGACACCGATCAGTTCCATCTCGGCCTCATGGCTAAGAAGGTAGTGTATACCAGTTCCGGACGACACCGGTAAGTCCCTTCTCGGCCTCATGGCTAAGAAGGTAGTGTATACCAGTTCGGGGACGAAACCGGTGAGTCCCATCTCGGCCTCATGGCTAAGAAGGTAGTGTATACCTGTTCGCGGACGACACCGATCAGTCCCATCTCGGCCTCATGGCTAAGGAGGTAGTGTATACCAGTTCCGGACGACACCGGTGAGTCCCATCTCGGCCTCATGGCTAAGAAGGTAGTGTATACCAGTTCGGGGACGAAACCGGTGTCCCATCCCGGCCTCATGGCTAAGAAGGTAGTGTATACCTGTTCGGGGACGACACCGGTGTGTCTCATCTCGACCTCATGGCTAAGAAGGTAGTGTATAGCAGTTCCGGACGACACCGGTAAGTCCCTTCTCGGCTTCATGGCTAAGAAGGTAGTGTATACCAGTTCGGGGACGAAACCGGTGAGTCCCATCTCGGCCTCATGGCTAAGAAGGTAGTGTATACCTGTTCGCGGACGACACCGATCAGTCCCATCTCGGCCACATCGCTAAGAAGGTAGTGTATACCTGTTCGCGGACAACACCGATCAGTCCCATCTCGGCCTCATGGCTAAGAAGGTAGTGTATACCAGTTCCGGACGACACCGGTGAGTCCCATCTCGGCCTCATGGCTAAGAAGGTAGTGTATACCTGTTCGCGGACGACACCGATCAGTCCCTTCTCGGCCTCATGGCTAAGAAGGTAGTGTATACCAGTTCGGGGGCGAAACCGGTGAGTCCCATCTCGGCCTCATGGCTAAGAAGGTAGTGTATACCTGTTCGCGGACGACACCGATCAGTCCCATCTCGGCCTCGTGGCTAAGAAGGTAGTGTATACCAGATCCGGACGACACCGGTAAGTCCCTTCTCGGCCTCATGGCTAAGAAGGTAGTGTATACCAGTTCGGGGACGAAACCGGTGAGTCCCAACTCGGCCTCATGGCTAAGATGGTAGTGTATACCAGTCCCGGGGGCACCGGTAAGTCCCTTCTCGGCCTCATGGCTAAGAAGGTAGTGTATACCAGTTCGGGGACGAAACCGGTGAATCCCATCTTGGCCTCCTGGCTAAGAAGGTAGTGTATACCTGTTCGCGGAAGACACCGATCAGTCCCATCTCGGCCTCATGGCTAAGAAGGTAGTGTATACCAGTTCGGGGACGAAACCGGTGAGTCCCATCTCGGCCTCATGGCTAAGATGGTAGTGTATACCTGTTCGCGGACGACACCGGTAAGTCCCTTCTCGGCCTCATGGCTAAGAAGGTAGTGTATACCTGTTCGCGGACGACACCGATCAGTCCCATCTCGGCCACATGGCTAAGAAGGTAGTGTATACCTGTTCGCGGACAACACCGATCAGTCCCATCTCTGCCTCATGGCTAAGAAGGTAGTGTATACCAGTTCCGGACGACACCGGTGAGTCCCATCTCGGCCTCATGGCTAAGAAGGTAGTGTATACCTGTTCGCGGACGACACCGATCAGTCCCATCTCGGCCACATCGCTAAGAAGGTAGTGTATACCTGTTCGCGGACAACACCGATCAGTCCCATCTCGGCCTCATGGCTAAGAAGGTAGTGTATACCAGTTCCGGACGACACCGGTGAGTCCCATCTCGGCCTCATGGCTAAGAAGGTAGTGTATACCTGTTCGCGGACGACACCGATCAGTCCCTTCTCGGCCTCATGGCTAAGAAGGTAGTGTATACCAGTTCGGGGACGAAACCGGTGAGTCCCATCTCGGCCTCATGGCTAAGAAGGTAGTGTATACCTGTTAGCGGACGACACCGATCAGTCCCATCTCGGCCTCATGGCTAAGAAGGTAGTGTATACCAGTTCCGGACGACACCGGTAAGTCCCTTCTCGGCCACATGGCTAAGAAGGTAGTGTATACCAGTTCGGGGACGAAACCGGTGAGTCCCATCTCGGCCTCATGGCTAAGAAGGTAGTGTATACCTGTTCGCGGACGACACCGATCAGTCCCATCTCGGCCTCATGGCTAAGAAGGTAGTGTATACCAGTTCCGGAAGAAACCGGTGAGTCCAATCTCGGCCTCATGGCTAAGAAGGTAGTGTATACCTGTTCGCGGACGACACCGATCAGTTCCATCTCGGCCTCATGGCTAAGAAGGTAGTGTATACCAGTTCCGGACGACACCGGTAAGTCCCTTCTCGGCCTCATGGCTAAGAAGGTAGTGTATACCAGTTCGGGGACGAAACCGGTGAGTCCCATCTCGGCCTCATGGCTAAGAAGGTAGTGTATACCTGTTCGCGGACGACACCGATCAGTCCCATCTCGGCCTCATGGCTAAGGAGGTAGTGTATACCAGTTCCGGACGACACCGGTGAGTCCCATCTCGGCCTCATGGCTAAGAAGGTAGTGTATACCAGTTCGGGGACGAAACCGGTGTCCCATCCCGGCCTCATGGCTAAGAAGGTAGTGTATACCTGTTCGGGGACGACACCGGTGTGTCTCATCTCGACCTCATGGCTAAGAAGGTAGTGTATAGCAGTTCCGGACGACACCGGTAAGTCCCTTCTCGGCTTCATGGCTAAGAAGGTAGTGTATACCAGTTCGGGGACGAAACCGGTGAGTCCCATCTCGGCCTCATGGCTAAGAAGGTAGTGTATACCTGTTCGCGGACGACACCGATCAGTCCCATCTCGGCCACATCGCTAAGAAGGTAGTGTATACCTGTTCGCGGACAACACCGATCAGTCCCATCTCGGCCTCATGGCTAAGAAGGTAGTGTATACCAGTTCCGGACGACACCGGTGAGTCCCATCTCGGCCTCATGGCTAAGAAGGTAGTGTATACCTGTTCGCGGACGACACCGATCAGTCCCTTCTCGGCCTCATGGCTAAGAAGGTAGTGTATACCAGTTCGGGGGCGAAACCGGTGAGTCCCATCTCGGCCTCATGGCTAAGAAGGTAGTGTATACCTGTTCGCGGACGACACCGATCAGTCCCATCTCGGCCTCGTGGCTAAGAAGGTAGTGTATACCAGATCCGGACGACACCGGTAAGTCCCTTCTCGGCCTCATGGCTAAGAAGGTAGTGTATACCAGTTCGGGGACGAAACCGGTGAGTCCCAACTGGGCCTCATGGCTAAGATGGTAGTGTATACCAGTCCCGGGGGCACCGGTAAGTCCCTTCTCGGCCTCATGGCTAAGAAGGTAGTGTATACCAGTTCGGGGACGAAACCGGTGAATCCCATCTTGGCCTCCTGGCTAAGAAGGTAGTGTATACCTGTTCGCGGAAGACACCGATCAGTCCCATCTCGGCCTCATGGCTAAGAAGGTAGTGTATACCAGTTCGGGGACGAAACCGGTGAGTCCCATCTCGGCCTCATGGCTAAGATGGTAGTGTATACCTGTTCGCGGACGACACCGGTAAGTCCCTTCTCGGCCTCATGGCTAAGAAGGTAGTGTATACCTGTTCGCGGACGACACCGATCAGTCCCATCTCGGCCACATGGCTAAGAAGGTAGTGTATACCTGTTCGCGGACAACACCGATCAGTCCCATCTCTGCCTCATGGCTAAGAAGGTAGTGTATACCAGTTCCGGACGACACCGGTGAGTCCCATCTCGGCCTCATGGCTAAGAAGGTAGTGTATACCTTTTCGCGGACGACACCGATCAGTCCCTTCTCGGCCTCATGGCTAAGAAGGTAGTGTATACCAGTTCGGGGACGAAACCGGTGAGTCCCATCTCGGCCTCATGGCTAAGAAGGTAGTGTATACCTGTTCGCGGACGACACCGATCAGTCCCATCTCGGCCTCATGGCTAAGAAGGTAGTGTATACCAGTTCGGGGACGAAACCGGTGAGTCCCACCTCGGCCTCATGGCTAAGAAGGTAGTGTATACCTGATCGCGGACGACACCGATCAGTCCCATCTCGGCCTCATGGCTAAGAAGGTAGTGTATACCTGTTCGCGGACAACACCGATCAGTCCCATCTCTGCCTCATGGCTAAGAAGGTAGTGTATACCAGTTCCGGACGACACCGGTGAGTCCCATCTCGGCCTCATGGCTAAGAAGGTAGTGTATACCTGTTCGCGGACGACACCGATCAGTCCCTTCTCGGCCGCATGGCTAAGAAGGTAGTGTATACCAGTTCGGGGACGAAACCGGTGAGTCCCACCTCGGCCTCATAGCTAAGAAGGTAGTGTATACCTGTTCGCGGACGACACCGATCAGTCCCATCTCGGCCTCATGGCTAAGAAGGTAGTGTATACCAGTTCCAGACGACACCGGTAAGTCCCTTCTCGGCCTCATGGCTAAGGAGGTAGTGTATACCAGTTCGGGGACGAAACCGGTGAGTCCCACCTCGGCCTCATAGCTAAGAAGGTAGTGTATACCTGTTCGCGGACGACACCGATCAGTCCCTTCTCGGCCTCATGGCTAAGAAGGTAGTGTATACCAGTTCGGGGACGAAACCGGTAAGTCCCATCTCGGCCTCATGGCTAAGAAGGTAGTGTATACCTGTTCGCGGACGACACCGATCAGTCCCATCTCGGCCTCATGGCTAAGAAGGTAGTGTATACCAGTTCGGGGACGAAACCGGTGAGTCCCATCTCGGCCTCATGGCTAAGAAGGTAGTGTATACCAGTTCGGGGACGAAACCGGTGAGTCCCATCTCGGCCTCATGGCTAAGAAGGTAGTGTATACCTGTTCGCGGACGACACCGATCAGTCCCATCTCGGCCACATGGCTAAGAAGGTAGTGTATACCAGTTCGGGGACGAAACCGGTGAGTCCCATCTCGGCCTCATGGCTAAGAAGGTAGTGTATACCTGTTCGGGGACTACACCGATCAGTACCATCTCGGCCTCATGGCTAAGAAGGTAGTGTATACCAGTTCGCGGTCGACACCAATCAGTCCCATCTCGGCCTCATGACTAAGAAGGTAGTGTATACCAGTTCGGGGACGAAACCGGTGAGTCCCATCTCGGCCTCATGGCTAAGAAGGTAGTGTATACCTGTTCGCGGACAACACCGATCAGTCCCATCTCGGCCTCATGGCTAAGAAGGTAGTGTATACCAGTTCCGGACGACACCGGTGAGTCCCATCTCGGCCTCATGGCTAAGAAGGTAGTGTATACCTGTTCGCGGACGACACCGATCAGTCCCATCTCGGCCTCATGGCTAAGGAGGTAGTGTATACCAGTTCGGGGACGAAACCGGTGAGTCCCACCTCGGCCTCATAGCTAAGAAGGTAGTGTATACCTGTTCGGGGACGAAACCGGTGAGTCCCATCTCGGCCTCATGGCTAAGAAGGTAGTGTATACCTGTTCGGGGACTACACCGATCAGTACCATCTCGGCCTCATGGCTAAGAAGGTAGTGTATACCAGTTCGCGGTCGACACCAATCAGTCCCATCTCGGCCTCATGACTAAGAAGGTAGTGTATACCAGTTCGGGGACGAAACCGGTGAGTCCCATCTCGGCCTCATGGCTAAGAAGGTAGTGTATACCTGTTCGCGGACAACACCGATCAGTCCCATCTCGGCCTCATGGCTAAGAAGGTAGTGTATACCAGTTCCGGACGACACCGGTGAGTCCCATCTCGGCCTCATGGCTAAGAAGGTAGTGTATACCTGTTCGCGGACGACACCGATCAGTCCCATCTCGGCCTCATGGCTAAGGAGGTAGTGTATACCAGTTCGGGGACGAAACCGGTGAGTCCCACCTCGGCCTCATAGCTAAGAAGGTAGTGTATACCTGTTCGCGGACGACACCGATCAGTCCCTTCTCGGCCTCATGGCTAAGAAGGTAGTGTATACCAGTTCGGGGACGAAACCGGTAAGTCCCATCTCGGCCTCATGGCTAAGAAGGTAGTGTATACCTGTTCGCGGACGACACCGATCAGTCCCATCTCGGCCTCATGGCTAAGAAGGTAGTGTATACCAGTTCGGGGACGAAACCGGTGAGTCCCATCTCGGCCTCATGGCTAAGAAGGTAGTGTATACCAGTTCGGGGACGAAACCGGTGAGTCCCATCTCGGCCTCATGGCTAAGAAGGTAGTGTATACCTGTTCGCGGACGACACCGATCAGTCCCATCTCGGCCACATGGCTAAGAAGGTAGTGTATACCAGTTCGGGGACGAAACCGGTGAGTCCCATCTCGGCCTCATGGCTAAGAAGGTAGTGTATACCTGTTCGGGGACTACACCGATCAGTACCATCTCGGCCTCATGGCTAAGAAGGTAGTGTATACCAGTTCGGGGACGAAACCGGTGAGTCCCATCTCGGCCTCATGGCTAAGAAGGTAGTGTATACCAGTTCGGGGACGAAACCGGTGAGTCCCATCTCGGCCTCATGGCTAAGAAGGTAGTGTATACCTGTTCGCGGACGACACCGATCAGTCCCATCTCGGCCACATGGCTAAGAAGGTAGTGTATACCAGTTCGGGGACGAAACCGGTGAGTCCCATCTCGGCCTCATGGCTAAGAAGGTAGTGTATACCTGTTCGCGGACGACACCGATCAGTCCCATCTCGGCCTCATGGCTAAGGAGGTAGTGTATACCAGTTCCGGACGACACCGGTGAGTCCCATCTCGGCCTCATGGCTAAGAAGGTAGTGTATACCAGTTCGGGGACGAAACCGGTGTCCCATCCCGGCCTCATGGCTAAGAAGGTAGTGTATACCTGTTCGGGGACGACACCGGTGTGTCTCATCTCGACCTCATGGCTAAGAAGGTAGTGTATAGCAGTTCCGGACGACACCGGTAAGTCCCTTCTCGGCTTCATGGCTAAGAAGGTAGTGTATACCAGTTCGGGGACGAAACCGGTGAGTCCCATCTCGGCCTCATGGCTAAGAAGGTAGTGTATACCTGTTCGCGGACGACACCGATCAGTCCCATCTCGGCCACATCGCTAAGAAGGTAGTGTATACCTGTTCGCGGACAACACCGATCAGTCCCATCTCGGCCTCATGGCTAAGAAGGTAGTGTATACCAGTTCCGGACGACACCGGTGAGTCCCATCTCGGCCTCATGGCTAAGAAGGTAGTGTATACCTGTTCGCGGACGACACCGATCAGTCCCTTCTCGGCCTCATGGCTAAGAAGGTAGTGTATACCAGTTCGGGGGCGAAACCGGTGAGTCCCATCTCGGCCTCATGGCTAAGAAGGTAGTGTATACCTGTTCGCGGACGACACCGATCAGTCCCATCTCGGCCTCGTGGCTAAGAAGGTAGTGTATACCAGATCCGGACGACACCGGTAAGTCCCTTCTCGGCCTCATGGCTAAGAAGGTAGTGTATACCAGTTCGGGGACGAAACCGGTGAGTCCCAACTCGGCCTCATGGCTAAGATGGTAGTGTATACCAGTCCCGGGGGCACCGGTAAGTCCCTTCTCGGCCTCATGGCTAAGAAGGTAGTGTATACCAGTTCGGGGACGAAACCGGTGAATCCCATCTTGGCCTCCTGGCTAAGAAGGTAGTGTATACCTGTTCGCGGAAGACACCGATCAGTCCCATCTCGGCCTCATGGCTAAGAAGGTAGTGTATACCAGTTCGGGGACGAAACCGGTGAGTCCCATCTCGGCCTCATGGCTAAGATGGTAGTGTATACCTGTTCGCGGACGACACCGGTAAGTCCCTTCTCGGCCTCATGGCTAAGAAGGTAGTGTATACCTGTTCGCGGACGACACCGATCAGTCCCATCTCGGCCACATGGCTAAGAAGGTAGTGTATACCTGTTCGCGGACAACACCGATCAGTCCCATCTCTGCCTCATGGCTAAGAAGGTAGTGTATACCAGTTCCGGACGACACCGGTGAGTCCCATCTCGGCCTCATGGCTAAGAAGGTAGTGTATACCTTTTCGCGGACGACACCGATCAGTCCCTTCTCGGCCTCATGGCTAAGAAGGTAGTGTATACCAGTTCGGGGACGAAACCGGTGAGTCCCATCTCGGCCTCATGGCTAAGAAGGTAGTGTATACCTGTTCGCGGACGACACCGATCAGTCCCATCTCGGCCTCATGGCTAAGAAGGTAGTGTATACCAGTTCGGGGACGAAACCGGTGAGTCCCACCTCGGCCTCATGGCTAAGAAGGTAGTGTATACCTGATCGCGGACGACACCGATCAGTCCCATCTCGGCCTCATGGCTAAGAAGGTAGTGTATACCTGTTCGCGGACAACACCGATCAGTCCCATCTCTGCCTCATGGCTAAGAAGGTAGTGTATACCAGTTCCGGACGACACCGGTGAGTCCCATCTCGGCCTCATGGCTAAGAAGGTAGTGTATACCTGTTCGCGGACGACACCGATCAGTCCCTTCTCGGCCGCATGGCTAAGAAGGTAGTGTATACCAGTTCGGGGACGAAACCGGTGAGTCCCACCTCGGCCTCATAGCTAAGAAGGTAGTGTATACCTGTTCGCGGACGACACCGATCAGTCCCATCTCGGCCTCATGGCTAAGAAGGTAGTGTATACCAGTTCCAGACGACACCGGTAAGTCCCTTCTCGGCCTCATGGCTAAGGAGGTAGTGTATACCAGTTCGGGGACGAAACCGGTGAGTCCCACCTCGGCCTCATAGCTAAGAAGGTAGTGTATACCTGTTCGCGGACGACACCGATCAGTCCCTTCTCGGCCTCATGGCTAAGAAGGTAGTGTATACCAGTTCGGGGACGAAACCGGTAAGTCCCATCTCGGCCTCATGGCTAAGAAGGTAGTGTATACCTGTTCGCGGACGACACCGATCAGTCCCATCTCGGCCTCATGGCTAAGAAGGTAGTGTATACCAGTTCGGGGACGAAACCGGTGAGTCCCATCTCGGCCTCATGGCTAAGAAGGTAGTGTATACCAGTTCGGGGACGAAACCGGTGAGTCCCATCTCGGCCTCATGGCTAAGAAGGTAGTGTATACCTGTTCGCGGACGACACCGATCAGTCCCATCTCGGCCACATGGCTAAGAAGGTAGTGTATACCAGTTCGGGGACGAAACCGGTGAGTCCCATCTCGGCCTCATGGCTAAGAAGGTAGTGTATACCTGTTCGGGGACTACACCGATCAGTACCATCTCGGCCTCATGGCTAAGAAGGTAGTGTATACCAGTTCGCGGTCGACACCAATCAGTCCCATCTCGGCCTCATGACTAAGAAGGTAGTGTATACCAGTTCGGGGACGAAACCGGTGAGTCCCATCTCGGCCTCATGGCTAAGAAGGTAGTGTATACCTGTTCGCGGACAACACCGATCAGTCCCATCTCGGCCTCATGGCTAAGAAGGTAGTGTATACCAGTTCCGGACGACACCGGTGAGTCCCATCTCGGCCTCATGGCTAAGAAGGTAGTGTATACCTGTTCGCGGACGACACCGATCAGTCCCATCTCGGCCTCATGGCTAAGGAGGTAGTGTATACCAGTTCGGGGACGAAACCGGTGAGTCCCACCTCGGCCTCATAGCTAAGAAGGTAGTGTATACCTGTTCGGGGACGAAACCGGTGAGTCCCATCTCGGCCTCATGGCTAAGAAGGTAGTGTATACCTGTTCGGGGACTACACCGATCAGTACCATCTCGGCCTCATGGCTAAGAAGGTAGTGTATACCAGTTCGCGGTCGACACCAATCAGTCCCATCTCGGCCTCATGACTAAGAAGGTAGTGTATACCAGTTCGGGGACGAAACCGGTGAGTCCCATCTCGGCCTCATGGCTAAGAAGGTAGTGTATACCTGTTCGCGGACAACACCGATCAGTCCCATCTCGGCCTCATGGCTAAGAAGGTAGTGTATACCAGTTCCGGACGACACCGGTGAGTCCCATCTCGGCCTCATGGCTAAGAAGGTAGTGTATACCTGTTCGCGGACGACACCGATCAGTCCCATCTCGGCCTCATGGCTAAGGAGGTAGTGTATACCAGTTCGGGGACGAAACCGGTGAGTCCCACCTCGGCCTCATAGCTAAGAAGGTAGTGCATACCTGTTCGCGGACGACACCGATCAGTCCCTTCTCGGCCTCATGGCTAAGAAGGTAGTGTATACCAGTTCGGGGACGAAACCGGTAAGTCCCATCTCGGCCTCATGGCTAAGAAGGTAGTGTATACCTGTTCGCGGACGACACCGATCAGTCCCATCTCGGCCTCATGGCTAAGAAGGTAGTGTATACCAGTTCGGGGACGAAACCGGTGAGTCCCATCTCGGCCTCATGGCTAAGAAGGTAGTGTATACCAGTTCGGGGACGAAACCGGTGAGTCCCATCTCGGCCTCATGGCTAAGAAGGTAGTGTATACCTGTTCGCGGACGACACCGATCAGTCCCATCTCGGCCACATGGCTAAGAAGGTAGTGTATACCAGTTCGGGGACGAAACCGGTGAGTCCCATCTCGGCCTCATGGCTAAGAAGGTAGTGTATACCTGTTCGGGGACTACACCGATCAGTACCATCTCGGCCTCATGGCTAAGAAGGTAGTGTATACCAGTTCGCGGTCGACACCAATCAGTCCCATCTCGGCCTCATGACTAAGAAGGTAGTGTATACCAGTTCGGGGACGAAACCGGTGAGTCCCATCTCGGCCTCATGGCTAAGAAGGTAGTGTATACCTGTTCGCGGACAACACCGATCAGTCCCATCTCGGCCTCATGGCTAAGAAGGTAGTGTATACCAGTTCCGGACGACACCGGTGAGTCCCATCTCGGCCTCATGGCTAAGAAGGTAGTGTATACCTGTTCGCGGACGACACCGATCAGTCCCATCTCGGCCTCATGGCTAAGAAGGTAGTGTATACCAGTTCCGGACGAAACCGGTGAGTCCAACCTCGGCCTCATGGCTCAGAAGGTAGTGTATACCTGTTCGCGGACGACACCGATCAGTCCCATCTCGGCCTCATGGCTAAGAAGGTAGTGTATACCAGTTCGGGGACGAAACCGGTGAGTCCCATCTCGGCCTCATGGCTAAGAAGGTAGTGTATACCTGTTAGCGGACGACACCGATCAGTCCCATCTCGGCCTCATGGCTAAGAAGGTAGTGTATACCAGTTCCGGACGACACCGGTAAGTCCCTTCTCGGCCACATGGCTAAGAAGGTAGTGTATACCAGTTCGGGGACGAAACCGGTGAGTCCCATCTCGGCCTCATGGCTAAGAAGGTAGTGTATACCTGTTCGCGGACGACACCGATCAGTCCCATCTCGGCCTCATGGCTAAGAAGGTAGTGTATACCAGTTCCGGAAGAAACCGGTGAGTCCAATCTCGGCCTCATGGCTAAGAAGGTAGTGTATACCTGTTCGCGGACGACACCGATCAGTTCCATCTCGGCCTCATGGCTAAGAAGGTAGTGTATACCAGTTCCGGACGACACCGGTAAGTCCCTTCTCGGCCTCATGGCTAAGAAGGTAGTGTATACCAGTTCGGGGACGAAACCGGTGAGTCCCATCTCGGCCTCATGGCTAAGAAGGTAGTGTATACCTGTTCGCGGACGACACCGATCAGTCCCATCTCGGCCTCATGGCTAAGGAGGTAGTGTATACCAGTTCCGGACGACACCGGTGAGTCCCATCTCGGCCTCATGGCTAAGAAGGTAGTGTATACCAGTTCGGGGACGAAACCGGTGTCCCATCCCGGCCTCATGGCTAAGAAGGTAGTGTATACCTGTTCGGGGACGACACCGGTGTGTCTCATCTCGACCTCATGGCTAAGAAGGTAGTGTATAGCAGTTCCGGACGACACCGGTAAGTCCCTTCTCGGCTTCATGGCTAAGAAGGTAGTGTATACCAGTTCGGGGACGAAACCGGTGAGTCCCATCTCGGCCTCATGGCTAAGAAGGTAGTGTATACCTGTTCGCGGACGACACCGATCAGTCCCATCTCGGCCACATCGCTAAGAAGGTAGTGTATACCTGTTCGCGGACAACACCGATCAGTCCCATCTCGGCCTCATGGCTAAGAAGGTAGTGTATACCAGTTCCGGACGACACCGGTGAGTCCCATCTCGGCCTCATGGCTAAGAAGGTAGTGTATACCTGTTCGCGGACGACACCGATCAGTCCCTTCTCGGCCTCATGGCTAAGAAGGTAGTGTATACCAGTTCGGGGACGAAACCGGTGAGTCCCATCTCGGCCTCATGGCTAAGAAGGTAGTGTATACCTGTTCGCGGACGACACCGATCAGTCCCATCTCGGCCACATGGCTAAGAAGGTAGTGTATACCAGTTCGGGGACGAAACCGGTGAGTCCCATCTCGGCCTCATGGCTAAGAAGGTAGTGTATACCTGTTCGGGGACTACACCGATCAGTACCATCTCGGCCTCATGGCTAAGAAGGTAGTGTATACCAGTTCGGGGACGAAACCGGTGAGTCCCATCTCGGCCTCATGGCTAAGAAGGTAGTGTATACCAGTTCGGGGACGAAACCGGTGAGTCCCATCTCGGCCTCATGGCTAAGAAGGTAGTGTATACCTGTTCGCGGACGACACCGATCAGTCCCATCTCGGCCACATGGCTAAGAAGGTAGTGTATACCAGTTCGGGGACGAAACCGGTGAGTCCCATCTCGGCCTCATGGCTAAGAAGGTAGTGTATACCTGTTCGCGGACGACACCGATCAGTCCCATCTCGGCCTCATGGCTAAGGAGGTAGTGTATACCAGTTCCGGACGACACCGGTGAGTCCCATCTCGGCCTCATGGCTAAGAAGGTAGTGTATACCAGTTCGGGGACGAAACCGGTGTCCCATCCCGGCCTCATGGCTAAGAAGGTAGTGTATACCTGTTCGGGGACGACACCGGTGTGTCTCATCTCGACCTCATGGCTAAGAAGGTAGTGTATAGCAGTTCCGGACGACACCGGTAAGTCCCTTCTCGGCTTCATGGCTAAGAAGGTAGTGTATACCAGTTCGGGGACGAAACCGGTGAGTCCCATCTCGGCCTCATGGCTAAGAAGGTAGTGTATACCTGTTCGCGGACGACACCGATCAGTCCCATCTCGGCCACATCGCTAAGAAGGTAGTGTATACCTGTTCGCGGACAACACCGATCAGTCCCATCTCGGCCTCATGGCTAAGAAGGTAGTGTATACCAGTTCCGGACGACACCGGTGAGTCCCATCTCGGCCTCATGGCTAAGAAGGTAGTGTATACCTGTTCGCGGACGACACCGATCAGTCCCTTCTCGGCCTCATGGCTAAGAAGGTAGTGTATACCAGTTCGGGGGCGAAACCGGTGAGTCCCATCTCGGCCTCATGGCTAAGAAGGTAGTGTATACCTGTTCGCGGACGACACCGATCAGTCCCATCTCGGCCTCGTGGCTAAGAAGGTAGTGTATACCAGATCCGGACGACACCGGTAAGTCCCTTCTCGGCCTCATGGCTAAGAAGGTAGTGTATACCAGTTCGGGGACGAAACCGGTGAGTCCCAACTCGGCCTCATGGCTAAGATGGTAGTGTATACCAGTCCCGGGGGCACCGGTAAGTCCCTTCTCGGCCTCATGGCTAAGAAGGTAGTGTATACCAGTTCGGGGACGAAACCGGTGAATCCCATCTTGGCCTCCTGGCTAAGAAGGTAGTGTATACCTGTTCGCGGAAGACACCGATCAGTCCCATCTCGGCCTCATGGCTAAGAAGGTAGTGTATACCAGTTCGGGGACGAAACCGGTGAGTCCCATCTCGGCCTCATGGCTAAGATGGTAGTGTATACCTGTTCGCGGACGACACCGGTAAGTCCCTTCTCGGCCTCATGGCTAAGAAGGTAGTGTATACCTGTTCGCGGACGACACCGATCAGTCCCATCTCGGCCACATGGCTAAGAAGGTAGTGTATACCTGTTCGCGGACAACACCGATCAGTCCCATCTCTGCCTCATGGCTAAGAAGGTAGTGTATACCAGTTCCGGACGACACCGGTGAGTCCCATCTCGGCCTCATGGCTAAGAAGGTAGTGTATACCTTTTCGCGGACGACACCGATCAGTCCCTTCTCGGCCTCATGGCTAAGAAGGTAGTGTATACCAGTTCGGGGACGAAACCGGTGAGTCCCATCTCGGCCTCATGGCTAAGAAGGTAGTGTATACCTGTTCGCGGACGACACCGATCAGTCCCATCTCGGCCTCATGGCTAAGAAGGTAGTGTATACCAGTTCGGGGACGAAACCGGTGAGTCCCACCTCGGCCTCATGGCTAAGAAGGTAGTGTATACCTGATCGCGGACGACACCGATCAGTCCCATCTCGGCCTCATGGCTAAGAAGGTAGTGTATACCTGTTCGCGGACAACACCGATCAGTCCCATCTCTGCCTCATGGCTAAGAAGGTAGTGTATACCAGTTCCGGACGACACCGGTGAGTCCCATCTCGGCCTCATGGCTAAGAAGGTAGTGTATACCTGTTCGCGGACGACACCGATCAGTCCCTTCTCGGCCGCATGGCTAAGAAGGTAGTGTATACCAGTTCGGGGACGAAACCGGTGAGTCCCACCTCGGCCTCATAGCTAAGAAGGTAGTGTATACCTGTTCGCGGACGACACCGATCAGTCCCATCTCGGCCTCATGGCTAAGAAGGTAGTGTATACCAGTTCCGGACGACACCGGTAAGTCCCTTCTCGGCCTCATGGCTAAGGAGGTAGTGTATACCAGTTCGGGGACGAAACCGGTGAGTCCCACCTCGGCCTCATAGCTAAGAAGGTAGTGTATACCTGTTCGCGGACGACACCGATCAGTCCCTTCTCGGCCTCATGGCTAAGAAGGTAGTGTATACCAGTTCGGGGACGAAACCGGTAAGTCCCATCTCGGCCTCATGGCTAAGAAGGTAGTGTATACCTGTTCGCGGACGACACCGATCAGTCCCATCTCGGCCTCATGGCTAAGAAGGTAGTGTATACCAGTTCGGGGACGAAACCGGTGAGTCCCATCTCGGCCTCATGGCTAAGAAGGTAGTGTATACCTGTTCGCGGACGACACCGATCAGTCCCATCTCGGCCACATGGCTAAGAAGGTAGTGTATACCAGTTCGGGGACGAAACCGGTGAGTCCCATCTCGGCCTCATGGCTAAGAAGGTAGTGTATACCTGTTCGCGGACTACACCGATCAGTACCATCTCGGCCTCATGGCTAAGAAGGTAGTGTATACCAGTTCGCGGTCGACACCAATCAGTCCCATCTCGGCCTCATGACTAAGAAGGTAGTGTATACCAGTTCGGGGACGAAACCGGTGAGTCCCATCTCGGCCTCATGGCTAAGAAGGTAGTGTATACCTGTTCGCGGACAACACCGATCAGTCCCATCTCGGCCTCATGGCTAAGAAGGTAGTGTATACCAGTTCCGGACGACACCGGTGAGTCCCATCTCGGCCTCATGGCTAAGAAGGTAGTGTATACCTGTTCGCGGACGACACCGATCAGTCCCATCTCGGCCTCATGGCTAAGAAGGTAGTGTATACCAGTTCCGGACGAAACCGGTGAGTCCAACCTCGGCCTCATGGCTAAGAAGGTAGTGTATACCTGTTCGCGGACGACACCGATCAGTCCCATCTCGGCCTCATGGCTAAGAAGGTAGTGTATACCAGTTCGGGGACGAAACCGGTGAGTCCCATCTCGGCCTCATGGCTAAGAAGGTAGTGTATACCTGTTAGCGGACGACACCGATCAGTCCCATCTCGGCCTCATGGCTAAGAAGGTAGTGTATACCAGTTCCGGACGACACCGGTAAGTCCCTTCTCGGCCACATGGCTAAGAAGGTAGTGTATACCAGTTCGGGGACGAAACCGGTGAGTCCCATCTCGGCCTCATGGCTAAGAAGGTAGTGTATACCTGTTCGCGGACGACACCGATCAGTCCCATCTCGGCCTCATGGCTAAGAAGGTAGTGTATACCAGTTCCGGAAGAAACCGGTGAGTCCAATCTCGGCCTCATGGCTAAGAAGGTAGTGTATACCTGTTCGCGGACGACACCGATCAGTTCCATCTCGGCCTCATGGCTAAGAAGGTAGTGTATACCAGTTCCGGACGACACCGGTAAGTCCCTTCTCGGCCTCATGGCTAAGAAGGTAGTGTATACCAGTTCGGGGACGAAACCGGTGAGTCCCATCTCGGCCTCATGGCTAAGAAGGTAGTGTATACCTGTTCGCGGACGACACCGATCAGTCCCATCTCGGCCTCATGGCTAAGGAGGTAGTGTATACCAGTTCCGGACGACACCGGTGAGTCCCATCTCGGCCTCATGGCTAAGAAGGTAGTGTATACCAGTTCGGGGACGAAACCGGTGTCCCATCTCGGCCTCATGGCTAAGAAGGTAGTGTATACCTGTTCGGGGACGACACCGGTGTGTCTCATCTCGACCTCATGGCTAAGAAGGTAGTGTATAGCAGTTCCGGACGACACCGGTAAGTCCCTTCTCGGCTTCATGGCTAAGAAGGTAGTGTATACCAGTTCGGGGACGAAACCGGTGAGTCCCATCTCGGCCTCATGGCTAAGAAGGTAGTGTATACCTGTTCGCGGACGACACCGATCAGTCCCATCTCGGCCACATCGCTAAGAAGGTAGTGTATACCTGTTCGCGGACAACACCGATCAGTCCCATCTCGGCCTCATGGCTAAGAAGGTAGTGTATACCAGTTCCGGACGACACCGGTGAGTCCCATCTCGGCCTCATGGCTAAGAAGGTAGTGTATACCTGTTCGCGGACGACACCGATCAGTCCCTTCTCGGCCTCATGGCTAAGAAGGTAGTGTATACCAGTTCGGGGGCGAAACCGGTGAGTCCCATCTCGGCCTCATGGCTAAGAAGGTAGTGTATACCTGTTCGCGGACGACACCGATCAGTCCCATCTCGGCCTCGTGGCTAAGAAGGTAGTGTATACCAGATCCGGACGACACCGGTAAGTCCCTTCTCGGCCTCATGGCTAAGAAGGTAGTGTATACCAGTTCGGGGACGAAACCGGTGAGTCCCAACTCGGCCTCATGGCTAAGATGGTAGTGTATACCAGTCCCGGGGGCACCGGTAAGTCCCTTCTCGGCCTCATGGCTAAGAAGGTAGTGTATACCAGTTCGGGGACGAAACCGGTGAATCCCATCTTGGCCTCCTGGCTAAGAAGGTAGTGTATACCTGTTCGCGGAAGACACCGATCAGTCCCATCTCGGCCTCATGGCTAAGAAGGTAGTGTATACCAGTTCGGGGACGAAACCGGTGAGTCCCATCTCGGCCTCATGGCTAAGATGGTAGTGTATACCTGTTCGCGGACGACACCGGTAAGTCCCTTCTCGGCCTCATGGCTAAGAAGGTAGTGTATACCTGTTCGCGGACGACACCGATCAGTCCCATCTCGGCCACATGGCTAAGAAGGTAGTGTATACCTGTTCGCGGACAACACCGATCAGTCCCATCTCTGCCTCATGGCTAAGAAGGTAGTGTATACCAGTTCCGGACGACACCGGTGAGTCCCATCTCGGCCTCATGGCTAAGAAGGTAGTGTATACCTTTTCGCGGACGACACCGATCAGTCCCTTCTCGGCCTCATGGCTAAGAAGGTAGTGTATACCAGTTCGGGGACGAAACCGGTGAGTCCCATCTCGGCCTCATGGCTAAGAAGGTAGTGTATACCTGTTCGCGGACGACACCGATCAGTCCCATCTCGGCCTCATGGCTAAGAAGGTAGTGTATACCAGTTCGGGGACGAAACCGGTGAGTCCCACCTCGGCCTCATGGCTAAGAAGGTAGTGTATACCTGTTCGCGGACGACACCGATCAGTCCCATCTCGGCCTCATGGCTAAGAAGGTAGTGTATACCTGTTCGCGGACAACACCGATCAGTCCCATCTCTGCCTCATGGCTAAGAAGGTAGTGTATACCAGTTCCGGACGACACCGGTGAGTCCCATCTCGGCCTCATGGCTAAGAAGGTAGTGTATACCTGTTCGCGGACGACACCGATCAGTCCCTTCTCGGCCGCATGGCTAAGAAGGTAGTGTATACCAGTTCGGGGACGAAACCGGTGAGTCCCACCTCGGCCTCATAGCTAAGAAGGTAGTGTATACCTGTTCGCGGACGACACCGATCAGTCCCATCTCGGCCTCATGGCTAAGAAGGTAGTGTATACCAGTTCCGGACGACACCGGTAAGTCCCTTCTCGGCCTCATGGCTAAGGAGGTAGTGTATACCAGTTCGGGGACGAAACCGGTGAGTCCCACCTCGGCCTCATAGCTAAGAAGGTAGTGTATACCTGTTCGCGGACGACACCGATCAGTCCCTTCTCGGCCTCATGGCTAAGAAGGTAGTGTATACCAGTTCGGGGACGAAACCGGTGAGTCCCACCTCGGCCTCATGGCTAAGAAGGTAGTGTATACCTGATCGCGGACGACACCGATCAGTCCCATCTCGGCCTCATGGCTAAGAAGGTAGTGTATACCTGTTCGCGGACAACACCGATCAGTCCCATCTCTGCCTCATGGCTAAGAAGGTAGTGTATACCAGTTCCGGACGACACCGGTGAGTCCCATCTCGGCCTCATGGCTAAGAAGGTAGTGTATACCTGTTCGCGGACGACACCGATCAGTCCCTTCTCGGCCGCATGGCTAAGAAGGTAGTGTATACCAGTTCGGGGACGAAACCGGTGAGTCCCACCTCGGCCTCATAGCTAAGAAGGTAGTGTATACCTGTTCGCGGACGACACCGATCAGTCCCATCTCGGCCTCATGGCTAAGAAGGTAGTGTATACCAGTTCCGGACGACACCGGTAAGTCCCTTCTCGGCCTCATGGCTAAGGAGGTAGTGTATACCAGTTCGGGGACGAAACCGGTGAGTCCCACCTCGGCCTCATAGCTAAGAAGGTAGTGTATACCTGTTCGCGGACGACACCGATCAGTCCCTTCTCGGCCTCATGGCTAAGAAGGTAGTGTATACCAGTTCGGGGACGAAACCGGTAAGTCCCATCTCGGCCTCATGGCTAAGAAGGTAGTGTATACCTGTTCGCGGACGACACCGATCAGTCCCATCTCGGCCTCATGGCTAAGAAGGTAGTGTATACCAGTTCGGGGACGAAACCGGTGAGTCCCATCTCGGCCTCATGGCTAAGAAGGTAGTGTATACCTGTTCGCGGACGACACCGATCAGTCCCATCTCGGCCACATGGCTAAGAAGGTAGTGTATACCAGTTCGGGGACGAAACCGGTGAGTCCCATCTCGGCCTCATGGCTAAGAAGGTAGTGTATACCTGTTCGCGGACTACACCGATCAGTACCATCTCGGCCTCATGGCTAAGAAGGTAGTGTATACCAGTTCGCGGTCGACACCAATCAGTCCCATCTCGGCCTCATGACTAAGAAGGTAGTGTATACCAGTTCGGGGACGAAACCGGTGAGTCCCATCTCGGCCTCATGGCTAAGAAGGTAGTGTATACCTGTTCGCGGACAACACCGATCAGTCCCATCTCGGCCTCATGGCTAAGAAGGTAGTGTATACCAGTTCCGGACGACACCGGTGAGTCCCATCTCGGCCTCATGGCTAAGAAGGTAGTGTATACCTGTTCGCGGACGACACCGATCAGTCCCATCTCGGCCTCATGGCTAAGAAGGTAGTGTATACCAGTTCCGGACGAAACCGGTGAGTCCAACCTCGGCCTCATGGCTAAGAAGGTAGTGTATACCTGTTCGCGGACGACACCGATCAGTCCCATCTCGGCCTCATGGCTAAGAAGGTAGTGTATACCAGTTCGGGGACGAAACCGGTGAGTCCCATCTCGGCCTCATGGCTAAGAAGGTAGTGTATACCTGTTAGCGGACGACACCGATCAGTCCCATCTCGGCCTCATGGCTAAGAAGGTAGTGTATACCAGTTCCGGACGACACCGGTAAGTCCCTTCTCGGCCACATGGCTAAGAAGGTAGTGTATACCAGTTCGGGGACGAAACCGGTGAGTCCCATCTCGGCCTCATGGCTAAGAAGGTAGTGTATACCTGTTCGCGGACGACACCGATCAGTCCCATCTCGGCCTCATGGCTAAGAAGGTAGTGTATACCAGTTCCGGAAGAAACCGGTGAGTCCAATCTCGGCCTCATGGCTAAGAAGGTAGTGTATACCTGTTCGCGGACGACACCGATCAGTTCCATCTCGGCCTCATGGCTAAGAAGGTAGTGTATACCAGTTCCGGACGACACCGGTAAGTCCCTTCTCGGCCTCATGGCTAAGAAGGTAGTGTATACCAGTTCGGGGACGAAACCGGTGAGTCCCATCTCGGCCTCATGGCTAAGAAGGTAGTGTATACCTGTTCGCGGACGACACCGATCAGTCCCATCTCGGCCTCATGGCTAAGGAGGTAGTGTATACCAGTTCCGGACGACACCGGTGAGTCCCATCTCGGCCTCATGGCTAAGAAGGTAGTGTATACCAGTTCGGGGACGAAACCGGTGTCCCATCTCGGCCTCATGGCTAAGAAGGTAGTGTATACCTGTTCGGGGACGACACCGGTGTGTCTCATCTCGACCTCATGGCTAAGAAGGTAGTGTATAGCAGTTCCGGACGACACCGGTAAGTCCCTTCTCGGCTTCATGGCTAAGAAGGTAGTGTATACCAGTTCGGGGACGAAACCGGTGAGTCCCATCTCGGCCTCATGGCTAAGAAGGTAGTGTATACCTGTTCGCGGACGACACCGATCAGTCCCATCTCGGCCACATCGCTAAGAAGGTAGTGTATACCTGTTCGCGGACAACACCGATCAGTCCCATCTCGGCCTCATGGCTAAGAAGGTAGTGTATACCAGTTCCGGACGACACCGGTGAGTCCCATCTCGGCCTCATGGCTAAGAAGGTAGTGTATACCTGTTCGCGGACGACACCGATCAGTCCCTTCTCGGCCTCATGGCTAAGAAGGTAGTGTATACCAGTTCGGGGGCGAAACCGGTGAGTCCCATCTCGGCCTCATGGCTAAGAAGGTAGTGTATACCTGTTCGCGGACGACACCGATCAGTCCCATCTCGGCCTCGTGGCTAAGAAGGTAGTGTATACCAGATCCGGACGACACCGGTAAGTCCCTTCTCGGCCTCATGGCTAAGAAGGTAGTGTATACCAGTTCGGGGACGAAACCGGTGAGTCCCAACTCGGCCTCATGGCTAAGATGGTAGTGTATACCAGTCCCGGGGGCACCGGTAAGTCCCTTCTCGGCCTCATGGCTAAGAAGGTAGTGTATACCAGTTCGGGGACGAAACCGGTGAATCCCATCTTGGCCTCCTGGCTAAGAAGGTAGTGTATACCTGTTCGCGGAAGACACCGATCAGTCCCATCTCGGCCTCATGGCTAAGAAGGTAGTGTATACCAGTTCGGGGACGAAACCGGTGAGTCCCATCTCGGCCTCATGGCTAAGATGGTAGTGTATACCTGTTCGCGGACGACACCGGTAAGTCCCTTCTCGGCCTCATGGCTAAGAAGGTAGTGTATACCTGTTCGCGGACGACACCGATCAGTCCCATCTCGGCCACATGGCTAAGAAGGTAGTGTATACCTGTTCGCGGACAACACCGATCAGTCCCACCTCTGCCTCATGGCTAAGAAGGTAGTGTATACCAGTTCCGGACGACACCGGTGAGTCCCATCTCGGCCTCATGGCTAAGAAGGTAGTGTATACCTTTTCGCGGACGACACCGATCAGTCCCTTCTCGGCCTCATGGCTAAGAAGGTAGTGTATACCAGTTCGGGGACGAAACCGGTGAGTCCCATCTCGGCCTCATGGCTAAGAAGGTAGTGTATACCTGTTCGCGGACGACACCGATCAGTCCCATCTCGGCCTCATGGCTAAGAAGGTAGTGTATACCAGTTCGGGGACGAAACCGGTGAGTCCCACCTCGGCCTCATGGCTAAGAAGGTAGTGTATACCTGTTCGCGGACGACACCGATCAGTCCCATCTCGGCCTCATGGCTAAGAAGGTAGTGTATACCTGTTCGCGGACAACACCGATCAGTCCCATCTCTGCCTCATGGCTAAGAAGGTAGTGTATACCAGTTCCGGACGACACCGGTGAGTCCCATCTCGGCCTCATGGCTAAGAAGGTAGTGTATACCTGTTCGCGGACGACACCGATCAGTCCCTTCTCGGCCGCATGGCTAAGAAGGTAGTGTATACCAGTTCGGGGACGAAACCGGTGAGTCCCACCTCGGCCTCATAGCTAAGAAGGTAGTGTATACCTGTTCGCGGACGACACCGATCAGTCCCATCTCGGCCTCATGGCTAAGAAGGTAGTGTATACCAGTTCCGGACGACACCGGTAAGTCCCTTCTCGGCCTCATGGCTAAGGAGGTAGTGTATACCAGTTCGGGGACGAAACCGGTGAGTCCCACCTCGGCCTCATAGCTAAGAAGGTAGTGTATACCTGTTCGCGGACGACACCGATCAGTCCCTTCTCGGCCTCATGGCTAAGAAGGTAGTGTATACCAGTTCGGGGACGAAACCGGTGAGTCCCATCTCGGCCTCATGGCTAAGAAGGTAGTGTATACCTGTTCGCGGACGACACCGATCAGTCCCATCTCGGCCTCATGGCTAAGATGGTAGTGTATACCAGTTCCGGACGACACCGGTGAGCCCCTTCTCGGCCTCATGGCTAAGTAGGTAGTGTATACCAGTTCCGGACGACACCGGTAAGTCCCTTCTCGGCCTCATTGCTAAGAAGGTAGTGTATACCTGTTCGCGGACGACACCGATCAGTCCCATCTCGGCCACATGGCTAAGAAGGTAGTGTATACCAGTTCCGGACGACACCGGTAAGTCCCTTCTCGGCCTCATGGCTAAGAATGTAGTATATACCAGTTCGGGGACGACACCGATCAGTCCCATCTCGGCCTCATGGCTAAGAAGGTAGTGTATACCAGTTCCGGACGACACCGGTAAGTCCCTTCTCGGCCTCGTGGCTAAGAAGGTAGTGTATACCAGTTCGGGGACGAAACCGGTGAGTCCCATCTCGGCCTCATGGCTAAGAAGGTGGTGTATACCTGTTCGCGGACGACACCGATCAGTCCCATCTCGGCCTCATGGCTAAGAAGGTAGTGTATACCAGTTCGGGGACGAAACCGGTGAGTCCCATCTCGGCCTCATGGCTAAGAAGGTAGTGTATACCAGTTCGGGGACGAAACCGGTGAGTCCCATCTCGGCCTCATGGCTAAGAAGGTAGTGTATACCTGTTAGCGGACGACACCGATCAGTCCCATCTCGGCCTCATGGCTAAGAAGGTAGTGTATACCAGTTCCGGACGACACCGGTAAGTCCCTTCTCGGCCACATGGCTAAGAAGGTAGTGTATACCAGTTCGGGGACGAAACCGGTGAGTCCCATCTCGGCCTCATGGCTAAGAAGGTAGTGTATACCTGTTCGCGGACGACACCGATCAGTCCCATCTCGGCCTCATGGCTAAGAAGGTAGTGTATACCAGTTCCGGAAGAAACCGGTGAGTCCAATCTCGGCCTCATGGCTAAGAAGGTAGTGTATACCTGTTCGCGGACGACACCGATCAGTTCCATCTCGGCCTCATGGCTAAGAAGGTAGTGTATACCAGTTCCGGACGACACCGGTAAGTCCCTTCTCGGCCTCATGGCTAAGAAGGTAGTGTATACCAGTTCGGGGACGAAACCGGTGAGTCCCATCTCGGCCTCATGGCTAAGAAGGTAGTGTATACCTGTTCGCGGACGACACCGATCAGTCCCATCTCGGCCTCATGGCTAAGGAGGTAGTGTATACCAGTTCCGGACGACACCGGTGAGTCCCATCTCGGCCTCATGGCTAAGAAGGTAGTGTATACCAGTTCGGGGACGAAACCGGTGTCCCATCTCGGCCTCATGGCTAAGAAGGTAGTGTATACCTGTTCGGGGACGACACCGGTGTGTCTCATCTCGACCTCATGGCTAAGAAGGTAGTGTATAGCAGTTCCGGACGACACCGGTAAGTCCCTTCTCGGCTTCATGGCTAAGAAGGTAGTGTATACCAGTTCGGGGACGAAACCGGTGAGTCCCATCTCGGCCTCATGGCTAAGAAGGTAGTGTATACCTGTTCGCGGACGACACCGATCAGTCCCATCTCGGCCACATCGCTAAGAAGGTAGTGTATACCTGTTCGCGGACAACACCGATCAGTCCCATCTCGGCCTCATGGCTAAGAAGGTAGTGTATACCAGTTCCGGACGACACCGGTGAGTCCCATCTCGGCCTCATGGCTAAGAAGGTAGTGTATACCTGTTCGCGGACGACACCGATCAGTCCCTTCTCGGCCTCATGGCTAAGAAGGTAGTGTATACCAGTTCGGGGGCGAAACCGGTGAGTCCCATCTCGGCCTCATGGCTAAGAAGGTAGTGTATACCTGTTCGCGGACGACACCGATCAGTCCCATCTCGGCCTCGTGGCTAAGAAGGTAGTGTATACCAGATCCGGACGACACCGGTAAGTCCCTTCTCGGCCTCATGGCTAAGAAGGTAGTGTATACCAGTTCGGGGACGAAACCGGTGAGTCCCAACTCGGCCTCATGGCTAAGATGGTAGTGTATACCAGTCCCGGGGGCACCGGTAAGTCCCTTCTCGGCCTCATGGCTAAGAAGGTAGTGTATACCAGTTCGGGGACGAAACCGGTGAATCCCATCTTGGCCTCCTGGCTAAGAAGGTAGTGTATACCTGTTCGCGGAAGACACCGATCAGTCCCATCTCGGCCTCATGGCTAAGAAGGTAGTGTATACCAGTTCGGGGACGAAACCGGTGAGTCCCATCTCGGCCTCATGGCTAAGATGGTAGTGTATACCTGTTCGCGGACGACACCGGTAAGTCCCTTCTCGGCCTCATGGCTAAGAAGGTAGTGTATACCTGTTCGCGGACGACACCGATCAGTCCCATCTCGGCCACATGGCTAAGAAGGTAGTGTATACCTGTTCGCGGACAACACCGATCAGTCCCATCTCTGCCTCATGGCTAAGAAGGTAGTGTATACCAGTTCCGGACGACACCGGTGAGTCCCATCTCGGCCTCATGGCTAAGAAGGTAGTGTATACCTTTTCGCGGACGACACCGATCAGTCCCTTCTCGGCCTCATGGCTAAGAAGGTAGTGTATACCAGTTCGGGGACGAAACCGGTGAGTCCCATCTCGGCCTCATGGCTAAGAAGGTAGTGTATACCTGTTCGCGGACGACACCGATCAGTCCCATCTCGGCCTCATGGCTAAGAAGGTAGTGTATACCAGTTCGGGGACGAAACCGGTGAGTCCCACCTCGGCCTCATGGCTAAGAAGGTAGTGTATACCTGTTCGCGGACGACACCGATCAGTCCCATCTCGGCCTCATGGCTAAGAAGGTAGTGTATACCTGTTCGCGGACAACACCGATCAGTCCCATCTCTGCCTCATGGCTAAGAAGGTAGTGTATACCAGTTCCGGACGACACCGGTGAGTCCCATCTCGGCCTCATGGCTAAGAAGGTAGTGTATACCTGTTCGCGGACGACACCGATCAGTCCCTTCTCGGCCGCATGGCTAAGAAGGTAGTGTATACCAGTTCGGGGACGAAACCGGTGAGTCCCACCTCGGCCTCATAGCTAAGAAGGTAGTGTATACCTGTTCGCGGACGACACCGATCAGTCCCATCTCGGCCTCATGGCTAAGAAGGTAGTGTATACCAGTTCCGGACGACACCGGTAAGTCCCTTCTCGGCCTCATGGCTAAGGAGGTAGTGTATACCAGTTCGGGGACGAAACCGGTGAGTCCCACCTCGGCCTCATAGCTAAGAAGGTAGTGTATACCTGTTCGCGGACGACACCGATCAGTCCCTTCTCGGCCTCATGGCTAAGAAGGTAGTGTATACCAGTTCGGGGACGAAACCGGTGAGTCCCACCTCGGCCTCATGGCTAAGAAGGTAGTGTATACCTGATCGCGGACGACACCGATCAGTCCCATCTCGGCCTCATGGCTAAGAAGGTAGTGTATACCTGTTCGCGGACAACACCGATCAGTCCCATCTCTGCCTCATGGCTAAGAAGGTAGTGTATACCAGTTCCGGACGACACCGGTGAGTCCCATCTCGGCCTCATGGCTAAGAAGGTAGTGTATACCTGTTCGCGGACGACACCGATCAGTCCCTTCTCGGCCGCATGGCTAAGAAGGTAGTGTATACCAGTTCGGGGACGAAACCGGTGAGTCCCACCTCGGCCTCATAGCTAAGAAGGTAGTGTATACCTGTTCGCGGACGACACCGATCAGTCCCATCTCGGCCTCATGGCTAAGAAGGTAGTGTATACCAGTTCCGGACGACACCGGTAAGTCCCTTCTCGGCCTCATGGCTAAGGAGGTAGTGTATACCAGTTCGGGGACGAAACCGGTGAGTCCCACCTCGGCCTCATAGCTAAGAAGGTAGTGTATACCTGTTCGCGGACGACACCGATCAGTCCCTTCTCGGCCTCATGGCTAAGAAGGTAGTGTATACCAGTTCGGGGACGAAACCGGTAAGTCCCATCTCGGCCTCATGGCTAAGAAGGTAGTGTATACCTGTTCGCGGACGACACCGATCAGTCCCATCTCGGCCTCATGGCTAAGAAGGTAGTGTATACCAGTTCGGGGACGAAACCGGTGAGTCCCATCTCGGCCTCATGGCTAAGAAGGTAGTGTATACCTGTTCGCGGACGACACCGATCAGTCCCATCTCGGCCACATGGCTAAGAAGGTAGTGTATACCAGTTCGGGGACGAAACCGGTGAGTCCCATCTCGGCCTCATGGCTAAGAAGGTAGTGTATACCTGTTCGCGGACTACACCGATCAGTACCATCTCGGCCTCATGGCTAAGAAGGTAGTGTATACCAGTTCGCGGTCGACACCAATCAGTCCCATCTCGGCCTCATGACTAAGAAGGTAGTGTATACCAGTTCGGGGACGAAACCGGTGAGTCCCATCTCGGCCTCATGGCTAAGAAGGTAGTGTATACCTGTTCGCGGACAACACCGATCAGTCCCATCTCGGCCTCATGGCTAAGAAGGTAGTGTATACCAGTTCCGGACGACACCGGTGAGTCCCATCTCGGCCTCATGGCTAAGAAGGTAGTGTATACCTGTTCGCGGACGACACCGATCAGTCCCATCTCGGCCTCATGGCTAAGAAGGTAGTGTATACCAGTTCCGGACGAAACCGGTGAGTCCAACCTCGGCCTCATGGCTAAGAAGGTAGTGTATACCTGTTCGCGGACGACACCGATCAGTCCCATCTCGGCCTCATGGCTAAGAAGGTAGTGTATACCAGTTCGGGGACGAAACCGGTGAGTCCCATCTCGGCCTCATGGCTAAGAAGGTAGTGTATACCTGTTAGCGGACGACACCGATCAGTCCCATCTCGGCCTCATGGCTAAGAAGGTAGTGTATACCAGTTCCGGACGACACCGGTAAGTCCCTTCTCGGCCACATGGCTAAGAAGGTAGTGTATACCAGTTCGGGGACGAAACCGGTGAGTCCCATCTCGGCCTCATGGCTAAGAAGGTAGTGTATACCTGTTCGCGGACGACACCGATCAGTCCCATCTCGGCCTCATGGCTAAGAAGGTAGTGTATACCAGTTCCGGAAGAAACCGGTGAGTCCAATCTCGGCCTCATGGCTAAGAAGGTAGTGTATACCTGTTCGCGGACGACACCGATCAGTTCCATCTCGGCCTCATGGCTAAGAAGGTAGTGTATACCAGTTCCGGACGACACCGGTAAGTCCCTTCTCGGCCTCATGGCTAAGAAGGTAGTGTATACCAGTTCGGGGACGAAACCGGTGAGTCCCATCTCGGCCTCATGGCTAAGAAGGTAGTGTATACCTGTTCGCGGACGACACCGATCAGTCCCATCTCGGCCTCATGGCTAAGGAGGTAGTGTATACCAGTTCCGGACGACACCGGTGAGTCCCATCTCGGCCTCATGGCTAAGAAGGTAGTGTATACCAGTTCGGGGACGAAACCGGTGTCCCATCTCGGCCTCATGGCTAAGAAGGTAGTGTATACCTGTTCGGGGACGACACCGGTGTGTCTCATCTCGACCTCATGGCTAAGAAGGTAGTGTATAGCAGTTCCGGACGACACCGGTAAGTCCCTTCTCGGCTTCATGGCTAAGAAGGTAGTGTATACCAGTTCGGGGACGAAACCGGTGAGTCCCATCTCGGCCTCATGGCTAAGAAGGTAGTGTATACCTGTTCGCGGACGACACCGATCAGTCCCATCTCGGCCACATCGCTAAGAAGGTAGTGTATACCTGTTCGCGGACAACACCGATCAGTCCCATCTCGGCCTCATGGCTAAGAAGGTAGTGTATACCAGTTCCGGACGACACCGGTGAGTCCCATCTCGGCCTCATGGCTAAGAAGGTAGTGTATACCTGTTCGCGGACGACACCGATCAGTCCCTTCTCGGCCTCATGGCTAAGAAGGTAGTGTATACCAGTTCGGGGGCGAAACCGGTGAGTCCCATCTCGGCCTCATGGCTAAGAAGGTAGTGTATACCTGTTCGCGGACGACACCGATCAGTCCCATCTCGGCCTCGTGGCTAAGAAGGTAGTGTATACCAGATCCGGACGACACCGGTAAGTCCCTTCTCGGCCTCATGGCTAAGAAGGTAGTGTATACCAGTTCGGGGACGAAACCGGTGAGTCCCAACTCGGCCTCATGGCTAAGATGGTAGTGTATACCAGTCCCGGGGGCACCGGTAAGTCCCTTCTCGGCCTCATGGCTAAGAAGGTAGTGTATACCAGTTCGGGGACGAAACCGGTGAATCCCATCTTGGCCTCCTGGCTAAGAAGGTAGTGTATACCTGTTCGCGGAAGACACCGATCAGTCCCATCTCGGCCTCATGGCTAAGAAGGTAGTGTATACCAGTTCGGGGACGAAACCGGTGAGTCCCATCTCGGCCTCATGGCTAAGATGGTAGTGTATACCTGTTCGCGGACGACACCGGTAAGTCCCTTCTCGGCCTCATGGCTAAGAAGGTAGTGTATACCTGTTCGCGGACGACACCGATCAGTCCCATCTCGGCCACATGGCTAAGAAGGTAGTGTATACCTGTTCGCGGACAACACCGATCAGTCCCACCTCTGCCTCATGGCTAAGAAGGTAGTGTATACCAGTTCCGGACGACACCGGTGAGTCCCATCTCGGCCTCATGGCTAAGAAGGTAGTGTATACCTTTTCGCGGACGACACCGATCAGTCCCTTCTCGGCCTCATGGCTAAGAAGGTAGTGTATACCAGTTCGGGGACGAAACCGGTGAGTCCCATCTCGGCCTCATGGCTAAGAAGGTAGTGTATACCTGTTCGCGGACGACACCGATCAGTCCCATCTCGGCCTCATGGCTAAGAAGGTAGTGTATACCAGTTCGGGGACGAAACCGGTGAGTCCCACCTCGGCCTCATGGCTAAGAAGGTAGTGTATACCTGTTCGCGGACGACACCGATCAGTCCCATCTCGGCCTCATGGCTAAGAAGGTAGTGTATACCTGTTCGCGGACAACACCGATCAGTCCCATCTCTGCCTCATGGCTAAGAAGGTAGTGTATACCAGTTCCGGACGACACCGGTGAGTCCCATCTCGGCCTCATGGCTAAGAAGGTAGTGTATACCTGTTCGCGGACGACACCGATCAGTCCCTTCTCGGCCGCATGGCTAAGAAGGTAGTGTATACCAGTTCGGGGACGAAACCGGTGAGTCCCACCTCGGCCTCATAGCTAAGAAGGTAGTGTATACCTGTTCGCGGACGACACCGATCAGTCCCATCTCGGCCTCATGGCTAAGAAGGTAGTGTATACCAGTTCCGGACGACACCGGTAAGTCCCTTCTCGGCCTCATGGCTAAGGAGGTAGTGTATACCAGTTCGGGGACGAAACCGGTGAGTCCCACCTCGGCCTCATAGCTAAGAAGGTAGTGTATACCTGTTCGCGGACGACACCGATCAGTCCCTTCTCGGCCTCATGGCTAAGAAGGTAGTGTATACCAGTTCGGGGACGAAACCGGTGAGTCCCATCTCGGCCTCATGGCTAAGAAGGTAGTGTATACCTGTTCGCGGACGACACCGATCAGTCCCATCTCGGCCTCATGGCTAAGATGGTAGTGTATACCAGTTCCGGACGACACCGGTGAGCCCCTTCTCGGCCTCATGGCTAAGTAGGTAGTGTATACCAGTTCCGGACGACACCGGTAAGTCCCTTCTCGGCCTCATTGCTAAGAAGGTAGTGTATACCTGTTCGCGGACGACACCGATCAGTCCCATCTCGGCCACATGGCTAAGAAGGTAGTGTATACCAGTTCCGGACGACACCGGTAAGTCCCTTCTCGGCCTCATGGCTAAGAATGTAGTATATACCAGTTCGGGGACGACACCGATCAGTCCCATCTCGGCCTCATGGCTAAGAAGGTAGTGTATACCAGTTCCGGACGACACCGGTAAGTCCCTTCTCGGCCTCGTGGCTAAGAAGGTAGTGTATACCAGTTCGGGGACGAAACCGGTGAGTCCCATCTCGGCCTCATGGCTAAGAAGGTGGTGTATACCTGTTCGCGGACGACACCGATCAGTCCCATCTCGGCCTCATGGCTAAGAAGGTAGTGTATACCAGTTCGGGGACGAAACCGGTGAGTCCCATCTCGGCCTCATGGCTAAGAAGGTAGTGTATACCAGTTCGGGGACGAAACCGGTGAGTCCCATCTCGGCCTCATGGCTAAGAAGGTAGTGTATACCTGTTCGCGGACGACACCGATCAGTCCCATCTCGGCCTCATGGCTAAGAAGGTAGTGTATACCAGTTCCGGACGACACCGGTGAGTCCCATCTCGGCCTCATGGCTAAGAAGGTAGTGTATACCTGTTCGCGGACGACACCGATCAGTCCCTTCTCGACCTCATGGCTAAGAAGGTAGTGTATACCAGTTCGGGGACGAAACCGGTGAGTCCCATCTCGGCCTCATGGCTAAGAAGTTAGTGTATACCTGTTCGCGGACGACACCGATCAGTCCCTTCTCGACCTCATGGCTAAGAAGGTAGTGTATACCAGTTCGGGGACGAAACCGGTGAGTCCCATCTCGGCTTCATGGCTAGGAAGGTAGTGTATACCTGTTCGCGGACGACACCGATCAGTCCCATCTCGGCCACATCGCTAAGAAGGTAGTGTATACCAGTTCCGGACGACACCGGTGAGTCCCATCTCGGCCTCATGGCTAAGAAGGTAGTGTATACCTGTTCGCGGACGACACCGATCAGTCCCTTCTCGGCCTCATGGCTAAGAAGGTAGTGTATACCAGTTCGGGGACGAAACCGGTGAGTCCCACCTCGGCCTCATGGCTAAGAAGGTAGTGTATACCTGTTCGCGGACGACACCCATCAGTCCCATCTCTGCCTCATGGCTAAGAAGGTAGTGTATACCAGTTCCGGACGACACCGGTAAGTCCCTTCTCGGCCTCATGGCTAAGAAGGTAGTATATACCAGTTCGGGGACGACACCGATCAGTCCCATCTCGGCCTCATGGCTAAGAAGGTAGTGTATACCAGTTCCGGACGACACCGGTTTGTCCCTTCTCGGCCTCATGGCTAAGAAGGTAGTGTATACCAGTTCGGGGACGAAACCGGTGAGTCCCATCTCGGCCTCATGGCTAAGAAGGTAGTGTATACCTGTTCGCGGACGGCACCGATCAGTCCCATCTCGGCCTCATGGCTAAGAAGGTAGTGTATACCAGTTCCGGAAGAAACCGGTGAGTCCAATCTCGGCCTCATGGCTAAGAAGGTAGTGTATACCTGTTCGCGGACGACACCGATCAGTTCCATCTCGGCCTCATGGCTAAGAAGGTAGTGTATACCAGTTCCGGACGACACCGGTAAGTCCCTTCTCGGCCTCATGGCTAAGAAGGTAGTGTATACCAGTTCGGGGACGAAACCGGTGAGTCCCATCTCGGCCTCATGGCTAAGAAGGTAGTGTATACCTGTTCGCGGACGACACCGATCAGTCCCATCTCGGCCTCATGGCTAAGGAGGTAGTGTATACCAGTTCCGGACGACACCGGTGAGTCCCATCTCGGCCTCATGGCTAAGAAGGTAGTGTATACCAGTTCGGGGACGAAACCGGTGTCCCATCTCGGCCTCATGGCTAAGAAGGTAGTGTATACCTGTTCGGGGACGACACCGGTGTGTCTCATCTCGACCTCATGGCTAAGAAGGTAGTGTATAGCAGTTCCGGACGACACCGGTAAGTCCCTTCTCGGCTTCATGGCTAAGAAGGTAGTGTATACCAGTTCGGGGACGAAACCGGTGAGTCCCATCTCGGCCTCATGGCTAAGAAGGTAGTGTATACCTGTTCGCGGACGACACCGATCAGTCCCATCTCGGCCACATCGCTAAGAAGGTAGTGTATACCTGTTCGCGGACAACACCGATCAGTCCCATCTCGGCCTCATGGCTAAGAAGGTAGTGTATACCAGTTCCGGACGACACCGGTGAGTCCCATCTCGGCCTCATGGCTAAGAAGGTAGTGTATACCTGTTCGCGGACGACACCGATCAGTCCCTTCTCGGCCTCATGGCTAAGAAGGTAGTGTATACCAGTTCGGGGGCGAAACCGGTGAGTCCCATCTCGGCCTCATGGCTAAGAAGGTAGTGTATACCTGTTCGCGGACGACACCGATCAGTCCCATCTCGGCCTCGTGGCTAAGAAGGTAGTGTATACCAGATCCGGACGACACCGGTAAGTCCCTTCTCGGCCTCATGGCTAAGAAGGTAGTGTATACCAGTTCGGGGACGAAACCGGTGAGTCCCAACTCGGCCTCATGGCTAAGATGGTAGTGTATACCAGTCCCGGGGGCACCGGTAAGTCCCTTCTCGGCCTCATGGCTAAGAAGGTAGTGTATACCAGTTCGGGGACGAAACCGGTGAATCCCATCTTGGCCTCCTGGCTAAGAAGGTAGTGTATACCTGTTCGCGGAAGACACCGATCAGTCCCATCTCGGCCTCATGGCTAAGAAGGTAGTGTATACCAGTTCGGGGACGAAACCGGTGAGTCCCATCTCGGCCTCATGGCTAAGATGGTAGTGTATACCTGTTCGCGGACGACACCGGTAAGTCCCTTCTCGGCCTCATGGCTAAGAAGGTAGTGTATACCTGTTCGCGGACGACACCGATCAGTCCCATCTCGGCCACATGGCTAAGAAGGTAGTGTATACCTGTTCGCGGACAACACCGATCAGTCCCATCTCTGCCTCATGGCTAAGAAGGTAGTGTATACCAGTTCCGGACGACACCGGTGAGTCCCATCTCGGCCTCATGGCTAAGAAGGTAGTGTATACCTGTTCGCGGACGACACCGATCAGTCCCTTCTCGGCCTCATGGCTAAGAAGGTAGTGTATACCAGTTCGGGGACGAAACCGGTGAGTCCCATCTCGGCCTCATGGCTAAGAAGGTAGTGTATACCTGTTCGCGGACGACACCGATCAGTCCCATCTCGGCCTCATGGCTAAGAAGGTAGTGTATACCAGTTCGGGGACGAAACCGGTGAGTCCCACCTCGGCCTCATGGCTAAGAAGGTAGTGTATACCTGTTCGCGGACGACACCGATCAGTCCCATCTCGGCCTCATGGCTAAGAAGGTAGTGTATACCTGTTCGCGGACAACACCGATCAGTCCCATCTCTGCCTCATGGCTAAGAAGGTAGTGTATACCAGTTCCGGACGACACCGTTGAGTCCCATCTCGGCCTCATGGCTAAGAAGGTAGTGTATACCTGTTCGCGGACGACACCGGTAAGTCCCTTCTCGGCCTCATGGCTAAGGAGGTAGTGTATACCAGTTCGGGGACGAAACCGGTGAGTCCCACCTCGGCCTCATAGCTAAGAAGGTAGTGTATACCTGTTCGCGGACGACACCGATCAGTCCCTTCTCGGCCTCATGGCTAAGAAGGTAGTGTATACCAGTTCGGGGACGAAACCGGTGAGTCCCATCTCGGCCTCATGGCTAAGAAGGTAGTGTATACCTGTTCGCGGACGACACCGATCAGTCCCATCTCGGCCTCATGGCTAAGATGGTAGTGTATACCAGTTCCGGACGACACCGGTGAGCCCCTTCTCGGCCTCATGGCTAAGTAGGTAGTGTATACCAGTTCCGGACGACACCGGTAAGTCCCTTCTCGGCCTCATTGCTAAGAAGGTAGTGTATACCTGTTCGCGGACGACACCGATCAGTCCCATCTCGGCCACATGGCTAAGAAGGTAGTGTATACCAGTTCCGGACGACACCGGTATGTCCCTTCTCGGCCTCATGGCTAAGAATGTAGTATATACCAGTTCGGGGACGACACCGATCAGTCCCATCTCGGCCTCATGGCTAAGAAGGTAGTGTATACCAGTTCCGGACGACACCGGTAAGTCCCTTCTCGGCCTCGTGGCTAAGAAGGTAGTGTATACCAGTTCGGGGACGAAACCGGTGAGTCCCATCTCGGCCTCATGGCTAAGAAGGTGGTGTATACCTGTTCGCGGACGACACCGATCAGTCCCATCTCGGCCTCATGGCTAAGAAGGTAGTGTATACCAGTTCGGGGACGAAACCGGTGAGTCCCATCTCGGCCTCATGGCTAAGAAGGTAGTGTATACCTGTTCGCGGACGACACCGATCAGTCCCATCTCGGCCTCATGGCTAAGAAGGTAGTGTATACCAGTTCCGGACGACACCGGTGAGTCCCATCTCGGCCTCATGGCTAAGAAGGTAGTGTATACCTGTTCGCGGACGACACCGATCAGTCCCTTCTCGACCTCATGGCTAAGAAGGTAGTGTATACCAGTTCGGGGACGAAACCGGTGAGTCCCATCTCGGCCTCATGGCTAAGAAGTTAGTGTATACCTGTTCGCGGACGACACCGATCAGTCCCTTCTCGACCTCATGGCTAAGAAGGTAGTGTATACCAGTTCGGGGACGAAACCGGTGAGTCCCATCTCGGCTTCATGGCTAGGAAGGTAGTGTATACCTGTTCGCGGACGACACCGATCAGTCCCATCTCGGCCACATCGCTAAGAAGGTAGTGTATACCAGTTCCGGACGACACCGGTGAGTCCCATCTCGGCCTCATGGCTAAGAAGGTAGTGTATACCTGTTCGCGGACGACACCGATCAGTCCCTTCTCGGCCTCATGGCTAAGAAGGTAGTGTATACCAGTTCGGGGACGAAACCGGTGAGTCCCACCTCGGCCTCATGGCTAAGAAGGTAGTGTATACCTGTTCGCGGACGACACCCATCAGTCCCATCTCTGCCTCATGGCTAAGAAGGTAGTGTATACCAGTTCCGGACGACACCGGTAAGTCCCTTCTCGGCCTCATGGCTAAGAAGGTAGTATATACCAGTTCGGGGACGACACCGATCAGTCCCATCTCGGCCTCATGGCTAAGAAGGTAGTGTATACCAGTTCCGGACGACACCGGTTTGTCCCTTCTCGGCCTCATGGCTAAGAAGGTAGTGTATACCAGTTCGGGGACGAAACCGGTGAGTCCCATCTCGGCCTCATGGCTAAGAAGGTAGTGTATACCTGTTCGCGGACGGCACCGATCAGTCCCATCTCGGCCTCATGGCTAAGAAGGTAGTGTATACCAGTTAGGGGACGAAACCGGTGGGTCCCATCTCGGCCTCATGGCTAAGAAGGTAGTGTATACCTGTTCGCGGACGACACCGATCAGTCCCATCTCGGCCTCATGGCTAAGAAGGTAGTGTATACCTGTTCGCGGACAACACCGATCAGTCCCATCTCGGCCTCATGGCTAAGAAGGTAGTGTATACCAGTTCCGGACGACACCGGTGAGTCCCATCTCGGCCACATCGCTAAGAAGGTAGTGTATACCTGTTCGCGGACAACACCGATCAGTCCCATCTCGGCCTCATGGCTAAGAAGGTAGTGTATACCAGTTCCGGACGACACCGGTGAGTCCCATCTCGGCCTCATGGCTAAGAAGGTAGTGTATACCTGTTCGCGGACGACACCGATCAGTCCCTTCTCGGCCTCATGGCTAAGAAGGTAGTGTATACCAGTTCGGGGGCGAAACCGGTGAGTCCCATCTCGGCCTCATGGCTAAGAAGGTAGTGTATACCTGTTCGCGGACGACACCGATCAGTCCCATCTCGGCCTCGTGGCTAAGAAGGTAGTGTATACCAGATCCGGACGACACCGGTAAGTCCCTTCTCGGCCTCATGGCTAAGAAGGTAGTGTATACCAGTTCGGGGACGAAACCGGTGAGTCCCAACTCGGCCTCATGGCTAAGATGGTAGTGTATACCAGTCCCGGGGGCACCGGTAAGTCCCTTCTCGGCCTCATGGCTAAGAAGGTAGTGTATACCAGTTCGGGGACGAAACCGGTGAATCCCATCTTGGCCTCCTGGCTAAGAAGGTAGTGTATACCTGTTCGCGGAAGACACCGATCAGTCCCATCTCGGCCTCATGGCTAAGAAGGTAGTGTATACCAGTTCGGGGACGAAACCGGTGAGTCCCATCTCGGCCTCATGGCTAAGATGGTAGTGTATACCTGTTCGCGGACGACACCGGTAAGTCCCTTCTCGGCCTCATGGCTAAGAAGGTAGTGTATACCTGTTCGCGGACGACACCGATCAGTCCCATCTCGGCCACATGGCTAAGAAGGTAGTGTATACCTGTTCGCGGACAACACCGATCAGTCCCATCTCTGCCTCATGGCTAAGAAGGTAGTGTATACCAGTTCCGGACGACACCGGTGAGTCCCATCTCGGCCTCATGGCTAAGAAGGTAGTGTATACCTGTTCGCGGACGACACCGATCAGTCCCTTCTCGGCCTCATGGCTAAGAAGGTAGTGTATACCAGTTCGGGGACGAAACCGGTGGGTCCCATCTCGGCCTCATGGCTAAGAAGGTAGTGTATACCTGTTCGCGGACGACACCGATCAGTCCCATCTCGGCCTCATGGCTAAGAAGGTAGTGTATACCTGTTCGCGGACAACACCGATCAGTCCCATCTCGGCCTCATGGCTAAGAAGGTAGTGTATACCAGTTCCGGACGACACCGGTGAGTCCCATCTCGGCCACATCGCTAAGAAGGTAGTGTATACCTGTTCGCGGACAACACCGATCAGTCCCATCTCGGCCTCATGGCTAAGAAGGTAGTGTATACCAGTTCCGGACGACACCGGTGAGTCCCATCTCGGCCTCATGGCTAAGAAGGTAGTGTATACCTGTTCGCGGACGACACCGATCAGTCCCTTCTCGGCCTCATGGCTAAGAAGGTAGTGTATACCAGTTCGGGGGCGAAACCGGTGAGTCCCATCTCGGCCTCATGGCTAAGAAGGTAGTGTATACCTGTTCGCGGACGACACCGATCAGTCCCATCTCGGCCTCGTGGCTAAGAAGGTAGTGTATACCAGATCCGGACGACACCGGTAAGTCCCTTCTCGGCCTCATGGCTAAGAAGGTAGTGTATACCAGTTCGGGGACGAAACCGGTGAGTCCCAACTCGGCCTCATGGCTAAGATGGTAGTGTATACCAGTCCCGGGGGCACCGGTAAGTCCCTTCTCGGCCTCATGGCTAAGAAGGTAGTGTATACCAGTTCGGGGACGAAACCGGTGAATCCCATCTTGGCCTCCTGGCTAAGAAGGTAGTGTATACCTGTTCGCGGAAGACACCGATCAGTCCCATCTCGGCCTCATGGCTAAGAAGGTAGTGTATACCAGTTCGGGGACGAAACCGGTGAGTCCCATCTCGGCCTCATGGCTAAGATGGTAGTGTATACCTGTTCGCGGACGACACCGGTAAGTCCCTTCTCGGCCTCATGGCTAAGAAGGTAGTGTATACCTGTTCGCGGACGACACCGATCAGTCCCATCTCGGCCTCATGGCTAAGAAGGTAGTGTATACCAGTTCCGGACGACACCGGTGAGTCCCATCTCGGCCTCATGGCTAAGAAGGTAGTGTATACCTGTTCGCGGACGACACCGATCAGTCCCATCTCGGCCTCATGGCTAAGAAGGTAGTGTATACCTGTTCGCGGACAACACCGATCAGTCCCATCTCGGCCTCATGGCTAAGAAGGTAGTGTATACCAGTTCCGGACGACACCGGTGAGTCCCATCTCGGCCACATCGCTAAGAAGGTAGTGTATACCTGTTCGCGGACAACACCGATCAGTCCCATCTCGGCCTCATGGCTAAGAAGGTAGTGTATACCAGTTCCGGACGACACCGGTGAGTCCCATCTCGGCCTCATGGCTAAGAAGGTAGTGTATACCTGTTCGCGGACGACACCGATCAGTCCCTTCTCGGCCTCATGGCTAAGAAGGTAGTATATACCAGTTCGGGGGCGAAACCGGTGAGTCCCATCTCGGCCTCATGGCTAAGAAGGTAGTGTATACCTGTTCGCGGACGACACCGATCAGTCCCATCTCGGCCTCGTGGCAAAGAAGGTAGTGTATACCAGATCCGGACGACACCGGTAAGTCCCTTCTCGGCCTCATGGCTAAGAAGGTAGTGTATACCAGTTCGGGGACGAAACCGGTGAGTCCCAACTCGGCCTCATGGCTAAGATGGTAGTGTATACCAGTCCCGGGGGCACCGGTAAGTCCCTTCTCGGCCTCATGGCTAAGAAGGTAGTGTATACCAGTTCGGGGACGAAACCGGTGAATCCCATCTTGGCCTCCTGGCTAAGAAGGTAGTGTATACCTGTTCGCGGAAGACACCGATCAGTCCCATCTCGGCCTCATGGCTAAGAAGGTAGTGTATACCAGTTCGGGGACGAAACCGGTGAGTCCCATCTCGGCCTCATGGCTAAGATGGTAGTGTATACCTGTTCGCGGACGACACCGGTAAGTCCCTTCTCGGCTTCATGGCTAAGAAGGTAGTGTATACCTGTTCGCGGACGACACCGATCAGTCCCATCTCGGCCTCATGGCTAAGAAGGTAGTGTATACCAGTTCCGGACGACACCGGTGAGTCCCATCTCGGCCTCATGGCTAAGAAGGTAGTGTATACCTGTTCGCGGACGACACCGATCAGTCCCATCTCGGCCTCATGGCTAAGAAGGTAGTGTATACCTGTTCGCGGACAACACCGATCAGTCCCATCTCGGCCTCATGGCTAAGAAGGTAGTGTATACCAGTTCCGGACGACACCGGTGAGTCCCATCTCGGCCACATCGCTAAGAAGGTAGTGTATACCTGTTCGCGGACAACACCGATCAGTCCCATCTCGGCCTCATGGCTAAGAAGGTAGTGTATACCAGTTCCGGACGACACCGGTGAGTCCCATCTCGGCCTCATGGCTAAGAAGGTAGTGTATACCTGTTCGCGGACGACACCGATCAGTCCCTTCTCGGCCTCATGGCTAAGAAGGTAGTATATACCAGTTCGGGGGCGAAACCGGTGAGTCCCATCTCGGCCTCATGGCTAAGAAGGTAGTGTATACCTGTTCGCGGACGACACCGATCAGTCCCATCTCGGCCTCGTGGCTAAGAAGGTAGTGTATACCAGATCCGGACGACACCGGTAAGTCCCTTCTCGGCCTCATGGCTAAGAAGGTAGTGTATACCAGTTCGGGGACGAAACCGGTGAGTCCCAACTCGGCCTCATGGCTAAGATGGTAGTGTATACCAGTCCCGGGGGCACCGGTAAGTCCCTTCTCGGCCTCATGGCTAAGAAGGTAGTGTATACCAGTTCGGGGACGAAACCGGTGAATCCCATCTTGGCCTCCTGGCTAAGAAGGTAGTGTATACCTGTCCGCGGAAGACACCGATCAGTCCCATCTCGGCCTCATGGCTAAGAAGGTAGTGTATACCAGTTCGGGGACGAAACCGGTGAGTCCCATCTCGGCCTCATGGCTAAGATGGTAGTGTATACCTGTTCGCGGACGACACCGGTAAGTCCCTTCTCGGCCTCATGGCTAAGAAGGTAGTGTATACCTGTTCGCGGACGACACCGATCAGTCCCATCTCGGCCACATGGCTAAGAAGGTAGTGTATACCTGTTCGCGGACAACACCGATCAGTCCCATCTCTGCCTCATGGCTAAGAAGGTAGTGTATACCAGTTCCGGACGACACCGGTGAGTCCCATCTCGGCCTCATGGCTAAGAAGGTAGTGTATACCTGTTCGCGGACGACACCGATCAGTCCCTTCTCGGCCTCATGGCTAAGAAGGTAGTGTATACCAGTTCGGGGACGAAACCGGTGAGTCCCATCTCGGCCTCATGGCTAAGAAGGTAGTGTATACCTGTTCGCGGACGACACCGATCAGTCCCATCTCGGCCTCATGGCTAAGAAGGTAGTGTATACCTGTTCGCGGACTACACCAATCAGTCCCATCTCGCCCTCATGGCTAAGAAGGTAGTGTATACCAGTTCGGGGACGAAACCGGTGAGTCCCATCTCGGCCTCATGGCTAAGAAGGTAGTGTATACCTGTTCGCGGACAACACCGATCAGTCCTATGTCGGCCTCATGGCTAAGAAGGTAGTGTATACCAGTTCGGGGACGAAACCGGTGAGTCCCATCTCGGCCTCATGGCTAAGAAGGTAGTGTATACCTGTTAGCGGACGACACCGATCAGTCCCATCTCGGCCTCATGGCTAAGAAGGTAGTGTATACCAGTTCCGGACGACACCGGTAAGTCCCTCCTCGGCCACATGGCTAAGAAGGTAGTGTATACCAGTTCGGGGACGAAACCGGTGAGTCCCATCTCGGCCTCATGGCTAAGAATGTAGTATATACCAGTTCGGGGACGACACCGATCAGTCCCATCTCGGCCTCATGGCTAAGAAGGTAGTGTATACCAGTTCCGGACGACACCGGTAAGTCCCTTCTCGGCCTCGTGGCTAAGAAGGTAGTGTATACCAGTTCGGGGACGAAACCGGTGAGTCCCATCTCGGCCTCATGGCTAAGAAGGTGGTGTATACCTGTTCGCGGACGACACCGATCAGTCCCATCTCGGCCTCATGGCTAAGAAGGTAGTGTATACCAGTTCGGGGACGAAACCGGTGAATCCCATCTTGGCCTCCTGGCTAAGAAGGTAGTGTATACCTGTTCGCGGAAGACACCGATCAGTCCCATCTCGGCCTCATGGCTAAGAAGGTAGTGTATACCAGTTCGGGGACGAAACCGGTGAGTCCCATCTCGGCCTCATGGCTAAGATGGTAGTGTATACCTGTTCGCGGACGACACCGGTAAGTCCCTTCTCGGCCTCATGGCTAAGAAGGTAGTGTATACCTGTTCGCGGACGACACCGATCAGTCCCATCTCGGCCACATGGCTAAGAAGGTAGTGTATACCTGTTCGCGGACAACACCGATCAGTCCCATCTCTGCCTCATGGCTAAGAAGGTAGTGTATACCAGTTCCGGACGACACCGGTGAGTCCCATCTCGGCCTCATGGCTAAGAAGGTAGTGTATACCTGTTCGCGGACGACACCGATCAGTCCCTTCTCGGCCTCATGGCTAAGAAGGTAGTGTATACCAGTTCGGGGACGAAACCGGTGAGTCCCATCTCGGCCTCATGGCTAAGAAGGTAGTGTATACCTGTTCGCGGACGACACCGATCAGTCCCATCTCGGCCTCATGGCTAAGAAGGTAGTGTATACCAGTTCGGGGACGAAACCGGTGAGTCCCACCTCGGCCTCATGGCTAAGAAGGTAGTGTATACCTGTTCGCGGACGACACCGATCAGTCCCATCTCGGCCTCATGGCTAAGAAGGTAGTGTATACCTGTTCGCGGACAACACCGATCAGTCCCATCTCTGCCTCATGGCTAAGAAGGTAGTGTATACCAGTTCCGGACGACACCGGTGAGTCCCATCTCGGCCTCATGGCTAAGAAGGTAGTGTATACCTGTTCGCGGACGACACCGATCAGTCCCTTCTCGGCCGCATGGCTAAGAAGGTAGTGTATACCAGTTCGGGGACGAAACCGGTGAGTCCCACCTCGGCCTCATAGCTAAGAAGGTAGTGTATACCTGTTCGCGGACGACACCGATCAGTCCCATCTCGGCCTCATGGCTAAGAAGGTAGTGTATACCAGTTCCGGACGACACCGGTAAGTCCCTTCTCGGCCTCATGGCTAAGGAGGTAGTGTATACCAGTTCGGGGACGAAACCGGTGAGTCCCACCTCGGCCTCATAGCTAAGAAGGTAGTGTATACCTGTTCGCGGACGACACCGATCAGTCCCTTCTCGGCCTCATGGCTAAGAAGGTAGTGTATACCAGTTCGGGGACGAAACCGGTGAGTCCCATCTCGGCCTCATGGCTAAGATGGTAGTGTATACCTGTTCGCGGACGACACCGATCAGTCCCATCTCGGCCTCATGGCTAAGATGGTAGTGTATACCAGTTCCGGACGACACCGGTGAGCCCCTTCTCGGCCTCATGGCTAAGTAGGTAGTGTATACCAGTTCCGGACGACACCGGTAAGTCCCTTCTCGGCCTCATTGCTAAGAAGGTAGTGTATACCTGTTCGCGGACGACACCGATCAGTCCCATCTCGGCCACATGGCTAAGAAGGTAGTGTATACCAGTTCCGGACGACACCGGTAAGTCCCTTCTCGGCCTCATGGCTAAGAATGTAGTATATACCAGTTCGGGGACGACACCGATCAGTCCCATCTCGGCCTCATGGCTAAGAAGGTAGTGTATACCAGTTCCGGACGACACCGGTAAGTCCCTTCTCGGCCTCGTGGCTAAGAAGGTAGTGTATACCAGTTCGGGGACGAAACCGGTGAGTCCCATCTCGGCCTCATGGCTAAGAAGGTGGTGTATACCTGTTCGCGGACGACACCGATCAGTCCCATCTCGGCCTCATGGCTAAGAAGGTAGTGTATACCAGTTCGGGGACGAAACCGGTGAGTCCCATCTCGGCCTCATGGCTAAGAAGGTAGTGTATACCAGTTCGGGGACGAAACCGGTGAGTCCCATCTCGGCCTCATGGCTAAGAAGGTAGTGTATACCTGTTCGCGGACGACACCGATCAGTCCCATCTCGGCCTCATGGCTAAGAAGGTAGTGTATACCAGTTCCGGACGACACCGGTGAGTCCCATCTCGGCCTCATGGCTAAGAAGGTAGTGTATACCTGTTCGCGGACGACACCGATCAGTCCCTTCTCGACCTCATGGCTAAGAAGGTAGTGTATACCAGTTCGGGGACGAAACCGGTGAGTCCCATCTCGGCCTCATGGCTAAGAAGTTAGTGTATACCTGTTCGCGGACGACACCGATCAGTCCCTTCTCGACCTCATGGCTAAGAAGGTAGTGTATACCAGTTCGGGGACGAAACCGGTGAGTCCCATCTCGGCTTCATGGCTAGGAAGGTAGTGTATACCTGTTCGCGGACGACACCGATCAGTCCCATCTCGGCCACATCGCTAAGAAGGTAGTGTATACCAGTTCCGGACGACACCGGTGAGTCCCATCTCGGCCTCATGGCTAAGAAGGTAGTGTATACCTGTTCGCGGACGACACCGATCAGTCCCTTCCCGGCCTCATGGCTAAGAAGGTAGTGTATACCAGTTCGGGGACGAAACCGGTGAGTCCCACCTCGGCCTCATGGCTAAGAAGGTAGTGTATACCTGTTCGCGGACGACACCCATCAGTCCCATCTCTGCCTCATGGCTAAGAAGGTAGTGTATACCAGTTCCGGACGACACCGGTAAGTCCCTTCTCGGCCTCATGGCTAAGAAGGTAGTATATACCAGTTCGGGGACGACACCGATCAGTCCCATCTCGGCCTCATGGCTAAGAAGGTAGTGTATACCAGTTCCGGACGACACCGGTTTGTCCCTTCTCGGCCTCATGGCTAAGAAGGTAGTGTATACCAGTTCGGGGACGAAACCGGTGAGTCCCATCTCGGCCTCATGGCTAAGAAGGTAGTGTATACCTGTTCGCGGACGGCACCGATCAGTCCCATCTCGGCCTCATGGCTAAGAAGGTAGTGTATACCAGTTCGGGGACGAAACCGGTGGGTCCCATCTCGGCCTCATGGCTAAGAAGGTAGTGTATACCTGTTCGCGGACGACACCGATCAGTCCCATCTCGGCCTCATGGCTAAGAAGGTAGTGTATACCTGTTCGCGGACAACACCGATCAGTCCCATCTCGGCCTCATGGCTAAGAAGGTAGTGTATACCAGTTCCGGACGACACCGGTGAGTCCCATCTCGGCCACATCGCTAAGAAGGTAGTGTATACCTGTTCGCGGACAACACCGATCAGTCAAATCTCGGCCTCATGGCTAAGAAGGTAGTGTATACCAGTTCCGGACGACACCGGTGAGTCCCATCTCGGCCTCATGGCTAAGAAGGTAGTGTATACCTGTTCGCGGACGACACCGATCAGTCCCTTCTCGGCCTCATGGCTAAGAAGGTAGTGTATACCAGTTCGGGGGCGAAACCGGTGAGTCCCATCTCGGCCTCATGGCTAAGAAGGTAGTGTATACCTGTTCGCGGACGACACCGATCAGTCCCATCTCGGCCTCGTGGCTAAGAAGGTAGTGTATACCAGATCCGGACGACACCGGTAAGTCCCTTCTCGGCCTCATGGCTAAGAAGGTAGTGTATACCAGTTCGGGGACGAAACCGGTGAGTCCCAACTCGGCCTCATGGCTAAGATGGTAGTGTATACCAGTCCCGGGGGCACCGGTAAGTCCCTTCTCGGCCTCATGGCTAAGAAGGTAGTGTATACCAGTTCGGGGACGAAACCGGTGAATCCCATCTTGGCCTCCTGGCTAAGAAGGTAGTGTATACCTGTTCGCGGAAGACACCGGTAAGTCCCATCTCGGCCTCATGGCTAAGAAGGTAGTGTATACCAGTTCGGGGACGAAACCGGTGAGTCCCATCTCGGCCTCATGGCTAAGATGGTAGTGTATACCTGTTCGCGGACAACACCGATCAGTCCCATCTCTGCCTCATGGCTAAGAAGGTAGTGTATACCAGTTCCGGACGACACCGGTGAGTCCCATCTCGGCCTCATGGCTAAGAAGGTAGTGTATACCTGTTCGCGGACGACACCGATCAGTCCCTTCTCGGCCTCATGGCTAAGAAGGTAGTGTATACCAGTTCGGGGACGAAACCGGTGGGTCCCATCTCGGCCTCATGGCTAAGAAGGTAGTGTATACCTGTTCGCGGACGACACCGATCAGTCCCATCTCGGCCTCATGGCTAAGAAGGTAGTGTATACCTGTTCGCGGACAACACCGATCAGTCCCATCTCGGCCTCATGGCTAAGAAGGTAGTGTATACCAGTTCCGGACGACACCGGTGAGTCCCATCTCGGCCACATCGCTAAGAAGGTAGTGTATACCTGTTCGCGGACAACACCGATCAGTCAAATCTCGGCCTCATGGCTAAGAAGGTAGTGTATACCAGTTCCGGACGACACCGGTGAGTCCCATCTCGGCCTCATGGCTAAGAAGGTAGTGTATACCTGTTCGCGGACGACACCGATCAGTCCCTTCTCGGCCTCATGGCTAAGAAGGTAGTGTATACCAGTTCGGGGGCGAAACCGGTGAGTCCCATCTCGGCCTCATGGCTAAGAAGGTAGTGTATACCTGTTCGCGGACGACACCGATCAGTCCCATCTCGGCCTCGTGGCTAAGAAGGTAGTGTATACCAGATCCGGACGACACCGGTAAGTCCCTTCTCGGCCTCATGGCTAAGAAGGTAGTGTATACCAGTTCGGGGACGAAACCGGTGAGTCCCAACTCGGCCTCATGGCTAAGATGGTAGTGTATACCAGTCCCGGGGGCACCGGTAAGTCCCTTCTCGGCCTCATGGCTAAGAAGGTAGTGTATACCAGTTCGGGGACGAAACCGGTGAATCCCATCTTGGCCTCCTGGCTAAGAAGGTAGTGTATACCTGTTCGCGGAAGACACCGGTAAGTCCCATCTCGGCCTCATGGCTAAGAAGGTAGTGTATACCAGTTCGGGGACGAAACCGGTGAGTCCCATCTCGGCCTCATGGCTAAGATGGTAGTGTATACCTGTTCGCGGACAACACCGATCAGTCCCATCTCTGCCTCATGGCTAAGAAGGTAGTGTATACCAGTTCCGGACGACACCGGTGAGTCCCATCTCGGCCTCATGGCTAAGAAGGTAGTGTATACCTGTTCGCGGACGACACCGATCAGTCCCTTCTCGGCCTCATGGCTAAGAAGGTAGTGTATACCAGTTCGGGGACGAAACCGGTGGGTCCCATCTCGGCCTCATGGCTAAGAAGGTAGTGTATACCTGTTCGCGGACGACACCGATCAGTCCCATCTCGGCCTCATGGCTAAGAAGGTAGTGTATACCTGTTCGCGGACAACACCGATCAGTCCCATCTCGGCCTCATGGCTAAGAAGGTAGTGTATACCAGTTCCGGACGACACCGGTGAGTCCCATCTCGGCCACATCGCTAAGAAGGTAGTGTATACCTGTTCGCGGACAACACCGATCAGTCCCATCTCGGCCTCATGGCTAAGAAGGTAGTGTATACCTGTTCGCGGACGACACCGATCAGTCCCTTCTCGGCCTCATGGCTAAGAAGGTAGTGTATACCAGTTCGGGGGCGAAACCGGTGAGTCCCATCTCGGCCTCATGGCTAAGAAGGTAGTGTATACCTGTTCGCGGACGACACCGATCAGTCCCATCTCGGCCTCGTGGCTAAGAAGGTAGTGTATACCAGATCCGGACGACACCGGTAAGTCCCTTCTCGGCCTCATGGCTAAGAAGGTAGTGTATACCAGTTCGGGGACGAAACCGGTGAGTCCCAACTCGGCCTCATGGCTAAGATGGTAGTGTATACCAGTCCCGGGGGCACCGGTAAGTCCCTTCTCGGCCTCATGGCTAAGAAGGTAGTGTATACCAGTTCGGGGACGAAACCGGTGAATCCCATCTTGGCCTCCTGGCTAAGAAGGTAGTGTATACCTGTTCGCGGAAGACACCGATCAGTCCCATCTCGGCCTCATGGCTAAGAAGGTAGTGTATACCAGTTCGGGGACGAAACCGGTGAGTCCCATCTCGGCCTCATGGCTAAGATGGTAGTGTATACCTGTTCGCGGACGACACCGGTAAGTCCCTTCTCGGCCTCATGGCTAAGAAGGTAGTGTATACCTGTTCGCGGACGACACCGATCAGTCCCATCTCGGCCTCATGGCTAAGAAGGTAGTGTATACCAGTTCCGGACGACACCGGTGAGTCCCATCTCGGCCTCATGGCTAAGAAGGTAGTGTATACCTGTTCGCGGACGACACCGATCAGTCCCATCTCGGCCTCATGGCTAAGAAGGTAGTGTATACCTGTTCGCGGACAACACCGATCAGTCCCATCTCGGCCTCATGGCTAAGAAGGTAGTGTATACCAGTTCCGGACGACACCGGTGAGTCCCATCTCGGCCACATCGCTAAGAAGGTAGTGTATACCTGTTCGCGGACAACACCGATCAGTCCCATCTCGGCCTCATGGCTAAGAAGGTAGTGTATACCAGTTCCGGACGACACCGGTGAGTCCCATCTCGGCCTCATGGCTAAGAAGGTAGTGTATACCTGTTCGCGGACGACACCGATCAGTCCCTTCTCGGCCTCATGGCTAAGAAGGTAGTATATACCAGTTCGGGGGCGAAACCGGTGAGTCCCATCTCGGCCTCATGGCTAAGAAGGTAGTGTATACCTGTTCGCGGACGACACCGATCAGTCCCATCTCGGCCTCGTGGCTAAGAAGGTAGTGTATACCAGATCCGGACGACACCGGTAAGTCCCTTCTCGGCCTCATGGCTAAGAAGGTAGTGTATACCAGTTCGGGGACGAAACCGGTGAGTCCCAACTCGGCCTCATGGCTAAGATGGTAGTGTATACCAGTCCCGGGGGCACCGGTAAGTCCCTTCTCGGCCTCATGGCTAAGAAGGTAGTGTATACCAGTTCGGGGACGAAACCGGTGAATCCCATCTTGGCCTCCTGGCTAAGAAGGTAGTGTATACCTGTTCGCGGAAGACACCGGTAAGTCCCATCTCGGCCTCATGGCTAAGAAGGTAGTGTATACCAGTTCGGGGACGAAACCGGTGAGTCCCATCTCGGCCTCATGGCTAAGATGGTAGTGTATACCTGTTCGCGGACAACACCGATCAGTCCCATCTCTGCCTCATGGCTAAGAAGGTAGTGTATACCAGTTCCGGACGACACCGGTGAGTCCCATCTCGGCCTCATGGCTAAGAAGGTAGTGTATACCTGTTCGCGGACGACACCGATCAGTCCCTTCTCGGCCTCATGGCTAAGAAGGTAGTGTATACCAGTTCGGGGACGAAACCGGTGGGTCCCATCTCGGCCTCATGGCTAAGAAGGTAGTGTATACCTGTTCGCGGACGACACCGATCAGTCCCATCTCGGCCTCATGGCTAAGAAGGTAGTGTATACCTGTTCGCGGACAACACCGATCAGTCCCATCTCGGCCTCATGGCTAAGAAGGTAGTGTATACCAGTTCCGGACGACACCGGTGAGTCCCATCTCGGCCACATCGCTAAGAAGGTAGTGTATACCTGTTCGCGGACAACACCGATCAGTCCCATCTCGGCCTCATGGCTAAGAAGGTAGTGTATACCTGTTCGCGGACGACACCGATCAGTCCCTTCTCGGCCTCATGGCTAAGAAGGTAGTGTATACCAGTTCGGGGGCGAAACCGGTGAGTCCCATCTCGGCCTCATGGCTAAGAAGGTAGTGTATACCTGTTCGCGGACGACACCGATCAGTCCCATCTCGGCCTCGTGGCTAAGAAGGTAGTGTATACCAGATCCGGACGACACCGGTAAGTCCCTTCTCGGCCTCATGGCTAAGAAGGTAGTGTATACCAGTTCGGGGACGAAACCGGTGAGTCCCAACTCGGCCTCATGGCTAAGATGGTAGTGTATACCAGTCCCGGGGGCACCGGTAAGTCCCTTCTCGGCCTCATGGCTAAGAAGGTAGTGTATACCAGTTCGGGGACGAAACCGGTGAATCCCATCTTGGCCTCCTGGCTAAGAAGGTAGTGTATACCTGTTCGCGGAAGACACCGATCAGTCCCATCTCGGCCTCATGGCTAAGAAGGTAGTGTATACCAGTTCGGGGACGAAACCGGTGAGTCCCATCTCGGCCTCATGGCTAAGATGGTAGTGTATACCTGTTCGCGGACGACACCGGTAAGTCCCTTCTCGGCCTCATGGCTAAGAAGGTAGTGTATACCTGTTCGCGGACGACACCGATCAGTCCCATCTCGGCCTCATGGCTAAGAAGGTAGTGTATACCAGTTCCGGACGACACCGGTGAGTCCCATCTCGGCCTCATGGCTAAGAAGGTAGTGTATACCTGTTCGCGGACGACACCGATCAGTCCCATCTCGGCCTCATGGCTAAGAAGGTAGTGTATACCTGTTCGCGGACAACACCGATCAGTCCCATCTCGGCCTCATGGCTAAGAAGGTAGTGTATACCAGTTCCGGACGACACCGGTGAGTCCCATCTCGGCCACATCGCTAAGAAGGTAGTGTATACCTGTTCGCGGACAACACCGATCAGTCCCATCTCGGCCTCATGGCTAAGAAGGTAGTGTATACCAGTTCCGGACGACACCGGTGAGTCCCATCTCGGCCTCATGGCTAAGAAGGTAGTGTATACCTGTTCGCGGACGACACCGATCAGTCCCTTCTCGGCCTCATGGCTAAGAAGGTAGTATATACCAGTTCGGGGGCGAAACCGGTGAGTCCCATCTCGGCCTCATGGCTAAGAAGGTAGTGTATACCTGTTCGCGGACGACACCGATCAGTCCCATCTCGGCCTCGTGGCTAAGAAGGTAGTGTATACCAGATCCGGACGACACCGGTAAGTCCCTTCTCGGCCTCATGGCTAAGAAGGTAGTGTATACCAGTTCGGGGACGAAACCGGTGAGTCCCAACTCGGCCTCATGGCTAAGATGGTAGTGTATACCTGTTCGCGGACGACACCGGTAAGTCCCTTCTCGGCCTCATGGCTAAGAAGGTAGTGTATACCTGTTCGCGGACGACACCGATCAGTCCCATCTCGGCCTCATGGCTAAGAAGGTAGTGTATACCAGTTCCGGACGACACCGGTGAGTCCCATCTCGGCCTCATGGCTAAGAAGGTAGTGTATACCTGTTCGCGGACGACACCGATCAGTCCCATCTCGGCCTCATGGCTAAGAAGGTAGTGTATACCTGTTCGCGGACAACACCGATCAGTCCCATCTCGGCCTCATGGCTAAGAAGGTAGTGTATACCAGTTCCGGACGACACCGGTGAGTCCCATCTCGGCCACATCGCTAAGAAGGTAGTGTATACCTGTTCGCGGACAACACCGATCAGTCCCATCTCGGCCTCATGGCTAAGAAGGTAGTGTATACCAGTTCCGGACGACACCGGTGAGTCCCATCTCGGCCTCATGGCTAAGAAGGTAGTGTATACCTGTTCGCGGACGACACCGATCAGTCCCTTCTCGGCCTCATGGCTAAGAAGGTAGTATATACCAGTTCGGGGGCGAAACCGGTGAGTCCCATCTCGGCCTCATGGCTAAGAAGGTAGTGTATACCTGTTCGCGGACGACACCGATCAGTCCCATCTCGGCCTCGTGGCTAAGAAGGTAGTGTATACCAGATCCGGACGACACCGGTAAGTCCCTTCTCGGCCTCATGGCTAAGAAGGTAGTGTATACCAGTTCGGGGACGAAACCGGTGAGTCCCAACTCGGCCTCATGGCTAAGATGGTAGTGTATACCAGTCCCGGGGGCACCGGTAAGTCCCTTCTCGGCCTCATGGCTAAGAAGGTAGTGTATACCAGTTCGGGGACGAAACCGGTGAATCCCATCTTGGCCTCCTGGCTAAGAAGGTAGTGTATACCTGTTCGCGGAAGACACCGATCAGTCCCATCTCGGCCTCATGGCTAAGAAGGTAGTGTATACCAGTTCGGGGACGAAACCGGTGAGTCCCATCTCGGCCTCATGGCTAAGATGGTAGTGTATACCTGTTCGCGGACGACACCGGTAAGTCCCTTCTCGGCCTCATGGCTAAGAAGGTAGTGTATACCTGTTCGCGGACGACACCGATCAGTCCCATCTCGGCCACATGGCTAAGAAGGTAGTGTATACCTGTTCGCGGACAACACCAATCAGTCCCATCTCTGCCTCATGGCTAAGAAGGTAGTGTATACCAGTTCCGGACGACACCGGTGAGTCCCATCTCGGCCTCATGGCTAAGAAGGTAGTGTATACCTGTTCGCGGACGACACCGATCAGTCCCTTCTCGGCCTCATGGCTAAGAAGGTAGTGTATACCAGTTCGGGGACGAAACCGGTGAGTCCCATCTCGGCCTCATGGCTAAGAAGGTAGTGTATACCTGTTCGCGGACGACACCGATCAGTCCCATCTCGGCCTCATGGCTAAGAAGGTAGTGTATACCTGTTCGCGGACTACACCAATCAGTCCCATCTCGCCCTCATGGCTAAGAAGGTAGTGTATACCAGTTCGGGGACGAAACCGGTGAGTCCCATCTCGGCCTCATGGCTAAGAAGGTAGTGTATACCTGTTCGCGGACAACACCGATCAGTCCTATGTCGGCCTCATGGCTAAGAAGGTAGTGTATACCAGTTCGGGGACGAAACCGGTGAGTCCCATCTCGGCCTCATGGCTAAGAAGGTAGTGTATACCTGTTAGCGGACGACACCGATCAGTCCCATCTCGGCCTCATGGCTAAGAAGGTAGTGTATACCAGTTCCGGACGACACCGGTAAGTCCCTCCTCGGCCACATGGCTAAGAAGGTAGTGTATACCAGTTCGGGGACGAAACCGGTGAGTCCCATCTCGGCCTCATGGCTAAGAAGGTAGTGTATACCTGTTCGCGGACGACACCGATCAGTCCCATCTCGGCCTCATGGCTAAGAAGGTAGTGTATACCAGTTCCGGACGAAACCGGTGAGTCCAATCTCGGCCTCATGGCTAAGAAGGTAGTGTATACCTGTTCGCGGACGACACCGATCAGTCCCATCTCGGCCTCATGGCTAAGAAGGTAGTGTATACCAGTTCCGGACGACACCGGTGAGCCCCTTCTCGGCCTCATGGCTAAGTAGGTAGTGTATACCTGTTCGCGGACGACACCGATCAGTCCCATCTCGGCCTCATGGCTAAGAAGGTAGTGTATACCTGTTCGCGGACAACACCGATCAGTCCCATCTCGGCCTCATGGCTAAGAAGGTAGTGTATACCAGTTCCGGACGACACCGGTGAGTCCCATCTCGGCCTCATGGCTAAGAAGGTAGTGTATACCTGTTAGCGGACGACACCGATCAGTCCCATCTCGGCCTCATGGCTAAGAAGGTAGTGTATACCAGTTCCGGACGACACCGGTAAGTCCCTCCTCGGCCACATGGCTAAGAAGGTAGTGTATACCAGTTCGGGGACGAAACCGGTGAGTCCCATCTCGGCCTCATGGCTAAGAAGGTAGTGTATACCTGTTCGCGGACGACACCGATCAGTCCCATCTCGGCCTCATGGCTAAGAAGGTAGTGTATACCAGTTCCGGAAGAAACCGGTGAGTCCAATCTCGGCCTCATGGCTAAGAAGGTAGTTTATACCTGTTCGCGGACGACACCGATCAGTCCCATCTCGGCCTCATGGCTAAGAAGGTAGTGTATACCAGTTCCGGACGAAACCGGTGAGTCCAATCTCGGCCTCATGGCTAAGAAGGTAGTGTATACCTGTTCGCGGACGACACCGATCAGTCCCATCTCGGCCTCATGGCTAAGAAGGTAGTGTATACCAGTTCCGGACGACACCGGTGAGCCCCTTCTCGGCCTCATGGCTAAGTAGGTAGTGTATACCTGTTCGCGGACGACACCGATCAGTCCCATCTCGGCCTCATGGCTAAGAAGGTAGTGTATACCTGTTCGCGGACAACACCGATCAGTCCCATCTCGGCCTCATGGCTAAGAAGGTAGTGTATACCAGTTCCGGACGACACCGGTGAGTCCCATCTCGGCCTCATGGCTAAGAAGGTAGTGTATACCAGTTCGGGGACGAAACCGGTGAGTCCCATCTCGGCCTCATGGCTAAGAAGGTAGTGTATACCAGTTCCGGACGACACTGGTAAGTCCCTTCTCGGCCTCATGGCTAAGAAGGTAGTGTATACCAGTTCGGGGACGCAACCGGTGAGTCCCATCTCGGCCTCATGGCTAAGAAGGTAGTGAATACCTGTTCGCGGACGACACCGATCAGTTCCATCTCGGCCTCATGGCTAAGAAGGTAGTGTATACCAGTTCCGGACGACACCGGTAAGTCCCTTCTCGGCCTCATGGCTAAGATGGTAGTGTATACCTGTTCGCGGACGACACCGATCAGTCCCATCTCGGCCTCATGGCTAAGAAGGTAGTGTATACCTGTTCGCGGACAACACCGATCAGTCCCATCTCGGCCTCATGGCTAAGAAGGTAGTGTATACCAGTTCCGGACGACACCGGTGAGTCCCATCTCGGCCTCATGGCTAAGAAGGTAGTGTATACCTGTTCGCGGACGACACCGATCAGTCCCTTCTCGGCCTCATGGCTAAGAAGGTAGTATATACCAGTTCGGGGGCGAAACCGGTGAGTCCCATCTCGGCCTCATGGCTAAGAAGGTAGTGTATACCTGTTCGCGGACGACACCGATCAGTCCCATCTCGGCCTCGTGGCTAAGAAGGTAGTGTATACCAGATCCGGACGACACCGGTAAGTCCCTTCTCGGCCTCATGGCTAAGAAGGTAGTGTATACCAGTTCGGGGACGAAACCGGTGAGTCCCAACTCGGCCTCATGGCTAAGATGGTAGTGTATACCTGTTCGCGGACGACACCGGTAAGTCCCTTCTCGGCCTCATGGCTAAGAAGGTAGTGTATACCTGTTCGCGGACGACACCGATCAGTCCCATCTCGGCCTCATGGCTAAGAAGGTAGTGTATACCAGTTCCGGACGACACCGGTGAGTCCCATCTCGGCCTCATGGCTAAGAAGGTAGTGTATACCTGTTCGCGGACGACACCGATCAGTCCCATCTCGGCCTCATGGCTAAGAAGGTAGTGTATACCTGTTCGCGGACAACACCGATCAGTCCCATCTCGGCCTCATGGCTAAGAAGGTAGTGTATACCAGTTCCGGACGACACCGGTGAGTCCCATCTCGGCCACATCGCTAAGAAGGTAGTGTATACCTGTTCGCGGACAACACCGATCAGTCCCATCTCGGCCTCATGGCTAAGAAGGTAGTGTATACCAGTTCCGGACGACACCGGTGAGTCCCATCTCGGCCTCATGGCTAAGAAGGTAGTGTATACCTGTTCGCGGACGACACCGATCAGTCCCTTCTCGGCCTCATGGCTAAGAAGGTAGTATATACCAGTTCGGGGGCGAAACCGGTGAGTCCCATCTCGGCCTCATGGCTAAGAAGGTAGTGTATACCTGTTCGCGGACGACACCGATCAGTCCCATCTCGGCCTCGTGGCTAAGAAGGTAGTGTATACCAGATCCGGACGACACCGGTAAGTCCCTTCTCGGCCTCATGGCTAAGAAGGTAGTGTATACCAGTTCGGGGACGAAACCGGTGAGTCCCAACTCGGCCTCATGGCTAAGATGGTAGTGTATACCAGTCCCGGGGGCACCGGTAAGTCCCTTCTCGGCCTCATGGCTAAGAAGGTAGTGTATACCAGTTCGGGGACGAAACCGGTGAATCCCATCTTGGCCTCCTGGCTAAGAAGGTAGTGTATACCTGTTCGCGGAAGACACCGATCAGTCCCATCTCGGCCTCATGGCTAAGAAGGTAGTGTATACCAGTTCGGGGACGAAACCGGTGAGTCCCATCTCGGCCTCATGGCTAAGATGGTAGTGTATACCTGTTCGCGGACGACACCGGTAAGTCCCTTCTCGGCCTCATGGCTAAGAAGGTAGTGTATACCTGTTCGCGGACGACACCGATCAGTCCCATCTCGGCCACATGGCTAAGAAGGTAGTGTATACCTGTTCGCGGACAACACCAATCAGTCCCATCTCTGCCTCATGGCTAAGAAGGTAGTGTATACCAGTTCCGGACGACACCGGTGAGTCCCATCTCGGCCTCATGGCTAAGAAGGTAGTGTATACCTGTTCGCGGACGACACCGATCAGTCCCTTCTCGGCCTCATGGCTAAGAAGGTAGTGTATACCAGTTCGGGGACGAAACCGGTGAGTCCCATCTCGGCCTCATGGCTAAGAAGGTAGTGTATACCTGTTCGCGGACGACACCGATCAGTCCCATCTCGGCCTCATGGCTAAGAAGGTAGTGTATACCTGTTCGCGGACTACACCAATCAGTCCCATCTCGCCCTCATGGCTAAGAAGGTAGTGTATACCAGTTCGGGGACGAAACCGGTGAGTCCCATCTCGGCCTCATGGCTAAGAAGGTAGTGTATACCTGTTCGCGGACAACACCGATCAGTCCTATGTCGGCCTCATGGCTAAGAAGGTAGTGTATACCAGTTCGGGGACGAAACCGGTGAGTCCCATCTCGGCCTCATGGCTAAGAAGGTAGTGTATACCTGTTAGCGGACGACACCGATCAGTCCCATCTCGGCCTCATGGCTAAGAAGGTAGTGTATACCAGTTCCGGACGACACCGGTAAGTCCCTCCTCGGCCACATGGCTAAGAAGGTAGTGTATACCAGTTCGGGGACGAAACCGGTGAGTCCCATCTCGGCCTCATGGCTAAGAAGGTAGTGTATACCTGTTCGCGGACGACACCGATCAGTCCCATCTCGGCCTCATGGCTAAGAAGGTAGTGTATACCAGTTCCGGACGAAACCGGTGAGTCCAATCTCGGCCTCATGGCTAAGAAGGTAGTGTATACCTGTTCGCGGACGACACCGATCAGTCCCATCTCGGCCTCATGGCTAAGAAGGTAGTGTATACCAGTTCCGGACGACACCGGTGAGCCCCTTCTCGGCCTCATGGCTAAGTAGGTAGTGTATACCTGTTCGCGGACGACACCGATCAGTCCCATCTCGGCCTCATGGCTAAGAAGGTAGTGTATACCTGTTCGCGGACAACACCGATCAGTCCCATCTCGGCCTCATGGCTAAGAAGGTAGTGTATACCAGTTCCGGACGACACCGGTGAGTCCCATCTCGGCCTCATGGCTAAGAAGGTAGTGTATACCTGTTAGCGGACGACACCGATCAGTCCCATCTCGGCCTCATGGCTAAGAAGGTAGTGTATACCAGTTCCGGACGACACCGGTAAGTCCCTCCTCGGCCACATGGCTAAGAAGGTAGTGTATACCAGTTCGGGGACGAAACCGGTGAGTCCCATCTCGGCCTCATGGCTAAGAAGGTAGTGTATACCTGTTCGCGGACGACACCGATCAGTCCCATCTCGGCCTCATGGCTAAGAAGGTAGTGTATACCAGTTCCGGAAGAAACCGGTGAGTCCAATCTCGGCCTCATGGCTAAGAAGGTAGTTTATACCTGTTCGCGGACGACACCGATCAGTCCCATCTCGGCCTCATGGCTAAGAAGGTAGTGTATACCAGTTCCGGACGAAACCGGTGAGTCCAATCTCGGCCTCATGGCTAAGAAGGTAGTGTATACCTGTTCGCGGACGACACCGATCAGTCCCATCTCGGCCTCATGGCTAAGAAGGTAGTGTATACCAGTTCCGGACGACACCGGTGAGCCCCTTCTCGGCCTCATGGCTAAGTAGGTAGTGTATACCTGTTCGCGGACGACACCGATCAGTCCCATCTCGGCCTCATGGCTAAGAAGGTAGTGTATACCTGTTCGCGGACAACACCGATCAGTCCCATCTCGGCCTCATGGCTAAGAAGGTAGTGTATACCAGTTCCGGACGACACCGGTGAGTCCCATCTCGGCCTCATGGCTAAGAAGGTAGTGTATACCAGTTCGGGGACGAAACCGGTGAGTCCCATCTCGGCCTCATGGCTAAGAAGGTAGTGTATACCAGTTCCGGACGACACTGGTAAGTCCCTTCTCGGCCTCATGGCTAAGAAGGTAGTGTATACCAGTTCGGGGACGCAACCGGTGAGTCCCATCTCGGCCTCATGGCTAAGAAGGTAGTGAATACCTGTTCGCGGACGACACCGATCAGTTCCATCTCGGCCTCATGGCTAAGAAGGTAGTGTATACCAGTTCCGGACGACACCGGTAAGTCCCTTCTCGGCCTCATGGCTAAGATGGTAGTGTATACCTGTTCGCGGACGACACCGATCAGTCCCATCTCGGCCTCATGGCTAAGAAGGTAGTGTATTCCAGTTCCGGACGACACCGGTAAGTCCCTTCTCGGCCTCATGGCTAAGAAGGTAGTGTATACCAGTTCGGGGACGAAACCGGTGAGTCCCATCTCGGCCTCATGGCTAAGAAGGTAGTGTATACCTGTTCGCGGACGACACCGATCAGTCCCATCTCGGCCTCATGGCTAAGAAGGTAGTGTATACCAGTTCCGGACGACACCGGTGAGTCCCACCTCGGCCTCATGGCTACGAAGGTAGTGTATACCAGTTCGGGGACGAAACCGGTGAGTCCCATCTCGGCCTCATGGCTAAGAAGGTAGTGTATACCTGTTCGGGGACGACACCGGTGTGTCTCATCTCGACCTCATGGCTAAGAAGGTAGTGTATAGCAGTTCCGGACGACACCGATCAGTCCCATCTCGGCCTCATGGCTAAGAAGGTAGTGTATACCAGTTCCGGACGAAACCGGTGAGTCCAATCTCGGCCTCATGGCTAAGAAGGTAGTGTATACCTGTTCGCGGACGACACCGATCAGTCCCATCTCGGCCTCATGGCTAAGAAGGTAGTGTATACCTGTTCGCGGACGACACCGATCAGTCCCATCTCGGCCTCATGGCTAAGAAGGTAGTGTATACCAGTTCGTGGACGAAACCGGTGAGTCCCATCTGAGCCTCATGGCTAAGAAGGTAGTGTATACCTGTTCGCGGACAACACCGATCAGTCCCATCTCGGCCTCATGGCTAAGAAGGTAGTGTATACCAGTTCGGGGACGAAACCGGTGAGTCCCATCTCGGCCTCATGGCTAAGATGGTAGTGTATACCTGTTCGCGGACGACACCGATCAGTCCTATCTCGGCCTCATGGCTAAGAAGGTAGTGTATACCAGTTCCGGACGACACCGGTAAGTCCCTTCTCGGCCTCATGGCTAAGAAGGTAGTGTATACCAGTTCGGGGACGAAACCGGTGAGTTCCATCTCGGCCTCATGGCTAAGAAGGTAGTGTATACCAGTTCGCGGACGACACCGATCAGTCCCATCTCGGCCTCATGGCTAAGAAGGTAGTGTATACCAGTTCGGGGACGAAACCGGTGAGTCCCATCTCGGCCTCATGGCTAAGAAGGTAGTGTATACCTGTTCGCGGACGACACCGATCAGTCCCATCTCGGCCACATGGCTAAGAAGGTAGTGTATACCAGTTCGGGGACGAAACCGGTGAGTCCCATCTCGGCCTCATGGCTAAGAAGGTAGTGTATACCTGTTCGCGGACTACACCGATCAGTACCATCTCGTCCTCATGGCTAAGAAGGTAGTGTATACCAGTTCGCGGTCGACACCAATCAGTCCCATCTCGGCCTCATGACTAAGAAGGTAGTGTATACCAGTTCGGGGACGAAACCGGTGAGTCCCATCTCGGCCTCATGGCTAAGAAGGTAGTGTATACCTGTTCGCGGACAACACCGATCAGTCCCATCTCGGCCTCATGGCTAAGAAGGTAGTGTATACCAGTTCGGGGACGAAACCGGTGTCCCATCTCGGCCTCATGGCTAAGAAGGTAGTGTATACCTGTTCGGGGACGACACCGGTGTGTCTCATCTCGACCTCATGGCTAAGAAGGTAGTGTATAGCAGTTCCGGACGACACCGGTAAGTCCCTTCTCGGCTTCATGGCTAAGAAGGTAGTGTATACCAGTTCGGGGACGAAACCGGTGAGTCCCATCTCGGCCTCATGGCTAAGGAGGTAGTGTATACCACTTCGGGGACGACACCGGTGAGTCCCATCTCGGCCTCATGGCTAAGAAGGTAGTGTATACCACTTCGGGGACGACACCGGTGAGTCCCATCTCGGCCTCATGGCTAAGAAGGTAGTGTATACCTGTTCGCGGACGACACCGATCTGTCCCATCTCGGCCTCATGGCTAAGAAGGTAGTGTATACCTGTTCGCGGACGACACCGATCAGTCCCATCTCGGCCTCATGGCTAAGAAGGTAGTGTAAACCAGTTCGGGGAAGAAACCGGTGAATCCCATCTCCCTCTTGGCTAAGAAGGTAGTGTATACCAGTTCGCGGACGACACCAATCAGTCCTATCTCGGCCTCCTGACTAAGAAGGTAGTGTATACCAGTTCGGGGACGACACCGGTGAGTCCCATCTCGACCTCATGGCTAAGAAGGTAGTGTATACCAGTTCGCGGACGACACCGACCAGTCCCATCTCGGCCTCATGGCTAAGAAGGTAGTGTATACCAGTTCAGGGACGACACCGGTGTGTCTCATCTCGACCTCATGGCTAAGAAGGTAGTGTATACCTGTTCGCGGACGACACCGATCAGTCCCATCTCGGCCTCATGGCTAAGGAGGTAGTGTATACCAGTTCCGGACGACACCGACCAGTCCCATCTCGGCCTCATGGCTAAGAAGGTAGTGTATACCAGTTCAGAGACGACACCGGTGTGTCTCATCTCGACCTCATTTCTAAGAAGGTAGTGTATACCTGTTCGCAGACGACACCGATCAGTCCCATCTCGGCCTCATGGCTAAGAAGGTAGTGTATACCAGTTCGGGGACGAAACCGGTGAGTCCCATCTCGGCCTCATGGCTAAGAAGGTAGTGTATACCAGTTCCGGACGACACCGGTAAGTCCCTTCTCGGCCTCATGGCTAACAAGGTAGTGTATACCTGTTCGGGGACGACACCGGTGTGTCTCATCTCGACCTCATGGCTAAGAGTGTAGTGTATACCAGTTCGGGGACGACACCGGTAAGTCCCATCTCGGCCTCATGGCTAAGAAGGTAGTGTAAACCTGTTCGCGGACGACACCGGTGAGTCCCATCTCGGCCTCATGGCTAAGAAGGTAGTGTATACCTGTTCGCGGACGACACCGATCAGTCCCATCTCGGCCTCATGGCTAAGAAGGTAGTGTATACAAGTTCGGGGACGAAACCGGTGAGTCCCATCTCCCTCTTGGCTAAGAAGGTAGTGTATACCAGTTCGCGGACGACACCAATCAGTCCCATCTCGGCCTCATGGCTAAGAAGGTAGTGTATACCAGTTCGCGGACGACACCGACCAGTCCCATCTCGACCTCATGGCTAAGAAGGTAGTGTATACCAGTTCGCGGACGACACCGACCAGTCCCATCTCGGCCTCATGGCTAAGAAGGTAGTGTATACCAGTTCAGGGACGACACCGGTGTGTCTCATCTCGACCTCATGGCTAAGAAGGTAGTGTATACCAGTTCGGGGACGACACCGGTGAGTCCCATCTCGGCCTCATGGCTAAGAAGGTAGTGTATACCTGTTCGCGGACGACACCGATCAGTCCCATCTCGGCCTCATGGCTAAGAAGGTAGTGTATACCAGTTCCGGACGACACCGATCAGTCCCATCTCGGCGTCATGGCTAAGAAGGTAGTGTATACCAGTTCCGGACGACACCGGTGAGTCCCATCTCGGCCTCATGGCTAAGAAGGTAGTGTATACCAGTTCCGGACGAAACCGGTGAGTCCAATCTCGGCCTCATGGCTAAGAAGGTAGTGTATACCTGTTCGCGGACGACACCGATCAGTCCCATCTCGGCCTCATGGCTAAGAAGGTAGTGTATACCAGTTCCGGACGACACCGGTGAGTCCCATCTCGGCCTCATGGCTAAGAAGGTAGTGTATACCTGTTCGCGGACGACACCGATCAGTCCCATCTCGGCCTCATGGCTAAGAAGGTAGTGTATACCAGTTCGGGGACGAAACCGGTGAGTCCCATCTCGGCCTCATGGCTAAGAAGGTAGTGTATACCTGTGCGCGGACGACACCGATCAGTCCTATCTCGGCCTCATGGCTAAGAAGGTAGTGTATACCAGTTCGGGGACGAAACCGGTGAGTTCTATCTCGGCCTCATGGCTAAGAAGGTAGTGTATACCAGTTCGCGGACGACACCGATCAGTCCCATCTCGGCCTCATGGCTAAGAAGGTAGTGTATACCAGTTCGGGGACGAAACCGGTGAGTCCCATCTCGGCCTCATGGCTAAGAAGGTAGTGTATACCTGTTCGCGGACGACACCGATCAGTCCCATCTCGGCCACATGGCTAAGAAGGTAGTGTATACCAGTTCGGGGACGAAACCGGTGAGTCCCATCTCGGCCTCATGGCTAAGAAGGTAGTGTATACCTGTTCGCGGACTACACCGATCAGTACCATCTCGGCCTCATGGCTAAGAAGGTAGTGTATACCAGTTCGCGGTCGACACCAATCAGTCCCATCTCGGCCTCATGACTAAGAAGGTAGTGTATACCAGTTCGGGGACGAAACCGGTGAGTCCCATCTCGGCCTCATGGCTAAGAAGGTAGTGTATACCTGTTCGCGGACAACACCGATCAGTCCCATCTCGGCCTCATGGCTAAGAAGGTAGTGTATACCAGTTCCGGACGACACCGGTGAGTCCCATCTCGGCCTCATGGCTAAGAAGGTAGTGTATACCTGTTCGCGGACGACACCGATCAGTCCCATCTCGGCCTCATGGCTAAGAAGGTAGTGTATACCAGTTCCGGACGAAACCGGTGAGTCCAACCTCGGCCTCATGGCTAAGAAGGTAGTGTATACCTGTTCGCGGACGACACCGATCAGTCCCATCTCGGCCTCATGGCTAAGAAGGTAGTGTATACCAGTTCGGGGACGAAACCGGTGAGTCCCATCTCGGCCTCATGGCTAAGAAGGTAGTGTATACCTGTTAGCGGACGACACCGATCAGTCCCATCTCGGCCTCATGGCTAAGAAGGTAGTGTATACCAGTTCCGGACGACACCGGTAAGTCCCTTCTCGGCCACATGGCTAAGAAGGTAGTGTATACCAGTTCGGGGACGAAACCGGTGAGTCCCATCTCGGCCTCATGGCTAAGAAGGTAGTGTATACCTGTTCGCGGACGACACCCATCAGTCCCATCTCGGCCTCATGGCTAAGAAGGTAGTGTATACCAGTTCCGGAAGAAACCGGTGAGTCCAATCTCGGCCTCATGGCTAAGAAGGTAGTGTATACCTGTTCGCGGACGACACCGGTGAGCCCCTTCTCGGCCTCATGGCTAAGAAGGTAGTGTATACCTGTTCGCGGACGACACCGATCAGTCCCATCTCGGCCTCATGGCTAAGAAGGTAGTGAATACCTGTTCGCGGACGACACCGATCAGTTCCATCTCGGCCTCATGGCTAAGAAGGTAGTGTATACCAGTTCCGGACGACACCGGTAAGTCCCTTCTCGGCCTCATGGCTAAGAAGGTAGTGTATACCAGTTCGGGGACGAAACCGGTGAGTCCCATCTCGGCCTCATGGCTAAGAAGGTAGTGTATACCTGTTCGCGGACGACACCGATCAGTCCCATCTCGGCCTCATGGCTAAGGAGGTAGTGTATACCAGTTCCGGACGACACCGGTGAGTCCCATCTCGGCCTCATGGCTAAGAAGGTAGTGTATACCAGTTCGGGGACGAAACCGGTGTCCCATCTCGGCCTCATGGCTAAGAAGGTAGTGTATACCTGTTCGGGGACGACACCGGTGTGTCTCATCTCGACCTCATGGCTAAGAAGGTAGTGTATAGCAGTTCCGGACGACACCGGTAAGTCCCTTCTCGGCTTCATGGCTAAGAAGGTAGTGTATACCAGTTCGCGGACGAAACCGGTGAGTCCCATCTCGGCCTCATGGCTAAGAAGGTAGTGTATACCTGTTCGCGGACGACACCGATCAGTCCCATCTCGGCCTCATGGCTAAGAAGGTAGTGTATACCTGTTCGCGGACAACACCGATCAGTCCCATCTCGGCCTCATGGCTAAGAAGGTAGTGTATACCAGTTCGGGGACGAAACCGGTGAGTCCCATCTCGGCCTCATGGCTAAGAAGGTAGTGTATACCTGTGCGCGGACGACACCGATCAGTCCTATCTCGGCCTCATGGCTAAGAAGGTAGTGTATACCAGTTCGGGGACGAAACCGGTGAGTTCCATCTCGGCCTCATGGCTAAGAAGGTAGTGTATACCAGTTCGCGGACGACACCGATCAGTCCCATCTCGGCCTCATGGCTAAGAAGGTAGTGTATACCAGTTCGGGGACGAAACCGGTGAGTCCCATCTCGGCCTCATGGCTAAGAAGGTAGTGTATACCTGTTCGCGGACGACACCGATCAGTCCCATCTCGGCCACATGGCTAAGAAGGTAGTGTATACCAGTTCGGGGACGAAACCGGTGAGTCCCATCTCGGCCTCATGGCTAAGAAGGTAGTGTATACCTGTTCGCGGACTACACCGATCAGTACCATCTCGGCCTCATGGCTAAGAAGGTAGTGTATACCAGTTCGCGGTCGACACCAATCAGTCCCATCTCGGCCTCATGACTAAGAAGGTAGTGTATACCAGTTCGGGGACGAAACCGGTGAGTCCCATCTCGGCCTCATGGCTAAGAAGGTAGTGTATACCAGTTCAGGGACGACACCGGTGTGTCTCATCTCGACCTCATGGCTAAGAAGGTAGTGTATACCTGTTCGCGGACGACACCGATCAGTCCCATCTCGGCCTCATGGCTAAGGAGGTAGTGTATACCAGTTCCGGACGACACCGACCAGTCCCATCTCGGCCTCATGGCTAAGAAGGTAGTGTATACCAGTTCAGAGACGACACCGGTGTGTCTCATCTCGACCTCATTTCTAAGAAGGTAGTGTATACCTGTTCGCAGACGACACCGATCAGTCCCATCTCGGCCTCATGGCTAAGAAGGTAGTGTATACCAGTTCGGGGACGAAACCGGTGAGTCCCATCTCGGCCTCATGGCTAAGAAGGTAGTGTATACCAGTTCCGGACGACACCGGTAAGTCCGTTCTCGGCCTCATGGCTAACAAGGTAGTGTATACCTGTTCGGGGACGACACCGGTGTGTCTCATCTCGACCTCATGGCTAAGAGTGTAGTGTATACCAGTTCGGGGACGACACCGGTAAGTCCCATCTCGGCCTCATGGCTAAGAAGGTAGTGTAAACCTGTTCGCGGACGTCACCGGTGAGTCCCATCTCGGCCTCATGGCTAAGAAGGTAGTGTATACCTGTTCGCGGACGACACCGATCAGTCCCATCTCGGCCTCATGGCTAAGAAGGTAGTGTATACAAGTTCGGGGACGAAACCGGTGAGTCCCATCTCCCTCTTGGCTAAGAAGGTAGTGTATACCAGTTCGCGGACGACACCAATCAGTCCCATCTCGGCCTCATGGCTAAGAAGGTAGTGTATACCAGTTCGCGGACGACACCGACCAGTCCCATCTCGACCTCATGGCTAAGAAGGTAGTGTATACCAGTTCGCGGACGACACCGACCAGTCCCATCTCGGCCTCATGGCTAAGAAGGTAGTGTATACCAGTTCAGGGACGACACCGGTGTGTCTCATCTCGACCTCATGGCTAAGAAGGTAGTGTATACCAGTTCGGGGACGAAACCGGTGAGTCCCATCTCGGCCTCATGGCTAAGAAGGTAGTGTATACCTGTGCGCGGACGACACCGATCAGTCCTATCTCGGCCTCATGGCTAAGAAGGTAGTGTATACCAGTTCGGGGACGAAACCGGTGAGTTCCATCTCGGCCTCATGGCTAAGAAGGTAGTGTATACCAGTTCGCGGACGACACCGACCAGTCCCATCTCGGCCTCATGGCTAAGAAGGTAGTGTATACCAGTTCAGGGACGACACCGGTGTGTCTCATCTCGACCTCATGGCTAAGAAGGTAGTGTATACCAGTTCGGGGACGAAACCGGTGAGTCCCATCTCGGCCTCATGGCTAAGAAGGTAGTGTATACCTGTGCGCGGACGACACCGATCAGTCCTATCTCGGCCTCATGGCTAAGAAGGTAGTGTATACCAGTTCGGGGACGAAACCGGTGAGTTCCATCTCGGCCTCATGGCTAAGAAGGTAGTGTATACCAGTTCGCGGACGACACCGATCAGTCCCATCTCGGCCTCATGGCTAAGAAGGTAGTGTATACCAGTTCGGGGACGAAACCGGTGAGTCCCATCTCGGCCTCATGGCTAAGAAGGTAGTGTATACCTGTTCGCGGACAACACCGATCAGTCCCATCTCGGCCTCATGGCTAAGAAGGTAGTGTATACCAGTTCCGGACGACACCGGTGAGTCCCATCTCGGCCTCATGGCTAAGAAGGTAGTGTATACCTGTTCGCGGACGACACCGATCAGTCCCATCTCGGCCTCATGGCTAAGAAGGTAGTGTATACCAGTTCCGGACGAAACCGGTGAGTCCAACCTCGGCCTCATGGCTAAGAAGGTAGTGTATACCTGTTCGCGGACGACACCGATCAGTCCCATCTCGGCCTCATGGCTAAGAAGGTAGTGTATACCAGTTCGGGGACGAAACCGGTGAGTCCCATCTCGGCCTCATGGCTAAGAAGGTAGTGTATACCAGTTCGCGGACGACACCGATCAGTCCCATCTCGGCCTCATGGCTAAGAAGGTAGTGTATACCAGTTCGGGGACGAAACCGGTGAGTCCCATCTCGGCCTCATGGCTAAGAAGGTAGTGTATACCTGTTCGCGGACGACACCGATCAGTCCCATCTCGGCCACATGGCTAAGAAGGTAGTGTATACCAGTTCGGGGACGAAACCGGTGAGTCCCATCTCGGCCTCATGGCTAAGAAGGTAGTGTATACCTGTTCGCGGACTACACCGATCAGTACCATCTCGGCCTCATGGCTAAGAAGGTAGTGTATACCAGTTCGCGGTCGACACCAATCAGTCCCATCTCGGCCTCATGACTAAGAAGGTAGTGTATACCAGTTCGGGGACGAAACCGGTGAGTCCCATCTCGGCCTCATGGCTAAGAAGGTAGTGTATACCTGTTCGCGGACAACACCGATCAGTCCCATCTCGGCCTCATGGCTAAGAAGGTAGTGTATACCAGTTCCGGACGACACCGGTGAGTCCCATCTCGGCCTCATGGCTAAGAAGGTAGTGTATACCTGTTCGCGGACGACACCGATCAGTCCCATCTCGGCCTCATGGCTAAGAAGGTAGTGTATACCAGTTCCGGACGAAACCGGTGAGTCCAACCTCGGCCTCATGGCTAAGAAGGTAGTGTATACCTGTTCGCGGACGACACCGATCAGTCCCATCTCGGCCTCATGGCTAAGAAGGTAGTGTATACCAGTTCGGGGACGAAACCGGTGAGTCCCATCTCGGCCTCATGGCTAAGAAGGTAGTGTATACCTGTTAGCGGACGACACCGATCAGTCCCATCTCGGCCTCATGGCTAAGAAGGTAGTGTATACCAGTTCCGGACGACACCGGTAAGTCCCTTCTCGGCCACATGGCTAAGAAGGTAGTGTATACCAGTTCGGGGACGAAACCGGTGAGTCCCATCTCGGCCTCATGGCTAAGAAGGTAGTGTATACCTGTTCGCGGACGACACCGATCAGTCCCATCTCGGCCTCATGGCTAAGAAGGTAGTGTATACCAGTTCCGGACGACACCGGTGAGTCCCATCTCGGCCTCATGGCTAAGAAGGTAGTGTATACCTGTTCGCGGACGACACCGATCAGTCCCATCTCGGCCTCATGGCTAAGAAGGTAGTATATACCTGTTCGCGGACGACACCGATCAGTCCCATCTCGGCCTCATGGCTAAGAAGGTAGTGAATACCTGTTCGCGGACGACACCGATCAGTTCCATCTCGGCCTCATGGCTAAGAAGGTAGTGTATACCAGTTCCGGACGACACCGGTAAGTCCCTTCTCGGCCTCATGGCTAAGAAAGTAGTGTATACCAGTTCGGGGACGAAACCGGTGAGTCCCATCTCGGCCTCATGGCTAAGAAGGTAGTGTATACCTGTTCGCGGACGACACCGATCAGTCCCATCTCGGCCTCATGGCTAAGGAGGTAGTGTATACCAGTTCCGGACGACACCGGTGAGTCCCATCTCGGCCTCATGGCTAAGAAGGTAGTGTATACCAGTTCGGGGACGAAACCGGTGTCCCATCTCGGCCTCATGGCTAAGAAGGTAGTGTATACCTGTTCGGGGACGACACCGGTGTGTCTCATCTCGACCTCATGGCTAAGAAGGTAGTGTATACCTGTTCGCGGACGACACCGATCAGTCCCATCTCGGCCTCATGGCTAAGGAGGTAGTGTATACCAGTTCCGGACGACACCGGTGAGTCCCATCTCGGCCTCATGGCTAAGAAGGTAGTGTATACCAGTTCGGGGACGAAACCGGTGTCCCATCTCGGCCTCATGGCTAAGAAGGTAGTGTATACCTGTTCGGGGACGACACCGGTGTGTCTCATCTCGACCTCATGGCTAAGAAGGTAGTGTATAGCAGTTCCGGACGACACCGGTAAGTCCCTTCTCGGCTTCATGGCTAAGAAGGTAGTGTATACCAGTTCGGGGACGAAACCGGTGAGTCCCATCTCGGCCTCATGGCTAAGAAGGTAGTGTATACCTGTTCGCGGACGACACCGATCAGTCCCATCTCGGCCTCATGGCTAAGAAGGTAGTGTATACCAGTTCCGGAAGAAACCGGTGAGTCCAATCTCGGCCTCATGGCTAAGAAGGTAGTGTATACCTGTTCGCGGACGACACCGATCAGTCCCATCTCGGCCTCATGGCTAAGAAGGTAGTGTATACCTGTTCGCGGACGACACCGATCAGTCCCATCTCGGCCTCATGGCTAAGAAGGTAGTGAATACCTGTTCGCGGACGACACCGATCAGTTCCATCTCGGCCTCATGGCTAAGAAGGTAGTGTATACCAGTTCCGGACGACACCGGTAAGTCCCTTCTCGGCCTCATGGCTAAGAAGGTAGTGTATACCAGTTCCGGACGACACCGGTAAGTCCCTTCTCGGCCTCATGGCTAAGAAGGTAGTGTATACCAGTTCGGGGACGAAACCGGTGAGTCCCATCTCGGCCTCATGGCTAAGAAGGTAGTGTATACCTGTTCGCGGACTACACCGATCAGTACCATCTCGGCCTCATGGCTAAGAAGGTAGTGTATACCAGTTCGCGGTCGACACCAATCAGTCCCATCTCGGCCTCATGACTAAGAAGGTAGTGTATACCAGTTCGGGGACGAAACCGGTGAGTCCCATCTCGGCCTCATGGCTAAGAAGGTAGTGTATACCAGTTCCGGACGACACCGGTGAGTCCCATCTCGGCCTCATGGCTAAGAAGGTAGTGTATACCTGTTCGCGGACGACACCGATCAGTCCCATCTCGGCCTCATGGCTAAGAAGGTAGTGTATACCAGTTCCGGACGAAACCGGTGAGTCCAACCTCGGCCTCATGGCTAAGAAGGTAGTGTATACCTGTTCGCGGACGACACCGATCAGTCCCATCTCGGCCTCATGGCTAAGAAGGTAGTGTATACCAGTTCGGGGACGAAACCGGTGAGTCCCATCTCGGCCTCATGGCTAAGAAGGTAGTGTATACCTGTTAGCGGACGACACCGATCAGTCCCATCTCGGCCTCATGGCTAAGAAGGTAGTGTATACCAGTTCCGGACGACACCGGTATGTCCCTTCTCGGCCACATGGCTAAGAAGGTAGTGTATACCAGTTCGGGGACGAAACCGGTGAGTCCCATCTCGGCCTCATGGCTAAGAAGGTAGTGTATACCTGTTCGCGGACGACACCGATCAGTCCCATCTCGGCCTCATGGCTAAGAAGGTAGTGTATACCAGTTCCGGAAGAAACCGGTGAGTCCAATCTCGGCCTCATGGCTAAGAAGGTAGTGTATACCTGTTCGCGGACGACACCGATCAGTCCCATCTCGGCCTCATGGCTAAGAAGGTAGTGAATACCTGTTCGCGGACGACACCGATCAGTTCCATCTCGGCCTCATGGCTAAGAAGGTAGTGTATACCAGTTCCGGACGACACCGGTAAGTCCCTTCTCGGCCTCATGGCTAAGAAGGTAGTGTATACCAGTTCGGGGACGAAACCGGTGAGTCCCATCTCGGCCTCATGGCTAAGAAGGTAGTGTATACCTGTTCGCGGACGACACCGATCAGTCCCATCTCGGCCTCATGGCTAAGGAGGTAGTGTATACCAGTTCCGGACGACACCGGTGAGTCCCATCTCGGCCTCATGGCTAAGAAGGTAGTGTATACCAGTTCGGGGACGAAACCGGTGTCCCATCTCGGCCTCATGGCTAAGAAGGTAGTGTATACCTGTTCGGGGACGACACCGGTGTGTCTCATCTCGACCTCATGGCTAAGAAGGTAGTGTATAGCAGTTCCGGACGACACCGGTAAGTCCCTTCTCGGCTTCATGGCTAAGAAGGTAGTGTATACCAGTTCGGGGACGAAACCGGTGAGTCCCATCTCGGCCTCATGGCTAAGAAGGTAGTGTATACCTGTTCGCGGACGACACCGATCAGTCCCATCTCGGCCACATCGCTAAGAAGGTAGTGTATACCTGTTCGCGGACAACACCGATCAGTCCCATCTCGGCCTCATGGCTAAGAAGGTAGTGTATACCAGTTCCGGACGACACCGGTGAGTCCCATCTCGGCCTCATGGCTAAGAAGGTAGTGTATACCTGTTCGCGGACGACACCGATCAGTCCCTTCTCGGCCTCATGGCTAAGAAGGTAGTGTATACCAGTTCGGGGGCGAAACCGGTGAGTCCCATCTCGGCCTCATGGCTAAGAAGGTAGTGTATACCTGTTCGCGGACGACACCGATCAGTCCCATCTCGGCCTCGTGGCTAAGAAGGTAGTGTATACCAGATCCGGACGACACCGGTAAGTCCCTTCTCGGCCTCATGGCTAAGAAGGTAGTGTATACCAGTTCGGGGACGAAACCGGTGAGTCCCAACTCGGCCTCATGGCTAAGATGGTAGTGTATACCAGTCCCGGGGGCACCGGTAAGTCCCTTCTCGGCCTCATGGCTAAGAAGGTAGTGTATACCAGTTCGGGGACGAAACCGGTGAATCCCATCTTGGCCTCCTGGCTAAGAAGGTAGTGTATACCTGTTCGCGGAAGACACCGATCAGTCCCATCTCGGCCTCATGGCTAAGAAGGTAGTGTATACCAGTTCGGGGACGAAACCGGTGAGTCCCATCTCGGCCTCATGGCTAAGATGGTAGTGTATACCTGTTCGCGGACGACACCGGTAAGTCCCTTCTCGGCCTCATGGCTAAGAAGGTAGTGTATACCTGTTCGCGGACGACACCGATCAGTCCCATCTCGGCCACATGGCTAAGAAGGTAGTGTATACCTGTTCGCGGACAACACCGATCAGTCCCATCTCTGCCTCATGGCTAAGAAGGTAGTGTATACCAGTTCCGGACGACACCGGTGAGTCCCATCTCGGCCTCATGGCAAAGAAGGTAGTGTATACCTGTTCGCGGACGACACCGATCAGTCCCTTCTCGGCCTCATGGCTAAGAAGGTAGTGTATACCAGTTCGGGGACGAAACCGGTGAGTCCCATCTCGGCCTCATGGCTAAGAAGGTAGTGTATACCTGTTCGCGGACGACACCGATCAGTCCCATCTCGGCCACATCGCTAAGAAGGTAGTGTATACCTGTTCGCGGACAACACCGATCAGTCCCATCTCGGCCTCATGGCTAAGAAGGTAGTGTATACCAGTTCCGGACGACACCGGTGAGTCCCATCTCGGCCTCATGGCTAAGAAGGTAGTGTATACCTGTTCGCGGACGACACCGATCAGTCCCTTCTCGGCCTCATGGCTAAGAAGGTAGTGTATACCAGTTCGGGGGCGAAACCGGTGAGTCCCATCTCGGCCTCATGGCTAAGAAGGTAGTGTATACCTGTTCGCGGACGACACCGATCAGTCCCATCTCGGCCTCGTGGCTAAGAAGGTAGTGTATACCAGATCCGGACGACACCGGTAAGTCCCTTCTCGGCCTCATGGCTAAGAAGGTAGTGTATACCAGTTCGGGGACGAAACCGGTGAGTCCCAACTCGGCCTCATGGCTAAGATGGTAGTGTATACCAGTCCCGGGGGCACCGGTAAGTCCCTTCTCGGCCTCATGGCTAAGAAGGTAGTGTATACCAGTTCGGGGACGAAACCGGTGAATCCCATCTTGGCCTCCTGGCTAAGAAGGTAGTGTATACCTGTTCGCGGAAGACACCGATCAGTCCCATCTCGGCCTCATGGCTAAGAAGGTAGTGTATACCAGTTCGGGGACGAAACCGGTGAGTCCCATCTCGGCCTCATGGCTAAGATGGTAGTGTATACCTGTTCGCGGACGACACCGGTAAGTCCCTTCTCGGCCTCATGGCTAAGAAGGTAGTGTATACCTGTTCGCGGACGACACCGATCAGTCCCATCTCGGCCACATGGCTAAGAAGGTAGTGTATACCTGTTCGCGGACAACACCGATCAGTCCCATCTCTGCCTCATGGCTAAGAAGGTAGTGTATACCAGTTCCGGACGACACCGGTGAGTCCCATCTCGGCCTCATGGCTAAGAAGGTAGTGTATACCTGTTCGCGGACGACACCGATCAGTCCCTTCTCGGCCTCATGGCTAAGAAGGTAGTGTATACCAGTTCGGGGACGAAACCGGTGAGTCCCATCTCGGCCTCATGGCTAAGAAGGTAGTGTATACCTGTTCGCGGACGACACCGATCAGTCCCATCTCGGCCTCATGGCTAAGAAGGTAGTGTATACCAGTTCGGGGACGAAACCGGTGAGTCCCACCTCGGCCTCATAGCTAAGAAGGTAGTGTATACCTGTTCGCGGACGACACCGATCAGTCCCATCTCGGCCTCATGGCTAAGAAGGTAGTGTATACCAGTTCCGGACGACACCGGTAAGTCCCTTCTCGGCCTCATGGCTAAGGAGGTAGTGTATACCAGTTCGGGGACGAAACCGGTGAGTCCCACCTCGGCCTCATAGCTAAGAAGGTAGTGTATACCTGTTCGCGGACGACACCGATCAGTCCCTTCTCGGCCTCATGGCTAAGAAGGTAGTGTATACCAGTTCGGGGACGAAACCGGTATGTCCCATCTCGGCCTCATGGCTAAGAAGGTAGTGTATACCTGTTCGCGGACGACACCGATCAGTCCCATCTCGGCCTCATTGCTAAGAAGGTAGTGTATACCTGTTCGCGGACGACACCGATCAGTCCCATCTCGGCCACATGGCTAAGAAGGTAGTGTATACCAGTTCCGGACGACACCGGTAAGTCCCTTCTCGGCCTCATGGCTAAGAATGTAGTATATACCAGTTCGGGGACGACACCGATCAGTCCCATCTCGGCCTCATGGCTAAGAAGGTAGTGTATACCAGTTCCGGACGACACCGGTAAGTCCCTTCTCGGCCTCATGGCTAAGAAGGTAGTGTATACCAGTTCGGGGACGAAACCGGTGAGTCCCATCTCGGCCTCATGGCTAAGAAGGTGGTGTATACCTGTTCGCGGACGACACCGATCAGTCCCATCTCTGCCTCATGGCTAAGAAGGTAGTGTATACCAGTTCCGGACGACACCGGTGAGTCCCATCTCGGCCTCATGGCTAAGAAGGTAGTGTATACCTGTTCGCGGACGACACCGATCAGTCCCTTCTCGGCCTCATGGCTAAGAAGGTAGTGTATACCAGTTCGGGGACGAAACCGGTGAGTCCCACCTCGGCCTCATGGCTAAGAAGGTAGTGTATACCTGTTCGCGGACGACACCGATCAGTCCCATCTCGGCCTCATGGCTAAGAAGGTAGTGTATACCAGTTCCGGACGACACCGGTAAGTCCCTTCTCGGCCTCATGGCTAAGAATGTAGTATATACCAGTTCGGGGACGACACCGATCAGTCCCATCTCGGCCTCATGGCTAAGAAGGTAGTGTATACCAGTTCCGGACGACACCGGTAAGTCCCTTCTCGGCCTCATGGCTAAGAAGGTAGTGTATACCAGTTCGGGGACGAAACCGGTGAGTCCCATCTCGGCCTCATGGCTAAGAAGGTAGTGTATACCTGTTCGCGGACAACACCGATCAGTCCCATCTCGGCCTCATGGCTAAGAAGGTAGTGTATACCAGTTCCGGACGACACCGGTGAGTCCCATCTCGGCCTCATGGCTAAGAAGGTAGTGTATACCTGTTCGCGGACGACACCGATCAGTCCCATCTCGGCCTCATGGCTAAGAAGGTAGTGTATACCAGTTCCGGACGAAACCGGTGAGTCCAACCTCGGCCTCATGGCTAAGAAGGTAGTGTATACCTGTTCGCGGACGACACCGATCAGTCCCATCTCGGCCTCATGGCTAAGAAGGTAGTGTATACCAGTTCGGGGACGAAACCGGTGAGTCCCATCTCGGCCTCATGGCTAAGAAGGTAGTGTATACCTGTTAGCGGACGACACCGATCAGTCCCATCTCGGCCTCATGGCTAAGAAGGTAGTGTATACCAGTTCCGGACGACACCGGTATGTCCCTTCTCGGCCACATGGCTAAGAAGGTAGTGTATACCAGTTCGGGGACGAAACCGGTGAGTCCCATCTCGGCCTCATGGCTAAGAAGGTAGTGTATACCTGTTCGCGGACGACACCGATCAGTCCCATCTCGGCCTCATGGCTAAGAAGGTAGTGTATACCAGTTCCGGAAGAAACCGGTGAGTCCAATCTCGGCCTCATGGCTAAGAAGGTAGTGTATACCTGTTCGCGGACGACACCGATCAGTCCCATCTCGGCCTCATGGCTAAGAAGGTAGTGAATACCTGTTCGCGGACGACACCGATCAGTTCCATCTCGGCCTCATGGCTAAGAAGGTAGTGTATACCAGTTCCGGACGACACCGGTAAGTCCCTTCTCGGCCTCATGGCTAAGAAGGTAGTGTATACCAGTTCGGGGACGAAACCGGTGAGTCCCATCTCGGCCTCATGGCTAAGAAGGTAGTGTATACCTGTTCGCGGACGACACCGATCAGTCCCATCTCGGCCTCATGGCTAAGGAGGTAGTGTATACCAGTTCCGGACGACACCGGTGAGTCCCATCTCGGCCTCATGGCTAAGAAGGTAGTGTATACCAGTTCGGGGACGAAACCGGTGTCCCATCTCGGCCTCATGGCTAAGAAGGTAGTGTATACCTGTTCGGGGACGACACCGGTGTGTCTCATCTCGACCTCATGGCTAAGAAGGTAGTGTATAGCAGTTCCGGACGACACCGGTAAGTCCCTTCTCGGCTTCATGGCTAAGAAGGTAGTGTATACCAGTTCGGGGACGAAACCGGTGAGTCCCATCTCGGCCTCATGGCTAAGAAGGTAGTGTATACCTGTTCGCGGACGACACCGATCAGTCCCATCTCGGCCACATCGCTAAGAAGGTAGTGTATACCTGTTCGCGGACAACACCGATCAGTCCCATCTCGGCCTCATGGCTAAGAAGGTAGTGTATACCAGTTCCGGACGACACCGGTGAGTCCCATCTCGGCCTCATGGCTAAGAAGGTAGTGTATACCTGTTCGCGGACGACACCGATCAGTCCCTTCTCGGCCTCATGGCTAAGAAGGTAGTGTATACCAGTTCGGGGGCGAAACCGGTGAGTCCCATCTCGGCCTCATGGCTAAGAAGGTAGTGTATACCTGTTCGCGGACGACACCGATCAGTCCCATCTCGGCCTCGTGGCTAAGAAGGTAGTGTATACCAGATCCGGACGACACCGGTAAGTCCCTTCTCGGCCTCATGGCTAAGAAGGTAGTGTATACCAGTTCGGGGACGAAACCGGTGAGTCCCAACTCGGCCTCATGGCTAAGATGGTAGTGTATACCAGTCCCGGGGGCACCGGTAAGTCCCTTCTCGGCCTCATGGCTAAGAAGGTAGTGTATACCAGTTCGGGGACGAAACCGGTGAATCCCATCTTGGCCTCCTGGCTAAGAAGGTAGTGTATACCTGTTCGCGGAAGACACCGATCAGTCCCATCTCGGCCTCATGGCTAAGAAGGTAGTGTATACCAGTTCGGGGACGAAACCGGTGAGTCCCATCTCGGCCTCATGGCTAAGATGGTAGTGTATACCTGTTCGCGGACGACACCGGTAAGTCCCTTCTCGGCCTCATGGCTAAGAAGGTAGTGTATACCTGTTCGCGGACGACACCGATCAGTCCCATCTCGGCCACATGGCTAAGAAGGTAGTGTATACCTGTTCGCGGACAACACCGATCAGTCCCATCTCTGCCTCATGGCTAAGAAGGTAGTGTATACCAGTTCCGGACGACACCGGTGAGTCCCATCTCGGCCTCATGGCAAAGAAGGTAGTGTATACCTGTTCGCGGACGACACCGATCAGTCCCTTCTCGGCCTCATGGCTAAGAAGGTAGTGTATACCAGTTCGGGGACGAAACCGGTGAGTCCCATCTCGGCCTCATGGCTAAGAAGGTAGTGTATACCTGTTCGCGGACGACACCGATCAGTCCCATCTCGGCCACATCGCTAAGAAGGTAGTGTATACCTGTTCGCGGACAACACCGATCAGTCCCATCTCGGCCTCATGGCTAAGAAGGTAGTGTATACCAGTTCCGGACGACACCGGTGAGTCCCATCTCGGCCTCATGGCTAAGAAGGTAGTGTATACCTGTTCGCGGACGACACCGATCAGTCCCTTCTCGGCCTCATGGCTAAGAAGGTAGTGTATACCAGTTCGGGGGCGAAACCGGTGAGTCCCATCTCGGCCTCATGGCTAAGAAGGTAGTGTATACCTGTTCGCGGACGACACCGATCAGTCCCATCTCGGCCTCGTGGCTAAGAAGGTAGTGTATACCAGATCCGGACGACACCGGTAAGTCCCTTCTCGGCCTCATGGCTAAGAAGGTAGTGTATACCAGTTCGGGGACGAAACCGGTGAGTCCCAACTCGGCCTCATGGCTAAGATGGTAGTGTATACCAGTCCCGGGGGCACCGGTAAGTCCCTTCTCGGCCTCATGGCTAAGAAGGTAGTGTATACCAGTTCGGGGACGAAACCGGTGAATCCCATCTTGGCCTCCTGGCTAAGAAGGTAGTGTATACCTGTTCGCGGAAGACACCGATCAGTCCCATCTCGGCCTCATGGCTAAGAAGGTAGTGTATACCAGTTCGGGGACGAAACCGGTGAGTCCCATCTCGGCCTCATGGCTAAGATGGTAGTGTATACCTGTTCGCGGACGACACCGGTAAGTCCCTTCTCGGCCTCATGGCTAAGAAGGTAGTGTATACCTGTTCGCGGACGACACCGATCAGTCCCATCTCGGCCACATGGCTAAGAAGGTAGTGTATACCTGTTCGCGGACAACACCGATCAGTCCCATCTCTGCCTCATGGCTAAGAAGGTAGTGTATACCAGTTCCGGACGACACCGGTGAGTCCCATCTCGGCCTCATGGCTAAGAAGGTAGTGTATACCTGTTCGCGGACGACACCGATCAGTCCCTTCTCGGCCTCATGGCTAAGAAGGTAGTGTATACCAGTTCGGGGACGAAACCGGTGAGTCCCATCTCGGCCTCATGGCTAAGAAGGTAGTGTATACCTGTTCGCGGACGACACCGATCAGTCCCATCTCGGCCTCATGGCTAAGAAGGTAGTGTATACCAGTTCGGGGACGAAACCGGTGAGTCCCACCTCGGCCTCATAGCTAAGAAGGTAGTGTATACCTGTTCGCGGACGACACCGATCAGTCCCATCTCGGCCTCATGGCTAAGAAGGTAGTGTATACCAGTTCCGGACGACACCGGTAAGTCCCTTCTCGGCCTCATGGCTAAGGAGGTAGTGTATACCAGTTCGGGGACGAAACCGGTGAGTCCCACCTCGGCCTCATAGCTAAGAAGGTAGTGTATACCTGTTCGCGGACGACACCGATCAGTCCCTTCTCGGCCTCATGGCTAAGAAGGTAGTGTATACCAGTTCGGGGACGAAACCGGTATGTCCCATCTCGGCCTCATGGCTAAGAAGGTAGTGTATACCTGTTCGCGGACGACACCGATCAGTCCCATCTCGGCCTCATTGCTAAGAAGGTAGTGTATACCTGTTCGCGGACGACACCGATCAGTCCCATCTCGGCCACATGGCTAAGAAGGTAGTGTATACCAGTTCCGGACGACACCGGTAAGTCCCTTCTCGGCCTCATGGCTAAGAATGTAGTATATACCAGTTCGGGGACGACACCGATCAGTCCCATCTCGGCCTCATGGCTAAGAAGGTAGTGTATACCAGTTCCGGACGACACCGGTAAGTCCCTTCTCGGCCTCATGGCTAAGAAGGTAGTGTATACCAGTTCGGGGACGAAACCGGTGAGTCCCATCTCGGCCTCATGGCTAAGAAGGTGGTGTATACCTGTTCGCGGACGACACCGATCAGTCCCATCTCTGCCTCATGGCTAAGAAGGTAGTGTATACCAGTTCCGGACGACACCGGTGAGTCCCATCTCGGCCTCATGGCTAAGAAGGTAGTGTATACCTGTTCGCGGACGACACCGATCAGTCCCTTCTCGGCCTCATGGCTAAGAAGGTAGTGTATACCAGTTCGGGGACGAAACCGGTGAGTCCCACCTCGGCCTCATGGCTAAGAAGGTAGTGTATACCTGTTCGCGGACGACACCGATCAGTCCCATCTCGGCCTCATGGCTAAGAAGGTAGTGTATACCAGTTCCGGACGACACCGGTAAGTCCCTTCTCGGCCTCATGGCTAAGAATGTAGTATATACCAGTTCGGGGACGACACCGATCAGTCCCATCTCGGCCTCATGGCTAAGAAGGTAGTGTATACCAGTTCCGGACGACACCGGTAAGTCCCTTCTCGGCCTCATGGCTAAGAAGGTAGTGTATACCAGTTCGGGGACGAAACCGGTGAGTCCCATCTCGGCCTCATGGCTAAGAAGGTGGTGTATACCTGTTCGCGGACGACACCGATCAGTCCCATCTCGGCCTCATGGCTAAGAAGGTAGTGTATACCAGTTCGGGGACGAAACCGGTGAGTCCCATCTCGGCCTCATGGCTAAGAAGGTAGTGTATACCAGTTCGGGGACGAAACCGGTGAGTCCCATCTCGGCCTCATGGCTAAGAAGGTAGTGTATACCTGTTCGCGGACGACACCGATCAGTCCCATCTCGGCCTCATGGCTAAGAAGGTAGTGTATACCAGTTCCGGACGACACCGGTGAGTCCCATCTCGGCCTCATGGCTAAGAAGGTAGTGCATACCTGTTCGCGGACGACACCGATCAGTCCCATCTCGGCCTCATAGCTAAGAAGGTAGTGTATACCTGTTCGCGGACGACACCGATCAGTCCCTTCTCGGCCTCATGGCTAAGAAGGTAGTGTATACCAGTTCGGGGACGAAACCGGTGAGTCCCATCTCGGCCTCATGGCTAAGAAGGTAGTGTATACCTGTTCGCGGACGACACCGATCAGTCCCATCTCGGTCTCATGGCTAAGATGGTAGTGTATACCAGTTCCGGACGACACCGGTGAGCCCCTTCTCGGCCTCATGGCTAAGTAGGTAGTGTATACCAGTTCCGGACGACACCGGTAAGTCCCTTCTCGGCCTCATGGCTAAGAATGTAGTATATACCAGTTCGGGGACGACACCGATCAGTCCCATCTCGGCCTCATGGCTAAGATGGTAGTGTATACCAGTCCCGGGGGCACCGGTAAGTCCCTTCTCGGCCTCATGGCTAAGAAGGTAGTGTATACCAGTTCGGGGACGAAACCGGTGAATCCCATCTTGGCCTCCTGGCTAAGAAGGTAGTGTATACCTGTTCGCGGAAGACACCGATCAGTCCCATCTCGGCCTCATGGCTAAGAAGGTAGTGTATACCAGTTCGGGGACGAAACCGGTGAGTCCCATCTCGGCCTCATGGCTAAGAAGGTAGTGTATACCAGTTCCGGACGACACCGGTGAGTCCCATCTCGGCCTCATGGCTAAGAAGGTAGTGTATACCAGTTCCGGACGACACCGGTAAGTCCCTTCTCGGCCTCATGGCTAAGGAGGTAGTGTATACCAGTTCGGGGACGAAACCGGTGAGTCCCACCTCGGCCTCATAGCTAAGAAGGTAGTGTATACCTGTTCGCGGACGACACCGATCAGTCCCTTCTCGGCCTCATGGCTAAGAAGGTAGTGTATACCAGTTCGGGGACGAAACCGGTGAGTCCCATCTCGGCCTCATGGCTAAGAAGGTAGTGTATACCTGTTCGCGGACGACACCGATCAGTCCCATCTCGGCCTCATGGCTAAGATGGTAGTGTATACCAGTTCCGGACGACACCGGTGAGCCCCTTCTCGGCCTCATGGCTAAGTAGGTAGTGTATACCAGTTCCGGACGACACCGGTAAGTCCCTTCTCGGCCTCATTGCTAAGAAGGTAGTGTATACCTGTTCGCGGACGACACCGATCAGTCCCATCTCGGCCACATGGCTAAGAAGGTAGTGTATACCAGTTCCGGACGACACCGGTAAGTCCCTTCTCGGCCTCATGGCTAAGAATGTAGTATATACCAGTTCGGGGACGACACCGATCAGTCCCATCTCGGCCTCATGGCTAAGAAGGTAGTGTATACCAGTTCCGGACGACACCGGTAAGTCCCTTCTCGGCCTCATGGCTAAGAAGGTAGTGTATACCAGTTCGGGGACGAAACCGGTGAGTCCCATCTCGGCCTCATGGCTAAGAAGGTGGTGTATACCTGTTCGCTGACGACACCGATCAGTCCCATCTCTGCCTCATGGCTAAGAAGGTAGTGTATACCAGTTCCGGACGACACCGGTGAGTCCCATCTCGGCCTCATGGCTAAGAAGGTAGTGTATACCTGTTCGCGGACGACACCGATCAGTCCCTTCTCGGCCTCATGGCTAAGATGGTAGTGTATACCAGTTCGGGGACGAAACCGGTGAGTCCCACCTCGGCCTCATGGCTAAGAAGGTAGTGTATACCTGTTCGCGGACGACACCGATCAGTCCCATCTCGGCCTCATGGCTAAGAAGGTAGTGTATACCAGTTCCGGACGACACCGGTAAGTCCCTTCTCGGCCTCATGGCTAAGAATGTAGTATATGCCAGTTCGGGGACGACACCGATCAGTCCCATCTCGGCCTCATGGCTAAGAAGGTAGTGTATACCAGTTCCGGACGACACCGGTAAGTCCCTTCTCGGCCTCATGGCTAAGAAGGTAGTGTATACCAGTTCGGGGACGAAACCGGTGAGTCCCATCTCGGCCTCATGGCTAAGAAGGTGGTGTATACCTGTTCGCGGACGACACCGATCAGTCCCATCTCGGCCTCATGGCTAAGAAGGTAGTGTATACCAGTTCGGGGACGAAACCGGTGAGTCCCATCTCGGCCTCATGGCTAAGAAGGTAGTGTATACCAGTTCGGGGACGAAACCGGTGAGTCCCATCTCGGCCTCATGGCTAAGAAGGTAGTGTATACCTGTTCGCGGACGACACCGATCAGTCCCATCTCGGCCTCATGGCTAAGAAGGTAGTGTATACCAGTTCCGGACGACACCGGTGAGTCCCATCTCGGCCTCATGGCTAAGAAGGTAGTGTATACCTGTTCGCGGACGACACCGATCAGTCCCTTCTCGACCTCATGGCTAAGAAGGTAGTGTATACCAGTTCGGGGACGAAACCGGTGAGTCCCATCTCGGCTTCATGGCTAGGAAGGTAGTGTATACCTGTTCGCGGACGACACCGATCAGTCCCATCTCGGCCACATCGCTAAGAAGGTAGTGTATACCAGTTCCGGACGACACCGGTGAGTCCCATCTCGGCCTCATGGCTAAGAAGGTAGTGTATACCTGTTCGCGGACGACACCGATCAGTCCCTTCTCGGCCTCATGGCTAAGAAGGTAGTGTATACCAGTTCGGGGACGAAACCGGTGAGTCCCACCTCGGCCTCATGGCTAAGAAGGTAGTGTATACCTGTTCGCGGACGACACCCATCAGTCCCATCTCTGCCTCATGGCTAAGAAGGTAGTGTATACCAGTTCCGGACGACACCGGTAAGTCCCTTCTCGGCCTCATGGCTAAGAAGGTAGTATATACCAGTTCGGGGACGACACCGATCAGTCCCATCTCGGCCTCATGGCTAAGAAGGTAGTGTATACCAGTTCCGGACGACACCGGTTTGTCCCTTCTCGGCCTCATGGCTAAGAAGGTAGTGTATACCAGTTCGGGGACGAAACCGGTGAGTCCCATCTCGGCCTCATGGCTAAGAAGGTAGTGTATACCTGTTCGCGGACGGCACCGATCAGTCCCATCTCGGCCTCATGGCTAAGAAGGTAGTGTATACCAGTTCGGGGACGAAACCGGTGGGTCCCATCTCGGCCTCATGGCTAAGAAGGTAGTGTATACCTGTTCGCGGACGACACCGATCAGTCCCATCTCGGCCTCATGGCTAAGAAGGTAGTGTATACCTGTTCGCGGACAACACCGATCAGTCCCATCTCGGCCTCATGGCTAAGAAGGTAGTGTATACCAGTTCCGGACGACACCGGTGAGTCCCATCTCGGCCACATCGCTAAGAAGGTAGTGTATACCTGTTCGCGGACAACACCGATCAGTCCCATCTCGGCCTCATGGCTAAGAAGGTAGTGTATACCAGTTCCGGACGACACCGGTGAGTCCCATCTCGGCCTCATGGCTAAGAAGGTAGTGTATACCTGTTCGCGGACGACACCGATCAGTCCCTTCTCGGCCTCATGGCTAAGAAGGTAGTGTATACCAGTTCGGGGGCGAAACCGGTGAGTCCCATCTCGGCCTCATGGCTAAGAAGGTAGTGTATACCTGTTCGCGGACGACACCGATCAGTCCCATCTCGGCCTCGTGGCTAAGAAGGTAGTGTATACCAGATCCGGACGACACCGGTAAGTCCCTTCTCGGCCTCATGGCTAAGAAGGTAGTGTATACCAGTTCGGGGACGAAACCGGTGAGTCCCAACTCGGCCTCATGGCTAAGATGGTAGTGTATACCAGTCCCGGGGGCACCGGTAAGTCCCTTCTCGGCCTCATGGCTAAGAAGGTAGTGTATACCTGTTCGCGGAAGACACCGATCAGTCCCATCTCGGCCTCATGGCTAAGAAGGTAGTGTATACCAGTTCGGGGACGAAACCGGTGAGTCCCATCTCGGCCTCATGGCTAAGATGGTAGTGTATACCTGTTCGCGGACGACACCGATAAGTCCCTTCTCGGCCTCATGGCTAAGAAGGTAGTGTATACCTGTTCGCGGACGACACCGATCAGTCCCATCTCGGCCACATGGCTAAGAAGGTAGTGTATACCTGTTCGCGGACAACACCGATCAGTCCCATCTCTGCCTCATGGCTAAGAAGGTAGTGTATACCAGTTCCGGACGACACCGGTGAGTCCCATCTCGGCCTCATGGCTAAGAAGGTAGTGTATACCTGTTCGCGGACGACACCGATCAGTCCCTTCTCGGCCTCATGGCTAAGAAGGTAGTGTATACCAGTTCGGGGACGAAACCGGTGGGTCCCATCTCGGCCTCATGGCTAAGAAGGTAGTGTATACCTGTTCGCGGACGACACCGATCAGTCCCATCTCGGCCTCATGGCTAAGAAGGTAGTGTATACCTGTTCGCGGACAACACCGATCAGTCCCATCTCGGCCTCATGGCTAAGAAGGTAGTGTATACCAGTTCCGGACGACACCGGTGAGTCCCATCTCGGCCACATCGCTAAGAAGGTAGTGTATACCTGTTCGCGGACAACACCGATCAGTCCCATCTCGGCCTCATGGCTAAGAAGGTAGTGTATACCAGTTCCGGACGACACCGGTGAGTCCCATCTCGGCCTCATGGCTAAGAAGGTAGTCTATACCTGTTCGCGGACGACACCGATCAGTCCCTTCTCGGCCTCATGGCTAAGAAGGTAGTGTATACCAGTTCGGGGGCGAAACCGGTGAGTCCCATCTCGGCCTCATGGCTAAGAAGGTAGTGTATACCTGTTCGCGGACGACACCGATCAGTCCCATCTCGGCCTCGTGGCTAAGAAGGTAGTGTATACCAGATCCGGACGACACCGGTAAGTCCCTTCTCGGCCTCATGGCTAAGAAGGTAGTGTATACCAGTTCGGGGACGAAACCGGTGAGTCCCAACTCGGCCTCATGGCTAAGATGGTAGTGTATACCAGTCCCGGGGGCACCGGTAAGTCCCTTCTCGGCCTCATGGCTAAGAAGGTAGTGTATACCAGTTCGGGGACGAAACCGGTGAATCCCATCTTGGCCTCCTGGCTAAGAAGGTAGTGTATACCTGTTCGCGGAAGACACCGATCAGTCCCATCTCGGCCTCATGGCTAAGAAGGTAGTGTATACCAGTTCGGGGACGAAACCGGTGAGTCCCATCTCGGCCTCATGGCTAAGATGGTAGTGTATACCTGTTCGCGGACGACACCGGTAAGTCCCTTCTCGGCCTCATGGCTAAGAAGGTAGTGTATACCTGTTCGCGGACGACACCGATCAGTCCCATCTCGGCCACATGGCTAAGAAGGTAGTGTATACCTGTTCGCGGACAACACCGATCAGTCCCATCTCTGCCTCATGGCTAAGAAGGTAGTGTATACCAGTTCCGGACGACACCGGTGAGTCCCATCTCGGCCTCATGGCTAAGAAGGTAGTGTATACCTGTTCGCGGACGACACCGATCAGTCCCTTCTCGGCCTCATGGCTAAGAAGGTAGTGTATACCAGTTCGGGGACGAAACCGGTGAGTCCCATCTCGGCCTCATGGCTAAGAAGGTAGTGTATACCTGTTCGCGGACGACACCGATCAGTCCCATCTCGGCCTCATGGCTAAGAAGGTAGTGTATACCTGTTCGCGGACTACACCGATCAGTACCATCTCGGCCTCATGGCTAAGAAGGTAGTGTATACCAGTTCGCGGACGACACCAATCAGTCCCATCTCGCCCTCATGGCTAAGAAGGTAGTGTATACCAGTTCGGGGACGAAACCGGTGAGTCCCATCTCGGCCTCATGGCTAAGAAGGTAGTGTATACCTGTTCGCGGACAACACCGATCAGTCCTATGTCGGCCTCATGGCTAAGAAGGTAGTGTATACCAGTTCGGGGACGAAACCGGTGAGTCCCATCTCGGCCTCATGGCTAAGAAGGTAGTGTATACCTGTTAGCGGACGACACCGATCAGTCCCATCTCGGCCTCATGGCTAAGAAGGTAGTGTATACCTGTTCGCGGACAACACCGATCAGTCCCATCTCGGCCTCATGGCTAAGAAGGTAGTGTATACCAGTTCCGGACGACACCGGTGAGTCCCATCTCGGCCACATCGCTAAGAAGGTAGTGTATACCTGTTCGCGGACAACACCGATCAGTCCCATCTCGGCCTCATGGCTAAGAAGGTAGTGTATACCAGTTCCGGACGACACCGGTGAGTCCCATCTCGGCCTCATGGCTAAGAAGGTAGTGTATACCTGTTCGCGGACGACACCGATCAGTCCCTTCTCGGCCTCATGGCTAAGAAGGTAGTGTATACCAGTTCGGGGGCGAAACCGGTGAGTCCCATCTCGGCCTCATGGCTAAGAAGGTAGTGTATACCTGTTCGCGGACGACACCGATCAGTCCCATCTCGGCCTCGTGGCTAAGAAGGTAGTGTATACCAGATCCGGACGACACCGGTAAGTCCCTTCTCGGCCTCATGGCTAAGAAGGTAGTGTATACCAGTTCGGGGACGAAACCGGTGAGTCCCATCTCGGCCTCATGGCTAAGAAGGTAGTGTATACCAGTTCGGGGACGAAACCGGTGAGTCCCATCTCGGCCTCATGGCTAAGATGGTAGTGTATACCTGTTCGCGGACGACACCGATAAGTCCCTTCTCGGCCTCATGGCTAAGAAGGTAGTGTATACCTGTTCGCGGACGACACCGATCAGTCCCATCTCGGCCACATGGCTAAGAAGGTAGTGTATACCTGTTCGCGGACAACACCGATCAGTCCCATCTCTGCCTCATGGCTAAGAAGGTAGTGTATACCAGTTCCGGACGACACCGGTGAGTCCCATCTCGGCCTCATGGCTAAGAAGGTAGTGTATACCTGTTCGCGGACGACACCGATCAGTCCCTTCTCGGCCTCATGGCTAAGAAGGTAGTGTATACCAGTTCGGGGACGAAACCGGTGGGTCCCATCTCGGCCTCATGGCTAAGAAGGTAGTGTATACCTGTTCGCGGACGACACCGATCAGTCCCATCTCGGCCTCATGGCTAAGAAGGTAGTGTATACCTGTTCGCGGACAACACCGATCAGTCCCATCTCGGCCTCATGGCTAAGAAGGTAGTGTATACCAGTTCCGGACGACACCGGTGAGTCCCATCTCGGCCACATCGCTAAGAAGGTAGTGTATACCTGTTCGCGGACAACACCGATCAGTCCCATCTCGGCCTCATGGCTAAGAAGGTAGTGTATACCAGTTCCGGACGACACCGGTGAGTCCCATCTCGGCCTCATGGCTAAGAAGGTAGTCTATACCTGTTCGCGGACGACACCGATCAGTCCCTTCTCGGCCTCATGGCTAAGAAGGTAGTGTATACCAGTTCGGGGGCGAAACCGGTGAGTCCCATCTCGGCCTCATGGCTAAGAAGGTAGTGTATACCTGTTCGCGGACGACACCGATCAGTCCCATCTCGGCCTCGTGGCTAAGAAGGTAGTGTATACCAGATCCGGACGACACCGGTAAGTCCCTTCTCGGCCTCATGGCTAAGAAGGTAGTGTATACCAGTTCGGGGACGAAACCGGTGAGTCCCAACTCGGCCTCATGGCTAAGAATGTAGTATATGCCAGTTCGGGGACGAAACCGGTGAGTCCCAACTCGGCCTCATGGCTAAGATGGTAGTGTATACCAGTCCCGGGGGCACCGGTAAGTCCCTTCTCGGCCTCATGGCTAAGAAGGTAGTGTATACCAGTTCGGGGACGAAACCGGTGAATCCCATCTTGGCCTCCTGGCTAAGAAGGTAGTGTATACCTGTTCGCGGAAGACACCGATCAGTCCCATCTCGGCCTCATGGCTAAGAAGGTAGTGTATACCAGTTCGGGGACGAAACCGGTGAGTCCCATCTCGGCCTCATGGCTAAGATGGTAGTGTATACCTGTTCGCGGACGACACCGATAAGTCCCTTCTCGGCCTCATGGCTAAGAAGGTAGTGTATACCTGTTCGCGGACGACACCGATCAGTCCCATCTCGGCCACATGGCTAAGAAGGTAGTGTATACCTGTTCGCGGACAACACCGATCAGTCCCATCTCTGCCTCATGGCTAAGAAGGTAGTGTATACCAGTTCCGGACGACACCGGTGAGTCCCATCTCGGCCTCATGGCTAAGAAGGTAGTGTATACCTGTTCGCGGACGACACCGATCAGTCCCTTCTCGGCCTCATGGCTAAGAAGGTAGTGTATACCAGTTCGGGGACGAAACCGGTGGGTCCCATCTCGGCCTCATGGCTAAGAAGGTAGTGTATACCTGTTCGCGGACGACACCGATCAGTCCCATCTCGGCCTCATGGCTAAGAAGGTAGTGTATACCTGTTCGCGGACAACACCGATCAGTCCCATCTCGGCCTCATGGCTAAGAAGGTAGTGTATACCAGTTCCGGACGACACCGGTGAGTCCCATCTCGGCCACATCGCTAAGAAGGTAGTGTATACCTGTTCGCGGACAACACCGATCAGTCCCATCTCGGCCTCGTGGCTAAGAAGGTAGTGTATACCAGATCCGGACGACACCGGTAAGTCCCTTCTCGGCCTCATGGCTAAGAAGGTAGTGTATACCAGTTCGGGGACGAAACCGGTGAGTCCCAACTCGGCCTCATGGCTAAGAATGTAGTATATGCCAGTTCGGGGACGAAACCGGTGAGTCCCAACTCGGCCTCATGGCTAAGATGGTAGTGTATACCAGTCCCGGGGGCACCGGTAAGTCCCTTCTCGGCCTCATGGCTAAGAAGGTAGTGTATACCAGTTCGGGGACGAAACCGGTGAATCCCATCTTGGCCTCCTGGCTAAGAAGGTAGTGTATACCTGTTCGCGGAAGACACCGATCAGTCCCATCTCGGCCTCATGGCTAAGAAGGTAGTGTATACCAGTTCGGGGACGAAACCGGTGAGTCCCATCTCGGCCTCATGGCTAAGATGGTAGTGTATACCTGTTCGCGGACGACACCGATAAGTCCCTTCTCGGCCTCATGGCTAAGAAGGTAGTGTATACCTGTTCGCGGACGACACCGATCAGTCCCATCTCGGCCACATGGCTAAGAAGGTAGTGTATACCTGTTCGCGGACAACACCGATCAGTCCCATCTCTGCCTCATGGCTAAGAAGGTAGTGTATACCAGTTCCGGACGACACCGGTGAGTCCCATCTCGGCCTCATGGCTAAGAAGGTAGTGTATACCTGTTCGCGGACGACACCGATCAGTCCCTTCTCGGCCTCATGGCTAAGAAGGTAGTGTATACCAGTTCGGGGACGAAACCGGTGGGTCCCATCTCGGCCTCATGGCTAAGAAGGTAGTGTATACCTGTTCGCGGACGACACCGATCAGTCCCATCTCGGCCTCATGGCTAAGAAGGTAGTGTATACCTGTTCGCGGACAACACCGATCAGTCCCATCTCGGCCTCATGGCTAAGAAGGTAGTGTATACCAGTTCCGGACGACACCGGTGAGTCCCATCTCGGCCACATCGCTAAGAAGGTAGTGTATACCTGTTCGCGGACAACACCGATCAGTCCCATCTCGGCCTCATGGCTAAGAAGGTAGTGTATACCAGTTCCGGACGACACCGGTGAGTCCCATCTCGGCCTCATGGCTAAGAAGGTAGTCTATACCTGTTCGCGGACGACACCGATCAGTCCCTTCTCGGCCTCATGGCTAAGAAGGTAGTGTATACCAGTTCGGGGGCGAAACCGGTGAGTCCCATCTCGGCCTCATGGCTAAGAAGGTAGTGTATACCTGTTCGCGGACGACACCGATCAGTCCCATCTCGGCCTCGTGGCTAAGAAGGTAGTGTATACCAGATCCGGACGACACCGGTAAGTCCCTTCTCGGCCTCATGGCTAAGAAGGTAGTGTATACCAGTTCCGGACGACACCGGTAAGTCCCTTCTCGGCCTCATGGCTAAGAATGTAGTATATGCCAGTTCGGGGACGACACCGATCAGTCCCATCTCGGCCTCATGGCTAAGAAGGTAGTGTATACCAGTTCCGGACGACACCGGTAAGTCCCTTCTCGGCCTCATGGCTAAGAAGGTAGTGTATACCAGTTCGGGGACGAAACCGGTGAGTCCCATCTCGGCCTCATGGCTAAGAAGGTGGTGTATACCTGTTCGCGGACGACACCGATCAGTCCCATCTCGGCCTCATGGCTAAGAAGGTAGTGTATACCAGTTCGGGGACGAAACCGGTGAGTCCCATCTCGGCCTCATGGCTAAGAAGGTAGTGTATACCAGTTCGGGGACGAAACCGGTGAGTCCCATCTCGGCCTCATGGCTAAGAAGGTAGTGTATACCTGTTCGCGGACGACACCGATCAGTCCCATCTCGGCCTCATGGCTAAGAAGGTAGTGTATACCAGTTCCGGACGACACCGGTGAGTCCCATCTCGGCCTCATGGCTAAGAAGGTAGTGTATACCTGTTCGCGGACGACACCGATCAGTCCCTTCTCGACCTCATGGCTAAGAAGGTAGTGTATACCAGTTCGGGGACGAAACCGGTGAGTCCCATCTCGGCTTCATGGCTAGGAAGGTAGTGTATACCTGTTCGCGGACGACACCGATCAGTCCCATCTCGGCCACATCGCTAAGAAGGTAGTGTATACCAGTTCCGGACGACACCGGTGAGTCCCATCTCGGCCTCATGGCTAAGAAGGTAGTGTATACCTGTTCGCGGACGACACCGATCAGTCCCTTCTCGGCCTCATGGCTAAGAAGGTAGTGTATACCAGTTCGGGGACGAAACCGGTGAGTCCCACCTCGGCCTCATGGCTAAGAAGGTAGTGTATACCTGTTCGCGGACGACACCCATCAGTCCCATCTCTGCCTCATGGCTAAGAAGGTAGTGTATACCAGTTCCGGACGACACCGGTAAGTCCCTTCTCGGCCTCATGGCTAAGAAGGTAGTATATACCAGTTCGGGGACGACACCGATCAGTCCCATCTCGGCCTCATGGCTAAGAAGGTAGTGTATACCAGTTCCGGACGACACCGGTTTGTCCCTTCTCGGCCTCATGGCTAAGAAGGTAGTGTATACCAGTTCGGGGACGAAACCGGTGAGTCCCATCTCGGCCTCATGGCTAAGAAGGTAGTGTATACCTGTTCGCGGACGGCACCGATCAGTCCCATCTCGGCCTCATGGCTAAGAAGGTAGTGTATACCAGTTCGGGGACGAAACCGGTGGGTCCCATCTCGGCCTCATGGCTAAGAAGGTAGTGTATACCTGTTCGCGGACGACACCGATCAGTCCCATCTCGGCCTCATGGCTAAGAAGGTAGTGTATACCTGTTCGCGGACAACACCGATCAGTCCCATCTCGGCCTCATGGCTAAGAAGGTAGTGTATACCAGTTCCGGACGACACCGGTGAGTCCCATCTCGGCCACATCGCTAAGAAGGTAGTGTATACCTGTTCGCGGACAACACCGATCAGTCCCATCTCGGCCTCATGGCTAAGAAGGTAGTGTATACCAGTTCCGGACGACACCGGTGAGTCCCATCTCGGCCTCATGGCTAAGAAGGTAGTGTATACCTGTTCGCGGACGACACCGATCAGTCCCTTCTCGGCCTCATGGCTAAGAAGGTAGTGTATACCAGTTCGGGGGCGAAACCGGTGAGTCCCATCTCGGCCTCATGGCTAAGAAGGTAGTGTATACCTGTTCGCGGACGACACCGATCAGTCCCATCTCGGCCTCGTGGCTAAGAAGGTAGTGTATACCAGATCCGGACGACACCGGTAAGTCCCTTCTCGGCCTCATGGCTAAGAAGGTAGTGTATACCAGTTCGGGGACGAAACCGGTGAGTCCCAACTCGGCCTCATGGCTAAGATGGTAGTGTATACCAGTCCCGGGGGCACCGGTAAGTCCCTTCTCGGCCTCATGGCTAAGAAGGTAGTGTATACCAGTTCGGGGACGAAACCGGTGAATCCCATCTTGGCCTCCTGGCTAAGAAGGTAGTGTATACCTGTTCGCGGAAGACACCGATCAGTCCCATCTCGGCCTCATGGCTAAGAAGGTAGTGTATACCAGTTCGGGGACGAAACCGGTGAGTCCCATCTCGGCCTCATGGCTAAGATGGTAGTGTATACCTGTTCGCGGACGACACCGATAAGTCCCTTCTCGGCCTCATGGCTAAGAAGGTAGTGTATACCTGTTCGCGGACGACACCGATCAGTCCCATCTCGGCCACATGGCTAAGAAGGTAGTGTATACCTGTTCGCGGACAACACCGATCAGTCCCATCTCTGCCTCATGGCTAAGAAGGTAGTGTATACCAGTTCCGGACGACACCGGTGAGTCCCATCTCGGCCTCATGGCTAAGAAGGTAGTGTATACCTGTTCGCGGACGACACCGATCAGTCCCTTCTCGGCCTCATGGCTAAGAAGGTAGTGTATACCAGTTCGGGGACGAAACCGGTGGGTCCCATCTCGGCCTCATGGCTAAGAAGGTAGTGTATACCTGTTCGCGGACGACACCGATCAGTCCCATCTCGGCCTCATGGCTAAGAAGGTAGTGTATACCTGTTCGCGGACAACACCGATCAGTCCCATCTCGGCCTCATGGCTAAGAAGGTAGTGTATACCAGTTCCGGACGACACCGGTGAGTCCCATCTCGGCCACATCGCTAAGAAGGTAGTGTATACCTGTTCGCGGACAACACCGATCAGTCCCATCTCGGCCTCATGGCTAAGAAGGTAGTGTATACCAGTTCCGGACGACACCGGTGAGTCCCATCTCGGCCTCATGGCTAAGAAGGTAGTCTATACCTGTTCGCGGACGACACCGATCAGTCCCTTCTCGGCCTCATGGCTAAGAAGGTAGTGTATACCAGTTCGGGGGCGAAACCGGTGAGTCCCATCTCGGCCTCATGGCTAAGAAGGTAGTGTATACCTGTTCGCGGACGACACCGATCAGTCCCATCTCGGCCTCGTGGCTAAGAAGGTAGTGTATACCAGATCCGGACGACACCGGTAAGTCCCTTCTCGGCCTCATGGCTAAGAAGGTAGTGTATACCAGTTCGGGGACGAAACCGGTGAGTCCCAACTCGGCCTCATGGCTAAGATGGTAGTGTATACCAGTCCCGGGGGCACCGGTAAGTCCCTTCTCGGCCTCATGGCTAAGAAGGTAGTGTATACCAGTTCGGGGACGAAACCGGTGAATCCCATCTTGGCCTCCTGGCTAAGAAGGTAGTGTATACCTGTTCGCGGAAGACACCGATCAGTCCCATCTCGGCCTCATGGCTAAGAAGGTAGTGTATACCAGTTCGGGGACGAAACCGGTGAGTCCCATCTCGGCCTCATGGCTAAGATGGTAGTGTATACCTGTTCGCGGACGACACCGGTAAGTCCCTTCTCGGCCTCATGGCTAAGAAGGTAGTGTATACCTGTTCGCGGACGACACCGATCAGTCCCATCTCGGCCACATGGCTAAGAAGGTAGTGTATACCTGTTCGCGGACAACACCGATCAGTCCCATCTCTGCCTCATGGCTAAGAAGGTAGTGTATACCAGTTCCGGACGACACCGGTGAGTCCCATCTCGGCCTCATGGCTAAGAAGGTAGTGTATACCTGTTCGCGGACGACACCGATCAGTCCCTTCTCGGCCTCATGGCTAAGAAGGTAGTGTATACCAGTTCGGGGACGAAACCGGTGAGTCCCATCTCGGCCTCATGGCTAAGAAGGTAGTGTATACCTGTTCGCGGACGACACCGATCAGTCCCATCTCGGCCTCATGGCTAAGAAGGTAGTGTATACCTGTTCGCGGACTACACCGATCAGTACCATCTCGGCCTCATGGCTAAGAAGGTAGTGTATACCAGTTCGCGGACGACACCAATCAGTCCCATCTCGCCCTCATGGCTAAGAAGGTAGTGTATACCAGTTCGGGGACGAAACCGGTGAGTCCCATCTCGGCCTCATGGCTAAGAAGGTAGTGTATACCTGTTCGCGGACAACACCGATCAGTCCTATGTCGGCCTCATGGCTAAGAAGGTAGTGTATACCAGTTCGGGGACGAAACCGGTGAGTCCCATCTCGGCCTCATGGCTAAGAAGGTAGTGTATACCTGTTAGCGGACGACACCGATCAGTCCCATCTCGGCCTCATGGCTAAGAAGGTAGTGTATACCTGTTCGCGGACAACACCGATCAGTCCCATCTCGGCCTCATGGCTAAGAAGGTAGTGTATACCAGTTCCGGACGACACCGGTGAGTCCCATCTCGGCCACATCGCTAAGAAGGTAGTGTATACCTGTTCGCGGACAACACCGATCAGTCCCATCTCGGCCTCATGGCTAAGAAGGTAGTGTATACCAGTTCCGGACGACACCGGTGAGTCCCATCTCGGCCTCATGGCTAAGAAGGTAGTGTATACCTGTTCGCGGACGACACCGATCAGTCCCTTCTCGGCCTCATGGCTAAGAAGGTAGTGTATACCAGTTCGGGGGCGAAACCGGTGAGTCCCATCTCGGCCTCATGGCTAAGAAGGTAGTGTATACCTGTTCGCGGACGACACCGATCAGTCCCATCTCGGCCTCGTGGCTAAGAAGGTAGTGTATACCAGATCCGGACGACACCGGTAAGTCCCTTCTCGGCCTCATGGCTAAGAAGGTAGTGTATACCAGTTCGGGGACGAAACCGGTGAGTCCCAACTCGGCCTCATGGCTAAGATGGTAGTGTATACCAGTCCCGGGGGCACCGGTAAGTCCCTTCTCGGCCTCATGGCTAAGAAGGTAGTGTATACCAGTTCGGGGACGAAACCGGTGAATCCCATCTTGGCCTCCTGGCTAAGAAGGTAGTGTATACCTGTTCGCGGAAGACACCGATCAGTCCCATCTCGGCCTCATGGCTAAGAAGGTAGTGTATACCAGTTCGGGGACGAAACCGGTGAGTCCCATCTCGGCCTCATGGCTAAGATGGTAGTGTATACCTGTTCGCGGACGACACCGATAAGTCCCTTCTCGGCCTCATGGCTAAGAAGGTAGTGTATACCTGTTCGCGGACGACACCGATCAGTCCCATCTCGGCCACATGGCTAAGAAGGTAGTGTATACCTGTTCGCGGACAACACCGATCAGTCCCATCTCTGCCTCATGGCTAAGAAGGTAGTGTATACCAGTTCCGGACGACACCGGTGAGTCCCATCTCGGCCTCATGGCTAAGAAGGTAGTGTATACCTGTTCGCGGACGACACCGATCAGTCCCTTCTCGGCCTCATGGCTAAGAAGGTAGTGTATACCAGTTCGGGGACGAAACCGGTGGGTCCCATCTCGGCCTCATGGCTAAGAAGGTAGTGTATACCTGTTCGCGGACGACACCGATCAGTCCCATCTCGGCCTCATGGCTAAGAAGGTAGTGTATACCTGTTCGCGGACAACACCGATCAGTCCCATCTCGGCCTCATGGCTAAGAAGGTAGTGTATACCAGTTCCGGACGACACCGGTGAGTCCCATCTCGGCCACATCGCTAAGAAGGTAGTGTATACCTGTTCGCGGACAACACCGATCAGTCCCATCTCGGCCTCATGGCTAAGAAGGTAGTGTATACCAGTTCCGGACGACACCGGTGAGTCCCATCTCGGCCTCATGGCTAAGAAGGTAGTCTATACCTGTTCGCGGACGACACCGATCAGTCCCTTCTCGGCCTCATGGCTAAGAAGGTAGTGTATACCAGTTCGGGGGCGAAACCGGTGAGTCCCATCTCGGCCTCATGGCTAAGAAGGTAGTGTATACCTGTTCGCGGACGACACCGATCAGTCCCATCTCGGCCTCGTGGCTAAGAAGGTAGTGTATACCAGATCCGGACGACACCGGTAAGTCCCTTCTCGGCCTCATGGCTAAGAAGGTAGTGTATACCAGTTCGGGGACGAAACCGGTGAGTCCCAACTCGGCCTCATGGCTAAGATGGTAGTGTATACCAGTCCCGGGGGCACCGGTAAGTCCCTTCTCGGCCTCATGGCTAAGAAGGTAGTGTATACCAGTTCGGGGACGAAACCGGTGAATCCCATCTTGGCCTCCTGGCTAAGAAGGTAGTGTATACCTGTTCGCGGAAGACACCGATCAGTCCCATCTCGGCCTCATGGCTAAGAAGGTAGTGTATACCAGTTCGGGGACGAAACCGGTGAGTCCCATCTCGGCCTCATGGCTAAGATGGTAGTGTATACCTGTTCGCGGACGACACCGGTAAGTCCCTTCTCGGCCTCATGGCTAAGAAGGTAGTGTATACCAGTTCGGGGACGAAACCGGTGAGTCCCATCTCGGCCTCATGGCTAAGAAGGTAGTGTATACCTGTTAGCGGACGACACCGATCAGTCCCATCTCGGCCTCATGGCTAAGAAGGTAGTGTATACCAGTTCCGGACGACACCGGTAAGTCCCTCCTCGGCCACATGGCTAAGAAGGTAGTGTATACCAGTTCGGGGACGAAACCGGTGAGTCCCATCTCGGCCTCATGGCTAAGAAGGTAGTGTATACCTGTTCGCGGACGACACCGATCAGTCCCATCTCGGCCTCATGGCTAAGAAGGTAGTGTATACCAGTTCCGGAAGAAACCGGTAAGTCCCTTCTCGGCCTCATGGCTAAGAAGGTAGTGTATACCTGTTCGCGGACGACACCGATCAGTCCCATCTCGGCCACATGGCTAAGAAGGTAGTGTATACCTGTTCGCGGACAACACCGATCAGTCCCATCTCTGCCTCATGGCTAAGAAGGTAGTGTATACCAGTTCCGGACGACACCGGTGAGTCCCATCTCGGCCTCATGGCTAAGAAGGTAGTGTATACCTGTTCGCGGACGACACCGATCAGTCCCTTCTCGGCCTCATGGCTAAGAAGGTAGTGTATACCAGTTCGGGGACGAAACCGGTGAGTCCCATCTCGGCCTCATGGCTAAGAAGGTAGTGTATACCTGTTCGCGGACGACACCGATCAGTCCCATCTCGGCCTCATGGCTAAGAAGGTAGTGTATACCTGTTCGCGGACTACACCGATCAGTACCATCTCGGCCTCATGGCTAAGAAGGTAGTGTATACCAGTTCGCGGACGACACCAATCAGTCCCATCTCGCCCTCATGGCTAAGAAGGTAGTGTATACCAGTTCGGGGACGAAACCGGTGAGTCCCATCTCGGCCTCATGGCTAAGAAGGTAGTGTATACCTGTTCGCGGACAACACCGATCAGTCCTATGTCGGCCTCATGGCTAAGAAGGTAGTGTATACCAGTTCGGGGACGAAACCGGTGAGTCCCATCTCGGCCTCATGGCTAAGAAGGTAGTGTATACCTGTTAGCGGACGACACCGATCAGTCCCATCTCGGCCTCATGGCTAAGAAGGTAGTGTATACCAGTTCCGGACGACACCGGTAAGTCCCTCCTCGGCCACATGGCTAAGAAGGTAGTGTATACCAGTTCGGGGACGAAACCGGTGAGTCCCATCTCGGCCTCATGGCTAAGAAGGTAGTGTATACCTGTTCGCGGACGACACCGATCAGTCCCATCTCGGCCTCATGGCTAAGAAGGTAGTGTATACCAGTTCCGGAAGAAACCGGTGAGTCCAATCTCGGCCTCATGGCTAAGAAGGTAGTTTATACCTGTTCGCGGACGACACCGATCAGTCCCATCTCGGCCTCATGGCTAAGAAGGTAGTGTATACCAGTTCCGGACGAAACCGGTGAGTCCAATCTCGGCCTCATGGCTAAGAAGGTAGTGTATACCTGTTCGCGGACGACACCGATCAGTCCCATCTCGGCCTCATGGCTAAGAAGGTAGTGTATACCAGTTCCGGACGACACCGGTGAGCCCCTTCTCGGCCTCATGGCTAAGTAGGTAGTGTATACCTGTTCGCGGACGACACCGATCAGTCCCATCTCGGCCTCATGGCTAAGAAGGTAGTGTATACCTGTTCGCGGACAACACCGATCAGTCCCATCTCGGCCTCATGGCTAAGAAGGTAGTGTATACCAGTTCCGGACGACACCGGTGAGTCCCATCTCGGCCTCATGGCTAAGAAGGTAGTGTATACCTGTTAGCGGACGACACCGATCAGTCCCATCTCGGCCTCATGGCTAAGAAGGTAGTGTATACCAGTTCCGGACGACACCGGTGAGTCCCATCTCGGCCTCATGGCTAAGAAGGTAGTGTATACCTGTTAGCGGACGACACCGATCAGTCCCATCTCGGCCACATGGCTAAGAAGGTAGTGTATACCAGTTCGGGGACGAAACCGGTGAGTCCCATCTCGGCCTCATGGCTAAGAAGGTAGTGTATACCTGTTCGCGGACGACACCGATCAGTCCCATCTCGGCCTCATGGCTAAGAAGGTAGTGTATACCAGTTCCGGAAGAAACCGGTGAGTCCAATCTCGGCCTCATGGCTAAGAAGGTAGTTTATACCTGTTCGCGGACGACACCGATCAGTCCCATCTCGGCCTCATGGCTAAGAAGGTAGTGTATACCAGTTCCGGACGAAACCGGTGAGTCCAATCTCGGCCTCATGGCTAAGAAGGTAGTGTATACCTGTTCGCGGACGACACCGATCAGTCCCATCTCGGCCTCATGGCTAAGAAGGTAGTGTATACCAGTTCCGGACGACACCGGTGAGCCCCTTCTCGGCCTCATGGCTAAGTAGGTAGTGTATACCTGTTCGCGGACGACACCGATCAGTCCCATCTCGGCCTCATGGCTAAGAAGGTAGTGTATACCTGTTCGCGGACAACACCGATCAGTCCCATCTCGGCCTCATGGCTAAGAAGGTAGTGTATACCAGTTCCGGACGACACCGGTGAGTCCCATCTCGGCCTCATGGCTAAGAAGGTAGTGTATACCTGTTCGCGGACGACACCGATCAGTCCCATCTCGGCCTCATGGCTAAGAAGGTAGTGTATACCTGTTCGCGGACAACACCGATCAGTCCCATCTCGGCCTCATGGCTAAGAAGGTAGTGTATACCAGTTCGGGGACGAAACCGGTGAGTCCCATCTCGGCCTCATGGCTAAGAAGGTAGTGTATACCAGTTCCGGACGACACTGGTAAGTCCCTTCTCGGCCTCATGGCTAAGAAGGTAGTGTATACCAGTTCGGGGACGCAACCGGTGAGTCCCATCTCGGCCTCATGGCTAAGAAGGTAGTGAATACCTGTTCGCGGACGACACCGATCAGTCCCATCTCGGCCTCATGGCTAAGAAGGTAGTGTATACCAGTTCCGGACGACACCGGTGAGCCCCTTCTCGGCCTCATGGCTAAGTAGGTAGTGTATACCTGTTCGCGGACGACACCGATCAGTCCCATCTCGGCCTCATGGCTAAGAAGGTAGTGTATACCTGTTCGCGGACGACACCGATCAGTCCCATCTCGGCCTCATGGCTAAGAAGGTAGTGTATACCAGTTCCGGACGACACCGGTGAGCCCCTTCTCGGCCTCATGGCTAAGTAGGTAGTGTATACCTGTTCGCGGACGACACCGATCAGTCCCATCTCGGCCTCATGGCTAAGAAGGTAGTGTATACCTGTTCGCGGACAACACCGATCAGTCCCATCTCGGCCTCATGGCTAAGAAGGTAGTGTATACCAGTTCCGGACGACACCGGTGAGTCCCATCTCGGCCTCATGGCTAAGAAGGTAGTGCATACCTGTTCGCGGACGACACCGATCAGTCCCATCTCGGCCTCATGGCTAAGAAGGTAGTGTATACCTGTTCGCGGACAACACCGATCAGTCCCATCTCGGCCTCATGGCTAAGAAGGTAGTGTATACCAGTTCGGGGACGAAACCGGTGAGTCCCATCTCGGCCTCATGGCTAAGAAGGTAGTGTATACCAGTTCCGGACGACACTGGTAAGTCCCTTCTCGGCCTCATGGCTAAGAAGGTAGTGTATACCAGTTCGGGGACGCAACCGGTGAGTCCCATCTCGGCCTCATGGCTAAGAAGGTAGTGTATACCAGTTCCGGACGACACCGGTAAGTCCCTTCTCGGCCTCATGGCTAAGATGGTAGTGTATACCTGTTCGCGGACGACACCGATCAGTCCCATCTCGGCCTCATGGCTAAGAAGGTAGTGTATACCAGTTCCGGACGACACCGGTAAGTCCCTTCTCGGCCTCATGGCTAAGAAGGTAGTGTATACCAGTTCGGGGACGAAACCGGTGAGTCCCATCTCGGCCTCATGGCTAAGAAGGTAGTGTATACCTGTTCGCGGACGACACCGATCAGTCCCATCTCGGCCTCATGGCTAAGAAGGTAGTGTATACCAGTTCCGGACGACACCGGTGAGTCCCACCTCGGCCTCATGGCTACGAAGGTAGTGTATACCAGTTCGGGGACGAAACCGGTGAGTCCCATCTCGGCCTCATGGCTAAGAAGGTAGTGTATACCTGTTCGGGGACGAAACCGGTGTGTCTCATCTCGACCTCATGGCTAAGAAGGTAGTGTATAGCAGTTCCGGACGACACCGATCAGTCCCATCTCGGCCTCATGGCTAAGAAGGTAGTGTATACCAGTTCCGGACGAAACCGGTGAGTCCAATCTCGGCCTCATGGCTAAGAAGGTAGTGTATACCTGTTCGCGGACGACACCGATCAGTCCCATCTCGGCCTCATGGCTAAGAAGGTAGTGTATACCTGTTCGCGGACGACACCGATCAGTCCCATCTCAGCCTCATGGCTAAGAAGGTAGTGTATACCTGTTCGCGGACAACACCGATCAGTCCCATCTCGGCCTCATGGCTAAGAAGGTAGTGTATACCAGTTCGGGGACGAAACCGGTGAGTCCCATCTCGGCCTCATGGCTAAGAAGGTAGTGTATACCTGTGCGCGGACGACACCGATCAGTCCTATCTCGGCCTCATGGCTAAGAAGGTAGTGTATACCAGTTCGGGGACGAAACCGGTGAGTTCCATCTCGGCCTCATGGCTAAGAAGGTAGTGTATACCAGTTCGCGGACGACACCGATCAGTCCCATCTCGGCCTCATGGCTAAGAAGGTAGTGTATACCAGTTCGGGGACGAAACCGGTGAGTCCCATCTCGGCCTCATGGCTAAGAAGGTAGTGTATACCTGTTCGCGGACGACACCGATCAGTCCCATCTCGGCCACATGGCTAAGATGGTAGTGTATACCTGTTCGCGGACGACACCGGTAAGTCCCTTCTCGGCCTCATGGCTAAGAAGGTAGTGTATACCTGTTCGCGGACGACACCGATCAGTCCCATCTCGGCCACATGGCTAAGAAGGTAGTGTATACCTGTTCGCGGACAACACCGATCAGTCCCATCTCTGCCTCATGGCTAAGAAGGTAGTGTATACCAGTTCCGGACGACACCGGTGAGTCCCATCTCGGCCTCATGGCTAAGAAGGTAGTGTATACCTGTTCGCGGACGACACCGATCAGTCCCTTCTCGGCCTCATGGCTAAGAAGGTAGTGTATACCAGTTCGGGGACGAAACCGGTGAGTCCCATCTCGGCCTCATGGCTAAGAAGGTAGTGTATACCTGTTCGCGGACGACACCGATCAGTCCCATCTCGGCCTCATGGCTAAGAAGGTAGTGTATACCTGTTCGCGGACTACACCGATCAGTACCATCTCGGCCTCATGGCTAAGAAGGTAGTGTATACCAGTTCGCGGACGACACCAATCAGTCCCATCTCGCCCTCATGGCTAAGAAGGTAGTGTATACCAGTTCGGGGACGAAACCGGTGAGTCCCATCTCGGCCTCATGGCTAAGAAGGTAGTGTATACCTGTTCGCGGACAACACCGATCAGTCCTATGTCGGCCTCATGGCTAAGAAGGTAGTGTATACCAGTTCGGGGACGAAACCGGTGAGTCCCATCTCGGCCTCATGGCTAAGAAGGTAGTGTATACCTGTTAGCGGACGACACCGATCAGTCCCATCTCGGCCTCATGGCTAAGAAGGTAGTGTATACCAGTTCCGGACGACACCGGTAAGTCCCTCCTCGGCCACATGGCTAAGAAGGTAGTGTATACCAGTTCGGGGACGAAACCGGTGAGTCCCATCTCGGCCTCATGGCTAAGAAGGTAGTGTATACCTGTTCGCGGACGACACCGATCAGTCCCATCTCGGCCTCATGGCTAAGAAGGTAGTGTATACCAGTTCCGGAAGAAACCGGTGAGTCCAATCTCGGCCTCATGGCTAAGAAGGTAGTGTATACCTGTTCGCGGACAACACCGATCAGTCCCATCTCGGCCTCATGGCTAAGAAGGTAGTGTATACCAGTTCCGGACGACACCGGTGAGTCCCATCTCGGCCTCATGGCTAAGAAGGTAGTGTATACCTGTTAGCGGACGACACCGATCAGTCCCATCTCGGCCTCATGGCTAAGAAGGTAGTGTATACCAGTTCCGGACGACACCGGTGAGTCCCATCTCGGCCTCATGGCTAAGAAGGTAGTGTATACCTGTTAGCGGACGACACCGATCAGTCCCATCTCGGCCACATGGCTAAGAAGGTAGTGTATACCAGTTCGGGGACGAAACCGGTGAGTCCCATCTCGGCCTCATGGCTAAGAAGGTAGTGTATACCTGTTCGCGGACGACACCGATCAGTCCCATCTCGGCCTCATGGCTAAGAAGGTAGTGTATACCAGTTCCGGAAGAAACCGGTGAGTCCAATCTCGGCCTCATGGCTAAGAAGGTAGTTTATACCTGTTCGCGGACGACACCGATCAGTCCCATCTCGGCCTCATGGCTAAGAAGGTAGTGTATACCAGTTCCGGACGAAACCGGTGAGTCCAATCTCGGCCTCATGGCTAAGAAGGTAGTGTATACCTGTTCGCGGACGACACCGATCAGTCCCATCTCGGCCTCATGGCTAAGAAGGTAGTGTATACCAGTTCCGGACGACACCGGTGAGCCCCTTCTCGGCCTCATGGCTAAGTAGGTAGTGTATACCTGTTCGCGGACGACACCGATCAGTCCCATCTCGGCCTCATGGCTAAGAAGGTAGTGTATACCTGTTCGCGGACAACACCGATCAGTCCCATCTCGGCCTCATGGCTAAGAAGGTAGTGTATACCAGTTCCGGACGACACCGGTGAGTCCCATCTCGGCCTCATGGCTAAGAAGGTAGTGTATACCTGTTCGCGGACGACACCGATCAGTCCCATCTCGGCCTCATGGCTAAGAAGGTAGTGTATACCTGTTCGCGGACAACACCGATCAGTCCCATCTCGGCCTCATGGCTAAGAAGGTAGTGTATACCAGTTCGGGGACGAAACCGGTGAGTCCCATCTCGGCCTCATGGCTAAGAAGGTAGTGTATACCAGTTCCGGACGACACTGGTAAGTCCCTTCTCGGCCTCATGGCTAAGAAGGTAGTGTATACCAGTTCGGGGACGCAACCGGTGAGTCCCATCTCGGCCTCATGGCTAAGAAGGTAGTGAATACCTGTTCGCGGACGACACCGATCAGTCCCATCTCGGCCTCATGGCTAAGAAGGTAGTGTATACCAGTTCCGGACGACACCGGTGAGCCCCTTCTCGGCCTCATGGCTAAGTAGGTAGTGTATACCTGTTCGCGGACGACACCGATCAGTCCCATCTCGGCCTCATGGCTAAGAAGGTAGTGTATACCTGTTCGCGGACGACACCGATCAGTCCCATCTCGGCCTCATGGCTAAGAAGGTAGTGTATACCAGTTCCGGACGACACCGGTGAGCCCCTTCTCGGCCTCATGGCTAAGTAGGTAGTGTATACCTGTTCGCGGACGACACCGATCAGTCCCATCTCGGCCTCATGGCTAAGAAGGTAGTGTATACCTGTTCGCGGACAACACCGATCAGTCCCATCTCGGCCTCATGGCTAAGAAGGTAGTGTATACCAGTTCCGGACGACACCGGTGAGTCCCATCTCGGCCTCATGGCTAAGAAGGTAGTGCATACCTGTTCGCGGACGACACCGATCAGTCCCATCTCGGCCTCATGGCTAAGAAGGTAGTGTATACCTGTTCGCGGACAACACCGATCAGTCCCATCTCGGCCTCATGGCTAAGAAGGTAGTGTATACCAGTTCGGGGACGAAACCGGTGAGTCCCATCTCGGCCTCATGGCTAAGAAGGTAGTGTATACCAGTTCCGGACGACACTGGTAAGTCCCTTCTCGGCCTCATGGCTAAGAAGGTAGTGTATACCAGTTCGGGGACGCAACCGGTGAGTCCCATCTCGGCCTCATGGCTAAGAAGGTAGTGTATACCAGTTCCGGACGACACCGGTAAGTCCCTTCTCGGCCTCATGGCTAAGATGGTAGTGTATACCTGTTCGCGGACGACACCGATCAGTCCCATCTCGGCCTCATGGCTAAGAAGGTAGTGTATACCAGTTCCGGACGACACCGGTAAGTCCCTTCTCGGCCTCATGGCTAAGAAGGTAGTGTATACCAGTTCGGGGACGAAACCGGTGAGTCCCATCTCGGCCTCATGGCTAAGAAGGTAGTGTATACCTGTTCGCGGACGACACCGATCAGTCCCATCTCGGCCTCATGGCTAAGAAGGTAGTGTATACCAGTTCCGGACGACACCGGTGAGTCCCACCTCGGCCTCATGGCTACGAAGGTAGTGTATACCAGTTCGGGGACGAAACCGGTGAGTCCCATCTCGGCCTCATGGCTAAGAAGGTAGTGTATACCTGTTCGGGGACGAAACCGGTGTGTCTCATCTCGACCTCATGGCTAAGAAGGTAGTGTATAGCAGTTCCGGACGACACCGATCAGTCCCATCTCGGCCTCATGGCTAAGAAGGTAGTGTATACCAGTTCCGGACGAAACCGGTGAGTCCAATCTCGGCCTCATGGCTAAGAAGGTAGTGTATACCTGTTCGCGGACGACACCGATCAGTCCCATCTCGGCCTCATGGCTAAGAAGGTAGTGTATACCTGTTCGCGGACGACACCGATCAGTCCCATCTCAGCCTCATGGCTAAGAAGGTAGTGTATACCTGTTCGCGGACAACACCGATCAGTCCCATCTCGGCCTCATGGCTAAGAAGGTAGTGTATACCAGTTCGGGGACGAAACCGGTGAGTCCCATCTCGGCCTCATGGCTAAGAAGGTAGTGTATACCTGTGCGCGGACGACACCGATCAGTCCTATCTCGGCCTCATGGCTAAGAAGGTAGTGTTTACCAGTTCGGGGACGAAACCGGTGAGTTCCATCTCGGCCTCATGGCTAAGAAGGTAGTGTATACCAGTTCGCGGACGACACCGATCAGTCCCATCTCGGCCTCATGGCTAAGAAGGTAGTGTATACCAGTTCGGGGACGAAACCGGTGAGTCCCATCTCGGCCTCATGGCTAAGAAGGTAGTGTATACCTGTTCGCGTACGACACCGATCAGTCCCATCTCGGCCACATGGCTAAGAAGGTAGTGTATACCAGTTCGGGGACGAAACCGGTGAGTCCCATCTCGGCCTCATGGCTAAGAAGGTAGTGTATACCTGTTCGCGGACTACACCGATCAGTACCATCTCGGCCTCATGGCTAAGAAGGTAGTGTATACCAGTTCGCGGTCGACACCAATCAGTCCCATCTCGGCCTCATGACTAAGAAGGTAGTGTATACCAGTTCGCGGACAACACCGATCAGTCCCATCTCGGCCTCATGGCTAAGAAGGTAGTGTATACCAGTTCCGGACGACACCGGTGAGTCCCATCTCGGCCTCATGGCTAAGAAGGTAGTGTATTCCTGTTCGCGGACGACACCGATCAGTCCCATCTCGGCCTCATGGCTAAGAAGGTAGTGTATACCAGTTCCGGACGAAACCGGTGAGTCCAACCTCGGCCTCATGGCTAAGAAGGTAGTGTATACCTGTTCGCGGACGACACCGATCAGTCCCATCTCGGCCTCATGGCTAAGAAGGTAGTGTATACCAGTTCGGGGACGAAACCGGTGAGTCCCATCTCGGCCTCATGGCTAAGAAGGTAGTGTATACCTGTTAGCGGACGACACCGATCAGTCCCATCTCGGCCTCATGGCTAAGAAGGTAGTGTATACCAGTTCCGGACGACACCGGTAAGTCCCTTCTCGGCCACATGGCTAAGAAGGTAGTGTATACCAGTTCGGGGACGAAACCGGTGAGTCCCATCTCGGCCTCATGGCTAAGAAGGTAGTGTATACCTGTTCGCGGACGACACCGATCAGTCCCATCTCGGCCTCATGGCTAAGAAGGTAGTGTATACCAGTTCCGGAAGAAACCGGTGAGTCCAATCTCGGCCTCATGGCTAAGAAGGTAGTGTATACCTGTTCGCGGACGACACCGATCAGTCCCATCTCGGCCTCATGGCTAAGAAGGTAGTGTATACCTGTTCGCGGACGACACCGATCAGTCCCATCTCGGCCTCATGGCTAAGAAGGTAGTGAATACCTGTTCGCGGACGACACCGATCAGTTCCATCTCGGCCTCATGGCTAAGAAGGTAGTGTATACCAGTTCCGGACGACACCGGTAAGTCCCTTCTCGGCCTCATGGCTAAGAAGGTAGTGTATACCAGTTCGGGGACGAAACCGGTGAGTCCCATCTCGGCCTCATGGCTAAGAAGGTAGTGTATACCTGTTCGCGGACGACACCGATCAGTCCCATCTCGGCCTCATGGCTAAGGAGGTAGTGTATACCAGTTCCGGACGACACCGGTGAGTCCCATCTCGGCCTCATGGCTAAGAAGGTAGTGTATACCAGTTCGGGGACGAAACCGGTGTCCCATCTCGGCCTCATGGCTAAGAAGGTAGTGTATACCTGTTCGGGGACGACACCGGTGTGTCTCATCTCGACCTCATGGCTAAGAAGGTAGTGTATAGCAGTTCCGGACGACACCGGTAAGTCCCTTCTCGGCTTCATGGCTAAGAAGGTAGTGTATACCAGTTCGGGGACGAAACCGGTGAGTCCCATCTCGGCCTCATGGCTAAGAAGGTAGTGTATACCTGTTCGCGGACGACACCGATCAGTCCCATCTCGGCCTCATGGCTAAGAAGGTAGTGTATACCAGTTCCGGACGACACCGGTAAGTCCCTTCTCGGCCTCATGGCTAAGAAGGTAGTGTATACCAGTTCGGGGACGAAACCGGTGAGTCCCATCTCGGCCTCATGGCTAAGAAGGTAGTGTATACCTGTTCGCGGACGACACCGATCAGTCCCATCTCGGCCTCATGGCTAAGAAGGTAGTGTATACCTGTTCGCGGACGACACCGATCAGTCCCATCTCGGCCTCATGGCTAAGAAGGTAGTGTATACCAGTTCGTGGACGAAACCGGTGAGTCCCATCTCAGCCTCATGGCTAAGAAGGTAGTGTATACCTGTTCGCGGACAACACCGATCAGTCCCATCTCGGCCTCATGGCTAAGAAGGTAGTGTATACCAGTTCGGGGACGAAACCGGTGAGTCCCATCTCGGCCTCATGGCTAAGAAGGTAGTGTATACCTGTGCGCGGACGACACCGATCAGTCCTATCTCGGCCTCATGGCTAAGAAGGTAGTGTATACCAGTTCGGGGACGAAACCGGTGAGTTCCATCTCGGCCTCATGGCTAAGAAGGTAGTGTATACCAGTTCGCGGACGACACCGATCAGTCCCATCTCGGCCTCATGGCTAAGAAGGTAGTGTATACCAGTTCGGGGACGAAACCGGTGAGTCCCATCTCGGCCTCATGGCTAAGAAGGTAGTGTATACCTGTTCGCGGACGACACCGATCAGTCCCATCTCGGCCACATGGCTAAGAAGGTAGTGTATACCAGTTCGGGGACGAAACCGGTGAGTCCCATCTCGGCCTCATGGCTAAGAAGGTAGTGTATACCTGTTCGCGGACTACACCGATCAGTACCATCTCGGCCTCATGGCTAAGAAGGTAGTGTATACCAGTTCGCGGTCGACACCAATCAGTCCCATCTCGGCCTCATGACTAAGAAGGTAGTGTATACCAGTTCGGGGACGAAACCGGTGAGTCCCATCTCGGCCTCATGGCTAAGAAGGTAGTGTATACCTGTTCGCGGACAACACCGATCAGTCCCATCTCGGCCTCATGGCTAAGAAGGTAGTGTATACCAGTTCCGGACGACACCGGTGAGTCCCATCTCGGCCTCATGGCTAAGAAGGTAGTGTATACCTGTTCGCGGACGACACCGATCAGTCCCATCTCGGCCTCATGGCTAAGGAGGTAGTGTATACCAGTTCCGGACGACACCGGTGAGTCCCATCTCGGCCTCATGGCTAAGAAGGTAGTGTATACCAGTTCGGGGACGAAACCGGTGTCCCATCTCGGCCTCATGGCTAAGAAGGTAGTGTATACCTGTTCGGGGACGACACCGGTGTGTCTCATCTCGACCTCATGGCTAAGAAGGTAGTGTATAGCAGTTCCGGACGACACCGGTAAGTCCCTTCTCGGCTTCATGGCTAAGAAGGTAGTGTATACCAGTTCGGGGACGAAACCGGTGAGTCCCATCTCGGCCTCATGGCTAAGAAGGTAGTGTATACCTGTTCGCGGACGACACCGATCAGTCCCATCTCGGCCTCATGGCTAAGAAGGTAGTGTATACCAGTTCCGGACGACACCGGTAAGTCCCTTCTCGGCCTCATGGCTAAGAAGGTAGTGTATACCAGTTCGGGGACGAAACCGGTGAGTCCCATCTCGGCCTCATGGCTAAGAAGGTAGTGTATACCTGTTCGCGGACGACACCGATCAGTCCCATCTCGGCCTCATGGCTAAGAAGGTAGTGTATACCTGTTCGCGGACGACACCGATCAGTCCCATCTCGGCCTCATGGCTAAGAAGGTAGTGTATACCAGTTCGTGGACGAAACCGGTGAGTCCCATCTCAGCCTCATGGCTAAGAAGGTAGTGTATACCTGTTCGCGGACAACACCGATCAGTCCCATCTCGGCCTCATGGCTAAGAAGGTAGTGTATACCAGTTCGGGGACGAAACCGGTGAGTCCCATCTCGGCCTCATGGCTAAGAAGGTAGTGTATACCTGTGCGCGGACGACACCGATCAGTCCTATCTCGGCCTCATGGCTAAGAAGGTAGTGTATACCAGTTCGGGGACGAAACCGGTGAGTTCCATCTCGGCCTCATGGCTAAGAAGGTAGTGTATACCAGTTCGCGGACGACACCGATCAGTCCCATCTCGGCCTCATGGCTAAGAAGGTAGTGTATACCAGTTCGGGGACGAAACCGGTGAGTCCCATCTCGGCCTCATGGCTAAGAAGGTAGTGTATACCTGTTCGCGGACGACACCGATCAGTCCCATCTCGGCCACATGGCTAAGAAGGTAGTGTATACCAGTTCGGGGACGAAACCGGTGAGTCCCATCTCGGCCTCATGGCTAAGAAGGTAGTGTATACCTGTTCGCGGACTACACCGATCAGTACCATCTCGGCCTCATGGCTAAGAAGGTAGTGTATACCAGTTCGCGGTCGACACCAATCAGTCCCATCTCGGCCTCATGACTAAGAAGGTAGTGTATACCAGTTCGGGGACGAAACCGGTGAGTCCCATCTCGGCCTCATGGCTAAGAAGGTAGTGTATACCTGTTCGCGGACAACACCGATCAGTCCCATCTCGGCCTCATGGCTAAGAAGGTAGTGTATACCAGTTCCGGACGACACCGGTGAGTCCCATCTCGGCCTCATGGCTAAGAAGGTAGTGTATACCTGTTCGCGGACGACACCGATCAGTCCCATCTCGGCCTCATGGCTAAGAAGGTAGTGTATACCAGTTCCGGACGAAACCGGTGAGTCCAACCTCGGCCTCATGGCTAAGAAGGTAGTGTATACCTGTTCGCGGACGACACCGATCAGTCCCATCTCGGCCTCATGGCTAAGAAGGTAGTGTATACCAGTTCGGGGACGAAACCGGTGAGTCCCATCTCGGCCTCATGGCTAAGAAGGTAGTGTATACCAGTTCAGGGACGACACCGGTGTGTCTCATCTCGACCTCATGGCTAAGAAGGTAGTGTATACCTGTTCGCGGACGACACCGATCAGTCCCATCTCGGCCTCATGGCTAAGGAGGTAGTGTATACCAGTTCCGGACGACACCGACCAGTCCCATCTCGGCCTCATGGCTAAGAAGGTAGTGTATACCAGTTCAGAGACGACACCGGTGTGTCTCATCTCGACCTCATTTCTAAGAAGGTAGTGTATACCTGTTCGCAGACGACACCGATCAGTCCCATCTCGGCCTCATGGCTAAGAAGGTAGTGTATACCAGTTCGGGGACGAAACCGGTGAGTCCCATCTCGGCCTCATGGCTAAGAAGGTAGTGTATACCAGTTCCGGACGACACCGGTAAGTCCCTTCTCGGCCTCATGGCTAACAAGGTAGTGTATACCTGTTCGGGGACGACACCGGTGTGTCTCATCTCGACCTCATGGCTAAGAGTGTAGTGTATACCAGTTCGGGGACGACACCGACCAGTCCCATCTCGGCCTCATGGCTAAGAAGGTAGTGTATACCTGTTCGCGGACGACACCGATCAGTCCCATCTCGGCCTCATGGCTAAGAAGGTAGTGTATACAAGTTCGGGGACGAAACCGGTGAGTCCCATCTCCCTCTTGGCTAAGAAGGTAGTGTATACCAGTTCGCGGACGACACCAATCAGTCCCATCTCGGCCTCATGGCTAAGAAGGTAGTGTATACCAGTTCGCGGACGACACCGACCAGTCCCATCTCGACCTCATGGCTAAGAAGGTAGTGTATACCAGTTCGCGGACGACACCGACCAGTCCCATCTCGACCTCATGGCTAAGAAGGTAGTGTATACCTGTTCGCGGACGACACCGATCAGTCCCATCTCGGCCACATCGCTAAGAAGGTAGTGTATACCTGTTCGCGGACAACACCGATCAGTCCCATCTCGGCCTCATGGCTAAGAAGGTAGTGTATACCAGTTCCGGACGACACCGGTGAGTCCCATCTCGGCCTCATGGCTAAGAAGGTAGTGTATACCTGTTCGCGGACGACACCGATCAGTCCCTTCTCGGCCTCATGGCTAAGAAGGTAGTGTATACCAGTTCGGGGGCGAAACCGGTGAGTCCCATCTCGGCCTCATGGCTAAGAAGGTAGTGTATACCTGTTCGCGGACGACACCGATCAGTCCCATCTCGGCCTCGTGGCTAAGAAGGTAGTGTATACCAGATCCGGACGACACCGGTAAGTCCCTTCTCGGCCTCATGGCTAAGAAGGTAGTGTATACCAGTTCGGGGACGAAACCGGTGAGTCCCAACTCGGCCTCATGGCTAAGATGGTAGTGTATACCAGTCCCGGGGGCACCGGTAAGTCCCTTCTCGGCCTCATGGCTAAGAAGGTAGTGTATACCAGTTCGGGGACGAAACCGGTGAATCCCATCTTGGCCTCCTGGCTAAGAAGGTAGTGTATACCTGTTCGCGGAAGACACCGATCAGTCCCATCTCGGCCTCATGGCTAAGAAGGTAGTGTATACCAGTTCGGGGACGAAACCGGTGAGTCCCATCTCGGCCTCATGGCTAAGATGGTAGTGTATACCTGTTCGCGGACGACACCGGTAAGTCCCTTCTCGGCCTCATGGCTAAGAAGGTAGTGTATACCTGTTCGCGGACGACACCGATCAGTCCCATCTCGGCCACATGGCTAAGAAGGTAGTGTATACCTGTTCGCGGACAACACCGATCAGTCCCATCTCTGCCTCATGGCTAAGAAGGTAGTGTATACCAGTTCCGGACGACACCGGTGAGTCCCATCTCGGCCTCATGGCTAAGAAGGTAGTGTATACCTGTTCGCGGACGACACCGATCAGTCCCTTCTCGGCCTCATGGCTAAGAAGGTAGTGTATACCAGTTCGGGGACGAAACCGGTGAGTCCCATCTCGGCCTCATGGCTAAGAAGGTAGTGTATACCTGTTCGCGGACGACACCGATCAGTCCCATCTCGGCCTCATGGCTAAGAAGGTAGTGTATACCAGTTCGGGGACGAAACCGGTGAGTCCCACCTCGGCCTCATGGCTAAGAAGGTAGTGTATACCTGTTCGCGGACGACACCGATCAGTCCCATCTCGGCCTCATGGCTAAGAAGGTAGTGTATACCTGTTCGCGGACAACACCGATCAGTCCCATCTCTGCCTCATGGCTAAGAAGGTAGTGTATACCAGTTCCGGACGACACCGGTGAGTCCCATCTCGGCCTCATGGCTAAGAAGGTAGTGTATACCTGTTCGCGGACGACACCGATCAGTCCCTTCTCGGCCGCATGGCTAAGAAGGTAGTGTATACCAGTTCGGGGACGAAACCGGTGAGTCCCACCTCGGCCTCATAGCTAAGAAGGTAGTGTATACCTGTTCGCGGACGACACCGATCAGTCCCATCTCGGCCTCATGGCTAAGAAGGTAGTGTATACCAGTTCCGGACGACACCGGTAAGTCCCTTCTCGGCCTCATGGCTAAGGAGGTAGTGTATACCAGTTCGGGGACGAAACCGGTGAGTCCCACCTCGGCCTCATAGCTAAGAAGGTAGTGTATACCTGTTCGCGGACGACACCGATCAGTCCCTTCTCGGCCTCATGGCTAAGAAGGTAGTGTATACCAGTTCGGGGACGAAACCGGTGAGTCCCATCTCGGCCTCATGGCTAAGAAGGTAGTGTATACCTGTTCGCGGACGACACCGATCAGTCCCATCTCGGCCTCATGGCTAAGATGGTAGTGTATACCAGTTCCGGACGACACCGGTGAGCCCCTTCTCGGCCTCATGGCTAAGTAGGTAGTGTATACCAGTTCCGGACGACACCGGTAAGTCCCTTCTCGGCCTCATTGCTAAGAAGGTAGTGTATACCTGTTCGCGGACGACACCGATCAGTCCCATCTCGGCCACATGGCTAAGAAGGTAGTGTATACCAGTTCCGGACGACACCGGTAAGTCCCTTCTCGGCCTCATGGCTAAGAATGTAGTATATACCAGTTCGGGGACGACACCGATCAGTCCCATCTCGGCCTCATGGCTAAGAAGGTAGTGTATACCAGTTCCGGACGACACCGGTAAGTCCCTTCTCGGCCTCATGGCTAAGAAGGTAGTGTATACCAGTTCGGGGACGAAACCGGTGAGTCCCATCTCGGCCTCATGGCTAAGAAGGTGGTGTATACCTGTTCGCGGACGACACCGATCAGTCCCATCTCTGCCTCATGGCTAAGAAGGTAGTGTATACCAGTTCCGGACGACACCGGTGAGTCCCATCTCGGCCTCATGGCTAAGAAGGTAGTGTATACCTGTTCGCGGACGACACCGATCAGTCCCTTCTCGGCCTCATGGCTAAGAAGGTAGTGTATACCAGTTCGGGGACGAAACCGGTGAGTCCCACCTCGGCCTCATGGCTAAGAAGGTAGTGTATACCTGTTCGCGGACGACACCGATCAGTCCCATCTCGGCCTCATGGCTAAGAAGGTAGTGTATACCAGTTCCGGACGACACCGGTAAGTCCCTTCTCGGCCTCATGGCTAAGAATGTAGTATATACCAGTTCGGGGACGACACCGATCAGTCCCATCTCGGCCTCATGGCTAAGAAGGTAGTGTATACCAGTTCCGGACGACACCGGTAAGTCCCTTCTCGGCCTCATGGCTAAGAAGGTAGTGTATACCAGTTCGGGGACGAAACCGGTGAGTCCCATCTCGGCCTCATGGCTAAGAAGGTGGTGTATACCTGTTCGCGGACGACACCGATCAGTCCCATCTCGGCCTCATGGCTAAGAAGGCAGTGTATACCAGTTCGGGGACGAAACCGGTGAGTCCCATCTCGGCCTCATGGCTAAGAAGGTAGTGTATACCAGTTCGGGGACGAACCCGGTGAGTCCCATCTCGGCCTCATGGCTAAGAAGGTAGTGTATACCTGTTCGCGGACGACACCGATCAGTCCCATCTCGGCCTCATGGCTAAGAAGGTAGTGTATACCAGTTCCGGACGACACCGGTGAGTCCCATCTCGGCCTCATGGCTAAGAAGGTAGTGTATACCTGTTCGCGGACGACACCGATCAGTCCCATCTCGGCCTCATAGCTAAGAAGGTAGTGTATACCTGTTCGCGGACGACACCGATCAGTCCCTTCTCGGCCTCATGGCTAAGAAGGTAGTGTATACCAGTTCGGGGACGAAACCGGTGAGTCCCATCTCGGCCTCATGGCTAAGAAGGTAGTGTATACCTGTTCGCGGACGACACCGATCAGTCCCATCTCGGCCTCATGGCTAAGATGGTAGTGTATACCAGTTCCGGACGACACCGGTGAGCCCCTTCTCGGCCTCATGGCTAAGTAGGTAGTATATACCAGTTCCGGACGACACCGGTAAGTCCCTTCTCGGCCTCATGGCTAAGAATGTAGTATATACCAGTTCGGGGACGACACCGATCAGTCCCATCTCGGCCTCATGGCTAAGATGGTAGTGTATACCAGTCCCGGGGGCACCGGTAAGTCCCTTCTCGGCCTCATGGCTAAGAAGGTAGTGTATACCAGTTCGGGGACGAAACCGGTGAATCCCATCTTGGCCTCCTGGCTAAGAAGGTAGTGTATACCTGTTCGCGGAAGACACCGATCAGTCCCATCTCGGCCTCATGGCTAAGAAGGTAGTGTATACCAGTTCGGGGACGAAACCGGTGAGTCCCATCTCGGCCTCATGGCTAAGAAGGTAGTGTATACCAGTTCCGGACGACACCGGTGAGTCCCATCTCGGCCTCATGGCTAAGAAGGTAGTGTATACCTGTTCGCGGACGACACCGATAAGTCCCTTCTCGGCCTCATGGCTAAGAAGGTAGTGTATACCTGTTCGCGGACGACACCGATCAGTCCCATCTCGGCCACATGGCTAAGAAGGTAGTGTATACCTGTTCGCGGACAACACCGATCAGTCCCATCTCTGCCTCATGGCTAAGAAGGTAGTGTATACCAGTTCCGGACGACACCGGTGAGTCCCATCTCGGCCTCATGGCTAAGAAGGTAGTGTATACCTGTTCGCGGACGACACCGATCAGTCCCTTCTCGGCCGCATGGCTAAGAAGGTAGTGTATACCAGTTCGGGGACGAAACCGGTGAGTCCCACCTCGGCCTCATAGCTAAGAAGGTAGTGTATACCTGTTCGCGGACGACACCGATCAGTCCCATCTCGGCCTCATGGCTAAGAAGGTAGTGTATACCAGTTCCGGACGACACCGGTAAGTCCCTTCTCGGCCTCATGGCTAAGGAGGTAGTGTATACCAGTTCGGGGACGAAACCGGTGAGTCCCACCTCGGCCTCATAGCTAAGAAGGTAGTGTATACCTGTTCGCGGACGACACCGATCAGTCCCTTCTCGGCCTCATGGCTAAGAAGGTAGTGTATACCAGTTCGGGGACGAAACCGGTGAGTCCCATCTCGGCCTCATGGCTAAGAAGGTAGTGTATACCTGTTCGCGGACGACACCGATCAGTCCCATCTCGGCCTCATGGCTAAGATGGTAGTGTATACCAGTTCCGGACGACACCGGTGAGCCCCTTCTCGGCCTCATGGCTAAGTAGGTAGTGTATACCAGTTCCGGACGACACCGGTAAGTCCCTTCTCGGCCTCATTGCTAAGAAGGTAGTGTATACCTGTTCGCGGACGACACCGATCAGTCCCATCTCGGCCACATGGCTAAGAAGGTAGTGTATACCAGTTCCGGACGACACCGGTAAGTCCCTTCTCGGCCTCATGGCTAAGAATGTAGTATATACCAGTTCGGGGACGACACCGATCAGTCCCATCTCGGCCTCATGGCTAAGAAGGTAGTGTATACCAGTTCCGGACGACACCGGTAAGTCCCTTCTCGGCCTCATGGCTAAGAAGGTAGTGTATACCAGTTCGGGGACGAAACCGGTGAGTCCCATCTCGGCCTCATGGCTAAGAAGGTGGTGTATACCTGTTCGCTGACGACACCGATCAGTCCCATCTCTGCCTCATGGCTAAGAAGGTAGTGTATACCAGTTCCGGACGACACCGGTGAGTCCCATCTCGGCCTCATGGCTAAGAAGGTAGTGTATACCAGTTCGGGGACGAAACCGGTGAGTCCCATCTCGGCCTCATGGCTAAGAAGGTAGTGTATACCTGTTCGCGGACGACACCGATCAGTCCCATCTCGGCCTCATGGCTAAGAAGGTAGTGTATACCAGTTCCGGACGACACCGGTGAGTCCCATCTCGGCCTCATGGCTAAGAAGGTAGTGTATACCTGTTCGCGGACGACACCGATCAGTCCCTTCTCGACCTCATGGCTAAGAAGGTAGTGTATACCAGTTCGGGGACGAAACCGGTGAGTCCCATCTCGGCCTCATGGCTAAGAAGTTAGTGTATACCTGTTCGCGGACGACACCGATCAGTCCCTTCTCGACCTCATGGCTAAGAAGGTAGTGTATACCAGTTCGGGGACGAAACCGGTGAGTCCCATCTCGGCTTCATGGCTAGGAAGGTAGTGTATACCTGTTCGCGGACGACACCGATCAGTCCCATCTCGGCCACATCGCTAAGAAGGTAGTGTATACCAGTTCCGGACGACACCGGTAAGTCCCTTCTCGGCCTCATGGCTAAGAAGGTAGTGTATACCAGTTCGGGGACGAAACCGGTGAGTCCCATCTCGGCCTCATGGCTAAGAAGGTGGTGTATACCTGTTCGCGGACGACACCGATCAGTCCCATCTCGGCCTCATGGCTAAGAAGGTAGTGTATACCAGTTCGGGGACGAAACCGGTGAGTCCCATCTCGGCCTCATGGCTAAGAAGGTAGTGTATACCAGTTCGGGGACGAAACCGGTGAGTCCCATCTCGGCCTCATGGCTAAGAAGGTAGTGTATACCTGTTCGCGGACGACACCGATCAGTCCCATCTCGGCCTCATGGCTAAGAAGGTAGTGTATACCAGTTCCGGACGACACCGGTGAGTCCCATCTCGGCCTCATGGCTAAGAAGGTAGTGTATACCTGTTCGCGGACGACACCGATCAGTCCCTTCTCGACCTCATGGCTAAGAAGGTAGTGTATACCAGTTCGGGGACGAAACCGGTGAGTCCCATCTCGGCCTCATGGCTAAGAAGTTAGTGTATACCTGTTCGCGGACGACACCGATCAGTCCCTTCTCGACCTCATGGCTAAGAAGGTAGTGTATACCAGTTCGGGGACGAAACCGGTGAGTCCCATCTCGGCTTCATGGCTAGGAAGGTAGTGTATACCTGTTCGCGGACGACACCGATCAGTCCCATCTCGGCCACATCGCTAAGAAGGTAGTGTATACCAGTTCCGGACGACACCGGTGAGTCCCATCTCGGCCTCATGGCTAAGAAGGTAGTGTATACCTGTTCGCGGACGACACCGATCAGTCCCTTCTCGGCCTCATGGCTAAGAAGGTAGTGTATACCAGTTCGGGGACGAAACCGGTGAGTCCCACCTCGGCCTCATGGCTAAGAAGGTAGTGTATACCTGTTCGCGGACGACACCCATCAGTCCCATCTCTGCCTCATGGCTAAGAAGGTAGTGTATACCAGTTCCGGACGACACCGGTAAGTCCCTTCTCGGCCTCATGGCTAAGAAGGTAGTATATACCAGTTCGGGGACGACACCGATCAGTCCCATCTCGGCCTCATGGCTAAGAAGGTAGTGTATACCAGTTCCGGACGACACCGGTTTGTCCCTTCTCGGCCTCATGGCTAAGAAGGTAGTGTATACCAGTTCGGGGACGAAACCGGTGAGTCCCATCTCGGCCTCATGGCTAAGAAGGTAGTGTATACCTGTTCGCGGACGGCACCGATCAGTCCCATCTCGGCCTCATGGCTAAGAAGGTAGTGTATACCAGTTCGGGGACGAAACCGGTGGGTCCCATCTCGGCCTCATGGCTAAGAAGGTAGTGTATACCTGTTCGCGGACGACACCGATCAGTCCCATCTCGGCCTCATGGCTAAGAAGGTAGTGTATACCTGTTCGCGGACAACACCGATCAGTCCCATCTCGGCCTCATGGCTAAGAAGGTAGTGTATACCAGTTCCGGACGACACCGGTGAGTCCCATCTCGGCCACATCGCTAAGAAGGTAGTGTATACCTGTTCGCGGACAACACCGATCAGTCCCATCTCGGCCTCATGGCTAAGAAGGTAGTGTATACCAGTTCCGGACGACACCGGTGAGTCCCATCTCGGCCTCATGGCTAAGAAGGTAGTGTATACCTGTTCGCGGACGACACCGATCAGTCCCTTCTCGGCCTCATGGCTAAGAAGGTAGTGTATACCAGTTCGGGGGCGAAACCGGTGAGTCCCATCTCGGCCTCATGGCTAAGAAGGTAGTGTATACCTGTTCGCGGACGACACCGATCAGTCCCATCTCGGCCTCGTGGCTAAGAAGGTAGTGTATACCAGATCCGGACGACACCGGTAAGTCCCTTCTCGGCCTCATGGCTAAGAAGGTAGTGTATACCAGTTCGGGGACGAAACCGGTGAGTCCCAACTCGGCCTCATGGCTAAGATGGTAGTGTATACCAGTCCCGGGGGCACCGGTAAGTCCCTTCTCGGCCTCATGGCTAAGAAGGTAGTGTATACCAGTTCGGGGACGAAACCGGTGAATCCCATTGTGGGAGCTGATGTAAGATGGAAAGGGAGCTCGACCAATCCTAGGCCCGCTAGAGGACTCATCAGTAAGGCTATCTAGCGGGCCCTGCCTTAGACGGTTGGGATGTCGGAAGGCGGTTGAGGACTGTATATATACAAATCATTGAGGAATCGAGTACTTGCGGGAAAGGTCTCAACTACCTGTCCCTCTTGTGGCGCCTGTAGGAAATTAGGCCGCCACATCACCCCCCTGCCAGTAGATAACGATACTAGTCGTTATTGGTACTGATCGTGGGGGGGGGGGGGGGAATGATGAATATCGTGTATCAGACGGCGAGACGGTGCGTCTTCAAGCCTATCGAGGAATGCCCACTCGATTGATGTATGTAGTAGTATTCATCCCCCCGTAAATATCCTCCTAGGCTCCATGTTGTCCTCCGTGTTGCGTTTTTGAGTTCTAAAGTCGCGGGTCACCAATGTGGGAGCTGATGTAAGATGGAAAGGGAGCTCGACCAATCTGAAAGAGAGGAGGAAAAAGGAAGGAGCGTTTCGTCCTAGGCCCGCTAGAGGACTCATCAGTAAGGCTATCTAGCGGGCCCTGCCTTAGACGGTTGGGATGTCGGAAGGCGGTTGAGGACTGTATATATACAAATCATTGAGGAATCGAGTACTTGCGGGAAAGGTCTCAACTACCTGTCCCTCTTGTGGCGCCTGTAGGAAATTAGGCCGCCACACCATCTTGGCCTCCTGGCTAAGAAGGTAGTGTATACCTGTTCGCGGAAGACACCGATCAGTCCCATCTCGGCCTCATGGCTAAGAAGGTAGTGTATACCAGTTCGGGGACGAAACCGGTGAGTCCCATCTCGGCCTCATGGCTAAGATGGTAGTGTATACCTGTTCGCGGACGACACCGATAAGTCCCTTCTCGGCCTCATGGCTAAGAAGGTAGTGTATACCTGTTCGCGGACGACACCGATCAGTCCCATCGCGGCCACATGGCTAAGAAGGTAGTGTATACCTGTTCGCGGACAACACCGATCAGTCCCATCTCTGCCTCATGGCTAAGAAGGTAGTGTATACCAGTTCCGGACGACACCGGTGAGTCCCATCTCGGCCTCATGGCTAAGAAGGTAGTGTATACCTGTTCGCGGACGACACCGATCAGTCCCTTCTCGGCCTCATGGCTAAGAAGGTAGTGTATACCAGTTCGGGGACGAAACCGGTGGGTCCCATCTCGGCCTCATGGCTAAGAAGGTAGTGTATACCTGTTCGCGGACGACACCGATCAGTCCCATCTCGGCCTCATGGCTAAGAAGGTAGTGTATACCTGTTCGCGGACAACACCGATCAGTCCCATCTCGGCCTCATGGCTAAGAAGGTAGTGTATACCAGTTCCGGACGACACCGGTGAGTCCCATCTCGGCCACATCGCTAAGAAGGTAGTGTATACCTGTTCGCGGACAACACCGATCAGTCCCATCTCGGCCTCATGGCTAAGAAGGTAGTGTATACCAGTTCCGGACGACACCGGTGAGTCCCATCTCGGCCTCATGGCTAAGAAGGTAGTGTATACCTGTTCGCGGACGACACTGATCAGTCCCTTCTCGGCCTCATGGCTAAGAAGGTAGTGTATACCAGTTCGGGGGCGAAACCGGTGAGTCCGATCTCGGCCTCATGGCTAAGAAGGTAGTGTATACCTGTTCGCGGACGACACCGATCAGTCCCATCTCGGCCTCGTGGCTAAGAAGGTAGTGTATACCAGATCCGGACGACACCGGTAAGTCCCTTCTCGGCCTCATGGCTAAGAAGGTAGTGTATACCAGTTCGGGGACGAAACCGGTGAGTCCCAACTCGGCCTCATGGCTAAGATGGTAGTGTATACCAGTCCCGGGGGCACCGGTAAGTCCCTTCTCGGCCTCATGGCTAAGAAGGTAGTGTATACCAGTTCGGGGACGAAACCGGTGAATCCCATCTTGGCCTCCTGGCTAAGAAGGTAGTGTATACCTGTTCGCGGAAGACACCGATCAGTCCCATCTCGGCCTCATGGCTAAGAAGGTAGTGTATACCAGTTCGGGGACGAAACCGGTGAGTCCCATCTCGGCCTCATGGCTAAGATGGTAGTGTATACCTGTTCGCGGACGACACCGGTAAGTCCCTTCTCGGCCTCATGGCTAAGAAGGTAGTGTATACCTGTTCGCGGACGACACCGATCAGTCCCATCTCGGCCACATGGCTAAGAAGGTAGTGTATACCTGTTCGCGGACAACACCGATCAGTCCCATCTCTGCCTCATGGCTAAGAAGGTAGTGTATACCAGTTCCGGACGACACCGGTGAGTCCCATCTCGGCCTCATGGCTAAGAAGGTAGTGTATACCTGTTCGCGGACGACACCGATCAGTCCCTTCTCGGCCTCATGGCTAAGAAGGTAGTGTATACCAGTTCGGGGACGAAACCGGTGAGTCCCATCTCGGCCTCATGGCTAAGAAGGTAGTGTATACCTGTTCGCGGACGACACCGATCAGTCCCATCTCGGCCTCATGGCTAAGAAGGTAGTGTATACCTGTTCGCGGACTACACCGATCAGTACCATCTCGGCCTCATGGCTAAGAAGGTAGTGTATACCAGTTCGCGGACGACACCAATCAGTCCCATCTCGCCCTCATGGCTAAGAAGGTAGTGTATACCAGTTCGGGGACGAAACCGGTGAGTCCCATCTCGGCCTCATGGCTAAGAAGGTAGTGTATACCTGTTCGCGGACAACACCGATCAGTCCTATGTCGGCCTCATGGCTAAGAAGGTAGTGTATACCAGTTCGGGGACGAAACCGGTGAGTCCCATCTCGGCCTCATGGCTAAGAAGGTAGTGTATACCTGTTAGCGGACGACACCGATCAGTCCCATCTCGGCCTCATGGCTAAGAAGGTAGTGTATACCAGTTCCGGACGACACCGGTAAGTCCCTCCTCGGCCACATGGCTAAGAAGGTAGTGTATACCAGTTCGGGGACGAAACCGGTGAGTCCCATCTCGGCCTCATGGCTAAGAAGGTAGTGTATACCTGTTCGCGGACGACACCGATCAGTCCCATCTCGGCCTCATGGCTAAGAAGGTAGTGTATACCAGTTCCGGAAGAAACCGGTGAGTCCAATCTCGGCCTCATGGCTAAGAAGGTAGTTTATACCTGTTCGCGGACGACACCGATCAGTCCCATCTCGGCCTCATGGCTAAGAAGGTAGTGTATACCAGTTCCGGACGAAACCGGTGAGTCCAATCTCGGCCTCATGGCTAAGAAGGTAGTGTATACCTGTTCGCGGACGACACCGATCAGTCCCATCTCGGCCTCATGGCTAAGAAGGTAGTGTATACCAGTTCCGGACGACACCGGTGAGCCCCTTCTCGGCCTCATGGCTAAGTAGGTAGTGTATACCTGTTCGCGGACGACACCGATCAGTCCCATCTCGGCCTCATGGCTAAGAAGGTAGTGTATACCTGTTCGCGGACAACACCGATCAGTCCCATCTCGGCCTCATGGCTAAGAAGGTAGTGTATACCAGTTCCGGACGACACCGGTGAGTCCCATCTCGGCCTCATGGCTAAGAAGGTAGTGTATACCTGTTAGCGGACGACACCGATCAGTCCCATCTCGGCCTCATGGCTAAGAAGGTAGTGTATACCAGTTCCGGACGACACCGGTGAGTCCCATCTCGGCCTCATGGCTAAGAAGGTAGTGTATACCTGTTAGCGGACGACACCGATCAGTCCCATCTCGGCCACATGGCTAAGAAGGTAGTGTATACCAGTTCGGGGACGAAACCGGTGAGTCCCATCTCGGCCTCATGGCTAAGAAGGTAGTGTATACCTGTTCGCGGACGACACCGATCAGTCCCATCTCGGCCTCATGGCTAAGAAGGTAGTGTATACCAGTTCCGGAAGAAACCGGTGAGTCCAATCTCGGCCTCATGGCTAAGAAGGTAGTTTATACCTGTTCGCGGACGACACCGATCAGTCCCATCTCGGCCTCATGGCTAAGAAGGTAGTGTATACCAGTTCCGGACGAAACCGGTGAGTCCAATCTCGGCCTCATGGCTAAGAAGGTAGTGTATACCTGTTCGCGGACGACACCGATCAGTCCCATCTCGGCCTCATGGCTAAGAAGGTAGTGTATACCAGTTCCGGACGACACCGGTGAGCCCCTTCTCGGCCTCATGGCTAAGTAGGTAGTGTATACCTGTTCGCGGACGACACCGATCAGTCCCATCTCGGCCTCATGGCTAAGAAGGTAGTGTATACCTGTTCGCGGACAACACCGATCAGTCCCATCTCGGCCTCATGGCTAAGAAGGTAGTGTATACCAGTTCCGGACGACACCGGTGAGTCCCATCTCGGCCTCATGGCTAAGAAGGTAGTGTATACCTGTTCGCGGACGACACCGATCAGTCCCATCTCGGCCTCATGGCTAAGAAGGTAGTGTATACCTGTTCGCGGACAACACCGATCAGTCCCATCTCGGCCTCATGGCTAAGAAGGTAGTGTATACCAGTTCGGGGACGAAACCGGTGAGTCCCATCTCGGCCTCATGGCTAAGAAGGTAGTGTATACCAGTTCCGGACGACACTGGTAAGTCCCTTCTCGGCCTCATGGCTAAGAAGGTAGTGTATACCAGTTCGGGGACGCAACCGGTGAGTCCCATCTCGGCCTCATGGCTAAGAAGGTAGTGAATACCTGTTCGCGGACGACACCGATCAGTCCCATCTCGGCCTCATGGCTAAGAAGGTAGTGTATACCAGTTCCGGACGACACCGGTGAGCCCCTTCTCGGCCTCATGGCTAAGTAGGTAGTGTATACCTGTTCGCGGACGACACCGATCAGTCCCATCTCGGCCTCATGGCTAAGAAGGTAGTGTATACCTGTTCGCGGACGACACCGATCAGTCCCATCTCGGCCTCATGGCTAAGAAGGTAGTGTATACCAGTTCCGGACGACACCGGTGAGCCCCTTCTCGGCCTCATGGCTAAGTAGGTAGTGTATACCTGTTCGCGGACGACACCGATCAGTCCCATCTCGGCCTCATGGCTAAGAAGGTAGTGTATACCTGTTCGCGGACAACACCGATCAGTCCCATCTCGGCCTCATGGCTAAGAAGGTAGTGTATACCAGTTCCGGACGACACCGGTGAGTCCCATCTCGGCCTCATGGCTAAGAAGGTAGTGTATACCTGTTCGCGGACGACACCGATCAGTCCCATCTCGGCCTCATGGCTAAGAAGGTAGTGTATACCTGTTCGCGGACAACACCGATCAGTCCCATCTCGGCCTCATGGCTAAGAAGGTAGTGTATACCAGTTCGGGGACGAAACCGGTGAGTCCCATCTCGGCCTCATGGCTAAGAAGGTAGTGTATACCAGTTCCGGACGACACTGGTAAGTCCCTTCTCGGCCTCATGGCTAAGAAGGTAGTGTATACCAGTTCGGGGACGCAACCGGTGAGTCCCATCTCGGCCTCATGGCTAAGAAGGTAGTGTATACCAGTTCCGGACGACACCGGTAAGTCCCTTCTCGGCCTCATGGCTAAGATGGTAGTGTATACCTGTTCGCGGACGACACCGATCAGTCCCATCTCGGCCTCATGGCTAAGAAGGTAGTGTATACCAGTTCCGGACGACACCGGTAAGTCCCTTCTCGGCCTCATGGCTAAGAAGGTAGTGTATACCAGTTCGGGGACGAAACCGGTGAGTCCCATCTCGGCCTCATGGCTAAGAAGGTAGTGTATACCTGTTCGCGGACGACACCGATCAGTCCCATCTCGGCCTCTTGGCTAAGAAGGTAGTGTATACCAGTTCCGGACGACACCGGTGAGTCCCACCTCGGCCTCATGGCTACGAAGGTAGTGTATACCAGTTCGGGGACGAAACCGGTGAGTCCCATCTCGGCCTCATGGCTAAGAAGGTAGTGTATACCTGTTCGGGGACGAAACCGGTGTGTCTCATCTCGACCTCATGGCTAAGAAGGTAGTGTATAGCAGTTCCGGACGACACCGATCAGTCCCATCTCGGCCTCATGGCTAAGAAGGTAGTGTATACCAGTTCCGGACGAAACCGGTGAGTCCAATCTCGGCCTCATGGCTAAGAAGGTAGTGTATACCTGTTCGCGGACGACACCGATCAGTCCCATCTCGGCCTCATGGCTAAGAAGGTAGTGTATACCTGTTCGCGGACGACACCGATCAGTCCCATCTCGGCCTCATGGCTAAGAAGGTAGTGTATACCAGTTCGTGGACGAAACCGGTGAGTCCCATCTCAGCCTCATGGCTAAGAAGGTAGTGTATACCTGTTCGCGGACAACACCGATCAGTCCCATCTCGGCCTCATGGCTAAGAAGGTAGTGTATACCAGTTCGGGGACGAAACCGGTGAGTCCCATCTCGGCCTCATGGCTAAGAAGGTAGTGTATACCTGTGCGCGGACGACACCGATCAGTCCTATCTCGGCCTCATGGCTAAGAAGGTAGTGTATACCAGTTCGGGGACGAAACCGGTGAGTTCCATCTCGGCCTCATGGCTAAGAAGGTAGTGTATACCAGTTCGCGGACGACACCGATCAGTCCCATCTCGGCCTCATGGCTAAGAAGGTAGTGTATACCAGTTCGGGGACGAAACCGGTGAGTCCCATCTCGGCCTCATGGCTAAGAAGGTAGTGTATACCTGTTCGCGGACGACACCGATCAGTCCCATCTCGGCCACATGGCTAAGAAGGTAGTGTATACCAGTTCGGGGACGAAACCGGTGAGTCCCATCTCGGCCTCATGGCTAAGAAGGTAGTGTATACCTGTTCGCGGACTACACCGATCAGTACCATCTCGGCCTCATGGCTAAGAAGGTAGTGTATACCAGTTCGCGGTCGACACCAATCAGTCCCATCTCGGCCTCATGACTAAGAAGGTAGTGTATACCAGTTCGGGGACGAAACCGGTGAGTCCCATCTCGGCCTCATGGCTAAGAAGGTAGTGTATACCTGTTCGCGGACAACACCGATCAGTCCCATCTCGGCCTCATGGCTAAGAAGGTAGTGTATACCAGTTCGGGGACGAAACCGGTGAGTCCCATCTCGGCCTCATGGCTAAGAAGGTAGTGTATACCTGTTCGCGGACTACACCGATCAGTACCATCTCGGCCTCATGGCTAAGAAGGTAGTGTATACCAGTTCGCGGTCGACACCAATCAGTCCCATCTCGGCCTCATGACTAAGAAGGTAGTGTATACCAGTTCGGGGACGAAACCGGTGAGTCCCATCTCGGCCTCATGGCTAAGAAGGTAGTGTATACCTGTTCGCGGACAACACCGATCAGTCCCATCTCGGCCTCATGGCTAAGAAGGTAGTGTATACCAGTTCCGGACGACACCGGTGAGTCCCATCTCGGCCTCATGGCTAAGAAGGTAGTGTATTCCTGTTCGCGGACGACACCGATCAGTCCCATCTCGGCCTCATGGCTAAGAAGGTAGTGTATACCAGTTCCGGACGAAACCGGTGAGTCCAACCTCGGCCTCATGGCTAAGAAGGTAGTGTATACCTGTTCGCGGACGACACCGATCAGTCCCATCTCGGCCTCATGGCTAAGAAGGTAGTGTATACCAGTTCGGGGACGAAACCGGTGTCCCATCTCGACCTCATGGCTAAGAAGGTAGTGTATAGCAGTTCCGGACGACACCGGTAAGTCCCTTCTCGGCTTCATGGCTAAGAAGGTAGTGTATACCAGTTCGGGGACGAAACCGGTGAGTCCCATCTCGGCCTCATGGCTAAGAAGGTAGTGTATACCTGTTCGCGGACGACACCGATCAGTCCCATCTCGGCCTCATGGCTAAGAAGGTAGTGTATACCAGTTCCGGACGACACCGGTAAGTCCCTTCTCGGCCTCATGGCTAAGAAGGTAGTGTATACCAGTTCGGGGACGAAACCGGTGAGTCCCATCTCGGCCTCATGGCCAAGAAGGTAGTGTATACCTGTTCGCGGACGACACCGATCAGTCCCATCTCGGCCTCATGGCTAAGAAGGTAGTGTATACCTGTTCGCGGACGACACCGATCAGTCCCATCTCGGCCTCATGGCTAAGAAGGTAGTGTATACCAGTTCGTGGACGAAACCGGTGAGTCCCATCTCAGCCTCATGGCTAAGAAGGTAGTGTATACCTGTTCGCGGACAACACCGATCAGTCCCATCTCGGCCTCATGGCTAAGAAGGTAGTGTATACCAGTTCGGGGACGAAACCGGTGAGTCCCATCTCGGCCTCATGGCTAAGAAGGTAGTGTATACCTGTGCGCGGACGACACCGATCAGTCCTATCTCGGCCTCATGGCTAAGAAGGTAGTGTATACCAGTTCGGGGACGAAACCGGTGAGTTCCATCTCGGCCTCATGGCTAAGAAGGTAGTGTATACCAGTTCGCGGACGACACCGATCAGTCCCATCTCGGCCTCATGGCTAAGAAGGTAGTGTATACCAGTTCGGGGACGAAACCGGTGAGTCCCATCTCGGCCTCATGGCTAAGAAGGTAGTGTATACCTGTTCGCGGACGACACCGATCAGTCCCATCTCGGCCACATGGCTAAGAAGGTAGTGTATACCAGTTCGGGGACGAAGCCGGTGAGTCCCATCTCGGCCTCATGGCTAAGAAGGTAGTGTGTACCTGTTCGCGGACTACACCGATCAGTACCATCTCGGCCTCATGGCTAAGAAGGTAGTGTATACCAGTTCGCGGTCGACACCAATCAGTCCCATCTCGGCCTCATGACTAAGAAGGTAGTGTATACCAGTTCGGGGACGAAACCGGTGAGTCCCATCTCGGCCTCATGGCTAAGAAGGTAGTGTATACCTGTTCGCGGACAACACCGATCAGTCCCATCTCGGCCTCATGGCTAAGAAGGTAGTGTATACCAGTTCCGGACGACACCGGTGAGTCCCATCTCGGCCTCATGGCTAAGAAGGTAGTGTATACCTGTTCGCGGACGACACCGATCAGTCCCATCTCGGCCTCATGGCTAAGAAGGTAGTGTATACCAGTTCCGGACGAAACCGGTGAGTCCAACCTCGGCCTCATGGCTAAGAAGGTAGTGTATACCTGTTCGCGGACGACACCGATCAGTCCCATCTCGGCCTCATGGCTAAGAAGGTAGTGTATACCAGTTCGGGGACGAAACCGGTGAGTCCCATCTCGGCCTCATGGCTAAGAAGGTAGTGTATACCAGTTCAGGGACGACACCGGTGTGTCTCATCTCGACCTCATGGCTAAGAAGGTAGTGTATACCTGTTCGCGGACGACACCGATCAGTCCCATCTCGGCCTCATGGCTAAGGAGGTAGTGTATACCAGTTCCGGACGACACCGACCAGTCCCATCTCGGCCTCATGGCTAAGAAGGTAGTGTATACCAGTTCAGAGACGACACCGGTGTGTCTCATCTCGACCTCATTTCTAAGAAGGTAGTGTATACCTGTTCGCAGACGACACCGATCAGTCCCATCTCGGCCTCATGGCTAAGAAGGTAGTGTATACCAGTTCGGGGACGAAACCGGTGAGTCCCATCTCGGCCTCATGGCTAAGAAGGTAGTGTATACCAGTTCCGGACGACACCGGTAAGTCCCTTCTCGGCCTCATGGCTAACAAGGTAGTGTATACCTGTTCGGGGACGACACCGGTGTGTCTCATCTCGACCTCATGGCTAAGAGTGTAGTGTATACCAGTTCGGGGACGACACCGACCAGTCCCATCTCGGCCTCATGGCTAAGAAGGTAGTGTATACCTGTTCGCGGACGACACCGATCAGTCCCATCTCGGCCTCATGGCTAAGAAGGTAGTGTATACAAGTTCGGGGACGAAACCGGTGAGTCCCATCTCCCTCTTGGCTAAGAAGGTAGTGTATACCAGTTCGCGGACGACACCAATCAGTCCCATCTCGGCCTCATGGCTAAGAAGGTAGTGTATACCAGTTCGCGGACGACACCGACCAGTCCCATCTCGACCTCATGGCTAAGAAGGTAGTGTATACCAGTTCGCGGACGACACCGACCAGTCCCATCTCGGCCTCATGGCTAAGAAGGTAGTGTATACCAGTTCAGGGACGACACCGGTGTGTCTCATCTCGACCTCATGGCTAAGAAGGTAGTGTATACCAGTTCGGGGACGAAACCGGTGAGTCCCATCTCGGCCTCATGGCTAAGAAGGTAGTGTATACCTGTGCGCGGACGACACCGATCAGTCCTATCTCGGCCTCATGGCTAAGAAGGTAGTGTATACCAGTTCGGGGACGAAACCGGTGAGTTCCATCTCGGCCTCATGGCTAAGAAGGTAGTGTATACCAGTTCGCGGACGACACCGATCAGTCCCATCTCGGCCTCATGGCTAAGAAGTTAGTGTATACCAGTTCGGGGACGAAACCGGTGAGTCCCATCTCGGCCTCATGGCTAAGAAGGTAGTGTATACCTGTTCGCGGACGACACCGATCAGTCCCATCTCGGCCACATGGCTAAGAAGGTAGTGTATACCAGTTCGGGGACGAAACCGGTGAGTCCCATCTCGGCCTCATGGCTAAGAAGGTAGTGTATACCTGTTCGCGGACTACACCGATCAGTACCATCTCGGCCTCATGGCTAAGAAGGTAGTGTATACCAGTTCGCGGTCGACACCAATCAGTCCCATCTCGGCCTCATGACTAAGAAGGTAGTGTATACCAGTTCGGGGACGAAACCGGTGAGTCCCATCTCGGCCTCATGGCTAAGAAGGTAGTGTATACCTGTTCGCGGACGACACCGATCAGTCCCATCTCGGCCTCATGGCTAAGAAGGTAGTGTATACCAGTTCCGGACGAAACCGGTGAGTCCAACCTCGGCCTCATGGCTAAGAAGGTAGTGTATACCTGTTCGCGGACGACACCGATCAGTCCCATCTCGGCCTCATGGCTAAGAAGGTAGTGTATACCAGTTCGGGGACGAAACCGGTGAGTCCCATCTCGGCCTCATGGCTAAGAAGGTAGTGTATACCTGTTAGCGGACGACACCGATCAGTCCCATCTCGGCCTCATGGCTAAGAAGGTAGTGTATACCAGTTCCGGACGACACCGGTAAGTCCCTTCTCGGCCACATGGCTAAGAAGGTAGTGTATACCAGTTCGGGGACGAAACCGGTGAGTCCCATCTCGGCCTCATGGCTAAGAAGGTAGTGTATACCTGTTCGCGGACGACACCGATCAGTCCCATCTCGGCCTCATGGCTAAGAAGGTAGTGTATACCAGTTCCGGAAGAAACCGGTGAGTCCAATCTCGGCCTCATGGCTAAGAAGGTAGTGTATACCTGTTCGCGGACGACACCGATCAGTCCCATCTCGGCCTCATGGCTAAGAAGGTAGTGTATACCTGTTCGCGGACGACACCGATCAGTCCCATCTCGGCCTCATGGCTAAGAAGGTAGTGAATACCTGTTCGCGGACGACACCGATCAGTTCCATCTCGGCCTCATGGCTAAGAAGGTAGTGTATACCAGTTCCGGACGACACCGGTAAGTCCCTTCTCGGCCTCATGGCTAAGAAAGTAGTGTATACCAGTTCGGGGACGAAACCGGTGAGTCCCATCTCGGCCTCATGGCTAAGAAGGTAGTGTATACCTGTTCGCGGACGACACCGATCAGTCCCATCTCGGCCTCATGGCTAAGAAGGTAGTGTATACCAGTTCCGGACGAAACCGGTGAGTCCAACCTCGGCCTCATGGCTAAGAAGGTAGTGTATACCTGTTCGCGGACGACACCGATCAGTCCCATCTCGGCCTCATGGCTAAGAAGGTAGTGTATACCAGTTCGGGGACGAAACCGGTGAGTCCCATCTCGGCCTCATGGCTAAGAAGGTAGTGTGTACCTGTTAGCGGACGACACCGATCAGTCCCATCTCGGCCTCATGGCTAAGAAGGTAGTGTATACCAGTTCCGGACGACACCGGTAAGTCCCTTCTCGGCCACATGGCTAAGAAGGTAGTGTATACCAGTTCGGGGACGAAACCGGTGAGTCCCATCTCGGCCTCATGGCTAAGAAGGTAGTGTATACCTGTTCGCGGACGACACCGATCAGTCCCATCTCGGCCTCATGGCTAAGAAGGTAGTGTATACCAGTTCCGGAAGAAACCGGTGAGTCCAATCTCGGCCTCATGGCTAAGAAGGTAGTGTATACCTGTTCGCGGACGACACCGATCAGTCCCATCTCGGCCTAATGGCTAAGAAGGTAGTGTATACCTGTTCGCGGACGACACCGATCAGTCCCATCTCGGCCTCATGGCTAAGAAGGTAGTGAATACCTGTTCGCGGACGACACCGATCAGTTCCATCTCGGCCTCATGGCTAAGAAGGTAGTGTATACCAGTTCCGGACGACACCGGTAAGTCCCTTCTCGGCCTCATGGCTAAGAAGGTAGTGTATACCAGTTCGGGGACGAAACCGGTGAGTCCCATCTCGGCCTCATGGCTAAGAAGGTAGTGTATACCAGTTCGGGGACGAAACCGGTGAGTCCCATCTCGGCCTCATGGCTAAGAAGGTAGTGTATACCTGTTCGCGGACGACACCGATCAGTCCCATCTCGGCCACATGGCTAAGAAGGTAGTGTATACCAGTTCGGGGACGAAACCGGTGAGTCCCATCTCGGCCTCATGGCTAAGAAGGTAGTGTATACCTGTTCGCGGACTACACCGATCAGTACCATCTCGGCCTCATGGCTAAGAAGGTAGTGTATACCAGTTCGCGGTCGACACCAATCAGTCCCATCTCGGCCTCATGACTAAGAAGGTAGTGTATACCAGTTCGGGGACGAAACCGGTGAGTCTCATCTCGGCCTCATGGCTAAGAAGGTAGTGTATACCTGTTCGCGGACAACACCGATCAGTCCCATCTCGGCCTCATGGCTAAGAAGGTAGTGTATACCAGTTCCGGACGACACCGGTGAGTCCCATCTCGGCCTCATGGCTAAGAAGGTAGTGTATACCTGTTCGCGGACGACACCGATCAGTCCCATCTCGGCCTCATGGCTAAGAAGGTAGTGTATACCAGTTCCGGACGAAACCGGTGAGTCCAACCTCGGCCTCATGGCTAAGAAGGTAGTGTATACCTGTTCGCGGACGACACCGATCAGTCCCATCTCGGCCACATGGCTAAGAAGGTAGTGTATACCAGTTCGGGGACGAAACCGGTGAGTCCCATCTCGGCCTCATGGCTAAGAAGGTAGTGTATACCTGTTCGCGGACGACACCGATCAGTCCCATCTCGGCCACATGGCTAAGAAGGTAGTGTATACCAGTTCGGGGACGAAACCGGTGAGTCCCATCTCGGCCTCATGGCTAAGAAGGTAGTGTATACCTGTTCGCGGACTACACCGATCAGTACCATCTCGGCCTCATGGCTAAGAAGGTAGTGTATACCAGTTCGCGGTCGACACCAATCAGTCCCATCTCGGCCTCATGACTAAGAAGGTAGTGTATACCAGTTCGGGGACGAAACCGGTGAGTCCCATCTCGGCCTCATGGCTAAGAAGGTAGTGTATACCTGTTCGCGGACAACACCGATCAGTCCCATCTCGGCCTCATGGCTAAGAAGGTAGTGTATACCAGTTCCGGACGACACCGGTGAGTCCCATCTCGGCCTCATGGCTAAGAAGGTAGTGTATACCTGTTCGCGGACGACACCGATCAGTCCCATCTCGGCCTCATGGCTAAGAAGGTAGTGTATACCAGTTCCGGACGAAACCGGTGAGTCCAACCTCGGCCTCATGGCTAAGAAGGTAGTGTATACCTGTTCGCGGACGACACCGATCAGTCCCATCTCGGCCACATGGCTAAGAAGGTAGTGTATACCAGTTCGGGGACGAAACCGGTGAGTCCCATCTCGGCCTCATGGCTAAGAAGGTAGTGTATACCTGTTCGCGGACTACACCGATCAGTACCATCTCGGCCTCATGGCTAAGAAGGTAGTGTATACCAGTTCGCGGTCGACACCAATCAGTCCCATCTCGGCCTCATGACTAAGAAGGTAGTGTATACCAGTTCGGGGACGAAACCGGTGAGTCCCATCTCGGCCTCATGGCTAAGAAGGTAGTGTATACCTGTTCGCGGACGACACCGATCAGTCCCATCTCGGCCTCATGGCTAAGAAGGTAGTGTATACCAGTTCGGGGACGAAACCGGTGAGTCCCATCTCGGCCTCATGGCTAAGAAGGTAGTGTATACCTGTTAGCGGACGACACCGATCAGTCCCATCTCGGCCTCATGGCTAAGAAGGTAGTGTATACCAGTTCCGGACGACACCGGTAAGTCCCTTCTCGGCCACATGGCTAAGAAGGTAGTGTATACCAGTTCGGGGACGAAACCGGTGAGTCCCATCTCGGCCTCATGGCTAAGAAGGTAGTGTATACCTGTTCGCGGACGACACCGATCAGTCCCATCTCGGCCTCATGGCTAAGAAGGTAGTGTATACCTGTTCGCGGACGACACCGATCAGTCCCATCTCGGCCTCATGGCTAAGAAGGTAGTGTATACCAGTTCCGGACGACACCGGTGAGTCCCATCTCGGCCTCATGGCTAAGAAGGTAGTGTATACCTGTTCGCGGACGACACCGATCAGTCCCATCTCGGCCTCATGGCTAAGAAGGTAGTGTATACCAGTTCGGGGGCGAAACCGGTGAGTCCCATCTCGGCCTCATGGCTAAGAAGGTAGTGTATACCTGTTCGCGGACGACACCGATCAGTCCCATCTCGGCCTCGTGGCTAAGAAGGTAGTGTATTCCAGATCCGGACGACACCGGTAAGTCCCTTCTCGGCCTCATGGCTAAGAAGGTAGTGTATACCAGTTCGGGGACGAAACCGGTGAGTCCCAACTCGGCCTCATGGCTAAGATGGTAGTGTATACCAGTCCCGGGGGCACCGGTAAGTCCCTTCTCGGCCTCATGGCTAAGAAGGTAGTGTATACCAGTTCGGGGACGAAACCGGTGAATCCCATCTTGGCCTCCTGGCTAAGAAGGTAGTGTATACCTGTTCGCGGAAGACACCGATCAGTCCCATCTCGGCCTCATGGCTAAGAAGGTAGTGTATACCAGTTCGGGGACGAAACCGGTGAGTCCCATCTCGGCCTCATGGCTAAGATGGTAGTGTATACCTGTTCGCGGACGACACCGGTAAGTCCCTTCTCGGCCTCATGGCTAAGAAGGTAGTGTATACCTGTTCGCGGACGACACCGATCAGTCCCATCTCGGCCACATGGCTAAGAAGGTAGTGTATACCTGTTCGCGGACAACACCGATCAGTCCCATCTCTGCCTCATGGCTAAGAAGGTAGTGTATACCAGTTCCGGACGACACCGGTGAGTCCCATCTCGGCCTCATGGCTAAGAAGGTAGTGTATACCTGTTCGCGGACGACACCGATCAGTCCCTTCTCGGCCTCATGGCTAAGAAGGTAGTGTATACCAGTTCGGGGACGAAACCGGTGAGTCCCATCTCGGCCTCATGGCTAAGAAGGTAGTGTATACCTGTTCGCGGACGACACCGATCAGTCCCATCTCGGCCTCATGGCTAAGAAGGTAGTGTATACCAGTTCGGGGACGAAACCGGTGAGTCCCACCTCGGCCTCATGGCTAAGAAGGTAGTGTATACCTGTTCGCGGACGACACCGATCAGTCCCATCTCGGCCTCATGGCTAAGAAGGTAGTGTATACCTGTTCGCGGACAACACCGATCAGTCCCATCTCTGCCTCATGGCTAAGAAGGTAGTGTATACCAGTTCCGGACGACACCGGTGAGTCCCATCTCGGCCTCATGGCTAAGAAGGTAGTGTATACCTGTTCGCGGACGACACCGATCAGTCCCTTCTCGGCCGCATGGCTAAGAAGGTAGTGTATACCAGTTCGGGGACGAAACCGGTGAGTCCCACCTCGGCCTCATTGCTAAGAAGGTAGTGTATACCTGTTCGCGGACGACACCGATCAGTCCCATCTCGGCCTCATGGCTAAGAAGGTAGTGTATACCAGTTCCGGACGACACCGGTAAGTCCCTTCTCGGCCTCATGGCTAAGGAGGTAGTGTATACCAGTTCGGGGACGAAACCGGTGAGTCCCACCTCGGCCCATAGCTAAGAAGGTAGTGTATACCTGTTCGCGGACGACACCGATCAGTCCCTTCTCGGCCTCATGGCTAAGAAGGTAGTGTATACCAGTTCGGGGACGAAACCGGTGAGTCCCATCTCGGCCTCATGGCTAAGAAGGTAGTGTATACCTGTTCGCGGACGACACCGATCAGTCCCATCTCGGCCTCATGGCTAAGATGGTAGTGTATACCAGTTCCGGACGACACCGGTGAGCCCCTTCTCGGCCTCATGGCTAAGTAGGTAGTGTATACCAGTTCCGGACGACACCGGTAAGTCCCTTCTCGGCCTCATTGTTAAGAAGGTAGTGTATACCTGTTCGCGGACGACACCGATCAGTCCCATCTCGGCCACATGGCTAAGAAGGTAGTGTATACCAGTTCCGGACGACACCGGTAAGTCCCTTCTCGGCCTCATGGCTAAGAATGTAGTATATACCAGTTCGGGGACGACACCGATCAGTCCCATCTCGGCCTCATGGCTAAGAAGGTAGTGTATACCAGTTCCGGACGACACCGGTAAGTCCCTTCTCGGCCTCATGGCTAAGAAGGTAGTGTATACCAGTTCGGGGACGAAACCGGTGAGTCCCATCTCGGCCTCATGGCTAAGAAGGTGGTGTATACCTGTTCGCGGACGACACCGATCAGTCCCATCTCTGCCTCATGGCTAAGAAGGTAGTGTATACCAGTTCCGGACGACACCGGTGAGTCCCACCTCGGCCTCATGGCTAAGAAGGTAGTGTATACCTGTTCGCGGACGACACCGATCAGTCCCATCTCGGCCTCATGGCTAAGAAGGTAGTGTATACCAGTTCCGGACGACACCGGTAAGTCCCTTCTCGGCCTCATGGCTAAGAATGTAGTATATACCAGTTCGGGGACGACACCGATCAGTCCCATCTCGGCCTCATGGCTAAGAAGGTAGTGTATACCAGTTCCGGACGACACCGGTAAGTCCCTTCTCGGCCTCATGGCTAAGAAGGTAGTGTATACCAGTTCGGGGACGAAACCGGTGAGTCCCATCTCGGCCTCATGGCTAAGAAGGTGGTGTATACCTGTTCGCGGACGACACCGATCAGTCCCATCTCGGCCTCATGGCTAAGAAGGTAGTGTATACCAGTTCGGGGACGAAACCGGTGAGTCCCATCTCGGCCTCATGGCTAAGAAGGTAGTGTATACCAGTTCGGGGACGAAACCGGTGAGTCCCATCTCGGCCTCATGGCTAAGAAGGTAGTGTATACCTGTTCGCGGACGACACCGATCAGTCCCATCTCGGCCTCATGGCTAAGAAGGTAGTGTATACCAGTTCCGGACGACACCGGTGAGTCCCATCTCGGCCTCATGGCTAAGAAGGTAGTGTATACCTGTTCGCGGACGACACCGATCAGTCCCTTCTCGACCTCATGGCTAAGAAGGTAGTGTATACCAGTTCGGGGACGACACCGGTGAGTCCCATCTCGGCCTCATGGCTAAGAAGTTAGTGTATACCTGTTCGCGGACGACACCGATCAGTCCCTTCTCGACCTCATGGCTAAGAAGGTAGTGTATACCAGTTCGGGGACGAAACCGGTGAGTCCCATCTCGGCTTCATGGCTAGGAAGGTAGTGTATACCTGTTCGCGGACGACACCGATCAGTCCCATCTCGGCCACATCGCTAAGAAGGTAGTGTATACCAGTTCCGGACGACACCGGTGAGTCCCATCTCGGCCTCATGGCTAAGAAGGTAGTGTATACCTGTTCGCGGACGACACCGATCAGTCCCTTCTCGGCCTCATGGCTAAGAAGGTAGTGTATACCAGTTCGGGGACGAAACCGGTGAGTCCCACCTCGGCCTCATGGCTAAGAAGGTAGTGTATACCTGTTCGCGGACGACACCCATCAGTCCCATCTCTGCCTCATGGCTAAGAAGGTAGTGTATACCAGTTCCGGACGACACCGGTAAGTCCCTTCTCGGCCTCATGGCTAAGAAGGTAGTATATACCAGTTCGGGGACGACACCGATCAGTCCCATCTCGGCCTCATGGCTAAGAAGGTAGTGTATACCAGTTCCGGACGACACCGGTTTGTCCCTTCTCGGCCTCATGGCTAAGAAGGTAGTGTATACCAGTTCGGGGACGAAACCGGTGAGTCCCATCTCGGCCTCATGGCTAAGAAGGTAGTGTATACCTGTTCGCGGACGGCACCGATCAGTCCCATCTCGGCCTCATGGCTAAGAAGGTAGTGTATACCAGTTCGGGGACGAAACCGGTGGGTCCCATCTCGGCCTCATGGCTAAGAAGGTAGTGTATACCTGTTCGCGGACGACACCGATCAGTCCCATCTCGGCCTCATGGCTAAGAAGGTAGTGTATACCTGTTCGCGGACAACACCGATCAGTCCCATCTCGGCCTCATGGCTAAGAAGGTAGTGTATACCAGTTCCGGACGACACCGGTGAGTCCCATCTCGGCCACATCGCTAAGAAGGTAGTGTATACCTGTTCGCGGACAACACCGATCAGTCCCATCTCGGCCTCATGGCTAAGAAGGTAGTGTATACCAGTTCCGGACGACACCGGTGAGTCCCATCTCGGCCTCATGGCTAAGAAGGTAGTGTATACCTGTTCGCGGACGACACCGATCAGTCCCTTCTCGGCCTCATGGCTAAGAAAGTAGTGTATACCAGTTCGGGGGCGAAACCGGTGAGTCCCATCTCGGCCTCATGGCTAAGAAGGTAGTGTATACCTGTTCGCGGACGACACCGATCAGTCCCATCTCGGCCTCGTGGCTAAGAAGGTAGTGTATACCAGATCCGGACGACACCGGTAAGTCCCTTCTCGGCCTCATGGCTAAGAAGGTAGTGTATACCAGTTCGGGGACGAAACCGGTGAGTCCCAACTCGGCCTCATGGCTAAGAAGGTAGTGTATACCTGTTCGCGGACGACACCGATCAGTCCCTTCTCGACCTCATGGCTAAGAAGGTAGTGTATACCAGTTCGGGGACGAAACCGGTGAGTCCCATCTCGGCCTCATGGCTAAGAAGTTAGTGTATACCTGTTCGCGGACGACACCGATCAGTCCCTTCTCGACCTCATGGCTAAGAAGGTAGTGTATACCAGTTCGGGGACGAAACCGGTGAGTCCCATCTCGGCTTCATGGCTAGGAAGGTAGTGTATACCTGTTCGCGGACGACACCGATCAGTCCCATCTCGGCCACATCGCTAAGAAGGTAGTGTATACCAGTTCCGGACGACACCGGTGAGTCCCATCTCGGCCTCATGGCTAAGAAGGTAGTGTATACCTGTTCGCGGACGACACCGATCAGTCCCATCTCGGCCTCATGGCTAAGAAGGTAGTGTATACCTGTTCGCGGACAACACCGATCAGTCCCATCTCGGCCTCATGGCTAAGAAGGTAGTGTATACCAGTTCCGGACGACACCGGTGAGTCCCATCTCGGCCACATCGCTAAGAAGGTAGTGTATACCTGTTCGCGGACAACACCGATCAGTCCCATCTCGGCCTCATGGCTAAGAAGGTAGTGTATACCAGTTCCGGACGACACCGGTGAGTCCCATCTCGTCCTCATGGCTAAGAAGGTAGTGTATACCTGTTCGCGGACGACACCGATCAGTCCCTTCTCGGCCTCATGGCTAAGAAGGTAGTGTATACCAGTTCGGGGGCGAAACCGGTGAGTCCCATCTCGGCCTCATGGCTAAGAAGGTAGTGTATACCTGTTCGCGGACGACACCTATCAGTCCCATCTCGGCCTCGTGGCTAAGAAGGTAGTGTATACCAGATCCGGACGACACCGGTGAGTCCCATCTCGGCCTCATGGCTAAGAAGGTAGTGTATACCTGTTCGCGGACGACACCGATCAGTCCCTTCTCGGCCTCATGGCTAAGAAGGTAGTGTATACCAGTTCGGGGGCGAAACCGGTGAGTCCCATCTCGGCCTCATGGCTAAGAAGGTAGTGTATACCTGTTCGCGGACGACACCGATCAGTCCCATCTCGGCCTCGTGGCTAAGAAGGTAGTGTATACCAGATCCGGACGACACCGGTAAGTCCCTTCTCGGCCTCATGGCTAAGAAGGTAGTGTATACCAGTTCGGGGACGAAACCGGTGAGTCCCAACTCGGCCTCATGGCTAAGATGGTAGTGTATACCAGTCCCGGGGGCACCGGTAAGTCCCTTCTCGGCCTCATGGCTAAGAAGGTAGTGTATACCAGTTCGGGGACGAAACCGGTGAATCCCATCTTGGCCTCCTGGCTAAGAAGGTAGTGTATACCTGTTCGCGGAAGACACCGATCAGTCCCATCTCGGCCTCATGGCTAAGAAGGTAGTGTATACCAGATCCGGACGACACCGGTAAGTCCCTTCTCGGCCTCATGGCTAAGAAGGTAGTGTATACCAGTTCGGGGACGAAACCGGTGAGTCCCAACTCGGCCTCATGGCTAAGATGGTAGTGTATACCAGTCCCGGGGGCACCGGTAAGTCCCTTCTCGGCCTCATGGCTAAGAAGGTAGTGTATACCAGTTCGGGGGCGAAACCGGTGAGTCCCATCTCGGCCTCATGGCTAAGAAGGTAGTGTATACCTGTTCGCGGACGACACCGATCAGTCCCATCTCGGCCTCGTGGCTAAGAAGGTAGTGTATACCAGATCCGGACGACACCGGTAAGTCCCTTCTCGGCCTCATGGCTAAGAAGGTAGTGTATACCAGTTCGGGGACGAAACCGGTGAGTCCCATCTCGGCCTCATGGCTAAGAAGGTAGTGTATACCAGTTCGGGGACGACACCGATCAGTCCCATCTCGGCCTCATGGCTAAGAAGGTAGTGTATACCAGTTCCGGACGACACCGGTAAGTCCCTTCTCGGCCTCATGGCTAAGAAGGTAGTGTATACCAGTTCGGGGACGAAACCGGTGAGTCCCATCTCGGCCTCATGGCTAAGAAGGTGGTGTATACCTGTTCGCGGACGACACCGATCAGTCCCATCTCTGCCTCATGGCTAAGAAGGTAGTGTATACCAGTTCCGGACGACACCGGTGAGTCCCATCTCGGCCTCATGGCTAAGAAGGTAGTGTATACCTGTTCGCGGACGACACCGATCAGTCCCTTCTCGGCCTCATGGCTAAGAAGGTAGTGTATACCAGTTCGGGGACGAAACCGGTGAGTCCCACCTCGGCCTCATGGCTAAGAAGGTAGTGTATACCTGTTCGCGGACGACACCGATCAGTCCCATCTCGGCCTCATGGCTAAGAAGGTAGTGTATACCAGTTCCGGACGACACCGGTAAGTCCCTTCTCGGCCTCATGGCTAAGAATGTAGTATATACCAGTTCGGGGACGACACCGATCAGTCCCATCTCGGCCTCATGGCTAAGAAGGTAGTGTATACCAGTTCCGGACGACACCGGTAAGTCCCTTCTCGGCCTCATGGCTAAGAAGGTAGTGTATACCAGTTCGGGGACGAAACCGGTGAGTCCCATCTCGGCCTCATGGCTAAGAAGGTGGTGTATACCTGTTCGCGGACGACACCGATCAGTCCCATCTCGGCCTCATGGCTAAGAAGGTAGTGTATACCAGTTCGGGGACGAAACCGGTGAGTCCCATCTCGGCCTCATGGCTAAGAAGGTAGTGTATACCAGTTCGGGGACGAAACCGGTGAGTCCCATCTCGGCCTCATGGCTAAGAAGGTAGTGTATACCTGTTCGCGGACGACACCGATCAGTCCCATCTCGGCCTCATGGCTAAGAAGGTAGTGTATACCAGTTCCGGACGACACCGGTGAGTCCCATCTCGGCCTCATGGCTAAGAAGGTAGTGTATACCTGTTCGCGGACGACACCGATCAGTCCCTTCTCGACCTCATGGCTAAGAAGGTAGTGTATACCAGTTCGGGGACGACACCGGTGAGTCCCATCTCGGCCTCATGGCTAAGAAGTTAGTGTATACCTGTTCGCGGACGACACCGATCAGTCCCTTCTCGACCTCATGGCTAAGAAGGTAGTGTATACCAGTTCGGGGACGAAACCGGTGAGTCCCATCTCGGCTTCATGGCTAGGAAGGTAGTGTATACCTGTTCGCGGACGACACCGATCAGTCCCATCTCGGCCACATCGCTAAGAAGGTAGTGTATACCAGTTCCGGACGACACCGGTGAGTCCCATCTCGGCCTCATGGCTAAGAAGGTAGTGTATACCTGTTCGCGGACGACACCGATCAGTCCCTTCTCGGCCTCATGGCTAAGAAGGTAGTGTATACCAGTTCGGGGACGAAACCGGTGAGTCCCACCTCGGCCTCATGGCTAAGAAGGTAGTGTATACCTGTTCGCGGACGACACCCATCAGTCCCATCTCTGCCTCATGGCTAAGAAGGTAGTGTATACCAGTTCCGGACGACACCGGTAAGTCCCTTCTCGGCCTCATGGCTAAGAAGGTAGTATATACCAGTTCGGGGACGACACCGATCAGTCCCATCTCGGCCTCATGGCTAAGAAGGTAGTGTATACCAGTTCCGGACGACACCGGTTTGTCCCTTCTCGGCCTCATGGCTAAGAAGGTAGTGTATACCAGTTCGGGGACGAAACCGGTGAGTCCCATCTCGGCCTCATGGCTAAGAAGGTAGTGTATACCTGTTCGCGGACGGCACCGATCAGTCCCATCTCGGCCTCATGGCTAAGAAGGTAGTGTATACCAGTTCGGGGACGAAACCGGTGGGTCCCATCTCGGCCTCATGGCTAAGAAGGTAGTGTATACCTGTTCGCGGACGACACCGATCAGTCCCATCTCGGCCTCATGGCTAAGAAGGTAGTGTATACCTGTTCGCGGACAACACCGATCAGTCCCATCTCGGCCTCATGGCTAAGAAGGTAGTGTATACCAGTTCCGGACGACACCGGTGAGTCCCATCTCGGCCACATCGCTAAGAAGGTAGTGTATACCTGTTCGCGGACAACACCGATCAGTCCCATCTCGGCCTCATGGCTAAGAAGGTAGTGTATACCAGTTCCGGACGACACCGGTGAGTCCCATCTCGGCCTCATGGCTAAGAAGGTAGTGTATACCTGTTCGCGGACGACACCGATCAGTCCCTTCTCGGCCTCATGGCTAAGAAAGTAGTGTATACCAGTTCGGGGGCGAAACCGGTGAGTCCCATCTCGGCCTCATGGCTAAGAAGGTAGTGTATACCTGTTCGCGGACGACACCGATCAGTCCCATCTCGGCCTCGTGGCTAAGAAGGTAGTGTATACCAGATCCGGACGACACCGGTAAGTCCCTTCTCGGCCTCATGGCTAAGAAGGTAGTGTATACCAGTTCGGGGACGAAACCGGTGAGTCCCAACTCGGCCTCATGGCTAAGAAGGTAGTGTATACCTGTTCGCGGACGACACCGATCAGTCCCTTCTCGACCTCATGGCTAAGAAGGTAGTGTATACCAGTTCGGGGACGAAACCGGTGAGTCCCATCTCGGCCTCATGGCTAAGAAGTTAGTGTATACCTGTTCGCGGACGACACCGATCAGTCCCTTCTCGACCTCATGGCTAAGAAGGTAGTGTATACCAGTTCGGGGACGAAACCGGTGAGTCCCATCTCGGCTTCATGGCTAGGAAGGTAGTGTATACCTGTTCGCGGACGACACCGATCAGTCCCATCTCGGCCACATCGCTAAGAAGGTAGTGTATACCAGTTCCGGACGACACCGGTGAGTCCCATCTCGGCCTCATGGCTAAGAAGGTAGTGTATACCTGTTCGCGGACGACACCGATCAGTCCCATCTCGGCCTCATGGCTAAGAAGGTAGTGTATACCTGTTCGCGGACAACACCGATCAGTCCCATCTCGGCCTCATGGCTAAGAAGGTAGTGTATACCAGTTCCGGACGACACCGGTGAGTCCCATCTCGGCCACATCGCTAAGAAGGTAGTGTATACCTGTTCGCGGACAACACCGATCAGTCCCATCTCGGCCTCATGGCTAAGAAGGTAGTGTATACCAGTTCCGGACGACACCGGTGAGTCCCATCTCGTCCTCATGGCTAAGAAGGTAGTGTATACCTGTTCGCGGACGACACCGATCAGTCCCTTCTCGGCCTCATGGCTAAGAAGGTAGTGTATACCAGTTCGGGGGCGAAACCGGTGAGTCCCATCTCGGCCTCATGGCTAAGAAGGTAGTGTATACCTGTTCGCGGACGACACCGATCAGTCCCATCTCGGCCTCGTGGCTAAGAAGGTAGTGTATACCAGATCCGGACGACACCGGTAAGTCCCTTCTCGGCCTCATGGCTAAGAAGGTAGTGTATACCAGTTCGGGGACGAAACCGGTGAGTCCCAACTCGGCCTCATGGCTAAGATGGTAGTGTATACCAGTTCGGGGACGAAACCGGTGAGTCCCATCTCGGCCTCATGGCTAAGAAGGTAGTGTATACCTGTTCGCGGACGACACCGATCAGTCCCATCTCGGCCTCATGGCTAAGAAGGTAGTGTATACCTGTTCGCGGACTACACCGATCAGTACCATCTCGGCCTCATGGCTAAGAAGGTAGTGTATACCAGTTCGCGGACGACACCGATCAGTCCCATCTCGGCCTCGTGGCTAAGAAGGTAGTGTATACCAGATCCGGACGACACCGGTAAGTCCCTTCTCGGCCTCATGGCTAAGAAGGTAGTGTATACCAGTTCGGGGACGAAACCGGTGAGTCCCAACTCGGCCTCATGGCTAAGATGGTAGTGTATACCAGTCCCGGGGGCACCGGTAAGTCCCTTCTCGGCCTCATGGCTAAGAAGGTAGTGTATACCAGTTCGGGGATGAAACCGGTGAATCCCATCTTGGCCTCCTGGCTAAGAAGGTAGTGTATACCTGTTCGCGGAAGACACCGATCAGTCCCATCTCGGCCTCATGGCTAAGAAGGTAGTGTATACCAGTTCGGGGACGAAACCGGTGAGTCCCATCTCGGCCTCATGGCTAAGATGGTAGTGTATACCTGTTCGCGGACGACACCGGTAAGTCCCTTCTCGGCCTCATGGCTAAGAAGGTAGTGTATACCTGTTCGCGGACGACACCGATCAGTCCCATCTCGGCCACATGGCTAAGAAGGTAGTGTATACCTGTTCGCGGACAACACCGATCAGTCCCATCTCTGCCTCATGGCTAAGAAGGTAGTGTATACCAGTTCGGGGACGAAACCGGTGGGTCCCATCTCGGCCTCATGGCTAAGAAGGTAGTGTATACCTGTTCGCGGACGACACCGATCAGTCCCATCTCGGCCTCATGGCTAAGAAGGTAGTGTATACCTGTTCGCGGACGACACCGGTCAGTCCCATCTCGGCCTCGTGGCTAAGAAGGTAGTGTATACCAGATCCGGACGACACCGGTAAGTCCCTTCTCGGCCTCATGGCTAAGAAGGTAGTGTATACCAGTTCGGGGACGAAACCGGTGAGTCCCAACTCGGCCTCATGGCTAAGATGGTAGTGTATACCAGTCCCGGGGGCACCGGTAAGTCCCTTCTCGGCCTCATGGCTAAGAAGGTAGTGAATACCAGTTCGGGGACGAAACCGGTGAATCCCATCTTGGCCTCCTGGCTAAGAAGGTAGTGTATACCTGTTCGCGGAAGACACCGATCAGTCCCATCTCGGCCTCATGGCTAAGAAGGTAGTGTATACCAGTTCGGGGACGAAACCGGTGAGTCCCATCTCGGCCTCATGGCTAAGATGGTAGTGTATACCTGTTCGCGGACGACACCGGTAAGTCCCTTCTCGGCCTCATGGCTAGGAAGGTAGTGTATACCTGTTCGCGGACGACACCGATCAGTCCCATCTCGGCCACATGGCTAAGAAGGTAGTGTATACCTGTTCGCGGACAACACCGATCAGTCCCATCTCTGCCTCATGGCTAAGAAGGTAGTGTATACCAGTTCCGGACGACACCGGTGAGTCCCATCTCGGCCTCATGGCTAAGAAGGTAGTGTATACCTGTTCGCGGACGACACCGATCAGTCCCTTCTCGGCCTCATGGCTAAGAAGGTAGTGTATACCAGTTCGGGGACGAAACCGGTGAGTCCCATCTCGGCCTCATGGCTAAGAAGGTAGTGTATACCTGTTCGCGGACGACACCGATCAGTCCCATCTCGGCCTCATGGCTAAGAAGGTAGTGTATACCTGTTCGCGGACTACACCGATCAGTACCATCTCGGCCTCATGGCTAAGAAGGTAGTGTATACCAGTTCGCGGACGACACCAATCAGTCCCATCTCGCCCTCATGGCTAAGAAGGTAGTGTATACCAGTTCGGGGACGAAACCAGTGAGTCCCATCTCGGCCTCATGGCTAAGAAGGTAGTGTATACCTGTTCGCGGACAACACCGATCAGTCCTATGTCGGCCTCATGGCTAAGAAGGTAGTGTATACCAGTTCGGGGACGAAACCGGTGAGTCCCATCTCGGCCTCATGGCTAAGAAGGTAGTGTATACCTGTTAGCGGACGACACCGATCAGTCCCATCTCGGCCTCATGGCTAAGAAGGTAGTGTATACCAGTTCCGGACGACACCGGTAAGTCCCTCCTCGGCCACATGGCTAAGAAGGTAGTGTATACCAGTTCGGGGACGAAACCGGTGAGTCCCATCTCGGCCTCATGGCTAAGAAGGTAGTGTATACCTGTTCGCGGACGACACCGATGAGTCCCATCTCGGCCTCATGGCTAAGAAGGTAGTGTATACCAGTTCCGGAAGAAACCGGTGAGTCCAACCTCGGCCTCATGGCTAAGGAGGTAGTTTATACCTGTTCGCGGACGACACCGATCAGTCCCATCTCGGCCTCATGGCTAAGAAGGTAGTGTATACCAGTTCCGGACGAAACCGGTGAGTCCAATCTCGACCTCATGGCTAAGAAGGTAGTGTATACCTGTTCGCGGACGACACCGATCAGTCCCATCTCGGCCTCATGGCTAAGAAGGTAGTGTATACCAGTTCCGGACGACACCGGTGAGCTCCTTCTCGGCCTCATGGCTAAGTAGGTAGTGTATACCTGTTCGCGGACGACACCGATCAGTCCCATCTCGGCCTCATGGCTAAGAAGGTAGTGTATACCTGTTCACGGACAACACCGATCAGTCCCATCTCGGCCTCATGGCTAAGAAGGTAGTGTATACCAGTTCCGGACGACACCGGTGAGTCCCATCTCGGCCTCATGGCTAAGAAGGTAGTGTATACCTGTTAGCGGACGACACCGATCAGTCCCATCTCGGCCTCATGGCTAAGAAGGTAGTGTATACCAGTTCCGGACGACACCGGTAAGTCCCTCCTCGGCCACATGGCTAAGAAGGTAGTGTATACCAGTTCGGGGACGAAACCGGTGAGTCCCATCTCGGCCTCATGGCTAAGAAGGTAGTGTATACCTGTTCGCGGACGACACCGATCAGTCCCATCTCGGCCTCATGGCTAAGAAGGTAGTGTATACCAGTTCCGGAAGAAACCGGTGAGTCCAATCTCGGCCTCATGGCTAAGAAGGTAGTTTATACCTGTTCGCGGACGACACCGATCAGTCCCATCTCGGCCTCATGGCTAAGAAGGTAGTGTATACCAGTTCCGGACGAAACCGGTGAGTCCAATCTCGGCCTCATGGCTAAGAAGGTAGTGTATACCTGTTCGCGGACGACACCGATCAGTCCCATCTCGGCCTCATGGCTAAGAAGGTAGTGTATACCAGTTCCGGACGACACCGGTGAGCCCCTTCTCGGCCTCATGGCTAAGTAGGTAGTGTATACCTGTTCGCGGACGACACCGATCAGTCCCATCTCGGCCTCATGGCTAAGAAGGTAGTGTATACCTGTTCGCGGACAACACCGATCAGTCCCATCTCGGCCTCATGGCTAAGAAGGTAGTGTATACCAGTTCCGGACGACACCGGTGAGTCCCATCTCGGCCTCATGGCTAAGAAGGTAGTGTATACCTGTTCGCGGACGACACCGATCAGTCCCATCTCGGCCTCATGGCTAAGAAGGTAGTGTATACCTGTTCGCGGACAACACCGATCAGTCCCATCTCGGCCTCATGGCTAAGAAGGTAGTGTATACCAGTTCGGGGACGAAACCGGTGAGTCCCATCTCGGCCTCATGGCTAAGAAGGTAGTGTATACCAGTTCCGGACGACACTGGTAAGTCCCTTCTCGGCCTCATGGCTAAGAAGGTAGTGTATACCAGTTCGGGGACGCAACCGGTGAGTCCCATCTCGGCCTCATGGCTAAGAAGGTAGTGAATACCTGTTCGCGGACGACACCGATCAGTTCCATCTCGGCCTCATGGCTAAGAAGGTAGTGTATACCAGTTCCGGACGACACCGGTAAGTCCCTTCTCGGCCTCATGGCTAAGATGGTAGTGTATACCTGTTCGCGGACGACACCGATCAGTCCCATCTCGGCCTCATGGCTAAGAAGGTAGTGTATTCCAGTTCCGGACGACACCGGTAAGTCCCTTCTCGGCCTCATGGCTAAGAAGGTAGTGTATACCAGTTCGGGGACGAAACCGGTGAGTCCCATCTCGGCCTCATGGCTAAGAAGGTAGTGTATACCTGTTCGCGGACGACACCGATCAGTCCCATCTCGGCCTCATGGCTAAGAAGGTAGTGTATACCAGTTCCGGACGACACCGGTGAGTCCCACCTCGGCCTCATGGCTACGAAGGTAGTGTATACCAGTTCGGGGACGAAACCGGTGAGTCCCATCTCGGCCTCATGGCTAAGAAGGTAGTGTATACCTGTTCGGGGACGACACCGGTGTGTCTCATCTCGACCTCATGGCTAAGAAGGTAGTGTATAGCAGTTCCGGACGACACCGATCAGTCCCATCTCGGCCTCATGGCTAAGAAGGTAGTGTATACCAGTTCCGGACGAAACCGGTGAGTCCAATCTCGGCCTCATGGCTAAGAAGGTAGTGTATACCTGTTCGCGGACGACACCGATCAGTCCCATCTCGGCCTCATGGCTAAGAAGGTAGTGTATACCTGTTCGCGGACGACACCGATCAGTCCCATCTCGGCCTCATGGCTAAGAAGGTAGTGTATACCAGTTCGTGGACGAAACCGGTGAGTCCCATCTCAGCCTCATGGCTAAGAAGGTAGTGTATACCTGTTCGCGGACAACACCGATCAGTCCCATCTCGGCCTCATGGCTAAGAAGGTAGTGTATACCAGTTCGGGGACGAAACCGGTGAGTCCCATCTCGGCCTCATGGCTAAGATGGTAGTGTATACCTGTTCGCGGACGACACCGATCAGTCCTATCTCGGCCTCATGGCTAAGAAGGTAGTGTATACCAGTTCCGGACGACACCGGTAAGTCCCTTCTCGGCCTCATGGCTAAGAAGGTAGTGTATACCAGTTCGGGGACGAAACCGGTGAGTCCCATCTCGGGCTCATGGCTAAGAAGGTAGTGTATACCTGTGCGCGGACGACACCGATCAGTCCTATCTCGGCCTCATGGCTAAGAAGGTAGTGTATACCAGTTCGGGGACGAAACCGGTGAGTTCCATCTCGGCCTCATGGCTAAGAAGGTAGTGTATACCTGTTCGCGGACGACACCGATCAGTCCCATCTCGGCCACATGGCTAAGAAGGTAGTGTATACCAGTTCGGGGACGAAACCGGTGAGTCCCATCTCGGCCTCATGGCTAAGAAGGTAGTGTATACCTGTTCGCGGACTACACCGATCAGTACCATCTCGGCCTCATGGCTAAGAAGGTAGTGTATACCAGTTCGCGGTCGACACCAATCAGTCCCATCTCGGCCTCATGACTAAGAAGGTAGTGTATACCAGTTCGGGGACGAAACCGGTGAGTCCCATCTCGGCCTCATGGCTAAGAAGGTAGTGTATACCTGTTCGCGGACAACACCGATCAGTCCCATCTCGGCCTCATGGCTAAGAAGGTAGTGTATACCAGTTCCGGACGACACCGGTGAGTCCCATCTCGGCCTCATGGCTAAGAAGGTAGTGTATACCTGTTCGCGGACGACACCGATCAGTCCCATCTCGGCCTCATGGCTAAGAAGGTAGTGTATACCAGTTCCGGACGAAACCGGTGAGTCCAATCTCGGCCTCATGGCTAAGAAGGTAGTGTATACCTGTTCGCGGACGACACCGATCAGTCCCATCTCGGCCTCATGGCTAAGAAGGTAGTGTATACCAGTTCGGGGACGAAACCGGTGAGTCCCATCTCGGCCTCATGGCTAAGAAGGTAGTGTATACCTGTTAGCGGACGACACCGATCAGTCCCATCTCGGCCTCATGGCTAAGAAGGTAGTGTATACCAGTTCCGGACGACACCGGTAAGTCCCTTCTCGGCCACATGGCTAAGAAGGTAGTGTATACCAGTTCGGGGACGAAACCGGTGAGTCCCATCTCGGCCTCATGGCTAAGAAGGTAGTGTATACCTGTTCGCGGACGACACCGATCAGTCCCATCTCGGCCTCATGGCTAAGAAGGTAGTGTATACCAGTTCCGGAAGAAACCGGTGAGTCCAATCTCGGCCTCATGGCTAAGAAGGTAGTGTATACCTGTTCGCGGACGACACCGATCAGTCCCATCTCGGCCTCATGGCTAAGAAGGTAGTGTATACCTGTTCGCGGACGACACCGATCAGTCCCATCTCGGCCTCATGGCTAAGAAGGTAGTGAATACCTGTTCGCGGACGACACCGATCAGTTCCATCTCGGCCTCATGGCTAAGAAGGTAGTGTATACCAGTTCCGGACGACACCGGTAAGTCCCTTCTCGGCCTCATGGCTAAGAAGGTAGTGTATACCAGTTCGGGGACGAAACCGGTGAGTCCCATCTCGGCCTCATGGCTAAGAAGGTAGTGTATACCTGTTCGCGGACGACACTGATCAGTCCCATCTCGGCCTCATGGCTAAGGAGGTAGTGTATACCAGTTCCGGACGACACCGGTGAGTCCCATCTCGGCCTCATGGCTAAGAAGGTAGTGTATACCAGTTCGGGGACGAAACCGGTGTCCCATCTCGGCCTCATGGCTAAGAAGGTAGTGTATACCTGTTCGGGGACGACACCGGTGTGTCTCATCTCGACCTCATGGCTAAGAAGGTAGTGTATAGCAGTTCCGGACGACACCGGTAAGTCCCTTCTCGGCTTCATGGCTAAGAAGGTAGTGTATACCAGTTCGGGGACGAAACCGGTGAGTCCCATCTCGGCCTCATGGCTAAGGAGGTAGTGTATACCACTTCGGGGACGACACCGGCTAGTCCCATCTCGGCCTCATGGCTAAGAAGGTAGTGTATACCTGTTCGCGGACGACACCGATCAGTCCCATCTTGGCCTCATGGCTAAGAAGGTAGTGTATACCTGTTCGCGGACGACACCGATCAGTCCCATCTCGGCCTCATGGCTAAGAAGGTAGTGTAAACCAGTTCGGGGAAGAAACCGGTGAATCCCATCTCCCTCTTGGCTAAGAAGGTAGTGTATACCAGTTCGCGGACGACACCAATCAGTCCTATCTCGGCCTCCTGACTAAGAAGGTAGTGTATACCAGTTCGGGGACGACACCGGTGAGTCCCATCTCGACCTCATGGCTAAGAAGGTAGTGTATACCAGTTCGCGGACGACACCGACCAGTCCCATCTCGGCCTCATGGCTAAGAAGGTAGTGTATACCAGTTCAGGGACGACACCGGTGTGTCTCATCTCGACCTCATGGCTAAGAAGGTAGTGTATACCTGTTCGCGGACGACACCGATCAGTCCCATCTCGGCCTCATGGCTAAGGAGGTAGTGTATACCAGTTCCGGACGACACCGACCAGTCCCATCTCGGCCTAATGGCTAAGAAGGTAGTGTATACCAGTTCAGAGACGACACCGGTGTGTCTCATCTCGACCTCATTTCTAAGAAGGTAGTGTATACCTGTTCGCAGACGACACCGATCAGTCCCATCTCGGCCTCATGGCTAAGAAGGTAGTGTATACCAGTTCGGGGACGAAACCGGTGAGTCCCATCTCGGCCTCATGGCTAAGAAGGTAGTGTATACCAGTTCCGGACGACACCGGTAAGTCCCTTCTCGGCCTCATGGCTAACAAGGTAGTGTATACCTGTTCGGGGACGACACCGGTGTGTCTCATCTCGACCTCATGGCTAAGAGTGTAGTGTATACCAGTTCGGGGACGACACCGGTAAGTCCCATCTCGGCCTCATGGCTAAGAAGGTAGTGTAAACCTGTTCGCGGACGACACCGGTGAGTCCCATCTCGGCCTCATGGCTAAGAAGGTATTGTATACCTGTTCGCGGACGACACCGATCAGTCCCATCTCGGCCTCATGGCTAAGAAGGTAGTGTATACAAGTTCGGGGACGAAACCGGTGAGTCCCATCTCCCTCTTGGCTAAGAAGGTAGTGTATACCAGTTCGCGGACGACACCAATCAGTCCCATCTCGGCCTCATGGCTAAGAAGGTAGTGTATACCAGTTCGCGGACGACACCGACCAGTCCCATCTCGACCTCATGGCTAAGAAGGTAGTGTATACCAGTTCGCGGACGACACCGACCAGTCCCATCTCGGCCTCATGGCTAAGAAGGTAGTGTATACCAGTTCAGGGACGACACCGGTGTGTCTCATCTCGACCTCATGGCTAAGAAGGTAGTGTATACCAGTTCGGGGACGACACCGGTGAGTCCCATCTCGGCCTCATGGCTAAGAAGGTAGTGTATACCTGTTCGCGGACGACACCGATCAGTCCCATCTCGGCCTCATGGCTAAGAAGGTAGTGTATACCAGTTCCGGACGACACCGATCAGTCCCATCTCGGCGTCATGGCTAAGAAGGTAGTGTATACCAGTTCCGGACGACACCGGTGAGTCCCATCTCGGCCTCATGGCTAAGAAGGTAGTGTATACCAGTTCCGGACGAAACCGGTGAGTCCAATCTCGGCCTCATGGCTAAGAAGGTAGTGTATACCTGTTCGCGGACGACACCGATCAGTCCCATCTCGGCCTCATGGCTAAGAAGGTAGTGTATACCAGTTCCGGACGACACCGGTGAGCCCCTTCTCGGCCTCATGGCTAAGTAGGTAGTGTATACCTGTTCGCGGACGACACCGATCAGTCCCATCTCGGCCTCATGGCTAAGAAGGTAGTGTATACCTGTTCGCGGACAACACCGATCAGTCCCATCTCGGCCTCATGGCTAAGAAGGTAGTGTATACCAGTTCCGGACGACACCGGTGAGTCCCATCTCGGCCTCATGGCTAAGAAGGTAGTGTATACCTGTTCGCGGACGACACCGATCAGTCCCATCTCGGCCTCATGGCTAAGAAGGTAGTGTATACCTGTTCGCGGACAACACCGATCAGTCCCATCTCGGCCTCATGGCTAAGAAGGTAGTGTATACCAGTTCGGGGACGAAACCGGGGAGTCCCATCTCGGCCTCATGGCTAAGAAGGTAGTGTATACCAGTTCCGGACGACACTGGTAAGTCCCTTCTCGGCCTCATGGCTAAGAAGGTAGTGTATACCAGTTCGGGGACGCAACCGGTGAGTCCCATCTCGGCCTCATGGCTAAGAAGGTAGTGTATACCAGTTCCGGACGACACCGGTAAGTCCCTTCTCGGCCTCATGGCTAAGATGGTAGTGTATACCTGTTCGCGGACGACACCGATCAGTCCCATCTCGGCATCATGGCTAAGAAGGTAGTGTATACCAGTTCCGGACGACACCGGTAAGTCCCTTCTCGGCCTCATGGCTAAGAAGGTAGTGTATACCAGTTCGGGGACGAAACCGGTGAGTCCCATCTCGGCCTCATGGCTAAGAAGGTAGTGTATACCTGTTCGCGGACGACACCGATCAGTCCCATCTCGGCCTCATGGCTAAGAAGGTAGTGTATACCAGTTCCGGACGACACCGGTGAGTCCCACCTCGGCCTCATGGCTACGAAGGTAGTGTATACCAGTTCGGGGACGAAACCGGTGAGTCCCATCTCGGCCTCATGGCTAAGAAGGTAGTGTATACCTGTTCGGGGACGAAACCGGTGTGTCTCATCTCGACCTCATGGCTAAGAAGGTAGTGTATAGCAGTTCCGGACGACACCGATCAGTCCCATCTCGGCCTCATGGCTAAGAAGGTAGTGTATACCAGTTCCGGACGAAACCGGTGAGTCCAATCTCGGCCTCATGGCTAAGAAGGTAGTGTATACCTGTTCGCGGACGACACCGATCAGTCCCATCTCGGCCTCATGGCTAAGAAGGTAGTGTATACCTGTTCGCGGACGACACCGATCAGTCCCATCTCGGCCTCATGGCTAAGAAGGTAGTGTATACCAGTTCGTGGACGAAACCGGTGAGTCCCATCTCAGCCTCATGGCTAAGAAGGTAGTGTATACCTGTTCGCGGACAACACCGATCAGTCCCATCTCGGCCTCATGGCTAAGAAGGTAGTGTATACCAGTTCGGGGACGAAACCGGTGAGTCCCATCTCGGCCTCATGGCTAAGAAGGTAGTGTATACCTGTGCGCGGACGACACCGATCAGTCCTATCTCGGCCTCATGGCTAAGAAGGTAGTGTATACCAGTTCCGGACGACACCGGTGAGTCCCATCTCGGCCTCATGGCTAAGAAGGTAGTGTATACCTGTTCGCGGACGACACCGATCAGTCCCATCTCGGCCTCATGGCTAAGAAGGTAGTGTATACCAGTTCCGGACGAAACCGGTGAGTCCAACCTCGGCCTCATGGCTAAGAAGGTAGTGTATACCTGTTCGCGGACGACACCGATCAGTCCCATCTCGGCCTCATGGCTAAGAAGGTAGTGTATACCAGTTCGGGGACGAAACCGGTGAGTCCCATCTCGGCCTCATGGCTAAGAAGGTAGTGTATACCTGTTAGCGGACGACACCGATCAGTCCCATCGCGGCCTCATGGCTAAGAAGGTAGTGTATACCAGTTCCGGACGACACCGGTAAGTCCCTTCTCGGCCACATGGCTAAGAAGGTAGTGTATACCAGTTCGGGGACGAAACCGGTGAGTCCCATCTCGGCCTCATGGCTAAGAAGGTAGTGTATACCTGTTCGCGGACGACACCGATCAGTCCCATCTCGGCCTCATGGCTAAGAAGGTAGTGTATACCAGTTCCGGAAGAAACCGGTGAGTCCAATCTCGGCCTCATGGCTAAGAAGGTAGTGTATACCTGTTCGCGGACGACACCGATCAGTCCCATCTCGGCCTCATGGCTAAGAAGGTAGTGTATACCTGTTCGCGGACGACACCGATCAGTCCCATCTCGGCCTCATGGCTAAGAAGGTAGTGAATACCTGTTCGCGGACGACACCGATCAGTTCCATCTCGGCCTCATGGCTAAGAAGGTAGTGTATACCAGTTCCGGACGACACCGGTAAGTCCCTTCTCGGCCTCATGGCTAAGAAGGTAGTGTATACCAGTTCGGGGACGAAACCGGTGAGTCCCATCTCGGCCTCATGGCTAAGAAGGTAGTGTATACCTGTTCGCGGACGACACCGATCAGTCCCATCTCGGCCTCATGGCTAAGGAGGTAGTGTATACCAGTTCCGGACGACACCGGTGAGTCCCATCTCGGCCTCATGGCTAAGAAGGTAGTGTATACCAGTTCCGGACGACACCGGTGAGTCCCATCTCGGCCTCATGGCTAAGAAGGTAGTGTATACCTGTTCGCGGACGACACCGATCAGTCCCATCTCGGCCTCATGGCTAAGAAGGTAGTGAATACCTGTGCGCGGACGACACCGATCAGTCCTATCTCGGCCTCATGGCTAAGAAGGTAGTGTATACCAGTTCGGGGACGAAACCGGTGAGTTCCATCTCGGCCTCATGGCTAAGAAGGTAGTGTATACCAGTTCGCGGACGACACCGATCAGTCCCATCTCGGCCTCATGGCTAAGAAGGTAGTGTATACCAGTTCGGGGACGAAACCGGTGAGTCCCATCTCGGCCTCATGGCTAAGAAGGTAGTGTATACCTGTTCGCGGACGACACCGATCAGTCCCATCTCGGCCACATGGCTAAGAAGGTAGTGTATACCAGTTCGGGGACGAAACCGGTGAGTCCCATCTCGGCCTCATGGCTAAGAAGGTAGTGTATACCTGTTCGCGGACTACACCGATCAGTACCATCTCGGCCTCATGGCTAAGAAGGTAGTGTATACCAGTTCGCGGTCGACACCAATCAGTCCCATCTCGGCCTCATGACTAAGAAGGTAGTGTATACCAGTTCGGGGACGAAACCGGTGAGTCCCATCTCGGCCTCATGGCTAAGAAGGTAGTGTATACCTGTTCGCGGACAACACCGATCAGTCCCATCTCGGCCTCATGGCTAAGAAGGTAGTGTATACCAGTTCCGGACGACACCGGTGAGTCCCATCTCGGCCTCATGGCTAAGAAGGTAGTGTATACCTGTTCGCGGACGACACCGATCAGTCCCATCTCGGCCTCATGGCTAAGAAGGTAGTGTATACCAGTTCCGGACGAAACCGGTGAGTCCAACCTCGGCCTCATGGCTAAGAAGGTAGTGTATACCTGTTCGCGGACGACACCGATCAGTCCCATCTCGGCCTCATGGCTAAGAAGGTAGTGTATACCAGTTCGGGGACGAAACCGGTGAGTCCCATCTCGGCCTCATGGCTAAGAAGGTAGTGTATACCTGTTAGCGGACGACACCGATCAGTCCCATCTCGGCCTCATGGCTAAGAAGGTAGTGTATACCAGTTCCGGACGACACCGGTAAGTCCCTTCTCGGCCACATGGCTAAGAAGGTAGTGTATACCAGTTCGGGGACGAAACCGGTGAGTCCCATCTCGGCCTCATGGCTAAGAAGGTAGTGTATACCTGTTCGCGGACGACACCGATCAGTCCCATCTCGGCCTCATGGCTAAGAAGGTAGTGTATACCAGTTCCGGAAGAAACCGGTGAGTCCAATCTCGGCCTCATGGCTAAGAAGGTAGTGTATACCTGTTCGCGGACGACACCGATCAGTCCCATCTCGGCCTCATGGCTAAGAAGGTAGTGTATACCTGTTCGCGGACGACACCGATCAGTCCCATCTCGGCCTCATGGCTAAGAAGGTAGTGAATACCTGTTCGCGGACGACACCGATCAGTTCCATCTCGGCCTCATGGCTAAGAAGGTAGTGTATACCAGTTCCGGACGACACCGGTAAGTCCCTTCTCGGCCTCATGGCTAAGAAGGTAGTGTATACCAGTTCGGGGACGAAACCGGTGAGTCCCATCTCGGCCTCATGGCTAAGAAGGTAGTGTATACCTGTTCGCGGACGACACCGATCAGTCCCATCTCGGCCTCATGGCTAAGGAGGTAGTGTATACCAGTTCCGGACGACACCGGTGAGTCCCATCTCGGCCTCATGGCTAAGAAGGTAGTGTATACCAGTTCGGGGACGAAACCGGTGTCCCATCTCGGCCTCATGGCTAAGAAGGTAGTGTATACCTGTTCGGGGACGACACCGGTGTGTCTCATCTCGACCTCATGGCTAAGAAGGTAGTGTATAGCAGTTCCGGACGACACCGGTAAGTCCCTTCTCGGCTTCATGGCTAAGAAGGTAGTGTATACCAGTTCGGGGACGAAACCGGTGAGTCCCATCTCGGCCTCATGGCTAAGAAGGTAGTGTATACCTGTTCGCGGACGACACCGATCAGTCCCATCTCGGCCTCATGGCTAAGAAGGTAGTGTATACCAGTTCCGGACGACACCGGTAAGTCCCTTCTCGGCCTCATGGCTAAGATGGTAGTGTATACCAGTTCGGGGACGAAACCGGTGAGTCCCATCTCGGCCTCATGGCTAAGAAGGTAGTGTATACCTGTTCGCGGACGACACCGATCAGTCCCATCTCGGCCTCATGGCTAAGAAGGTAGTGTATACCAGTTCCGGACGACACCGGTGAGTCCCACCTCGGCCTCATGGCTACGAAGGTAGTGTATACCAGTTCGGGGACGAAACCGGTGAGTCCCATCTCGGCCTCATGGCTAAGAAGGTAGTGTATACCTGTTCGGGGACGACACCGGTGTGTCTCATCTCGACCTCATGGCTAAGAAGGTAGTGTATAGCAGTTCCGGACGACACCGATCAGTCCCATCTCGGCCTCATGGCTAAGAAGGTAGTGTATACCAGTTCCGGACGAAACCGGTGAGTCCAATCTCGGCCTCATGGCTAAGAAGGTAGTGTATACCTGTTCGCGGACGACACCGATCAGTCCCATCTCGGCCTCATGGCTAAGAAGGTAGTGTATACCTGTTCGCGGACGACACCGATCAGTCCCATCTCGGCCTCATGGCTAAGAAGGTAGTGTATACCAGTTCGTGGACGAAACCGGTGAGTCCCATCTCAGCCTCATGGCTAAGAAGGTAGTGTATACCTGTTCGCGGACAACACCGATCAGTCCCATCTCGGCCTCATGGCTAAGAAGGTAGTGTATACCAGTTCGGGGACGAAACCGGTGAGTCCCATCTCGGCCTCATGGCTAAGAAGGTAGTGTATACCTGTGCGCGGACGACACCGATCAGTCCTATCTCGGCCTCATGGCTAAGAAGGTAGTGTATACCAGTTCGGGGACGAAACCGGTGAGTTCCATCTCGGCCTCATGGCTAAGAAGGTAGTGTATACCAGTTCGCGGACGACACCGATCAGTCCCATCTCGGCCTCATGGCTAAGAAGGTAGTGTATACCAGTTCGGGGACGAAACCGGTGAGTCCCATCTCGGCCTCATGGCTAAGAAGGTAGTGTATACCTGTTCGCGGACGACACCGATCAGTCCCATCTCGGCCACATGGCTAAGAAGGTAGTGTATACCAGTTCGGGGACGAAACCGGTGAGTCCCATCTCGGCCTCATGGCTAAGAAGGTAGTGTATACCTGTTCGCGGACTACACCGATCAGTACCATCTCGGCCTCATGGCTAAGAAGGTAGTGTATACCAGTTCGCGGTCGACACCAATCAGTCCCATCTCGGCCTCATGACTAAGAAGGTAGTGTATACCAGTTCGGGGACGAAACCGGTGAGTCCCATCTCGGCCTCATGGCTAAGAAGGTAGTGTATACCTGTTCGCGGACAACACCGATCAGTCCCATCTCGGCCTCATGGCTAAGAAGGTAGTGTATACCAGTTCCGGACGACACCGGTGAGTCCCATCTCGGCCTCATGGCTAAGAAGGTAGTGTATACCTGTTCGCGGACGACACCGATCAGTCCCATCTCGGCCTCATGGCTAAGAAGGTAGTGTATACCAGTTCCGGACGAAACCGGTGAGTCCAACCTCGGCCTCATGGCTAAGAAGGTAGTGTATACCTGTTCGCGGACGACACCGATCAGTCCCATCTCGGCCTCATGGCTAAGAAGGTAGTGTATACCAGTTCGGGGACGAAACCGGTGAGTCCCATCTCGGCCTCATGGCTAAGAAGGTAGTGTATACCAGTTCAGGGACGACACCGGTGTGTCTCATCTCGACCTCATGGCTAAGAAGGTAGTGTATACCTGTTCGCGGACGACACCGATCAGTCCCATCTCGGCCTCATGGCTAAGGAGGTAGTGTATACCAGTTCCGGACGACACCGACCAGTCCCATCTCGGCCTCATGGCTAAGAAGGTAGTGTATACCAGTTCAGAGACGACACCGGTGTGTCTCATCTCGACCTCATTTCTAAGAAGGTAGTGTATACCTGTTCGCAGACGACACCGATCAGTCCCATCTCGGCCTCATGGCTAAGAAGGTAGTGTATACCAGTTCGGGGACGAAACCGGTGAGTCCCATCTCGGCCTCATGGCTAAGAAGGTAGTGTATACCAGTTCCGGACGACACCGGTAAGTCCCTTCTCGGCCTCATGGCTAACAAGGTAGTGTATACCTGTTCGGGGACGACACCGGTGTGTCTCATCTCGACCTCATGGCTAAGAGTGTAGTGTATACCAGTTCGGGGACGACACCGGTAAGTCCCATCTCGGCCTCATGGCTAAGAAGGTAGTGTAAACCTGTTCGCGGACGTCACCGGTGAGTCCCATCTCGGCCTCATGGCTAAGAAGGTAGTGTATACCTGTTCGCGGACGACACCGATCAGTCCCATCTCGGCCTCATGGCTAAGAAGGTAGTGTATACAAGTTCGGGGACGAAACCGGTGAGTCCCATCTCCCTCTTGGCTAAGAAGGTAGTGTATACCAGTTCGCGGACGACACCAATCAGTCCCATCTCGGCCTCATGGCTAAGAAGGTAGTGTATACCAGTTCGCGGACGACACCGACCAGTCCCATCTCGACCTCATGGCTAAGAAGGTAGTGTATACCAGTTCGCGGACGACACCGACCAGTCCCATCTCGGCCTCATGGCTAAGAAGGTAGTGTATACCAGTTCAGGGACGACACCGGTGTGTCTCATCTCGACCTCATGGCTAAGAAGGTAGTGTATACCAGTTCGGGGACGAAACCGGTGAGTCCCATCTCGGCCTCATGGCTAAGAAGGTAGTGTATACCTGTGCGCGGACGACACCGATCAGTCCTATCTCGGCCTCATGGCTAAGAAGGTAGTGTATACCAGTTCGGGGACGAAACCGGTGAGTTCCATCTCGGCCTCATGGCTAAGAAGGTAGTGTATACCAGTTCGCGGACGACACCGATCAGTCCCATCTCGGCCTCATGGCTAAGAAGGTAGTGTATACCAGTTCGGGGACGAAACCGGTGAGTCCCATCTCGGCCTCATGGCTAAGAAGGTAGTGTATACCTGTTCGCGGACGACACCGATCAGTCCCATCTCGGCCACATGGCTAAGAAGGTAGTGTATACCAGTTCGGGGACGAAACCGGTGAGTCCCATCTCGGCCTCATGGCTAAGAAGGTAGTGTATACCTGTTCGCGGACTACACCGATCAGTACCATCTCGGCCTCATGGCTAAGAAGGTAGTGTATACCAGTTCGCGGTCGACACCAATCAGTCCCATCTCGGCCTCATGACTAAGAAGGTAGTGTATACCAGTTCGGGGACGAAACCGGTGAGTCCCATCTCGGCCTCATGGCTAAGAAGGTAGTGTATACCTGTTCGCGGACAACACCGATCAGTCCCATCTCGGCCTCATGGCTAAGAAGGTAGTGTATACCAGTTCCGGACGACACCGGTGAGTCCCATCTCGGCCTCATGGCTAAGAAGGTAGTGTATACCTGTTCGCGGACGACACCGATCAGTCCCATCTCGGCCTCATGGCTAAGAAGGTAGTGTATACCAGTTCCGGACGAAACCGGTGAGTCCAACCTCGGCCTCATGGCTAAGAAGGTAGTGTATACCTGTTCGCGGACGACACCGATCAGTCCCATCTCGGCCTCATGGCTAAGAAGGTAGTGTATACCAGTTCGGGGACGAAACCGGTGAGTCCCATCTCGGCCTCATGGCTAAGAAGGTAGTGTATACCTGTTAGCGGACGACACCGATCAGTCCCATCTCGGCCTCATGGCTAAGAAGGTAGTGTATACCAGTTCCGGACGACACCGGTAAGTCCCTTCTCGGCCACATGGCTAAGAAGGTAGTGTATACCAGTTCGGGGACGAAACCGGTGAGTCCCATCTCGGCCTCATGGCTAAGAAGGTAGTGTATACCTGTTCGCGGACGACACCGATCAGTCCCATCTCGGCCTCATGGCTAAGAAGGTAGTGTATACCAGTTCCGGAAGAAACCGGTGAGTCCAATCTCGGCCTCATGGCTAAGAAGGTAGTGTATACCTGTTCGCGGACGACACCGATCAGTCCCATCTCGGCCTCATGGCTAAGAAGGTAGTGTATACCTGTTCGCGGACGACACCGATCAGTCCCATCTCGGCCTCATGGCTAAGAAGGTAGTGAATACCTGTTCGCGGACGACACCGATCAGTTCCATCTCGGCCTCATGGCTAAGAAGGTAGTGTATACCAGTTCCGGACGACACCGGTAAGTCCCTTCTCGGCCTCATGGCTAAGAAAGTAGTGTATACCAGTTCGGGGACGAAACCGGTGAGTCCCATCTCGGCCTCATGGCTAAGAAGGTAGTGTATACCTGTTCGCGGACGACACCGATCAGTCCCATCTCGGCCTCATGGCTAAGGAGGTAGTGTATACCAGTTCCGGACGACACCGGTAAGTCCCTTCTCGGCCTCATGGCTAACAAGGTAGTGTATACCTGTTCGGGGACGACACCGGTGTGTCTCATCTCGACCTCATGGCTAAGAGTGTAGTGTATACCAGTTCGGGGACGACACCGGTAAGTCCCATCTCGGCCTCATGGCTAAGAAGGTAGTGTAAACCTGTTCGCGGACGACACCGGTGAGTCCCATCTCGGCCTCATGGCTAAGAAGGTATTGTATACCTGTTCGCGGACGTCACCGATCAGTCCCATCTCGGCCTCATGGCTAAGAAGGTAGTGTATACAAGTTCGGGGACGAAACCGGTGAGTCCCATCTCCCTCTTGGCTAAGAAGGTAGTGTATACCAGTTCGCGGACGACACCAATCAGTCCCATCTCGGCCTCATGGCTAAGAAGGTAGTGTATACCAGTTCGCGGACGACACCGACCAGTCCCATCTCGACCTCATGGCTAAGAAGGTAGTGTATACCAGTTCGCGGACGACACCGACCAGTCCCATCTCGGCCTCATGGCTAAGAAGGTAGTGTATACCAGTTCAGGGACGACACCGGTGTGTCTCATCTCGACCTCATGGCTAAGAAGGTAGTGTATACCAGTTCGGGGACGACAACGGTGAGTCCCATCTCGGCCTCATGGCTAAGAAGGTAGTGTATACCTGTTCGCGGACGACACCGATCAGTCCCATCTCGGCCTCATGGCTAAGAAGGTAGTGTATACCAGTTCCGGACGACACCGATCAGTCCCATCTCGGCGTCATGGCTAAGAAGGTAGTGTATACCAGTTCCGGACGACACCGGTGAGTCCCATCTCGGCCTCATGGCTAAGAAGGTAGTGTATACCAGTTCCGGACGAATCCGGTGAGTCCAATCTCGGCCTCATGGCTAAGAAGGTAGTGTATACCTGTTCGCGGACGACACCGATCAGTCCCATCTCGGCCTCATGGCTAAGAAGGTAGTGTATACCAGTTCCGGACGACACCGGTGAGCCCCTTCTCGTCCTCATGGCTAAGTAGGTAGTGTATACCTGTTCGCGGACGACACCGATCAGTCCCATCTCGGCCTCATGGCTAAGAAGGTAGTGTATACCTGTTCGCGGACAACACCGATCAGTCCCATCTCGGCCTCATGGCTAAGAAGGTAGTGTATACCAGTTCCGGACGACACCGGTGAGTCCCATCTCGGCCTCATGGCTAAGAAGGTAGTGTATACCTGTTCGCGGACGACACCGATCAGTCCCATCTCGGCCTCATGGCTAAGAAGGTAGTGTATACCTGTTCGCGGACAACACCGATCAGTCCCATCTCGGCCTCATGGCTAAGAAGGTAGTGTATACCAGTTCGGGGACGAAACCGGGGAGTCCCATCTCGGCCTCATGGCTAAGAAGGTAGTGTATACCAGTTCCGGACGACACTGGTAAGTCCCTTCTCGGCCTCATGGCTAAGAAGGTAGTGTATACCAGTTCGGGGACGCAACCGGTGAGTCCCATCTCGGCCTCATGGCTAAGAAGGTAGTGTATACCAGTTCCGGACGACACCGGTAAGTCCCTTCTCGGCCTCATGGCTAAGATGGTAGTGTATACCTGTTCGCGGACGACACCGATCAGTCCCATCTCGGCATCATGGCTAAGAAGGTAGTGTATACCAGTTCCGGACGACACCGGTAAGTCCCTTCTCGGCCTCATGGCTAAGAAGGTAGTGTATACCAGTTCGGGGACGAAACCGGTGAGTCCCATCTCGGCCTCATGGCTAAGAAGGTAGTGTATACCTGTTCGCGGACGACACCGATCAGTCCCATCTCGGCCTCATGGCTAAGAAGGTAGTGTATACCAGTTCCGGACGACACCGGTGAGTCCCACCTCGGCCTCATGGCTACGAAGGTAGTGTATACCAGTTCGGGGACGAAACCGGTGAGTCCCATCTCGGCCTCATGGCTAAGAAGGTAGTGTATACCTGTTCGGGGACGAAACCGGTGTGTCTCATCTCGACCTCATGGCTAAGAAGGTAGTGTATAGCAGTTCCGGACGACACCGATCAGTCCCATCTCGGCCTCATGGCTAAGAAGGTAGTGTATACCAGTTCCGGACGAAACCGGTGAGTCCAATCTCGGCCTCATGGCTAAGAAGGTAGTGTATACCTGTTCGCGGACGACACCGATCAGTCCCATCTCGGCCTCATGGCTAAGAAGGTAGTGTATACCTGTTCGCGGACGACACCGATCAGTCCCATCTCGGCCTCATGGCTAAGAAGGTAGTGTATACCAGTTCGTGGACGAAACCGGTGAGTCCCATCTCGGCCTCATGGCTAAGAAGGTAGTGTATACCAGTTCCGGACGACACCGGTAAGTCCCTTCTCGGCCACATGGCTAAGAAGGTAGTGTATACCAGTTCGGGGACGAAACCGGTGAGTCCCATCTCGGCCTCATGGCTAAGAAGGTAGTGTATACCTGTTCGCGGACGACACCGATCAGTCCCATCTCGGCCTCATGGCTAAGAAGGTAGTGTATACCAGTTCCGGAAGAAACCGGTGAGTCCAATCTCGGCCTCATGGCTAAGAAGGTAGCGTATACCTGTTCGCGGACGACACCGATCAGTCCCATCTCGGCCTCATGGCTAAGAAGGTAGTGTATACCTGTTCGCGGACGACACCGATCAGTCCCATCTCGGCCTCATGGCTAAGAAGGTAGTGAATACCTGTTCGCGGACGACACCGATCAGTTCCATCTCGGCCTCATGGCTAAGAAGGTAGTGTATACCAGTTCCGGACGACACCGGTAAGTCCCTTCTCGGCCTCATGGCTAAGAAGGTAGTGTATACCAGTTCGGGGACGAAACCGGTGAGTCCCATCTCGGCCTCATGGCTAAGAAGGTAGTGTATACCTGTTCGCGGACGACACCGATCAGTCCCATCTCGGCCTCATGGCTAAGGAGGTAGTGTATACCAGTTCCGGACGACACCGGTGAGTCCCATCTCGGCCTCATGGCTAAGAAGGTAGTGTATACCTGTTCGCGGACGACACCGATCAGTCCCATCTCGGCCTCATGGCTAAGAAGGTAGTGAATACCTGTGCGCGGACGACACCGATCAGTCCCATCTCGGCCTCATGGCTAAGAAGGTAGTGAATACCTGTGCGCGGACGACACCGATCAGTCCTATCTCGGCCTCATGGCTAAGAAGGTAGTGTATACCAGTTCGGGGACGAAACCGGTGAGTTCCATCTCGGCCTCATGGCTAAGAAGGTAGTGTATACCAGTTCGCGGACGACACCGATCAGTCCCATCTCGGCCTCATGGCTAAGAAGGTAGTGTATACCAGTTCGGGGACGAAACCGGTGAGTCCCATCTCGGCCTCATGGCTAAGAAGGTAGTGTATACCTGTTCGCGGACGACACCGATCAGTCCCATCTCGGCCACATGGCTAAGAAGGTAGTGTATACCAGTTCGGGGACGAAACCGGTGAGTCCCATCTCGGCCTCATGGCTAAGAAGGTAGTGTATACCTGTTCGCGGACTACACCGATCAGTACCATCTCGGCCTCATGGCTAAGAAGGTAGTGTATACCAGTTCGCGGTCGACACCAATCAGTCCCATCTCGGCCTCATGACTAAGAAGGTAGTGTATACCAGTTCGGGGACGAAACCGGTGAGTCCCATCTCGGCCTCATGGCTAAGAAGGTAGTGTATACCTGTTCGCGGACAACACCGATCAGTCCCATCTCGGCCTCATGGCTAAGAAGGTAGTGTATACCAGTTCCGGACGACACCGGTGAGTCCCATCTCGGCCTCATGGCTAAGAAGGTAGTGTATACCTGTTCGCGGACGACACCGATCAGTCCCATCTCGGCCTCATGGCTAAGAAGGTAGTGTATACCAGTTCCGGACGAAACCGGTGAGTCCAACCTCGGCCTCATGGCTAAGAAGGTAGTGTATACCTGTTCGCGGACGACACCGATCAGTCCCATCTCGGCCTCATGGCTAAGAAGGTAGTGTATACCAGTTCGGGGACGAAACCGGTGAGTCCCATCTCGGCCTCATGGCTAAGAAGGTAGTGTATACCTGTTAGCGGACGACACCGATCAGTCCCATCTCGGCCTCATGGCTAAGAAGGTAGTGTATACCAGTTCCGGACGACACCGGTAAGTCCCTTCTCGGCCACATGGCTAAGAAGGTAGTGTATACCAGTTCGGGGACGAAACCGGTGAGTCCCATCTCGGCCTCATGGCTAAGAAGGTAGTGTATACCTGTTCGCGGACGACACCGATCAGTCCCATCTCGGCCTCATGGCTAAGAAGGTAGTGTATACCAGTTCCGGAAGAAACCGGTGAGTCCAATCTCGGCCTCATGGCTAAGAAGGTAGTGTATACCTGTTCGCGGACGACACCGATCAGTCCCATCTCGGCCTCATGGCTAAGAAGGTAGTGTATACCTGTTCGCGGACGACACCGATCAGTCCCATCTCGGCCTCATGGCTAAGAAGGTAGTGAATACCTGTTCGCGGACGACACCGATCAGTTCCATCTCGGCCTCATGGCTAAGAAGGTAGTGAATACCTGTTCGCGGACGACACCGATCAGTTCCATCTCGGCCTCATGGCTAAGAAGGTAGTGTATACCAGTTCCGGACGACACCGGTAAGTCCCTTCTCGGCCTCATGGCTAAGAAGGTAGTGTATACCAGTTCGGGGACGAAACCGGTGAGTCCCATCTCGGCCTCATGGCTAAGAAGGTAGTGTATACCTGTTCGCGGACGACACCGATCAGTCCCATCTCGGCCTCATGGCTAAGAAGGTAGTGTATACCAGTTCCGGAAGAAACCGGTGAGTCCAATCTCGGCCTCATGGCTAAGAAGGTAGTGTATACCTGTTCGCGGACGACACCGATCAGTCCCATCTCGGCCTCATGGCTAAGAAGGTAGTGTATACCTGTTCGCGGACGACACCGATCAGTCCCATCTCGGCCTCATGGCTAAGAAGGTAGTGAATACCTGTTCGCGGACGACACCGATCAGTTCCATCTCGGCCTCATGGCTAAGAAGGTAGTGTATACCAGTTCCGGACGACACCGGTAAGTCCCTTCTCGGCCTCATGGCTAAGAAGGTAGTGTATACCAGTTCGGGGACGAAACCGGTGAGTCCCATCTCGGCCTCATGGCTAAGAAGGTAGTGTATACCTGTTCGCGGACGACACCGATCAGTCCCATCTCGGCCTCATGGCTAAGGAGGTAGTGTATACCAGTTCCGGACGACACCGGTGAGTCCCATCTCGGCCTCATGGCTAAGAAGGTAGTGTATACCAGTTCGGGGACGAAACCGGTGTCCCATCTCGGCCTCATGGCTAAGAAGGTAGTGTATACCTGTTCGGGGACGACACCGGTGTGTCTCATCTCGACCTCATGGCTAAGAAGGTAGTGTATAGCAGTTCCGGACGACACCGGTAAGTCCCTTCTCGGCTTCATGGCTAAGAAGGTAGTGTATACCAGTTCGGGGACGAAACCGGTGAGTCCCATCTCGGCCTCATGGCTAAGAAGGTAGTGTATACCTGTTCGCGGACGACACCGATCAGTCCCATCTCGGCCTCATGGCTAAGAAGGTAGTGTATACCAGTTCCGGACGACACCGGTAAGTCCCTTCTCGGCCTCATGGCTAAGATGGTAGTGTATACCAGTTCGGGGACGAAACCGGTGAGTCCCATCTCGGCCTCATGGCTAAGAAGGTAGTGTATACCTGTTCGCGGACGACACCGATCAGTCCCATCTCGGCCTCATGGCTAAGAAGGTAGTGTATACCAGTTCCGGACGACACCGGTGAGTCCCACCTCGGCCTCATGGCTACGAAGGTAGTGTATACCAGTTCGGGGACGAAACCGGTGAGTCCCATCTCGGCCTCATGGCTAAGAAGGTAGTGTATACCTGTTCGGGGACGACACCGGTGTGTCTCATCTCGACCTCATGGCTAAGAAGGTAGTGTATAGCAGTTCCGGACGACACCGATCAGTCCCATCTCGGCCTCATGGCTAAGAAGGTAGTGTATACCAGTTCCGGACGAAACCGGTGAGTCCAATCTCGGCCTCATGGCTAAGAAGGTAGTGTATACCTGTTCGCGGACGACACCGATCAGTCCCATCTCGGCCTCATGGCTAAGAAGGTAGTGTATACCTGTTCGCGGACGACACCGATCAGTCCCATCTCGGCCTCATGGCTAAGAAGGTAGTGTATACCAGTTCGTGGACGAAACCGGTGAGTCCCATCTCAGCCTCATGGCTAAGAAGGTAGTGTATACCTGTTCGCGGACAACACCGATCAGTCCCATCTCGGCCTCATGGCTAAGAAGGTAGTGTATACCAGTTCGGGGACGAAACCGGTGAGTCCCATCTCGGCCTCATGGCTAAGAAGGTAGTGTATACCTGTGCGCGGACGACACCGATCAGTCCTATCTCGGCCTCATGGCTAAGAAGGTAGTGTATACCAGTTCGGGGACGAAACCGGTGAGTTCCATCTCGGCCTCATGGCTAAGAAGGTAGTGTATACCAGTTCGCGGACGACACCGATCAGTCCCATCTCGGCCTCATGGCTAAGAAGGTAGTGTATACCAGTTCGGGGACGAAACCGGTGAGTCCCATCTCGGCCTCATGGCTAAGAAGGTAGTGTATACCTGTTCGCGGACGACACCGATCAGTCCCATCTCGGCCACATGGCTAAGAAGGTAGTGTATACCAGTTCGGGGACGAAACCGGTGAGTCCCATCTCGGCCTCATGGCTAAGAAGGTAGTGTATACCTGTTCGCGGACTACACCGATCAGTACCATCTCGGCCTCATGGCTAAGAAGGTAGTGTATACCAGTTCGCGGTCGACACCAATCAGTCCCATCTCGGCCTCATGACTAAGAAGGTAGTGTATACCAGTTCGGGGACGAAACCGGTGAGTCCCATCTCGGCCTCATGGCTAAGAAGGTAGTGTATACCTGTTCGCGGACAACACCGATCAGTCCCATCTCGGCCTCATGGCTAAGAAGGTAGTGTATACCAGTTCCGGACGACACCGGTGAGTCCCATCTCGGCCTCATGGCTAAGAAGGTAGTGTATACCTGTTCGCGGACGACACCGATCAGTCCCATCTCGGCCTCATGGCTAAGAAGGTAGTGTATACCAGTTCCGGACGAAACCGGTGAGTCCAACCTCGGCCTCATGGCTAAGAAGGTAGTGTATACCTGTTCGCGGACGACACCGATCAGTCCCATCTCGGCCTCATGGCTAAGAAGGTAGTGTATACCAGTTCGGGGACGAAACCGGTGAGTCCCATCTCGGCCTCATGGCTAAGAAGGTAGTGTATACCAGTTCAGGGACGACACCGGTGTGTCTCATCTCGACCTCATGGCTAAGAAGGTAGTGTATACCTGTTCGCGGACGACACCGATCAGTCCCATCTCGGCCTCATGGCTAAGGAGGTAGTGTATACCAGTTCCGGACGACACCGACCAGTCCCATCTCGGCCTCATGGCTAAGAAGGTAGTGTATACCAGTTCAGAGACGACACCGGTGTGTCTCATCTCGACCTCATTTCTAAGAAGGTAGTGTATACCTGTTCGCAGACGACACCGATCAGTCCCATCTCGGCCTCATGGCTAAGAAGGTAGTGTATACCAGTTCGGGGACGAAACCGGTGAGTCCCATCTCGGCCTCATGGCTAAGAAGGTAGTGTATACCAGTTCCGGACGACACCGGTAAGTCCCTTCTCGGCCTCATGGCTAACAAGGTAGTGTATACCTGTTCGGGGACGACACCGGTGTGTCTCATCTCGACCTCATGGCTAAGAGTGTAGTGTATACCAGTTCGGGGACGACACCGGTAAGTCCCATCTCGGCCTCATGGCTAAGAAGGTAGTGTAAACCTGTTCGCGGACGTCACCGGTGAGTCCCATCTCGGCCTCATGGCTAAGAAGGTAGTGTATACCTGTTCGCGGACGACACCGATCAGTCCCATCTCGGCCTCATGGCTAAGAAGGTAGTGTATACAAGTTCGGGGACGAAACCGGTGAGTCCCATCTCCCTCTTGGCTAAGAAGGTAGTGTATACCAGTTCGCGGACGACACCAATCAGTCCCATCTCGGCCTCATGGCTAAGAAGGTAGTGTATACCAGTTCGCGGACGACACCGACCAGTCCCATCTCGACCTCATGGCTAAGAAGGTAGTGTATACCAGTTCGCGGACGACACCGACCAGTCCCATCTCGGCCTCATGGCTAAGAAGGTAGTGTATACCAGTTCAGGGACGACACCGGTGTGTCTCATCTCGACCTCATGGCTAAGAAGGTAGTGTATACCAGTTCGGGGACGAAACCGGTGAGTCCCATCTCGGCCTCATGGCTAAGAAGGTAGTGTAAACCTGTTCGCGGACGTCACCGGTGAGTCCCATCTCGGCCTCATGGCTAAGAAGGTAGTGTATACCTGTTCGCGGACGACACCGATCAGTCCCATCTCGGCCTCATGGCTAAGAAGGTAGTGTATACAAGTTCGGGGACGAAACCGGTGAGTCCCATCTCCCTCTTGGCTAAGAAGGTAGTGTATACCAGTTCGCGGACGACACCAATCAGTCCCATCTCGGCCTCATGGCTAAGAAGGTAGTGTATACCAGTTCGCGGACGACACCGACCAGTCCCATCTCGACCTCATGGCTAAGAAGGTAGTGTATACCAGTTCGCGGACGACACCGACCAGTCCCATCTCGGCCTCATGGCTAAGAAGGTAGTGTATACCAGTTCAGGGACGACACCGGTGTGTCTCATCTCGACCTCATGGCTAAGAAGGTAGTGTATACCAGTTCGGGGACGAAACCGGTGAGTCCCATCTCGGCCTCATGGCTAAGAAGGTAGTGTATACCTGTGCGCGGACGACACCGATCAGTCCTATCTCGGCCTCATGGCTAAGAAGGTAGTGTATACCAGTTCGGGGACGAAACCGGTGAGTTCCATCTCGGCCTCATGGCTAAGAAGGTAGTGTATACCAGTTCGCGGACGACACCGATCAGTCCCATCTCGGCCTCATGGCTAAGAAGGTAGTGTATACCAGTTCGGGGACGAAACCGGTGAGTCCCATCTCGGCCTCATGGCTAAGAAGGTAGTGTATACCTGTTCGCGGACGACACCGATCAGTCCCATCTCGGCCACATGGCTAAGAAGGTAGTGTATTCCAGTTCGGGGACGAAACCGGTGAGTCCCATCTCGGCCTCATGGCTAAGAAGGTAGTGTATACCTGTTCGCGGACTACACCGATCAGTACCATCTCGGCCTCATGGCTAAGAAGGTAGTGTATACCAGTTCGCGGTCGACACCAATCAGTCCCATCTCGGCCTCATGACTAAGAAGGTAGTGTATACCAGTTCGGGGACGAAACCGGTGAGTCCCATCTCGGCCTCATGGCTAAGAAGGTAGTGTATACCTGTTCGCGGACAACACCGATCAGTCCCATCTCGGCCTCATGGCTAAGAAGGTAGTGTATACCAGTTCCGGACGACACCGGTGAGTCCCATCTCGGCCTCATGGCTAAGAAGGTAGTGTATACCTGTTCGCGGACGACACCGATCAGTCCCATCTCGGCCTCATGGCTAAGAAGGTAGTGTATACCAGTTCCGGACGAAACCGGTGAGTCCAACCTCGGCCTCATGGCTAAGAAGGTAGTGTATACCTGTTCGCGGACGACACCGATCAGTCCCATCTCGGCCTCATGGCTAAGAAGGTAGTGTATACCAGTTCGGGGACGAAACCGGTGAGTCCCATCTCGGCCTCATGGCTAAGAAGGTAGTGTATACCTGTTAGCGGACGACACCGATCAGTCCCATCTCGGCCACATGGCTAAGAAGGTAGTGTATACCAGTTCGGGGACGAAACCGGTGAGTCCCATCTCGGCCTCATGGCTAAGAAGGTAGTGTATACCTGTTCGCGGACGACACCGATCAGTCCCATCTCGGCCACATGGCTAAGAAGGTAGTGTATACCAGTTCGGGGACGAAACCGGTGAGTCCCATCTCGGCCTCATGGCTAAGAAGGTAGTGTATACCTGTTCGCGGACTACACCGATCAGTACCATCTCGGCCTCATGGCTAAGAAGGTAGTGTATACCAGTTCGCGGTCGACACCAATCAGTCCCATCTCGGCCTCATGACTAAGAAGGTAGTGTATACCAGTTCGGGGACGAAACCGGTGAGTCCCATCTCGGCCTCATGGCTAAGAAGGTAGTGTATACCTGTTCGCGGACAACACCGATCAGTCCCATCTCGGCCTCATGGCTAAGAAGGTAGTGTATACCAGTTCCGGACGACACCGGTGAGTCCCATCTCGGCCTCATGGCTAAGAAGGTAGTGTATACCTGTTCGCGGACGACACCGATCAGTCCCATCTCGGCCTCATGGCTAAGAAGGTAGTGTATACCAGTTCCGGACGAAACCGGTGAGTCCAACCTCGGCCTCATGGCTAAGAAGGTAGTGTATACCTGTTCGCGGACGACACCGATCAGTCCCATCTCGGCCTCATGGCTAAGAAGGTAGTGTATACCAGTTCGGGGACGAAACCGGTGAGTCCCATCTCGGCCTCATGGCTAAGAAGGTAGTGTATACCTGTTAGCGGACGACACCGATCAGTCCCATCTCGGCCTCATGGCTAAGAAGGTAGTGTATACCAGTTCCGGACGACACCGGTAAGTCCCTTCTCGGCCACATGGCTAAGAAGGTAGTGTATACCAGTTCGGGGACGAAACCGGTGAGTCCCATCTCGGCCTCATGGCTAAGAAGGTAGTGTATACCTGTTCGCGGACGACACCGATCAGTCCCATCTCGGCCTCATGGCTAAGAAGGTAGTGTATACCAGTTCCGGAAGAAACCGGTGAGTCCAATCTCGGCCTCATGGCTAAGAAGGTAGTGTATACCTGTTCGCGGACGACACCGATCAGTCCCATCTCGGCCTCATGGCTAAGAAGGTAGTGTATACCTGTTCGCGGACGACACCGATCAGTCCCATCTCGGCCTCATGGCTAAGAAGGTAGTGAATACCTGTTCGCGGACGACACCGATCAGTTCCATCTCGGCCTCATGGCTAAGAAGGTAGTGTATACCAGTTCCGGACGACACCGGTAAGTCCCTTCTCGGCCTCATGGCTAAGAAAGTAGTGTATACCAGTTCGGGGACGAAACCGGTGAGTCCCATCTCGGCCTCATGGCTAAGAAGGTAGTGTATACCTGTTCGCGGACGACACCGATCAGTCCCATCTCGGCCTCATGGCTAAGGAGGTAGTGTATACCAGTTCCGGACGACACCGGTAAGTCCCTTCTCGGCCTCATGGCTAACAAGGTAGTGTATACCTGTTCGGGGACGACACCGGTGTGTCTCATCTCGACCTCATGGCTAAGAGTGTAGTGTATACCAGTTCGGGGACGACACCGGTAAGTCCCATCTCGGCCTCATGGCTAAGAAGGTAGTGTAAACCTGTTCGCGGACGACACCGGTGAGTCCCATCTCGGCCTCATGGCTAAGAAGGTATTGTATACCTGTTCGCGGACGACACCGATCAGTCCCATCTCGGCCTCATGGCTAAGAAGGTAGTGTATACAAGTTCGGGGACGAAACCGGTGAGTCCCATCTCCCTCTTGGCTAAGAAGGTAGTGTATACCAGTTCGCGGACGACACCAATCAGTCCCATCTCGGCCTCATGGCTAAGAAGGTAGTGTATACCAGTTCGCGGACGACACCGACCAGTCCCATCTCGACCTCATGGCTAAGAAGGTAGTGTATACCAGTTCGCGGACGACACCGACCAGTCCCATCTCGGCCTCATGGCTAAGAAGGTAGTGTATACCAGTTCAGGGACGACACCGGTGTGTCTCATCTCGACCTCATGGCTAAGAAGGTAGTGTATACCAGTTCGGGGACGACACCGGTGAGTCCAATCTCGGCCTCATGGCTAAGAAGGTAGTGTATACCTGTTCGCGGACGACACCGATCAGTCCCATCTCGGCCTCATGGCTAAGAAGGTAGTGTATACCAGTTCCGGACGACACCGATCAGTCCCATCTCGGCGTCATGGCTAAGAAGGTAGTGTATACCAGTTCCGGACGACACCGGTGAGTCCCATCTCGGCCTCATGGCTAAGAAGGTAGTGTATACCAGTTCCGGACGAAACCGGTGAGTCCAATCTCGGCCTCATGGCTAAGAAGGTAGTGTATACCTGTTCGCGGACGACACCGATCAGTCCCATCTCGGCCTCATGGCTAAGAAGGTAGTGTATACCAGTTCCGGACGACACCGGTGAGCCCCTTCTCGGCCTCATGGCTAAGAAGGTAGTGTATACCAGTTCGCGGACGACACCAATCAGTCCCATCTCGGCCTCATGGCTAAGAAGGTAGTGTATACCAGTTCGCGGACGACACCGACCAGTCCCATCTCGACCTCATGGCTAAGAAGGTAGTGTATACCAGTTCGCGGACGACACCGACCAGTCCCATCTCGGCCTCATGGCTAAGAAGGTAGTGTATACCAGTTCAGGGACGACACCGGTGTGTCTCATCTCGACCTCATGGCTAAGAAGGTAGTGTATACCAGTTCGGGGACGAAACCGGTGAGTCCCATCTCGGCCTCATGGCTAAGAAGGTAGTGTAAACCTGTTCGCGGACGTCACCGGTGAGTCCCATCTCGGCCTCATGGCTAAGAAGGTAGTGTATACCTGTTCGCGGACGACACCGATCAGTCCCATCTCGGCCTCATGGCTAAGAAGGTAGTGTATACAAGTTCGGGGACGAAACCGGTGAGTCCCATCTCCCTCTTGGCTAAGAAGGTAGTGTATACCAGTTCGCGGACGACACCAATCAGTCCCATCTCGGCCTCATGGCTAAGAAGGTAGTGTATACCAGTTCGCGGACGACACCGACCAGTCCCATCTCGACCTCATGGCTAAGAAGGTAGTGTATACCAGTTCGCGGACGACACCGACCAGTCCCATCTCGGCCTCATGGCTAAGAAGGTAGTGTATACCAGTTCAGGGACGACACCGGTGTGTCTCATCTCGACCTCATGGCTAAGAAGGTAGTGTATACCAGTTCGGGGACGAAACCGGTGAGTCCCATCTCGGCCTCATGGCTAAGAAGGTAGTGTATACCTGTGCGCGGACGACACCGATCAGTCCTATCTCGGCCTCATGGCTAAGAAGGTAGTGTATACCAGTTCGGGGACGAAACCGGTGAGTTCCATCTCGGCCTCATGGCTAAGAAGGTAGTGTATACCAGTTCGCGGACGACACCGATCAGTCCCATCTCGGCCTCATGGCTAAGAAGGTAGTGTATACCAGTTCGGGGACGAAACCGGTGAGTCCCATCTCGGCCTCATGGCTAAGAAGGTAGTGTATACCTGTTCGCGGACGACACCGATCAGTCCCATCTCGGCCACATGGCTAAGAAGGTAGTGTATTCCAGTTCGGGGACGAAACCGGTGAGTCCCATCTCGGCCTCATGGCTAAGAAGGTAGTGTATACCTGTTCGCGGACTACACCGATCAGTACCATCTCGGCCTCATGGCTAAGAAGGTAGTGTATACCAGTTCGCGGTCGACACCAATCAGTCCCATCTCGGCCTCATGACTAAGAAGGTAGTGTATACCAGTTCGGGGACGAAACCGGTGAGTCCCATCTCGGCCTCATGGCTAAGAAGGTAGTGTATACCTGTTCGCGGACAACACCGATCAGTCCCATCTCGGCCTCATGGCTAAGAAGGTAGTGTATACCAGTTCCGGACGACACCGGTGAGTCCCATCTCGGCCTCATGGCTAAGAAGGTAGTGTATACCTGTTCGCGGACGACACCGATCAGTCCCATCTCGGCCTCATGGCTAAGAAGGTAGTGTATACCAGTTCCGGACGAAACCGGTGAGTCCAACCTCGGCCTCATGGCTAAGAAGGTAGTGTATACCTGTTCGCGGACGACACCGATCAGTCCCATCTCGGCCTCATGGCTAAGAAGGTAGTGTATACCAGTTCGGGGACGAAACCGGTGAGTCCCATCTCGGCCTCATGGCTAAGAAGGTAGTGTATTCCTGTTAGCGGACGACACCGATCAGTCCCATCTCGGCCACATGGCTAAGAAGGTAGTGTATACCAGTTCGGGGACGAAACCGGTGAGTCCCATCTCGGCCTCATGGCTAAGAAGGTAGTGTATACCTGTTCGCGGACGACACCGATCAGTCCCATCTCGGCCACATGGCTAAGAAGGTAGTGTATACCAGTTCGGGGACGAAACCGGTGAGTCCCATCTCGGCCTCATGGCTAAGAAGGTAGTGTATACCTGTTCGCGGACTACACCGATCAGTACCATCTCGGCCTCATGGCTAAGAAGGTAGTGTATACCAGTTCGCGGTCGACACCAATCAGTCCCATCTCGGCCTCATGACTAAGAAGGTAGTGTATACCAGTTCGGGGACGAAACCGGTGAGTCCCATCTCGGCCTCATGGCTAAGAAGGTAGTGTATACCTGTTCGCGGACAACACCGATCAGTCCCATCTCGGCCTCATGGCTAAGAAGGTAGTGTATACCAGTTCCGGACGACACCGGTGAGTCCCATCTCGGCCTCATGGCTAAGAAGGTAGTGTATACCTGTTCGCGGACGACACCGATCAGTCCCATCTCGGCCTCATGGCTAAGAAGGTAGTGTATACCAGTTCCGGACGAAACCGGTGAGTCCAACCTCGGCCTCATGGCTAAGAAGGTAGTGTATACCTGTTCGCGGACGACACCGATCAGTCCCATCTCGGCCTCATGGCTAAGAAGGTAGTGTATACCAGTTCGGGGACGAAACCGGTGAGTCCCATCTCGGCCTCATGGCTAAGAAGGTAGTGTATACCTGTTAGCGGACGACACCGATCAGTCCCATCTCGGCCTCATGGCTAAGAAGGTAGTGTATACCAGTTCCGGACGACACCGGTAAGTCCCTTCTCGGCCACATGGCTAAGAAGGTAGTGTATACCAGTTCGGGGACGAAACCGGTGAGTCCCATCTCGGCCTCATGGCTAAGAAGGTAGTGTATACCTGTTCGCGGACGACACCGATCAGTCCCATCTCGGCCTCATGGCTAAGAAGGTAGTGTATACCAGTTCCGGAAGAAACCGGTGAGTCCAATCTCGGCCTCATGGCTAAGAAGGTAGTGTATACCTGTTCGCGGACGACACCGATCAGTCCCATCTCGGCCTCATGGCTAAGAAGGTAGTGTATACCTGTTCGCGGACGACACCGATCAGTCCCATCTCGGCCTCATGGCTAAGAAGGTAGTGAATACCTGTTCGCGGACGACACCGATCAGTTCCATCTCGGCCTCATGGCTAAGAAGGTAGTGTATACCAGTTCCGGACGACACCGGTAAGTCCCTTCTCGGCCTCATGGCTAAGAAAGTAGTGTATACCAGTTCGGGGACGAAACCGGTGAGTCCCATCTCGGCCTCATGGCTAAGAAGGTAGTGTATACCTGTTCGCGGACGACACCGATCAGTCCCATCTCGGCCTCATGGCTAAGGAGGTAGTGTATACCAGTTCCGGACGACACCGGTAAGTCCCTTCTCGGCCTCATGGCTAACAAGGTAGTGTATACCTGTTCGGGGACGACACCGGTGTGTCTCATCTCGACCTCATGGCTAAGAGTGTAGTGTATACCAGTTCGGGGACGACACCGGTAAGTCCCATCTCGGCCTCATGGCTAAGAAGGTAGTGTAAACCTGTTCGCGGACGACACCGGTGAGTCCCATCTCGGCCTCATGGCTAAGAAGGTATTGTATACCTGTTCGCGGACGACACCGATCAGTCCCATCTCGGCCTCATGGCTAAGAAGGTAGTGTATACAAGTTCGGGGACGAAACCGGTGAGTCCCATCTCCCTCTTGGCTAAGAAGGTAGTGTATACCAGTTCGCGGACGACACCAATCAGTCCCATCTCGGCCTCATGGCTAAGAAGGTAGTGTATACCAGTTCGCGGACGACACCGACCAGTCCCATCTCGACCTCATGGCTAAGAAGGTAGTGTATACCAGTTCGCGGACGACACCGACCAGTCCCATCTCAGCCTCATGGCTAAGAAGGTAGTGTATACCAGTTCAGGGACGACACCGGTGTGTCTCATCTCGACCTCATGGCTAAGAAGGTAGTGTATACCAGTTCGGGGACGACACCGGTGAGTCCAATCTCGGCCTCATGGCTAAGAAGGTAGTGTATACCTGTTCGCGGACGACACCGATCAGTCCCATCTCGGCCTCATGGCTAAGAAGGTAGTGTATACCAGTTCCGGACGACACCGATCAGTCCCATCTCGGCGTCATGGCTAAGAAGGTAGTGTATACCAGTTCCGGACGACACCGGTGAGTCCCATCTCGGCCTCATGGCTAAGAAGGTAGTGTATACCAGTTCCGGACGAAACCGGTGAGTCCAATCTCGGCCTCATGGCTAAGAAGGTAGTGTATACCTGTTCGCGGACGACACCGATCAGTCCCATCTCGGCCTCATGGCTAAGAAGGTAGTGTATACCAGTTCCGGACGACACCGGTGAGCCCCTTCTCGGCCTCATGGCTAAGTAGGTAGTGTATACCTGTTCGCGGACGACACCGATCAGTCCCATCTCGGCCTCATGGCTAAGAAGGTAGTGTATACCTGTTCGCGGACAACACCGATCAGTCCCATCTCGGCCTCATGGCTAAGAAGGTAGTGTATACCAGTTCCGGACGACACCGGTGAGTCCCATCTCGGCCTCATGGCTAAGAAGGTAGTGTATACCTGTTCGCGGACGACACCGATCAGTCCCATCTCGGCCTCATGGCTAAGAAGGTAGTGTATACCAGTTCCGGACGAAACCGGTGAGTCCAACCTCGGCCTCATGGCTAAGAAGGTAGTGTATACCTGTTCGCGGACGACACCGATCAGTCCCATCTCGGCCTCATGGCTAAGAAGGTAGTGTATACCAGTTCGGGGACGAAACCGGTGAGTCCCATCTCGGCCTCATGGCTAAGAAGGTAGTGTATACCTGTTAGCGGACGACACCGATCAGTCCCATCTCGGCCTCATGGCTAAGAAGGTAGTGTATACCAGTTCCGGACGACACCGGTAAGTCCCTTCTCGGCCACATGGCTAAGAAGGTAGTGTATACCAGTTCGGGGACGAAACCGGTGAGTCCCATCTCGGCCTCATGGCTAAGAAGGTAGTGTATACCTGTTCGCGGACGACACCGATCAGTCCCATCTCGGCCTCATGGCTAAGAAGGTAGTGTATACCAGTTCCGGAAGAAACCGGTGAGTCCAATCTCGGCCTCATGGCTAAGAAGGTAGTGTATACCTGTTCGCGGACGACACCGATCAGTCCCATCTCGGCCTCATGGCTAAGAAGGTAGTGTATACCTGTTCGCGGACGACACCGATCAGTCCCATCTCGGCCTCATGGCTAAGAAGGTAGTGAATACCTGTTCGCGGACGACACCGATCAGTTCCATCTCGGCCTCATGGCTAAGAAGGTAGTGTATACCAGTTCCGGACGACACCGGTAAGTCCCTTCTCGGCCTCATGGCTAAGAAAGTAGTGTATACCAGTTCGGGGACGAAACCGGTGAGTCCCATCTCGGCCTCATGGCTAAGAAGGTAGTGTATACCTGTTCGCGGACGACACCGATCAGTCCCATCTCGGCCTCATGGCTAAGGAGGTAGTGTATACCAGTTCCGGACGACACCGGTAAGTCCCTTCTCGGCCTCATGGCTAACAAGGTAGTGTATACCTGTTCGGGGACGACACCGGTGTGTCTCATCTCGACCTCATGGCTAAGAGTGTAGTGTATACCAGTTCGGGGACGACACCGGTAAGTCCCATCTCGGCCTCATGGCTAAGAAGGTAGTGTAAACCTGTTCGCGGACGACACCGGTGAGTCCCATCTCGGCCTCATGGCTAAGAAGGTATTGTATACCTGTTCGCGGACGACACCGATCAGTCCCATCTCGGCCTCATGGCTAAGAAGGTAGTGTATACAAGTTCGGGGACGAAACCGGTGAGTCCCATCTCCCTCTTGGCTAAGAAGGTAGTGTATACCAGTTCGCGGACGACACCAATCAGTCCCATCTCGGCCTCATGGCTAAGAAGGTAGTGTATACCAGTTCGCGGACGACACCGACCAGTCCCATCTCGACCTCATGGCTAAGAAGGTAGTGTATACCAGTTCGCGGACGACACCGACCAGTCCCATCTCAGCCTCATGGCTAAGAAGGTAGTGTATACCAGTTCAGGGACGACACCGGTGTGTCTCATCTCGACCTCATGGCTAAGAAGGTAGTGTATACCAGTTCGGGGACGACACCGGTGAGTCCAATCTCGGCCTCATGGCTAAGAAGGTAGTGTATACCTGTTCGCGGACGACACCGATCAGTCCCATCTCGGCCTCATGGCTAAGAAGGTAGTGTATACCAGTTCCGGACGACACCGATCAGTCCCATCTCGGCGTCATGGCTAAGAAGGTAGTGTATACCAGTTCCGGACGACACCGGTGAGTCCCATCTCGGCCTCATGGCTAAGAAGGTAGTGTATACCAGTTCCGGACGAAACCGGTGAGTCCAATCTCGGCCTCATGGCTAAGAAGGTAGTGTATACCTGTTCGCGGACGACACCGATCAGTCCCATCTCGGCCTCATGGCTAAGAAGGTAGTGTATACCAGTTCCGGACGACACCGGTGAGCCCCTTCTCGGCCTCATGGCTAAGTAGGTAGTGTATACCTGTTCGCGGACGACACCGATCAGTCCCATCTCGGCCTCATGGCTAAGAAGGTAGTGTATACCTGTTCGCGGACAACACCGATCAGTCCCATCTCGGCCTCATGGCTAAGAAGGTAGTGTATACCAGTTCCGGACGACACCGGTGAGTCCCATCTCGGCCTCATGGCTAAGAAGGTAGTGTATACCTGTTCGCGGACGACACCGATCAGTCCCATCTCGGCCTCATGGCTAAGAAGGTAGTGTATACCTGTTCGCGGACAACACCGATCAGTCCCATCTCGGCCTCATGGCTAAGAAGGTAGTGTATACCAGTTCGGGGACGAAACCGGGGAGTCCCATCTCGGCCTCATGGCTAAGAAGGTAGTGTATACCAGTTCCGGACGACACTGGTAAGTCCCTTCTCGGCCTCATGGCTAAGAAGGTAGTGTATACCAGTTCGGGGACGCAACCGGTGAGTCCCATCTCGGCCTCATGGCTAAGAAGGTAGTGTATACCAGTTCCGGACGACACCGGTAAGTCCCTTCTCGGCCTCATGGCTAAGATGGTAGTGTATACCTGTTCGCGGACGACACCGATCAGTCCCATCTCGGCATCATGGCTAAGAAGGTAGTGTATACCAGTTCCGGACGACACCGGTAAGTCCCTTCTCGGCCTCATGGCTAAGAAGGTAGTGTATACCAGTTCGGGGACGAAACCGGTGAGTCCCATCTCGGGCTCATGGCTAAGAAGGTAGTGTATACCTGTTCGCGGACGACACCGATCAGTCCCATCTCGGCCTCATGGCTAAGAAGGTAGTGTATACCAGTTCCGGACGACACCGGTGAGTCCCACCTCGGCCTCATGGCTACGAAGGTAGTGTATACCAGTTCGGGGACGAAACCGGTGAGTCCCATCTCGGCCTCATGGCTAAGAAGGTAGTGTATACCTGTTCGGGGACGAAACCGGTGTGTCTCATCTCGACCTCATGGCTAAGAAGGTAGTGTATAGCAGTTCCGGACGACACCGATCAGTCCCATCTCGGCCTCATGGCTAAGAAGGTAGTGTATACCAGTTCCGGACGAAACCGGTGAGTCCAATCTCGGCCTCATGGCTAAGAAGGTAGTGTATACCTGTTCGCGGACGACACCGATCAGTCCCATCTCGGCCTCATGGCTAAGAAGGTAGTGTATACCTGTTCGCGGACGACACCGATCAGTCCCATCTCGGCCTCATGGCTAAGAAGGTAGTGTATACCAGTTCGTGGACGAAACCGGTGAGTCCCATCTCAGCCTCATGGCTAAGAAGGTAGTGTATACCTGTTCGCGGACAACACCGATCAGTCCCATCTCGGCCTCATGGCTAAGAAGGTAGTGTATACCAGTTCGGGGACGAAACCGGTGAGTCCCATCTCTGCCTCATGGCTAAGAAGGTAGTGTATACCTGTGCGCGGACGACACCGATCAGTCCTATCTCGGCCTCATGGCTAAGAAGGTAGTGTATACCAGTTCGGGGACGAAACCGGTGAGTTCCATCTCGGCCTCATGGCTAAGAAGGTAGTGTATACCAGTTCGCGGACGACACCGATCAGTCCCATCTCGGCCTCATGGCTAAGAAGGTAGTGTATACCAGTTCGGGGACGAAACCGGTGAGTCCCATCTCGGCCTCATGGCTAAGAAGGTAGTGTATACCTGTTCGCGGACGACACCGATCAGTCCCATCTCGGCCACATGGCTAAGAAGGTAGTGTATACCAGTTCGGGGACGAAACCGGTGAGTCCCATCTCGGCCTCATGGCTAAGAAGGTAGTGTATACCTGTTCGCGGACTACACCGATCAGTACCATCTCGGCCTCATGGCTAAGAAGGTAGTGTATACCAGTTCGCGGTCGACACCAATCAGTCCCATCTCGGCCTCATGACTAAGAAGGTAGTGTATACCAGTTCGGGGACGAAACCGGTGAGTCCCATCTCGGCCTCATGGCTAAGAAGGTAGTGTATACCTGTTCGCGGACAACACCGATCAGTCCCATCTCGGCCTCATGGCTAAGAAGGTAGTGTATACCAGTTCCGGACGACACCGGTGAGTCCCATCTCGGCCTCATGGCTAAGAAGGTAGTGTATACCTGTTCGCGGACGACACCGATCAGTCCCATCTCGGCCTCATGGCTAAGAAGGTAGTGTATACCAGTTCCGGACGAAACCGGTGAGTCCAACCTCGGCCTCATGGCTAAGAAGGTAGTGTATACCTGTTCGCGGACGACACCGATCAGTCCCATCTCGGCCTCATGGCTAAGAAGGTAGTGTATACCAGTTCGGGGACGAAACCGGTGAGTCCCATCTCGGCCTCATGGCTAAGAAGGTAGTGTATACCTGTTAGCGGACGACACCGATCAGTCCCATCTCGGCCTCATGGCTAAGAAGGTAGTGTATACCAGTTCCGGACGACACCGGTAAGTCCCTTCTCGGCCACATGGCTAAGAAGGTAGTGTATACCAGTTCGGGGACGAAACCGGTGAGTCCCATCTCGGCCTCATGGCTAAGAAGGTAGTGTATACCTGTTCGCGGACGACACCGATCAGTCCCATCTCGGCCTCATGGCTAAGAAGGTAGTGTATACCAGTTCCGGAAGAAACCGGTGAGTCCAATCTCGGCCTCATGGCTAAGAAGGTAGTGTATACCTGTTCGCGGACGACACCGATCAGTCCCATCTCGGCCTCATGGCTAAGAAGGTAGTGTATACCAGTTCCGGACGAAACCGGTGAGTCCAACCTCGGCCTCATGGCTAAGAAGGTAGTGTATACCTGTTCGCGGACGACACCGATCAGTCCCATCTCGGCCTCATGGCTAAGAAGGTAGTGTATACCAGTTCGGGGACGAAACCGGTGAGTCCCATCTCGGCCTCATGGCTAAGAAGGTAGTGTATACCTGTTAGCGGACGACACCGATCAGTCCCATCTCGGCCTCATGGCTAAGAAGGTAGTGTATACCAGTTCCGGACGACACCGGTAAGTCCCTTCTCGGCCACATGGCTAAGAAGGTAGTGTATACCAGTTCGGGGACGAAACCGGTGAGTCCCATCTCGGCCTCATGGCTAAGAAGGTAGTGTATACCTGTTCGCGGACGACACCGATCAGTCCCATCTCGGCCTCATGGCTAAGAAGGTAGTGTATACCAGTTCCGGAAGAAACCGGTGAGTCCAATCTCGGCCTCATGGCTAAGAAGGTAGTGTATACCTGTTCGCGGACGACACCGATCAGTCCCATCTCGGCCTCATGGCTAAGAAGGTAGTGTATACCTGTTCGCGGACGACACCGATCAGTCCCATCTCGGCCTCATGGCTAAGAAGGTAGTGAATACCTGTTCGCGGACGACACCGATCAGTTCCATCTCGGCCTCATGGCTAAGAAGGTAGTGTATACCAGTTCCGGACGACACCGGTAAGTCCCTTCTCGGCCTCATGGCTAAGAAGGTAGTGTATACCAGTTCGGGGACGAAACCGGTGAGTCCCATCTCGGCCTCATGGCTAAGAAGGTAGTGTATACCTGTTCGCGGACGACACCGATCAGTCCCATCTCGGCCTCATGGCTAAGGAGGTAGTGTATACCAGTTCCGGACGACACCGGTGAGTCCCATCTCGGCCTCATGGCTAAGAAGGTAGTGTATACCAGTTCCGGACGACACCGGTGAGTCCCATCTCGGCCTCATGGCTAAGAAGGTAGTGTATACCTGGTCGCGGACGACACCGATCAGTCCCATCTCGGCCTCATGGCTAAGAAGGTAGTGAATACCTGTGCGCGGACGGCACCGATCAGTCCTATCTCGGCCTCATGGCTAAGAAGGTAGTGTATACCAGTTCGGGGACGAAACCGGTGAGTTCCATCTCGGCCTCATGGCTAAGAAGGTAGTGTATACCAGTTCGCGGACGACACCGATCAGTCCCATCTCGGCCTCATGGCTAAGAAGGTAGTGTATACCAGTTCGGGGACGAAACCGGTGAGTCCCATCTCGGCCTCATGGCTAAGAAGGTAGTGTATACCTGTTCGCGGACGACACCGATCAGTCCCATCTCGGCCACATGGCTAAGAAGGTAGTGTATACCAGTTCGGGGACGAAACCGGTGAGTCCCATCTCGGCCTCATGGCTAAGAAGGTAGTGTATACCTGTTCGCGGACTACACCGATCAGTACCATCTCGGCCTCATGGCTAAGAAGGTAGTGTATACCAGTTCGCGGTCGACACCAATCAGTCCCATCTCGGCCTCATGACTAAGAAGGTAGTGTATACCAGTTCGGGGACGAAACCGGTGAGTCCCATCTCGGCCTCATGGCTAAGAAGGTAGTGTATACCTGTTCGCGGACAACACCGATCAGTCCCATCTCGGCCTCATGGCTAAGAAGGTAGTGTATACCAGTTCCGGACGACACCGGTGAGTCCCATCTCGGCCTCATGGCTAAGAAGGTAGTGTATACCTGTTCGCGGACGACACCGATCAGTCCCATCTCGGCCTCATGGCTAAGAAGGTAGTGTATACCAGTTCCGGACGAAACCGGTGAGTCCAACCTCGGCCTCATGGCTAAGAAGGTAGTGTATACCTGTTCGCGGACGACACCGATCAGTCCCATCTCGGCCTCATGGCTAAGAAGGTAGTGTATACCAGTTCGGGGACGAAACCGGTGAGTCCCATCTCGGCCTCATGGCTAAGAAGGTAGTGTATACCTGTTAGCGGACGACACCGATCAGTCCCATCTCGGCCTCATGGCTAAGAAGGTAGTGTATACCAGTTCCGGACGACACCGGTAAGTCCCTTCTCGGCCACATGGCTAAGAAGGTAGTGTATACCAGTTCGGGGACGAAACCGGTGAGTCCCATCTCGGCCTCATGGCTAAGAAGGTAGTGTATACCTGTTCGCGGACGACACCGATCAGTCCCATCTCGGCCTCATGGCTAAGAAGGTAGTGTATACCAGTTCCGGAAGAAACCGGTGAGTCCAATCTCGGCCTCATGGCTAAGAAGGTAGTGTATACCTGTTCGCGGACGACACCGATCAGTCCCATCTCGGCCTCATGGCTAAGAAGGTAGTGTATACCTGTTCGCGGACGACACCGATCAGTCCCATCTCGGCCTCATGGCTAAGAAGGTAGTGAATACCTGTTCGCGGACGACACCGATCAGTTCCATCTCGGCCTCATGGCTAAGAAGGTAGTGTATACCAGTTCCGGACGACACCGGTAAGTCCCTTCTCGGCCTCATGGCTAAGAAGGTAGTGTATACCAGTTCGGGGACGAAACCGGTGAGTCCCATCTCGGCCTCATGGCTAAGAAGGTAGTGTATACCTGTTCGCGGACGACACCGATCAGTCCCATCTCGGCCTCATGGCTAAGGAGGTAGTGTATACCAGTTCCGGACGACACCGGTGAGTCCCATCTCGGCCTCATGGCTAAGAAGGTAGTGTATACCAGTTCGGGGACGAAACCGGTGTCCCATCTCGGCCTCATGGCTAAGAAGGTAGTGTATACCTGTTCGGGGACGACACCGGTGTGTCTCATCTCGACCTCATGGCTAAGAAGGTAGTGTATAGCAGTTCCGGACGACACCGGTAAGTCCCTTCTCGGCTTCATGGCTAAGAAGGTAGTGTATACCAGTTCGGGGACGAAACCGGTGAGTCCCATCTCGGCCTCATGGCTAAGAAGGTAGTGTATACCTGTTCGCGGACGACACCGATCAGTCCCATCTCGGCCTCATGGCTAAGAAGGTAGTGTATACCAGTTCCGGACGACACCGGTAAGTCCCTTCTCGGCCTCATGGCTAAGATGGTAGTGTATACCAGTTCGGGGACGAAACCGGTGAGTCCCATCTCGGCCTCATGGCTAAGAAGGTAGTGTATACCTGTTCGCGGACGACACCGATCAGTCCCATCTCGGCCTCATGGCTAAGAAGGTAGTGTATACCAGTTCCGGACGACACCGGTGAGTCCCACCTCGGCCTCATGGCTACGAAGGTAGTGTATACCAGTTCGGGGACGAAACCGGTGAGTCCCATCTCGGCCTCATGGCTAAGAAGGTAGTGTATACCTGTTCGGGGACGACACCGGTGTGTCTCATCTCGACCTCATGGCTAAGAAGGTAGTGTATAGCAGTTCCGGACGACACCGATCAGTCCCATCTCGGCCTCATGGCTAAGAAGGTAGTGTATACCAGTTCCGGACGAAACCGGTGAGTCCAATCTCGGCCTCATGGCTAAGAAGGTAGTGTATACCTGTTCGCGGACGACACCGATCAGTCCCATCTCGGCCTCATGGCTAAGAAGGTAGTGTATACCTGTTCGCGGACGACACCGATCAGTCCCATCTCGGCCTCATGGCTAAGAAGGTAGTGTATACCAGTTCGTGGACGAAACCGGTGAGTCCCATCTCAGCCTCATGGCTAAGAAGGTAGTGTATACCTGTTCGCGGACAACACCGATCAGTCCCATCTCGGCCTCATGGCTAAGAAGGTAGTGTATACCAGTTCGGGGACGAAACCGGTGAGTCCCATCTCGGCCTCATGGCTAAGAAGGTAGTGTATACCTGTGCGCGGACGACACCGATCAGTCCTATCTCGGCCTCATGGCTAAGAAGGTAGTGTATACCAGTTCGGGGACGAAACCGGTGAGTTCCATCTCGGCCTCATGGCTAAGAAGGTAGTGTATACCAGTTCGCGGACGACACCGATCAGTCCCATCTCGGCCTCATGGCTAAGAAGGTAGTGTATACCAGTTCGGGGACGAAACCGGTGAGTCCCATCTCGGCCTCATGGCTAAGAAGGTAGTGTATACCTGTTCGCGGACGACACCGATCAGTCCCATCTCGGCCACATGGCTAAGAAGGTAGTGTATACCAGTTCGGGGACGAAACCGGTGAGTCCCATCTCGGCCTCATGGCTAAGAAGGTAGTGTATACCTGTTCGCGGACTACACCGATCAGTACCATCTCGGCCTCATGGCTAAGAAGGTAGTGTATACCAGTTCGCGGTCGACACCAATCAGTCCCATCTCGGCCTCATGACTAAGAAGGTAGTGTATACCAGTTCGGGGACGAAACCGGTGAGTCCCATCTCGGCCTCATGGCTAAGAAGGTAGTGTATACCTGTTCGCGGACAACACCGATCAGTCCCATCTCGGCCTCATGGCTAAGAAGGTAGTGTATACCAGTTCCGGACGACACCGGTGAGTCCCATCTCGGCCTCATGGCTAAGAAGGTAGTGTATACCTGTTCGCGGACGACACCGATCAGTCCCATCTCGGCCTCATGGCTAAGAAGGTAGTGTATACCAGTTCCGGACGAAACCGGTGAGTCCAACCTCGGCCTCATGGCTAAGAAGGTAGTGTATACCTGTTCGCGGACGACACCGATCAGTCCCATCTCGGCCTCATGGCTAAGAAGGTAGTGTATACCAGTTCGGGGACGAAACCGGTGAGTCCCATCTCGGCCTCATGGCTAAGAAGGTAGTGTATACCAGTTCAGGGACGACACCGGTGTGTCTCATCTCGACCTCATGGCTAAGAAGGTAGTGTATACCTGTTCGCGGACGACACCGATCAGTCCCATCTCGGCCTCATGGCTAAGGAGGTAGTGTATACCAGTTCCGGACGACACCGACCAGTCCCATCTCGGCCTCATGGCTAAGAAGGTAGTGTATACCAGTTCAGAGACGACACCGGTGTGTCTCATCTCGACCTCATTTCTAAGAAGGTAGTGTATACCTGTTCGCAGACGACACCGATCAGTCCCATCTCGGCCTGATGGCTAAGAAGGTAGTGTATACCAGTTCGGGGACGAAACCGGTGAGTCCCATCTCGGCCTCATGGCTAAGAAGGTAGTGTATACCAGTTCCGGACGACACCGGTAAGTCCCTTCTCGGCCTCATGGCTAACAAGGTAGTGTATACCTGTTCGGGGACGACACCGGTGTGTCTCATCTCGACCTCATGGCTAAGAGTGTAGTGTATACCAGTTCGGGGACGACACCGGTAAGTCCCATCTCGGCCTCATGGCTAAGAAGGTAGTGTAAACCTGTTCGCGGACGTCACCGGTGAGTCCCATCTCGGCCTCATGGCTAAGAAGGTAGTGTATACCTGTTCGCGGACGACACCGATCAGTCCCATCTCGGCCTCATGGCTAAGAAGGTAGTGTATACAAGTTCGGGGACGAAACCGGTGAGTCCCATCTCCCTCTTGGCTAAGAAGGTAGTGTATACCAGTTCGCGGACGACACCAATCAGTCCCATCTCGGCCTCATGGCTAAGAAGGTAGTGTATACCAGTTCGCGGACGACACCGACCAGTCCCATCTCGACCTCATGGCTAAGAAGGTAGTGTATACCAGTTCGCGGACGACACCGACCAGTCCCATCTCGGCCTCATGGCTAAGAAGGTAGTGTATACCAGTTCAGGGACGACACCGGTGTGTCTCATCTCGACCTCATGGCTAAGAAGGTAGTGTATACCAGTTCGGGGACGAAACCGGTGAGTCCCATCTCGGCCTCATGGCTAAGAAGGTAGTGTATACCTGTGCGCGGACGACACCGATCAGTCCTATCTCGGCCTCATGGCTAAGAAGGTAGTGTATACCAGTTCGGGGACGAAACCGGTGAGTTCCATCTCGGCCTCATGGCTAAGAAGGTAGTGTATACCAGTTCGCGGACGACACCGATCAGTCCCATCTCGGCCTCATGGCTAAGAAGGTAGTGTATACCAGTTCGGGGACGAAACCGGTGAGTCCCATCTCGGCCTCATGGCTAAGAAGGTAGTGTATACCTGTTCGCGGACGACACCGATCAGTCCCATCTCGGCCACATGGCTAAGAAGGTAGTGTATACCTGTTCGCGGACTACACCGATCAGTACCATCTCGGCCTCATGGCTAAGAAGGTAGTGTATACCAGTTCGCGGTCGACACCAATCAGTCCCATCTCGGCCTCATGACTAAGAAGGTAGTGTATACCTGTTCGCGGACGACACCGATCAGTCCCATCTCGGCCTCATGGCTAAGAAGGTAGTGTATACCAGTTCGGGGACGAAACCGGTGAGTCCCATCTCGGCCTCATGGCTAAGAAGGTAGTGTATACCTGTTCGCGGACTACACCGATCAGTACCATCTCGGCCTCATGGCTAAGAAGGTAGTGTATACCAGTTCGCGGTCGACACCAATCAGTCCCATCTCGGCCTCATGACTAAGAAGGTAGTGTATACCAGTTCGGGGACGAAACCGGTGAGTCCCATCTCGGCCTCATGGCTAAGAAGGTAGTGTATACCTGTTCGCGGACAACACCGATCAGTCCCATCTCGGCCTCATGGCTAAGAAGGTAGTGTATACCAGTTCCGGACGACACCGGTGAGTCCCATCTCGGCCTCATGGCTAAGAAGGTAGTGTATACCTGTTCGCGGACGACACCGATCAGTCCCATCTCGGCCTCATGGCTAAGAAGGTAGTGTATACCAGTTCCGGACGAAACCGGTGAGTCCAACCTCGGCCTCATGGCTAAGAAGGTAGTGTATACCTGTTCGCGGACGACACCGATCAGTCCCATCTCGGCCTCATGGCTAAGAAGGTAGTGTATACCAGTTCGGGGACGAAACCGGTGAGTCCCATCTCGGCCTCATGGCTAAGAAGGTAGTGTATACCTGTTAGCGGACGACACCGATCAGTCCCATCTCGGCCTCATGGCTAAGAAGGTAGTGTATACCAGTTCCGGACGACACCGGTAAGTCCCTTCTCGGCCACATGGCTAAGAAGGTAGTGTATACCAGTTCGGGGACGAAACCGGTGAGTCCCATCTCGGCCTCATGGCTAAGAAGGTAGTGTATACCTGTTCGCGGACGACACCGATCAGTCCCATCTCGGCCTCATGGCTAAGAAGGTAGTGTATACCAGTTCCGGAAGAAACCGGTGAGTCCAATCTCGGCCTCATGGCTAAGAAGGTAGTGTATACCTGTTCGCGGACGACACCGATCAGTCCCATCTCGGCCTCATGGCTAAGAAGGTAGTGTATACCTGTTCGCGGACGACACCGATCAGTCCCATCTCGGCCTCATGGCTAAGAAGGTAGTGAATACCTGTTCGCGGACGACACCGATCAGTTCCATCTCGGCCTCATGGCTAAGAAGGTAGTGTATACCAGTTCCGGACGACACCGGTAAGTCCCTTCTCGGCCTCATGGCTAAGAAAGTAGTGTATACCAGTTCGGGGACGAAACCGGTGAGTCCCATCTCGGCCTCATGGCTAAGAAGGTAGTGTATACCTGTTCGGGGACGACACCGGTGTGTCTCATCTCGACCTCATGGCTAAGAAGGTAGTGTATAGCAGTTCCGGACGACACCGGTAAGTCCCTTCTCGGCTTCATGGCTAAGAAGGTAGTGTATACCAGTTCGGGGACGAAACCGGTGAGTCCCATCTCGGCCTCATGGCTAAGAAGGTAGTGTATAATTGTTCGCGGACGACACCGATCAGTCCCATCTCGGCCTCATGGCTAAGAAGGTAGTGTATACCAGTTCCGGACGAAACCGGTGAGTCCAACCTCGGCCTCATGGCTAAGAAGGTAGTGTATACCTGTTCGCGGACGACACCGATCAGTCCCATCTCGGCCTCATGGCTAAGAAGGTAGTGTATACCAGTTCGGGGACGAAACCGGTGAGTCCCATCTCGGCCTCATGGCTAAGAAGGTAGTGTATACCTGTTAGCGGACGACACCGATCAGTCCCATCTCGGCCTCATGGCTAAGAAGGTAGTGTATACCAGTTCCGGACGACACCGGTAAGTCCCTTCTCGGCCACATGGCTAAGAAGGTAGTGTATACCAGTTCGGGGACGAAACCGGTGAGTCCCATCTCGGCCTCATGGCTAAGAAGGTAGTGTATACCTGTTCGCGGACGACACCGATCAGTCCCATCTCGGCCTCATGGCTAAGAAGGTAGTGTATACCAGTTCCGGAAGAAACCGGTGAGTCCAATCTCGGCCTCATGGCTAAGAAGGTAGTGTATACCTGTTCGCGGACGACACCGATCAGTCCCATCTCGGCCTAATGGCTAAGAAGGTAGTGTATACCTGTTCGCGGACGACACCGATCAGTCCCATCTCGGCCTCATGGCTAACAAGGTAGTGAATACCTGTTCGCGGACGACACCGATCAGTTCCATCTCGGCCTCATGGCTAAGAAGGTAGTGTATACCAGTTCCGGACGACACCGGTAAGTCCCTTCTCGGCCTCATGGCTAAGAAGGTAGTGTATACCAGTTCGGGGACGAAACCGGTGAGTCCCATCTCGGCCTCATGGCTAAGAAGGTAGTGTATACCAGTTCGGGGACGAAACCGGTGAGTCCCATCTCGGCCTCATGGCTAAGAAGGTAGTGTATACCTGTTCGCGGACGACACCGATCAGTCCCATCTCGGCCACATGGCTAAGAAGGTAGTGTATACCAGTTCGGGGACGAAACCGGTGAGTCCCATCTCGGCCTCATGGCTAAGAAGGTAGTGTATACCTGTTAGCGGACGACACCGATCAGTCCCATCTCGGCCTCATGGCTAAGAAGGTAGTGTATACCAGTTCCGGACGACACCGGTAAGTCCCTTCTCGGCCACATGGCTAAGAAGGTAGTGTATACCAGTTCGGGGACGAAACCGGTGAGTCCCATCTCGGCCTCATGGCTAAGAAGGTAGTGTATACCTGTTCGCGGACGACACCGATCAGTCCCATCTCGGCCTCATGGCTAAGAAGGTAGTGTATACCAGTTCCGGAAGAAACCGGTGAGTCCAATCTCGGCCTCATGGCTAAGAAGGTAGTGTATACCTGTTCGCGGACGACACCGATCAGTCCCATCTCGGCCTAATGGCTAAGAAGGTAGTGTATACCTGTTCGCGGACGACACCGATCAGTCCCATCTCGGCCTCATGGCTAAGAAGGTAGTGTATACCAGTTCCGGACGACACCGGTAAGTCCCTTCTCGGCCTCATGGCTAAGAAGGTAGTGTATACCAGTTCGGGGACGAAACCGGTGAGTCCCATCTCGGCCTCATGGCTAAGAAGGTGGTGTATACCTGTTCGCGGACGACACCGATCAGTCCCATCTCTGCCTCATGGCTAAGAAGGTAGTGTATACCAGTTCCGGACGACACCGGTGAGTCCCATCTCGGCCTCATGGCTAAGAAGGTAGTGTATACCTGTTCGCGGACGACACCGATCAGTCCCTTCTCGGCCTCATGGCTAAGAAGGTAGTGTATACCAGTTCGGGGACGAAACCGGTGAGTCCCACCTCGGCCTCATGGCTAAGAAGGTAGTGTATACCTGTTCGCGGACGACACCGATCAGTCCCATCTCGGCCACATGGCTAAGAAGGTAGTGTATACCAGTTCCGGACGACACCGGTAAGTCCCTTCTCGGCCTCATGGCTAAGAATGTAGTATATACCAGTTCGGGGACGACACCGATCAGTCCCATCTCGGCCTCATGGCTAAGAAGGTAGTGTATACCAGTTCCGGACGACACCGGTAAGTCCCTTCTCGGCCTCATGGCTAAGAAGGTAGTGTATACCAGTTCGGGGACGAAACCGGTGAGTCCCTTCTCGGCCTCATGGCTAAGAAGGTAGTGTATACCAGTTCGGGGACGAAACCGGTGAGTCCCATCTCGGCCTCATGGCTAAGAAGGTGGTGTATACCTGTTCGCGGACGACACCGATCAGTCCCATCTCGGCCTCATGGCTAAGAAGGTAGTGTATACCAGTTCGGGGACGAAACCGGTGAGTCCCATCTCGGCCTCATGGCTAAGAAGGTAGTGTATACCAGTTCGGGGACGAAACCGGTGAGTCCCATCTCGGCCTCATGGCTAAGAAGGTAGTGTATACCTGTTCGCGGACGACACCGATCAGTCCCATCTCGGCCTCATGGCTAAGAAGGTAGTGTATACCAGTTCCGGACGACACCGGTGAGTCCCATCTCGGCCTCATGGCTAAGAAGGTAGTGTATACCTGTTCGCGGACGACACCGATCAGTCCCTTCTCGACCTCATGGCTAAGAAGGTAGTGTATACCAGTTCGGGGACGAAACCGGTGAGTCCCATCTCGGCCTCATGGCTAAGAAGTTAGTGTATACCTGTTCGCGGACGACACCGATCAGTCCCTTCTCGACCTCATGGCTAAGAAGGTAGTGTATACCAGTTCGGGGACGAAACCGGTGAGTCCCATCTCGGCTTCATGGCTAGGAAGGTAGTGTATACCTGTTCGCGGACGACACCGATCAGTCCCATCTCGGCCACATCGCTAAGAAGGTAGTGTATACCAGTTCCGGACGACACCGGTGAGTCCCATCTCGGCCTCATGGCTAAGAAGGTAGTGTATACCTGTTCGCGGACGACACCGATCAGTCCCTTCTCGGCCTCATGGCTAAGAAGGTAGTGTATACCAGTTCGGGGACGAAACCGGTGAGTCCCACCTCGGCCTCATGGCTAAGAAGGTAGTGTATACCTGTTCGCGGACGACACCCATCAGTCCCATCTCTGCCTCATGGCTAAGAACGTAGTGTATACCAGTTCCGGACGACACCGGTAAGTCCCTTCTCGGCCTCATGGCTAAGAAGGTAGTATATACCAGTTCGGGGACGACACCGATCAGTCCCATCTCGGCCTCATGGCTAAGAAGGTAGTGTATACCAGTTCCGGACGACACCGGTTTGTCCCTTCTCGGCCTCATGGCTAAGAAGGTAGTGTATACCAGTTCGGGGACGAAACCGGTGAGTCCCATCTCGGCCTCATGGCTAAGAAGGTAGTGTATACCTGTTCGCGGACGGCACCGATCAGTCCCATCTCGGCCTCATGGCTAAGAAGGTAGTGTATACCAGTTCGGGGACGAAACCGGTGGGTCCCATCTCGGCCTCATGACTAAGAAGGTAGTGTATACCTGTTCGCGGACGACACCGATCAGTCCCATCTCGGCCTCATGGCTAAGAAGGTAGTGTATACCTGTTCGCGGACAACACCGATCAGTCCCATCTCGGCCTCATGGCTAAGAAGGTAGTGTATACCAGTTCCGGACGACACCGGTGAGTCCCATCTCGGCCACATCGCTAAGAAGGTAGTGTATACCTGTTCGCGGACAACACCGATCAGTCCCATCTCGGCCTCATGGCTAAGAAGGTAGTGTATACCAGTTCCGGACGACACCGGTGAGTCCCATCTCGGCCTCATGGCTAAGAAGGTAGTGTATACCTGTTCGCGGATGACACCGATCAGTCCCTTCTCGGCCTCATGGCTAAGAAGGTAGTGTATACCAGTTCGGGGGCGAAACCGGTGAGTCCCATCTCGGCCTCATGGCTAAGAAGGTAGTGTATACCTGTTCGCGGACGACACCGATCAGTCCCATCTCGGCCTCGTGGCTAAGAAGGTAGTGTATACCAGATCCGGACGACACCGGTAAGTCCCTTCTCGGCCTCATGGCTAAGAAGGTAGTGTATACCAGTTCGGGGACGAAACCGGTGAGTCCCAACTCGGCCTCATGGCTAAGATGGTAGTGTATACCAGTCCCGGGGGCACCGGTAAGTCCCTTCTCGGCCTCATGGCTAAGAAGGTAGTGTATACCAGTTCGGGGACGAAACCGGTGAATTCCATCTTGGCCTCCTGGCTAAGAAGGTAGTGTATACCTGTTCGCGGAAGACACCGATCAGTCCCATCTCGGCCTCATGGCTAAGAAGGTAGTGTATACCAGTTCGGGGACGAAACCGGTGAGTCCCATCTCGGCCTCATGGCTAAGATGGTAGTGTATACCTGTTCGCGGACGACACCGGTAAGTCCCTTCTCGGCCTCATGGCTAAGAAGGTAGTGTATACCTGTTCGCGGACGACACCGATCAGTCCCATCTCGGCCACATGGATAAGAAGGTAGTGTATACCTGTTCGCGGACAACACCGATCAGTCCCATCTCTGCCTCATGGCTAAGAAGGTAGTGTATACCAGTTCCCGACGACACCGGTGAGTCCCATCTCGGCCTCATGGCTAAGAAGGTAGTGTATACCTGTTCGCGGACGACACCGATCAGTCCCTTCTCGGCCTCATGGCTAAGAAGGTAGTGTATACCAGTTCGGGGACGAAACCGGTGGGTCCCATCTCGGCCTCATGGCTAAGAAGGTAGTGTATACCTGTTCGCGGACGACACCGATCAGTCCCATCTCGGCCTCATGGCTAAGAAGGTAGTGTATACCTGTTTGCGGACAACACCGATCAGTCCCATCTCGGCCTCATGGCTAAGAAGGTAGTGTATACCAGTTCCGGACGACACCGGTGAGTCCCATCTCGGCCACATCGCTAAGAAGGTAGTGTATACCTGTTCGCGGACAACACCGATCAGTCCCATCTCGGCCTCATGGCTAAGAAGGTAGTGTATACCAGTTCCGGACGACACCGGTGAGTCCCATCTCGGCCTCATGGCTAAGAAGGTAGTGTATACCTGTTCGCGGACGACACCGATCAGTCCCTTCTCGGCCTCATGGCTAAGAAGGTAGTGTATACCAGTTCGGGGGCGAAACCGGTGAGTCCCATCTCGGCCTCATGGCTAAGAAGGTAGTGTATACCTGTTCGCGGACGACACCGGTCAGTCCCATCTCGGCCTCGTGGCTAAGAAGGTAGTGTATACCTGTTCGCGGACGACACCGATCAGTCCCATCTCGGCCTCATGGCTAAGAAGGTAGTGAATACCTGTTCGCGGACGACACCGATCAGTTCCATCTCCGCCTCATGGCTAAGAAGGTAGTGTATACCAGTTCCGGACGACACCGGTAAGTCCCTTCTCGGCCTCATGGCTAAGAAAGTAGTGTATACCAGTTCGGGGACGAAACCGGTGAGTCCCATCTCGGCCTCATGGCTAAGAAGGTAGTGTATACCTGTTCGCGGACGACAACGATCAGTCCCATCTCGGCCTCATGGCTAAGGAGGTAGTGTATACCAGTTCCGGACGACACCGGTGAGTCCCATCTCGGCCTCATGGCTAAGAAGGTAGTGTATACCAGTTCGGGGACGAAACCGGTGTCCCATCTCGGCCTCATGGCTAAGAAGGTAGTGTATACCTGTTCGGGGACGACACCGGTGTGTCTCATCTCGACCTCATGGCTAAGAAGGTAGTGTATAGCAGTTCCGGACGACACCGGTAAGTCCCTTCTCGGCTTCATGGCTAAGAAGGTAGTGTATACCAGTTCGGGGACGAAACCGGTGAGTCCCATCTCGGCCTCATGGCTAAGAAGGTAGTGTATACCTGTTCGCGGACGACACCGATCAGTCCCATCTCGGCCTCATGGCTAAGAAGGTAGTGTATACCAGTTCCGGACGAAACCGGTGAGTCCAACCTCGGCCTCATGGCTAAGAAGGTAGTGTATACCTGTTCGCGGACGACACCGATCAGTCCCATCTCGGCCTCATGGCTAAGAAGGTAGTGTATACCAGTTCGGGGACGAAACCGGTGAGTCCCATCTCGGCCTCATGGCTAAGAAGGTAGTGTATACCAGTTAGCGGACGACACCGATCAGTCCCATCTCGGCCTCATGGCTAAGAAGGTAGTGTATACCAGTTCCGGACGACACCGGTAAGTCCCTTCTCGGCCACATGGCTAAGAAGGTAGTGTATACCAGTTCGGGGACGAAACCGGTGAGTCCCATCTCGGCCTCATGGCTAAGAAGGTAGTGTATACCTGTTCGCGGACGACACCGATCAGTCCCATCTCGGCCTCATGGCTAAGAAGGTAGTGTATACCAGTTCCGGAAGAAACCGGTGAGTCCAATCTCGGCCTCATGGCTAAGAAGGTAGTGTATACCTGTTCGCGGACGACACCGATCAGTCCCATCTCGGCCTAATGGCTAAGAAGGTAGTGTATACCTGTTCGCGGACGACACAGATCAGTCCCATCTCGGCCTCATGGCTAAGAAGGTAGTGAATACCTGTTCGCGGACGACACCGATCAGTTCCATCTCGGCCTCATGGCTAAGAAGGTAGTGTATACCAGTTCCGGACGACACCGGTAAGTCCCTTCTCGGCCTCATGGCTAAGAAGGTAGTGTATACCAGTTCGGGGACGAAACCGGTGAGTCCCATCTCGGCCTCATGGCTAAGAAGGTAGTGTATACCAGTTCGGGGACGAAACCGGTGAGTCCCATCTCGGCCTCATGGCTAAGAGGGTAGTGTATACCTGTTCGCGGACGACACCGATCAGTCCCATCTCGGCCACATGGCTAAGAAGGTAGTGTATACCAGTTCGGGGACGAAACCGGTGAGTCCCATCTCGGCCTCATGGCTAAGAAGGTAGTGTATACCTGTTCGCGGACTACACCGATCAGTACCATCTCGGCCTCATGGCTAAGAAGGTAGTGTATACCAGTTCGCGGTCGACACCAATCAGTCCCATCTCGGCCTCATGACTAAGAAGGTAGTGTATACCAGTTCGGGGACGAAACCGGTGAGTCCCATCTCGGCCTCATGGCTAAGAAGGTAGTGTATACCTGTTCGCGGACAACACCGATCAGTCCCATCTCGGCCTCATGGCTAAGAAGGTAGTGTATACCAGTTCCGGACGACACCGGTGAGTCCCATCTCGGCCTCATGGCTAAGAAGGTAGTGTATACCTGTTCGCGGACGACACCGATCAGTCCCATCTCGGCCTCATGGCTAAGAAGGTAGTGTATACCAGTTCCGGACGAAACCGGTGAGTCCAACCTCGGCCTCATGGCTAAGAAGGTAGTGTATACCTGTTCGCGGACGACACCGATCAGTCCCATCTCGGCCTCATGGCTAAGAAGGTAGTGTATACCAGTTCGGGGACGAAACCGGTGAGTCCCATCTCGGCCTCATGGCTAAGAAGGTAGTGTATACCTGTTAGCGGACGACACCGATCAGTCCCATCTCGGCCTCATGGCTAAGAAGGTAGTGTATACCAGTTCCGGACGACACCGGTAAGTCCCTTCTCGGCCACATGGCTAAGAAGGTAGTGTATACCAGTTCGGGGACGAAACCGGTGAGTCCCATCTCGGCCTCATGGCTAAGAAGGTAGTGTATACCTGTTCGCGGACGACACCGATCAGTCCCATCTCGACCTCATGGCTAAGAAGGTAGTGTATACCTGTTCGCGGACGACACCGATCAGTCCCATCTCGGCCTCATGGCTAAGAAGGTAGTGTATACCAGTTCCGGACGACACCGGTGAGTCCCATCTCGGCCTCATGGCTAAGAAGGTAGTGTATACCTGTTCGCGGACGACACCGATCAGTCCCTTCTCGGCCTCATGGCTAAGAAGGTAGTGTATACCAGTTCGGGGGCGAAACCGGTGAGTCCCATCTCGGCCTCATGGCTAAGAAGGTAGTGTATACCTGTTCGCGGACGACACCGATCAGTCCCATCTCGGCCTCGTGGCTAAGAAGGTAGTGTATACCAGATCCGGACGACACCGGTAAGTCCCTTCTCGGCCTCATGGCTAAGAAGGTAGTGTATACCAGTTCGGGGACGAAACCGGTGAGTCCCAACTCGGCCTCATGGCTAAGATGGTAGTGTATACCAGTCCCGGGGGCACCGGTAAGTCCCTTCTCGGCCTCATGGCTAAGAAGGTAGTGTATACCAGTTCGGGGACGAAACCGGTGAATCCCATCTTGGCCTCCTGGCTAAGAAGGTAGTGTATACCTGTTCGCGGAAGACACCGATCAGTCCCATCTCGGCCTCATGGCTAAGAAGGTAGTGTATACCAGTTCGGGGACGAAACCGGTGAGTCCCATCTCGGCCTCATGGCTAAGATGGTAGTGTATACCTGTTCGCGGACGACACCGGTAAGTCCCTTCTCGGCCTCATGGCTAAGAAGGTAGTGTATACCTGTTCGCGGACGACACCGATCAGTCCCATCTCGGCCACATGGCTAAGAAGGTAGTGTATACCTGTTCGCGGACAACACCGATCAGTCCCATCTCTGCCTCATGGCTAAGAAGGTAGTGTATACCAGTTCCGGACGACACCGGTGAGTCCCATCTCGGCCTCATGGCTAAGAAGGTAGTGTATACCTGTTCGCGGACGACACCGATCAGTCCCTTCTCGGCCTCATGGCTAAGAAGGTAGTGTATACCAGTTCGGGGACGAAACCGGTGAGTCCCATCTCGGCCTCATGGCTAAGAAGGTAGTGTATACCTGTTCGCGGACGACACCGATCAGTCCCATCTCGGCCTCATGGCTAAGAAGGTAGTGTATACCAGTTCGGGGACGAAACCGGTGAGTCCCACCTCGGCCTCATGGCTAAGAAGGTAGTGTATACCTGTTCGCGGACGACACCGATCAGTCCCATCTCGGCCTCATGGCTAAGAAGGTAGTGTATACCTGTTCGCGGACAACACCGATCAGTCCCATCTCTGCCTCATGGCTAAGAAGGTAGTGTATACCAGTTCCGGACGACACCGGTGAGTCCCATCTCGGCCTCATGGCTAAGAAGGTAGTGTATACCTGTTCGCGGACGACACCGATCAGTCCCTTCTCGGCCGCATGGCTAAGAAGGTAGTGTATACCAGTTCGGGGACGAAACCGGTGAGTCCCACCTCGGCCTCATAGCTAAGAAGGTAGTGTATACCTGTTCGCGGACGACACCGATCAGTCCCATCTCGGCCTCATGGCTAAGAAGGTAGTGTATACCAGTTCCGGACGACACCGGTAAGTCCCTTCTCGGCCTCATGGCTAAGGAGGTAGTGTATACCAGTTCGGGGACGAAACCGGTGAGTCCCACCTCGGCCTCATAGCTAAGAAGGTAGTGTATACCTGTTCGCGGACGACACCGATCAGTCCCTTCTCGGCCTCATGGCTAAGAAGGTAGTGTATACCAGTTCGGGGACGAAACCGGTGAGTCCCATCTCGGCCTCATGGCTAAGAAGGTAGTGTATACCTGTTCGCGGACGACACCGATCAGTCCCATCTCGGCCTCATGGCTAAGATGGTAGTGTATACCAGTTCCGGACGACACCGGTGAGCCCCTTCTCGGCCTCATGGCTAAGTAGGTAGTGTATACCAGTTCCGGACGACACCGGTAAGTCCCTTCTCGGCCTCATTGCTAAGAAGGTAGTGTATACCTGTTCGCGGACGACACCGATCAGTCCCATCTCGGCCACATGGCTAAGAAGGTAGTGTATACCAGTTCCGGACGACACCGGTAAGTCCCTTCTCGGCCTCATGGCTAAGAATGTAGTATATACCAGTTCGGGGACGACACCGATCAGTCCCATCTCGGCCTCATGGCTAAGAAGGTAGTGTATACCAGTTCCGGACGACACCGGTAAATCCCTTCTCGGCCTCATGGCTAAGAAGGTAGTGTATACCAGTTCGGGGACGAAACCGGTGAGTCCCATCTCGGCCTCATGGCTAAGAAGGTGGTGTATACCTGTTCGCGGACGACACCGATCAGTCCCATCTCTGCCTCATGGCTAAGAAGGTAGTGTATACCAGTTCCGGACGACACCGGTGAGTCCCATCTCGGCCTCATGGCTAAGAAGGTAGTGTATACCTGTTCGCGGACGACACCGATCAGTCCCTTCTCGGCCTCATGGCTAAGAAGGTAGTGTATACCAGTTCGGGGACGAAACCGGTGAGTCCCACCTCGGCCTCATGGCTAAGAAGGTAGTGTATACCTGTTCGCGGACGACACCGATCAGTCCCATCTCGGCCTCATGGCTAAGAAGGTAGTGTATACCAGTTCCGGACGACACCGGTAAGTCCCTTCTCGGCCTCATGGCTAAGAATGTAGTATATACCAGTTCGGGGACGACACCGATCAGTCCCATCTCGGCCTCATGGCTAAGAAGGTAGTGTATACCAGTTCCGGACGACACCGGTAAGTCCCTTCTCGGCCTCATGGCTAAGAAGGTAGTGTATACCAGTTCGGGGACGAAACCGGTGAGTCCCATCTCGGCCTCATGGCTAAGAAGGTGGTGTATACCTGTTCGCGGACGACACCGATCAGTCCCATCTCGGCCTCATGGCTAAGAAGGTAGTGTATACCAGTTCGGGGACGAAACCGGTGAGTCCCATCTCGGCCTCATGGCTAAGAAGGTAGTGTATACCAGTTCGGGGACGAAACCGGTGAGTCCCATCTCGGCCTCATGGCTAAGAAGGTAGTGTATACCTGTTCGCGGACGACACCGATCAGTCCCATCTCGGCCTCATGGCTAAGAAGGTAGTGTATACCAGTTCCGGACGACACCGGTGAGTCCCATCTCGGCCTCATGGCTAAGAAGGTAGTGTATACCTGTTCGCGGACGACACCGATCAGTCCCTTCTCGACCTCATGGCTAAGAAGGTAGTGTATACCAGTTCGGGGACGAAACCGGTGAGTCCCATCTCGGCCTCATGGCTAAGAAGTTAGTGTATACCTGTTCGCGGACGACACCGATCAGTCCCTTCTCGACCTCATGGCTAAGAAGGTAGTGTATACCAGTTCGGGGACGAAACCGGTGAGTCCCATCTCGGCTTCATGGCTAGGAAGGTAGTGTATACCTGTTCGCGGACGACACCGATCAGTCCCATCTCGGCCACATCGCTAAGAAGGTAGTGTATACCAGTTCCGGACGACACCGGTGAGTCCCATCTCGGCCTCATGGCTAAGAAGGTAGTGTATACCTGTTCGCGGACGACACCGATCAGTCCCTTCTCGGCCTCATGGCTAAGAAGGTAGTGTATACCAGTTCGGGGACGAAACCGGTGAGTCCCACCTCGGCCTCATGGCTAAGAAGGTAGTGTATACCTGTTCGCGGACGACACCCATCAGTCCCATCTCTGCCTCATGGCTAAGAAGGTAGTGTATACCAGTTCCGGACGACACCGGTAAGTCCCTTCTCGGCCTCATGGCTAAGAAGGTAGTATATACCAGTTCGGGGACGACACCGATCAGTCCCATCTCGGCCTCATGGCTAAGAAGGTAGTGTATACCAGTTCCGGACGATACCGGTTTGTCCCTTCTCGGCCTCATGGCTAAGAAGGTAGTGTATACCAGTTCGGGGACGAAACCGGTGAGTCCCATCTCGGCCTCATGGCTAAGAAGGTAGTGTATACCTGTTCGCGGACGGCACCGATCAGTCCCATCTCGGCCTCATGGCTAAGAAGGTAGTGTATACCAGTTCGGGGACGAAACCGGTGGGTCCCATCTCGGCCTCATGGCTAAGAAGGTAGTGTATACCTGTTCGCGGACGACACCGATCAGTCCCATCTCGGCCTCATGGCTAAGATGGTAGTGTATACCAGTTCCGGACGACACCGGTGAGCCCCTTCTCGGCCTCATGGCTAAGTAGGTAGTGTATACCAGTTCCGGACGACACCGGTAAGTCCCTTCTCGGCCTCATGGCTAAGAAGGTAGTATATACCAGTTCGGGGACGACACCGATCAGTCCCATCTCGGCCTCATGGCTAAGAAGGTAGTGTATACCAGTTCCGGACGACACCGGTAAGTCCCTTCTCGGCCTCATGGCTAAGGAGGTAGTGTATACCAGTTCGGGGACGAAACCGGTGAGTCCCACCTCGGCCTCATAGCTAAGAAGGTAGTGTATACCTGTTCGCGGACGACACCGATCAGTCCCTTCTCGGCCTCATGGCTAAGAAGGTAGTGTATACCAGTTCGGGGACGAAACCGGTGAGTCCCATCTCGGCCTCATGGCTAAGAAGGTAGTGTATACCTGTTCGCGGACGACACCGATCAGTCCCATCTCGGCCTCATGGCTAAGATGGTAGTGTATACCAGTTCCGGACGACACCGGTGAGCCCCTTCTCGGCCTCATGGCTAAGTAGGTAGTGTATACCAGTTCCGGACGACACCGGTAAGTCCCTTCTCGGCCTCATTGCTAAGAAGGTAGTGTATACCTGTTCGCGGACGACACCGATCAGTCCCATCTCGGCCACATGGCTAAGAAGGTAGTGTATACCAGTTCCGGACGACACCGGTAAGTCCCTTCTCGGCCTCATGGCTAAGAATGTAGTATATACCAGTTCGGGGACGACACCGATCAGTCCCATCTCGGCCTCATGGCTAAGAAGGTAGTGTATACCAGTTCCGGACGACACCGGTAAGTCCCTTCTCGGCCTCATGGCTAAGAAGGTAGTGTATACCAGTTCGGGGACGAAACCGGTGAGTCCCATCTCGGCCTCATGGCTAAGAAGGTGGTGTATACCTGTTCGCGGACGACACCGATCAGTCCCATCTCTGCCTCATGGCTAAGAAGGTAGTGTATACCAGTTCCGGACGACACCGGTGAGTCCCATCTCGGCCTCATGGCTAAGAAGGTAGTGTATACCTGTTCGCGGACGACACCGATCAGTCCCTTCTCGGCCTCATGGCTAAGAAGGTAGTGTATACCAGTTCGGGGACGAAACCGGTGAGTCCCACCTCGGCCTCATGGCTAAGAAGGTAGTGTATACCTGTTCGCGGACGACACCGATCAGTCCCATCTCGGCCACATGGCTAAGAAGGTAGTGTATACCAGTTCCGGACGACACCGGTAAGTCCCTTCTCGGCCTCATGGCTAAGAATGTAGTATATACCAGTTCGGGGACGACACCGATCAGTCCCATCTCGGCCTCATGGCTAAGAAGGTAGTGTATACCAGTTCCGGACGACACCGGTAAGTCCCTTCTCGGCCTCATGGCTAAGAAGGTAGTGTATACCAGTTCGGGGACGAAACCGGTGAGTCCCTTCTCGGCCTCATGGCTAAGAAGGTAGTGTATACCAGTTCGGGGACGAAACCGGTGAGTCCCATCTCGGCCTCATGGCTAAGAAGGTGGTGTATACCTGTTCGCGGACGACACCGATCAGTCCCATCTCGGCCTCATGGCTAAGAAGGTAGTGTATACCAGTTCGGGGACGAAACCGGTGAGTCCCATCTCGGCCTCATGGCTAAGAAGGTAGTGTATACCAGTTCGGGGACGAAACCGGTGAGTCCCATCTCGGCCTCATGGCTAAGAAGGTAGTGTATACCTGTTCGCGGACGACACCGATCAGTCCCATCTCGGCCTCATGGCTAAGAAGGTAGTGTATACCAGTTCCGGACGACACCGGTGAGTCCCATCTCGGCCTCATGGCTAAGAAGGTAGTGTATACCTGTTCGCGGACGACACCGATCAGTCCCTTCTCGACCTCATGGCTAAGAAGGTAGTGTATACCAGTTCGGGGACGAAACCGGTGAGTCCCATCTCGGCCTCATGGCTAAGAAGTTAGTGTATACCTGTTCGCGGACGACACCGATCAGTCCCTTCTCGACCTCATGGCTAAGAAGGTAGTGTATACCAGTTCGGGGACGAAACCGGTGAGTCCCATCTCGGCTTCATGGCTAGGAAGGTAGTGTATACCTGTTCGCGGACGACACCGATCAGTCCCATCTCGGCCACATCGCTAAGAAGGTAGTGTATACCAGTTCCGGACGACACCGGTGAGTCCCATCTCGGCCTCATGGCTAAGAAGGTAGTGTATACCTGTTCGCGGACGACACCGATCAGTCCCTTCTCGGCCTCATGGCTAAGAAGGTAGTGTATACCAGTTCGGGGACGAAACCGGTGAGTCCCACCTCGGCCTCATGGCTAAGAAGGTAGTGTATACCTGTTCGCGGACGACACCCATCAGTCCCATCTCTGCCTCATGGCTAAGAAGGTAGTGTATACCAGTTCCGGACGACACCGGTAAGTCCCTTCTCGGCCTCATGGCTAAGAAGGTAGTATATACCAGTTCGGGGACGACACCGATCAGTCCCATCTCGGCCTCATGGCTAAGAAGGTAGTGTATACCAGTTCCGGACGACACCGGTTTGTCCCTTCTCGGCCTCATGGCTAAGAAGGTAGTGTATACCAGTTCGGGGACGAAACCGGTGAGTCCCATCTCGGCCTCATGGCTAAGAAGGTAGTGTATACCTGTTCGCGGACGGCACCGATCAGTCCCATCTCGGCCTCATGGCTAAGAAGGTAGTGTATACCAGTTCGGGGACGAAACCGGTGGGTCCCATCTCGGCCTCATGACTAAGAAGGTAGTGTATACCTGTTCGCGGACGACACCGATCAGTCCCATCTCGGCCTCATGGCTAAGAAGGTAGTGTATACCTGTTCGCGGACAACACCGATCAGTCCCATCTCGGCCTCATGGCTAAGAAGGTAGTGTATACCAGTTCCGGACGACACCGGTGAGTCCCATCTCGGCCACATCGCTAAGAAGGTAGTGTATACCTGTTCGCGGACAACACCGATCAGTCCCATCTCGGCCTCATGGCTAAGAAGGTAGTGTATACCAGTTCCGGACGACACCGGTGAGTCCCATCTCGGCCTCATGGCTAAGAAGGTAGTGTATACCTGTTCGCGGATGACACCGATCAGTCCCTTCTCGGCCTCATGGCTAAGAAGGTAGTGTATACCAGTTCGGGGGCGAAACCGGTGAGTCCCATCTCGGCCTCATGGCTAAGAAGGTAGTGTATACCTGTTCGCGGACGACACCGATCAGTCCCATCTCGGCCTCGTGGCTAAGAAGGTAGTGTATACCAGATCCGGACGACACCGGTAAGTCCCTTCTCGGCCTCATGGCTAAGAAGGTAGTGTATACCAGTTCGGGGACGAAACCGGTGAGTCCCAACTCGGCCTCATGGCTAAGATGGTAGTGTATACCAGTCCCGGGGGCACCGGTAAGTCCCTTCTCGGCCTCATGGCTAAGAAGGTAGTGTATACCAGTTCGGGGACGAAACCGGTGAATTCCATCTTGGCCTCCTGGCTAAGAAGGTAGTGTATACCTGTTCGCGGAAGACACCGATCAGTCCCATCTCGGCCTCATGGCTAAGAAGGTAGTGTATACCAGTTCGGGGACGAAACCGGTGAGTCCCATCTCGGCCTCATGGCTAAGATGGTAGTGTATACCTGTTCGCGGACGACACCGGTAAGTCCCTTCTCGGCCTCATGGCTAAGAAGGTAGTGTATACCTGTTCGCGGACGACACCGATCAGTCCCATCTCGGCCACATGGATAAGAAGGTAGTGTATACCTGTTCGCGGACAACACCGATCAGTCCCATCTCTGCCTCATGGCTAAGAAGGTAGTGTATACCAGTTCCCGACGACACCGGTGAGTCCCATCTCGGCCTCATGGCTAAGAAGGTAGTGTATACCTGTTCGCGGACGACACCGATCAGTCCCTTCTCGGCCTCATGGCTAAGAAGGTAGTGTATACCAGTTCGGGGACGAAACCGGTGGGTCCCATCTCGGCCTCATGGCTAAGAAGGTAGTGTATACCTGTTCGCGGACGACACCGATCAGTCCCATCTCGGCCTCATGGCTAAGAAGGTAGTGTATACCTGTTCGCGGACAACACCGATCAGTCCCATCTCGGCCTCATGGCTAAGAAGGTAGTGTATACCAGTTCCGGACGACACCGGTGAGTCCCATCTCGGCCACATCGCTAAGAAGGTAGTGTATACCTGTTCGCGGACAACACCGATCAGTCCCATCTCGGCCTCATGGCTAAGAAGGTAGTGTATACCAGTTCCGGACGACACCGGTGAGTCCCATCTCGGCCTCATGGCTAAGAAGGTAGTGTATACCTGTTCGCGGACGACACCGATCAGTCCCTTCTCGGCCTCATGGCTAAGAAGGTAGTGTATACCAGTTCGGGGGCGAAACCGGTGAGTCCCATCTCGGCCTCATGGCTAAGAAGGTAGTGTATACCTGTTCGCGGACGACACCGGTCAGTCCCATCTCGGCCTCGTGGCTAAGAAGGTAGTGTATACCTGTTCGCGGACGACACCGATCAGTCCCATCTCGGCCTCATGGCTAAGAAGGTAGTGAATACCTGTTCGCGGACGACACCGATCAGTTCCATCTCCGCCTCATGGCTAAGAAGGTAGTGTATACCAGTTCCGGACGACACCGGTAAGTCCCTTCTCGGCCTCATGGCTAAGAAAGTAGTGTATACCAGTTCGGGGACGAAACCGGTGAGTCCCATCTCGGCCTCATGGCTAAGAAGGTAGTGTATACCTGTTCGCGGACGACAACGATCAGTCCCATCTCGGCCTCATGGCTAAGGAGGTAGTGTATACCAGTTCCGGACGACACCGGTGAGTCCCATCTCGGCCTCATGGCTAAGAAGGTAGTGTATACCAGTTCGGGGACGAAACCGGTGTCCCATCTCGGCCTCATGGCTAAGAAGGTAGTGTATACCTGTTCGGGGACGACACCGGTGTGTCTCATCTCGACCTCATGGCTAAGAAGGTAGTGTATAGCAGTTCCGGACGACACCGGTAAGTCCCTTCTCGGCTTCATGGCTAAGAAGGTAGTGTATACCAGTTCGGGGACGAAACCGGTGAGTCCCATCTCGGCCTCATGGCTAAGAAGGTAGTGTATACCTGTTCGCGGACGACACCGATCAGTCCCATCTCGGCCTCATGGCTAAGAAGGTAGTGTATACCAGTTCCGGACGAAACCGGTGAGTCCAACCTCGGCCTCATGGCTAAGAAGGTAGTGTATACCTGTTCGCGGACGACACCGATCAGTCCCATCTCGGCCTCATGGCTAAGAAGGTAGTGTATACCAGTTCGGGGACGAAACCGGTGAGTCCCATCTCGGCCTCATGGCTAAGAAGGTAGTGTATACCAGTTAGCGGACGACACCGATCAGTCCCATCTCGGCCTCATGGCTAAGAAGGTAGTGTATACCAGTTCCGGACGACACCGGTAAGTCCCTTCTCGGCCACATGGCTAAGAAGGTAGTGTATACCAGTTCGGGGACCAAACCGGTGAGTCCCATCTCGGCCTCATGGCTAAGAAGGTAGTGTATACCTGTTCGCGGACGACACCGATCAGTCCCATCTCGGCCTCATGGCTAAGAAGGTAGTGTATACCAGTTCCGGAAGAAACCGGTGAGTCCAATCTCGGCCTCATGGCTAAGAAGGTAGTGTATACCTGTTCGCGGACGACACCGATCAGTCCCATCTCGGCCTAATGGCTAAGAAGGTAGTGTATACCTGTTCGCGGACGACACCGATCAGTCCCATCTCGGCCTCATGGCTAAGAAGGTAGTGAATACCTGTTCGCGGACGACACCGATCAGTTCCATCTCGGCCTCATGGCTAAGAAGGTAGTGTATACCAGTTCCGGACGACACCGGTAAGTCCCTTCTCGGCCTCATGGCTAAGAAGGTAGTGTATACCAGTTCGGGGACGAAACCGGTGAGTCCCATCTCGGCCTCATGGCTAAGAAGGTAGTGTATACCAGTTCGGGGACGAAACCGGTGAGTCCCATCTCGGCCTCATGGCTAAGAAGGTAGTGTATACCTGTTCGCGGACGACACCGATCAGTCCCATCTCGGCCACATGGCTAAGAAGGTAGTGTATACCAGTTCGGGGACGAAACCGGTGAGTCCCATCTCGGCCTCATGGCTAAGAAGGTAGTGTATACCTGTTCGCGGACTACACCGATCAGTACCATCTCGGCCTCATGGCTAAGAAGGTAGTGTATACCAGTTCGCGGTCGACACCAATCAGTCCCATCTCGGCCTCATGACTAAGAAGGTAGTGTATACCAGTTCGGGGACGAAACCGGTGAGTCCCATCTCGGCCTCATGGCTAAGAAGGTAGTGTATACCTGTTCGCGGACAACACCGATCAGTCCCATCTCGGCCTCATGGCTAAGAAGGTAGTGTATACCAGTTCCGGACGACACCGGTGAGTCCCATCTCGGCCTCATGGCTAAGAAGGTAGTGTATACCTGTTCGCGGACGACACCGATCAGTCCCATCTCGGCCTCATGGCTAAGAAGGTAGTGTATACCAGTTCCGGACGAAACCGGTGAGTCCAACCTCGGCCTCATGGCTAAGAAGGTAGTGTATACCTGTTCGCGGACGACACCGATCAGTCCCATCTCGGCCTCATGGCTAAGAAGGTAGTGTATACCAGTTCGGGGACGAAACCGGTGAGTCCCATCTCGGCCTCATGGCTAAGAAGGTAGTGTATACCTGTTAGCGGACGACACCGATCAGTCCCATCTCGGCCTCATGGCTAAGAAGGTAGTGTATACCAGTTCCGGACGACACCGGTAAGTCCCTTCTCGGCCACATGGCTAAGAAGGTAGTGTATACCAGTTCGGGGACGAAACCGGTGAGTCCCATCTCGGCCTCATGGCTAAGAAGGTAGTGTATACCTGTTCGCGGACGACACCGATCAGTCCCATCTCGACCTCATGGCTAAGAAGGTAGTGTATACCTGTTCGCGGACGACACCGATCAGTCCCATCTCGGCCTCATGGCTAAGAAGGTAGTGTATACCAGTTCCGGACGACACCGGTGAGTCCCATCTCGGCCTCATGGCTAAGAAGGTAGTGTATACCTGTTCGCGGACGACACCGATCAGTCCCTTCTCGGCCTCATGGCTAAGAAGGTAGTGTATACCAGTTCGGGGGCGAAACCGGTGAGTCCCATCTCGGCCTCATGGCTAAGAAGGTAGTGTATACCTGTTCGCGGACGACACCGATCAGTCCCATCTCGGCCTCGTGGCTAAGAAGGTAGTGTATACCAGATCCGGACGACACCGGTAAGTCCCTTCTCGGCCTCATGGCTAAGAAGGTAGTGTATACCAGTTCGGGGACGAAACCGGTGAGTCCCAACTCGGCCTCATGGCTAAGATGGTAGTGTATACCAGTCCCGGGGGCACCGGTAAGTCCCTTCTCGGCCTCATGGCTAAGAAGGTAGTGTATACCAGTTCGGGGACGAAACCGGTGAATCCCATCTTGGCCTCCTGGCTAAGAAGGTAGTGTATACCTGTTCGCGGAAGACACCGATCAGTCCCATCTCGGCCTCATGGCTAAGAAGGTAGTGTATACCAGTTCGGGGACGAAACCGGTGAGTCCCATCTCGGCCTCATGGCTAAGATGGTAGTGTATACCTGTTCGCGGACGACACCGGTAAGTCCCTTCTCGGCCTCATGGCTAAGAAGGTAGTGTATACCTGTTCGCGGACGACACCGATCAGTCCCATCTCGGCCACATGGCTAAGAAGGTAGTGTATACCTGTTCGCGGACAACACCGATCAGTCCCATCTCTGCCTCATGGCTAAGAAGGTAGTGTATACCAGTTCCGGACGACACCGGTGAGTCCCATCTCGGCCTCATGGCTAAGAAGGTAGTGTATACCTGTTCGCGGACGACACCGATCAGTCCCTTCTCGGCCTCATGGCTAAGAAGGTAGTGTATACCAGTTCGGGGACGAAACCGGTGAGTCCCATCTCGGCCTCATGGCTAAGAAGGTAGTGTATACCTGTTCGCGGACGACACCGATCAGTCCCATCTCGGCCTCATGGCTAAGAAGGTAGTGTATACCAGTTCGGGGACGAAACCGGTGAGTCCCACCTCGGCCTCATGGCTAAGAAGGTAGTGTATACCTGTTCGCGGACGACACCGATCAGTCCCATCTCGGCCTCATGGCTAAGAAGGTAGTGTATACCTGTTCGCGGACAACACCGATCAGTCCCATCTCTGCCTCATGGCTAAGAAGGTAGTGTATACCAGTTCCGGACGACACCGGTGAGTCCCATCTCGGCCTCATGGCTAAGAAGGTAGTGTATACCTGTTCGCGGACGACACCGATCAGTCCCTTCTCGGCCGCATGGCTAAGAAGGTAGTGTATACCAGTTCGGGGACGAAACCGGTGAGTCCCACCTCGGCCTCATAGCTAAGAAGGTAGTGTATACCTGTTCGCGGACGACACCGATCAGTCCCATCTCGGCCTCATGGCTAAGAAGGTAGTGTATACCAGTTCCGGACGACACCGGTAAGTCCCTTCTCGGCCTCATGGCTAAGGAGGTAGTGTATACCAGTTCGGGGACGAAACCGGTGAGTCCCACCTCGGCCTCATAGCTAAGAAGGTAGTGTATACCTGTTCGCGGACGACACCGATCAGTCCCTTCTCGGCCTCATGGCTAAGAAGGTAGTGTATACCAGTTCGGGGACGAAACCGGTGAGTCCCATCTCGGCCTCATGGCTAAGAAGGTAGTGTATACCTGTTCGCGGACGACACCGATCAGTCCCATCTCGGCCTCATGGCTAAGATGGTAGTGTATACCAGTTCCGGACGACACCGGTGAGCCCCTTCTCGGCCTCATGGCTAAGTAGGTAGTGTATACCAGTTCCGGACGACACCGGTAAGTCCCTTCTCGGCCTCATTGCTAAGAAGGTAGTGTATACCTGTTCGCGGACGACACCGATCAGTCCCATCTCGGCCACATGGCTAAGAAGGTAGTGTATACCAGTTCCGGACGACACCGGTAAGTCCCTTCTCGGCCTCATGGCTAAGAATGTAGTATATACCAGTTCGGGGACGACACCGATCAGTCCCATCTCGGCCTCATGGCTAAGAAGGTAGTGTATACCAGTTCGGGGACGAAACCGGTGGGTCCCATCTCGGCCTCATGGCTAAGAAGGTAGTGTATACCTGTTCGCGGACGACACCGATCAGTCCCATCTCGGCCTCATGGCTAAGAAGGTAGTGTATACCTGTTCGCGGACAACACCGATCAGTCCCATCTCGGCCTCATGGCTAAGAAGGTAGTGTATACCAGTTCCGGACGACACCGGTGAGTCCCATCTCGGCCACATCGCTAAGAAGGTAGTGTATACCTGTTCGCGGACAACACCGATCAGTCCCATCTCGGCCTCATGGCTAAGAAGGTAGTGTATACCAGTTCCGGACGACACCGGTGAGTCCCATCTCGGCCTCATGGCTAAGAAGGTAGTGTATACCTGTTCGCGGACGACACCGATCAGTCCCTTCTCGGCCTCATGGCTAAGAAGGTAGTGTATACCAGTTCGGGGGCGAAACCGGTGAGTCCCATCTCGGCCTCATGGCTAAGAAGGTAGTGTATACCTGTTCGCGGACGACACCGGTCAGTCCCATCTCGGCCTCGTGGCTAAGAAGGTAGTGTATACCAGATCCGGACGACACCGGTAAGTCCCTTCTCGGCCTCATGGCTAAGAAGGTAGTGTATACCAGTTCGGGGACGAAACCGGTGAGTCCCAACTCGGCCTCATGGCTAAGATGGTAGTGTATACCAGTCCCGGGGGCACCGGTAAGTCCCTTCTCGGCCTCATGGCTAAGAAGGTAGTGTATACCAGTTCGGGGACGAAACCGGTGAATCCCATCTTGGCCTCCTGGCTAAGAAGGTAGTGTATACCTGTTCGCGGACGACACCGATCAGTCCCATCTCGGCCTCATGGCTAAGAAGGTAGTGTATACCAGTTCCGGACGACACCGGTAAGTCCCTTCTCGGCCTCATGGCTAAGGAGGTAGTGTATACCAGTTCGGGGACGAAACCGGTGAGTCCCACCTCGGCCTCATAGCTAAGAAGGTAGTGTATACCTGTTCGCGGACGACACCGATCAGTCCCTTCTCGGCCTCATGGCTAAGAAGGTAGTGTATACCAGTTCGGGGACGAAACCGGTGAGTCCCATCTCGGCCTCATGGCTAAGAAGGTAGTGTATACCAGTTCCGGACGACACCGGTAAGTCCCTTCTCGGCCTCATGGCTAAGAAGGTAGTGTATACCAGTTCGGGGACGAAACCGGTGAGTCCCATCTCGGCCTCATGGCTAAGAAGGTGGTGTATACCTGTTCGCGGACGACACCGATCAGTCCCATCTCTGCCTCATGGCTAAGAAGGTAGTGTATACCAGTTCCGGACGACACCGGTGAGTCCCATCTCGGCCTCATGGCTAAGAAGGTAGTATATACCAGTTCGGGGACGACACCGATCAGTCCCATCTCGGCCTCATGGCTAAGAAGGTAGTGTATACCAGTTCCGGACGACACCGGTAAGTCCCTTCTCGGCCTCATGGCTAAGAAGGTAGTGTATACCAGTTCGGGGACGAAACCGGTGAGTCCCATCTCGGCCTCATGGCTAAGAAGGTGGTGTATACCTGTTCGCGGACGACACCGATCAGTCCCATCTCTGCCTCATGGCTAAGAAGGTAGTGTATACCAGTTCCGGACGACACCGGTGAGTCCCATCTCGGCCTCATGGCTAAGAAGGTAGTGTATACCTGTTCGCGGACGACACCGATCAGTCCCTTCTCGGCCTCATGGCTAAGAAGGTAGTGTATACCAGTTCGGGGACGAAACCGGTGAGTCCCACCTCGGCCTCATGGCTAAGAAGGTAGTGTATACCTGTTCGCGGACGACACCGATCAGTCCCATCTCGGCCTCATGGCTAAGAAGGTAGTGTATACCAGTTCCGGACGACACCGGTAAGTCCCTTCTCGGCCTCATGGCTAAGAAGGTAGTGTATACCAGTTCGGGGACGAAACCGGTGAGTCCCATCTCGGCCTCATGGCTAAGAAGGTGGTGTATACCTGTTCGCGGACGACACCGATCAGTCCCATCTCGGCCTCATGGCTAAGAAGGTAGTGTATACCAGTTCGGGGACGAAACCGGTGAGTCCCATCTCGGCCTCATGGCTAAGAAGGTAGTGTATACCAGTTCGGGGACGAAACCGGTGAGTCCCATCTCGGCCTCATGGCTAAGAAGGTAGTGTATACCTGTTCGCGGACGACACCGATCAGTCCCATCTCGGCCTCATGGCTAAGAAGGTAGTGTATACCAGTTCCGGACGACACCGGTGAGTCCCATCTCGGCCTCATGGCTAAGAAGGTAGTGTATACCTGTTCGCGGACGACACCGATCAGTCCCTTCTCGACCTCATGGCTAAGAAGGTAGTGTATACCAGTTCGGGGACGAAACCGGTGAGTCCCATCTCGGCCTCATGGCTAAGAAGTTAGTGTATACCTGTTCGCGGACGACACCGATCAGTCCCTTCTCGACCTCATGGCTAAGAAGGTAGTGTATACCAGTTCGGGGACGAAACCGGTGAGTCCCATCTCGGCTTCATGGCTAGGAAGGTAGTGTATACCTGTTCGCGGACGACACCGATCAGTCCCATCTCGGCCACATCGCTAAGAAGGTAGTGTATACCAGTTCCGGACGACACCGGTGAGTCCCATCTCGGCCTCATGGCTAAGAAGGTAGTGTATACCTGTTCGCGGACGACACCGATCAGTCCCTTCTCGGCCTCATGGCTAAGAAGGTAGTGTATACCAGTTCGGGGACGAAACCGGTGAGTCCCACCTCGGCCTCATGGCTAAGAAGGTAGTGTATACCTGTTCGCGGACGACACCCATCAGTCCCATCTCTGCCTCATGGCTAAGAAGGTAGTGTATACCAGTTCCGGACGACACCGGTAAGTCCCTTCTCGGCCTCATGGCTAAGAAGGTAGTATATACCAGTTCGGGGACGACACCGATCAGTCCCATCTCGGCCTCATGGCTAAGAAGGTAGTGTATACCAGTTCCGGACGACACCGGTTTGTCCCTTCTCGGCCTCATGGCTAAGAAGGTAGTGTATACCAGTTCGGGGACGAAACCGGCGAGTCCCATCTCGGCCTCATGGCTAAGAAGGTAGTGTATACCTGTTCGCGGACGGCACCGATCAGTCCCATCTCGGCCTCATGGCTAAGAAGGTAGTGTATACCAGTTCGGGGACGAAACCGGTGGGTCCCATCTCGGCCTCATGACTAAGAAGGTAGTGTATACCTGTTCGCGGACGACACCGATCAGTCCCATCTCGGCCTCATGGCTAAGAAGGTAGTGTATACCTGTTCGCGGACAACACCGATCAGTCCCATCTCGGCCTCATGGCTAAGAAGGTAGTGTATACCAGTTCCGGACGACACCGGTGAGTCCCATCTCGGCCACATCGCTAAGAAGGTAGTGTATACCTGTTCGCGGACAACACCGATCAGTCCCATCTCGGCCTCATGGCTAAGAAGGTAGTGTATACCAGTTCCGGACGACACCGGTGAGTCCCATCTCGGCCTCATGGCTAAGAAGGTAGTGTATACCTGTTCGCGGACGACACCGATCAGTCCCTTCTCGGCCTCATGGCTAAGAAGGTAGTGTATACCAGTTCGGGGGCGAAACCGGTGAGTCCCATCTCGGCCTCATGGCTAAGAAGGTAGTGTATACCTGTTCGCGGACGACACCGATCAGTCCCATCTCGGCCTCGTGGCTAAGAAGGTAGTGTATACCAGATCCGGACGACACCGGTAAGTCCCTTCTCGGCCTCATGGCTAAGAAGGTAGTGTATACCAGTTCGGGGACGAAACCGGTGAGTCCCAACTCGGCCTCATGGCTAAGATGGTAGTGTATACCAGTCCCGGGGGCACCGGTAAGTCCCTTCTCGGCCTCATGGCTAAGAAGGTAGTGTATACCAGTTCGGGGACGAAACCGGTGAATCCCATCTTGGCCTCCTGGCTAAGAAGGTAGTGTATACCTGTTCGCGGACGACACCGATCAGTCCCATCTCGGCCTCATGGCTAAGAAGGTAGTGTATACCAGTTCCGGACGACACCGGTAAGTCCCTTCTCGGCCTCATGGCTAAGGAGGTAGTGTATACCAGTTCGGGGACGAAACCGGTGAGTCCCACCTCGGCCTCATAGCTAAGAAGGTAGTGTATACCTGTTCGCGGACGACACCGATCAGTCCCTTCTCGGCCTCATGGCTAAGAAGGTAGTGTATACCAGTTCGGGGACGAAACCGGTGAGTCCCATCTCGGCCTCATGGCTAAGAAGGTAGTGTATACCAGTTCCGGACGACACCGGTAAGTCCCTTCTCGGCCTCATGGCTAAGAAGGTAGTGTATACCAGTTCGGGGACGAAACCGGTGAGTCCCATCTCGGCCTCATGGCTAAGAAGGTGGTGTATACCTGTTCGCGGACGACACCGATCAGTCCCATCTCTGCCTCATGGCTAAGAAGGTAGTGTATACCAGTTCCGGACGACACCGGTGAGTCCCATCTCGGCCTCATGGCTAAGAAGGTAGTATATACCAGTTCGGGGACGACACCGATCAGTCCCATCTCGGCCTCATGGCTAAGAAGGTAGTGTATACCAGTTCCGGACGACACCGGTAAGTCCCTTCTCGGCCTCATGGCTAAGAAGGTAGTGTATACCAGTTCGGGGACGAAACCGGTGAGTCCCATCTCGGCCTCATGGCTAAGAAGGTGGTGTATACCTGTTCGCGGACGACACCGATCAGTCCCATCTCTGCCTCATGGCTAAGAAGGTAGTGTATACCAGTTCCGGACGACACCGGTGAGTCCCATCTCGGCCTCATGGCTAAGAAGGTAGTGTATACCTGTTCGCGGACGACACCGATCAGTCCCTTCTCGGCCTCATGGCTAAGAAGGTAGTGTATACCAGTTCGGGGACGAAACCGGTGAGTCCCACCTCGGCCTCATGGCTAAGAAGGTAGTGTATACCTGTTCGCGGACGACACCGATCAGTCCCATCTCGGCCTCATGGCTAAGAAGGTAGTGTATACCAGTTCCGGACGACACCGGTAAGTCCCTTCTCGGCCTCATGGCTAAGAAGGTAGTGTATACCAGTTCGGGGACGAAACCGGTGAGTCCCATCTCGGCCTCATGGCTAAGAAGGTGGTGTATACCTGTTCGCGGACGACACCGATCAGTCCCATCTCGGCCTCATGGCTAAGAAGGTAGTGTATACCAGTTCGGGGACGAAACCGGTGAGTCCCATCTCGGCCTCATGGCTAAGAAGGTAGTGTATACCAGTTCGGGGACGAAACCGGTGAGTCCCATCTCGGCCTCATGGCTAAGAAGGTAGTGTATACCTGTTCGCGGACGACACCGATCAGTCCCATCTCGGCCTCATGGCTAAGAAGGTAGTGTATACCAGTTCCGGACGACACCGGTGAGTCCCATCTCGGCCTCATGGCTAAGAAGGTAGTGTATACCTGTTCGCGGACGACACCGATCAGTCCCTTCTCGACCTCATGGCTAAGAAGGTAGTGTATACCAGTTCGGGGACGAAACCGGTGAGTCCCATCTCGGCCTCATGGCTAAGAAGTTAGTGTATACCTGTTCGCGGACGACACCGATCAGTCCCTTCTCGACCTCATGGCTAAGAAGGTAGTGTATACCAGTTCGGGGACGAAACCGGTGAGTCCCATCTCGGCTTCATGGCTAGGAAGGTAGTGTATACCTGTTCGCGGACGACACCGATCAGTCCCATCTCGGCCACATCGCTAAGAAGGTAGTGTATACCAGTTCCGGACGACACCGGTGAGTCCCATCTCGGCCTCATGGCTAAGAAGGTAGTGTATACCTGTTCGCGGACGACACCGATCAGTCCCTTCTCGGCCTCATGGCTAAGAAGGTAGTGTATACCAGTTCGGGGACGAAACCGGTGAGTCCCACCTCGGCCTCATGGCTAAGAAGGTAGTGTATACCTGTTCGCGGACGACACCCATCAGTCCCATCTCTGCCTCATGGCTAAGAAGGTAGTGTATACCAGTTCCGGACGACACCGGTAAGTCCCTTCTCGGCCTCATGGCTAAGAAGGTAGTATATACCAGTTCGGGGACGACACCGATCAGTCCCATCTCGGCCTCATGGCTAAGAAGGTAGTGTATACCAGTTCCGGACGACACCGGTAAGTCCCTTCTCGGCCTCATGGCTAAGAAGGTAGTGTATACCAGTTCGGGGACGAAACCGGTGAGTCCCTTCTCGGCCTCATGGCTAAGAAGGTAGTGTATACCAGTTCGGGGACGAAACCGGTGAGTCCCATCTCGGCCTCATGGCTAAGAAGGTGGTGTATACCTGTTCGCGGACGACACCGATCAGTCCCATCTCGGCCTCATGGCTAAGAAGGTAGTGTATACCAGTTCGGGGACGAAACCGGTGAGTCCCATCTCGGCCTCATGGCTAAGAAGGTAGTGTATACCAGTTCGGGGACGAAACCGGTGAGTCCCATCTCGGCCTCATGGCTAAGAAGGTAGTGTATACCTGTTCGCGGACGACACCGATCAGTCCCATCTCGGCCTCATGGCTAAGAAGGTAGTGTATACCAGTTCCGGACGACACCGGTGAGTCCCATCTCGGCCTCATGGCTAAGAAGGTAGTGTATACCTGTTCGCGGACGACACCGATCAGTCCCTTCTCGACCTCATGGCTAAGAAGGTAGTGTATACCAGTTCGGGGACGAAACCGGTGAGTCCCATCTCGGCCTCATGGCTAAGAAGTTAGTGTATACCTGTTCGCGGACGACACCGATCAGTCCCTTCTCGACCTCATGGCTAAGAAGGTAGTGTATACCAGTTCGGGGACGAAACCGGTGAGTCCCATCTCGGCTTCATGGCTAGGAAGGTAGTGTATACCTGTTCGCGGACGACACCGATCAGTCCCATCTCGGCCACATCGCTAAGAAGGTAGTGTATACCAGTTCCGGACGACACCGGTGAGTCCCATCTCGGCCTCATGGCTAAGAAGGTAGTGTATACCTGTTCGCGGACGACACCGATCAGTCCCTTCTCGGCCTCATGGCTAAGAAGGTAGTGTATACCAGTTCGGGGACGAAACCGGTGAGTCCCACCTCGGCCTCATGGCTAAGAAGGTAGTGTATACCTGTTCGCGGACGACACCCATCAGTCCCATCTCTGCCTCATGGCTAAGAAGGTAGTGTATACCAGTTCCGGACGACACCGGTAAGTCCCTTCTCGGCCTCATGGCTAAGAAGGTAGTATATACCAGTTCGGGGACGACACCGATCAGTCCCATCTCGGCCTCATGGCTAAGAAGGTAGTGTATACCAGTTCCGGACGACACCGGTTTGTCCCTTCTCGGCCTCATGGCTAAGAAGGTAGTGTATACCAGTTCGGGGACGAAACCGGTGAGTCCCATCTCGGCCTCATGGCTAAGAAGGTAGTGTATACCTGTTCGCGGACGGCACCGATCAGTCCCATCTCGGCCTCATGGCTAAGAAGGTAGTGTATACCAGTTCGGGGACGAAACCGGTGGGTCCCATCTCGGCCTCATGACTAAGAAGGTAGTGTATACCTGTTCGCGGACGACACCGATCAGTCCCATCTCGGCCTCATGGCTAAGAAGGTAGTGTATACCTGTTCGCGGACAACACCGATCAGTCCCATCTCGGCCTCATGGCTAAGAAGGTAGTGTATACCAGTTCCGGACGACACCGGTGAGTCCCATCTCGGCCACATCGCTAAGAAGGTAGTGTATACCTGTTCGCGGACAACACCGATCAGTCCCATCTCGGCCTCATGGCTAAGAAGGTAGTGTATACCAGTTCCGGACGACACCGGTGAGTCCCATCTCGGCCTCATGGCTAAGAAGGTAGTGTATACCTGTTCGCGGATGACACCGATCAGTCCCTTCTCGGCCTCATGGCTAAGAAGGTAGTGTATACCAGTTCGGGGGCGAAACCGGTGAGTCCCATCTCGGCCTCATGGCTAAGAAGGTAGTGTATACCTGTTCGCGGACGACACCGATCAGTCCCATCTCGGCCTCGTGGCTAAGAAGGTAGTGTATACCAGATCCGGACGACACCGGTAAGTCCCTTCTCGGCCTCATGGCTAAGAAGGTAGTGTATACCAGTTCGGGGACGAAACCGGTGAGTCCCAACTCGGCCTCATGGCTAAGATGGTAGTGTATACCAGTCCCGGGGGCACCGGTAAGTCCCTTCTCGGCCTCATGGCTAAGAAGGTAGTGTATACCAGTTCGGGGACGAAACCGGTGAATTCCATCTTGGCCTCCTGGCTAAGAAGGTAGTGTATACCTGTTCGCGGAAGACACCGATCAGTCCCATCTCGGCCTCATGGCTAAGAAGGTAGTGTATACCAGTTCGGGGACGAAACCGGTGAGTCCCATCTCGGCCTCATGGCTAAGATGGTAGTGTATACCTGTTCGCGGACGACACCGGTAAGTCCCTTCTCGGCCTCATGGCTAAGAAGGTAGTGTATACCTGTTCGCGGACGACACCGATCAGTCCCATCTCGGCCACATGGATAAGAAGGTAGTGTATACCTGTTCGCGGACAACACCGATCAGTCCCATCTCTGCCTCATGGCTAAGAAGGTAGTGTATACCAGTTCCCGACGACACCGGTGAGTCCCATCTCGGCCTCATGGCTAAGAAGGTAGTGTATACCTGTTCGCGGACGACACCGATCAGTCCCTTCTCGGCCTCATGGCTAAGAAGGTAGTGTATACCAGTTCGGGGACGAAACCGGTGGGTCCCATCTCGGCCTCATGGCTAAGAAGGTAGTGTATACCTGTTCGCGGACGACACCGATCAGTCCCATCTCGGCCTCATGGCTAAGAAGGTAGTGTATACCTGTTCGCGGACAACACCGATCAGTCCCATCTCGGCCTCATGGCTAAGAAGGTAGTGTATACCAGTTCCGGACGACACCGGTGAGTCCCATCTCGGCCACATCGCTAAGAAGGTAGTGTATACCTGTTCGCGGACAACACCGATCAGTCCCATCTCGGCCTCATGGCTAAGAAGGTAGTGTATACCAGTTCCGGACGACACCGGTGAGTCCCATCTCGGCCTCATGGCTAAGAAGGTAGTGTATACCTGTTCGCGGACGACACCGATCAGTCCCTTCTCGGCCTCATGGCTAAGAAGGTAGTGTATACCAGTTCGGGGGCGAAACCGGTGAGTCCCATCTCGGCCTCATGGCTAAGAAGGTAGTGTATACCTGTTCGCGGACGACACCGGTCAGTCCCATCTCGGCCTCGTGGCTAAGAAGGTAGTGTATACCTGTTCGCGGACGACACCGATCAGTCCCATCTCGGCCTCATGGCTAAGAAGGTAGTGAATACCTGTTCGCGGACGACACCGATCAGTTCCATCTCCGCCTCATGGCTAAGAAGGTAGTGTATACCAGTTCCGGACGACACCGGTAAGTCCCTTCTCGGCCTCATGGCTAAGAAAGTAGTGTATACCAGTTCGGGGACGAAACCGGTGAGTCCCATCTCGGCCTCATGGCTAAGAAGGTAGTGTATACCTGTTCGCGGACGACAACGATCAGTCCCATCTCGGCCTCATGGCTAAGGAGGTAGTGTATACCAGTTCCGGACGACACCGGTGAGTCCCATCTCGGCCTCATGGCTAAGAAGGTAGTGTATACCAGTTCGGGGACGAAACCGGTGTCCCATCTCGGCCTCATGGCTAAGAAGGTAGTGTATACCTGTTCGGGGACGACACCGGTGTGTCTCATCTCGACCTCATGGCTAAGAAGGTAGTGTATAGCAGTTCCGGACGACACCGGTAAGTCCCTTCTCGGCTTCATGGCTAAGAAGGTAGTGTATACCAGTTCGGGGACGAAACCGGTGAGTCCCATCTCGGCCTCATGGCTAAGAAGGTAGTGTATACCTGTTCGCGGACGACACCGATCAGTCCCATCTCGGCCTCATGGCTAAGAAGGTAGTGTATACCAGTTCCGGACGAAACCGGTGAGTCCAACCTCGGCCTCATGGCTAAGAAGGTAGTGTATACCTGTTCGCGGACGACACCGATCAGTCCCATCTCGGCCTCATGGCTAAGAAGGTAGTGTATACCAGTTCGGGGACGAAACCGGTGAGTCCCATCTCGGCCTCATGGCTAAGAAGGTAGTGTATACCAGTTAGCGGACGACACCGATCAGTCCCATCTCGGCCTCATGGCTAAGAAGGTAGTGTATACCAGTTCCGGACGACACCGGTAAGTCCCTTCTCGGCCACATGGCTAAGAAGGTAGTGTATACCAGTTCGGGGACCAAACCGGTGAGTCCCATCTCGGCCTCATGGCTAAGAAGGTAGTGTATACCTGTTCGCGGACGACACCGATCAGTCCCATCTCGGCCTCATGGCTAAGAAGGTAGTGTATACCAGTTCCGGAAGAAACCGGTGAGTCCAATCTCGGCCTCATGGCTAAGAAGGTAGTGTATACCTGTTCGCGGACGACACCGATCAGTCCCATCTCGGCCTAATGGCTAAGAAGGTAGTGTATACCTGTTCGCGGACGACACCGATCAGTCCCATCTCGGCCTCATGGCTAAGAAGGTAGTGAATACCTGTTCGCGGACGACACCGATCAGTTCCATCTCGGCCTCATGGCTAAGAAGGTAGTGTATACCAGTTCCGGACGACACCGGTAAGTCCCTTCTCGGCCTCATGGCTAAGAAGGTAGTGTATACCAGTTCGGGGACGAAACCGGTGAGTCCCATCTCGGCCTCATGGCTAAGAAGGTAGTGTATACCAGTTCGGGGACGAAACCGGTGAGTCCCATCTCGGCCTCATGGCTAAGAAGGTAGTGTATACCTGTTCGCGGACGACACCGATCAGTCCCATCTCGGCCACATGGCTAAGAAGGTAGTGTATACCAGTTCGGGGACGAAACCGGTGAGTCCCATCTCGGCCTCATGGCTAAGAAGGTAGTGTATACCTGTTCGCGGACTACACCGATCAGTACCATCTCGGCCTCATGGCTAAGAAGGTAGTGTATACCAGTTCGCGGTCGACACCAATCAGTCCCATCTCGGCCTCATGACTAAGAAGGTAGTGTATACCAGTTCGGGGACGAAACCGGTGAGTCCCATCTCGGCCTCATGGTTAAGAAGGTAGTGTATACCTGTTCGCGGACAACACCGATCAGTCCCATCTCGGCCTCATGGCTAAGAAGGTAGTGTATACCAGTTCCGGACGACACCGGTGAGTCCCATCTCGGCCTCATGGCTAAGAAGGTAGTGTATACCTGTTCGCGGACGACACCGATCAGTCCCATCTCGGCCTCATGGCTAAGAAGGTAGTGTATACCAGTTCCGGACGAAACCGGTGAGTCCAACCTCGGCCTCATGGCTAAGAAGGTAGTGTATACCTGTTCGCGGACGACACCGATCAGTCCCATCTCGGCCTCATGGCTAAGAAGGTAGTGTATACCAGTTCGGGGACGAAACCGGTGAGTCCCATCTCGGCCTCATGGCTAAGAAGGTAGTGTATACCTGTTAGCGGACGACACCGATCAGTCCCATCTCGGCCTCATGGCTAAGAAGGTAGTGTATACCAGTTCCGGACGACACCGGTAAGTCCCTTCTCGGCCACATGGCTAAGAAGGTAGTGTATACCAGTTCGGGGACGAAACCGGTGAGTCCCATCTCGGCCTCATGGCTAAGAAGGTAGTGTATACCTGTTCGCGGACGACACCGATCAGTCCCATCTCGACCTCATGGCTAAGAAGGTAGTGTATACCTGTTCGCGGACGACACCGATCAGTCCCATCTCGGCCTCATGGCTAAGAAGGTAGTGTATACCAGTTCCGGACGACACCGGTGAGTCCCATCTCGGCCTCATGGCTAAGAAGGTAGTGTATACCTGTTCGCGGACGACACCGATCAGTCCCTTCTCGGCCTCATGGCTAAGAAGGTAGTGTATACCAGTTCGGGGGCGAAACCGGTGAGTCCCATCTCGGCCTCATGGCTAAGAAGGTAGTGTATACCTGTTCGCGGACGACACCGATCAGTCCCATCTCGGCCTCGTGGCTAAGAAGGTAGTGTATACCAGATCCGGACGACACCGGTAAGTCCCTTCTCGGCCTCATGGCTAAGAAGGTAGTGTATACCAGTTCGGGGACGAAACCGGTGAGTCCCAACTCGGCCTCATGGCTAAGATGGTAGTGTATACCAGTCCCGGGGGCACCGGTAAGTCCCTTCTCGGCCTCATGGCTAAGAAGGTAGTGTATACCAGTTCGGGGACGAAACCGGTGAATCCCATCTTGGCCTCCTGGCTAAGAAGGTAGTGTATACCTGTTCGCGGAAGACACCGATCAGTCCCATCTCGGCCTCATGGCTAAGAAGGTAGTGTATACCAGTTCGGGGACGAAACCGGTGAGTCCCATCTCGGCCTCATGGCTAAGATGGTAGTGTATACCTGTTCGCGGACGACACCGGTAAGTCCCTTCTCGGCCTCATGGCTAAGAAGGTAGTGTATACCTGTTCGCGGACGACACCGATCAGTCCCATCTCGGCCACATGGCTAAGAAGGTAGTGTATACCTGTTCGCGGACAACACCGATCAGTCCCATCTCTGCCTCATGGCTAAGAAGGTAGTGTATACCAGTTCCGGACGACACCGGTGAGTCCCATCTCGGCCTCATGGCTAAGAAGGTAGTGTATACCTGTTCGCGGACGACACCGATCAGTCCCTTCTCGGCCTCATGGCTAAGAAGGTAGTGTATACCAGTTCGGGGACGAAACCGGTGAGTCCCATCTCGGCCTCATGGCTAAGAAGGTAGTGTATACCTGTTCGCGGACGACACCGATCAGTCCCATCTCGGCCTCATGGCTAAGAAGGTAGTGTATACCAGTTCGGGGACGAAACCGGTGAGTCCCACCTCGGCCTCATGGCTAAGAAGGTAGTGTATACCTGTTCGCGGACGACACCGATCAGTCCCATCTCGGCCTCATGGCTAAGAAGGTAGTGTATACCTGTTCGCGGACAACACCGATCAGTCCCATCTCTGCCTCATGGCTAAGAAGGTAGTGTATACCAGTTCCGGACGACACCGGTGAGTCCCATCTCGGCCTCATGGCTAAGAAGGTAGTGTATACCTGTTCGCGGACGACACCGATCAGTCCCTTCTCGGCCGCATGGCTAAGAAGGTAGTGTATACCAGTTCGGGGACGAAACCGGTGAGTCCCACCTCGGCCTCATAGCTAAGAAGGTAGTGTATACCTGTTCGCGGACGACACCGATCAGTCCCATCTCGGCCTCATGGCTAAGAAGGTAGTGTATACCAGTTCCGGACGACACCGGTAAGTCCCTTCTCGGCCTCATGGCTAAGGAGGTAGTGTATACCAGTTCGGGGACGAAACCGGTGAGTCCCACCTCGGCCTCATAGCTAAGAAGGTAGTGTATACCTGTTCGCGGACGACACCGATCAGTCCCTTCTCGGCCTCATGGCTAAGAAGGTAGTGTATACCAGTTCGGGGACGAAACCGGTGAGTCCCATCTCGGCCTCATGGCTAAGAAGGTAGTGTATACCTGTTCGCGGACGACACCGATCAGTCCCATCTCGGCCTCATGGCTAAGATGGTAGTGTATACCAGTTCCGGACGACACCGGTGAGCCCCTTCTCGGCCTCATGGCTAAGTAGGTAGTGTATACCAGTTCCGGACGACACCGGTAAGTCCCTTCTCGGCCTCATTGCTAAGAAGGTAGTGTATACCTGTTCGCGGACGACACCGATCAGTCCCATCTCGGCCACATGGCTAAGAAGGTAGTGTATACCAGTTCCGGACGACACCGGTAAGTCCCTTCTCGGCCTCATGGCTAAGAATGTAGTATATACCAGTTCGGGGACGACACCGATCAGTCCCATCTCGGCCTCATGGCTAAGAAGGTAGTGTATACCAGTTCGGGGACGAAACCGGTGGGTCCCATCTCGGCCTCATGGCTAAGAAGGTAGTGTATACCTGTTCGCGGACGACACCGATCAGTCCCATCTCGGCCTCATGGCTAAGAAGGTAGTGTATACCTGTTCGCGGACAACACCGATCAGTCCCATCTCGGCCTCATGGCTAAGAAGGTAGTGTATACCAGTTCCGGACGACACCGGTGAGTCCCATCTCGGCCACATCGCTAAGAAGGTAGTGTATACCTGTTCGCGGACAACACCGATCAGTCCCATCTCGGCCTCATGGCTAAGAAGGTAGTGTATACCAGTTCCGGACGACACCGGTGAGTCCCATCTCGGCCTCATGGCTAAGAAGGTAGTGTATACCTGTTCGCGGACGACACCGATCAGTCCCTTCTCGGCCTCATGGCTAAGAAGGTAGTGTATACCAGTTCGGGGGCGAAACCGGTGAGTCCCATCTCGGCCTCATGGCTAAGAAGGTAGTGTATACCTGTTCGCGGACGACACCGGTCAGTCCCATCTCGGCCTCGTGGCTAAGAAGGTAGTGTATACCAGATCCGGACGACACCGGTAAGTCCCTTCTCGGCCTCATGGCTAAGAAGGTAGTGTATACCAGTTCGGGGACGAAACCGGTGAGTCCCAACTCGGCCTCATGGCTAAGATGGTAGTGTATACCAGTCCCGGGGGCACCGGTAAGTCCCTTCTCGGCCTCATGGCTAAGAAGGTAGTGTATACCAGTTCGGGGACGAAACCGGTGAATCCCATCTTGGCCTCCTGGCTAAGAAGGTAGTGTATACCTGTTCGCGGACGACACCGATCAGTCCCATCTCGGCCTCATGGCTAAGAAGGTAGTGTATACCAGTTCCGGACGACACCGGTAAGTCCCTTCTCGGCCTCATGGCTAAGGAGGTAGTGTATACCAGTTCGGGGACGAAACCGGTGAGTCCCACCTCGGCCTCATAGCTAAGAAGGTAGTGTATACCTGTTCGCGGACGACACCGATCAGTCCCTTCTCGGCCTCATGGCTAAGAAGGTAGTGTATACCAGTTCGGGGACGAAACCGGTGAGTCCCATCTCGGCCTCATGGCTAAGAAGGTAGTGTATACCAGTTCCGGACGACACCGGTAAGTCCCTTCTCGGCCTCATGGCTAAGAAGGTAGTGTATACCAGTTCGGGGACGAAACCGGTGAGTCCCATCTCGGCCTCATGGCTAAGAAGGTGGTGTATACCTGTTCGCGGACGACACCGATCAGTCCCATCTCTGCCTCATGGCTAAGAAGGTAGTGTATACCAGTTCCGGACGACACCGGTGAGTCCCATCTCGGCCTCATGGCTAAGAAGGTAGTATATACCAGTTCGGGGACGACACCGATCAGTCCCATCTCGGCCTCATGGCTAAGAAGGTAGTGTATACCAGTTCCGGACGACACCGGTAAGTCCCTTCTCGGCCTCATGGCTAAGAAGGTAGTGTATACCAGTTCGGGGACGAAACCGGTGAGTCCCATCTCGGCCTCATGGCTAAGAAGGTGGTGTATACCTGTTCGCGGACGACACCGATCAGTCCCATCTCTGCCTCATGGCTAAGAAGGTAGTGTATACCAGTTCCGGACGACACCGGTGAGTCCCATCTCGGCCTCATGGCTAAGAAGGTAGTGTATACCTGTTCGCGGACGACACCGATCAGTCCCTTCTCGGCCTCATGGCTAAGAAGGTAGTGTATACCAGTTCGGGGACGAAACCGGTGAGTCCCACCTCGGCCTCATGGCTAAGAAGGTAGTGTATACCTGTTCGCGGACGACACCGATCAGTCCCATCTCGGCCTCATGGCTAAGAAGGTAGTGTATACCAGTTCCGGACGACACCGGTAAGTCCCTTCTCGGCCTCATGGCTAAGAAGGTAGTGTATACCAGTTCGGGGACGAAACCGGTGAGTCCCATCTCGGCCTCATGGCTAAGAAGGTGGTGTATACCTGTTCGCGGACGACACCGATCAGTCCCATCTCGGCCTCATGGCTAAGAAGGTAGTGTATACCAGTTCGGGGACGAAACCGGTGAGTCCCATCTCGGCCTCATGGCTAAGAAGGTAGTGTATACCAGTTCGGGGACGAAACCGGTGAGTCCCATCTCGGCCTCATGGCTAAGAAGGTAGTGTATACCTGTTCGCGGACGACACCGATCAGTCCCATCTCGGCCTCATGGCTAAGAAGGTAGTGTATACCAGTTCCGGACGACACCGGTGAGTCCCATCTCGGCCTCATGGCTAAGAAGGTAGTGTATACCTGTTCGCGGACGACACCGATCAGTCCCTTCTCGACCTCATGGCTAAGAAGGTAGTGTATACCAGTTCGGGGACGAAACCGGTGAGTCCCATCTCGGCCTCATGGCTAAGAAGTTAGTGTATACCTGTTCGCGGACGACACCGATCAGTCCCTTCTCGACCTCATGGCTAAGAAGGTAGTGTATACCAGTTCGGGGACGAAACCGGTGAGTCCCATCTCGGCTTCATGGCTAGGAAGGTAGTGTATACCTGTTCGCGGACGACACCGATCAGTCCCATCTCGGCCACATCGCTAAGAAGGTAGTGTATACCAGTTCCGGACGACACCGGTGAGTCCCATCTCGGCCTCATGGCTAAGAAGGTAGTGTATACCTGTTCGCGGACGACACCGATCAGTCCCTTCTCGGCCTCATGGCTAAGAAGGTAGTGTATACCAGTTCGGGGACGAAACCGGTGAGTCCCACCTCGGCCTCATGGCTAAGAAGGTAGTGTATACCTGTTCGCGGACGACACCCATCAGTCCCATCTCTGCCTCATGGCTAAGAAGGTAGTGTATACCAGTTCCGGACGACACCGGTAAGTCCCTTCTCGGCCTCATGGCTAAGAAGGTAGTATATACCAGTTCGGGGACGACACCGATCAGTCCCATCTCGGCCTCATGGCTAAGAAGGTAGTGTATACCAGTTCCGGACGACACCGGTTTGTCCCTTCTCGGCCTCATGGCTAAGAAGGTAGTGTATACCAGTTCGGGGACGAAACCGGCGAGTCCCATCTCGGCCTCATGGCTAAGAAGGTAGTGTATACCTGTTCGCGGACGGCACCGATCAGTCCCATCTCGGCCTCATGGCTAAGAAGGTAGTGTATACCAGTTCGGGGACGAAACCGGTGGGTCCCATCTCGGCCTCATGACTAAGAAGGTAGTGTATACCTGTTCGCGGACGACACCGATCAGTCCCATCTCGGCCTCATGGCTAAGAAGGTAGTGTATACCTGTTCGCGGACAACACCGATCAGTCCCATCTCGGCCTCATGGCTAAGAAGGTAGTGTATACCAGTTCCGGACGACACCGGTGAGTCCCATCTCGGCCACATCGCTAAGAAGGTAGTGTATACCTGTTCGCGGACAACACCGATCAGTCCCATCTCGGCCTCATGGCTAAGAAGGTAGTGTATACCAGTTCCGGACGACACCGGTGAGTCCCATCTCGGCCTCATGGCTAAGAAGGTAGTGTATACCTGTTCGCGGACGACACCGATCAGTCCCTTCTCGGCCTCATGGCTAAGAAGGTAGTGTATACCAGTTCGGGGGCGAAACCGGTGAGTCCCATCTCGGCCTCATGGCTAAGAAGGTAGTGTATACCTGTTCGCGGACGACACCGATCAGTCCCATCTCGGCCTCGTGGCTAAGAAGGTAGTGTATACCAGATCCGGACGACACCGGTAAGTCCCTTCTCGGCCTCATGGCTAAGAAGGTAGTGTATACCAGTTCGGGGACGAAACCGGTGAGTCCCAACTCGGCCTCATGGCTAAGATGGTAGTGTATACCAGTCCCGGGGGCACCGGTAAGTCCCTTCTCGGCCTCATGGCTAAGAAGGTAGTGTATACCAGTTCGGGGACGAAACCGGTGAATCCCATCTTGGCCTCCTGGCTAAGAAGGTAGTGTATACCTGTTCGCGGACGACACCGATCAGTCCCATCTCGGCCTCATGGCTAAGAAGGTAGTGTATACCAGTTCCGGACGACACCGGTAAGTCCCTTCTCGGCCTCATGGCTAAGGAGGTAGTGTATACCAGTTCGGGGACGAAACCGGTGAGTCCCACCTCGGCCTCATAGCTAAGAAGGTAGTGTATACCTGTTCGCGGACGACACCGATCAGTCCCTTCTCGGCCTCATGGCTAAGAAGGTAGTGTATACCAGTTCGGGGACGAAACCGGTGAGTCCCATCTCGGCCTCATGGCTAAGAAGGTAGTGTATACCAGTTCCGGACGACACCGGTAAGTCCCTTCTCGGCCTCATGGCTAAGAAGGTAGTGTATACCAGTTCGGGGACGAAACCGGTGAGTCCCATCTCGGCCTCATGGCTAAGAAGGTGGTGTATACCTGTTCGCGGACGACACCGATCAGTCCCATCTCTGCCTCATGGCTAAGAAGGTAGTGTATACCAGTTCCGGACGACACCGGTGAGTCCCATCTCGGCCTCATGGCTAAGAAGGTAGTATATACCAGTTCGGGGACGACACCGATCAGTCCCATCTCGGCCTCATGGCTAAGAAGGTAGTGTATACCAGTTCCGGACGACACCGGTAAGTCCCTTCTCGGCCTCATGGCTAAGAAGGTAGTGTATACCAGTTCGGGGACGAAACCGGTGAGTCCCATCTCGGCCTCATGGCTAAGAAGGTGGTGTATACCTGTTCGCGGACGACACCGATCAGTCCCATCTCTGCCTCATGGCTAAGAAGGTAGTGTATACCAGTTCCGGACGACACCGGTGAGTCCCATCTCGGCCTCATGGCTAAGAAGGTAGTGTATACCTGTTCGCGGACGACACCGATCAGTCCCTTCTCGGCCTCATGGCTAAGAAGGTAGTGTATACCAGTTCGGGGACGAAACCGGTGAGTCCCACCTCGGCCTCATGGCTAAGAAGGTAGTGTATACCTGTTCGCGGACGACACCGATCAGTCCCATCTCGGCCTCATGGCTAAGAAGGTAGTGTATACCAGTTCCGGACGACACCGGTAAGTCCCTTCTCGGCCTCATGGCTAAGAAGGTAGTGTATACCAGTTCGGGGACGAAACCGGTGAGTCCCATCTCGGCCTCATGGCTAAGAAGGTGGTGTATACCTGTTCGCGGACGACACCGATCAGTCCCATCTCGGCCTCATGGCTAAGAAGGTAGTGTATACCAGTTCGGGGACGAAACCGGTGAGTCCCATCTCGGCCTCATGGCTAAGAAGGTAGTGTATACCAGTTCGGGGACGAAACCGGTGAGTCCCATCTCGGCCTCATGGCTAAGAAGGTAGTGTATACCTGTTCGCGGACGACACCGATCAGTCCCATCTCGGCCTCATGGCTAAGAAGGTAGTGTATACCAGTTCCGGACGACACCGGTGAGTCCCATCTCGGCCTCATGGCTAAGAAGGTAGTGTATACCTGTTCGCGGACGACACCGATCAGTCCCTTCTCGACCTCATGGCTAAGAAGGTAGTGTATACCAGTTCGGGGACGAAACCGGTGAGTCCCATCTCGGCCTCATGGCTAAGAAGTTAGTGTATACCTGTTCGCGGACGACACCGATCAGTCCCTTCTCGACCTCATGGCTAAGAAGGTAGTGTATACCAGTTCGGGGACGAAACCGGTGAGTCCCATCTCGGCTTCATGGCTAGGAAGGTAGTGTATACCTGTTCGCGGACGACACCGATCAGTCCCATCTCGGCCACATCGCTAAGAAGGTAGTGTATACCAGTTCCGGACGACACCGGTGAGTCCCATCTCGGCCTCATGGCTAAGAAGGTAGTGTATACCTGTTCGCGGACGACACCGATCAGTCCCTTCTCGGCCTCATGGCTAAGAAGGTAGTGTATACCAGTTCGGGGACGAAACCGGTGAGTCCCACCTCGGCCTCATGGCTAAGAAGGTAGTGTATACCTGTTCGCGGACGACACCCATCAGTCCCATCTCTGCCTCATGGCTAAGAAGGTAGTGTATACCAGTTCCGGACGACACCGGTAAGTCCCTTCTCGGCCTCATGGCTAAGAAGGTAGTATATACCAGTTCGGGGACGACACCGATCAGTCCCATCTCGGCCTCATGGCTAAGAAGGTAGTGTATACCAGTTCCGGACGACACCGGTTTGTCCCTTCTCGGCCTCATGGCTAAGAAGGTAGTGTATACCAGTTCGGGGACGAAACCGGCGAGTCCCATCTCGGCCTCATGGCTAAGAAGGTAGTGTATACCTGTTCGCGGACGGCACCGATCAGTCCCATCTCGGCCTCATGGCTAAGAAGGTAGTGTATACCAGTTCGGGGACGAAACCGGTGGGTCCCATCTCGGCCTCATGACTAAGAAGGTAGTGTATACCTGTTCGCGGACGACACCGATCAGTCCCATCTCGGCCTCATGGCTAAGAAGGTAGTGTATACCTGTTCGCGGACAACACCGATCAGTCCCATCTCGGCCTCATGGCTAAGAAGGTAGTGTATACCAGTTCCGGACGACACCGGTGAGTCCCATCTCGGCCACATCGCTAAGAAGGTAGTGTATACCTGTTCGCGGACAACACCGATCAGTCCCATCTCGGCCTCATGGCTAAGAAGGTAGTGTATACCAGTTCCGGACGACACCGGTGAGTCCCATCTCGGCCTCATGGCTAAGAAGGTAGTGTATACCTGTTCGCGGACGACACCGATCAGTCCCTTCTCGGCCTCATGGCTAAGAAGGTAGTGTATACCAGTTCGGGGGCGAAACCGGTGAGTCCCATCTCGGCCTCATGGCTAAGAAGGTAGTGTATACCTGTTCGCGGACGACACCGATCAGTCCCATCTCGGCCTCGTGGCTAAGAAGGTAGTGTATACCAGATCCGGACGACACCGGTAAGTCCCTTCTCGGCCTCATGGCTAAGAAGGTAGTGTATACCAGTTCGGGGACGAAACCGGTGAGTCCCAACTCGGCCTCATGGCTAAGATGGTAGTGTATACCAGTCCCGGGGGCACCGGTAAGTCCCTTCTCGGCCTCATGGCTAAGAAGGTAGTGTATACCAGTTCGGGGACGAAACCGGTGAATCCCATCTTGGCCTCCTGGCTAAGAAGGTAGTGTATACCTGTTCGCGGAAGACACCGATCAGTCCCATCTCGGCCTCATGGCTAAGAAGGTAGTGTATACCAGTTCGGGGACGAAACCGGTGAGTCCCATCTCGGCCTCATGGCTAAGATGGTAGTGTATACCTGTTCGCGGACGACACCGGTAAGTCCCTTCTCGGCCTCATGGCTAAGAAGGTAGTGTATACCTGTTCGCGGACGACACCGATCAGTCCCATCTCGGCCACATGGATAAGAAGGTAGTGTATACCTGTTCGCGGACAACACCGATCAGTCCCATCTCTGCCTCATGGCTAAGAAGGTAGTGTATACCAGTTCCCGACGACACCGGTGAGTCCCATCTCGGCCTCATGGCTAAGAAGGTAGTGTATACCTGTTCGCGGACGACACCGATCAGTCCCTTCTCGGCCTCATGGCTAAGAAGGTAGTGTATACCAGTTCGGGGACGAAACCGGTGGGTCCCATCTCGGCCTCATGGCTAAGAAGGTAGTGTATACCTGTTCGCGGACGACACCGATCAGTCCCATCTCGGCCTCATGGCTAAGAAGGTAGTGTATACCTGTTCGCGGACAACACCGATCAGTCCCATCTCGGCCTCATGGCTAAGAAGGTAGTGTATACCAGTTCCGGACGACACCGGTGAGTCCCATCTCGGCCACATCGCTAAGAAGGTAGTGTATACCTGTTCGCGGACAACACCGATCAGTCCCATCTCGGCCTCATGGCTAAGAAGGTAGTGTATACCAGTTCCGGACGACACCGGTGAGTCCCATCTCGGCCTCATGGCTAAGAAGGTAGTGTATACCTGTTCGCGGACGACACCGATCAGTCCCTTCTCGGCCTCATGGCTAAGAAGGTAGTGTATACCAGTTCGGGGGCGAAACCGGTGAGTCCCATCTCGGCCTCATGGCTAAGAAGGTAGTGTATACCTGTTCGCGGACGACACCGGTCAGTCCCATCTCGGCCTCGTGGCTAAGAAGGTAGTGTATACCAGATCCGGACGACACCGGTAAGTCCCTTCTCGGCCTCATGGCTAAGAAGGTAGTGTATACCAGTTCGGGGACGAAACCGGTGAGTCCCAACTCGGCCTCATGGCTAAGATGGTAGTGTATACCAGTCCCGGGGGCACCGGTAAGTCCCTTCTCGGCCTCATGGCTAAGAAGGTAGTGTATACCAGTTCGGGGACGAAACCGGTGAATCCCATCTTGGCCTCCTGGCTAAGAAGGTAGTGTATACCTGTTCGCGGAAGACACCGATCAGTCCCATCTCGGCCTCATGGCTAAGAAGGTAGTGTATACCAGTTCGGGGACGAAACCGGTGAGTCCCATCTCGGCCTCATGGCTAAGATGGTAGTGTATACCTGTTCGCGGACGACACCGGTAAGTCCCTTCTCGGCCTCATGGCTAAGAAGGTAGTGTATACCTGTTCGCGGACGACACCGATCAGTCCCATCTCGGCCACATGGCTAAGAAGGTAGTGTATACCTGTTCGCGGACAACACCGATCAGTCCCATCTCTGCCTCATGGCTAAGAAGGTAGTGTATACCAGTTCCGGACGACACCGGTGAGTCCCATCTCGGCCTCATGGCTAAGAAGGTAGTGTATACCTGTTCGCGGACGACACCGATCAGTCCCTTCTCGGCCTCATGGCTAAGAAGGTAGTGTATACCAGTTCGGGGACGAAATCGGTGAGTCCCATCTCGGCCTCATGGCTAAGAAGGTAGTGTATACCTGTTCGCGGACGACACCGATCAGTCCCATCTCGGCCTCATGGCTAAGAAGGTAGTGTATACCTGTTCGCGGACTACACCGATCAGTACCATCTCGGCCTCATGGCTAAGAAGGTAGTGTATACCAGTTCGCGGACGACACCAATCAGTCCCATCTCGCCCTCATGGCTAAGAAGGTAGTGTATACCAGTTCGGGGACGAAACCGGTGAGTCCCATCTCGGCCTCATGGCTAAGAAGGTAGTGTATACCTGTTAGCGGACGACACCGATCAGTCCCATCTCGGCCTCATGGCTAAGAAGGTAGTGTATACCAGTTCCGGACGACACCGGTAAGTCCCTCTTCGGCCACATGGCTAAGAAGGTAGTGTATACCAGTTCGGGGACGAAACCGGTGAGTCCCATCTCGGCCTCATGGCTAAGAAGGTAGTGTATACCTGTTCGCGGACGACACCGATCAGTCCCATCTCGGCCTCATGGCTAAGAAGGTAGTGTATACCAGTTCCGGAAGAAACCGGTGAGTCCAATCTCGGCCTCATGGCTAAGAAGGTAGTTTATACCTGTTCGCGGACGACACCGATCAGTCCCATCTCGGCCTCATGGCTAAGAAGGTAGTGTATACCAGTTCCGGACGAAACCGGTGAGTCCAATCTCGGCCTCATGGCTAAGAAGGTAGTGTATACCTGTTCGCGGACGACACCGATCAGTCCCATCTCGGCCTCATGGCTAAGAAGGTAGTGTATACCAGTTCCGGACGACACCGGTGAGCCCCTTCTCGGCCTCATGGCTAAGTAGGTAGTGTATACCTGTTCGCGGACGACACCGATCAGTCCCATCTCGGCCTCATGGCTAAGAAGGTAGTGTATACCAGTTCCGGAAGAAACCGGTGAGTCCAATCTCGGCCTCATGGCTAAGAAGGTAGTTTATACCTGTTCGCGGACGACACCGATCAGTCCCATCTCGGCCTCATGGCTAAGAAGGTAGTGTATACCAGTTCCGGACGAAACCGGTGAGTCCAATCTCGGCCTCATGGCTAAGAAGGTAGTGTATACCTGTTAGCGGACGACACCGATCAGTCCCATCTCGGCCTCATGGCTAAGAAGGTAGTGTATACCAGTTCCGGACGACACCGGTAAGTCCCTCCTCGGCCACATGGCTAAGAAGGTAGTGTATACCAGTTCGGGGACGAAACCGGTGAGTCCCATCTCGGCCTCATGGCTAAGAAGGTAGTGTATACCTGTTCGCGGACGACACCGATCAGTCCCATCTCGGCCTCATGGCTAAGAAGGTAGTGTATACCAGTTCCGGAAGAAACCGGTGAGTCCAATCTCGGCCTCATGGCTAAGAAGGTAGTTTATACCTGTTCGCGGACGACACCGATCAGTCCCATCTCGGCCTCATGGCTAAGAAGGTAGTGTATACCAGTTCCGGACGAAACCGGTGAGTCCAATCTCGGCCTCATGGCTAAGAAGGTAGTGTATACCTGTTCGCGGACGACACCGATCAGTCCCATCTCGGCCTCATGGCTAAGAAGGTAGTGTATACCAGTTCCGGACGACACCGGTGAGCCCCTTCTTGGCCTCATGGATAAGTAGGTAGTGTATACCTGTTCGCGGACGACACCGATCAGTCCCATCTCGGCCTCATGGCTAAGAAGGTAGTGTATACCTGTTCGCGGACAACACCGATCAGTCCCATCTCGGCCTCATGGCTAAGAAGGTAGTGTATACCAGTTCCGGACGACACCGGTGAGTCCCATCTCGGCCTCATGGCTAAGAAGGTAGTGTATACCTGTTCGCGGACGACACCGATCAGTCCCATCTCGGCCTCATGGCTAAGAAGGTAGTGTATACCTGTTCGCGGACAACACCGATCAGTCCCATCTCGGCCTCATGGCTAAGAAGGTAGTGTATACCAGTTCGGGGACGAAACCGGTGAGTCCCATCTCGGCCTCATGGCTAAGAAGGTAGTGTATACCAGTTCCGGACGACACTGGTAAGTCCCTTCTCGGCCTCATGGCTAAGAAGGTAGTGTATACCAGTTCGGGGACGCAACCGGTGAGTCCCATCTCGGCCTCATGGCTAAGAAGGTAGTGAATACCTGTTCGCGGACGACACCGATCAGTTCCATCTCGGCCTCATGGCTAAGAAGGTAGTGTATACCAGTTCCGGACGACACCGGTAAGTCCCTTCTCGGCCTCATGGCTAAGATGGTAGTGTATACCTGTTCGCGGACGACACCGATCAGTCCCATCTCGGCCTCATGGCTAAGAAGGTAGTGTATTCCAGTTCCGGACGACACCGGTAAGTCCCTTCTCGGCCTCATGGCTAAGAAGGTAGTGTATACCAGTTCGGGGACGAAACCGGTGAGTCCCATCTCGGCCTCATGGCTAAGAAGGTAGTGTATACCTGTTCGCGGACGACACCGATCAGTCCCATCTCGGCCTCATGGCTAAGAAGGTAGTGTATACCAGTTCCGGACGACACCGGTGAGTCCCACCTCGGCCTCATGGCTACGAAGGTAGTGTATACCAGTTCGGGGACGAAACCGGTGAGTCCCATCTCGGCCTCATGGCTAAGAAGGTAGTGTATACCTGTTCGGGGACGACACCGGTGTGTCTCATCTCGACCTCATGGCTAAGAAGGTTGTGTATAGCAGTTCCGGACGACACCGATCAGTCCCATCTCGGCCTCATGGCTAAGAAGGTAGTGTATACCAGTTCCGGACGAAACCGGTGAGTCCAATCTCGGCCTCATGGCTAAGAAGGTAGTGTATACCTGTTCGCGGACGACACCGATCAGTCCCATCTCGGCCTCATGGCTAAGAAGGTAGTGTATACCTGTTCGCGGACGAAACCGGTGAGTCCCATCTCGGGCTCATGGCTAAGAAGGTAGTGTATACCTGTGCGCGGACGACACCGATCAGTCCTATCTCGGCCTCATGGCTAAGAAGGTAGTCTATACCAGTTCGGGGACGAAACCGGTGAGTTCCATCTCGGCCTCATGGCTAAGAAGGTAGTGTATACCTGTTCGCGGACGACACCGATCAGTCCCATCTCGGCCACATGGCTAAGAAGGTAGTGTATACCAGTTCGGGGACGAAACCGGTGAGTCCCATCTCGGCCTCATGGCTAAGAAGGTAGTGTATACCTGTTCGCGGACTACACCGATCAGTACCATCTCGGCCTCATGGCTAAGAAGGTAGTGTATACCAGTTCGCGGTCGACACCAATCAGTCCCATCTCGGCCTCATGACTAAGAAGGTAGTGTATACCTGTTCGCGGACGACACCGATCAGTCCCTTCTCGGCCTCATGGCTAAGAAGGTAGTGTATACCAGTTCGGGGGCGAAACCGGTGAGTCCAATCTCGGCCTCATGGCTAAGAAGGTAGTGTATACCTGTTCGCGGACGACACCGATCAGTCCCATCTCGGCCTCATGGCTAAGAAGGTAGTGTATACCAGTTCCGGACGACACCGGTGAGCCCCTTCTTGGCCTCATGGCTAAGTAGGTAGTGTATACCTGTTCGCGGACGACACCGATCAGTCCCATCTCGGCCTCATGGCTAAGAAGGTAGTGTATACCTGTTCGCGGACGACACCGATCAGTCCCATCTCGGCCTCATGGCTAAGAAGGTAGTGTATACCAGTTCCGGAAGAAACCGGTGAGTCCAATCTCGGCCTCATGGCTAAGAAGGTAGTTTATACCTGTTCGCGGACGACACCGATCAGTCCCATCTCGGCCTCATGGCTAAGAAGGTAGTGTATACCAGTTCCGGACGAAACCGGTGAGTCCAATCTCGGCCTCATGGCTAAGAAGGTAGTGTATACCTGTTCGCGGACGACACCGATCAGTCCCATCTCGGCCTCATGGCTAAGAAGGTAGTGTATACCAGTTCCGGACGACACCGGTGAGCCCCTTCTTGGCCTCATGGATAAGTAGGTAGTGTATACCTGTTCGCGGACGACACCGATCAGTCCCATCTCGGCCTCATGGCTAAGAAGGTAGTGTATACCTGTTCGCGGACAACACCGATCAGTCCCATCTCGGCCTCATGGCTAAGAAGGTAGTGTATACCAGTTCCGGACGACACCGGTGAGTCCCATCTCGGCCTCATGGCTAAGAAGGTAGTGTATACCTGTTCGCGGACGACACCGATCAGTCCCATCTCGGCCTCATGGCTAAGAAGGTAGTGTATACCTGTTCGCGGACAACACCGATCAGTCCCATCTCGGCCTCATGGCTAAGAAGGTAGTGTATACCAGTTCGGGGACGAAACCGGTGAGTCCCATCTCGGCCTCATGGCTAAGAAGGTAGTGTATACCAGTTCCGGACGACACCGGTAAGTCCCTTCTCGGCCTCATGGCTAAGAAGGTAGTGTATACCAGTTCGGGGACGAAACCGGTGAGTCCCATCTCGGCCTCATGGCTAAGAAGGTAGTGTATACCTGTTCGCGGACGACACCGATCAGTCCCATCTCGGCCTCATGGCTAAGAAGGTAGTGTATACCAGTTCCGGACGACACCGGTGAGTCCCACCTCGGCCTCATGGCTACGAAGGTAGTGTATACCAGTTCGGGGACGAAACCGGTGAGTCCCATCTCGGCCTCATGGCTAAGAAGGTAGTGTATACCTGTTCGGGGACGACACCGGTGTGTCTCATCTCGACCTCATGGCTAAGAAGGTTGTGTATAGCAGTTCCGGACGACACCGATCAGTCCCATCTCGGCCTCATGGCTAAGAAGGTAGTGTATACCAGTTCCGGACGAAACCGGTGAGTCCAATCTCGGCCTCATGGCTAAGAAGGTAGTGTATACCTGTTCGCGGACGACACCGATCAGTCCCATCTCGGCCTCATGGCTAAGAAGGTAGTGTATACCTGTTCGCGGACGAAACCGGTGAGTCCCATCTCGGGCTCATGGCTAAGAAGGTAGTGTATACCTGTGCGCGGACGACACCGATCAGTCCTATCTCGGCCTCATGGCTAAGAAGGTAGTCTATACCAGTTCGGGGACGAAACCGGTGAGTTCCATCTCGGCCTCATGGCTAAGAAGGTAGTGTATACCTGTTCGCGGACGACACCGATCAGTCCCATCTCGGCCACATGGCTAAGAAGGTAGTGTATACCAGTTCGGGGACGAAACCGGTGAGTCCCATCTCGGCCTCATGGCTAAGAAGGTAGTGTATACCTGTTCGCGGACTACACCGATCAGTACCATCTCGGCCTCATGGCTAAGAAGGTAGTGTATACCAGTTCGCGGTCGACACCAATCAGTCCCATCTCGGCCTCATGACTAAGAAGGTAGTGTATACCTGTTCGCGGACGACACCGATCAGTCCCTTCTCGGCCTCATGGCTAAGAAGGTAGTGTATACCAGTTCGGGGGCGAAACCGGTGAGTCCAATCTCGGCCTCATGGCTAAGAAGGTAGTGTATACCTGTTCGCGGACGACACCGATCAGTCCCATCTCGGCCTCATGGCTAAGAAGGTAGTGTATACCAGTTCCGGACGACACCGGTGAGCCCCTTCTTGGCCTCATGGCTAAGTAGGTAGTGTATACCTGTTCGCGGACGACACCGATCAGTCCCATCTCGGCCTCATGGCTAAGAAGGTAGTGTATACCTGTTCGCGGACAACACCGATCAGTCCCATCTCGGCCTCATGGCTAAGAAGGTAGTGTATACCAGTTCCGGACGACACCGGTGAGTCCCATCTCGGCCTCATGGCTAAGAAGGTAGTGTATACCTGTTCGCGGACGACACCGATCAGTCCCATCTCGGCCTCATGGCTAAGAAGGTAGTGTATACCTGTTCGCGGACAACACCGATCAGTCCCATCTCGGCCTCATGGCTAAGAAGGTAGTGTATACCAGTTCGGGGACGAAACCGGTGAGTCCCATCTCGGCCTCATGGCTAAGAAGGTAGTGTATACCAGTTCCGGACGACACTGGTAAGTCCCTTCTCGGCCTCATGGCTAAGAAGGTAGTGTATACCAGTTCGGGGACGCAACCGGTGAGTCCCATCTCGGCCTCATGGCTAAGAAGGTAGTGAATACCTGTTCGCGGACGACACCGATCAGTTCCATCTCGGCCTCATGGCTAAGAAGGTAGTGTATACCAGTTCCGGACGACACCGGTAAGTCCCTTCTCGGCCTCATGGCTAAGAAGGTAGTGTATACCAGTTCGGGGACGAAACCGGTGAGTCCCATCTCGGCCTCATGGCTAAGAAGGTAGTGTATACCTGTTCGCGGACGACACCGATCAGTCCCATCTCGGCCTCATGGCTAAGAAGGTAGTGTATACCAGTTCCGGACGACACCGGTGAGTCCCACCTCGGCCTCATGGCTACGAAGGTAGTGTATACCAGTTCGGGGACGAAACCGGTGAGTCCCATCTCGGCCTCATGGCTAAGAAGGTAGTGTATACCTGTTCGGGGACGACACCGGTGTGTCTCATCTCGACCTCATGGCTAAGAAGGTTGTGTATAGCAGTTCCGGACGACACCGATCAGTCCCATCTCGGCCTCATGGCTAAGAAGGTAGTGTATACCAGTTCCGGACGAAACCGGTGAGTCCAATCTCGGCCTCATGGCTAAGAAGGTAGTGTATACCTGTTCGCGGACGACACCGATCAGTCCCATCTCGGCCTCATGGCTAAGAAGGTAGTGTATACCTGTTCGCGGACGAAACCGGTGAGTCCCATCTCGGGCTCATGGCTAAGAAGGTAGTGTATACCTGTGCGCGGACGACACCGATCAGTCCTATCTCGGCCTCATGGCTAAGAAGGTAGTGTATACCAGTTCGGGGACGAAACCGGTGAGTTCCATCTCGGCCTCATGGCTAAGAAGGTAGTGTATACCTGTTCGCGGACGACACCGATCAGTCCCATCTCGGCCACATGGCTAAGAAGGTAGTGTATACCAGTTCGGGGACGAAACCGGTGAGTCCCATCTCGGCCTCATGGCTAAGAAGGTAGTGTATACCTGTTCGCGGACTACACCGATCAGTACCATCTCGGCCTCATGGCTAAGAAGGTAGTGTATACCAGTTCGCGGTCGACACCAATCAGTCCCATCTCGGCCTCATGACTAAGAAGGTAGTGTATACCAGTTCGGGGACGAAACCGGTGAGTCCCATCTCGGCCTCATGGCTAAGAAGGTAGTGTATACCTGTTCGCGGACAACACCGATCAGTCCCATCTCGGCCTCATGGCTAAGAAGGTAGTGTATACCAGTTCCGGACGACACCGGTGAGTCCCATCTCGGCCTCATGGCTAAGAAGGTAGTGTATACCTGTTCGCGGACGACACCGATCAGTCCCATCTCGGCCTCATGGCTAAGAAGGTAGTGTATACCAGTTCCGGACGAAACCGGTGAGTCCAATCTCGGCCTCATGGCTAAGAAGGTAGTGTATACCTGTTCGCGGACGACACCGATCAGTCCCATCTCGGCCTCATGGCTAAGAAGGTAGTGTATACCAGTTCGGGGACGAAACCGGTGAGTCCCATCTCGGCCTCATGGCTAAGAAGGTAGTGTATACCTGTTAGCGGACGACACCGATCAGTCCCATCTCGGCCTCATGGCTAAGAAGGTAGTGTATACCAGTTCCGGACGACACCGGTAAGTCCCTTCTCGGCCACATGGCTAAGAAGGTAGTGTATACCAGTTCGGGGACGAAACCGGTGAGTCCCATCTCGGCCTCATGGCTAAGAAGGTAGTGTATACCTGTTCGCGGACGACACCGATCAGTCCCATCTCGGCCTCATGGCTAAGAAGGTAGTGTATACCAGTTCCGGAAGAAACCGGTGATTCCAATCTCGGCCTCATGGCTAAGAAGGTAGTGTATACCTGTTCGCGGACGACACCGATCAGTCCCATCTCGGCCTCATGGCTAAGAAGGTAGTGTATACCTGTTCGCGGACGACACCGATCAGTCCCATCTCGGCCTCATGGCTAAGAAGGTAGTGAATACCTGTTCGCGGACGACACCGATCAGTTCCATCTCGGCCTCATGGCTAAGAAGGTAGTGTATACCAGTTCCGGACGACACCGGTAAGTCCCTTCTCGGCCTCATGGCTAAGAAGGTAGTGTATACCTGTTCGCGGACGACACTGATCAGACCCATCTCGGCCTCATGGCTAAGGAGGTAGTGTATACCAGTTCCGGACGACACCGGTGAGTCCCATCTCGGCCTCATGGCTAAGAAGGTAGTGTATACCAGTTCGGGGACGAAACCGGTGTCCCATCTCGGCCTCATGGCTAAGAAGGTAGTGTATACCTGTTCGGGGACGACACCGGTGTGTCTCATCTCGACCTCATGGCTAAGAAGGTAGTGTATAGCAGTTCCGGACGACACCGGTTAGTCCCTTCTCGGCTTCATGGCTAAGAAGGTAGTGTATACCAGTTCGGGGACGAAACCGGTGAGTCCCATCTCGGCCTCATGGCTAAGGAGGTAGTGTATACCACTTCGGGGACGACACCGGTGAGTCCCATCTCGGCCTCATGGCTAAGAAGGTAGTGTATACCTGTTCGCGGACGACACCGATCAGTCCCATCTTGGCCTCATGGCTAAGAAGGTAGTGTATACCTGTTCGCGGACGACACCGATCAGTCCCATCTCGGCCTCATGGCTAAGAAGGTAGTGTAAACCAGTTCGGGGAAGAAACCGGTGAATCCCATCTCCCTCTTGGCTAAGAAGGTAGTGTATACCAGTTCGCGGACGACACCAATCAGTCCTATCTCGGCCTCCTGACTAAGAAGGTAGTGTATACCAGTTCGGGGACGACACCGGTGAGTCCCATCTCGACCTCATGGCTAAGAAGGTAGTGTATACCAGTTCGCGGACGACACCGACCAGTCCCATCTCGGCCTCATGGCTAAGAAGGTAGTGTATACCAGTTCAGGGACGACACCGGTGTGTCTCATCTCGACCTCATGGCTAAGAAGGCAGTGTATACCTGTTCGCGGACGACACCGATCAGTCCCATCTCGGCCTCATGGCTAAGGAGGTAGTGTATACCAGTTCCGGACGACACCGACCAGTCCCATCTCGGCCTCATGGCTAAGAAGGTAGTGTATACCAGTTCAGAGACGACACCGGTGTGTCTCATCTCGACCTCATTTCTAAGAAGGTAGTGTATACCTGTTCGCAGACGACACCGATCAGTCCCATCTCGGCCTCATGGCTAAGAAGGTAGTGTATACCAGTTCGGGGACGAAACCGGTGAGTCCCATCTCGGCCTCATGGCTAAGAAGGTAGTGTATACCAGTTCCGGACGACACCGGTAAGTCCCTTCTCGGCCTCATGGCTAAGAAGGTAGTGTATACCAGTTCGGGGACGAAACCGGTGAGTCCCATCTCGGCCTCATGGCTAAGAAGGTAGTGTATACCAGTTCGCGGACGACACCGACCAGTCCCATCTCGGCCTCATGGCTAAGAAGGTAGTGTATACCAGTTCGCGGACGACACCGACCAGTCCCATCTCGGCCTCATGGCTAAGAAGGTAGTGTATACCAGTTCAGGGACGACACCGGTGTGTCTCATCTCGACCTCATGGCTAAGAAGGCAGTGTATACCTGTTCGCGGACGACACCGATCAGTCCCATCTCGGCCTCATGGCTAAGAAGGTAGTGTATACCAGTTCGCGGACGACACCGACCAGTCCCATCTCGACCTCATGGCTAAGAAGGTAGTGTATACCAGTTCGCGGACGACACCGACCAGTCCCATCTCGGCCTCATGGCTAAGAAGGTAGTGTATACCAGTTCAGGGACGACACCGGTGTGTCTCATCTCGACCTCATGGCTAAGAAGGCAGTGTATACCTGTTCGCGGACGACACCGATCAGTCCCATCTCGGCCTCATGGCTAAGAAGGTAGTGTATACCAGTTCGCGGACGACACCGACCAGTCCCATCTCGACCTCATGGCTAAGAAGGTAGTGTATACCAGTTCGCGGACGACACCGACCAGTCCCATCTCGGCCTCATGGCTAAGAAGGTAGTGTATACCAGTTCAGGGACGACACCGGTGTGTCTCATCTCGACCTCATGGCTAAGAAGGTAGTGTATACCAGTTCGGGGACGACACCGGTGAGTCCCATCTCGGCCTCATGGCTAAGAAGGTAGTGTATACCTGTTCGCGGACGACACCGATCAGTCCCATCTCGGCCTCATGGCTAAGAAGGTAGTGTATACCAGTTCCGGACGACACCGATCAGTCCCATCTCGGCGTCATGGCTAAGAAGGTAGTGTATACCAGTTCCGGACGACACCGGTGAGTCCCATCTCGGCCTCATGGCTAAGAAGGTAGTGTATACCAGTTCCGGACGAAACCGGTGAGTCCAATCTCGGCCTCATGGCTAAGAAGGTAGTGTATACCTGTTCGCGGACGACACCGATCAGTCCCATCTCGGCCTCATGGCTAAGAAGGTAGTGTATACCAGTTCCGGACGACACCGGTGAGCCCCTTCTCGGCCTCATGGCTAAGTAGGTAGTGTATACCTGTTCGCGGACGACACCGATCAGTCCCATCTCGGCCTCATGGCTAAGAAGGTAGTGTATACCTGTTCGCGGACAACACCGATCAGTCCCATCTCGGCCTCATGGCTAAGAAGGTAGTGTATACCAGTTCCGGACGACACCGGTGAGTCCCATCTCGGCCTCATGGCTAAGAAGGTAGTGTATACCTGTTCGCGGACGACACCGATCAGTCCCATCTCGGCCTCATGGCTAAGAAGGTAGTGTATACCTGTTCGCGGACAACACCGATCAGTCCCATCTCGGCCTCATGGCTAAGAAGGTAGTGTATACCAGTTCGGGGACGAAACCGGTGAGTCCCATCTCGGCCTCATGGCTAAGAAGGTAGTGTATACCAGTTCCGGACGACACTGGTAAGTCCCTTCTCGGCCTCATGGCTAAGAAGGTAGTGTATACCAGTTCGGGGACGCAACCGGTGAGTCCCATCTCGGCCTCATGGCTAAGAAGGTAGTGTATACCAGTTCCGGACGACACCGGTAAGTCCCTTCTCGGCCTCATGGCTAAGATGGTAGTGTATACCAGTTCGCGGACGACACCGACCAGTCCCATCTCGGCCTCATGGCTAAGAAGGTAGTGTATACCAGTTCAGGGACGACACCGGTGTGTCTCATCTCGACCTCATGGCTAAGAAGGTAGTGTATACCAGTTCGGGGACGAAACCGGTGAGTCCCATCTCGGCCTCATGGCTAAGAAGGTAGTGTATACCTGTGCGCGGACGACACCGATCAGTCCTATCTCGGCCTCATGGCTAAGAAGGTAGTGTATACCAGTTCGGGGACGAAACCGGTGAGTTCCATCTCGGCCTCATGGCTAAGAAGGTAGTGTATACCAGTTCGCGGACGACACCGATCAGTCCCATCTCGGCCTCATGGCTAAGAAGGTAGTGTATACCAGTTCGGGGACGAAACCGGTGAGTCCCATCTCGGCCTCATGGCTAAGAAGGTAGTGTATACCTGTTCGCGGACGACACCGATCAGTCCCATCTCGGCCACATGGCTAAGAAGGTAGTGTATACCTGTTCGCGGACTACACCGATCAGTACCATCTCGGCCTCATGGCTAAGAAGGTAGTGTATACCAGTTCGCGGTCGACACCAATCAGTCCCATCTCGGCCTCATGACTAAGAAGGTAGTGTATACCTGTTCGCGGACGACACCGATCAGTCCCATCTCGGCCTCATGGCTAAGAAGGTAGTGTATACCAGTTCGGGGACGAAACCGGTGAGTCCCATCTCGGCCTCATGGCTAAGAAGGTAGTGTATACCTGTTCGCGGACTACACCGATCAGTACCATCTCGGCCTCATGGCTAAGAAGGTAGTGTATACCAGTTCGCGGTCGACACCAATCAGTCCCATCTCGGCCTCATGACTAAGAAGGTAGTGTATACCAGTTCGGGGACGAAACCGGTGAGTCCCATCTCGGCCTCATGGCTAAGAAGGTAGTGTATACCTGTTCGCGGACAACACCGATCAGTCCCATCTCGGCCTCATGGCTAAGAAGGTAGTGTATACCAGTTCCGGACGACACCGGTGAGTCCCATCTCGGCCTCATGGCTAAGAAGGTAGTGTATACCTGTTCGCGGACGACACCGATCAGTCCCATCTCGGCCTCATGGCTAAGAAGGTAGTGTATACCAGTTCCGGACGAAACCGGTGAGTCCAACCTCGGCCTCATGGCTAAGAAGGTAGTGTATACCTGTTCGCGGACGACACCGATCAGTCCCATCTCGGCCTCATGGCTAAGAAGGTAGTGTATACCAGTTCGGGGACGAAACCGGTGAGTCCCATCTCGGCCTCATGGCTAAGAAGGTAGTGTATACCTGTTAGCGGACGACACCGATCAGTCCCATCTCGGCCTCATGGCTAAGAAGGTAGTGTATACCAGTTCCGGACGACACCGGTAAGTCCCTTCTCGGCCACATGGCTAAGAAGGTAGTGTATACCAGTTCGGGGACGAAACCGGTGAGTCCCATCTCGGCCTCATGGCTAAGAAGGTAGTGTATACCTGTTCGCGGACGACACCGATCAGTCCCATCTCGGCCTCATGGCTAAGAAGGTAGTGTATACCAGTTCCGGAAGAAACCGGTGAGTCCAATCTCGGCCTCATGGCTAAGAAGGTAGTGTATACCTGTTCGCGGACGACACCGATCAGTCCCATCTCGGCCTCATGGCTAAGAAGGTAGTGTATACCTGTTCGCGGACGACACCGATCAGTCCCATCTCGGCCTCATGGCTAAGAAGGTAGTGAATACCTGTTCGCGGACGACACCGATCAGTTCCATCTCGGCCTCATGGCTAAGAAGGTAGTGTATACCAGTTCCGGACGACACCGGTAAGTCCCTTCTCGGCCTCATGGCTAAGAAAGTAGTGTATACCAGTTCGGGGACGAAACCGGTGAGTCCCATCTCGGCCTCATGGCTAAGAAGGTAGTGTATACCTGTTCGCGGACGACACCGATCAGTCCCATCTCGGCCTCATGGCTAAGGAGGTAGTGTATACCAGTTCCGGACGACACCGGTGAGTCCCATCTCGGCCTCATGGCTAAGAAGGTAGTGTATACCAGTTCGGGGACGAAACCGGTGTCCCATCTCGGCCTCATGGCTAAGAAGGTAGTGTATACCTGTTCGGGGACGACACCGGTGTGTCTCATCTCGACCTCATGGCTAAGAAGGTAGTGTATAGCAGTTCCGGACGACACCGGTAAGTCCCTTCTCGGCTTCATGGCTAAGAAGGTAGTGTATACCAGTTCGGGGACGAAACCGGTGAGTCCCATCTCGGCCTCATGGCTAAGAAGGTAGTGTATAATTGTTCGCGGACGACACCGATCAGTCCCATCTCGGCCTCATGGCTAAGAAGGTAGTGTATACCAGTTCCGGACGAAACCGGTGAGTCCAACCTCGGCCTCATGGCTAAGAAGGTAGTGTATACCTGTTCGCGGACGACACCGATCAGTCCCATCTCGGCCTCATGGCTAAGAAGGTAGTGTATACCAGTTCGGGGACGAAACCGGTGAGTCCCATCTCGGCCTCATGGCTAAGAAGGTAGTGTATACCTGTTAGCGGACGACACCGATCAGTCCCATCTCGGCCTCATGGCTAAGAAGGTAGTGTATACCAGTTCCGGACGACACCGGTAAGTCCCTTCTCGGCCACATGGCTAAGAAGGTAGTGTATACCAGTTCGGGGACGAAACCGGTGAGTCCCATCTCGGCCTCATGGCTAAGAAGGTAGTGTATACCTGTTCGCGGACGACACCGATCAGTCCCATCTCGGCCTCATGGCTAAGAAGGTAGTGTATACCAGTTCCGGAAGAAACCGGTGAGTCCAATCTCGGCCTCATGGCTAAGAAGGTAGTGTATACCTGTTCGCGGACGACACCGATCAGTCCCATCTCGGCCTAATGGCTAAGAAGGTAGTGTATACCTGTTCGCGGACGACACCGATCAGTCCCATCTCGGCCTCATGGCTAACAAGGTAGTGAATACCTGTTCGCGGACGACACCGATCAGTTCCATCTCGGCCTCATGGCTAAGAAGGTAGTGTATACCAGTTCCGGACGACACCGGTAAGTCCCTTCTCGGCCTCATGGCTAAGAAGGTAGTGTATACCAGTTCGGGGACGAAACCGGTGAGTCCCATCTCGGCCTCATGGCTAAGAAGGTAGTGTATACCAGTTCGGGGACGAAACCGGTGAGTCCCATCTCGGCCTCATGGCTAAGAAGGTAGTGTATACCTGTTCGCGGACGACACCGATCAGTCCCATCTCGGCCACATGGCTAAGAAGGTAGTGTATACCAGTTCGGGGACGAAACCGGTGAGTCCCATCTCGGCCTCATGGCTAAGAAGGTAGTGTATACCTGTTAGCGGACGACACCGATCAGTCCCATCTCGGCCTCATGGCTAAGAAGGTAGTGTATACCAGTTCCGGACGACACCGGTAAGTCCCTTCTCGGCCACATGGCTAAGAAGGTAGTGTATACCAGTTCGGGGACGAAACCGGTGAGTCCCATCTCGGCCTCATGGCTAAGAAGGTAGTGTATACCTGTTCGCGGACGACACCGATCAGTCCCATCTCGGCCTCATGGCTAAGAAGGTAGTGTATACCAGTTCCGGAAGAAACCGGTGAGTCCAATCTCGGCCTCATGGCTAAGAAGGTAGTGTATACCTGTTCGCGGACGACACCGATCAGTCCCATCTCGGCCTAATGGCTAAGAAGGTAGTGTATACCTGTTCGCGGACGACACCGATCAGTCCCATCTCGGCCTCATGGCTAAGAAGGTAGTGTATACCAGTTCCGGACGACACCGGTAAGTCCCTTCTCGGCCTCATGGCTAAGAAGGTAGTGTATACCAGTTCGGGGACGAAACCGGTGAGTCCCATCTCGGCCTCATGGCTAAGAAGGTGGTGTATACCTGTTCGCGGACGACACCGATCAGTCCCATCTCTGCCTCATGGCTAAGAAGGTAGTGTATACCAGTTCCGGACGACACCGGTGAGTCCCATCTCGGCCTCATGGCTAAGAAGGTAGTGTATACCTGTTCGCGGACGACACCGATCAGTCCCTTCTCGGCCTCATGGCTAAGAAGGTAGTGTATACCAGTTCGGGGACGAAACCGGTGAGTCCCACCTCGGCCTCATGGCTAAGAAGGTAGTGTATACCTGTTCGCGGACGACACCGATCAGTCCCATCTCGGCCACATGGCTAAGAAGGTAGTGTATACCAGTTCCGGACGACACCGGTAAGTCCCTTCTCGGCCTCATGGCTAAGAATGTAGTATATACCAGTTCGGGGACGACACCGATCAGTCCCATCTCGGCCTCATGGCTAAGAAGGTAGTGTATACCAGTTCCGGACGACACCGGTAAGTCCCTTCTCGGCCTCATGGCTAAGAAGGTAGTGTATACCAGTTCGGGGACGAAACCGGTGAGTCCCTTCTCGGCCTCATGGCTAAGAAGGTAGTGTATACCAGTTCGGGGACGAAACCGGTGAGTCCCATCTCGGCCTCATGGCTAAGAAGGTGGTGTATACCTGTTCGCGGACGACACCGATCAGTCCCATCTCGGCCTCATGGCTAAGAAGGTAGTGTATACCAGTTCGGGGACGAAACCGGTGAGTCCCATCTCGGCCTCATGGCTAAGAAGGTAGTGTATACCAGTTCGGGGACGAAACCGGTGAGTCCCATCTCGGCCTCATGGCTAAGAAGGTAGTGTATACCTGTTCGCGGACGACACCGATCAGTCCCATCTCGGCCTCATGGCTAAGAAGGTAGTGTATACCAGTTCCGGACGACACCGGTGAGTCCCATCTCGGCCTCATGGCTAAGAAGGTAGTGTATACCTGTTCGCGGACGACACCGATCAGTCCCTTCTCGACCTCATGGCTAAGAAGGTAGTGTATACCAGTTCGGGGACGAAACCGGTGAGTCCCATCTCGGCCTCATGGCTAAGAAGTTAGTGTATACCTGTTCGCGGACGACACCGATCAGTCCCTTCTCGACCTCATGGCTAAGAAGGTAGTGTATACCAGTTCGGGGACGAAACCGGTGAGTCCCATCTCGGCTTCATGGCTAGGAAGGTAGTGTATACCTGTTCGCGGACGACACCGATCAGTCCCATCTCGGCCACATCGCTAAGAAGGTAGTGTATACCAGTTCCGGACGACACCGGTGAGTCCCATCTCGGCCTCATGGCTAAGAAGGTAGTGTATACCTGTTCGCGGACGACACCGATCAGTCCCTTCTCGGCCTCATGGCTAAGAAGGTAGTGTATACCAGTTCGGGGACGAAACCGGTGAGTCCCACCTCGGCCTCATGGCTAAGAAGGTAGTGTATACCTGTTCGCGGACGACACCCATCAGTCCCATCTCTGCCTCATGGCTAAGAAGGTAGTGTATACCAGTTCCGGACGACACCGGTAAGTCCCTTCTCGGCCTCATGGCTAAGAAGGTAGTATATACCAGTTCGGGGACGACACCGATCAGTCCCATCTCGGCCTCATGGCTAAGAAGGTAGTGTATACCAGTTCCGGACGACACCGGTTTGTCCCTTCTCGGCCTCATGGCTAAGAAGGTAGTGTATACCAGTTCGGGGACGAAACCGGTGAGTCCCATCTCGGCCTCATGGCTAAGAAGGTAGTGTATACCTGTTCGCGGACGGCACCGATCAGTCCCATCTCGGCCTCATGGCTAAGAAGGTAGTGTATACCAGTTCGGGGACGAAACCGGTGGGTCCCATCTCGGCCTCATGACTAAGAAGGTAGTGTATACCTGTTCGCGGACGACACCGATCAGTCCCATCTCGGCCTCATGGCTAAGAAGGTAGTGTATACCTGTTCGCGGACAACACCGATCAGTCCCATCTCGGCCTCATGGCTAAGAAGGTAGTGTATACCAGTTCCGGACGACACCGGTGAGTCCCATCTCGGCCACATCGCTAAGAAGGTAGTGTATACCTGTTCGCGGACAACACCGATCAGTCCCATCTCGGCCTCATGGCTAAGAAGGTAGTGTATACCAGTTCCGGACGACACCGGTGAGTCCCATCTCGGCCTCATGGCTAAGAAGGTAGTGTATACCTGTTCGCGGATGACACCGATCAGTCCCTTCTCGGCCTCATGGCTAAGAAGGTAGTGTATACCAGTTCGGGGGCGAAACCGGTGAGTCCCATCTCGGCCTCATGGCTAAGAAGGTAGTGTATACCTGTTCGCGGACGACACCGATCAGTCCCATCTCGGCCTCGTGGCTAAGAAGGTAGTGTATACCAGATCCGGACGACACCGGTAAGTCCCTTCTCGGCCTCATGGCTAAGAAGGTAGTGTATACCAGTTCGGGGACGAAACCGGTGAGTCCCAACTCGGCCTCATGGCTAAGATGGTAGTGTATACCAGTCCCGGGGGCACCGGTAAGTCCCTTCTCGGCCTCATGGCTAAGAAGGTAGTGTATACCAGTTCGGGGACGAAACCGGTGAATTCCATCTTGGCCTCCTGGCTAAGAAGGTAGTGTATACCTGTTCGCGGAAGACACCGATCAGTCCCATCTCGGCCTCATGGCTAAGAAGGTAGTGTATACCAGTTCGGGGACGAAACCGGTGAGTCCCATCTCGGCCTCATGGCTAAGATGGTAGTGTATACCTGTTCGCGGACGACACCGGTAAGTCCCTTCTCGGCCTCATGGCTAAGAAGGTAGTGTATACCTGTTCGCGGACGACACCGATCAGTCCCATCTCGGCCACATGGATAAGAAGGTAGTGTATACCTGTTCGCGGACAACACCGATCAGTCCCATCTCTGCCTCATGGCTAAGAAGGTAGTGTATACCAGTTCCCGACGACACCGGTGAGTCCCATCTCGGCCTCATGGCTAAGAAGGTAGTGTATACCTGTTCGCGGACGACACCGATCAGTCCCTTCTCGGCCTCATGGCTAAGAAGGTAGTGTATACCAGTTCGGGGACGAAACCGGTGGGTCCCATCTCGGCCTCATGGCTAAGAAGGTAGTGTATACCTGTTCGCGGACGACACCGATCAGTCCCATCTCGGCCTCATGGCTAAGAAGGTAGTGTATACCTGTTTGCGGACAACACCGATCAGTCCCATCTCGGCCTCATGGCTAAGAAGGTAGTGTATACCAGTTCCGGACGACACCGGTGAGTCCCATCTCGGCCACATCGCTAAGAAGGTAGTGTATACCTGTTCGCGGACAACACCGATCAGTCCCATCTCGGCCTCATGGCTAAGAAGGTAGTGTATACCAGTTCCGGACGACACCGGTGAGTCCCATCTCGGCCTCATGGCTAAGAAGGTAGTGTATACCTGTTCGCGGACGACACCGATCAGTCCCTTCTCGGCCTCATGGCTAAGAAGGTAGTGTATACCAGTTCGGGGGCGAAACCGGTGAGTCCCATCTCGGCCTCATGGCTAAGAAGGTAGTGTATACCTGTTCGCGGACGACACCGGTCAGTCCCATCTCGGCCTCGTGGCTAAGAAGGTAGTGTATACCTGTTCGCGGACGACACCGATCAGTCCCATCTCGGCCTCATGGCTAAGAAGGTAGTGAATACCTGTTCGCGGACGACACCGATCAGTTCCATCTCCGCCTCATGGCTAAGAAGGTAGTGTATACCAGTTCCGGACGACACCGGTAAGTCCCTTCTCGGCCTCATGGCTAAGAAAGTAGTGTATACCAGTTCGGGGACGAAACCGGTGAGTCCCATCTCGGCCTCATGGCTAAGAAGGTAGTGTATACCTGTTCGCGGACGACAACGATCAGTCCCATCTCGGCCTCATGGCTAAGGAGGTAGTGTATACCAGTTCCGGACGACACCGGTGAGTCCCATCTCGGCCTCATGGCTAAGAAGGTAGTGTATACCAGTTCGGGGACGAAACCGGTGTCCCATCTCGGCCTCATGGCTAAGAAGGTAGTGTATACCTGTTCGGGGACGACACCGGTGTGTCTCATCTCGACCTCATGGCTAAGAAGGTAGTGTATAGCAGTTCCGGACGACACCGGTAAGTCCCTTCTCGGCTTCATGGCTAAGAAGGTAGTGTATACCAGTTCGGGGACGAAACCGGTGAGTCCCATCTCGGCCTCATGGCTAAGAAGGTAGTGTATACCTGTTCGCGGACGACACCGATCAGTCCCATCTCGGCCTCATGGCTAAGAAGGTAGTGTATACCAGTTCGGGGACGAAACCGGTGTCCCATCTCGGCCTCATGGCTAAGAAGGTAGTGTATACCTGTTCGGGGACGACACCGGTGTGTCTCATCTCGACCTCATGGCTAAGAAGGTAGTGTATACCAGTTCGGGGACGAAACCGGTGTCCCATCTCGGCCTCATGGCTAAGAAGGTAGTGTATACCTGTTCGGGGACGACACCGGTGTGTCTCATCTCGACCTCATGGCTAAGAAGGTAGTGTATAGCAGTTCCGGACGACACCGGTAAGTCCCTTCTCGGCTTCATGGCTAAGAAGGTAGTGTATACCAGTTCGGGGACGAAACCGGTGAGTCCCATCTCGGCCTCATGGCTAAGAAGGTAGTGTATAATTGTTCGCGGACGACACCGATCAGTCCCATCTCGGCCTCATGGCTAAGAAGGTAGTGTATACCAGTTCCGGACGAAACCGGTGAGTCCAACCTCGGCCTCATGGCTAAGAAGGTAGTGTATACCTGTTCGCGGACGACACCGATCAGTCCCATCTCGGCCTCATGGCTAAGAAGGTAGTGTATACCAGTTCGGGGACGAAACCGGTGAGTCCCATCTCGGCCTCATGGCTAAGAAGGTAGTGTATACCTGTTAGCGGACGACACCGATCAGTCCCATCTCGGCCTCATGGCTAAGAAGGTAGTGTATACCAGTTCCGGACGACACCGGTAAGTCCCTTCTCGGCCACATGGCTAAGAAGGTAGTGTATACCAGTTCGGGGACGAAACCGGTGAGTCCCATCTCGGCCTCATGGCTAAGAAGGTAGTGTATACCTGTTCGCGGACGACACCGATCAGTCCCATCTCGGCCTCATGGCTAAGAAGGTAGTGTATACCAGTTCCGGAAGAAACCGGTGAGTCCAATCTCGGCCTCATGGCTAAGAAGGTAGTGTATACCTGTTCGCGGACGACACCGATCAGTCCCATCTCGGCCTAATGGCTAAGAAGGTAGTGTATACCTGTTCGCGGACGACACCGATCAGTCCCATCTCGGCCTCATGGCTAACAAGGTAGTGAATACCTGTTCGCGGACGACACCGATCAGTTCCATCTCGGCCTCATGGCTAAGAAGGTAGTGTATACCAGTTCCGGACGACACCGGTAAGTCCCTTCTCGGCCTCATGGCTAAGAAGGTAGTGTATACCAGTTCGGGGACGAAACCGGTGAGTCCCATCTCGGCCTCATGGCTAAGAAGGTAGTGTATACCAGTTCGGGGACGAAACCGGTGAGTCCCATCTCGGCCTCATGGCTAAGAAGGTAGTGTATACCTGTTCGCGGACGACACCGATCAGTCCCATCTCGGCCACATGGCTAAGAAGGTAGTGTATACCAGTTCGGGGACGAAACCGGTGAGTCCCATCTCGGCCTCATGGCTAAGAAGGTAGTGTATACCTGTTAGCGGACGACACCGATCAGTCCCATCTCGGCCTCATGGCTAAGAAGGTAGTGTATACCAGTTCCGGACGACACCGGTAAGTCCCTTCTCGGCCACATGGCTAAGAAGGTAGTGTATACCAGTTCGGGGACGAAACCGGTGAGTCCCATCTCGGCCTCATGGCTAAGAAGGTAGTGTATACCTGTTCGCGGACGACACCGATCAGTCCCATCTCGGCCTCATGGCTAAGAAGGTAGTGTATACCAGTTCCGGAAGAAACCGGTGAGTCCAATCTCGGCCTCATGGCTAAGAAGGTAGTGTATACCTGTTCGCGGACGACACCGATCAGTCCCATCTCGGCCTAATGGCTAAGAAGGTAGTGTATACCTGTTCGCGGACGACACCGATCAGTCCCATCTCGGCCTCATGGCTAAGAAGGTAGTGTATACCAGTTCCGGACGACACCGGTAAGTCCCTTCTCGGCCTCATGGCTAAGAAGGTAGTGTATACCAGTTCGGGGACGAAACCGGTGAGTCCCATCTCGGCCTCATGGCTAAGAAGGTGGTGTATACCTGTTCGCGGACGACACCGATCAGTCCCATCTCTGCCTCATGGCTAAGAAGGTAGTGTATACCAGTTCCGGACGACACCGGTGAGTCCCATCTCGGCCTCATGGCTAAGAAGGTAGTGTATACCTGTTCGCGGACGACACCGATCAGTCCCTTCTCGGCCTCATGGCTAAGAAGGTAGTGTATACCAGTTCGGGGACGAAACCGGTGAGTCCCACCTCGGCCTCATGGCTAAGAAGGTAGTGTATACCTGTTCGCGGACGACACCGATCAGTCCCATCTCGGCCACATGGCTAAGAAGGTAGTGTATACCAGTTCCGGACGACACCGGTAAGTCCCTTCTCGGCCTCATGGCTAAGAATGTAGTATATACCAGTTCGGGGACGACACCGATCAGTCCCATCTCGGCCTCATGGCTAAGAAGGTAGTGTATACCAGTTCCGGACGACACCGGTAAGTCCCTTCTCGGCCTCATGGCTAAGAAGGTAGTGTATACCAGTTCGGGGACGAAACCGGTGAGTCCCTTCTCGGCCTCATGGCTAAGAAGGTAGTGTATACCAGTTCGGGGACGAAACCGGTGAGTCCCATCTCGGCCTCATGGCTAAGAAGGTGGTGTATACCTGTTCGCGGACGACACCGATCAGTCCCATCTCGGCCTCATGGCTAAGAAGGTAGTGTATACCAGTTCGGGGACGAAACCGGTGAGTCCCATCTCGGCCTCATGGCTAAGAAGGTAGTGTATACCAGTTCGGGGACGAAACCGGTGAGTCCCATCTCGGCCTCATGGCTAAGAAGGTAGTGTATACCTGTTCGCGGACGACACCGATCAGTCCCATCTCGGCCTCATGGCTAAGAAGGTAGTGTATACCAGTTCCGGACGACACCGGTGAGTCCCATCTCGGCCTCATGGCTAAGAAGGTAGTGTATACCTGTTCGCGGACGACACCGATCAGTCCCTTCTCGACCTCATGGCTAAGAAGGTAGTGTATACCAGTTCGGGGACGAAACCGGTGAGTCCCATCTCGGCCTCATGGCTAAGAAGTTAGTGTATACCTGTTCGCGGACGACACCGATCAGTCCCTTCTCGACCTCATGGCTAAGAAGGTAGTGTATACCAGTTCGGGGACGAAACCGGTGAGTCCCATCTCGGCTTCATGGCTAGGAAGGTAGTGTATACCTGTTCGCGGACGACACCGATCAGTCCCATCTCGGCCACATCGCTAAGAAGGTAGTGTATACCAGTTCCGGACGACACCGGTGAGTCCCATCTCGGCCTCATGGCTAAGAAGGTAGTGTATACCTGTTCGCGGACGACACCGATCAGTCCCTTCTCGGCCTCATGGCTAAGAAGGTAGTGTATACCAGTTCGGGGACGAAACCGGTGAGTCCCACCTCGGCCTCATGGCTAAGAAGGTAGTGTATACCTGTTCGCGGACGACACCCATCAGTCCCATCTCTGCCTCATGGCTAAGAAGGTAGTGTATACCAGTTCCGGACGACACCGGTAAGTCCCTTCTCGGCCTCATGGCTAAGAAGGTAGTATATACCAGTTCGGGGACGACACCGATCAGTCCCATCTCGGCCTCATGGCTAAGAAGGTAGTGTATACCAGTTCCGGACGACACCGGTTTGTCCCTTCTCGGCCTCATGGCTAAGAAGGTAGTGTATACCAGTTCGGGGACGAAACCGGTGAGTCCCATCTCGGCCTCATGGCTAAGAAGGTAGTGTATACCTGTTCGCGGACGGCACCGATCAGTCCCATCTCGGCCTCATGGCTAAGAAGGTAGTGTATACCAGTTCGGGGACGAAACCGGTGGGTCCCATCTCGGCCTCATGACTAAGAAGGTAGTGTATACCTGTTCGCGGACGACACCGATCAGTCCCATCTCGGCCTCATGGCTAAGAAGGTAGTGTATACCTGTTCGCGGACAACACCGATCAGTCCCATCTCGGCCTCATGGCTAAGAAGGTAGTGTATACCAGTTCCGGACGACACCGGTGAGTCCCATCTCGGCCACATCGCTAAGAAGGTAGTGTATACCTGTTCGCGGACAACACCGATCAGTCCCATCTCGGCCTCATGGCTAAGAAGGTAGTGTATACCAGTTCCGGACGACACCGGTGAGTCCCATCTCGGCCTCATGGCTAAGAAGGTAGTGTATACCTGTTCGCGGATGACACCGATCAGTCCCTTCTCGGCCTCATGGCTAAGAAGGTAGTGTATACCAGTTCGGGGGCGAAACCGGTGAGTCCCATCTCGGCCTCATGGCTAAGAAGGTAGTGTATACCTGTTCGCGGACGACACCGATCAGTCCCATCTCGGCCTCGTGGCTAAGAAGGTAGTGTATACCAGATCCGGACGACACCGGTAAGTCCCTTCTCGGCCTCATGGCTAAGAAGGTAGTGTATACCAGTTCGGGGACGAAACCGGTGAGTCCCAACTCGGCCTCATGGCTAAGATGGTAGTGTATACCAGTCCCGGGGGCACCGGTAAGTCCCTTCTCGGCCTCATGGCTAAGAAGGTAGTGTATACCAGTTCGGGGACGAAACCGGTGAATTCCATCTTGGCCTCCTGGCTAAGAAGGTAGTGTATACCTGTTCGCGGAAGACACCGATCAGTCCCATCTCGGCCTCATGGCTAAGAAGGTAGTGTATACCAGTTCGGGGACGAAACCGGTGAGTCCCATCTCGGCCTCATGGCTAAGATGGTAGTGTATACCTGTTCGCGGACGACACCGGTAAGTCCCTTCTCGGCCTCATGGCTAAGAAGGTAGTGTATACCTGTTCGCGGACGACACCGATCAGTCCCATCTCGGCCACATGGATAAGAAGGTAGTGTATACCTGTTCGCGGACAACACCGATCAGTCCCATCTCTGCCTCATGGCTAAGAAGGTAGTGTATACCAGTTCCCGACGACACCGGTGAGTCCCATCTCGGCCTCATGGCTAAGAAGGTAGTGTATACCTGTTCGCGGACGACACCGATCAGTCCCTTCTCGGCCTCATGGCTAAGAAGGTAGTGTATACCAGTTCGGGGACGAAACCGGTGGGTCCCATCTCGGCCTCATGGCTAAGAAGGTAGTGTATACCTGTTCGCGGACGACACCGATCAGTCCCATCTCGGCCTCATGGCTAAGAAGGTAGTGTATACCTGTTTGCGGACAACACCGATCAGTCCCATCTCGGCCTCATGGCTAAGAAGGTAGTGTATACCAGTTCCGGACGACACCGGTGAGTCCCATCTCGGCCACATCGCTAAGAAGGTAGTGTATACCTGTTCGCGGACAACACCGATCAGTCCCATCTCGGCCTCATGGCTAAGAAGGTAGTGTATACCAGTTCCGGACGACACCGGTGAGTCCCATCTCGGCCTCATGGCTAAGAAGGTAGTGTATACCTGTTCGCGGACGACACCGATCAGTCCCTTCTCGGCCTCATGGCTAAGAAGGTAGTGTATACCAGTTCGGGGGCGAAACCGGTGAGTCCCATCTCGGCCTCATGGCTAAGAAGGTAGTGTATACCTGTTCGCGGACGACACCGGTCAGTCCCATCTCGGCCTCGTGGCTAAGAAGGTAGTGTATACCTGTTCGCGGACGACACCGATCAGTCCCATCTCGGCCTCATGGCTAAGAAGGTAGTGAATACCTGTTCGCGGACGACACCGATCAGTTCCATCTCCGCCTCATGGCTAAGAAGGTAGTGTATACCAGTTCCGGACGACACCGGTAAGTCCCTTCTCGGCCTCATGGCTAAGAAAGTAGTGTATACCAGTTCGGGGACGAAACCGGTGAGTCCCATCTCGGCCTCATGGCTAAGAAGGTAGTGTATACCTGTTCGCGGACGACAACGATCAGTCCCATCTCGGCCTCATGGCTAAGGAGGTAGTGTATACCAGTTCCGGACGACACCGGTGAGTCCCATCTCGGCCTCATGGCTAAGAAGGTAGTGTATACCAGTTCGGGGACGAAACCGGTGTCCCATCTCGGCCTCATGGCTAAGAAGGTAGTGTATACCTGTTCGGGGACGACACCGGTGTGTCTCATCTCGACCTCATGGCTAAGAAGGTAGTGTATAGCAGTTCCGGACGACACCGGTAAGTCCCTTCTCGGCTTCATGGCTAAGAAGGTAGTGTATACCAGTTCGGGGACGAAACCGGTGAGTCCCATCTCGGCCTCATGGCTAAGAAGGTAGTGTATACCTGTTCGCGGACGACACCGATCAGTCCCATCTCGGCCTCATGGCTAAGAAGGTAGTGTATACCAGTTCCGGACGAAACCGGTGAGTCCAACCTCGGCCTCATGGCTAAGAAGGTAGTGTATACCTGTTCGCGGACGACACCGATCAGTCCCATCTCGGCCTCATGGCTAAGAAGGTAGTGTATACCAGTTCGGGGACGAAACCGGTGAGTCCCATCTCGGCCTCATGGCTAAGAAGGTAGTGTATACCAGTTAGCGGACGACACCGATCAGTCCCATCTCGGCCTCATGGCTAAGAAGGTAGTGTATACCAGTTCCGGACGACACCGGTAAGTCCCTTCTCGGCCACATGGCTAAGAAGGTAGTGTATACCAGTTCGGGGACGAAACCGGTGAGTCCCATCTCGGCCTCATGGCTAAGAAGGTAGTGTATACCTGTTCGCGGACGACACCGATCAGTCCCATCTCGGCCTCATGGCTAAGAAGGTAGTGTATACCAGTTCCGGAAGAAACCGGTGAGTCCAATCTCGGCCTCATGGCTAAGAAGGTAGTGTATACCTGTTCGCGGACGACACCGATCAGTCCCATCTCGGCCTAATGGCTAAGAAGGTAGTGTATACCTGTTCGCGGACGACACCGATCAGTCCCATCTCGGCCTCATGGCTAAGAAGGTAGTGAATACCTGTTCGCGGACGACACCGATCAGTTCCATCTCGGCCTCATGGCTAAGAAGGTAGTGTATACCAGTTCCGGACGACACCGGTAAGTCCCTTCTCGGCCTCATGGCTAAGAAGGTAGTGTATACCAGTTCGGGGACGAAACCGGTGAGTCCCATCTCGGCCTCATGGCTAAGAAGGTAGTGTATACCAGTTCGGGGACGAAACCGGTGAGTCCCATCTCGGCCTCATGGCTAAGAGGGTAGTGTATACCTGTTCGCGGACGACACCGATCAGTCCCATCTCGGCCACATGGCTAAGAAGGTAGTGTATACCAGTTCGGGGACGAAACCGGTGAGTCCCATCTCGGCCTCATGGCTAAGAAGGTAGTGTATACCTGTTCGCGGACTACACCGATCAGTACCATCTCGGCCTCATGGCTAAGAAGGTAGTGTATACCAGTTCGCGGTCGACACCAATCAGTCCCATCTCGGCCTCATGACTAAGAAGGTAGTGTATACCAGTTCGGGGACGAAACCGGTGAGTCCCATCTCGGCCTCATGGCTAAGAAGGTAGTGTATACCTGTTCGCGGACAACACCGATCAGTCCCATCTCGGCCTCATGGCTAAGAAGGTAGTGTATACCAGTTCCGGACGACACCGGTGAGTCCCATCTCGGCCTCATGGCTAAGAAGGTAGTGTATACCTGTTCGCGGACGACACCGATCAGTCCCATCTCGGCCTCATGGCTAAGAAGGTAGTGTATACCAGTTCCGGACGAAACCGGTGAGTCCAACCTCGGCCTCATGGCTAAGAAGGTAGTGTATACCTGTTCGCGGACGACACCGATCAGTCCCATCTCGGCCTCATGGCTAAGAAGGTAGTGTATACCAGTTCGGGGACGAAACCGGTGAGTCCCATCTCGGCCTCATGGCTAAGAAGGTAGTGTATACCTGTTAGCGGACGACACCGATCAGTCCCATCTCGGCCTCATGGCTAAGAAGGTAGTGTATACCAGTTCCGGACGACACCGGTAAGTCCCTTCTCGGCCACATGGCTAAGAAGGTAGTGTATACCAGTTCGGGGACGAAACCGGTGAGTCCCATCTCGGCCTCATGGCTAAGAAGGTAGTGTATACCTGTTCGCGGACGACACCGATCAGTCCCATCTCGACCTCATGGCTAAGAAGGTAGTGTATACCTGTTCGCGGACGACACCGATCAGTCCCATCTCGGCCTCGTGGCTAAGAAGGTAGTGTATACCAGATCCGGACGACACCGGTAAGTCCCTTCTCGGCCTCATGGCTAAGAAGGTAGTGTATACCAGTTCGGGGACGAAACCGGTGAGTCCCAACTCGGCCTCATGGCTAAGATGGTAGTGTATACCAGTCCCGGGGGCACCGGTAAGTCCCTTCTCGGCCTCATGGCTAAGAAGGTAGTGTATACCAGTTCGGGGACGAAACCGGTGAATCCCATCTTGGCCTCCTGGCTAAGAAGGTAGTGTATACCTGTTCGCGGAAGACACCGATCAGTCCCATCTCGGCCTCATGGCTAAGAAGGTAGTGTATACCAGTTCGGGGACGAAACCGGTGAGTCCCATCTCGGCCTCATGGCTAAGATGGTAGTGTATACCTGTTCGCGGACGACACCGGTAAGTCCCTTCTCGGCCTCATGGCTAAGAAGGTAGTGTATACCTGTTCGCGGACGACACCGATCAGTCCCATCTCGGCCACATGGCTAAGAAGGTAGTGTATACCTGTTCGCGGACAACACCGATCAGTCCCATCTCTGCCTCATGGCTAAGAAGGTAGTGTATACCAGTTCCGGACGACACCGGTGAGTCCCATCTCGGCCTCATGGCTAAGAAGGTAGTGTATACCTGTTCGCGGACGACACCGATCAGTCCCTTCTCGGCCTCATGGCTAAGAAGGTAGTGTATACCAGTTCGGGGACGAAACCGGTGAGTCCCATCTCGGCCTCATGGCTAAGAAGGTAGTGTATACCTGTTCGCGGACGACACCGATCAGTCCCATCTCGGCCTCATGGCTAAGAAGGTAGTGTATACCAGTTCGGGGACGAAACCGGTGAGTCCCACCTCGGCCTCATGGCTAAGAAGGTAGTGTATACCTGTTCGCGGACGACACCGATCAGTCCCATCTCGGCCTCATGGCTAAGAAGGTAGTGTATACCTGTTCGCGGACAACACCGATCAGTCCCATCTCTGCCTCATGGCTAAGAAGGTAGTGTATACCAGTTCCGGACGACACCGGTGAGTCCCATCTCGGCCTCATGGCTAAGAAGGTAGTGTATACCTGTTCGCGGACGACACCGATCAGTCCCTTCTCGGCCGCATGGCTAAGAAGGTAGTGTATACCAGTTCGGGGACGAAACCGGTGAGTCCCACCTCGGCCTCATAGCTAAGAAGGTAGTGTATACCTGTTCGCGGACGACACCGATCAGTCCCATCTCGGCCTCATGGCTAAGAAGGTAGTGTATACCAGTTCCGGACGACACCGGTAAGTCCCTTCTCGGCCTCATGGCTAAGGAGGTAGTGTATACCAGTTCGGGGACGAAACCGGTGAGTCCCACCTCGGCCTCATAGCTAAGAAGGTAGTGTATACCTGTTCGCGGACGACACCGATCAGTCCCTTCTCGGCCTCATGGCTAAGAAGGTAGTGTATACCAGTTCGGGGACGAAACCGGTGAGTCCCATCTCGGCCTCATGGCTAAGAAGGTAGTGTATACCTGTTCGCGGACGACACCGATCAGTCCCATCTCGGCCTCATGGCTAAGATGGTAGTGTATACCAGTTCCGGACGACACCGGTGAGCCCCTTCTCGGCCTCATGGCTAAGTAGGTAGTGTATACCAGTTCCGGACGACACCGGTAAGTCCCTTCTCGGCCTCATTGCTAAGAAGGTAGTGTATACCTGTTCGCGGACGACACCGATCAGTCCCATCTCGGCCACATGGCTAAGAAGGTAGTGTATACCAGTTCCGGACGACACCGGTAAGTCCCTTCTCGGCCTCATGGCTAAGAATGTAGTATATACCAGTTCGGGGACGACACCGATCAGTCCCATCTCGGCCTCATGGCTAAGAAGGTAGTGTATACCAGTTCCGGACGACACCGGTAAATCCCTTCTCGGCCTCATGGCTAAGAAGGTAGTGTATACCAGTTCGGGGACGAAACCGGTGAGTCCCATCTCGGCCTCATGGCTAAGAAGGTGGTGTATACCTGTTCGCGGACGACACCGATCAGTCCCATCTCTGCCTCATGGCTAAGAAGGTAGTGTATACCAGTTCCGGACGACACCGGTGAGTCCCATCTCGGCCTCATGGCTAAGAAGGTAGTGTATACCTGTTCGCGGACGACACCGATCAGTCCCTTCTCGGCCTCATGGCTAAGAAGGTAGTGTATACCAGTTCGGGGACGAAACCGGTGAGTCCCACCTCGGCCTCATGGCTAAGAAGGTAGTGTATACCTGTTCGCGGACGACACCGATCAGTCCCATCTCGGCCTCATGGCTAAGAAGGTAGTGTATACCAGTTCCGGACGACACCGGTAAGTCCCTTCTCGGCCTCATGGCTAAGAATGTAGTATATACCAGTTCGGGGACGACACCGATCAGTCCCATCTCGGCCTCATGGCTAAGAAGGTAGTGTATACCAGTTCCGGACGACACCGGTAAGTCCCTTCTCGGCCTCATGGCTAAGAAGGTAGTGTATACCAGTTCGGGGACGAAACCGGTGAGTCCCATCTCGGCCTCATGGCTAAGAAGGTGGTGTATACCTGTTCGCGGACGACACCGATCAGTCCCATCTCGGCCTCATGGCTAAGAAGGTAGTGTATACCAGTTCGGGGACGAAACCGGTGAGTCCCATCTCGGCCTCATGGCTAAGAAGGTAGTGTATACCAGTTCGGGGACGAAACCGGTGAGTCCCATCTCGGCCTCATGGCTAAGAAGGTAGTGTATACCTGTTCGCGGACGACACCGATCAGTCCCATCTCGGCCTCATGGCTAAGAAGGTAGTGTATACCAGTTCCGGACGACACCGGTGAGTCCCATCTCGGCCTCATGGCTAAGAAGGTAGTGTATACCTGTTCGCGGACGACACCGATCAGTCCCTTCTCGACCTCATGGCTAAGAAGGTAGTGTATACCAGTTCGGGGACGAAACCGGTGAGTCCCATCTCGGCCTCATGGCTAAGAAGTTAGTGTATACCTGTTCGCGGACGACACCGATCAGTCCCTTCTCGACCTCATGGCTAAGAAGGTAGTGTATACCAGTTCGGGGACGAAACCGGTGAGTCCCATCTCGGCTTCATGGCTAGGAAGGTAGTGTATACCTGTTCGCGGACGACACCGATCAGTCCCATCTCGGCCACATCGCTAAGAAGGTAGTGTATACCAGTTCCGGACGACACCGGTGAGTCCCATCTCGGCCTCATGGCTAAGAAGGTAGTGTATACCTGTTCGCGGACGACACCGATCAGTCCCTTCTCGGCCTCATGGCTAAGAAGGTAGTGTATACCAGTTCGGGGACGAAACCGGTGAGTCCCACCTCGGCCTCATGGCTAAGAAGGTAGTGTATACCTGTTCGCGGACGACACCCATCAGTCCCATCTCTGCCTCATGGCTAAGAAGGTAGTGTATACCAGTTCCGGACGACACCGGTAAGTCCCTTCTCGGCCTCATGGCTAAGAAGGTAGTATATACCAGTTCGGGGACGACACCGATCAGTCCCATCTCGGCCTCATGGCTAAGAAGGTAGTGTATACCAGTTCCGGACGACACCGGTTTGTCCCTTCTCGGCCTCATGGCTAAGAAGGTAGTGTATACCAGTTCGGGGACGAAACCGGTGAGTCCCATCTCGGCCTCATGGCTAAGAAGGTAGTGTATACCTGTTCGCGGACGGCACCGATCAGTCCCATCTCGGCCTCATGGCTAAGAAGGTAGTGTATACCAGTTCGGGGACGAAACCGGTGGGTCCATCTCGGCCTCATGGCTAAGAAGTAGTGTATACCTGTTCGCGGACGACACCGATCAGTCCCCATCTCGGCCTCATGGCTAAGATGGTAGTGTATACCAGTTCCGGACGACACCGGTGAGCCCCTTCTCGGCCTCATGGCTAAGTAGGTAGTGTATACCAGTTCCGGACGACACCGGTAAGTCCCTTCTCGGCCTCATGGCTAAGAAGGTAGTATATACCAGTTCGGGGACGACACCGATCAGTCCCATCTCGGCCTCATGGCTAAGAAGGTAGTGTATACCAGTTCCGGACGACACCGGTAAGTCCCTTCTCGGCCTCATGGCTAAGGAGGTAGTGTATACCAGTTCGGGGACGAAACGGTGAGTCCCACCTCGGCCTCATAGCTAAGAAGGTAGTGTATACCTGTTCGCGGACGACACCGATCAGTCCCTTCTCGGCCTCATGGCTAAGAAGGTAGTGTATACCAGTTCGGGGACGAAACGGTGAGTCCCATCTCGGCCTCATGGCTAAGAAGGTAGTGTATACCTGTTCGCGGACGACACCGATCAGTCCCATCTCGGCCTCATGGCTAAGATGGTAGTGTATACCAGTTCCGGACGACACCGGTGAGCCCCTTCTCGGCCTCATGGCTAAGTAGGTAGTGTATACCAGTTCCGGACGACACCGGTAAGTCCCTTCTCGGCTCATTGCTAAGAAGGTAGTGTATACCTGTTCGCGGACGACACCGATCAGTCCCATCTCGGCCACATGGCTAAGAAGGTAGTGTATACCAGTTCCGGACGACACCGGTAAGTCCCTTCTCGGCCTCATGGCTAAGAATGTAGTATATACCAGTTCGGGGACGACACCGATCAGTCCATCTCGGCCTCATGGCTAAGAAGGTAGTGTATACCAGTTCCGGACGACACCGGTAAGTCCCTTCTCGGCCTCATGGCTAAGAAGGTAGTGTATACCAGTTCGGGGACGAAACCGGTGAGTCCCATCTCGGCCTCATGGCTAAGAAGGTGGTGTATACCTGTTTCGCGGACGACACCGATCAGTCCCATCTCTGCCTCATGGCTAAGAAGGTAGTGTATACCAGTTCCGGACGACACCGGTGAGTCCCATCTCGGCCTCATGGCTAAGAAGGTAGTGTATACCTGTTCGCGGACGACACCGATCAGTCCCTTCTCGCCTCATGCTAAGAAGGTAGTGTATACCAGTTCGGGGACGAAACCGGTGAGTCCCACCTCGGCCTCATGGCTAAGAAGGTAGTGTATACCTGTTCGCGGACGACACCGATCAGTCCCATCTCGGCCACATGGCTAAGAAGGTAGTGTATACCAGTTCCGGACGACACCGGTAAGTCCCTTCTCGGCCTCATGGCTAAGAATGTAGTATATACCAGTTCGGGGACGACACCGATCAGTCCCACATCTCGGCCTCATGGCTAAGAAGGTAGTGTATACCAGTTCCGGACGACACCGGTAAGTCCCTTCTCGGCCTCATGGCTAAGAAGGTAGTGTATACCAGTTCGGGGACGAAACCGGTGAGTCCCTTCTCGGCCTCATGGCTAAGAAGGTAGTGTATACCAGTTCGGGGACGAAACCGGTGAGTCCCATCTCGGCCTCATGGCTAAGAAGGTGGTGTATACCTGTTCGCGGACGACACCGATCAGTCCCATCTCGGCCTCATGGCTAAGAAGGTAGTGTATACCAGTTCGGGGACGAAACCGGTGAGTCCCATCTCGGCCTCATGGCTAAGAAGGTAGTGTATACCAGTTCGGGGACGAAACCGGTGAGTCCCATCTCGGCCTCATGGCTAAGAAGGTAGTGTATACCTGTTCGCGGACGACACCGATCAGTCCCATCTCGGCCTCATGGCTAAGAAGGTAGTGTATACCAGTTCCGGACGACACCGGTGAGTCCCATCTCGGCCTCATGGCTAAGAAGGTAGTGTATACCTGTTCGCGGACGACACCGATCAGTCCCTTCTCGACCTCATGGCTAAGAAGGTAGTGTATACCAGTTCGGGGACGAAACCGGTGAGTCCCATCTCGGCCTCATGGCTAAGAAGTTAGTGTATACCTGTTCGCGGACGACACCGATCAGTCCCTTCTCGACCTCATGGCTAAGAAGGTAGTGTATACCAGTTCGGGGACGAAACCGGTGAGTCCCATCTCGGCTTCATGGCTAGGAAGGTAGTGTATACCTGTTCGCGGACGACACCGATCAGTCCCATCTCGGCCACATCGCTAAGAAGGTAGTGTATACCAGTTCCGGACGACACCGGTGAGTCCCATCTCGGCCTCATGGCTAAGAAGGTAGTGTATACCTGTTCGCGGACGACACCGATCAGTCCCTTCTCGGCCTCATGGCTAAGAAGGTAGTGTATACCAGTTCGGGGACGAAACCGGTGAGTCCCACCTCGGCCTCATGGCTAAGAAGGTAGTGTATACCTGTTCGCGGACGACACCCATCAGTCCCATCTCTGCCTCATGGCTAAGAAGGTAGTGTATACCAGTTCCGGACGACACCGGTAAGTCCCTTCTCGGCCTCATGGCTAAGAAGGTAGTATATACCAGTTCGGGGACGACACCGATCAGTCCCATCTCGGCCTCATGGCTAAGAAGGTAGTGTATACCAGTTCCGGACGACACCGGTTTGTCCCTTCTCGGCCTCATGGCTAAGAAGGTAGTGTATACCAGTTCGGGGACGAAACCGGTGAGTCCCATCTCGGCCTCATGGCTAAGAAGGTAGTGTATACCTGTTCGCGGACGGCACCGATCAGTCCCATCTCGGCCTCATGGCTAAGAAGGTAGTGTATACCAGTTCGGGGACGAAACCGGTGGGTCCCATCTCGGCCTCATGACTAAGAAGGTAGTGTATACCTGTTCGCGGACGACACCGATCAGTCCCATCTCGGCCTCATGGCTAAGAAGGTAGTGTATACCTGTTCGCGGACAACACCGATCAGTCCCATCTCGGCCTCATGGCTAAGAAGGTAGTGTATACCAGTTCCGGACGACACCGGTGAGTCCCATCTCGGCCACATCGCTAAGAAGGTAGTGTATACCTGTTCGCGGACAACACCGATCAGTCCCATCTCGGCCTCATGGCTAAGAAGGTAGTGTATACCAGTTCCGGACGACACCGGTGAGTCCCATCTCGGCCTCATGGCTAAGAAGGTAGTGTATACCTGTTCGCGGATGACACCGATCAGTCCCTTCTCGGCCTCATGGCTAAGAAGGTAGTGTATACCAGTTCGGGGGCGAAACCGGTGAGTCCCATCTCGGCCTCATGGCTAAGAAGGTAGTGTATACCTGTTCGCGGACGACACCGATCAGTCCCATCTCGGCCTCGTGGCTAAGAAGGTAGTGTATACCAGATCCGGACGACACCGGTAAGTCCCTTCTCGGCCTCATGGCTAAGAAGGTAGTGTATACCAGTTCGGGGACGAAACCGGTGAGTCCCAACTCGGCCTCATGGCTAAGATGGTAGTGTATACCAGTCCCGGGGGCACCGGTAAGTCCCTTCTCGGCCTCATGGCTAAGAAGGTAGTGTATACCAGTTCGGGGACGAAACCGGTGAATTCCATCTTGGCCTCCTGGCTAAGAAGGTAGTGTATACCTGTTCGCGGAAGACACCGATCAGTCCCATCTCGGCCTCATGGCTAAGAAGGTAGTGTATACCAGTTCGGGGACGAAACCGGTGAGTCCCATCTCGGCCTCATGGCTAAGATGGTAGTGTATACCTGTTCGCGGACGACACCGGTAAGTCCCTTCTCGGCCTCATGGCTAAGAAGGTAGTGTATACCTGTTCGCGGACGACACCGATCAGTCCCATCTCGGCCACATGGATAAGAAGGTAGTGTATACCTGTTCGCGGACAACACCGATCAGTCCCATCTCTGCCTCATGGCTAAGAAGGTAGTGTATACCAGTTCCCGACGACACCGGTGAGTCCCATCTCGGCCTCATGGCTAAGAAGGTAGTGTATACCTGTTCGCGGACGACACCGATCAGTCCCTTCTCGGCCTCATGGCTAAGAAGGTAGTGTATACCAGTTCGGGGACGAAACCGGTGGGTCCCATCTCGGCCTCATGGCTAAGAAGGTAGTGTATACCTGTTCGCGGACGACACCGATCAGTCCCATCTCGGCCTCATGGCTAAGAAGGTAGTGTATACCTGTTCGCGGACAACACCGATCAGTCCCATCTCGGCCTCATGGCTAAGAAGGTAGTGTATACCAGTTCCGGACGACACCGGTGAGTCCCATCTCGGCCACATCGCTAAGAAGGTAGTGTATACCTGTTCGCGGACAACACCGATCAGTCCCATCTCGGCCTCATGGCTAAGAAGGTAGTGTATACCAGTTCCGGACGACACCGGTGAGTCCCATCTCGGCCTCATGGCTAAGAAGGTAGTGTATACCTGTTCGCGGACGACACCGATCAGTCCCTTCTCGGCCTCATGGCTAAGAAGGTAGTGTATACCAGTTCGGGGGCGAAACCGGTGAGTCCCATCTCGGCCTCATGGCTAAGAAGGTAGTGTATACCAGTTCCGGACGACACCGGTAAGTCCCTTCTCGGCCTCATGGCTAAGAAAGTAGTGTATACCAGTTCGGGGACGAAACCGGTGAGTCCCATCTCGGCCTCATGGCTAAGAAGGTAGTGTATACCTGTTCGCGGACGACAACGATCAGTCCCATCTCGGCCTCATGGCTAAGGAGGTAGTGTATACCAGTTCCGGACGACACCGGTGAGTCCCATCTCGGCCTCATGGCTAAGAAGGTAGTGTATACCAGTTCGGGGACGAAACCGGTGTCCCATCTCGGCCTCATGGCTAAGAAGGTAGTGTATACCTGTTCGGGGACGACACCGGTGTGTCTCATCTCGACCTCATGGCTAAGAAGGTAGTGTATAGCAGTTCCGGACGACACCGGTAAGTCCCTTCTCGGCTTCATGGCTAAGAAGGTAGTGTATACCAGTTCGGGGACGAAACCGGTGAGTCCCATCTCGGCCTCATGGCTAAGAAGGTAGTGTATACCTGTTCGCGGACGACACCGATCAGTCCCATCTCGGCCTCATGGCTAAGAAGGTAGTGTATACCAGTTCCGGACGAAACCGGTGAGTCCAACCTCGGCCTCATGGCTAAGAAGGTAGTGTATACCTGTTCGCGGACGACACCGATCAGTCCCATCTCGGCCTCATGGCTAAGAAGGTAGTGTATACCAGTTCGGGGACGAAACCGGTGAGTCCCATCTCGGCCTCATGGCTAAGAAGGTAGTGTATACCAGTTAGCGGACGACACCGATCAGTCCCATCTCGGCCTCATGGCTAAGAAGGTAGTGTATACCAGTTCCGGACGACACCGGTAAGTCCCTTCTCGGCCACATGGCTAAGAAGGTAGTGTATACCAGTTCGGGGACCAAACCGGTGAGTCCCATCTCGGCCTCATGGCTAAGAAGGTAGTGTATACCTGTTCGCGGACGACACCGATCAGTCCCATCTCGGCCTCATGGCTAAGAAGGTAGTGTATACCAGTTCCGGAAGAAACCGGTGAGTCCAATCTCGGCCTCATGGCTAAGAAGGTAGTGTATACCTGTTCGCGGACGACACCGATCAGTCCCATCTCGGCCTAATGGCTAAGAAGGTAGTGTATACCTGTTCGCGGACGACACCGATCAGTCCCATCTCGGCCTCATGGCTAAGAAGGTAGTGAATACCTGTTCGCGGACGACACCGATCAGTTCCATCTCGGCCTCATGGCTAAGAAGGTAGTGTATACCAGTTCCGGACGACACCGGTAAGTCCCTTCTCGGCCTCATGGCTAAGAAGGTAGTGTATACCAGTTCGGGGACGAAACCGGTGAGTCCCATCTCGGCCTCATGGCTAAGAAGGTAGTGTATACCAGTTCGGGGACGAAACCGGTGAGTCCCATCTCGGCCTCATGGCTAAGAAGGTAGTGTATACCTGTTCGCGGACGACACCGATCAGTCCCATCTCGGCCACATGGCTAAGAAGGTAGTGTATACCAGTTCGGGGACGAAACCGGTGAGTCCCATCTCGGCCTCATGGCTAAGAAGGTAGTGTATACCTGTTCGCGGACTACACCGATCAGTACCATCTCGGCCTCATGGCTAAGAAGGTAGTGTATACCAGTTCGCGGTCGACACCAATCAGTCCCATCTCGGCCTCATGACTAAGAAGGTAGTGTATACCAGTTCGGGGACGAAACCGGTGAGTCCCATCTCGGCCTCATGGCTAAGAAGGTAGTGTATACCTGTTCGCGGACAACACCGATCAGTCCCATCTCGGCCTCATGGCTAAGAAGGTAGTGTATACCAGTTCCGGACGACACCGGTGAGTCCCATCTCGGCCTCATGGCTAAGAAGGTAGTGTATACCTGTTCGCGGACGACACCGATCAGTCCCATCTCGGCCTCATGGCTAAGAAGGTAGTGTATACCAGTTCCGGACGAAACCGGTGAGTCCAACCTCGGCCTCATGGCTAAGAAGGTAGTGTATACCTGTTCGCGGACGACACCGATCAGTCCCATCTCGGCCTCATGGCTAAGAAGGTAGTGTATACCAGTTCGGGGACGAAACCGGTGAGTCCCATCTCGGCCTCATGGCTAAGAAGGTAGTGTATACCTGTTAGCGGACGACACCGATCAGTCCCATCTCGGCCTCATGGCTAAGAAGGTAGTGTATACCAGTTCCGGACGACACCGGTAAGTCCCTTCTCGGCCACATGGCTAAGAAGGTAGTGTATACCAGTTCGGGGACGAAACCGGTGAGTCCCATCTCGGCCTCATGGCTAAGAAGGTAGTGTATACCTGTTCGCGGACGACACCGATCAGTCCCATCTCGACCTCATGGCTAAGAAGGTAGTGTATACCTGTTCGCGGACGACACCGATCAGTCCCATCTCGGCCTCATGGCTAAGAAGGTAGTGTATACCAGTTCCGGACGACACCGGTGAGTCCCATCTCGGCCTCATGGCTAAGAAGGTAGTGTATACCTGTTCGCGGACGACACCGATCAGTCCCTTCTCGGCCTCATGGCTAAGAAGGTAGTGTATACCAGTTCGGGGGCGAAACCGGTGAGTCCCATCTCGGCCTCATGGCTAAGAAGGTAGTGTATACCTATTCGCGGACGACACCGATCAGTCCCATCTCGGCCTCGTGGCTAAGAAGGTAGTGTATACCAGATCCGGACGACACCGGTAAGTCCCTTCTCGGCCTCATGGCTAAGAAGGTAGTGTATACCAGTTCGGGGACGAAACCGGTGAGTCCCAACTCGGCCTCATGGCTAAGATGGTAGTGTATACCAGTCCCGGGGGCACCGGTAAGTCCCTTCTCGGCCTCATGGCTAAGAAGGTAGTGTATACCAGTTCGGGGACGAAACCGGTGAATCCCATCTTGGCCTCCTGGCTAAGAAGGTAGTGTATACCTGTTCGCGGAAGACACCGATCAGTCCCATCTCGGCCTCATGGCTAAGAAGGTAGTGTATACCAGTTCGGGGACGAAACCGGTGAGTCCCATCTCGGCCTCATGGCTAAGATGGTAGTGTATACCTGTTCGCGGACGACACCGGTAAGTCCCTTCTCGGCCTCATGGCTAAGAAGGTAGTGTATACCTGTTCGCGGACGACACCGATCAGTCCCATCTCGGCCACATGGCTAAGAAGGTAGTGTATACCTGTTCGCGGACAACACCGATCAGTCCCATCTCTGCCTCATGGCTAAGAAGGTAGTGTATACCAGTTCCGGACGACACCGGTGAGTCCCATCTCGGCCTCATGGCTAAGAAGGTAGTGTATACCTGTTCGCGGACGACACCGATCAGTCCCTTCTCGGCCTCATGGCTAAGAAGGTAGTGTATACCAGTTCGGGGACGAAACCGGTGAGTCCCATCTCGGCCTCATGGCTAAGAAGGTAGTGTATACCTGTTCGCGGACGACACCGATCAGTCCCATCTCGGCCTCATGGCTAAGAAGGTAGTGTATACCAGTTCGGGGACGAAACCGGTGAGTCCCACCTCGGCCTCATGGCTAAGAAGGTAGTGTATACCTGTTCGCGGACGACACCGATCAGTCCCATCTCGGCCTCATGGCTAAGAAGGTAGTGTATACCTGTTCGCGGACAACACCGATCAGTCCCATCTCTGCCTCATGGCTAAGAAGGTAGTGTATACCAGTTCCGGACGACACCGGTGAGTCCCATCTCGGCCTCATGGCTAAGAAGGTAGTGTATACCTGTTCGCGGACGACACCGATCAGTCCCTTCTCGGCCGCATGGCTAAGAAGGTAGTGTATACCAGTTCGGGGACGAAACCGGTGAGTCCCACCTCGGCCTCATAGCTAAGAAGGTAGTGTATACCTGTTCGCGGACGACACCGATCAGTCCCATCTCGGCCTCATGGCTAAGAAGGTAGTGTATACCAGTTCCGGACGACACCGGTAAGTCCCTTCTCGGCCTCATGGCTAAGGAGGTAGTGTATACCAGTTCGGGGACGAAACCGGTGAGTCCCACCTCGGCCTCATAGCTAAGAAGGTAGTGTATACCTGTTCGCGGACGACACCGATCAGTCCCTTCTCGGCCTCATGGCTAAGAAGGTAGTGTATACCAGTTCGGGGACGAAACCGGTGAGTCCCATCTCGGCCTCATGGCTAAGAAGGTAGTGTATACCTGTTCGCGGACGACACCGATCAGTCCCATCTCGGCCTCATGGCTAAGATGGTAGTGTATACCAGTTCCGGACGACACCGGTGAGCCCCTTCTCGGCCTCATGGCTAAGTAGGTAGTGTATACCAGTTCCGGACGACACCGGTAAGTCCCTTCTCGGCCTCATTGCTAAGAAGGTAGTGTATACCTGTTCGCGGACGACACCGATCAGTCCCATCTCGGCCACATGGCTAAGAAGGTAGTGTATACCAGTTCCGGACGACACCGGTAAGTCCCTTCTCGGCCTCATGGCTAAGAATGTAGTATATACCAGTTCGGGGACGACACCGATCAGTCCCATCTCGGCCTCATGGCTAAGAAGGTAGTGTATACCAGTTCGGGGACGAAACCGGTGGGTCCCATCTCGGCCTCATGGCTAAGAAGGTAGTGTATACCTGTTCGCGGACGACACCGATCAGTCCCATCTCGGCCTCATGGCTAAGAAGGTAGTGTATACCTGTTCGCGGACAACACCGATCAGTCCCATCTCGGCCTCATGGCTAAGAAGGTAGTGTATACCAGTTCCGGACGACACCGGTGAGTCCCATCTCGGCCACATCGCTAAGAAGGTAGTGTATACCTGTTCGCGGACAACACCGATCAGTCCCATCTCGGCCTCATGGCTAAGAAGGTAGTGTATACCAGTTCCGGACGACACCGGTGAGTCCCATCTCGGCCTCATGGCTAAGAAGGTAGTGTATACCTGTTCGCGGACGACACCGATCAGTCCCTTCTCGGCCTCATGGCTAAGAAGGTAGTGTATACCAGTTCGGGGGCGAAACCGGTGAGTCCCATCTCGGCCTCATGGCTAAGAAGGTAGTGTATACCTGTTCGCGGACGACACCGGTCAGTCCCATCTCGGCCTCGTGGCTACGAAGGTAGTGTATACCAGTTCGGGGACGAAACCGGTGAGTCCCAACTCGGCCTCATGGCTAAGATGGTAGTGTATACCAGTCCCGGGGGCACCGGTAAGTCCCTTCTCGGCCTCATGGCTAAGAAGGTAGTGTATACCAGTTCGGGGACGAAACCGGTGAATCCCATCTTGGCCTCCTGGCTAAGAAGGTAGTGTATACCTGTTCGCGGACGACACCGATCAGTCCCATCTCGGCCTCATGGCTAAGAAGGTAGTGTATACCAGTTCCGGACGACACCGGTAAGTCCCTTCTCGGCCTCATGGCTAAGGAGGTAGTGTATACCAGTTCGGGGACGAAACCGGTGAGTCCCACCTCGGCCTCATAGCTAAGAAGGTAGTGTATACCTGTTCGCGGACGACACCGATCAGTCCCTTCTCGGCCTCATGGCTAAGAAGGTAGTGTATACCAGTTCGGGGACGAAACCGGTGAGTCCCATCTCGGCCTCATGGCTAAGAAGGTAGTGTATACCAGTTCCGGACGACACCGGTAAGTCCCTTCTCGGCCTCATGGCTAAGAAGGTAGTGTATACCAGTTCGGGGACGAAACCGGTGAGTCCCATCTCGGCCTCATGGCTAAGAAGGTGGTGTATACCTGTTCGCGGACGACACCGATCAGTCCCATCTCTGCCTCATGGCTAAGAAGGTAGTGTATACCAGTTCCGGACGACACCGGTGAGTCCCATCTCGGCCTCATGGCTAAGAAGGTAGTATATACCAGTTCGGGGACGACACCGATCAGTCCCATCTCGGCCTCATGGCTAAGAAGGTAGTGTATACCAGTTCCGGACGACACCGGTAAGTCCCTTCTCGGCCTCATGGCTAAGAAGGTAGTGTATACCAGTTCGGGGACGAAACCGGTGAGTCCCATCTCGGCCTCATGGCTAAGAAGGTGGTGTATACCTGTTCGCGGACGACACCGATCAGTCCCATCTCTGCCTCATGGCTAAGAAGGTAGTGTATACCAGTTCCGGACGACACCGGTGAGTCCCATCTCGGCCTCATGGCTAAGAAGGTAGTGTATACCTGTTCGCGGACGACACCGATCAGTCCCTTCTCGGCCTCATGGCTAAGAAGGTAGTGTATACCAGTTCGGGGACGAAACCGGTGAGTCCCACCTCGGCCTCATGGCTAAGAAGGTAGTGTATACCTGTTCGCGGACGACACCGATCAGTCCCATCTCGGCCTCATGGCTAAGAAGGTAGTGTATACCAGTTCCGGACGACACCGGTAAGTCCCTTCTCGGCCTCATGGCTAAGAATGTAGTATATACCAGTTCGGGGACGACACCGATCAGTCCCATCTCGGCCTCATGGCTAAGAAGGTAGTGTATACCAGTTCCGGACGACACCGGTAAGTCCCTTCTCGGCCTCATGGCTAAGAAGGTAGTGTATACCAGTTCGGGGACGAAACCGGTGAGTCCCATCTCGGCCTCATGGCTAAGAAGGTGGTGTATACCTGTTCGCGGACGACACCGATCAGTCCCATCTCGGCCTCATGGCTAAGAAGGTAGTGTATACCAGTTCGGGGACGAAACCGGTGAGTCCCATCTCGGCCTCATGGCTAAGAAGGTAGTGTATACCAGTTCGGGGACGAAACCGGTGAGTCCCATCTCGGCCTCATGGCTAAGAAGGTAGTGTATACCTGTTCGCGGACGACACCGATCAGTCCCATCTCGGCCTCATGGCTAAGAAGGTAGTGTATACCAGTTCCGGACGACACCGGTGAGTCCCATCTCGGCCTCATGGCTAAGAAGGTAGTGTATACCTGTTCGCGGACGACACCGATCAGTCCCTTCTCGACCTCATGGCTAAGAAGGTAGTGTATACCAGTTCGGGGACGAAACCGGTGAGTCCCATCTCGGCCTCATGGCTAAGAAGTTAGTGTATACCTGTTCGCGGACGACACCGATCAGTCCCTTCTCGACCTCATGGCTAAGAAGGTAGTGTATACCAGTTCGGGGACGAAACCGGTGAGTCCCATCTCGGCTTCATGGCTAGGAAGGTAGTGTATACCTGTTCGCGGACGACACCGATCAGTCCCATCTCGGCCACATCGCTAAGAAGGTAGTGTATACCAGTTCCGGACGACACCGGTGAGTCCCATCTCGGCCTCATGGCTAAGAAGGTAGTGTATACCTGTTCGCGGACGACACCGATCAGTCCCTTCTCGGCCTCATGGCTAAGAAGGTAGTGTATACCAGTTCGGGGACGAAACCGGTGAGTCCCACCTCGGCCTCATGGCTAAGAAGGTAGTGTATACCTGTTCGCGGACGACACCCATCAGTCCCATCTCTGCCTCATGGCTAAGAAGGTAGTGTATACCAGTTCCGGACGACACCGGTAAGTCCCTTCTCGGCCTCATGGCTAAGAAGGTAGTATATACCAGTTCGGGGACGACACCGATCAGTCCCATCTCGGCCTCATGGCTAAGAAGGTAGTGTATACCAGTTCCGGACGACACCGGTTTGTCCCTTCTCGGCCTCATGGCTAAGAAGGTAGTGTATACCAGTTCGGGGACGAAACCGGCGAGTCCCATCTCGGCCTCATGGCTAAGAAGGTAGTGTATACCTGTTCGCGGACGGCACCGATCAGTCCCATCTCGGCCTCATGGCTAAGAAGGTAGTGTATACCAGTTCGGGGACGAAACCGGTGGGTCCCATCTCGGCCTCATGACTAAGAAGGTAGTGTATACCTGTTCGCGGACGACACCGATCAGTCCCATCTCGGCCTCATGGCTAAGAAGGTAGTGTATACCTGTTCGCGGACAACACCGATCAGTCCCATCTCGGCCTCATGGCTAAGAAGGTAGTGTATACCAGTTCCGGACGACACCGGTGAGTCCCATCTCGGCCACATCGCTAAGAAGGTAGTGTATACCTGTTCGCGGACAACACCGATCAGTCCCATCTCGGCCTCATGGCTAAGAAGGTAGTGTATACCAGTTCCGGACGACACCGGTGAGTCCCATCTCGGCCTCATGGCTAAGAAGGTAGTGTATACCTGTTCGCGGACGACACCGATCAGTCCCTTCTCGGCCTCATGGCTAAGAAGGTAGTGTATACCAGTTCGGGGGCGAAACCGGTGAGTCCCATCTCGGCCTCATGGCTAAGAAGGTAGTGTATACCTGTTCGCGGACGACACCGATCAGTCCCATCTCGGCCTCGTGGCTAAGAAGGTAGTGTATACCAGATCCGGACGACACCGGTAAGTCCCTTCTCGGCCTCATGGCTAAGAAGGTAGTGTATACCAGTTCGGGGACGAAACCGGTGAGTCCCAACTCGGCCTCATGGCTAAGATGGTAGTGTATACCAGTCCCGGGGGCACCGGTAAGTCCCTTCTCGGCCTCATGGCTAAGAAGGTAGTGTATACCAGTTCGGGGACGAAACCGGTGAATCCCATCTTGGCCTCCTGGCTAAGAAGGTAGTGTATACCTGTTCGCGGAAGACACCGATCAGTCCCATCTCGGCCTCATGGCTAAGAAGGTAGTGTATACCAGTTCGGGGACGAAACCGGTGAGTCCCATCTCGGCCTCATGGCTAAGATGGTAGTGTATACCTGTTCGCGGACGACACCGGTAAGTCCCTTCTCGGCCTCATGGCTAAGAAGGTAGTGTATACCTGTTCGCGGACGACACCGATCAGTCCCATCTCGGCCACATGGATAAGAAGGTAGTGTATACCTGTTCGCGGACAACACCGATCAGTCCCATCTCTGCCTCATGGCTAAGAAGGTAGTGTATACCAGTTCCCGACGACACCGGTGAGTCCCATCTCGGCCTCATGGCTAAGAAGGTAGTGTATACCTGTTCGCGGACGACACCGATCAGTCCCTTCTCGGCCTCATGGCTAAGAAGGTAGTGTATACCAGTTCGGGGACGAAACCGGTGGGTCCCATCTCGGCCTCATGGCTAAGAAGGTAGTGTATACCTGTTCGCGGACGACACCGATCAGTCCCATCTCGGCCTCATGGCTAAGAAGGTAGTGTATACCTGTTCGCGGACAACACCGATCAGTCCCATCTCGGCCTCATGGCTAAGAAGGTAGTGTATACCAGTTCCGGACGACACCGGTGAGTCCCATCTCGGCCACATCGCTAAGAAGGTAGTGTATACCTGTTCGCGGACAACACCGATCAGTCCCATCTCGGCCTCATGGCTAAGAAGGTAGTGTATACCAGTTCCGGACGACACCGGTGAGTCCCATCTCGGCCTCATGGCTAAGAAGGTAGTGTATACCTGTTCGCGGACGACACCGATCAGTCCCTTCTCGGCCTCATGGCTAAGAAGGTAGTGTATACCAGTTCGGGGGCGAAACCGGTGAGTCCCATCTCGGCCTCATGGCTAAGAAGGTAGTGTATACCTGTTCGCGGACGACACCGGTCAGTCCCATCTCGGCCTCGTGGCTAAGAAGGTAGTGTATACCAGATCCGGACGACACCGGTAAGTCCCTTCTCGGCCTCATGGCTAAGAAGGTAGTGTATACCAGTTCGGGGACGAAACCGGTGAGTCCCAACTCGGCCTCATGGCTAAGATGGTAGTGTATACCAGTCCCGGGGGCACCGGTAAGTCCCTTCTCGGCCTCATGGCTAAGAAGGTAGTGTATACCAGTTCGGGGACGAAACCGGTGAATCCCATCTTGGCCTCCTGGCTAAGAAGGTAGTGTATACCTGTTCGCGGAAGACACCGATCAGTCCCATCTCGGCCTCATGGCTAAGAAGGTAGTGTATACCAGTTCGGGGACGAAACCGGTGAGTCCCATCTCGGCCTCATGGCTAAGATGGTAGTGTATACCTGTTCGCGGACGACACCGGTAAGTCCCTTCTCGGCCTCATGGCTAAGAAGGTAGTGTATACCTGTTCGCGGACGACACCGATCAGTCCCATCTCGGCCACATGGCTAAGAAGGTAGTGTATACCTGTTCGCGGACAACACCGATCAGTCCCATCTCTGCCTCATGGCTAAGAAGGTAGTGTATACCAGTTCCGGACGACACCGGTGAGTCCCATCTCGGCCTCATGGCTAAGAAGGTAGTGTATACCTGTTCGCGGACGACACCGATCAGTCCCTTCTCGGCCTCATGGCTAAGAAGGTAGTGTATACCAGTTCGGGGACGAAATCGGTGAGTCCCATCTCGGCCTCATGGCTAAGAAGGTAGTGTATACCTGTTCGCGGACGACACCGATCAGTCCCATCTCGGCCTCATGGCTAAGAAGGTAGTGTATACCTGTTCGCGGACTACACCGATCAGTACCATCTCGGCCTCATGGCTAAGAAGGTAGTGTATACCAGTTCGCGGACGACACCAATCAGTCCCATCTCGCCCTCATGGCTAAGAAGGTAGTGTATACCAGTTCGGGGACGAAACCGGTGAGTCCCATCTCGGCCTCATGGCTAAGAAGGTAGTGTATACCTGTTAGCGGACGACACCGATCAGTCCCATCTCGGCCTCATGGCTAAGAAGGTAGTGTATACCAGTTCCGGACGACACCGGTAAGTCCCTCTTCGGCCACATGGCTAAGAAGGTAGTGTATACCAGTTCGGGGACGAAACCGGTGAGTCCCATCTCGGCCTCATGGCTAAGAAGGTAGTGTATACCTGTTCGCGGACGACACCGATCAGTCCCATCTCGGCCTCATGGCTAAGAAGGTAGTGTATACCAGTTCCGGAAGAAACCGGTGAGTCCAATCTCGGCCTCATGGCTAAGAAGGTAGTTTATACCTGTTCGCGGACGACACCGATCAGTCCCATCTCGGCCTCATGGCTAAGAAGGTAGTGTATACCAGTTCCGGACGAAACCGGTGAGTCCAATCTCGGCCTCATGGCTAAGAAGGTAGTGTATACCTGTTCGCGGACGACACCGATCAGTCCCATCTCGGCCTCATGGCTAAGAAGGTAGTGTATACCAGTTCCGGACGACACCGGTGAGCCCCTTCTCGGCCTCATGGCTAAGTAGGTAGTGTATACCTGTTCGCGGACGACACCGATCAGTCCCATCTCGGCCTCATGGCTAAGAAGGTAGTGTATACCAGTTCCGGAAGAAACCGGTGAGTCCAATCTCGGCCTCATGGCTAAGAAGGTAGTTTATACCTGTTCGCGGACGACACCGATCAGTCCCATCTCGGCCTCATGGCTAAGAAGGTAGTGTATACCAGTTCCGGACGAAACCGGTGAGTCCAATCTCGGCCTCATGGCTAAGAAGGTAGTGTATACCTGTTAGCGGACGACACCGATCAGTCCCATCTCGGCCTCATGGCTAAGAAGGTAGTGTATACCAGTTCCGGACGACACCGGTGAGCCCCTTCTTGGCCTCATGGATAAGTAGGTAGTGTATACCTGTTCGCGGACGACACCGATCAGTCCCATCTCGGCCTCATGGCTAAGAAGGTAGTGTATACCTGTTCGCGGACAACACCGATCAGTCCCATCTCGGCCTCATGGCTAAGAAGGTAGTGTATACCAGTTCCGGACGACACCGGTGAGTCCCATCTCGGCCTCATGGCTAAGAAGGTAGTGTATACCTGTTCGCGGACGACACCGATCAGTCCCATCTCGGCCTCATGGCTAAGAAGGTAGTGTATACCTGTTCGCGGACAACACCGATCAGTCCCATCTCGGCCTCATGGCTAAGAAGGTAGTGTATACCAGTTCGGGGACGAAACCGGTGAGTCCCATCTCGGCCTCATGGCTAAGAAGGTAGTGTATACCAGTTCCGGACGACACTGGTAAGTCCCTTCTCGGCCTCATGGCTAAGAAGGTAGTGTATACCAGTTCGGGGACGCAACCGGTGAGTCCCATCTCGGCCTCATGGCTAAGAAGGTAGTGAATACCTGTTCGCGGACGACACCGATCAGTTCCATCTCGGCCTCATGGCTAAGAAGGTAGTGTATACCAGTTCCGGACGACACCGGTAAGTCCCTTCTCGGCCTCATGGCTAAGATGGTAGTGTATACCTGTTCGCGGACGACACCGATCAGTCCCATCTCGGCCTCATGGCTAAGAAGGTAGTGTATTCCAGTTCCGGACGACACCGGTAAGTCCCTTCTCGGCCTCATGGCTAAGAAGGTAGTGTATACCAGTTCGGGGACGAAACCGGTGAGTCCCATCTCGGCCTCATGGCTAAGAAGGTAGTGTATACCTGTTCGCGGACGACACCGATCAGTCCCATCTCGGCCTCATGGCTAAGAAGGTAGTGTATACCAGTTCCGGACGACACCGGTGAGTCCCACCTCGGCCTCATGGCTACGAAGGTAGTGTATACCAGTTCGGGGACGAAACCGGTGAGTCCCATCTCGGCCTCATGGCTAAGAAGGTAGTGTATACCTGTTCGGGGACGACACCGGTGTGTCTCATCTCGACCTCATGGCTAAGAAGGTTGTGTATAGCAGTTCCGGACGACACCGATCAGTCCCATCTCGGCCTCATGGCTAAGAAGGTAGTGTATACCAGTTCCGGACGAAACCGGTGAGTCCAATCTCGGCCTCATGGCTAAGAAGGTAGTGTATACCTGTTCGCGGACGACACCGATCAGTCCCATCTCGGCCTCATGGCTAAGAAGGTAGTGTATACCTGTTCGCGGACGAAACCGGTGAGTCCCATCTCGGGCTCATGGCTAAGAAGGTAGTGTATACCTGTGCGCGGACGACACCGATCAGTCCTATCTCGGCCTCATGGCTAAGAAGGTAGTCTATACCAGTTCGGGGACGAAACCGGTGAGTTCCATCTCGGCCTCATGGCTAAGAAGGTAGTGTATACCTGTTCGCGGACGACACCGATCAGTCCCATCTCGGCCACATGGCTAAGAAGGTAGTGTATACCAGTTCGGGGACGAAACCGGTGAGTCCCATCTCGGCCTCATGGCTAAGAAGGTAGTGTATACCTGTTCGCGGACTACACCGATCAGTACCATCTCGGCCTCATGGCTAAGAAGGTAGTGTATACCAGTTCGCGGTCGACACCAATCAGTCCCATCTCGGCCTCATGACTAAGAAGGTAGTGTATACCTGTTCGCGGACGACACCGATCAGTCCCTTCTCGGCCTCATGGCTAAGAAGGTAGTGTATACCAGTTCGGGGGCGAAACCGGTGAGTCCAATCTCGGCCTCATGGCTAAGAAGGTAGTGTATACCTGTTCGCGGACGACACCGATCAGTCCCATCTCGGCCTCATGGCTAAGAAGGTAGTGTATACCAGTTCCGGACGACACCGGTGAGCCCCTTCTTGGCCTCATGGCTAAGTAGGTAGTGTATACCTGTTCGCGGACGACACCGATCAGTCCCATCTCGGCCTCATGGCTAAGAAGGTAGTGTATACCTGTTCGCGGACAACACCGATCAGTCCCATCTCGGCCTCATGGCTAAGAAGGTAGTGTATACCAGTTCCGGACGACACCGGTGAGTCCCATCTCGGCCTCATGGCTAAGAAGGTAGTGTATACCTGTTCGCGGACGACACCGATCAGTCCCATCTCGGCCTCATGGCTAAGAAGGTAGTGTATACCTGTTCGCGGACAACACCGATCAGTCCCATCTCGGCCTCATGGCTAAGAAGGTAGTGTATACCAGTTCGGGGACGAAACCGGTGAGTCCCATCTCGGCCTCATGGCTAAGAAGGTAGTGTATACCAGTTCCGGACGACACTGGTAAGTCCCTTCTCGGCCTCATGGCTAAGAAGGTAGTGTATACCAGTTCGGGGACGCAACCGGTGAGTCCCATCTCGGCCTCATGGCTAAGAAGGTAGTGAATACCTGTTCGCGGACGACACCGATCAGTTCCATCTCGGCCTCATGGCTAAGAAGGTAGTGTATACCAGTTCCGGACGACACCGGTAAGTCCCTTCTCGGCCTCATGGCTAAGATGGTAGTGTATACCTGTTCGCGGACGACACCGATCAGTCCCATCTCGGCCTCATGGCTAAGAAGGTAGTGTATTCCAGTTCCGGACGACACCGGTAAGTCCCTTCTCGGCCTCATGGCTAAGAAGGTAGTGTATACCAGTTCGGGGACGAAACCGGTGAGTCCCATCTCGGCCTCATGGCTAAGAAGGTAGTGTATACCTGTTCGCGGACGACACCGATCAGTCCCATCTCGGCCTCATGGCTAAGAAGGTAGTGTATACCAGTTCCGGACGACACCGGTGAGTCCCACCTCGGCCTCATGGCTACGAAGGTAGTGTATACCAGTTCGGGGACGAAACCGGTGAGTCCCATCTCGGCCTCATGGCTAAGAAGGTAGTGTATACCTGTTCGGGGACGACACCGGTGTGTCTCATCTCGACCTCATGGCTAAGAAGGTTGTGTATAGCAGTTCCGGACGACACCGATCAGTCCCATCTCGGCCTCATGGCTAAGAAGGTAGTGTATACCAGTTCCGGACGAAACCGGTGAGTCCAATCTCGGCCTCATGGCTAAGAAGGTAGTGTATACCTGTTCGCGGACGACACCGATCAGTCCCATCTCGGCCTCATGGCTAAGAAGGTAGTGTATACCTGTTCGCGGACGAAACCGGTGAGTCCCATCTCGGGCTCATGGCTAAGAAGGTAGTGTATACCTGTGCGCGGACGACACCGATCAGTCCTATCTCGGCCTCATGGCTAAGAAGGTAGTGTATACCAGTTCGGGGACGAAACCGGTGAGTTCCATCTCGGCCTCATGGCTAAGAAGGTAGTGTATACCTGTTCGCGGACGACACCGATCAGTCCCATCTCGGCCACATGGCTAAGAAGGTAGTGTATACCAGTTCGGGGACGAAACCGGTGAGTCCCATCTCGGCCTCATGGCTAAGAAGGTAGTGTATACCTGTTCGCGGACTACACCGATCAGTACCATCTCGGCCTCATGGCTAAGAAGGTAGTGTATACCAGTTCGCGGTCGACACCAATCAGTCCCATCTCGGCCTCATGACTAAGAAGGTAGTGTATACCAGTTCGGGGACGAAACCGGTGAGTCCCATCTCGGCCTCATGGCTAAGAAGGTAGTGTATACCTGTTCGCGGACAACACCGATCAGTCCCATCTCGGCCTCATGGCTAAGAAGGTAGTGTATACCAGTTCCGGACGACACCGGTGAGTCCCATCTCGGCCTCATGGCTAAGAAGGTAGTGTATACCTGTTCGCGGACGACACCGATCAGTCCCATCTCGGCCTCATGGCTAAGAAGGTAGTGTATACCAGTTCCGGACGAAACCGGTGAGTCCAATCTCGGCCTCATGGCTAAGAAGGTAGTGTATACCTGTTCGCGGACGACACCGATCAGTCCCATCTCGGCCTCATGGCTAAGAAGGTAGTGTATACCAGTTCGGGGACGAAACCGGTGAGTCCCATCTCGGCCTCATGGCTAAGAAGGTAGTGTATACCTGTTAGCGGACGACACCGATCAGTCCCATCTCGGCCTCATGGCTAAGAAGGTAGTGTATACCAGTTCCGGACGACACCGGTAAGTCCCTTCTCGGCCACATGGCTAAGAAGGTAGTGTATACCAGTTCGGGGACGAAACCGGTGAGTCCCATCTCGGCCTCATGGCTAAGAAGGTAGTGTATACCTGTTCGCGGACGACACCGATCAGTCCCATCTCGGCCTCATGGCTAAGAAGGTAGTGTATACCAGTTCCGGAAGAAACCGGTGATTCCAATCTCGGCCTCATGGCTAAGAAGGTAGTGTATACCTGTTCGCGGACGACACCGATCAGTCCCATCTCGGCCTCATGGCTAAGAAGGTAGTGTATACCTGTTCGCGGACGACACCGATCAGTCCCATCTCGGCCTCATGGCTAAGAAGGTAGTGAATACCTGTTCGCGGACGACACCGATCAGTTCCATCTCGGCCTCATGGCTAAGAAGGTAGTGTATACCAGTTCCGGACGACACCGGTAAGTCCCTTCTCGGCCTCATGGCTAAGAAGGTAGTGTATACCAGTTCGGGGACGAAACCGGTGAGTCCCATCTCGGCCTCATGGCTAAGAAGGTAGTGTATACCTGTTCGCGGACGACACTGATCAGACCCATCTCGGCCTCATGGCTAAGGAGGTAGTGTATACCAGTTCCGGACGACACCGGTGAGTCCCATCTCGGCCTCATGGCTAAGAAGGTAGTGTATACCAGTTCGGGGACGAAACCGGTGTCCCATCTCGGCCTCATGGCTAAGAAGGTAGTGTATACCTGTTCGGGGACGACACCGGTGTGTCTCATCTCGACCTCATGGCTAAGAAGGTAGTGTATAGCAGTTCCGGACGACACCGGTTAGTCCCTTCTCGGCTTCATGGCTAAGAAGGTAGTGTATACCAGTTCGGGGACGAAACCGGTGAGTCCCATCTCGGCCTCATGGCTAAGGAGGTAGTGTATACCACTTCGGGGACGACACCGGTGAGTCCCATCTCGGCCTCATGGCTAAGAAGGTAGTGTATACCTGTTCGCGGACGACACCGATCAGTCCCATCTTGGCCTCATGGCTAAGAAGGTAGTGTATACCTGTTCGCGGACGACACCGATCAGTCCCATCTCGGCCTCATGGCTAAGAAGGTAGTGTAAACCAGTTCGGGGAAGAAACCGGTGAATCCCATCTCCCTCTTGGCTAAGAAGGTAGTGTATACCAGTTCGCGGACGACACCAATCAGTCCTATCTCGGCCTCCTGACTAAGAAGGTAGTGTATACCAGTTCGGGGACGACACCGGTGAGTCCCATCTCGACCTCATGGCTAAGAAGGTAGTGTATACCAGTTCGCGGACGACACCGACCAGTCCCATCTCGGCCTCATGGCTAAGAAGGTAGTGTATACCAGTTCAGGGACGACACCGGTGTGTCTCATCTCGACCTCATGGCTAAGAAGGCAGTGTATACCTGTTCGCGGACGACACCGATCAGTCCCATCTCGGCCTCATGGCTAAGGAGGTAGTGTATACCAGTTCCGGACGACACCGACCAGTCCCATCTCGGCCTCATGGCTAAGAAGGTAGTGTATACCAGTTCAGAGACGACACCGGTGTGTCTCATCTCGACCTCATTTCTAAGAAGGTAGTGTATACCTGTTCGCAGACGACACCGATCAGTCCCATCTCGGCCTCATGGCTAAGAAGGTAGTGTATACCAGTTCGGGGACGAAACCGGTGAGTCCCATCTCGGCCTCATGGCTAAGAAGGTAGTGTATACCAGTTCCGGACGACACCGGTAAGTCCCTTCTCGGCCTCATGGCTAAGAAGGTAGTGTATACCAGTTCGGGGACGAAACCGGTGAGTCCCATCTCGGCCTCATGGCTAAGAAGGTAGTGTATACCAGTTCGCGGACGACACCGACCAGTCCCATCTCGGCCTCATGGCTAAGAAGGTAGTGTATACCAGTTCGCGGACGACACCGACCAGTCCCATCTCGGCCTCATGGCTAAGAAGGTAGTGTATACCAGTTCAGGGACGACACCGGTGTGTCTCATCTCGACCTCATGGCTAAGAAGGCAGTGTATACCTGTTCGCGGACGACACCGATCAGTCCCATCTCGGCCTCATGGCTAAGAAGGTAGTGTATACCAGTTCGCGGACGACACCGACCAGTCCCATCTCGACCTCATGGCTAAGAAGGTAGTGTATACCAGTTCGCGGACGACACCGACCAGTCCCATCTCGGCCTCATGGCTAAGAAGGTAGTGTATACCAGTTCAGGGACGACACCGGTGTGTCTCATCTCGACCTCATGGCTAAGAAGGCAGTGTATACCTGTTCGCGGACGACACCGATCAGTCCCATCTCGGCCTCATGGCTAAGAAGGTAGTGTATACCAGTTCGCGGACGACACCGACCAGTCCCATCTCGACCTCATGGCTAAGAAGGTAGTGTATACCAGTTCGCGGACGACACCGACCAGTCCCATCTCGGCCTCATGGCTAAGAAGGTAGTGTATACCAGTTCAGGGACGACACCGGTGTGTCTCATCTCGACCTCATGGCTAAGAAGGTAGTGTATACCAGTTCGGGGACGACACCGGTGAGTCCCATCTCGGCCTCATGGCTAAGAAGGTAGTGTATACCTGTTCGCGGACGACACCGATCAGTCCCATCTCGGCCTCATGGCTAAGAAGGTAGTGTATACCAGTTCCGGACGACACCGATCAGTCCCATCTCGGCGTCATGGCTAAGAAGGTAGTGTATACCAGTTCCGGACGACACCGGTGAGTCCCATCTCGGCCTCATGGCTAAGAAGGTAGTGTATACCAGTTCCGGACGAAACCGGTGAGTCCAATCTCGGCCTCATGGCTAAGAAGGTAGTGTATACCTGTTCGCGGACGACACCGATCAGTCCCATCTCGGCCTCATGGCTAAGAAGGTAGTGTATACCAGTTCCGGACGACACCGGTGAGCCCCTTCTCGGCCTCATGGCTAAGTAGGTAGTGTATACCTGTTCGCGGACGACACCGATCAGTCCCATCTCGGCCTCATGGCTAAGAAGGTAGTGTATACCTGTTCGCGGACAACACCGATCAGTCCCATCTCGGCCTCATGGCTAAGAAGGTAGTGTATACCAGTTCCGGACGACACCGGTGAGTCCCATCTCGGCCTCATGGCTAAGAAGGTAGTGTATACCTGTTCGCGGACGACACCGATCAGTCCCATCTCGGCCTCATGGCTAAGAAGGTAGTGTATACCTGTTCGCGGACAACACCGATCAGTCCCATCTCGGCCTCATGGCTAAGAAGGTAGTGTATACCAGTTCGGGGACGAAACCGGTGAGTCCCATCTCGGCCTCATGGCTAAGAAGGTAGTGTATACCAGTTCCGGACGACACTGGTAAGTCCCTTCTCGGCCTCATGGCTAAGAAGGTAGTGTATACCAGTTCGGGGACGCAACCGGTGAGTCCCATCTCGGCCTCATGGCTAAGAAGGTAGTGTATACCAGTTCCGGACGACACCGGTAAGTCCCTTCTCGGCCTCATGGCTAAGATGGTAGTGTATACCTGTTCGCGGACGACACCGATCAGTCCCATCTCGGCCTCATGGCTAAGAAGGTAGTGTATACCAGTTCCGGACGACACCGGTAAGTCCCTTCTCGGCCTCATGGCTAAGAAGGTAGTGTATACCAGTTCGGGGACGAAACCGGTGAGTCCCATCTCGGCCTCATGGCTAAGAAGGTAGTGTATACCTGTTCGCGGACGACACCGATCAGTCCCATCTCGGCCTCATGGCTAAGAAGGTAGTGTATACCAGTTCCGGACGACACCGGTGAGTCCCACCTCGGCCTCATGGCTACGAAGGTAGTGTATACCAGTTCGGGGACGAAACCGGTGAGTCCCATCTCGGCCTCATGGCTAAGAAGGTAGTGTATACCTGTTCGGGGACGAAACCGGTGTGTCTCATCTCGACCTCATGGCTAAGAAGGTAGTGTATAGCAGTTCCGGACGACACCGATCAGTCCCATCTCGGCCTCATGGCTAAGAAGGTAGTGTATACCAGTTCCGGACGAAACCGGTGAGTCCAATCTCGGCCTCATGGCTAAGAAGGTAGTGTATACCTGTTCGCGGACGACACCGATCAGTCCCATCTCGGCCTCATGGCTAAGAAGGTAGTGTATACCAGTTCGTGGACGAAACCGGTGAGTCCCATCTCAGCCTCATGGCTAAGAAGGTAGTGTATACCTGTTCGCGGACAACACCGATCAGTCCCATCTCGGCCTCATGGCTAAGAAGGTAGTGTATACCAGTTCGGGGACGAAACCGGTGAGTCCCATCTCGGCCTCATGGCTAAGAAGGTAGTGTATACCAGTTCCGGACGACACCGGTAAGTCCCTTCTCGGCCTCATGGCTAACAAGGTATTGTATACCTGTTCGCGGACGACACCGATCAGTCCCATCTCGGCCTCATGGCTAAGAAGGTAGTGTATACCAGTTCGGGGACGAAACCGGTGAGTCCCATCTCGGCCTCATGGCTAAGAAGGTAGTGTATACCAGTTCCGGACGACACCGGTAAGTCCCTTCTCGGCCTCATGGCTAACAAGGTATTGTATACCTGTTCGCGGACGACACCGATCAGTCCCATCTCGGCCTCATGGCTAAGAAGGTAGTGTATACCAGTTCGCGGACGACACCGACCAGTCCCATCTCGGCCTCATGGCTAAGAAGGTAGTGTATACCAGTTCGCGGACGACACCGACCAGTCCCATCTCGGCCTCATGGCTAAGAAGGTAGTGTATACCAGTTCAGGGACGACACCGGTGTGTCTCATCTCGACCTCATGGCTAAGAAGGCAGTGTATACCTGTTCGCGGACGACACCGATCAGTCCCATCTCGGCCTCATGGCTAAGAAGGTAGTGTATACCAGTTCGCGGACGACACCGACCAGTCCCATCTCGACCTCATGGCTAAGAAGGTAGTGTATACCAGTTCGCGGACGACACCGACCAGTCCCATCTCGGCCTCATGGCTAAGAAGGTAGTGTATACCAGTTCAGGGACGACACCGGTGTGTCTCATCTCGACCTCATGGCTAAGAAGGCAGTGTATACCTGTTCGCGGACGACACCGATCAGTCCCATCTCGGCCTCATGGCTAAGAAGGTAGTGTATACCAGTTCGCGGACGACACCGACCAGTCCCATCTCGACCTCATGGCTAAGAAGGTAGTGTATACCAGTTCGCGGACGACACCGACCAGTCCCATCTCGGCCTCATGGCTAAGAAGGTAGTGTATACCAGTTCAGGGACGACACCGGTGTGTCTCATCTCGACCTCATGGCTAAGAAGGTAGTGTATACCAGTTCGGGGACGACACCGGTGAGTCCCATCTCGGCCTCATGGCTAAGAAGGTAGTGTATACCTGTTCGCGGACGACACCGATCAGTCCCATCTCGGCCTCATGGCTAAGAAGGTAGTGTATACCAGTTCCGGACGACACCGATCAGTCCCATCTCGGCGTCATGGCTAAGAAGGTAGTGTATACCAGTTCCGGACGACACCGGTGAGTCCCATCTCGGCCTCATGGCTAAGAAGGTAGTGTATACCAGTTCCGGACGAAACCGGTGAGTCCAATCTCGGCCTCATGGCTAAGAAGGTAGTGTATACCTGTTCGCGGACGACACCGATCAGTCCCATCTCGGCCTCATGGCTAAGAAGGTAGTGTATACCAGTTCCGGACGACACCGGTGAGCCCCTTCTCGGCCTCATGGCTAAGTAGGTAGTGTATACCTGTTCGCGGACGACACCGATCAGTCCCATCTCGGCCTCATGGCTAAGAAGGTAGTGTATACCTGTTCGCGGACAACACCGATCAGTCCCATCTCGGCCTCATGGCTAAGAAGGTAGTGTATACCAGTTCCGGACGACACCGGTGAGTCCCATCTCGGCCTCATGGCTAAGAAGGTAGTGTATACCTGTTCGCGGACGACACCGATCAGTCCCATCTCGGCCTCTTGGCTAAGAAGGTAGTGTATACCTGTTCGCGGACAACACCGATCAGTCCCATCTCGGCCTCATGGCTAAGAAGGTAGTGTATACCAGTTCGGGGACGAAACCGGTGAGTCCCATCTCGGCCTCATGGCTAAGAAGGTAGTGTATACCAGTTCCGGACGACACTGGTAAGTCCCTTCTCGGCCTCATGGCTAAGAAGGTAGTGTATACCAGTTCGGGGACGCAACCGGTGAGTCCCATCTCGGCCTCATGGCTAAGAAGGTAGTGTATACCAGTTCCGGACGACACCGGTAAGTCCCTTCTCGGCCTCATGGCTAAGATGGTAGTGTATACCTGTTCGCGGACGACACCGATCAGTCCCATCTCGGCCTCATGGCTAAGAAGGTAGTGTATACCAGTTCCGGACGACACCGGTAAGTCCCTTCTCGGCCTCATGGCTAAGAAGGTAGTGTATACCAGTTCGGGGACGAAACCGGTGAGTCCCATCTCGGCCTCATGGCTAAGAAGGTAGTGTATACCTGTTCGCGGACGACACCGATCAGTCCCATCTCGGCCTCATGGCTAAGAAGGTAGTGTATACCAGTTCCGGACGACACCGGTGAGTCCCACCTCGGCCTCATGGCTACGAACGTAGTGTATACCAGTTCGGGGACGAAACCGGTGAGTCCCATCTCGGCCTCATGGCTAAGAAGGTAGTGTATACCTGTTCGGGGACGAAACCGGTGTGTCTCATCTCGACCTCATGGCTAAGAAGGTAGTGTATAGCAGTTCCGGACGACACCGATCAGTCCCATCTCGGCCTCATGGCTAAGAAGGTAGTGTATACCAGTTCCGGACGAAACCGGTGAGTCCAATCTCGGCCTCATGGCTAAGAAGGTAGTGTATACCTGTTCGCGGACGACACCGATCAGTCCCATCTCGGCCTCATGGCTAAGAAGGTAGTGTATACCTGTTCGCGGACGACACCGATCAGTCCCATCTCGGCCTCATGGCTAAGAAGGTAGTGTATACCAGTTCGTGGACGAAACCGGTGAGTCCCATCTCAGCCTCATGGCTAAGAAGGTAGTGTATACCTGTTCGCGGACAACACCGATCAGTCCCATCTCGGCCTCATGGCTAAGAAGGTAGTGTATACCAGTTCGGGGACGAAACCGGTGAGTCCCATCTCGGCCTCATGGCTAAGAAGGTAGTGTATACCTGTGCGCGGACGACACCGATCAGTCCTATCTCGGCCTCATGGCTAAGAAGGTAGTGTATACCAGTTCGGGGACGAAACCGGTGAGTTCCATCTCGGCCTCATGGCTAAGAAGGTAGTGTATACCAGTTCGCGGACGACACCGATCAGTCCCATCTCGGCCTCATGGCTAAGAAGGTAGTGTATACCAGTTCGGGGACGAAACCGGTGAGTCCCATCTCGGCCTCATGGCTAAGAAGGTAGTGTATACCTGTTCGCGGACGACACCGATCAGTCCCATCTCGGCCACATGGCTAAGAAGGTAGTGTATACCAGTTCGGGGACGAAACCGGTGAGTCCCATCTCGGCCTCATGGCTAAGAAGGTAGTGTATACCTGTTCGCGGACTACACCGATCAGTACCATCTCGGCCTCATGGCTAAGAAGGTAGTGTATACCAGTTCGCGGTCGACACCAATCAGTCCCATCTCGGCCTCATGGCTAAGAAGGTAGTGTATACCAGTTCAGGGACGACACCGGTGTGTCTCATCTCGACCTCATGGCTAAGAAGGTAGTGTATACCAGTTCGGGGACGACACCGGTGAGTCCCATCTCGGCCTCATGGCTAAGAAGGTAGTGTATACCTGTTCGCGGACGACACCGATCAGTCCCATCTCGGCCTCATGGCTAAGAAGGTAGTGTATACCAGTTCCGGACGACACCGATCAGTCCCATCTCGGCGTCATGGCTAAGAAGGTAGTGTATACCAGTTCCGGACGACACCGGTGAGTCCCATCTCGGCCTCATGGCTAAGAAGGTAGTGTATACCAGTTCCGGACGAAACCGGTGAGTCCAATCTCGGCCTCATGGCTAAGAAGGTAGTGTATACCTGTTCGCGGACGACACCGATCAGTCCCATCTCGGCCTCATGGCTAAGAAGGTAGTGTATACCAGTTCCGGACGACACCGGTGAGCCCCTTCTCGGCCTCATGGCTAAGTAGGTAGTGTATACCTGTTCGCGGACGACACCGATCAGTCCCATCTCGGCCTCATGGCTAAGAAGGTAGTGTATACCTGTTCGCGGACAACACCGATCAGTCCCATCTCGGCCTCATGGCTAAGAAGGTAGTGTATACCAGTTCCGGACGACACCGGTGAGTCCCATCTCGGCCTCATGGCTAAGAAGGTAGTGTATACCTGTTCGCGGACGACACCGATCAGTCCCATCTCGGCCTCATGGCTAAGAAGGTAGTGTATACCTGTTCGCGGACAACACCGATCAGTCCCATCTCGGCCTCATGGCTAAGAAGGTAGTGTATACCAGTTCGGGGACGAAACCGGTGAGTCCCATCTCGGCCTCATGGCTAAGAAGGTAGTGTATACCAGTTCCGGACGACACTGGTAAGTCCCTTCTCGGCCTCATGGCTAAGAAGGTAGTGTATACCAGTTCGGGGACGCAACCGGTGAGTCCCATCTCGGCCTCATGGCTAAGAAGGTAGTGTATACCAGTTCCGGACGACACCGGTAAGTCCCTTCTCGGCCTCATGGCTAAGATGGTAGTGTATACCTGTTCGCGGACGACACCGATCAGTCCCATCTCGGCCTCATGGCTAAGAAGGTAGTGTATACCAGTTCCGGACGACACCGGTAAGTCCCTTCTCGGCCTCATGGCTAAGAAGGTAGTGTATACCAGTTCGGGGACGAAACCGGTGAGTCCCATCTCGGCCTCATGGCTAAGAAGGTAGTGTATACCTGTTCGCGGACGACACCGATCAGTCCCATCTCGGCCTCATGGCTAAGAAGGTAGTGTATACCAGTTCCGGACGACACCGGTGAGTCCCACCTCGGCCTCATGGCTACGAAGGTAGTGTATACCAGTTCGGGGACGAAACCGGTGAGTCCCATCTCGGCCTCATGGCTAAGAAGGTAGTGTATACCTGTTCGGGGACGAAACCGGTGTGTCTCATCTCGACCTCATGGCTAAGAAGGTAGTGTATAGCAGTTCCGGACGACACCGATCAGTCCCATCTCGGCCTCATGGCTAAGAAGGTAGTGTATACCAGTTCCGGACGAAACCGGTGAGTCCAATCTCGGCCTCATGGCTAAGAAGGTAGTGTATACCTGTTCGCGGACGACACCGATCAGTCCCATCTCGGCCTCATGGCTAAGAAGGTAGTGTATACCAGTTCGTGGACGAAACCGGTGAGTCCCATCTCAGCCTCATGGCTAAGAAGGTAGTGTATACCTGTTCGCGGACAACACCGATCAGTCCCATCTCGGCCTCATGGCTAAGAAGGTAGTGTATACCAGTTCGGGGACGAAACCGGTGAGTCCCATCTCGGCCTCATGGCTAAGAAGGTAGTGTATACCAGTTCCGGACGACACCGGTAAGTCCCTTCTCGGCCTCATGGCTAACAAGGTATTGTATACCTGTTCGCGGACGACACCGATCAGTCCCATCTCGGCCTCATGGCTAAGAAGGTAGTGTATACCAGTTCGGGGACGAAACCGGTGAGTCCCATCTCGGCCTCATGGCTAAGAAGGTAGTGTATACCAGTTCCGGACGACACCGGTAAGTCCCTTCTCGGCCTCATGGCTAACAAGGTATTGTATACCTGTTCGCGGACGACACCGATCAGTCCCATCTCGGCCTCATGGCTAAGAAGGTAGTGTATACCAGTTCGCGGACGACACCGACCAGTCCCATCTCGGCCTCATGGCTAAGAAGGTAGTGTATACCAGTTCGCGGACGACACCGACCAGTCCCATCTCGGCCTCATGGCTAAGAAGGTAGTGTATACCAGTTCAGGGACGACACCGGTGTGTCTCATCTCGACCTCATGGCTAAGAAGGCAGTGTATACCTGTTCGCGGACGACACCGATCAGTCCCATCTCGGCCTCATGGCTAAGAAGGTAGTGTATACCAGTTCGCGGACGACACCGACCAGTCCCATCTCGACCTCATGGCTAAGAAGGTAGTGTATACCAGTTCGCGGACGACACCGACCAGTCCCATCTCGGCCTCATGGCTAAGAAGGTAGTGTATACCAGTTCAGGGACGACACCGGTGTGTCTCATCTCGACCTCATGGCTAAGAAGGCAGTGTATACCTGTTCGCGGACGACACCGATCAGTCCCATCTCGGCCTCATGGCTAAGAAGGTAGTGTATACCAGTTCGCGGACGACACCGACCAGTCCCATCTCGACCTCATGGCTAAGAAGGTAGTGTATACCAGTTCGCGGACGACACCGACCAGTCCCATCTCGGCCTCATGGCTAAGAAGGTAGTGTATACCAGTTCAGGGACGACACCGGTGTGTCTCATCTCGACCTCATGGCTAAGAAGGTAGTGTATACCAGTTCGGGGACGACACCGGTGAGTCCCATCTCGGCCTCATGGCTAAGAAGGTAGTGTATACCTGTTCGCGGACGACACCGATCAGTCCCATCTCGGCCTCATGGCTAAGAAGGTAGTGTATACCAGTTCCGGACGACACCGATCAGTCCCATCTCGGCGTCATGGCTAAGAAGGTAGTGTATACCAGTTCCGGACGACACCGGTGAGTCCCATCTCGGCCTCATGGCTAAGAAGGTAGTGTATACCAGTTCCGGACGAAACCGGTGAGTCCAATCTCGGCCTCATGGCTAAGAAGGTAGTGTATACCTGTTCGCGGACGACACCGATCAGTCCCATCTCGGCCTCATGGCTAAGAAGGTAGTGTATACCAGTTCCGGACGACACCGGTGAGCCCCTTCTCGGCCTCATGGCTAAGTAGGTAGTGTATACCTGTTCGCGGACGACACCGATCAGTCCCATCTCGGCCTCATGGCTAAGAAGGTAGTGTATACCTGTTCGCGGACAACACCGATCAGTCCCATCTCGGCCTCATGGCTAAGAAGGTAGTGTATACCAGTTCCGGACGACACCGGTGAGTCCCATCTCGGCCTCATGGCTAAGAAGGTAGTGTATACCTGTTCGCGGACGACACCGATCAGTCCCATCTCGGCCTCATGGCTAAGAAGGTAGTGTATACCTGTTCGCGGACAACACCGATCAGTCCCATCTCGGCCTCATGGCTAAGAAGGTAGTGTATACCAGTTCGGGGACGAAACCGGTGAGTCCCATCTCGGCCTCATGGCTAAGAAGGTAGTGTATACCAGTTCCGGACGACACTGGTAAGTCCCTTCTCGGCCTCATGGCTAAGAAGGTAGTGTATACCAGTTCGGGGACGCAACCGGTGAGTCCCATCTCGGCCTCATGGCTAAGAAGGTAGTGTATACCAGTTCCGGACGACACCGGTAAGTCCCTTCTCGGCCTCATGGCTAAGATGGTAGTGTATACCTGTTCGCGGACGACACCGATCAGTCCCATCTCGGCCTCATGGCTAAGAAGGTAGTGTATACCAGTTCCGGACGACACCGGTAAGTCCCTTCTCGGCCTCATGGCTAAGAAGGTAGTGTATACCAGTTCGGGGACGAAACCGGTGAGTCCCATCTCGGCCTCATGGCTAAGAAGGTAGTGTATACCTGTTCGCGGACGACACCGATCAGTCCCATCTCGGCCTCATGGCTAAGAAGGTAGTGTATACCAGTTCCGGACGACACCGGTGAGTCCCACCTCGGCCTCATGGCTACGAAGGTAGTGTATACCAGTTCGGGGACGAAACCGGTGAGTCCCATCTCGGCCTCATGGCTAAGAAGGTAGTGTATACCTGTTCGGGGACGAAACCGGTGTGTCTCATCTCGACCTCATGGCTAAGAAGGTAGTGTATAGCAGTTCCGGACGACACCGATCAGTCCCATCTCGGCCTCATGGCTAAGAAGGTAGTGTATACCAGTTCCGGACGAAACCGGTGAGTCCAATCTCGGCCTCATGGCTAAGAAGGTAGTGTATACCTGTTCGCGGACGACACCGATCAGTCCCATCTCGGCCTCATGGCTAAGAAGGTAGTGTATACCAGTTCCGGACGACACCGGTAAGTCCCTTCTCGGCCTCATGGCTAAGAAGGTAGTGTATACCAGTTCGGGGACGAAACCGGTGAGTCCCATCTCGGCCTCATGGCTAAGAAGGTAGTGTATACCTGTTCGCGGACGACACTGATCAGACCCATCTCGGCCTCATGGCTAAGGAGGTAGTGTATACCAGTTCCGGACGACACCGGTGAGTCCCATCTCGGCCTCATGGCTAAGAAGGTAGTGTATACCAGTTCGGGGACGAAACCGGTGTCCCATCTCGGCCTCATGGCTAAGAAGGTAGTGTATACCTGTTCGGGGACGACACCGGTGTGTCTCATCTCGACCTCATGGCTAAGAAGGTAGTGTATAGCAGTTCCGGACGACACCGGTTAGTCCCTTCTCGGCTTCATGGCTAAGAAGGTAGTGTATACCAGTTCGGGGACGAAACCGGTGAGTCCCATCTCGGCCTCATGGCTAAGGAGGTAGTGTATACCACTTCGGGGACGACACCGGTGAGTCCCATCTCGGCCTCATGGCTAAGAAGGTAGTGTATACCTGTTCGCGGACGACACCGATCAGTCCCATCTTGGCCTCATGGCTAAGAAGGTAGTGTATACCTGTTCGCGGACGACACCGATCAGTCCCATCTCGGCCTCATGGCTAAGAAGGTAGTGTAAACCAGTTCGGGGAAGAAACCGGTGAATCCCATCTCCCTCTTGGCTAAGAAGGTAGTGTATACCAGTTCGCGGACGACACCAATCAGTCCTATCTCGGCCTCCTGACTAAGAAGGTAGTGTATACCAGTTCGGGGACGACACCGGTGAGTCCCATCTCGACCTCATGGCTAAGAAGGTAGTGTATACCAGTTCGCGGACGACACCGACCAGTCCCATCTCGGCCTCATGGCTAAGAAGGTAGTGTATACCAGTTCAGGGACGACACCGGTGTGTCTCATCTCGACCTCATGGCTAAGAAGGCAGTGTATACCTGTTCGCGGACGACACCGATCAGTCCCATCTCGGCCTCATGGCTAAGGAGGTAGTGTATACCAGTTCCGGACGACACCGACCAGTCCCATCTCGGCCTCATGGCTAAGAAGGTAGTGTATACCAGTTCAGAGACGACACCGGTGTGTCTCATCTCGACCTCATTTCTAAGAAGGTAGTGTATACCTGTTCGCAGACGACACCGATCAGTCCCATCTCGGCCTCATGGCTAAGAAGGTAGTGTATACCAGTTCGGGGACGAAACCGGTGAGTCCCATCTCGGCCTCATGGCTAAGAAGGTAGTGTATACCAGTTCCGGACGACACCGGTAAGTCCCTTCTCGGCCTCATGGCTAAGAAGGTAGTGTATACCAGTTCGGGGACGAAACCGGTGAGTCCCATCTCGGCCTCATGGCTAAGAAGGTAGTGTATACCAGTTCGCGGACGACACCGACCAGTCCCATCTCGGCCTCATGGCTAAGAAGGTAGTGTATACCAGTTCGCGGACGACACCGACCAGTCCCATCTCGGCCTCATGGCTAAGAAGGTAGTGTATACCAGTTCAGGGACGACACCGGTGTGTCTCATCTCGACCTCATGGCTAAGAAGGCAGTGTATACCTGTTCGCGGACGACACCGATCAGTCCCATCTCGGCCTCATGGCTAAGAAGGTAGTGTATACCAGTTCGCGGACGACACCGACCAGTCCCATCTCGACCTCATGGCTAAGAAGGTAGTGTATACCAGTTCGCGGACGACACCGACCAGTCCCATCTCGGCCTCATGGCTAAGAAGGTAGTGTATACCAGTTCAGGGACGACACCGGTGTGTCTCATCTCGACCTCATGGCTAAGAAGGCAGTGTATACCTGTTCGCGGACGACACCGATCAGTCCCATCTCGGCCTCATGGCTAAGAAGGTAGTGTATACCAGTTCGCGGACGACACCGACCAGTCCCATCTCGACCTCATGGCTAAGAAGGTAGTGTATACCAGTTCGCGGACGACACCGACCAGTCCCATCTCGGCCTCATGGCTAAGAAGGTAGTGTATACCAGTTCAGGGACGACACCGGTGTGTCTCATCTCGACCTCATGGCTAAGAAGGTAGTGTATACCAGTTCGGGGACGACACCGGTGAGTCCCATCTCGGCCTCATGGCTAAGAAGGTAGTGTATACCTGTTCGCGGACGACACCGATCAGTCCCATCTCGGCCTCATGGCTAAGAAGGTAGTGTATACCAGTTCCGGACGACACCGATCAGTCCCATCTCGGCGTCATGGCTAAGAAGGTAGTGTATACCAGTTCCGGACGACACCGGTGAGTCCCATCTCGGCCTCATGGCTAAGAAGGTAGTGTATACCAGTTCCGGACGAAACCGGTGAGTCCAATCTCGGCCTCATGGCTAAGAAGGTAGTGTATACCTGTTCGCGGACGACACCGATCAGTCCCATCTCGGCCTCATGGCTAAGAAGGTAGTGTATACCAGTTCCGGACGACACCGGTGAGCCCCTTCTCGGCCTCATGGCTAAGTAGGTAGTGTATACCTGTTCGCGGACGACACCGATCAGTCCCATCTCGGCCTCATGGCTAAGAAGGTAGTGTATACCTGTTCGCGGACAACACCGATCAGTCCCATCTCGGCCTCATGGCTAAGAAGGTAGTGTATACCAGTTCCGGACGACACCGGTGAGTCCCATCTCGGCCTCATGGCTAAGAAGGTAGTGTATACCTGTTCGCGGACGACACCGATCAGTCCCATCTCGGCCTCATGGCTAAGAAGGTAGTGTATACCTGTTCGCGGACAACACCGATCAGTCCCATCTCGGCCTCATGGCTAAGAAGGTAGTGTATACCAGTTCGGGGACGAAACCGGTGAGTCCCATCTCGGCCTCATGGCTAAGAAGGTAGTGTATACCAGTTCCGGACGACACTGGTAAGTCCCTTCTCGGCCTCATGGCTAAGAAGGTAGTGTATACCAGTTCGGGGACGCAACCGGTGAGTCCCATCTCGGCCTCATGGCTAAGAAGGTAGTGTATACCAGTTCCGGACGACACCGGTAAGTCCCTTCTCGGCCTCATGGCTAAGATGGTAGTGTATACCTGTTCGCGGACGACACCGATCAGTCCCATCTCGGCCTCATGGCTAAGAAGGTAGTGTATACCAGTTCCGGACGACACCGGTAAGTCCCTTCTCGGCCTCATGGCTAAGAAGGTAGTGTATACCAGTTCGGGGACGAAACCGGTGAGTCCCATCTCGGCCTCATGGCTAAGAAGGTAGTGTATACCTGTTCGCGGACGACACCGATCAGTCCCATCTCGGCCTCATGGCTAAGAAGGTAGTGTATACCAGTTCCGGACGACACCGGTGAGTCCCACCTCGGCCTCATGGCTACGAAGGTAGTGTATACCAGTTCGGGGACGAAACCGGTGAGTCCCATCTCGGCCTCATGGCTAAGAAGGTAGTGTATACCTGTTCGGGGACGAAACCGGTGTGTCTCATCTCGACCTCATGGCTAAGAAGGTAGTGTATAGCAGTTCCGGACGACACCGATCAGTCCCATCTCGGCCTCATGGCTAAGAAGGTAGTGTATACCAGTTCCGGACGAAACCGGTGAGTCCAATCTCGGCCTCATGGCTAAGAAGGTAGTGTATACCTGTTCGCGGACGACACCGATCAGTCCCATCTCGGCCTCATGGCTAAGAAGGTAGTGTATACCAGTTCGTGGACGAAACCGGTGAGTCCCATCTCAGCCTCATGGCTAAGAAGGTAGTGTATACCTGTTCGCGGACAACACCGATCAGTCCCATCTCGGCCTCATGGCTAAGAAGGTAGTGTATACCAGTTCGGGGACGAAACCGGTGAGTCCCATCTCGGCCTCATGGCTAAGAAGGTAGTGTATACCAGTTCCGGACGACACCGGTAAGTCCCTTCTCGGCCTCATGGCTAACAAGGTATTGTATACCTGTTCGCGGACGACACCGATCAGTCCCATCTCGGCCTCATGGCTAAGAAGGTAGTGTATACCAGTTCGGGGACGAAACCGGTGAGTCCCATCTCGGCCTCATGGCTAAGAAGGTAGTGTATACCAGTTCCGGACGACACCGGTAAGTCCCTTCTCGGCCTCATGGCTAACAAGGTATTGTATACCTGTTCGCGGACGACACCGATCAGTCCCATCTCGGCCTCATGGCTAAGAAGGTAGTGTATACCAGTTCGCGGACGACACCGACCAGTCCCATCTCGGCCTCATGGCTAAGAAGGTAGTGTATACCAGTTCGCGGACGACACCGACCAGTCCCATCTCGGCCTCATGGCTAAGAAGGTAGTGTATACCAGTTCAGGGACGACACCGGTGTGTCTCATCTCGACCTCATGGCTAAGAAGGCAGTGTATACCTGTTCGCGGACGACACCGATCAGTCCCATCTCGGCCTCATGGCTAAGAAGGTAGTGTATACCAGTTCGCGGACGACACCGACCAGTCCCATCTCGACCTCATGGCTAAGAAGGTAGTGTATACCAGTTCGCGGACGACACCGACCAGTCCCATCTCGGCCTCATGGCTAAGAAGGTAGTGTATACCAGTTCAGGGACGACACCGGTGTGTCTCATCTCGACCTCATGGCTAAGAAGGCAGTGTATACCTGTTCGCGGACGACACCGATCAGTCCCATCTCGGCCTCATGGCTAAGAAGGTAGTGTATACCAGTTCGCGGACGACACCGACCAGTCCCATCTCGACCTCATGGCTAAGAAGGTAGTGTATACCAGTTCGCGGACGACACCGACCAGTCCCATCTCGGCCTCATGGCTAAGAAGGTAGTGTATACCAGTTCAGGGACGACACCGGTGTGTCTCATCTCGACCTCATGGCTAAGAAGGTAGTGTATACCAGTTCGGGGACGACACCGGTGAGTCCCATCTCGGCCTCATGGCTAAGAAGGTAGTGTATACCTGTTCGCGGACGACACCGATCAGTCCCATCTCGGCCTCATGGCTAAGAAGGTAGTGTATACCAGTTCCGGACGACACCGATCAGTCCCATCTCGGCGTCATGGCTAAGAAGGTAGTGTATACCAGTTCCGGACGACACCGGTGAGTCCCATCTCGGCCTCATGGCTAAGAAGGTAGTGTATACCAGTTCCGGACGAAACCGGTGAGTCCAATCTCGGCCTCATGGCTAAGAAGGTAGTGTATACCTGTTCGCGGACGACACCGATCAGTCCCATCTCGGCCTCATGGCTAAGAAGGTAGTGTATACCAGTTCCGGACGACACCGGTGAGCCCCTTCTCGGCCTCATGGCTAAGTAGGTAGTGTATACCTGTTCGCGGACGACACCGATCAGTCCCATCTCGGCCTCATGGCTAAGAAGGTAGTGTATACCTGTTCGCGGACAACACCGATCAGTCCCATCTCGGCCTCATGGCTAAGAAGGTAGTGTATACCAGTTCCGGACGACACCGGTGAGTCCCATCTCGGCCTCATGGCTAAGAAGGTAGTGTATACCTGTTCGCGGACGACACCGATCAGTCCCATCTCGGCCTCTTGGCTAAGAAGGTAGTGTATACCTGTTCGCGGACAACACCGATCAGTCCCATCTCGGCCTCATGGCTAAGAAGGTAGTGTATACCAGTTCGGGGACGAAACCGGTGAGTCCCATCTCGGCCTCATGGCTAAGAAGGTAGTGTATACCAGTTCCGGACGACACTGGTAAGTCCCTTCTCGGCCTCATGGCTAAGAAGGTAGTGTATACCAGTTCGGGGACGCAACCGGTGAGTCCCATCTCGGCCTCATGGCTAAGAAGGTAGTGTATACCAGTTCCGGACGACACCGGTAAGTCCCTTCTCGGCCTCATGGCTAAGATGGTAGTGTATACCTGTTCGCGGACGACACCGATCAGTCCCATCTCGGCCTCATGGCTAAGAAGGTAGTGTATACCAGTTCCGGACGACACCGGTAAGTCCCTTCTCGGCCTCATGGCTAAGAAGGTAGTGTATACCAGTTCGGGGACGAAACCGGTGAGTCCCATCTCGGCCTCATGGCTAAGAAGGTAGTGTATACCTGTTCGCGGACGACACCGATCAGTCCCATCTCGGCCTCATGGCTAAGAAGGTAGTGTATACCAGTTCCGGACGACACCGGTGAGTCCCACCTCGGCCTCATGGCTACGAACGTAGTGTATACCAGTTCGGGGACGAAACCGGTGAGTCCCATCTCGGCCTCATGGCTAAGAAGGTAGTGTATACCTGTTCGGGGACGAAACCGGTGTGTCTCATCTCGACCTCATGGCTAAGAAGGTAGTGTATAGCAGTTCCGGACGACACCGATCAGTCCCATCTCGGCCTCATGGCTAAGAAGGTAGTGTATACCAGTTCCGGACGAAACCGGTGAGTCCAATCTCGGCCTCATGGCTAAGAAGGTAGTGTATACCTGTTCGCGGACGACACCGATCAGTCCCATCTCGGCCTCATGGCTAAGAAGGTAGTGTATACCTGTTCGCGGACGACACCGATCAGTCCCATCTCGGCCTCATGGCTAAGAAGGTAGTGTATACCAGTTCGTGGACGAAACCGGTGAGTCCCATCTCAGCCTCATGGCTAAGAAGGTAGTGTATACCTGTTCGCGGACAACACCGATCAGTCCCATCTCGGCCTCATGGCTAAGAAGGTAGTGTATACCAGTTCGGGGACGAAACCGGTGAGTCCCATCTCGGCCTCATGGCTAAGAAGGTAGTGTATACCTGTGCGCGGACGACACCGATCAGTCCTATCTCGGCCTCATGGCTAAGAAGGTAGTGTATACCAGTTCGGGGACGAAACCGGTGAGTTCCATCTCGGCCTCATGGCTAAGAAGGTAGTGTATACCAGTTCGCGGACGACACCGATCAGTCCCATCTCGGCCTCATGGCTAAGAAGGTAGTGTATACCAGTTCGGGGACGAAACCGGTGAGTCCCATCTCGGCCTCATGGCTAAGAAGGTAGTGTATACCTGTTCGCGGACGACACCGATCAGTCCCATCTCGGCCACATGGCTAAGAAGGTAGTGTATACCAGTTCGGGGACGAAACCGGTGAGTCCCATCTCGGCCTCATGGCTAAGAAGGTAGTGTATACCTGTTCGCGGACTACACCGATCAGTACCATCTCGGCCTCATGGCTAAGAAGGTAGTGTATACCAGTTCGCGGTCGACACCAATCAGTCCCATCTCGGCCTCATGGCTAAGAAGGTAGTGTATACCAGTTCAGGGACGACACCGGTGTGTCTCATCTCGACCTCATGGCTAAGAAGGTAGTGTATACCAGTTCGGGGACGACACCGGTGAGTCCCATCTCGGCCTCATGGCTAAGAAGGTAGTGTATACCTGTTCGCGGACGACACCGATCAGTCCCATCTCGGCCTCATGGCTAAGAAGGTAGTGTATACCAGTTCCGGACGACACCGATCAGTCCCATCTCGGCGTCATGGCTAAGAAGGTAGTGTATACCAGTTCCGGACGACACCGGTGAGTCCCATCTCGGCCTCATGGCTAAGAAGGTAGTGTATACCAGTTCCGGACGAAACCGGTGAGTCCAATCTCGGCCTCATGGCTAAGAAGGTAGTGTATACCTGTTCGCGGACGACACCGATCAGTCCCATCTCGGCCTCATGGCTAAGAAGGTAGTGTATACCAGTTCCGGACGACACCGGTGAGCCCCTTCTCGGCCTCATGGCTAAGTAGGTAGTGTATACCTGTTCGCGGACGACACCGATCAGTCCCATCTCGGCCTCATGGCTAAGAAGGTAGTGTATACCTGTTCGCGGACAACACCGATCAGTCCCATCTCGGCCTCATGGCTAAGAAGGTAGTGTATACCAGTTCCGGACGACACCGGTGAGTCCCATCTCGGCCTCATGGCTAAGAAGGTAGTGTATACCTGTTCGCGGACGACACCGATCAGTCCCATCTCGGCCTCATGGCTAAGAAGGTAGTGTATACCTGTTCGCGGACAACACCGATCAGTCCCATCTCGGCCTCATGGCTAAGAAGGTAGTGTATACCAGTTCGGGGACGAAACCGGTGAGTCCCATCTCGGCCTCATGGCTAAGAAGGTAGTGTATACCAGTTCCGGACGACACTGGTAAGTCCCTTCTCGGCCTCATGGCTAAGAAGGTAGTGTATACCAGTTCGGGGACGCAACCGGTGAGTCCCATCTCGGCCTCATGGCTAAGAAGGTAGTGTATACCAGTTCCGGACGACACCGGTAAGTCCCTTCTCGGCCTCATGGCTAAGATGGTAGTGTATACCTGTTCGCGGACGACACCGATCAGTCCCATCTCGGCCTCATGGCTAAGAAGGTAGTGTATACCAGTTCCGGACGACACCGGTAAGTCCCTTCTCGGCCTCATGGCTAAGAAGGTAGTGTATACCAGTTCGGGGACGAAACCGGTGAGTCCCATCTCGGCCTCATGGCTAAGAAGGTAGTGTATACCTGTTCGCGGACGACACCGATCAGTCCCATCTCGGCCTCATGGCTAAGAAGGTAGTGTATACCAGTTCCGGACGACACCGGTGAGTCCCACCTCGGCCTCATGGCTACGAAGGTAGTGTATACCAGTTCGGGGACGAAACCGGTGAGTCCCATCTCGGCCTCATGGCTAAGAAGGTAGTGTATACCTGTTCGGGGACGAAACCGGTGTGTCTCATCTCGACCTCATGGCTAAGAAGGTAGTGTATAGCAGTTCCGGACGACACCGATCAGTCCCATCTCGGCCTCATGGCTAAGAAGGTAGTGTATACCAGTTCCGGACGAAACCGGTGAGTCCAATCTCGGCCTCATGGCTAAGAAGGTAGTGTATACCTGTTCGCGGACGACACCGATCAGTCCCATCTCGGCCTCATGGCTAAGAAGGTAGTGTATACCAGTTCGTGGACGAAACCGGTGAGTCCCATCTCAGCCTCATGGCTAAGAAGGTAGTGTATACCTGTTCGCGGACAACACCGATCAGTCCCATCTCGGCCTCATGGCTAAGAAGGTAGTGTATACCAGTTCGGGGACGAAACCGGTGAGTCCCATCTCGGCCTCATGGCTAAGAAGGTAGTGTATACCAGTTCCGGACGACACCGGTAAGTCCCTTCTCGGCCTCATGGCTAACAAGGTATTGTATACCTGTTCGCGGACGACACCGATCAGTCCCATCTCGGCCTCATGGCTAAGAAGGTAGTGTATACCAGTTCGGGGACGAAACCGGTGAGTCCCATCTCGGCCTCATGGCTAAGAAGGTAGTGTATACCAGTTCCGGACGACACCGGTAAGTCCCTTCTCGGCCTCATGGCTAACAAGGTATTGTATACCTGTTCGCGGACGACACCGATCAGTCCCATCTCGGCCTCATGGCTAAGAAGGTAGTGTATACCAGTTCGCGGACGACACCGACCAGTCCCATCTCGGCCTCATGGCTAAGAAGGTAGTGTATACCAGTTCGCGGACGACACCGACCAGTCCCATCTCGGCCTCATGGCTAAGAAGGTAGTGTATACCAGTTCAGGGACGACACCGGTGTGTCTCATCTCGACCTCATGGCTAAGAAGGCAGTGTATACCTGTTCGCGGACGACACCGATCAGTCCCATCTCGGCCTCATGGCTAAGAAGGTAGTGTATACCAGTTCGCGGACGACACCGACCAGTCCCATCTCGACCTCATGGCTAAGAAGGTAGTGTATACCAGTTCGCGGACGACACCGACCAGTCCCATCTCGGCCTCATGGCTAAGAAGGTAGTGTATACCAGTTCAGGGACGACACCGGTGTGTCTCATCTCGACCTCATGGCTAAGAAGGCAGTGTATACCTGTTCGCGGACGACACCGATCAGTCCCATCTCGGCCTCATGGCTAAGAAGGTAGTGTATACCAGTTCGCGGACGACACCGACCAGTCCCATCTCGACCTCATGGCTAAGAAGGTAGTGTATACCAGTTCGCGGACGACACCGACCAGTCCCATCTCGGCCTCATGGCTAAGAAGGTAGTGTATACCAGTTCAGGGACGACACCGGTGTGTCTCATCTCGACCTCATGGCTAAGAAGGTAGTGTATACCAGTTCGGGGACGACACCGGTGAGTCCCATCTCGGCCTCATGGCTAAGAAGGTAGTGTATACCTGTTCGCGGACGACACCGATCAGTCCCATCTCGGCCTCATGGCTAAGAAGGTAGTGTATACCAGTTCCGGACGACACCGATCAGTCCCATCTCGGCGTCATGGCTAAGAAGGTAGTGTATACCAGTTCCGGACGACACCGGTGAGTCCCATCTCGGCCTCATGGCTAAGAAGGTAGTGTATACCAGTTCCGGACGAAACCGGTGAGTCCAATCTCGGCCTCATGGCTAAGAAGGTAGTGTATACCTGTTCGCGGACGACACCGATCAGTCCCATCTCGGCCTCATGGCTAAGAAGGTAGTGTATACCAGTTCCGGACGACACCGGTGAGCCCCTTCTCGGCCTCATGGCTAAGTAGGTAGTGTATACCTGTTCGCGGACGACACCGATCAGTCCCATCTCGGCCTCATGGCTAAGAAGGTAGTGTATACCTGTTCGCGGACAACACCGATCAGTCCCATCTCGGCCTCATGGCTAAGAAGGTAGTGTATACCAGTTCCGGACGACACCGGTGAGTCCCATCTCGGCCTCATGGCTAAGAAGGTAGTGTATACCTGTTCGCGGACGACACCGATCAGTCCCATCTCGGCCTCATGGCTAAGAAGGTAGTGTATACCTGTTCGCGGACAACACCGATCAGTCCCATCTCGGCCTCATGGCTAAGAAGGTAGTGTATACCAGTTCGGGGACGAAACCGGTGAGTCCCATCTCGGCCTCATGGCTAAGAAGGTAGTGTATACCAGTTCCGGACGACACTGGTAAGTCCCTTCTCGGCCTCATGGCTAAGAAGGTAGTGTATACCAGTTCGGGGACGCAACCGGTGAGTCCCATCTCGGCCTCATGGCTAAGAAGGTAGTGTATACCAGTTCCGGACGACACCGGTAAGTCCCTTCTCGGCCTCATGGCTAAGATGGTAGTGTATACCTGTTCGCGGACGACACCGATCAGTCCCATCTCGGCCTCATGGCTAAGAAGGTAGTGTATACCAGTTCCGGACGACACCGGTAAGTCCCTTCTCGGCCTCATGGCTAAGAAGGTAGTGTATACCAGTTCGGGGACGAAACCGGTGAGTCCCATCTCGGCCTCATGGCTAAGAAGGTAGTGTATACCTGTTCGCGGACGACACCGATCAGTCCCATCTCGGCCTCATGGCTAAGAAGGTAGTGTATACCAGTTCCGGACGACACCGGTGAGTCCCACCTCGGCCTCATGGCTACGAAGGTAGTGTATACCAGTTCGGGGACGAAACCGGTGAGTCCCATCTCGGCCTCATGGCTAAGAAGGTAGTGTATACCTGTTCGGGGACGAAACCGGTGTGTCTCATCTCGACCTCATGGCTAAGAAGGTAGTGTATAGCAGTTCCGGACGACACCGATCAGTCCCATCTCGGCCTCATGGCTAAGAAGGTAGTGTATACCAGTTCCGGACGAAACCGGTGAGTCCAATCTCGGCCTCATGGCTAAGAAGGTAGTGTATACCTGTTCGCGGACGACACCGATCAGTCCCATCTCGGCCTCATGGCTAAGAAGGTAGTGTATACCTGTTCGCGGACGACACCGATCAGTCCCATCTCGGCCTCATGGCTAAGAAGGTAGTGTATACCAGTTCGTGGACGAAACCGGTGAGTCCCATCTCAGCCTCATGGCTAAGAAGGTAGTGTATACCTGTTCGCGGACAACACCGATCAGTCCCATCTCGGCCTCATGGCTAAGAAGGTAGTGTATACCAGTTCGGGGACGAAACCGGTGAGTCCCATCTCGGCCTCATGGCTAAGAAGGTAGTGTATACCTGTGCGCGGACGACACCGATCAGTCCTATCTCGGCCTCATGGCTAAGAAGGTAGTGTATACCAGTTCGGGGACGAAACCGGTGAGTTCCATCTCGGCCTCATGGCTAAGAAGGTAGTGTATACCAGTTCGCGGACGACACCGATCAGTCCCATCTCGGCCTCATGGCTAAGAAGGTAGTGTATACCAGTTCGGGGACGAAACCGGTGAGTCCCATCTCGGCCTCATGGCTAAGAAGGTAGTGTATACCTGTTCGCGGACGACACCGATCAGTCCCATCTCGGCCACATGGCTAAGAAGGTAGTGTATACCAGTTCGGGGACGAAACCGGTGAGTCCCATCTCGGCCTCATGGCTAAGAAGGTAGTGTATACCTGTTCGCGGACTACACCGATCAGTACCATCTCGGCCTCATGGCTAAGAAGGTAGTGTATACCAGTTCGCGGTCGACACCAATCAGTCCCATCTCGGCCTCATGACTAAGAAGGTAGTGTATACCAGTTCGGGGACGAAACCGGTGAGTCCCATCTCGGCCTCATGGCTAAGAAGGTAGTGTATACCTGTTCGCGGACAACACCGATCAGTCCCATCTCGGCCTCATGGCTAAGAAGGTAGTGTATACCAGTTCCGGACGACACCGGTGAGTCCCATCTCGGCCTCATGGCTAAGAAGGTAGTGTATACCTGTTCGCGGACGACACCGATCAGTCCCATCTCGGCCTCATGGCTAAGAAGGTAGTGTATACCAGTTCCGGACGAAACCGGTGAGTCCAACCTCGGCCTCATGGCTAAGAAGGTAGTGTATACCTGTTCGCGGACGACACCGATCAGTCCCATCTCGGCCTCATGGCTAAGAAGGTAGTGTATACCAGTTCGGGGACGAAACCGGTGAGTCCCATCTCGGCCTCATGGCTAAGAAGGTAGTGTATACTTGTTAGCGGACGACACCGATCAGTCCCATCTCGGCCTCATGGCTAAGAAGGTAGTGTATACCAGTTCCGGACGACACCGGTAAGTCCCTTCTCGGCCACATGGCTAAGAAGGTAGTGTATACCAGTTCGGGGACGAAACCGGTGAGTCCCATCTCGGCCTCATGGCTAAGAAGGTAGTGTATACCTGTTCGCGGACGACACCGATCAGTCCCATCTCGGCCTCATGGCTAAGAAGGTAGTGTATACCAGTTCCGGAAGAAACCGGTGAGTCCAATCTCGGCCTCATGGCTAAGAAGGTAGTGTATACCTGTTCGCGGACGACACCGATCATTCCCATCTCGGCCTCATGGCTAAGAAGGTAGTGTATACCTGTTCGCGGACGACACCGATCAGTCCCATCTCGGCCTCATGGCTAAGAAGGTAGTGAATACCTGTTCGCGGACGACACCGATCAGTTCCATCTCGGCCTCATGGCTAAGAAGGTAGTGTATACCAGTTCCGGACGACACCGGTAAGTCCCTTCTCGGCCTCATGGCTAAGAAGGTAGTGTATGCCAGTTCGGGGACGACACCGGTGAGTCCCATCTCGGCCTCATGGCTAAGAAGGTAGTGTATACCAGTTCGGGGACGAAACCGGTGTCCCATCTCGGCCTCATGGCTAAGAAGGTAGTGTATACCTGTTCGGGGACGACACCGGTGTGTCTCATCTCGACCTCATGGCTAAGAAGGTAGTGTATAGCAGTTCCGGACGACACCGGTAAGTCCCTTCTCGGCTTCATGGCTAAGAAGGTAGTGTATACCAGTTCGGGGACGAAACCGGTGAGTCCCATCTCGGCCTCATGGCTAAGAAGGTAGTGTATACCTGTTCGCGGACGACACCGATCAGTCCCATCTCGGCCTCATGGCTAAGAAGGTAGTGTATACCAGTTCCGGACGACACCGGTAAGTCCCTTCTCGGCCTCATGGCTAAGATGGTAGTGTATACCAGTTCGGGGACGAAACCGGTGAGTCCCATCTCGGCCTCATGGCTAAGAAGGTAGTGTATACCTGTTCGCGGACGACACCGATCAGTCCCATCTCGGCCTCATGGCTAAGAAGGTAGTGTATACCAGTTCCGGACGACACCGGTAAGTCCCACCTCGGCCTCATGGCTACGAAGGTAGTGTATACCAGTTCGGGGACGAAACCGGTGAGTCCCATCTCGGCCTCATGGCTAAGAAGGTAGTGTATACCTGTTCGGGGACGACACCGGTGTGTCTCATCTCGACCTCATGGCTAAGAAGGTAGTGTATAGCAGTTCCGGACGACACCGATCAGTCCCATCTCGGCCTCATGGCTAAGAAGGTAGTGTATACCAGTTCCGGACGAAACCGGTGAGTCCAATCTCGGCCTCATGGCTAAGAAGGTAGTGTATACCTGTTCGCGGACGACACCGATCAGTCCCATCTCGGCCTCATGGCTAAGAAGGTAGTGTATACCTGTTCGCGGACGACACCGATCAGTCCCATCTCGGCCTCATGGCTAAGAAGGTAGTGTATACCAGTTCGTGGACGAAACCGGTGAGTCCCATCTCAGCCTCATGGCTAAGAAGGTAGTGTATACCTGTTCGCGGACAACACCGATCAGTCCCATCTCGGCCTCATGGCTAAGAAGGTAGTGTATACCAGTTCGGGGACGAAACCGGTGAGTCCCATCTCGGCCTCATGGCTAAGAAGGTAGTGTATACCTGTGCGCGGACGACACCGATCAGTCCTATCTCGGCCTCATGGCTAAGAAGGTAGTGTATACCAGTTCGGGGACGAAACCGGTGAGTTCCATCTCGGCCTCATGGCTAAGAAGGTAGTGTATACCAGTTCGCGGACGACACCGATCAGTCCCATCTCGGCCTCATGGCTAAGAAGGTAGTGTATACCAGTTCGGGGACGAAACCGGTGAGTCCCATCTCGGCCTCATGGCTAAGAAGGTAGTGTATACCTGTTCGCGGACGACACCGATCAGTCCCATCTCGGCCACATGGCTAAGAAGGTAGTGTATACCAGTTCGGGGACGAAACCGGTGAGTCCCATCTCGGCCTCATGGCTAAGAAGGTAGTGTATACCTGTTCGCGGACTACACCGATCAGTACCATCTCGGCCTCATGGCTAAGAAGGTAGTGTATACCAGTTCGCGGTCGACACCAATCAGTCCCATCTCGGCCTCATGACTAAGAAGGTAGTGTATACCAGTTCGGGGACGAAACCGGTGAGTCCCATCTCGGCCTCATGGCTAAGAAGGTAGTGTATACCTGTTCGCGGACAACACCGATCAGTCCCATCTCGGCCTCATGGCTAAGAAGGTAGTGTATACCAGTTCCGGACGACACCGGTGAGTCCCATCTCGGCCTCATGGCTAAGAAGGTAGTGTATACCTGTTCGCGGACGACACCGATCAGTCCCATCTCGGCCTCATGGCTAAGAAGGTAGTGTATACCAGTTCCGGACGAAACCGGTGAGTCCAACCTCGGCCTCATGGCTAAGAAGGTAGTGTATACCAGTTCGCGGTCGACACCAATCAGTCCCATCTCGGCCTCATGACTAAGAAGGTAGTGTATACCAGTTCGGGGACGAAACCGGTGAGTCCCATCTCGGCCTCATGGCTAAGAAGGTAGTGTATACCTGTTCGCGGACAACACCGATCAGTCCCATCTCGGCCTCATGGCTAAGAAGGTAGTGTATACCAGTTCCGGACGACACCGGTGAGTCCCATCTCGGCCTCATGGCTAAGAAGGTAGTGTATACCTGTTCGCGGACGACACCGATCAGTCCCATCTCGGCCTCATGGCTAAGAAGGTAGTGTATACCAGTTCCGGACGAAACCGGTGAGTCCAACCTCGGCCTCATGGCTAAGAAGGTAGTGTATACCTGTTCGCGGACGACACCGATCAGTCCCATCTCGGCCTCATGGCTAAGAAGGTAGTGTATACCAGTTCGGGGACGAAACCGGTGAGTCCCATCTCGGCCTCATGGCTAAGAAGGTAGTGTATACTTGTTAGCGGACGACACCGATCAGTCCCATCTCGGCCTCATGGCTAAGAAGGTAGTGTATACCAGTTCCGGACGACACCGGTAAGTCCCTTCTCGGCCACATGGCTAAGAAGGTAGTGTATACCAGTTCGGGGACGAAACCGGTGAGTCCCATCTCGGCCTCATGGCTAAGAAGGTAGTGTATACCTGTTCGCGGACGACACCGATCAGTCCCATCTCGGCCTCATGGCTAAGAAGGTAGTGTATACCAGTTCCGGAAGAAACCGGTGAGTCCAATCTCGGCCTCATGGCTAAGAAGGTAGTGTATACCTGTTCGCGGACGACACCGATCAGTCCCATCTCGGCCTCATGGCTAAGAAGGTAGTGTATACCTGTTCGCGGACGACACCGATCAGTCCCATCTCGGCCTCATGGCTAAGAAGGTAGTGAATACCTGTTCGCGGACGACACCGATCAGTTCCATCTCGGCCTCATGGCTAAGAAGGTAGTGTATACCAGTTCCGGACGACACCGGTAAGTCCCTTCTCGGCCTCATGGCTAAGAAGGTAGTGTATACCAGTTCGGGGACGAAACCGGTGAGTCCCATCTCGGCCTCATGGCTAAGAAGGTAGTGTATACCTGTTCGCGGACGACACCGATCAGTCCCATCTCGGCCTCATGGCTAAGGAGGTAGTGTATACCAGTTCCGGACGACACCGGTGAGTCCCATCTCGGCCTCATGGCTAAGAAGGTAGTGTATACCAGTTCGGGGACGAAACCGGTGTCCCATCTCGGCCTCATGGCTAAGAAGGTAGTGTATACCTGTTCGGGGACGACACCGGTGTGTCTCATCTCGACCTCATGGCTAAGAAGGTAGTGTATAGCAATTCCGGACGACACCGGTAAGTCCCTTCTCGGCTTCATGGCTAAGAAGGTAGTGTATACCAGTTCGGGGACGAAACCGGTGAGTCCCATCTCGGCCTCATGGCTAAGAAGGTAGTGTATACCTGTTCGCGGACGACACCGATCAGTCCCATCTCGGCCTCATGGCTAAGAAGGTAGTGTATACCAGTTCCGGACGACACCGGTAAGTCCCTTCTCGGCCTCATGGCTAAGATGGTAGTGTATACCAGTTCGGGGACGAAACCGGTGAGTCCCATCTCGGCCTCATGGCTAAGAAGGTAGTGTATACCTGTTCGCGGACGACACCGATCAGTCCCATCTCGGCCTCATGGCTAAGAAGGTAGTGTATACCAGTTCCGGACGACACCGGTAAGTCCCACCTCGGCCTCATGGCTACGAAGGTAGTGTATACCAGTTCGGGGACGAAACCGGTGAGTCCCATCTCGGCCTCATGGCTAAGAAGGTAGTGTATACCTGTTCGGGGACGACACCGGTGTGTCTCATCTCGACCTCATGGCTAAGAAGGTAGTGTATAGCAGTTCCGGACGACACCGATCAGTCCCATCTCGGCCTCATGGCTAAGAAGGTAGTGTATACCAGTTCCGGACGAAACCGGTGAGTCCAATCTCGGCCTCATGGCTAAGAAGGTAGTGTATACCTGTTCGCGGACGACACCGATCAGTCCCATCTCGGCCTCATGGCTAAGAAGGTAGTGTATACCTGTTCGCGGACGACACCGATCAGTCCCATCTCGGCCTCATGGCTAAGAAGGTAGTGTATACCAGTTCGTGGACGAAACCGGTGAGTCCCATCTCAGCCTCATGGCTAAGAAGGTAGTGTATACCTGTTCGCGGACAACACCGATCAGTCCCATCTCGGCCTCATGGCTAAGAAGGTAGTGTATACCAGTTCGGGGACGAAACCGGTGAGTCCCATCTCGGCCTCATGGCTAAGAAGGTAGTGTATACCTGTGCGCGGACGACACCGATCAGTCCTATCTCGGCCTCATGGCTAAGAAGGTAGTGTATACCAGTTCGGGGACGAAACCGGTGAGTTCCATCTCGGCCTCATGGCTAAGAAGGTAGTGTATACCAGTTCGCGGACGACACCGATCAGTCCCATCTCGGCCTCATGGCTAAGAAGGTAGTGTATACCAGTTCGGGGACGAAACCGGTGAGTCCCATCTCGGCCTCATGGCTAAGAAGGTAGTGTATACCTGTTCGCGGACGACACCGATCAGTCCCATCTCGGCCACATGGCTAAGAAGGTAGTGTATACCAGTTCGGGGACGAAACCGGTGAGTCCCATCTCGGCCTCATGGCTAAGAAGGTAGTGTATACCTGTTCGCGGACTACACCGATCAGTACCATCTCGGCCTCATGGCTAAGAAGGTAGTGTATACCAGTTCGCGGTCGACACCAATCAGTCCCATCTCGGCCTCATGACTAAGAAGGTAGTGTATACCAGTTCGGGGACGAAACCGGTGAGTCCCATCTCGGCCTCATGGCTAAGAAGGTAGTGTATACCTGTTCGCGGACAACACCGATCAGTCCCATCTCGGCCTCATGGCTAAGAAGGTAGTGTATACCAGTTCCGGACGACACCGGTGAGTCCCATCTCGGCCTCATGGCTAAGAAGGTAGTGTATACCTGTTCGCGGACGACACCGATCAGTCCCATCTCGGCCTCATGGCTAAGAAGGTAGTGTATACCAGTTCCGGACGAAACCGGTGAGTCCAACCTCGGCCTCATGGCTAAGAAGGTAGTGTATACCTGTTCGCGGACGACACCGATCAGTCCCATCTCGGCCTCATGGCTAAGAAGGTAGTGTATACCAGTTCGGGGACGAAACCGGTGAGTCCCATCTCGGCCTCATAGCTAAGAAGGTAGTGTATACCAGTTCAGGGACGACACCGGTGTGTCTCATCTCGACCTCATGGCTAAGAAGGTAGTGTATACCTGTTCGCGGACGACACCGATCAGTCCCATCTCGGCCTCATGGCTAAGGAGGTAGTGTATACCAGTTCCGGACGACACCGACCAGTCCCATCTCGGCCTCATGGCTAAGAAGGTAGTGTATACCAGTTCAGAGACGACACCGGTGTGTCTCATCTCGACCTCATTTCTAACAAGGTAGTGTATACCTGTTCGGGGACGACACCGGTGTGTCTCATCTCGACCTCATGGCTAAGAGTGTAGTGTATACCAGTTCGGGGACGACACCGGTAAGTCCCATCTCGGCCTCATGGCTAAGAAGGTAGTGTAAACCTGTTCGCGGACGTCACCGGTGAGTCCCATCTCGGCCTCATGGCTAAGAAGGTAGTGTATACCTGTTCGCGGACGACACCGATCAGTCCCATCTCGGCCTCATGGCTAAGAAGGTAGTGTATACAAGTTCGGGGACGAAACCGGTGAGTCCCATCTCCCTCTTGGCTAAGAAGGTAGTGTATACCAGTTCGCGGACGACACCAATCAGTCCCATCTCGGCCTCATGGCTAAGAAGGTAGTGTATACCAGTTCGCGGACGACACCGACCAGTCCCATCTCGACCTCATGGCTAAGAAGGTAGTGTATACCAGTTCGCGGACGACACCGACCAGTCCCATCTCGGCCTCATGGCTAAGAAGGTAGTGTATACCAGTTCAGGGACGACACCGGTGTGTCTCATCTCGACCTCATGGCTAAGAAGGTAGTGTATACCAGTTCGGGGACGAAACCGGTGAGTCCCATCTCGGCCTCATGGCTAAGAAGGTAGTGTATACCTGTGCGCGGACGACACCGATCAGTCCTATCTCGGCCTCATGGCTAAGAAGGTAGTGTATACCAGTTCGGGGACGAAACCGGTGAGTTCCATCTCGGCCTCATGGCTGAGAAGGTAGTGTATACCAGTTCGCGGACGACACCGATCAGTCCCATCTCGGCCTCATGGCTAAGAAGGTAGTGTATACCAGTTCAGGGACGACACCGGTGTGTCTCATCTCGACCTCATGGCTAAGAAGGTAGTGTATACCAGTTCGGGGACGAAACCGGTGAGTCCCATCTCGGCCTCATGGCTAAGAAGGTAGTGTATACCTGTGCGCGGACGACACCGATCAGTCCTATCTCGGCCTCATGGCTAAGAAGGTAGTGTATACCTGTTCGCGGACGACACCGATCAGTCCCATCTCGGCCTCATGGCTAAGAAGGTAGTGTATACAAGTTCGGGGACGAAACCGGTGAGTCCCATCTCCCTCTTGGCTAAGAAGGTAGTGTATACCAGTTCGCGGACGACACCAATCAGTCCCATCTCGGCCTCATGGCTAAGAAGGTAGTGTATACCTGTTCGCGGACGACACCGATCAGTCCCATCTCGGCCTCATGGCTAAGAAGGTAGTGAATACCTGTTCGCGGACGACACCGATCAGTTCCATCTCGGCCTCATGGCTAAGAAGGTAGTGTATACCAGTTCCGGACGACACCGGTAAGTCCCTTCTCGGCCTCATGGCTAAGAAGGTAGTGTATACCAGTTCGGGGACGAAACCGGTGAGTCCCATCTCGGCCTCATGGCTAAGAAGGTAGTGTATACCTGTTCGCGGACGACACCGATCAGTCCCATCTCGGCCTCATGGCTAAGGAGGTAGTGTATACCAGTTCCGGACGACACCGGTGAGTCCCATCTCGGCCTCATGGCTAAGAAGGTAGTGTATACCAGTTCGGGGACGAAACCGGTGTCCCATCTCGGCCTCATGGCTAAGAAGGTAGTGTATACCTGTTCGGGGACGACACCGGTGTGTCTCATCTCGACCTCATGGCTAAGAAGGTAGTGTATAGCAGTTCCGGACGACACCGGTAAGTCCCTTCTCGGCTTCATGGCTAAGAAGGTAGTGTATACCAGTTCGGGGACGAAACCGGTGAGTCCCATCTCGGCCTCATGGCTAAGAAGGTAGTGTATACCTGTTCGCGGACGACACCGATCAGTCCCATCTCGGCCTCATGGCTAAGAAGGTAGTGTATACCAGTTCCGGACGACACCGGTAAGTCCCTTCTCGGCCTCATGGCTAAGAAGGTAGTGTATACCTGTGCGCGGACGACACCGATCAGTCCTATCTCGGCCTCATGGCTAAGAAGGTAGTGTATACCAGTTCGGGGACGAAACCGGTGAGTTCCATCTCGGCCTCATGGCTAAGAAGGTAGTGTATACCAGTTCGCGGACGACACCGATCAGTCCCATCTCGGCCTCATGGCTAAGAAGGTAGTGTATACCAGTTCGGGGACGAAACCGGTGAGTCCCATCTCGGCCTCATGGCTAAGAAGGTAGTGTATACCTGTTCGCGGACTACACCGATCAGTACCATCTCGGCCTCATGGCTAAGAAGGTAGTGTATACCAGTTCGCGGTCGACACCAATCAGTCCCATCTCGGCCTCATGACTAAGAAGGTAGTGTATACCAGTTCGGGGACGAAACCGGTGAGTCCCATCTCGGCCTCATGGCTAAGAAGGTAGTGTATACCTGTTCGCGGACAACACCGATCAGTCCCATCTCGGCCTCATGGCTAAGAAGGTAGTGTATACCAGTTCCGGACGACACCGGTGAGTCCCATCTCGGCCTCATGGCTAAGAAGGTAGTGTATACCTGTTCGCGGACGACACCGATCAGTCCCATCTCGGCCTCATGGCTAAGAAGGTAGTGTATACCAGTTCCGGACGAAACCGGTGAGTCCAACCTCGGCCTCATGGCTAAGAAGGTAGTGTATACCTGTTCGCGGACGACACCGATCAGTCCCATCTCGGCCTCATGGCTAAGAAGGTAGTGTATACCAGTTCGGGGACGAAACCGGTGAGTCCCATCTCGGCCTCATAGCTAAGAAGGTAGTGTATACCAGTTCAGGGACGACACCGGTGTGTCTCATCTCGACCTCATGGCTAAGAAGGTAGTGTATACCTGTTCGCGGACGACACCGATCAGTCCCATCTCGGCCTCATGGCTAAGGAGGTAGTGTATACCAGTTCCGGACGACACCGACCAGTCCCATCTCGGCCTCATGGCTAAGAAGGTAGTGTATACCAGTTCAGAGACGACACCGGTGTGTCTCATCTCGACCTCATTTCTAAGAAGGTAGTGTATACCTGTTCGCAGACGACACCGATCAGTCCCATCTCGGCCTCATGGCTAAGAAGGTAGTGTATACCAGTTCGGGGACGAAACCGGTGAGTCCCATCTCGGCCTCATGGCTAAGAAGGTAGTGTATACCAGTTCCGGACGACACCGGTAAGTCCCTTCTCGGCCTCATGGCTAACAAGGTAGTGTATACCTGTTCGGGGACGACACCGGTGTGTCTCATCTCGACCTCATGGCTAAGAGTGTAGTGTATACCAGTTCGGGGACGACACCGGTAAGTCCCATCTCGGCCTCATGGCTAAGAAGGTAGTGTAAACCTGTTCGCGGACGTCACCGGTGAGTCCCATCTCGGCCTCATGGCTAAGAAGGTAGTGTATACCTGTTCGCGGACGACACCGATCAGTCCCATCTCGGCCTCATGGCTAAGAAGGTAGTGTATACAAGTTCGGGGACGAAACCGGTGAGTCCCATCTCCCTCTTGGCTAAGAAGGTAGTGTATACCAGTTCGCGGACGACACCAATCAGTCCCATCTCGGCCTCATGGCTAAGAAGGTAGTGTATACCAGTTCGCGGACGACACCGACCAGTCCCATCTCGACCTCATGGCTAAGAAGGTAGTGTATACCAGTTCGCGGACGACACCGACCAGTCCCATCTCGGCCTCATGGCTAAGAAGGTAGTGTATACCAGTTCAGGGACGACACCGGTGTGTCTCATCTCGACCTCATGGCTAAGAAGGTAGTGTATACCAGTTCGGGGACGAAACCGGTGAGTCCCATCTCGGCCTCATGGCTAAGAAGGTAGTGTATACCTGTGCGCGGACGACACCGATCAGTCCTATCTCGGCCTCATGGCTAAGAAGGTAGTGTATACCAGTTCGGGGACGAAACCGGTGAGTTCCATCTCGGCCTCATGGCTAAGAAGGTAGTGTATACCAGTTCGCGGACGACACCGATCAGTCCCATCTCGGCCTCATGGCTAAGAAGGTAGTGTATACCAGTTCGGGGACGAAACCGGTGAGTCCCATCTCGGCCTCATGGCTAAGAAGGTAGTGTATACCTGTTCGCGGACGACACCGATCAGTCCCATCTCGGCCACATGGCTAAGAAGGTAGTGTATACCAGTTCGGGGACGAAACCGGTGAGTCCCATCTCGGCCTCATGGCTAAGAAGGTAGTGTATACCTGTTCGCGGACTACACCGATCAGTACCATCTCGGCCTCATGGCTAAGAAGGTAGTGTATACCAGTTCGCGGTCGACACCAATCAGTCCCATCTCGGCCTCATGACTAAGAAGGTAGTGTATACCAGTTCGGGGACGAAACCGGTGAGTCCCATCTCGGCCTCATGGCTAAGAAGGTAGTGTATACCTGTTCGCGGACAACACCGATCAGTCCCATCTCGGCCTCATGGCTAAGAAGGTAGTGTATACCAGTTCCGGACGACACCGGTGAGTCCCATCTCGGCCTCATGGCTAAGAAGGTAGTGTATACCTGTTCGCGGACGACACCGATCAGTCCCATCTCGGCCTCATGGCTAAGAAGGTAGTGTATACCAGTTCCGGACGAAACCGGTGAGTCCAACCTCGGCCTCATGGCTAAGAAGGTAGTGTATACCTGTTCGCGGACGACACCGATCAGTCCCATCTCGGCCTCATGGCTAAGAAGGTAGTGTATACCAGTTCGGGGACGAAACCGGTGAGTCCCATCTCGGCCTCATGGCTAAGAAGGTAGTGTATACCTGTTAGCGGACGACACCGATCAGTCCCATCTCGGCCTCATGGCTAAGAAGGTAGTGTATACCAGTTCCGGACGACACCGGTAAGTCCCTTCTCGGCCACATGGCTAAGAAGGTAGTGTATACCAGTTCGGGGACGAAACCGGTGAGTCCCATCTCGGCCTCATGGCTAAGAAGGTAGTGTATACCTGTTCGCGGACGACACCGATCAGTCCCATCTCGGCCTCATGGCTAAGAAGGTAGTGTATACCAGTTCCGGAAGAAACCGGTGAGTCCAATCTCGGCCTCATGGCTAAGAAGGTAGTGTATACCTGTTCGCGGACGACACCGATCAGTCCCATCTCGGCCTCATGGCTAAGAAGGTAGTGTATACCTGTTCGCGGACGACACCGATCAGTCCCATCTCGGCCTCATGGCTAAGAAGGTAGTGAATACCTGTTCGCGGACGACAGCGATCAGTTCCATCTCGGCCTCATGGCTAAGAAGGTAGTGTATACCAGTTCCGGACGACACCGGTAAGTCCCTTCTCGGCCTCATGGCTAAGAAAGTAGTGTATACCAGTTCGGGGACCAAACCGGTGAGTCCCATCTCGGCCTCATGGCTAAGAAGGTAGTGTATACCTGTTCGCGGACGACACCGATCAGTCCCATCTCGGCCTCATGGCTAAGGAGGTAGTGTATACCAGTTCCGGACGACACCGGTGAGTCCCATCTCGGCCTCATGGCTAAGAAGGTAGTGTATACCAGTTCGGGGACGAAACCGGTGTCCCATCTCGGCCTCATGGCTAAGAAGGTAGTGTATACCTGTTCGGGGACGACACCGGTGTGTCTCATCTCGACCTCATGGCTAAGAAGGTAGTGTATAGCAGTTCCGGACGACACCGGTAAGTCCCTTCTCGGCTTCATGGCTAAGAAGGTAGTGTATACCAGTTCGGGGACGAAACCGGTGAGTCCCATCTCGGCCTCATGGCTAAGAAGGTAGTGTATACCTGTTCGCGGACGACACCGATCAGTCCCATCTCGGCCTCATGGCTAAGAAGGTAGTGTATACCAGTTCCGGACGAAACCGGTGAGTCCAACCTCGGCCTCATGGCTAAGAAGGTAGTGTATACCTGTTCGCGGACGACACCGATCAGTCCCATCTCGGCCTCATGGCTAAGAAGGTAGTGTATACCAGTTCGGGGACGAAACCGGTGAGTCCCATCTCGGCCTCATGGCTAAGAAGGTAGTGTATACCTGTTAGCGGACGACACCGATCAGTCCCATCTCGGCCTCATGGCTAAGAAGGTAGTGTATACCAGTTCCGGACGACAACGGTAAGTCCCTTCTCGGCCACATGGCTAAGAAGGTAGTGTATACCAGTTCGGGGACGAAACCGGTGAGTCCCATCTCGGCCTCATGGCTAAGAAGGTAGTGTATACCTGTTCGCGGACGACACCGATCAGTCCCATCTCGGCCTCATGGCTAAGAAGGTAGTGTATACCAGTTCCGGAAGAAACCGGTGAGTCCAATCTCGGCCTCATGGCTAAGAAGGTAGTGTATACCTGTTCGCGGACGACACCGATCAGTCCCATCTCGGCCTCATGGCTAAGAAGGTAGTGTATACCTGTTCGCGGACGACACCGATCAGTCCCATCTCGGCCTCATGGCTAAGAAGGTAGTGAATACCTGTTCGCGGACGACACCGATCAGTTCCATCTCGGCCTCATGGCTAAGAAGGTAGTGTATACCAGTTCCGGACGACACCGGTAAGTCCCTTCTCGGCCTCATGGCTAAGAAGGTAGTGTATACCAGTTCGGGGACGAAACCGGTGAGTCCCATCTCGGCCTCATGGCTAAGAAGGTAGTGTATACCAGTTCGGGGACGAAACCGGTGAGTCCCATCTCGGCCTCATGGCTAAGAAGGTAGTGTATACCTGTTCGCGGACGACACCGATCAGTCCCATCTCGGCCACATGGCTAAGAAGGTAGTGTATACCAGTTCGGGGACGAAACCGGTGAGTCCCATCTCGCCCTCATGGCTAAGAAGGTAGTGTATACCTGTTCGCGGACTACACCGATCAGTACCATCTCGGCCTCATGGCTAAGAAGGTAGTGTATACCAGTTCGCGGTCGACACCAATCAGTCCCATCTCGGCCTCATGACTAAGAAGGTAGTGTATACCAGTTCGGGGACGAAACCGGTGAGTCCCATCTCGGCCTCATGGCTAAGAAGGTAGTGTATACCTGTTCGCGGACAACACCGATCAGTCCCATCTCGGCCTCATGGCTAAGAAGGTAGTGTATACCAGTTCCGGACGACACCGGTGAGTCCCATCTCGGCCTCATGGCTAAGAAGGTAGTGTATACCTGTTCGCGGACGACACCGATCAGTCCCATCTCGGCCTCATGGCTAAGGAGGTAGTGTATACCAGTTCCGGACGACACCGGTGAGTCCCATCTCTGCCTCATGGCTAAGAAGGTAGTGTATACCAGTTCGGGGACGAAACCGGTGTCCCATCTCGGCCTCATGGCTAAGAAGGTAGTGTATACCTGTTCGGGGACGACACCGGTGTGTCTCATCTCGACCTCATGGCTAAGAAGGTAGTGTATAGCAGTTCCGGACGACACCGGTAAGTCCCTTCTCGGCTTCATGGCTAAGAAGGTAGTGTATACCAGTTCGGGGACGAAACCGGTGAGTCCCATCTCGGCCTCATGGCTAAGAAGGTAGTGTATACCTGTTCGCGGACGACACCGATCAGTCCCATCTCGGCCTCATGGCTAAGAAGGTAGTGTATACCAGTTCCGGACGAAACCGGTGAGTCCAACCTCGGCCTCATGGCTAAGAAGGTAGTGTATACCTGTTCGCGGACGACACCGATCAGTCCCATCTCGGCCTCATGGCTAAGAAGGTAGTGTATACCAGTTCGGGGACGAAACCGGTGAGTCCCATCTCGGCCTCATGGCTAAGAAGGTAGTGTATACCTGTTAGCGGACGACACCGATCAGTCCCATCTCGGCCTCATGGCTAAGAAGGTAGTGTATACCAGTTCCGGACGACACCGGTAAGTCCCTTCTCGGCCACATGGCTAAGAAGGTAGTGTATACCAGTTCGGGGACGAAACCGGTGAGTCCCATCTCGGCCTCATGGCTAAGAAGGTAGTGTATACCTGTTCGCGGACGACACCGATCAGTCGCATCTCGGCCTCATGGCTAAGAAGGTAGTGTATACCAGTTCGCGGACTACACCGATCAGTACCATCTCGGCCTCATGGCTAAGAAGGTAGTGTATACCAGTTCGCGGTCGACACCAATCAGTCCCATCTCGGCCTCATGACTAAGAAGGTAGTGTATACCAGTTCGGGGACGAAACCGGTGAGTCCCATCTCGGCCTCATGGCTAAGAAGGTAGTGTATACCTGTTCGCGGACAACACCGATCAGTCCCATCTCGGCCTCATGGCTAAGAAGGTAGTGTATACCAGTTCCGGACGACACCGGTGAGTCCCATCTCGGCCTCATGGCTAAGAAGGTAGTGTATACCTGTTCGCGGACGACACCGATCAGTCCCATCTCGGCCTCATGGCTAAGAAGGTAGTGTATACCAGTTCCGGACGAAACCGGTGAGTCCAACCTCGGCCTCATGGCTAAGAAGGTAGTGTATACCTGTTCGCGGACGACACCGATCAGTCCCATCTCGGCCTCATGGCTAAGAAGGTAGTGTATACCAGTTCGGGGACGAAACCGGTGAGTCCCATCTCGGCCTCATGGCTAAGAAGGTAGTGTATACCTGTTAGCGGACGACACCGATCAGTCCCATCTCGGCCTCATGGCTAAGAAGGTAGTGTATACCAGTTCCGGACGACACCGGTAAGTCCCTTCTCGGCCACATGGCTAAGAAGGTAGTGTATACCAGTTCGGGGACGAAACCGGTGAGTCCCATCTCGGCCTCATGGCTAAGAAGGTAGTGTATACCTGTTCGCGGACAACACCGATCAGTCCCATCTCGGCCTCATGGCTAAGAAGGTAGTGTATACCAGTTCCGGACGACACCGGTGAGTCCCATCTCGGCCTCATGGCTAAGAAGGTAGTGTATACCTGTTCGCGGACGACACCGATCAGTCCCATCTCGGCCTCATGGCTAAGAAGGTAGTGTATACCTGTTCGCGGACGACACCGATCAGTCCCATCTCGGCCTCATGGCTAAGGAGGTAGTGTATACCAGTTCCGGACGACACCGACCAGTCCCATCTCGGCCTCATGGCTAAGAAGGTAGTGTATACCAGTTCAGAGACGACACCGGTGTGTCTCATCTCGACCTCATTTCTAAGAAGGTAGTGTATACCTGTTCGCAGACGACACCGATCAGTCCCATCTCGGCCTCATGGCTAAGAAGGTAGTGTATACCAGTTCCGGACGACACCGGTAAGTCCCTTCTCGGCCTCATGGCTAACAAGGTAGTGTATACCTGTTCGGGGACGACACCGGTGTGTCTCATCTCGACCTCATGGCTAAGAGTGTAGTGTATACCAGTTCGGGGACGACACCGGTAAGTCCCATCTCGGCCTCATGGCTAAGAAGGTAGTGTAAACCTGTTCGCGGACGACACCGGTGAGTCCCATCTCGGCCTCATGGCTAAGAAGGTAGTGTATACCTGTTCGCGGACGACACCGATCAGTCCCATCTCGGCCTCATGGCTAAGAAGGTAGTGTATACAAGTTCGGGGACGAAACCGGTGAGACCCATCTCCCTCTTGGCTAAGAAGGTAGTGTATACCAGTTCGCGGACGACACCAATCAGTCCCATCTCGGCCTCATGGCTAAGAAGGTAGTGTATACCAGTTCGCGGACGACACCGACCAGTCCCATCTCGACCTCATGGCTAAGAAGGTAGTGTATACCAGTTCGCGGACGACACCGACCAGTCCCATCTCGGCCTCATGGCTAAGAAGGTAGTGTATACCAGTTCAGGGACGACACCGGTGTGTCTCATCTCGACCTCATGGCTAAGAAGGTAGTGTATACCAGTTCGGGGATGACACCGATCAGTCCCATCTCGGCCTCATGGCTAAGAAGGTAGTGTATACCAGTTCCGGACGACACCGATCAGTCCCATCTCGGCCTCATGGCTAAGAAGGTAGTGTATACCAGTTCCGGACGACACCGGTGAGTCCCATCTCGGCCTCATGGCTAAGAAGGTAGTGTATACAAGTTCGGGGACGAAACCGGTGAGTCCCATCTCCCTCTTGGCTAAGAAGGTAGTGTATACCAGTTCGCGGACGACACCAATCAGTCCCATCTCGGCCTCATGGCTAAGAAGGTAGTGTATACCAGTTCGCGGACGACACCGACCAGTCCCATCTCGACCTCATGGCTAAGAAGGTAGTGTATACCAGTTCGCGGACGACACCGACCAGTCCCATCTCGGCCTCATGGCTAAGAAGGTAGTGTATACCAGTTCAGGGACGACACCGGTGTGTCCCATCTCGGCCTCATGGCTAAGAAGGTAGTGTATACCTGTTCGCGGATGACACCGATCAGTCCCATCTCGGCCTCATGGCTAAGAAGGTAGTGTATACCAGTTCCGGACGACACCGATCAGTCCCATCTCGGCCTCATGGCTAAGAAGGTAGTGTATACCAGTTCCGGACGACACCGGTGAGTCCCATCTCGGCCTCATGGCTAAGAAGGTAGTGTATACCAGTTCGGGGACGAAACCGGTGAGTCCCATCTCGGCCTCATGGCTAAGAAGGTAGTGTATACCTGTTCGGGGACGACACCGGTGTGTCTCATCTCGACCTCATGGCTAAGAAGATAGTGTATACCAGTTCGGGGACGACAACGGTATGTCCCTTCTCGGCCTCATGGCTAAGAAGGTAGTGTATACCAGTTCGGGGACGAAACCGGTGAGTCCCATCTCGGCCTCATGGCTAAGAAGGTAGTGTATACCAGTTCCGGACGACACCGGTAAGTCCCTTCTCGGCCTCATGGCTAACAAGGTAGTGTATACCAGTTCGGGGACGAAACCGGTGAGTCCCATCTCGGCCTCATGGCTAAGAAGGTAGTGTATACCAGTTCGGGGACGTTACCGGTGAGTCCCATCTCGGCCTCATGGCTAAGAAGGTAGTGTATACCAGTTCGCGGTCGACACCAATCAGTCCCATCTCGGCTTCATGACTAAGAAGGTAGTGTATACCAGTTCGGGGACGAAACCGGTGAGTCCCATCTCGGCCTCATGGCTAAGAAGGTAGTGTATACCTGTTCGCGGACAACACCGATCAGTCCCATCTCGGCCTCATGGCTAAGAAGGTAGTGTATACCAGTTCCGGACGACACCGGTGAGTCCCATCTCGGCCTCATGGCTAAGAAGGTAGTGTATACCTGTTCGCGGACGACACCGATCAGTCCCATCTCGGCCTCATGGCTAAGAAGGTAGTGTATACCAGTTCCGGACGAAACCGGTGAGTCCAACCTCGGCCTCATGGCTAAGAAGGTAGTGTATACCTGTTCGCGGACGACACCGATCAGTCCCATCTCGGCCTCATGGCTAAGAAGGTAGTGTATACCAGTTCGGGGACGAAACCGGTGAGTCCCATCTCGGCCTCATGGCTAAGAAGGTAGTGTATACCTGTTAGCGGACGACACCGATCAGTCCCATCTCGGCCTCATGGCTAAGAAGGTAGTGTATACCCGTTCCGGACGACACCGGTAAGTCCCTTCTCGGCCACATGGCTAAGAAGGTAGTGTATACCTGTTCGGGGACGAAACCGGTGAGTCCCATCTCGGCCTCATGGCTAAGAAGGTAGTGTATACCTGTTCGCGGACGACACCGATCAGTCCCATCTCGGCCTCATGGCTAAGAAGGTAGTGTATACCAGTTCCGGAAGAAACCGGTGAGTCCAATCTCGGCCTCATGGCTAAGAAGGTAGTGTATACCTGTTCGCGGACGACACCGATCAGTCCCATCTCGGCCTCATGGCTAAGAAGGTAGTGTATACCTGTTCGCGGACGACACCGATCAGTCCCATCTCGGCCTCATGGCTAAGGAGGTAGTGTATACCAGTTCCGGACGACACCGACCAGTCCCATCTCGGCCTCATGGCTAAGAAGGTAGTGTATACCAGTTCAGAGACGACACCGGTGTGTCTCATCTCGACCTCATTTCTAAGAAGGTAGTGTATACCTGTTCGCAGACGACACCGATCAGTCCCATCTCGGCCTCATGGCTAAGAAGGTAGTGTATACCTGTTCGCGGACGACACCGATCAGTCCCATCTCGGCCTCATGGCTAAGAAGGTAGTGTATACAAGTTCGGGGACGAAACCGGTGAGTCCCATCTCCCTCTTGGCTAAGAAGGTAGTGTATACCAGTTCGCGGACGACACCGACCAGTCCCATCTCGACCTCATGGCTAAGAAGGTAGTGTATACCAGTTCGCGGACGACACCGACCAGTCCCATCTCGGCCTCATGGCTAAGAAGGTAGTGTATACCAGTTCAGGGACGACACCGGTGTGTCTCATCTCGACCTCATGGCTAAGAAGGTAGTGTATACCAGTTCGGGGACGACACCGGTGAGTCCCATCTCGGCCTCATGGCTAAGAAGGTAGTGTATACCTGTTCGCGGACGACACCGATCAGTCCCATCTCGGCCTCATGGCTAAGAAGGTAGTGTATACAAGTTCGGGGACGAAACCGGTGAGTCCCATCTCCCTCTTGGCTAAGAAGGTAGTGTATACCAGTTCGCGGACGACACCGACCAGTCCCATCTCGACCTCATGGCTAAGAAGGTAGTGTATACCAGTTCGCGGACGACACCGACCAGTCCCATCTCGGCCTCATGGCTAAGAAGGTAGTGTATACCAGTTCAGGGACGACACCGGTGTGTCTCATCTCGACCTCATGGCTAAGAAGGTAGTGTATACCAGTTCGGGGACGACACCGGTGAGTCCCATCTCGGCCTCATGGCTAAGAAGGTAGTGTATACCTGTTCGCGGACGACACCGATCAGTCCCATCTCGGCCTCATGGCTAAGGAGGTAGTGTATACCAGTTCGGGGACGACACCGGTGAGTCCCATCTCGACCTCATGGCTAAGAAGGTAGTGTATACCAGTTCGCGGACGACACCGACCAGTCCCATCTCGGCCTCATGGCTAAGAAGGTAGTGTATACCAGTTCAGGGACGACACCGGTGTGTCTCATCTCGACCTCATGGCTAAGAAGGTAGTGTATACCTGTTCGCGGACGACACCGATCAGTCCCATCTCGGCCTCATGGCTAAGGAGGTAGTGTATACCAGTTCCGGACGACACCGACCAGTCCCATCTCGGCCTCATGGCTAAGAAGGTAGTGTATACCAGTTCAGAGACGACACCGGTGTGTCTCATCTCGACCTCATTTCTAAGAAGGTAGTGTATACCTGTTCGCAGACGACACCGATCAGTCCCATCTCGGCCTCATGGCTAAGAAGGTAGTGTATACCAGTTCCGGACGACACCGGTAAGTCCCTTCTCGGCCTCATGGCTAACAAGGTAGTGTATACCTGTTCGGGGACGACACCGGTGTGTCTCATCTCGACCTCATGGCTAAGAGTGTAGTGTATACCAGTTCGGGGACGACACCGGTAAGTCCCATCTCGGCCTCATGGCTAAGAAGGTAGTGTAAACCTGTTCGCGGACGACACCGGTGAGTCCCATCTCGGCCTCATGGCTAAGAAGGTAGTGTATACCTGTTCGCGGACGACACCGATCAGTCCCATCTCGGCCTCATGGCTAAGGAGGTAGTGTATACCAGTTCGGGGACGACACCGGTGAGTCCCATCTCGACCTCATGGCTAAGAAGGTAGTGTATACCAGTTCGCGGACGACACCGACCAGTCCCATCTCGGCCTCATGGCTAAGAAGGTAGTGTATACCAGTTCAGGGACGACACCGGTGTGTCTCATCTCGACCTCATGGCTAAGAAGGTAGTGTATACCTGTTCGCGGACGACACCGATCAGTCCCATCTCGGCCTCATGGCTAAGGAGGTAGTGTATACCAGTTCCGGACGACACCGACCAGTCCCATCTCGGCCTCATGGCTAAGAAGGTAGTGTATACCAGTTCAGAGACGACACCGGTGTGTCTCATCTCGACCTCATTTCTAAGAAGGTAGTGTATACCTGTTCGCAGACGACACCGATCAGTCCCATCTCGGCCTCATGGCTAAGAAGGTAGTGTATACCAGTTCCGGACGACACCGGTAAGTCCCTTCTCGGCCTCATGGCTAACAAGGTAGTGTATACCTGTTCGGGGACGACACCGGTGTGTCTCATCTCGACCTCATGGCTAAGAGTGTAGTGTATACCAGTTCGGGGACGACACCGGTAAGTCCCATCTCGGCCTCATGGCTAAGAAGGTAGTGTAAACCTGTTCGCGGACGACACCGGTGAGTCCCATCTCGGCCTCATGGCTAAGAAGGTAGTGTATACCTGTTCGCGGACGACACCGATCAGTCCCATCTCGGCCTCATGGCTAAGAAGGTAGTGTATACAAGTTCGGGGACGAAACCGGTGAGTCCCATCTCCCTCTTGGCTAAGAAGGTAGTGTATACCAGTTCGCGGAAGACACCAATCAGTCCCATCTCGGCCTCATGGCTAAGAAGGTAGTGTATACCTGTTCGCGGACTACACCGATCAGTACCATCTCGGCCTCATGGCTAAGAAGGTAGTGTATACCAGTTCGCGGTCGACACCAATCAGTCCCATCTCGGCCTCATGACTAAGAAGGTAGTGTATACCAGTTCGGGGACGAAACCGGTGAGTCCCATCTCGGCCTCATGGCTAAGAAGGTAGTGTATACCTGTTCGCGGACAACACCGATCAGTCCCATCTCGGCCTCATGGCTAAGAAGGTAGTGTATACCAGTTCCGGACGACACCGGTGAGTCCCATCTCGGCCTCATGGCTAAGAAGGTAGTGTATACCTGTTCGCGGACGACACCGATCAGTCCCATCTCGGCCTCATGGCTAAGAAGGTAGTGTATACCAGTTCCGGACGAAACCGGTGAGTCCAACCTCGGCCTCATGGCTAAGAAGGTAGTGTATACCTGTTCGCGGACGACACCGATCAGTCCCATCTCGGCCTCATGGCTAAGAAGGTAGTGTATACCAGTTCGGGGACGAAACCGGTGAGTCCCATCTCGGCCTCATGGCTAAGAAGGTAGTGTATACCTGTTAGCGGACGACACCGATCAGTCCCATCTCGGCCTCATGGCTAAGAAGGTAGTGTATACCAGTTCCGGACGACACCGGTAAGTCCCTTCTCGGCCACATGGCTAAGAAGGTAGTGTATACCAGTTCGGGGACGAAACCGGTGAGTCCCATCTCGGCCTCATGGCTAAGAAGGTAGTGTATACCTGTTCGCGGACGACACCGATCAGTCCCATCTCGGCCTCATGGCTAAGAAGGTAGTGTATACCAGTTCCGGAAGAAACCGGTGAGTCCAATCTCGGCCTCATGGCTAAGAAGGTAGTGTATACCTGTTCGCGGACGACACCGATCAGTCCCATCTCGGCCTCATGGCTAAGAAGGTAGTGTATACCTGTTCGCGGACGACACCGATCAGTCCCATCTCGGCCTCATGGCTAAGAAGGTAGTGAATACCTGTTCGCGGACGACACCGATCAGTTCCATCTCGGCCTCATGGCTAAGAAGGTAGTGTATACCAGTTCCGGACGACACCGGTAAGTCCCTTCTCGGCCTCATGGCTAAGAAGGTAGTGTATACCAGTTCGGGGACGAAACCGGTGAGTCCCATCTCGGCCTCATGGCTAAGAAGGTAGTGTATACCAGTTCGCGGACGACACCAATCAGTCCTATCTCGGCCTCCTGACTAAGAAGGTAGTGTATACCAGTTCGGGGACGACACCGGTGAGTCCCATCTCGACCTCATGGCTAAGAAGGTAGTGTATACCAGTTCGCGGACGACACCGACCAGTCCCATCTCGGCCTCATGGCTAAGAAGGTAGTGTATACCAGTTCAGGGACGACACCGGTGTGTCTCATCTCGACCTCATGGCTAAGAAGGTAGTGTATACCTGTTCGCGGACGACACCGATCAGTCCCATCTCGGCCTCATGGCTAAGGAGGTAGTGTATACCAGTTCCGGACGACACCGACCAGTCCCATCTCGGCCTCATGGCTAAGAAGGTAGTGTATACCAGTTCAGAGACGACACCGGTGTGTCTCATCTCGACCTCATTTCTAAGAAGGTAGTGTATACCTGTTCGCAGACGACACCGATCAGTCCCATCTCGGCCTCATGGCTAAGAAGGTAGTGTATACCAGTTCCGGACGACACCGGTAAGTCCCTTCTCGGCCTCATGGCTAACAAGGTAGTGTATACCTGTTCGGGGACGACACCGGTGTGTCTCATCTCGACCTCATGGCTAAGAGTGTAGTGTATACCAGTTCGGGGACGACACCGGTAAGTCCCATCTCGGCCTCATGGCTAAGAAGGTAGTGTAAACCTGTTCGCGGACGACACCGGTGAGTCCCATCTCGGCCTCATGGCTAAGAAGGTAGTGTATACCTGTTCGCGGACGACACCGATCAGTCCCATCTCGGCCTCATGGCTAAGAAGGTAGTGTATACAAGTTCGGGGACGAAACCGGTGAGTCCCATCTCCCTCTTGGCTAAGAAGGTAGTGTATACCAGTTCGCGGACGACACCAATCAGTCCCATCTCGGCCTCATGGCTAAGAAGGTAGTGTATACCAGTTCGCGGACGACACCGACCAGTCCCATCTCGACCTCATGGCTAAGAAGGTAGTGTATACCAGTTCGCGGACGACACCGACCAGTCCCATCTCGGCCTCATGGCTAAGAAGGTAGTGTATACCAGTTCAGGGACGACACCGGTGTGTCTCATCTCGACCTCATGGCTAAGAAGGTAGTGTATACCAGTTCGGGGATGACACCGATCAGTCCCATCTCGGCCTCATGGCTAAGAAGGTAGTGTATACCAGTTCCGGACGACACCGATCAGTCCCATCTCGGCCTCATGGCTAAGAAGGTAGTGTATACCAGTTCCGGACGACACCGGTGAGTCCCATCTCGGCCTCATGGCTAAGAAGGTAGTGTATACAAGTTCGGGGACGAAACCGGTGAGTCCCATCTCCCTCTTGGCTAAGAAGGTAGTGTATACCAGTTCGCGGACGACACCAATCAGTCCCATCTCGGCCTCATGGCTAAGAAGGTAGTGTATACCAGTTCGCGGACGACACCGACCAGTCCCATCTCGACCTCATGGCTAAGAAGGTAGTGTATACCAGTTCGCGGACGACACCGACCAGTCCCATCTCGGCCTCATGGCTAAGAAGGTAGTGTATACCAGTTCAGGGACGACACCGGTGTGTCCCATCTCGGCCTCATGGCTAAGAAGGTAGTGTATACCTGTTCGCGGATGACACCGATCAGTCCCATCTCGGCCTCATGGCTAAGAAGGTAGTGTATACCAGTTCCGGACGACACCGATCAGTCCCATCTCGGCCTCATGGCTAAGAAGGTAGTGTATACCAGTTCCGGACGACACCGGTGAGTCCCATCTCGGCCTCATGGCTAAGAAGGTAGTGTATACCTGTTCGGGGACGACACCGGTGTGTCTCATCTCGACCTCATGGCTAAGAAGATAGTGTATACCAGTTCGGGGACGACAACGGTATGTCCCTTCTCGGCCTCATGGCTAAGAAGGTAGTGTATACCAGTTCGGGGACGAAACCGGTGAGTCCCATCTCGGCCTCATGGCTAAGAAGGTAGTGTATACCAGTTCCGGACGACACCGGTAAGTCCCTTCTCGGCCTCATGGCTAACAAGGTAGTGTATACCAGTTCGGGGACGAAACCGGTGAGTCCCATCTCGGCCTCATGGCTAAGAAGGTAGTGTATACCAGTTCGGGGACGTTACCGGTGAGTCCCATCTCGGCCTCATGGCTAAGAAGGTAGTGTATACCAGTTCGCGGTCGACACCAATCAGTCCCATCTCGGCTTCATGACTAAGAAGGTAGTGTATACCAGTTCGGGGACGAAACCGGTGAGTCCCATCTCGGCCTCATGGCTAAGAAGGTAGTGTATACCTGTTCGCGGACAACACCGATCAGTCCCATCTCGGCCTCATGGCTAAGAAGGTAGTGTATACCAGTTCCGGACGACACCGGTGAGTCCCATCTCGGCCTCATGGCTAAGAAGGTAGTGTATACCTGTTCGCGGACGACACCGATCAGTCCCATCTCGGCCTCATGGCTAAGAAGGTAGTGTATACCAGTTCCGGACGAAACCGGTGAGTCCAACCTCGGCCTCATGGCTAAGAAGGTAGTGTATACCTGTTCGCGGACGACACCGATCAGTCCCATCTCGGCCTCATGGCTAAGAAGGTAGTGTATACCAGTTAGCGGACGACACCGATCAGTCCCATCTCGGCCTCATGGCTAAGAAGGTAGTGTATACCCGTTCCGGACGACACCGGTAAGTCCCTTCTCGGCCACATGGCTAAGAAGGTAGTGTATACCTGTTCGGGGACGAAACCGGTGAGTCCCATCTCGGCCTCATGGCTAAGAAGGTAGTGTATACCTGTTCGCGGACGACACCGATCAGTCCCATCTCGGCCTCATGGCTAAGAAGGTAGTGTATACCAGTTCCGGAAGAAACCGGTGAGTCCAATCTCGGCCTCATGGCTAAGAAGGTAGTGTATACCTGTTCGCGGACGACACCGATCAGTCCCATCTCGGCCTCATGGCTAAGAAGGTAGTGTATACCTGTTCGCGGACGACACCGATCAGTCCCATCTCGGCCTCATGGCTAAGGAGGTAGTGTATACCAGTTCCGGACGACACCGACCAGTCCCATCTCGGCCTCATGGCTAAGAAGGTAGTGTATACCAGTTCAGAGACGACACCGGTGTGTCTCATCTCGACCTCATTTCTAAGAAGGTAGTGTATACCTGTTCGCAGACGACACCGATCAGTCCCATCTCGGCCTCATGGCTAAGAAGGTAGTGTATACCTGTTCGCGGACGACACCGATCAGTCCCATCTCGGCCTCATGGCTAAGAAGGTAGTGTATACAAGTTCGGGGACGAAACCGGTGAGTCCCATCTCCCTCTTGGCTAAGAAGGTAGTGTATACCAGTTCGCGGACGACACCGACCAGTCCCATCTCGACCTCATGGCTAAGAAGGTAGTGTATACCAGTTCGCGGACGACACCGACCAGTCCCATCTCGGCCTCATGGCTAAGAAGGTAGTGTATACCAGTTCAGGGACGACACCGGTGTGTCTCATCTCGACCTCATGGCTAAGAAGGTAGTGTATACCAGTTCGGGGACGACACCGGTGAGTCCCATCTCGGCCTCATGGCTAAGAAGGTAGTGTATACCTGTTCGCGGACGACACCGATCAGTCCCATCTCGGCCTCATGGCTAAGGAGGTTGTGTATACCAGTTCGGGGACGACACCGGTGAGTCCCATCTCGACCTCATGGCTAAGAAGGTAGTGTATACCAGTTCGCGGACGACACCGACCAGTCCCATCTCGGCCTCATGGCTAAGAAGGTAGTGTATACCAGTTCAGGGACGACACCGGTGTGTCTCATCTCGACCTCATGGCTAAGAAGGTAGTGTATACCTGTTCGCGGACGACACCGATCAGTCCCATCTCGGCCTCATGGCTAAGGAGGTAGTGTATACCAGTTCCGGACGACACCGACCAGTCCCATCTCGGCCTCATGGCTAAGAAGGTAGTGTATACCAGTTCAGAGACGACACCGGTGTGTCTCATCTCGACCTCATTTCTAAGAAGGTAGTGTATACCTGTTCGCAGACGACACCGATCAGTCCCATCTCGGCCTCATGGCTAAGAAGGTAGTGTATACCAGTTCCGGACGACACCGGTAAGTCCCTTCTCGGCCTCATGGCTAACAAGGTAGTGTATACCAGTTCGGGGACGACAACGGTATGTCCCTTCTCGGCCTCATGGCTAAGAAGGTAGTGTATACCAGTTCGGGGACGAAACCGGTGAGTCCCATCTCGGCCTCATGGCTAAGAAGGTAGTGTATACCAGTTCCGGACGACACCGGTAAGTCCCTTCTCGGCCTCATGGCTAACAAGGTAGTGTATACCAGTTCCGGAAGAAACCGGTGAGTCCAATCTCGGCCTCATGGCTAAGAAGGTAGTGTATACCTGTTCGCGGACGACACCGATCAGTCCCATCTCGGCCTCATGGCTAAGAAGGTAGTGTATACCTGTTCGCGGACGACACCGATCAGTCCCATCTCGGCCTCATGGCTAAGGAGGTAGTGTATACCAGTTCCGGACGACACCGACCAGTCCCATCTCGGCCTCATGGCTAAGAAGGTAGTGTATACCAGTTCAGAGACGACACCGGTGTGTCTCATCTCGACCTCATTTCTAAGAAGGTAGTGTATACCTGTTCGCAGACGACACCGATCAGTCCCATCTCGGCCTCATGGCTAAGAAGGTAGTGTATACCTGTTCGCGGACGACACCGATCAGTCCCATCTCGGCCTCATGGCTAAGAAGGTAGTGTATACAAGTTCGGGGACGAAACCGGTGAGTCCCATCTCCCTCTTGGCTAAGAAGGTAGTGTATACCAGTTCGCGGACGACACCGACCAGTCCCATCTCGACCTCATGGCTAAGAAGGTAGTGTATACCAGTTCGCGGACGACACCGACCAGTCCCATCTCGGCCTCATGGCTAAGAAGGTAGTGTATACCAGTTCGCGGACGACACCGACCAGTCCCATCTCGGCCTCATGGCTAAGAAGGTAGTGTATACCAGTTCAGGGACGACACCGGTGTGTCTCATCTCGACCTCATGGCTAAGAAGGTAGTGTATACCTGTTCGCGGACGACACCGATCAGTCCCATCTCGGCCTCATGGCTAAGGAGGTAGTGTATACCAGTTCCGGACGACACCGACCAGTCCCATCTCGGCCTCATGGCTAAGAAGGTAGTGTATACCAGTTCAGAGACGACACCGGTGTGTCTCATCTCGACCTCATTTCTAAGAAGGTAGTGTATACCTGTTCGCAGACGACACCGATCAGTCCCATCTCGGCCTCATGGCTAAGAAGGTAGTGTATACCAGTTCCGGACGACACCGGTAAGTCCCTTCTCGGCCTCATGGCTAACAAGGTAGTGTATACCTGTTCGGGGACGACACCGGTGTGTCTCATCTCGACCTCATGGCTAAGAGTGTAGTGTATACCAGTTCGGGGACGACACCGGTAAGTCCCATCTCGGCCTCATGGCTAAGAAGGTAGTGTAAACCTGTTCGCGGACGACACCGGTGAGTCCCATCTCGGCCTCATGGCTAAGAAGGTAGTGTATACCTGTTCGCGGACGACACCGATCAGTCCCATCTCGGCCTCATGGCTAAGGAGGTAGTGTATACCAGTTCGGGGACGACACCGATCAGTCCCATCTCGGCCTCATGGCTAAGGAGGTAGTGTATACCAGTTCCGGACGACACCGACCAGTCCCATCTCGGCCTCATGGCTAAGAAGGTAGTGTATACCAGTTCAGAGACGACACCGGTGTGTCTCATCTCGACCTCATTTCTAAGAAGGTAGTGTATACCTGTTCGCAGACGACACCGATCAGTCCCATCTCGGCCTCATGGCTAAGAAGGTAGTGTATACCAGTTCCGGACGACACCGGTAAGTCCCTTCTCGGCCTCATGGCTAACAAGGTAGTGTATACCTGTTCGGGGACGACACCGGTGTGTCTCATCTCGACCTCATGGCTAAGAGTGTAGTGTATACCAGTTCGGGGACGACACCGGTAAGTCCCATCTCGGCCTCATGGCTAAGAAGGTAGTGTAAACCTGTTCGCGGATGACACCGGTGAGTCCCATCTCGGCCTCATGGCTAAGAAGGTAGTGTATACCTGTTCGCGGACGACACCGATCAGTCCCATCTCGGCCTCATGGCTAAGAAGGTAGTGTATACAAGTTCGGGGACGAAACCGGTGAGTCCCATCTCCCTCTTGGCTAAGAAGGTAGTGTATACCAGTTCGCGGACGACACCAATCAGTCCCATCTCGGCCTCATGGCTAAGAAGGTAGTGTATACCAGTTCGCGGACGACACCGACCAGTCCCATCTCGACCTCATGGCTAAGAAGGTAGTGTATACCAGTTCGCGGACGACACCGAACAGTCCCATCTCGGCCTCATGGCTAAGAAGGTAGTGTATACCAGTTCAGGGACGACACCGGTGTGTCTCATCTCGACCTCATGGCTAAGAAGGTAGTGTATACCAGTTCGGGGACGACACCGGTGAGTCCCATCTCGGCCTCATGGCTAAGAAGGTAGTGTATACCTGTTCGCGGACGACACCGATCAGTCCCATCTCGGCCTCATGGCTAAGAAGGTAGTGTATACCAGTTCCGGACGACACCGATCAGTCCCATCTCGGCCTCATGGCTAAGAAGGTAGTGTATACCAGTTCCGGACGACACCGGTGAGTCCCATCTCGGCCTCATGGCTAAGAAGGTAGTGTATACCAGTTCGGGGACGAAACCGGTGAGTCCCATCTCGGCCTCATGGCTAAGAAGGTAGTGTATACCTGTTCGGGGACGACACCGGTGTGTCTCATCTCGACCTCATGGCTAAGAAGATAGTGTATACCAGTTCGGGGACGACAACGGTATGTCCCTTCTCGGCCTCATGGCTAAGAAGGTAGTGTATACCAGTTCGGGGACGAAACCGGTGAGTCCCATCTCGGCCTCATGGCTAAGAAGGTAGTGTATACCAGTTCCGGACGACACCGGTAAGTCCCTTCTCGGCCTCATGGCTAACAAGGTAGTGTATACCAGTTCGGGGACGAAACCGGTGAGTCCCATCTCGGCCTCATGGCTAAGAAGGTAGTGTATACCAGTTCGGGGACGTTACCGGTGAGTCCCATCTCGGCCTCATGGCTAAGAAGGTAGTGTATACCTGTTCGGGGACGACACCGGTGTGTCTCATCTCGACCTCATGGCTAAGAGTGTAGTGTATACCAGTTCGGGGACGACACCGGTAAGTCCCATCTCGGCCTCATGGCTAAGAAGGTAGTGTAAACCTGTTCGCGGACGACACCGGTGAGTCCCATCTCGGCCTCATGGCTAAGAAGGTAGTGTATACCTGTTCGCGGACGACACCGATCAGTCCCATCTCGGCCTCATGGCTAAGAAGGTAGTGTATACCAGTTCCGGACGACACCGATCAGTCCCATCTCGGCCTCATGGCTAAGAAGGTAGTGTATACAAGTTCGGGGACGAAACCGGTGAGTCCCATCTCCCTCTTGGCTAAGAAGGTAGTGTATACCAGTTCGCGGACGAAACCGGTGAGTCCCATCTCGGCCTCATGGCTAAGAAGGTAGTGTATACCTGTTCGGGGACGACACCGGTGAGTCCCATCTCCCTCTTGGCTAAGAAGGTAGTGTATACCATTTCGCGGACGAAACCGGTGAGTCCCATCTCGGCCTCATGGCTAAGAAGGTAGTGTATACCAGTTCGGGGACGAAACCGGTGATTCCCATCTCGGCCTCATGGCTAAGGAGGTAGTGTATACCACTTCGGGGACGACACCGGTGTGTCTCATCTCGACCTCATTGGTAAGAAGGTAGTGTATACCAGTTCGGGGACGACACCGGTGAGTCCCATCTCGGCCTCATGGCTAAGAAGGTAGTGTATACCTGTTCGCGGACGACACCGATCAGTCCCATCTCGGCCTCATGGCTAAGAAGGTAGTGTATACCAGTTCGGGGAAGAAACCGGTGAATCCCATCTCCCTCTTGGCTAAGAAGGTAGTGTATACCAGTTCGCGGACGACACCAATCAGTCCCATCTCGGCCTCCTGACTAAGAAGGTAGTGTATACCAGTTCGGGGACGACACCGGTGAGTCCCATCTCGACCTCATGGCTAAGAAGGTAGTGTATACCAGTTCGCGGACGACACCGACCAGTCCCATCTCGGCGTCATGGCTAAGAAGGTAGTGTATACCAGTTCAGGGACGACACCGGTGTGTCTCATCTCGACCTCATGGCTAAGAAGGTAGTGTATACCAGTTCGGGGACGACACCGGTGAGTCCCATCTCGGCCTCATGGCTAAGAAGGTAGTGTATACCTGTTCGCGGACGACACCGATCAGTCCCATCTCGGCCTCATGGCTAAGAAGGTAGTGTATACCAGTTCCGGACGACACCGATCAGTCCCATCTCGGCCTCATGGCTAAGAAGGTAGTGTATACCAGTTCGGGGACGAAACCGGTGAGTCCCATCTCCCTCTTGGCTAAGAAGGTAGTGTATACCAGTTCGCGGACGACACCAATCAGTCCCATCTCGGCCTCCTGACTAAGAAGGTAGTGTATACCAGTTCGAGGACGACCCCGTTGAGTCCCATCTCGACCTCATGGCTAAGAAGGTAGTGTATACCAGTTCGCGGACGACACCGACCAGTCCCATCTCGACCTCATGGCTAAGAAGGTAGTGTATACCAGTTCAGGGACGACACCGGTGTGTCTCATCTCGACCTCATGGCTAAGAAGGTAGTGTATACCAGTTCGGGGACGACACCGGTGAGTCCCATCTCGGCCTCATGGCTAAGAAGGTAGTGTATACCAGTTCGGGGACGAAACCGGTGAGTCCCATCTCGGCCTAATGGCTAAGAAGGTAGTGTATACCTGTTCGCGGACGACACCGATCAGTCCCATCTCGGCCTCATGGCTAAGAAGGTAGTGTATACCAGTTCCGGACGACACCGGTGAGTCCCATCTCGGCCTCATGGCTAAGAAGGTAGTGTATACCATTTCGCGGACGACACCAATCAGTCCCATCTCGGCCTCATGGCTAAGAAGGTAGTGTATACCAGTTCGCGGACGACACCGACCAGTCCCATCTCGACCTCATGGCTAAGAAGGTAGTGTATACCAGTTCGCGGACGACACCGACCAGTCCCATCTCGGCCTCATGGCTAAGAAGGTAGTGTATACCAGTTCAGGGACGACACCGGTGTGTCTCATCTCGACCTCATGGCTAAGAAGGTAGTGTATACCAGTTCGGGGACGACACCGGTGAGTCCCATCTCGGCCTCATGGCTAAGAAGGTAGTGTATACGTGTTCGCGGACGACACCGATCAGTCCCATCTCGGCCTCATGGCTAAGAAGGTAGTGTATACCAGTTCCGGACGACACCGATCAGTCCCATCTCGGCCTCATGGCTAAGAAGGTAGTGTATACCAGTTCGGGGACGAAACCGGTGAGTCCCATCTCCCTCTTGGCTAAGAAGGTAGTGTATACCAGTTCGCGGACGACACCAATCAGTCCCATCTCGGCCTCCTGACTAAGAAGGTAGTGTATACCAGTTCGAGGACGACACCGGTGAGTCCCATCTCGACCTCATGGCTAAGAAGGTAGTGTATACCAGTTCGCGGACGACACCGACCAGTCCCATCTCGACCTCATGGCTAAGAAGGTAGTGTATACCAGTTCAGGGACGACACCGGTGTGTCTCATCTCGACCTCATGGCTAAGAAGGTAGTGTATACCAGTTCGGGGACGACACCGGTGAGTCCCATCTCGGCCTCATGGCTAAGAAGGTAGTGTATACCAGTTCGGGGACGAAACCGGTGAGTCCCATCTCGGCCTAATGGCTAAGAAGGTAGTGTATACCTGTTCGCGGACGACACCGATCAGTCCCATCTCGGCCTCATGGCTAAGAAGGTAGTGTATACCAGTTCCGGACGACACCGGTGAGTCCCATCTCGGCCTCATGGCTAAGAAGGTAGTGTATACCATTTCGCGGACGACACCAATCAGTCCCATCTCGGCCTCATGGCTAAGAAGGTAGTGTATACCAGTTCGCGGACGACACCGACCAGTCCCATCTCGACCTCATGGCTAAGAAGGTAGTGTATACCAGTTCGCGGACGACACCGACCAGTCCCATCTCGGCCTCATGGCTAAGAAGGTAGTGTATACCAGTTCAGGGACGACACCGGTGTGTCTCATCTCGACCTCATGGCTAAGAAGGTAGTGTATACCAGTTCGGGGACGACACCGGTGAGTCCCATCTCGGCCTCATGGCTAAGAAGGTAGTGTATACCTGTTCGCGGACGACACCGATCAGTCCCATCTCGGCCTCATGGCTAAGAAGGTAGTGTATACCAGTTCCGGACGACACCGATCAGTCCCATCTCGGCCTCATGGCTAAGAAGGTAGTGTATACCAGTTCCGGACGACACCGGTGAGTCCCATCTCGGCCTCATGGCTAAGAAGGTAGTGTATACCAGTTCGGGGACGAAACCGGTGAGTCCCATCTCGGCCTCATGGCTAAGAAGGTAGTGTATACCTGTTCGGGGACGACACCGGTGTGTCTCATCTCGACCTCATGGCTAAGAAGATAGTGTATACCAGTTCGGGGACGACAACGGTAAGTCCCTTCTCGGCCTCATGGCTAAGAAGGTAGTGTATACCAGTTCGGGGACGATACCGATCAGTCCCATCTCGGCCTCATTTCTAAGAAGGTAGTGTATACCTGTTCGCAGACGACACCGATCAGTCCCATCTCGGCCTCATGGCTAAGAAGGTAGTGTATACCAGTTCGGGGACGAAACCGGTGAGTCCCATCTCGGCCTCATGGCTAAGAAGGTAGTGTATACCAGTTCCGGACGACACCGGTAAGTCCCTTCTCGGCCTCATGGCTAACAAGGTAGTGTATACCAGTTCGGGGACGAAACCGGTGAGTCCCATCTCGGCCTCATGGCTAAGAAGGTAGTGTATACCAGTTCCGGACGACACCGATCAGTCCCATCTCGGCCTCATGGCTAAGAAGGTAGTGTATACAAGTTCGGGGACGAAACCGGTGAGTCCCATCTCCCTCTTGGCTAAGAAGGTAGTGTATACCAGTTCGCGGACGAAACCGGTGAGTCCCATCTCGGCCTCATGGCTAAGAAGGTAGTGTAAACCTGTTCGCGGACGACACCGGTGAGTCCCATCTCGGCCTCATGGCTAAGAAGGTAGTGTATACCTGTTCGCGGACGACACCGATCAGTCCCATCTCGGCCTCATGGCTAAGAAGGTAGTGTATACCAGTTCGCGGACGACACCGACCAGTCCCATCTCGGCCTCATGGCTAAGAAGGTAGTGTATACCAGTTCAGGGACGACACCGGTGTGTCTCATCTCGACCTCATGGCTAAGAAGGTAGTGTATACCAGTTCGGGGACGACACCGGTGAGTCCCATCTCGGCCTCATGGCTAAGAAGGTAGTGTATACCTGTTCGCGGACGACACCGATCAGTCCCATCTCGGCCTCATGGCTAAGAAGGTAGTGTATACCAGTTCCGGACGACACCGATCAGTCCCATCTCGGCCTCATGGCTAAGAAGGTAGTGTATACCAGTTCGGGGACGAAACCGGTGAGTCCCATCTCCCTCTTGGCTAAGAAGGTAGTGTATACCAGTTCGCGGACGACACCAATCAGTCCCATCTCGGCCTCCTGACTAAGAAGGTAGTGTATACCAGTTCGAGGACGACACCGGTGAGTCCCATCTCGACCTCATGGCTAAGAAGGTAGTGTATACCAGTTCGCGGACGACACCGACCAGTCCCATCTCGACCTCATGGCTAAGAAGGTAGTGTATACCAGTTCAGGGACGACACCGGTGTGTCTCATCTCGACCTCATGGCTAAGAAGGTAGTGTATACCAGTTCGGGGACGACACCGGTGAGTCCCATCTCGGCCTCATGGCTAAGAAGGTAGTGTATACCAGTTCGGGGACGAAACCGGTGAGTCCCATCTCGGCCTAATGGCTAAGAAGGTAGTGTATACCTGTTCGCGGACGACACCGATCAGTCCCATCTCGGCCTCATGGCTAAGAAGGTAGTGTATACCAGTTCCGGACGACACCGGTGAGTCCCATCTCGGCCTCATGGCTAAGAAGGTAGTGTATACCATTTCGCGGACGACACCAATCAGTCCCATCTCGGCCTCATGGCTAAGAAGGTAGTGTATACCAGTTCGCGGACGACACCGACCAGTCCCATCTCGACCTCATGGCTAAGAAGGTAGTGTATACCAGTTCGCGGACGACACCGACCAGTCCCATCTCGGCCTCATGGCTAAGAAGGTAGTGTATACCAGTTCAGGGACGACACCGGTGTGTCTCATCTCGACCTCATGGCTAAGAAGGTAGTGTATACCAGTTCGGGGACGACACCGGTGAGTCCCATCTCGGCCTCATGGCTAAGAAGGTAGTGTATACCTGTTCGCGGACGACACCGATCAGTCCCATCTCGGCCTCATGGCTAAGAAGGTAGTGTATACCAGTTCCGGACGACACCGGTAAGTCCCTTCTCGGCCTCATGGCTAACAAGGTAGTGTATACCAGTTCGGGGACGAAACCGGTGAGACCCATCTCGGCCTCATGGCTAAGAAGGTAGTGTAAACCTGTTCGCGGACGACACCGGTGAGTCCCATCTCGGCCTCATGGCTAAGAAGGTAGTGTATACCTGTTCGCGGACGACACCGATCAGTCCCATCTCGGCCTCATGGCTAAGAAGGTAGTGTATACCAGTTCCGGACGACACCGATCAGTCCCATCTCGGCCTCATGGCTAAGAAGGTAGTGTATACAAGTTCGGGGACGAAACCGGTGAGTCCCATCTCCCTCTTGGCTAAGAAGGTAGTGTATACCAGTTCGCGGACGAAACCGGTGAGTCCCATCTCGGCCTCATGGCTAAGAAGGTAGTGTATACCTGTTCGGGGACGACACCGGTGTGTCTCATCTCGACCTCATGGCTAAGAAGGTAGTGTATAGCAGTTCCGGACGACACCGGTAAGTCCCTTCTCGGCCTCATGGCTAAGAAGGTAGTGTATACCAGATCGGGGACGAAACCGGTGAGTCCCATCTCGGCCTCATGGCTAAGAAGGTAGTGTAAACCTGTTCGCGGACGACACCGGTGAGTCCCATCTCGGCCTCATGGCTAAGAAGGTAGTGTATACCAGTTCCGGACGACACCGGTAAGTCCCTTCTCGGCCTCATGGCTAACAAGGTAGTGTATACCAGTTCGGGGACGAAACCGGTGAGTCCCATCTCGGCCTCATGGCTAAGAAGGTAGTGTAAACCTGTTCGCGGACGACACCGGTGAGTCCCATCTCGGCCTCATGGCTAAGAAGGTAGTGTATACCTGTTCGCGGACGACACCGATCAGTCCCATCTCGGCCTCATGGCTAAGAAGGTAGTGTATACCAGTTCGCGGACGACACCGACCAGTCCCATCTCGGCCTCATGGCTAAGAAGGTAGTGTATACCAGTTCAGGGACGACACCGGTGTGTCTCATCTCGACCTCATGGCTAAGAAGGTAGTGTATACCAGTTCGGGGACGACACCGGTGAGTCCCATCTCGGCCTCATGGCTAAGAAGGTAGTGTATACCTGTTCGCGGACGACACCGATCAGTCCCATCTCGGCCTCATGGCTAAGAAGGTAGTGTATACCAGTTCCGGACGACACCGATCAGTCCCATCTCGGCCTCATGGCTAAGAAGGTAGTGTATACCAGTTCGGGGACGAAACCGGTGAGTCCCATCTCCCTCTTGGCTAAGAAGGTAGTGTATACCAGTTCGCGGACGACACCAATCAGTCCCATCTCGGCCTCCTGACTAAGAAGGTAGTGTATACCAGTTCGAGGACGACACCGGTGAGTCCCATCTCGACCTCATGGCTAAGAAGGTAGTGTATACCAGTTCGCGGACGACACCGACCAGTCCCATCTCGACCTCATGGCTAAGAAGGTAGTGTATACCAGTTCAGGGACGACACCGGTGTGTCTCATCTCGACCTCATGGCTAAGAAGGTAGTGTATACCAGTTCGGGGACGACACCGGTGAGTCCCATCTCGGCCTCATGGCTAAGAAGGTAGTGTATACCAGTTCGGGGACGAAACCGGTGAGTCCCATCTCGGCCTAATGGCTAAGAAGGTAGTGTATACCTGTTCGCGGACGACACCGATCAGTCCCATCTCGGCCTCATGGCTAAGAAGGTAGTGTATACCAGTTCCGGACGACACCGGTGAGTCCCATCTCGGCCTCATGGCTAAGAAGGTAGTGTATACCATTTCGCGGACGACACCAATCAGTCCCATCTCGGCCTCATGGCTAAGAAGGTAGTGTATACCAGTTCGCGGACGACACCGACCAGTCCCATCTCGACCTCATGGCTAAGAAGGTAGTGTATACCAGTTCGCGGACGACACCGACCATTCCCATCTCGGGCTCATGGCTAAGAAGGTAGTGTATACCAGTTCAGGTACGACACCGGTGTGTCTCATCTCGACCTCATGGCTAAGAAGGTAGTGTATACCAGTTCGGGGACGACACCGGTGAGTCCCATCTCGGCCTCATGGCTAAGAAGGTAGTGTATACCTGTTCGCGGACGACACCGATCAGTCCCATCTCGGCCTCATGGCTAAGAAGGTAGTGTATACCAGTTCCGGACGACACCGATCAGTCCCATCTCGGCCTCATGGCTAAGAAGGTAGTGTATACCAGTTCCGGACGACACCGGTGAGTCCCATCTCGGCCTCATGGCTAAGAAGGTAGTGTATACCAGTTCGGGGACGAAACCGGTGAGTCCCATCTCGGCCTCATGGCTAAGAAGGTAGTGTATACCTGTTCGGGGACGACACCGGTGTGTCTCATCTCGACCTCATGGCTAAGAAGATAGTGTATACCAGTTCGGGGACGACAACGGTAAGTCCCTTCTCGGCCTCATGGCTAAGAAGGTAGTGTATACCAGTTCGGGGACGATACCGATCAGTCCCATCTCGGCCTCATTTCTAAGAAGGTAGTGTATACCTGTTCGCAGACGACACCGATCAGTCCCATCTCGGCCTCATGGCTAAGAAGGTAGTGTATACCAGTTCGGGGACGAAACCGGTGAGTCCCATCTCGGCCTCATGGCTAAGAAGGTAGTGTATACCAGTTCCGGACGACACCGGTAAGTCCCTTCTCCGCCTCATGGCTAACAAGGTAGTGTATACCAGTTCGGGGACGAAACCGGTGAGTCCCATCTCGGCCTCATGGCTAAGAAGGTAGTGTAAACCTGTTCGCGGACGACACCGGTGAGTCCCATCTCGGCCTCATGGCTAAGAAGGTAGTGTATACCTGTTCGCGGACGACACCGATCAGTCCCATCTCGGCCTCATGGCTAAGAAGGTAGTGTATACCAGTTCCGGACGACACCCATCAGTCCCATCTCGGCCTCATGGCTAAGAAGGTAGTGTATACAAGTTCGGGGACGAAACCGGTGAGTCCCATCTCCCTCTTGGCTAAGAAGGTAGTGTATACCAGTTCGCGGACGAAACCGGTGAGTCCCATCTCGGCCTCATGGCTAAGAAGGTAGTGTATACCTGTTCGGGGACGACACCGGTGTGTCTCATCTCGACCTCACGGCTAAGAAGGTAGTGTATAGCAGTTCCGGACGACACCGGTAAGTCCCTTCTCGGCCTCATGGCTAAGAAGGTAGTGTATACCAGTTCGGGGACGAAACCGGTGATTCCCATCTCGGCCTCATGGCTAAGGAGGTAGTGTATACCACTTCGGGGACGACACCGGTGTGTCTCATCTCGACCTCATTGGTAAGAAGGTAGTGTATACCAGTTCGGGGAAGAAACCGGTGAATCCCATCTCCCTCTTGGCTAAGAAGGTAGTGTATACCAGTTCGCGGACGACACCAATCAGTCCCATCTCGGCCTCCTGACTAAGAAGGTAGTGTATACCAGTTCGGGGACGACACCGGTGAGTCCCATCTCGACCTCATGGCTAAGAAGGTAGTGTATACCAGTTCGCGGACGACACCGACCAGTCCCATCTCGGCCTCATGGCTAAGAAGGTAGTGTATACCAGTTCAGGGACGACACCGGTGTGTCTCATCTCGACCTCATGGCTAAGAAGGTAGTGTATACCAGTTCGGGGACGACACCGGTGAGTCCCATCTCGGCCTCATGGCTAAGAAGGTAGTGTATACCTGTTCGCGGACGACACCGATCAGTCCCATCTCGGCCTCATGGCTAAGAAGGTAGTGTATACCAGTTCGGGGACGAAACCGGTGAGTCCCATCTCCCTCTTGGCTAAGAAGGTAGTGTATACCAGTTCGCGGACGACACCAATCAGTCCCATCTCGGCCTCCTGACTAAGAAGGTAGTGTATACCAGTTCGAGGACGACACCGGTGAGTCCCATCTCGACCTCATGGCTAAGAAGGTAGTGTATACCAGTTCGCGGACGACACAGACCAGTCCCATCTCGACCTCATGGCTAAGAAGGTAGTGTATACCAGTTCAGGGACGACACCGGTAAGTCCCATCTCGGCCTCATGGCTAAGAAGGTAGTGTAAACCTGTTCGCGGACGACACCGGTGAGTCCCATCTCGGCCTCTTGGCTAAGAAGGTAGTGTATACCTGTTCGCGGACGACACCGATCAGTCCCATCTCGGCCTCATGGCTAAGAAGGTAGTGTATACCAGTTCCGGACGACACCGATCAGTCCCATCTCGGCCTCATGGCTAAGAAGGTAGTGTATACAAGTTCGGGGACGAAACCGGTGAGTCCCATCTCCCTCTTGGCTAAGAAGGTAGTGTATACCAGTTCGCGGACGAAACCGGTGAGTCCCATCTCGGCCTCATGGCTAAGAAGGTAGTGTATACCTGTTCGGGGACGACACCGGTGTGTCTCATCTCGACCTCATGGCTAAGAAGGTAGTGTATAGCAGTTCCGGACGACACCGGTAAGTCCCTTCTCGGCCTCATGGCTAAGAAGGTAGTGTATACCAGTTCGGGGACGAAACCGGTGATTCCCATCTCGGCCTCATGGCTAAGGAGGTAGTGTATACCACTTCGGGGACGACACCGGTGTGTCTCATCTCGACCTCATTGGTAAGAAGGTAGTGTATACCAGTTCGGGGACGACACCGGTGAGTCCCATCTCGGCCTCATGGCTAAGAAGGTAGTGTATACCTGTTCGCGGACGACACCGATCAGTCCCATCTCGGCCTCATGGCTAAGAAGGTAGTGTATACCAGTTCGGGGAAGAAACCGGTGAATCCCATCTCCCTCTTGGCTAAGAAGGTAGTGTATACCAGTTCGCGGACGACACCAATCAGTCCCATCTAGGCCTCCTGACTAAGAAGGTAGTGTATACCAGTTCGGGGACGACACCGGTGAGTCCCATCTCGGCCTCATGGCTAAGAAGGTAGTGTATACCTGTTCGCGGACGACACCGATCAGTCCCATCTCGGCCTCATGGCTAAGAAGGTAGTGTATACCAGTTCCGGACGACACCGATCAGTCCCATCTCGGCCTCATGGCTAAGAAGGTAGTGTATACCAGTTCGGGGACGAAACCGGTGAGTCCCATCTCCCTCTTGGCTAAGAAGGTAGTGTATACCAGTTCGCGGACGACACCAATCAGTCCCATCTCGGCCTCCTGACTAAGAAGGTAGTGTATACCAGTTCGAGGACGACACCGGTGAGTCCCATCTCGACCTCATGGCTAAGAAGGTAGTGTATACCAGTTCGCGGACGACACCGACCAGTCCCATCTCGACCTCATGGCTAAGAAGGTAGTGTATACCAGTTCAGGGACGACACCGGTGTGTCTCATCTCGACCTCATGGCTAAGAAGGTAGTGTATACCAGTTCGGGGACGACACCGGTGAGTCCCATCTCGGCCTCATGGCTAAGAAGGTAGTGTATACCAGTTCGGGGACGAAACCGGTGAGTCCCATCTCGGCCTAATGGCTAAGAAGGTAGTGTATACCTGTTCGCGGACGACACCGATCAGTCCCATCTCGGCCTCATGGCTAAGAAGGTAGTGTATACCAGTTCCGGACGACACCGGTGAGTCCCATCTCGGCCTCATGGCTAAGAAGGTAGTGTATACCAGTTCGGGGACGAAACCGGTGAGTCCCATCTCGGCCTCATGGCTAAGAAGGTAGTGTATACCTGTTCGGGGACGACACCGGTGTGTCTCATCTCGACCTCATGGCTAAGAAGGTAGTGTATACCAGTTCGGGGACGACAACGGTAAGTCCCTTCTCGGCCCCATGGCTAAGAAGGTAGTGTATACCAGTTCGGGGACGACACCGATCAGTCCCATCTCGGCCTCATTTCTAAGAAGGTAGTGTATACCTGTTCGCAGACGACACCGATCAGTCCCATCTCGGCCTCATGGCTAAGAAGGTAGTGTATACCAGTTCGGGGTCGAAACCGGTGAGTCCCATCTCGGCCTCATGGCTAACAAGGTAGTGTATACCAGTTCGGGGACGCAACCGGTGAGTCCCATCTCGGCCTCATGGCTAAGAAGGTAGTGAATACCTGTTCGCGGACGACACCGATCAGTCCCATCTCGGCCTCATGGCTAATAAGGTAGTGTATACCAGTTCGGGGACGAAACCGGTGAGTCCCATCTCGGCCTCATGGCTAAGAAGGTAGTGTATACCAGTTCGGGGACGTTACCGGTGAGTCCCATCTCGGCCTCATGGCTAAGAAGGTAGTGTATACCTGTTCGGGGACGACACCGGTGTGTCTCATCTCGACCTCATGGCTAAGAGTGTAGTGTATACCAGTTCGGGGACGACACCGGTAAGTCCCATCTCGGCCTCATGGCTAAGAAGGTAGTGTATACCAGTTCAGGGACGACAACGGTAAGTCCCTTCTCGGCCTCATGGCTAAGAAGGTAGTGTATACCAGTTCGGGGACGACACCGGTGAGTCCCATCTCGGCCTCATGGCTAAGAAGGTAGTGTATACCAGTTCGGGGACGAAACCAGTGAGTCCCATCTCGGCCTCATGGCTAAGAAGGTACTGTATACCTGTTCGCGGACGACACCGATCAGTCCCATCTCGGCCTCATGGCTAAGGAGGTAGTGTATACCAGTTCCGGACGACACCGGTGAGTCCCATCTCGACCTCATGGCTAAGAAGGTAGTGTATACCAGTTCAGGGACGACACCGGTGAGTCCCATCTCGGCCTCGTGGCTAAGAAGGTAGTGTATACCTGTTCGCGGACGACACCGATCAGTCCCATCTCGGCCTCATGGCTAAGAAGGTAGTGTATACCTGTTCGCGGACGACACCGATCAGTCCCATCTCGGCCTCATGGCTAAGGAGGTAGTGTATACCAGTTCCGGACGACACCGGTGAGTCCCATCTCGGCCTCATGGCTAAGAAGGTAGTGTATACCAGTTCGGGGACGACACCGGTGAGTCCCATCTCGGCCTCATGGCTAAGAAGGTAGTGTATACCTGTTCGCGGACGACACCGATCAGTCCCATCTCGGCCTCATGGCTAAGAAGGTAGTGTATACCAGTTTCGGACGACACCGATCAGTCCCATCTCGGCCTCATGGCTAAGAAGGTAGTGTATACCAGTTCGGGGACGAAACCGGTGAGTCCCATCTCCCTCTTGGCTAAGAAGGTAGTGTATACCAGTTCGCGGACAACACCAATCAGTCCCATCTCGGCCTCCTGACTAAGAAGGTAGTGTATACCAGTTCGGGGACGACACCGGTGAGTCCCATCTCGACCTCATGGCTAAGAAGGTAGTGTATACCAGTTCGCGGACGACACCGACCAGTCCCATCTCGACCTCATGGCTAAGAAGGTAGTGTATACCAGTTCGCGGACGACACCGACCAGTCCCATCTCGGCCTCATGGCTAAGAAGGTAGTGTATACCAGTTCAGGGACGACACCGGTGTGTCTCATCTCGACCTCATGGCTAAGAAGGTAGTGTATACCAGTTCGGGGACGACACCGGTGAGTCCCATCTCGGCCTCATGGCTAAGAAGGTAGTGTATACCTGTTCGCGGACGACACCGATCAGTCCCATCTCGGCCTCATGGCTAAGAAGGTAGTGTATACCAGTTCCGGACGACACCGGTGAGTCCCATCTCGGCCTCATGGCTAAGAAGGTAGTGTATACCTGTTCGGGGACGACACCGGTGTGTCTCATCTCGACCTCATGGCTAAGAAGGTAGTGTATACCAGTTCGGGGACGACAACGGTAAGTCCCTTCTCGGCCTCATGGCTAAGAAGGTAGTGTATACCAGTTCGGGGACGATACCGATCAGTCCCATCTCGGCCTCATTTCTAAGAAGGTAGTGTATACCTGTTCGCAGACGACACCGATCAGTCCCATCTCGGCCTCATGGCTAAGAAGGTAGTGTATACCAGTTCGGGGACGAAACCGGTGAGTCCCATCTCGGCCTCATGGCTAAGAAGGTAGTGTATACCAGTTCCGGACGACACCGGTAAGTCCCTTCTCGGCCTCATGGCTAACAAGGTAGTGTATACCAGTTCGGGGACGCAACCGGTGAGTCCCATCTCGGCCTCATGGCTAAGAAGGTAGTGAATACCTGTTCGCGGACGACACCGATCAGTCCCATCTCGGCCTCATGGCTAATAAGGTAGTGTATACCAGTTCGGGGACGAAACCGGTGAGTCCCATCTCGGCCTCATGGCTAAGAAGGTAGTGTATACCAGTTCGGGGACGTTACCGGTGAGTCCCATCTCGGCCTCATGGCTAAGAAGGTAGTGTATACCTGTTCGGGGACGACACCGGTGTGTCTCATCTCGACCTCATGGCTAAGAGTGTAGTGTATACCAGTTCGGGGACGACACCGGTAAGTCCCATCTCGGCCTCATGGCTAAGAAGGTAGTGTAAACCTGTTCGCGGACGACACCGGTGAGTCCCATCTCGGCCTCATGGCTAAGAAGGTAGTGTATACCTGTTCGCGGACGACACCGATCAGTCCCATCTCGGCCTCATGGCTAAGAAGGTAGTGTATACCAGTTCCGGACGACACCGATCAGTCCCATCTCGGCCTCATGGCTAAGAAGGTAGTGTATACAAGTTCGGGGACGACACCGACCAGTCCCATCTCGACCTCATGGCTAAGAAGGTAGTGTATACCAGTTCGCGGACGACACCGACCAGTCCCATCTCGGCCTCATGGCTAAGAAGGTAGTGTATACCAGTTCAGGGACGACACCGGTGTGTCTCATCTCGACATCATGGCTAAGAAGGTAGTGTATACCAGTTCGGGGACGACACCGGTGAGTCCCATCTCGGCCTCATGGCTAAGAAGGTAGTGTATACCTGTTCGCGGACGACACCGATCAGTCCCATCTCGGCCTCATGGCTAAGAAGGTAGTGTATACCAGTTCGCGGACGACACCGACCAGTCCCATCTCGGCCTCATGGCTAAGAAGGTAGTGTATACCAGTTCAGGGACGACACCGGTGTGTCTCATCTCGACCTCATGGCTAAGAAGGTAGTGAATACCAGTTCGGGGACGACACCGGTGAGTCCCATCTCGGCCTCATGGCTAAGAAGGTAGTGTATACCTGTTCGGGGACGACACCGGTGTGTCTCATCTCGACCTCATGGCTAAGAAGGTAGTGTATACCAGTTCGGGGACGACAACGGTAAGTCCCTTCTCGGCCTCATGGCTAAGAAGGTAGTGTATACCAGTTCGGGGACGATACCGATCAGTCCCATCTCGGCCTCATTTCTAAGAAGGTAGTGTATACCTGTTCGCAGACGACACCGATCAGTCCCATCTCGGCCTCATGGCTAAGAAGGTAGTGTATACCAGTTCGGGGACGAAACCGGTGAGTCCCATCTCGGCCTCATGGTTAAGAAGGTAGTGTATACCAGTTCCGGACGACACCGGTAAGTCCCTTCTCGGCCTCATGGCTAACAAGGTAGTGTATACCAGTTCGGGGACGCAACCGGTGAGTCCCATCTCGGCCTCATGGCTAAGAAGGTAGTGAATACCTGTTCGCGGACGACACCGATCTGTCCCATCTCGGCCTCATGGCTAATAAGGTAGTGTATACCAGTTCGGGGACGAAACCGGTGAGTCCCATCTCGGCCTCATGGCTAAGAAGGTAGTGTATACCAGTTCGGGGACGTTACCGGTGAGTCCCATCTCGGCCTCATGGCTAAGAAGGTAGTGTATACCTGTTCGGGGACGACACCGGTGTGTCTCATCTCGACCTCATGGCTAAGAGTGTAGTGTATACCAGTTCGGGGACGACACCGGTAAGTCCCATCTCGGCCTCATGGCTAAGAAGGTAGTGTAAACCTGTTCGCGGACGACACCGGTGAGTCCCATCTCGGCCTCATGGCTAAGAAGGTAGTGTATACCTGTTCGCGGACGACACCGATCAGTCCCATCTCGGCCTCATGGCTAAGAAGGTAGTGTATACCTGTTCGGGGACGACACCGGTGTGTCTCATCTCGACCTCATGGCTAAGAAGGTAGTGTATACCAGTTCGGGGACGACAACGGTAAGTCCCTTCTCGGCCTCATGGCTAAGAAGGTAGTGTATACCAGTTCGGGGACGACACCGATCAGTCCCATCTCGGCCTCATTTCTAAGAAGGTAGTGTATACCTGTTCGCAGACGACACCGATCAGTCCCATCTCGGCCTCATGGCTAAGAAGGTAGTGTATACCAGTTCGGGGTCGAAACCGGTGAGTCCCATCTCGGCCTCATGGCTAAGAAGGTAGTGTATACCTGTTCGGGGACGACACCGGTGTGTCTCATCTCGACCTCATGGCTAAGAGTGTAGTGTATACCAGTTCGGGGACGACACCGGTAAGTCCCATCTAAGCCTCATGGCTAAGAAGGTAGTGTAAACCTGTTCCGGACGACACCGATCAGTCCCATCTCGGCCTCATGGCTAAGAAGGTAGTGTATACAAGTTCGGGGACGAAACCGGTGAGTCCCATCTCCCTCTTGGCTAAGAAGGTAGTGTATACCAGTTCGCGGACGAAACCGGTGAGTCCCATCTCGGCCTCATGGCTAAGAAGGTAGTGTATACCTGTTCGGGGACGACACCGGTGTGTCTCATCTCGACCTCATGGCTAAGAAGGTAGTGTATAGCAGTTCCGGACGACACCGGTAAGTCCCTTCTCGGCCTCATGGCTAAGAAGGTAGTGTATACCAGTTCGGGGACGACACCGGTGTGTCTCATCTCGACCTCATGGCTAAGAGTGTAGTGTATACCAGTTCGGGGACGACACCGGTAAGTCCCATCTCGGCCTCATGGCTAAGAAGGTAGTGTAAACCTGTTCGCGGACGACACCGGTGAGTCCCATCTCGGCCTCATGGCTAAGAAGGTAGTGTATACCTGTTCGCGGACGACACCGATCAGTCCCATCTCGGCCTCATGGCTAAGAAGGTAGTGTATACCAGTTCCGGACGACACCGATCAGTCCCATCTCGGCCTCATGGCTAAGAAGGTAGTGTATACAAGTTCGGGGACGAAACCGGTGAGTCCCATCTCCCTCTTGGCTAAGAAGGTAGTGTATACCAGTTCGCGGACGAAACCGGTGAGTCCCATCTCGGCCTCATGGCTAAGAAGGTAGTGTATACCTGTTCGGGGACGACACCGGTGTGTCTCATCTCGACCTCATGGCTAAGAAGGTAGTGTATAGCAGTTCCGGACGACACCGGTAAGTCCCTTCTCGGCCTCATGGCTAAGAAGGTAGTGTATACCAGTTCGGGGACGAAACCGGTGATTCCCATCTCGGCCTCATGGCTAAGGAGGTAGTGTATACCACTTCGGGGACGACACCGGTGTGTCTCATCTCGACCTCATTGGTAAGAAGGTAGTGTATACCAGTTCGGGGACGACACCGGTGAGTCCCATCTCGGCCTCATGGCTAAGAAGGTAGTGTATACCTGTTCGCGGACGACACCGATCAGTCCCATCTCGGCCTCATGGCTAAGAAGGTAGTGTATACCAGTTCGGGGAAGAAACCGGTGAATCCCATCTCCCTCTTGGCTAAGAAGGTAGTGTATACCAGTTCGCGGACGACACCAATCAGTCCCATCTCGGCCTCCTGACTAAGAAGGTAGTGTATACCAGTTCGCGGACGACACCGACCAGTCCCATCTCGACCTCATGGCTAAGAAGGTAGTGTATACCAGTTCGCGGACGACACCGACCAGTCCCATCTCGGCCTCATGGCTAAGAAGGTAGTGTATACCAGTTCAGGGACGACACCGGTGTGTCTCATCTCGACCTCATGGCTAAGAAGGTAGTGTATACCAGTTCGGGGACGACACCGGTGAGTCCCATCTCGGCCTCATGGCTAAGAAGGTAGTGTATACCTGTTCGCGGACGACACCGATCAGTCCCATCTCGGCCTCATGGCTAAGAAGGTAGTGTATACCAGTTCGCGGACGACACCGACCAGTCCCATCTCGGCCTCATGGCTAAGAAGGTAGTGTATACCAGTTCAGGGACGACACCGGTGTGTCTCATCTCGACCTCATGGCTAAGAAGGTAGTGAATACCAGTTCGGGGACGACACCGGTGAGTCCCATCTAGGCCTCATGGCTAAGAAGGTAGTGTATACCTGTTCGCGGACGACACCGATCAGTCCCATCTCGGCCTCATGGCTAAGAAGGTAGTGTATACCAGTTCCGGACGACACCGATCAGTCCCATCTCGGCCTCATGGCTAAGAACGTAGTGTATACCAGTTCCGGACGACACCGGTGAGTCCCATCTCGGCCTCATGGCTAAGAAGGTAGTGTATACCAGTTCGGGGACGAAACCGGTGAGTCCCATCTCGGCCTCATGGCTAAGAAGGTAGTGTATACCTGTTCGGGGACGACACCGGTGTGTCTCATCTCGACCTCATGGCTAAGAAGGTAGTGTATACCAGTTCGGGGACGACAACGGTAAGTCCCTTCTCGGCCTCATGGCTAAGAAGGTAGTGTATACCAGTTCGGGGACGATACCGATCAGTCCCATCTCGGCCTCATTTCTAAGAAGGTAGTGTATACCTGTTCGCAGACGACACCGATCAGTCCCATCTCGGCCTCATGGCTAAGAAGGTAGTGTATACCAGTTCGGGGACGAAACCGGTGAGTCCCATCTCGGCCTCATGGCTAAGAAGGTAGTGTATACCAGTTCCGGACGACACCGGTAAGTCCCTTCTCGGCCTCATGGCTAACAAGGTAGTGTATACCAGTTCGGGGACGCAACCGGTGAGTCCCATCTCGGCCTCATGGCTAAGAAGGTAGTGAATACCTGTTCGCGGACGACACCGATCAGTCCCATCTCGGCCTCATGGCTAATAAGGTAGTGTATACCAGTTCGGGGACGAAACCGGTGAGTCCCATCTCGGCCTCATGGCTAAGAAGGTAGTGTATACCAGTTCGGGGACGTTACCGGTGAGTCCCATCTCGGCCTCATGGCTAAGAAGGTAGTTTATACCTGTTCGGGGACGACACCGGTGTGTCTCATCTCGACCTCATGGCTAAGAGTGTAGTGTATACCAGTTCGGGGACGAAACCGGTGAGTCCCATCTCGGCCTCATGGCTAAGAAGGTAGTGTATACCTGTTCGGGGACGACACCGGTGTGTCTCATCTCGACCTCATGGCTAAGAAGGTAGTGTATACCAGTTCGCGGACGACACCGACCAGTCCCATCTCGGCCTCATGGCTAAGAAGGTAGTGTATACCAGTTCAGGGACGACACCGGTGTGTCTCATCTCGACCTCATGGCTAAGAAGGTAGTGAATACCAGTTCGGGGACGACACCGGTGAGTCCCATCTCGGCCTCATGGCTAAGAAGGTAGTGTATACATGTTCGCGGACGACACCGATCAGTCCCATCTCGGCCTCATGGCTAAGAAGGTAGTGTATACCAGTTCCGGACGACACCGATCAGTCCCATCTCGGCCTCATGGCTCAGAAGGTAGTGTATACCACTTCCGGACGACACCGGTGAGTCCCATCTCGGCCTCATGGCTAAGAAGGTAGTGTATACCAGTTCGGGGACGAAACCGGTGAGTCCCATCTCGGCCTCATGGCTAAGAAGGTAGTGTATACCTGTTCGGGGACGACACCGGTGTGTCTCATCTCGACCTCATGGCTAAGAAGGTAGTGTATACCAGTTCGGGGACGACAACGGTAAGTCCCTTCTCGGCCTCATGGCTAAGAAGGTAGTGTATACCAGTTCGGGGACGATACCGATCAGTCCCATCTCGGCCTCATTTCTAAGAAGGTAGTGTATACCTGTTCGCAGACGACACCGATCAGTCCCATCTCGGCCTCATGGCTAAGAAGGTAGTGTATACCAGTTCGGGGACGAAACCGGTGAGTCCCATCTCGGCCTCATGGCTAAGAAGGTAGTGTATACCAGTTCCGGACGACACCGGTAAGTCCCTTCTCGGCCTCATGGCTAACAAGGTAGTGTATACCAGTTCGGGGACGCAACCGGTGAGTCCCATCTCGGCCTCATGGCTAAGAAGGTAGTGAATACCTGTTCGCGGACGACACCGATCTGTCCCATCTCGGCCTCATGGCTAATAAGGTAGTGTATACCAGTTCGGGGACGAAACCGGTGAGTCCCATCTCGGCCTCATGGCTAAGAAGGTAGTGTATACCAGTTCGGGGACGTTACCGGTGAGTCCCATCTCGGCCTCATGGCTAAGAAGGTAGTGTATACCTGTTCGGGGACGACACCGGTGTGTCTCATCTCGACCTCATGGCTAAGAGTGTAGTGTATACCAGTTCGGGGACGACACCGGTAAGTCCCATCTCGGCCTCATGGCTAAGAAGGTAGTGTAAACCTGTTCGCGGACGACACCGGTGAGTCCCATCTCGGCCTCATGGCTAAGAAGGTAGTGTATACCTGTTCGCGGACGACACCGATCAGTCCCATCTCGGCCTCATGGCTAAGAAGGTAGTGTATACCAGTTCGGGGAAGAAACCGGTGAATCCCATCTCCCTCTTGGCTAAGAAGGTAGTGTATACCAGTTCGCGGACGACACCAATCAGTCCCATCTCGGCCTCCTGACTAAGAAGGTAGTGTATACCAGTTCGCGGACGACACCGACCAGTCCCATCTCGACCTCATGGCTAAGAAGGTAGTGTATACCAGTTCGCGGACGACACCGACCAGTCCCATCTCGGCCTCATGGCTAAGAAGGTAGTGTATACCAGTTCAGGGACGACACCGGTGTGTCTCATCTCGACATCATGGCTAAGAAGGTAGTGTATACCAGTTCGGGGACGACACCGGTGAGTCCCATCTCGGCCTCATGGCTAAGAAGGTAGTGTATACCTGTTCGCGGACGACACCGATCAGTCCCATCTCGGCCTCATGGCTAAGAAGGTAGTGTATACCAGTTCCGGACGACACCGATCAGTCCCATCTCGGCCTCATGGCTAAGAAGGTAGTGTATACCAGTTCGGGGACGACACCGGTGAGTCCCATCTCGGCCTCATGGCTAAGAAGGTAGTGTATACCTGTTCGCGGACGACACCGATCAGTCCCATCTCGGCCTCATGGGTAATAAGGTAGTGTATACCAGTTCGGGGACGAAACCGGTGAGTCCCATTTCGGCCTCATGGCTAAGAAGGTAGTGTATACCAGTTCGGGGACGTTACCGGTGAGTCCCATCTCGGCCTCATGGCTAAGAAGGTAGTGTATACCTGTTCGGGGACGACACCGGTGTGTCTCATCTCGACCTCATGGCTAAGAGTGTAGTGTATACCAGTTCGGGGACGACACCGGTAAGTCCCATCTCGGCCTCATGGCTAAGAAGGTAGTGTAAACCTGTTCGCGGACGACACCGGTGAGTCCCATCTCGGCCTCATGGCTAAGAAGGTAGTGTATACCTGTTCGCGGACGACACCGATCAGTCCCATCTCGGCCTCATGGCTAAGAAGGTAGTGTATACCAGTTCCGGACGACACCGATCAGTCCCATCTCGGCCTCATGGCTAAGAAGGTAGTGTATACAAGTTCGGGGACGAAACCGGTGAGTCCCATCTCCCTCTTGGCTAAGAAGGTAGTGTATACCAGTTCGCGGACGACACCAATCAGTCCCATCTCGGCCTCATGGCTAAGAAGGTAGTGTATACCAGTTCGCGGACGACACCGACCAGTCCCATCTCGACCTCATGGCTAAGAAGGTAGTGTATACCAGTTCGCGGACGACACCGACCAGTCCCATCTCGGCCTCATGGCTAAGAAGGTAGTGTATACCAGTTCAGGGACGACACCGGTGTGTCTCATCTCGACCTCATGGCTAAGAAGGTAGTGTATACCAGTTCGGGGACGACACCGGTGAGTCCCATCTCGGCCTCATGGCTAAGAAGGTAGTGTATACCTGTTCGCGGACGACACCGATCAGTCCCATCTCGGCCTCATGGCTAAGAAGGTAGTGTATACCAGTTCCGGACGACACCGATCAGTCCCATCTCGGCTTCATGGCTAAGAAGGTAGTGTGTACCAGTTCCGGACGACACCGGTGAGTCCCATCTCGGCCTCATGGCTAAGAAGGTAGTGTATACCAGTTCGGGGATGAAACCGGTGAGTCCCATCTCGGCCTCATGGCTAAGAAGGTAGTGTATACCTGTTCGGGGACGACACCGGTGTGTCTCATCTCGACCTCATGGCTAAGAAGGTAGTGTATACCAGTTCGGGGACGACAACGGTAAGTCCCTTCTCGGCCTCATGGCTAAGAAGGTAGTGTATACCAGTTCGGGGACGATACCGATCAGTCCCATCTCGGCCTCATTTCTAAGAAGGTAGTGTATACCTGTTCGCAGACGACACCGATCAGTCCCATCTCGGCCTCATGGCTAAGAAGGTAGTGTATACCAGTTCGGGGACGAAACCGGTGAGTCCCATCTCGGCCTCATGGCTAAGAAGGTAGTGTATACCAGTTCCGGACGACACCGGTAAGTCCCTTCTCGGCCTCATGGCTAAGAAGGTAGTGTATACCAGTTCGGGGACGACACCGGTGAGTCCCATCTCGGCCTCATGGCTAAGAAGGTAGTGTATACCAGTTCGGGGACGAAACCGGTGAGTCCCATCTCGGCCTAATGGCTAAGAAGGTAGTGAATACCTGTTCGCGGACGACACCGATCAGTCCCATCTCGGCCTCATGGCTAATAAGGTAGTGTATACCAGTTCGGGGACGAAACCGGTGAGTCCCATCTCGGCCTCATGGCTAAGAAGGTAGTGTATACCAGTTCGGGGACGAAACCGGTGAGTCCCATCTCGGCCTAATGGCTAAGAAGGTAGTGTATACCTGTTCGCGGACGACACCGATCAGTCCCATCTCGGCCTCATGGCTAAGAAGGTAGTGTATACCAGTTCCGGACGACACCGGTGAGTCCCATCTCGGCCTCATGGCTAAGAAGGTAGTGTATACCAGTTCGGGGACGAAACCGGTGAGTCCCATCTCGGCCTCATGGCTAAGAAGGTAGTGTATACCTGTTCGGGGACGACACCGGTGTGTCTCATCTCGACCTCATGGCTAAGAAGGTAGTGTATACCAGTTCGGGGACGACAACGGTAAGTCCCTTCTCGGCCTCATGGCTAAGAAGGTAGTGTATACCAGTTCGGGGACGACACCGATCAGTCCCATCTCGGCCTCATTTCTAAGAAGGTAGTGTATACCTGTTCGCAGACGACACCGATCAGTCCCATCTCGGCCTCATGGCTAAGAAGGTAGTGTATACCAGTTCGGGGTCGAAACCGGTGAGTCCCATCTCGGCCTCATGGCTAAGAAGGTAGTGTATACCTGTTCGGGGACGACACCGGTGTGTCTCATCTCGACCTCATGGCTAAGAGTGTAGTGTATACCAGTTCGGGGACGACACCGGTAAGTCCCATCTCGGCCTCATGGCTAAGAAGGTAGTGTAAACCTGTTCGCGGACGACACCGGTGAGTCCCATCTCGGCCTCATGGCTAAGAAGGTAGTGTATACCAGTTCAGGGACGACACCGGTGTGTCTCATCTCGACCTCATGGCTAAGAAGGTAGTGTATACCAGTTCGGGGACGACACCGATCAGTCCCATCTCGGCCTCATGGCTAAGAAGGTAGTGTATACCAGTTCCGGACGACACCGATCAGTCCCATCTCGGCCTCATGGCTAAGAAGGTAGTGTATACAAGTTCGGGGACGAAACCGGTGAGTCCCATCTCCCTCTTGGCTAAGAAGGTAGTGTATACCAGTTCGCGGACGAAACCGGTGAGTCCCATCTCGGCCTCATGGCTAAGAAGGTAGTGTATACCTGTTCGGGGACGACACCGGTGTGTCTCATCTCGACCTCATGGCTAAGAAGGTAGTGTATAGCAGTTCCGGACGACACCGGTAAGTCCCTTCTCGGCCTCATGGCTAAGAAGGTAGTGTATACCAGTTCGGGGACGAAACCGGTGATTCCCATCTCGGCCTCATGGCTAAGGAGGTAGTGTATACCACTTCGGGGACGACACCGGTGTGTCTCATCTCGACCTCATTGGTAAGAAGGTAGTGTATACCAGTTCGGGGACGACACCGGTGAGTCCCATCTCGGCCTCATGGCTAAGAAGGTAGTGTATACCTGTTCGTGGACGACACCGATCAGTCCCATCTCGGCCTCATGGCTAAGAAGGTAGTGTATACCAGTTCGGGGAAGAAACCGGTGAATCCCATCTCCCTCTTGGCTAAGAAGGTAGTGTATACCAGTTCGCGGACGACACCAATCAGTCCCATCTCGGCCTCCTGACTAAGAAGGTAGTGTATACCAGTTCGGGGACGACACCGGTGAGTCCCATCTCGACCTCATGGCTAAGAAGGTAGTGTATACCAGTTCGCGGACGACACCGACCAGTCCCATCTCGGCCTCATGGCTAAGAAGGTAGTGTATACCAGTTCAGGGACGACACCGGTGTGTCTCATCTCGACCTCATGGCTAAGAAGGTAGTGTATACCAGTTCGGGGACGACACCGGTGAGTCCCATCTCGGCCTCATGGCTAAGAAGGTAGTGTATACCTGTTCGCGGACGACACCGATCAGTCCCATCTCGGCCTCATGGCTAAGAAGGTAGTGTATACCAGTTCCGGACGACACCGATCAGTCCCATCTCGGCCTCATGGCTAAGAAGGTAGTGTATACCAGTTCGGGGACGACACCGGTGAGTCCCATCTCGGCCTCATGGCTAAGAAGGTAGTGTATACCTGTTCGCGGACGACACCGATCAGTCCCATCTCGGCCTCATGGCTAAGAAGGTAGTGTATACCAGTTCAGGGACGACACCGGTGTGTCTCATCTCGACCTCATGGCTAAGAAGGTAGTGTATACCAGTTCGGGGACGACACCGGTGAGTCCCATCTCGGCCTCATGGCTAAGAAGGTGGTGTATACCAGTTCGGGGACGAAACCGGTGAGTCCCATCTCGGCCTAATGGCTAAGAAGGTAGTGTATACCTGTTCGCGGACGACACCGATCAGTCCCATCTCGGCCTCATGGCTAAGAAGGTAGTGTATACCAGTTCAGGGACGACACCGGTGTGTCTCATCTCGACCTCATGGCTAAGAAGGTAGTGTATACCAGTTCGGGGACGACACCGGTGAGTCCCATCTCGGCCTCATGGCTAAGAAGGTAGTGTATACCAGTTCCGGACGACACCGATCAGTCCCATCTCGGCCTCATGGCTAAGAAGGTAGTGTATACCAGTTCGGGGACGACACCGGTGAGTCCCATCTCGGCCTCATGGCTAAGAAGGTAGTGTATACCTGTTCGCGGACGACACCGATCAGTCCCATCTCGGCCTCATGGCTAAGAAGGTAGTGTATACCAGTTCCGGACGACACCGATCAGTCCCATCTCGGCCTCATGGCTAAGAAGGTAGTGTATACAAGTTCGGGGACGAAACCGGTGAGTCCCATCTCCCTCTTGGCTAAGAAGGTAGTGTATACCAGTTCGCGGACGACACCAATCAGTCCCATCTCGGCCTCATGGCTAAGAAGGTAGTGTATACCAGTTCGCGGACGACACCGACCAGTCCCATCTCGACCTCATGGCTAAGAAGGTAGTGTATACCAGTTCGCGGACGACACCGACCAGTCCCATCTCGGCCTCATGGCTAAGAAGGTAGTGTATACCAGTTCAGGGACGACACCGGTGTGTCTCATCTCGACCTCATGGCTAAGAAGGTAGTGTATACCAGTTCGGGGACGACACCGGTGAGTCCCATCTCGGCCTCATGGCTAAGAAGGTAGTGTATACCTGTTCGCGGACGACACCGATCAGTCCCATCTCGGCCTCATGGCTAAGAAGGTAGTGTATACCAGTTCCGGACGACACCGATCAGTCCCATCTCGGCTTCATGGCTAAGAAGGTAGTGTGTACCAGTTCCGGACGACACCGGTGAGTCCCATCTCGGCCTCATGGCTAAGAAGGTAGTGTATACCAGTTCGGGGATGAAACCGGTGAGTCCCATCTCGGCCTCATGGCTAAGAAGGTAGTGTATACCTGTTCGGGGACGACACCGGTGTGTCTCATCTCGACCTCATGGCTAAGAAGGTAGTGTATACCAGTTCGGGGACGACAACGGTAAGTCCCTTCTCGGCCTCATGGCTAAGAAGGTAGTGTATACCAGTTCGGGGACGATACCGATCAGTCCCATCTCGGCCTCATTTCTAAGAAGGTAGTGTATACCTGTTCGCAGACGACACCGATCAGTCCCATCTCGGCCTCATGGCTAAGAAGGTAGTGTATACCAGTTCGGGGACGAAACCGGTGAGTCCCATCTCGGCCTCATGGCTAAGAAGGTAGTGTATACCAGTTCCGGACGACACCGGTAAGTCCCTTCTCGGCCTCATGGCTAAGAAGGTAGTGTATACCAGTTCGGGGACGACACCGGTGAGTCCCATCTCGGCCTCATGGCTAAGAAGGTAGTGTATACCAGTTCGGGGACGAAACCGGTGAGTCCCATCTCGGCCTAATGGCTAAGAAGGTAGTGAATACCTGTTCGCGGACGACACCGATCAGTCCCATCTCGGCCTCATGGCTAATAAGGTAGTGTATACCAGTTCGGGGACGAAACCGGTGAGTCCCATCTCGGCCTCATGGCTAAGAAGGTAGTGTATACCAGTTCGGGGACGAAACCGGTGAGTCCCATCTCGGCCTAATGGCTAAGAAGGTAGTGTATACCTGTTCGCGGACGACACCGATCAGTCCCATCTCGGCCTCATGGCTAAGAAGGTAGTGTATACCAGTTCCGGACGACACCGGTGAGTCCCATCTCGGCCTCATGGCTAAGAAGGTAGTGTATACCAGTTCGGGGACGAAACCGGTGAGTCCCATCTCGGCCTCATGGCTAAGAAGGTAGTGTATACCTGTTCGGGGACGACACCGGTGTGTCTCATCTCGACCTCATGGCTAAGAAGGTAGTGTATACCAGTTCGGGGACGACAACGGTAAGTCCCTTCTCGGCCTCATGGCTAAGAAGGTAGTGTATACCAGTTCGGGGACGACACCGATCAGTCCCATCTCGGCCTCATTTCTAAGAAGGTAGTGTATACCTGTTCGCAGACGACACCGATCAGTCCCATCTCGGCCTCATGGCTAAGAAGGTAGTGTATACCAGTTCGGGGTCGAAACCGGTGAGTCCCATCTCGGCCTCATGGCTAAGAAGGTAGTGTATACCTGTTCGGGGACGACACCGGTGTGTCTCATCTCGACCTCATGGCTAAGAGTGTAGTGTATACCAGTTCGGGGACGACACCGGTAAGTCCCATCTCGGCCTCATGGCTAAGAAGGTAGTGTAAACCTGTTCGCGGACGACACCGGTGAGTCCCATCTCGGCCTCATGGCTAAGAAGGTAGTGTATACCAGTTCAGGGACGACACCGGTGTGTCTCATCTCGACCTCATGGCTAAGAAGGTAGTGTATACCAGTTCGGGGACGACACCGATCAGTCCCATCTCGGCCTCATGGCTAAGAAGGTAGTGTATACCAGTTCCGGACGACACCGATCAGTCCCATCTCGGCCTCATGGCTAAGAAGGTAGTGTATACAAGTTCGGGGACGAAACCGGTGAGTCCCATCTCCCTCTTGGCTAAGAAGGTAGTGTATACCAGTTCGCGGACGAAACCGGTGAGTCCCATCTCGGCCTCATGGCTAAGAAGGTAGTGTATACCTGTTCGGGGACGACACCGGTGTGTCTCATCTCGACCTCATGGCTAAGAAGGTAGTGTATAGCAGTTCCGGACGACACCGGTAAGTCCCTTCTCGGCCTCATGGCTAAGAAGGTAGTGTATACCAGTTCGGGGACGAAACCGGTGATTCCCATCTCGGCCTCATGGCTAAGGAGGTAGTGTATACCACTTCGGGGACGACACCGGTGTGTCTCATCTCGACCTCATTGGTAAGAAGGTAGTGTATACCAGTTCGGGGACGACACCGGTGAGTCCCATCTCGGCCTCATGGCTAAGAAGGTAGTGTATACCTGTTCGTGGACGACACCGATCAGTCCCATCTCGGCCTCATGGCTAAGAAGGTAGTGTATACCAGTTCGGGGAAGAAACCGGTGAATCCCATCTCCCTCTTGGCTAAGAAGGTAGTGTATACCAGTTCGCGGACGACACCAATCAGTCCCATCTCGGCCTCCTGACTAAGAAGGTAGTGTATACCAGTTCGGGGACGACACCGGTGAGTCCCATCTCGACCTCATGGCTAAGAAGGTAGTGTATACCAGTTCGCGGACGACACCGACCAGTCCCATCTCGGCCTCATGGCTAAGAAGGTAGTGTATACCAGTTCAGGGACGACACCGGTGTGTCTCATCTCGACCTCATGGCTAAGAAGGTAGTGTATACCAGTTCGGGGACGACACCGGTGAGTCCCATCTCGGCCTCATGGCTAAGAAGGTAGTGTATACCTGTTCGCGGACGACACCGATCAGTCCCATCTCGGCCTCATGGCTAAGAAGGTAGTGTATACCAGTTCCGGACGACACCGATCAGTCCCATCTCGGCCTCATGGCTAAGAAGGTAGTGTATACCAGTTCGGGGACGACACCGGTGAGTCCCATCTCGGCCTCATGGCTAAGAAGGTAGTGTATACCTGTTCGCGGACGACACCGATCAGTCCCATCTCGGCCTCATGGCTAAGAAGGTAGTGTATACCAGTTCAGGGACGACACCGGTGTGTCTCATCTCGACCTCATGGCTAAGAAGGTAGTGTATACCAGTTCGGGGACGACACCGGTGAGTCCCATCTCGGCCTCATGGCTAAGAAGGTGGTGTATACCAGTTCGGGGACGAAACCGGTGAGTCCCATCTCGGCCTAATGGCTAAGAAGGTAGTGTATACCTGTTCGCGGACGACACCGATCAGTCCCATCTCGGCCTCATGGCTAAGAAGGTAGTGTATACCAGTTCAGGGACGACACCGGTGTGTCTCATCTCGACCTCATGGCTAAGAAGGTAGTGTATACCAGTTCGGGGACGACACCGGTGAGTCCCATCTCGGCCTCATGGCTAAGAAGGTAGTGTATACCAGTTCCGGACGACACCGATCAGTCCCATCTCGGCCTCATGGCTAAGAAGGTAGTGTATACCAGTTCGGGGACGACACCGGTGAGTCCCATCTCGGCCTCATGGCTAAGAAGGTAGTGTATACCTGTTCGCGGACGACACCGATCAGTCCCATCTCGGCCTCATGGCTAAGAAGGTAGTGTATACCAGTTCAGGGACGACACCGGTGTGTCTCATCTCGACCTCATGGCTAAGAAGGTAGTGTATACCAGTTCGGGGACGACACCGGTGAGTCCCATCTCGGCCTCATGGCTAAGAAGGTGGTGTATACCAGTTCGGGGACGAAACCGGTGAGTCCCATCTCGGCCTAATGGCTAAGAAGGTAGTGTATACCTGTTCGCGGACGACACCGATCAGTCCCATCTCGGCCTCATGGCTAAGAAGGTAGTGTATACCAGTTCAGGGACGACACCGGTGTGTCTCATCTCGACCTCATGGCTAAGAAGGTAGTGTATACCAGTTCGGGGACGACACCGGTGAGTCCCATCTCGGCCTCATGGCTAAGAAGGTAGTGTATACCTGTTCGCGGACGACACCGATCAGTCCCATCTCGGCCTCATGGCTAAGAAGGTAGTGTATACCAGTTCCGGACGACACCGATCAGTCCCATCTCGGCCTCATGGCTAAGAAGGTAGTGTATACCAGTTCGGGGACGAAACCGGTGAGTCCCATCTCCCTCTTGGCTAAGAAGGTAGTGTATACCAGTTCGCGGACGACACCAATCAGTCCCATCTCGGCCTCCTGACTAAGAAGGTAGTGTATACCAGTTCGAGGACGACACCGGTGAGTCCCATCTCGACCTCATGGCTAAGAAGGTAGTGTATACCAGTTCGCGGACGACACCGACCAGTCCCATCTCGACCTCATGGCTAAGAAGGTAGTGTATACCAGTTCAGGGACGACACCGGTGTGTCTCATCTCGACCTCATGGCTAAGAAGGTAGTGTATACCAGTTCGGGGACGACACCGGTGAGTCCCATCTCGGGCTCATGGCTAAGAAGGTAGTGTATACCAGTTCGGGGACGAAACCGGTGAGTCCCATCTCGGCCTAATGGCTAAGAAGGTAGTGTATACCTGTTCGCGGACGACACCGATCAGTCCCATCTCGGCCTCATGGCTAAGAAGGTAGTGTATACCAGTTCCGGACGACACCGGTGAGTCCCATCTCGGCCTCATGGCTAAGAAGGTAGTGTATACCAGTTCGGGGACGAAACCGGTGAGTCCCATCTCGGCCTCATGGCTAAGAAGGTAGTGTATACCTGTTCGGGGACGACACCGGTGTGTCTCATCTCGACCTCATGGCTAAGAAGGTAGTGTATACCAGTTCGGGGACGACAACGGTAAGTCCCTTCTCGGCCTCATGGCTAAGAAGGTAGTGTATACCAGTTCGGGGACGACACCGATCAGTCCCATCTCGGCCTCATTTCTAAGAAGGTAGTGTATACCTGTTCGCAGACGACACCGATCAGTCCCATCTCGGCCTCATGGCTAAGAAGGTAGTGTATACCAGTTCGGGGTCGAAACCGGTGAGTCCCATCTCGGCCTCATGGCTAACAAGGTAGTGTATACCAGTTCGGGGACGCAACCGGTGAGTCCCATCTCGGCCTCATGGCTAAGAAGGTAGTGTATACCAGTTCGGGGACGACACCGGTGAGTCCCATCTCGGCCTCATGGCTAAGAAGGTAGTGTATACCTGTTCGCGGACGACACCGATCAGTCCCATCTCGGCCTCATGGCTAAGAAGGTAGTGTATACCAGTTCAGGGACGACACCGGTGTGTCTCATCTCGACCTCATGGCTAAGAAGGTAGTGTATACCAGTTCGGGGACGACACCGGTGAGTCCCATCTCGGCCTCATGGCTAAGAAGGTGGTGTATACCAGTTCGGGGACGAAACCGGTGAGTCCCATCTCGGCCTAATGGCTAAGAAGGTAGTGTATACCTGTTCGCGGACGACACCGATCAGTCCCATCTCGGCCTCATGGCTAAGAAGGTAGTGTATACCAGTTCAGGGACGACACCGGTGTGTCTCATCTCGACCTCATGGCTAAGAAGGTAGTGTATACCAGTTCGGGGACGACACCGGTGAGTCCCATCTCGGCCTCATGGCTAAGAAGGTAGTGTATACCAGTTCCGGACGACACCGATCAGTCCCATCTCGGCCTCATGGCTAAGAAGGTAGTGTATACCAGTTCGGGGACGACACCGGTGAGTCCCATCTCGGCCTCATGGCTAAGAAGGTAGTGTATACCTGTTCGCGGACGACACCGATCAGTCCCATCTCGGCCTCATGGCTAAGAAGGTAGTGTATACCAGTTCAGGGACGACACCGGTGTGTCTCATCTCGACCTCATGGCTAAGAAGGTAGTGTATACCAGTTCGGGGACGACACCGGTGAGTCCCATCTCGGCCTCATGGCTAAGAAGGTGGTGTATACCAGTTCGGGGACGAAACCGGTGAGTCCCATCTCGGCCTAATGGCTAAGAAGGTAGTGTATACCTGTTCGCGGACGACACCGATCAGTCCCATCTCGGCCTCATGGCTAAGAAGGTAGTGTATACCAGTTCAGGGACGACACCGGTGTGTCTCATCTCGACCTCATGGCTAAGAAGGTAGTGTATACCAGTTCGGGGACGACACCGGTGAGTCCCATCTCGGCCTCATGGCTAAGAAGGTAGTGTATACCTGTTCGCGGACGACACCGATCAGTCCCATCTCGGCCTCATGGCTAAGAAGGTAGTGTATACCAGTTCCGGACGACACCGATCAGTCCCATCTCGGCCTCATGGCTAAGAAGGTAGTGTATACCAGTTCGGGGACGAAACCGGTGAGTCCCATCTCCCTCTTGGCTAAGAAGGTAGTGTATACCAGTTCGCGGACGACACCAATCAGTCCCATCTCGGCCTCCTGACTAAGAAGGTAGTGTATACCAGTTCGAGGACGACACCGGTGAGTCCCATCTCGACCTCATGGCTAAGAAGGTAGTGTATACCAGTTCGCGGACGACACCGACCAGTCCCATCTCGACCTCATGGCTAAGAAGGTAGTGTATACCAGTTCAGGGACGACACCGGTGTGTCTCATCTCGACCTCATGGCTAAGAAGGTAGTGTATACCAGTTCGGGGACGACACCGGTGAGTCCCATCTCGGGCTCATGGCTAAGAAGGTAGTGTATACCAGTTCGGGGACGAAACCGGTGAGTCCCATCTCGGCCTAATGGCTAAGAAGGTAGTGTATACCTGTTCGCGGACGACACCGATCAGTCCCATCTCGGCCTCATGGCTAAGAAGGTAGTGTATACCAGTTCCGGACGACACCGGTGAGTCCCATCTCGGCCTCATGGCTAAGAAGGTAGTGTATACCAGTTCGGGGACGAAACCGGTGAGTCCCATCTCGGCCTCATGGCTAAGAAGGTAGTGTATACCTGTTCGGGGACGACACCGGTGTGTCTCATCTCGACCTCATGGCTAAGAAGGTAGTGTATACCAGTTCGGGGACGACAACGGTAAGTCCCTTCTCGGCCTCATGGCTAAGAAGGTAGTGTATACCAGTTCGGGGACGACACCGATCAGTCCCATCTCGGCCTCATTTCTAAGAAGGTAGTGTATACCTGTTCGCAGACGACACCGATCAGTCCCATCTCGGCCTCATGGCTAAGAAGGTAGTGTATACCAGTTCGGGGTCGAAACCGGTGAGTCCCATCTCGGCCTCATGGCTAACAAGGTAGTGTATACCAGTTCGGGGACGCAACCGGTGAGTCCCATCTCGGCCTCATGGCTAAGAAGGTAGTGAATACCTGTTCGCGGACGACACCGATCAGTCCCATCTCGGCCTCATGGCTAATAAGGTAGTGTATACCAGTTCGGGGACGAAACCGGTGAGTCCCATCTCGGCCTCATGGCTAAGAAGGTAGTGTATACCAGTTCGGGGACGTTACCGGTGAGTCCCATCTCGGCCTCATGGCTAAGAAGGTAGTGTATACCTGTTCGGGGACGACACCGGTGTGTCTCATCTCGACCTCATGGCTAAGAGTGTAGTGTATACCAGTTCGGGGACGACACCGGTAAGTCCCATCTCGGCCTCATGGCTAAGAAGGTAGTGTAAACCTGTACGCGGACGACACCGGTGAGTCCCATCTCGGCCTCATGGCTAAGAAGGTAGTGTATACCTGTTCGCGGACGACACCGATCAGTCCCATCTCGGCCTCATGGCTAAGAAGGTAGTGTATACAAGTTCGGGGACGAAACCGGTGAGTCCCATCTCCCTCTTGGCTAAGAAGGTAGTGTATACCAGTTCGCGGACGACACCAATCAGTCCCATCTCGGCCTCCTGACTAAGAAGGTAGTGTATACCAGTTCGAGGACGACACCGGTGAGTCCCATCTCGACCTCATGGCTAAGAAGGTAGTGTATACCAGTTCGCGGACGACACCGACCAGTCCCATCTCGACCTCATGGCTAAGAAGGTAGTGTATACCAGTTCAGGGACGACAACGGTAAGTCCCTTCTCGGCCTCATGGCTAAGAAGGTAGTGTATACCAGTTCGGGGACGACACCGGTGAGTCCCATCTCGGCCTCATGGCTAAGAAGGTAGTGTATACCAGTTCGGGGACGAAACCGGTGAGTCCCATCTCGGCCTCATGGCTAAGAAGGTAGTGTATACCTGTTCGGGGACGACACCGGTGTGTCTCATCTCGACCTCATGGCTAAGAAGGTAGTGTATACCAGTTCGGGGACGACAACGGTAAGTCCCTTCTCGGCCTCATGGCTAAGAAGGTAGTGTATACCAGTTCGGGGACGACACCGATCAGTCCCATCTCGGCCTCATTTCTAAGAAGGTAGTGTATACCTGTTCGCAGACGACACCGATCAGTCCCATCTCGGCCTCATGGCTAAGAAGGTAGTGTATACCAGTTCGGGGTCGAAACCGGTGAGTCCCATCTCGGCCTCATGGCTAAGAAGGTAGTGTATACCTGTTCGGGGACGACACCGGTGTGTCTCATCTCGACCTCATGGCTAAGAGTGTAGTGTATACCAGTTCGGGGACGACACCGGTAAGTCCCATCTCGGCCTCATGGCTAAGAAGGTAGTGTATACCTGTTCGCGGACGACACCGATCAGTCCCATCTCGGCCTCATGGCTAAGAAGGTAGTGTATACCAGTTCCGGACGACACCGATCAGTCCCATCTCGGCCTCATGGCTAAGAAGGTAGTGTATACAAGTTCGGGGACGAAACCGGTGAGTCCCATCTCCCTCTTGGCTAAGAAGGTAGTGTATACCAGGTCAGGGACGACACCGGTGTGTCTCATCTGGACCTCATGGCTAAGAAGGTAGTGTATACCAGTTCGGGGACGACACCGGTGAGTCCCATCTCGGCCTCATGGCTAAGAAGGTAGTGTATACCTGTTCGCGGACGACACCGATCAGTCCCATCTCGGCCTCATGGCTAAGAAGGTAGTGTATACCAGTTCCGGACGACACCGATCAGTCCCATCTCGGCCTCATGGCTAAGAAGGTAGTGTATACCAGTTCGGGGACGACACCGGTGAGTCCCATCTCGGCCTCATGGCTAAGAAGGTAGTGTATACCTGTTCGCGGACGACACCGATCAGTCCCATCTCGGCCTCATGGCTAAGAAGGTAGTGTATACCAGTTCGGGGAAGAAACCGGTGAATCCCATCTCCCTCTTGGCTAAGAAGGTAGTGTATACCAGTTCGCGGACGACACCAATCAGTCCCATCTCGGCCTCCTGACTAAGAAGGTAGTGTATACCAGTTCGGGGACGACACCGGTGAGTCCCATCTCGACCTCATGGCTAAGAAGGTAGTGTATACCAGTTCGCGGACGACACCGACCAGTCCCATCTCGGCCTCATGGCTAAGAAGGTAGTGTATACCAGTTCAGGGACGACACCGGTGTGTCTCATCTCGACCTCATGGCTAAGAAGGTAGTGTATACCAGTTCGGGGACGACACCGGTGAGTCCCATCTCGGCCTCATGGCTAAGAAGGTAGTGTATACCTGTTCGCGGACGACACCGATCAGTCCCATCTCGGCCTCATGGCTAAGAAGGTAGTGTATACCAGTTCCGGACGACACCGATCAGTCCCATCTCGGCCTCATGGCTAAGAAGGTAGTGTATACCAGTTCGGGGACGAAACCGGTGAGTCCCATCTCCCTCTTGGCTAAGAAGGTAGTGTATACCAGTTCGCGGACGACACCAATCAGTCCCATCTCGGCCTCCTGACTAAGAAGGTAGTGTATACCAGTTCGAGGACGACACCGGTGAGTCCCATCTCGACCTCATGGCTAAGAAGGTAGTGTATACCAGTTCGCGGACGACACCGACCAGTCCCATCTCGACCTCATGGCTAAGAAGGTAGTGTATACCAGTTCAGGGACGACACCGGTGTGTCTCATCTCGACCTCATGGCTAAGAAGGTAGTGTATACCAGTTCGGGGACGACACCGGTGAGTCCCATCTCGGCCTCATGGCTATGAAGGTAGTGTATACCAGTTCGGGGACGAAACCGGTGAGTCCCATCTCGGCCTAATGGCTAAGAAGGTAGTGTATACCTGTTCGCGGACGACACCGATCAGTCCCATCTCGGCCTCATGGCTAAGAAGGTAGTGTATACCAGTTCCGGACGACACCGGTGAGTCCCATCTCGGCCTCATGGCTAAGAAGGTAGTGTATACCAGTTCGGGGACGAAACCGGTGAGTCCCATCTCGGCCTCATGGCTAAGAAGGTAGTGTATACCTGTTCGGGGACGACACCGGTGTGTCTCATCTCGACCTCATGGCTAAGAAGGTAGTGTATACCAGTTCGGGGACGACAACGGTAAGTCCCTTCTCGGCCTCATGGCTAAGAAGGTAGTGTATACCAGTTCGGGGACGACACCGATCAGTCCCATCTCGGCCTCATTTCTAAGAAGGTAGTGTATACCTGTTCGCAGACGACACCGATCAGTCCCATCTCGGCCTCATGGCTAAGAAGGTAGTGTATACCAGTTCGGGGTCGAAACCGGTGAGTCCCATCTCGGCCTCATGGCTAACAAGGTAGTGTATACCAGTTCGGGGACGCAACCGGTGAGTCCCATCTCGGCCTCATGGCTAAGAAGGTAGTGAATACCTGTTCGCGGACGACACCGATCAGTCCCATCTCGGCCTCATGGCTAATAAGGTAGTGTATACCAGTTCGGGGACGAATCCGGTGAGTCCCATCTCGGCCTCATGGCTAAGAAGGTAGTGTATACCAGTTCGGGGACGTTACCGGTGAGTCCCATCTCGGCCTCATGGCTAAGAAGGTAGTGTATACCTGTTCGGGGACGACACCGGTGTGTCTCATCTCGACCTCATGGCTGAGAGTGTAGTGTATACCAGTTCGGGGACGACACCGGTAAGTCCCATCTCGGCCTCATGGCTAAGAAGGTAGTGTAAACCTGTACGCGGACGACACCGGTGAGTCCCATCTCGGCCTCATGGCTAAGAAGGTAGTGTATACCTGTTCGCGGACGACACCGATCAGTCCCATCTCGGCCTCATGGCTAAGAAGGTAGTGTATACCAGTTCCGGACGACACCGATCAGTCCCATCTCGGCCTCATGGCTAAGAAGGTAGTGTATACAAGTTCGGGGACGAAACCGGTGAGTCCCATCTCCCTCTTGGCTAAGAAGGTAGTGTATACCAGTTCGCGGACGACACCAATCAGTCCCATCTCGGCCTCCTGACTAAGAAGGTAGTGTATACCAGTTCGAGGACGACACCGGTGAGTCCCATCTCGACCTCATGGCTAAGAAGGTAGTGTATACCAGTTCGCGGACGACACCGACCAGTCCCATCTCGACCTCATGGCTAAGAAGGTAGTGTATACCAGTTCAGGGACGACAACGGTAAGTCCCTTCTCGGCCTCATGGCTAAGAAGGTAGTGTATACCAGTTCGGGGACGACACCGGTGAGTCCCATCTCGGCCTCATGGCTAAGAAGGTAGTGTATACCAGTTCGGGGACGAAACCGGTGAGTCCCATCTCGGCCTCATGGCTAAGAAGGTAGTGTATACCTGTTCGGGGACGACACCGGTGTGTCTCATCTCGACCTCATGGCTAAGAAGGTAGTGTATACCAGTTCGGGGACGACAACGGTAAGTCCCTTCTCGGCCTCATGGCTAAGAAGGTAGTGTATACCAGTTCGGGGACGACACCGATCAGTCCCATCTCGGCCTCATTTCTAAGAAGGTAGTGTATACCTGTTCGCAGACGACACCGATCAGTCCCATCTCGGCCTCATGGCTAAGAAGGTAGTGTATACCAGTTCGGGGTCGAAACCGGTGAGTCCCATCTTGGCCTCATGGCTAAGAAGGTAGTGTATACCTGTTCGGGGACGACACCGGTGTGTCTCATCTCGACCTCATGGCTAAGAGTGTAGTGTATACCAGTTCGGGGACGACACCGGTAAGTCCCATCTCGGCCTCATGGCTAAGAAGGTAGTGTAAACCTGTTCGCGGACGACACCGGTGAGTCCCATCTCGGCCTCATGGCTAAGAAGGTAGTGTATACCAGTTCGGGGACGTTACCGGTGAGTCCCATCTCGGCCTCATGGCTAAGAAGGTAGTGTATACCTGTTCGGGGACGACACCGGTGTGTCTCATCTCGACCTCATGGCTAAGAGTGTAGTGTATACCAGTTCGGGGACGACACCGGTAAGTCCCTTCTCGGCCTCATGGCTAACAAGGTAGTGTATACCAGTTCGGGGACGCAACCGGTGAGTCCCATCTCGGCCTCATGGCTAAGAAGGTAGTGAATACCTGTTCGCGGACGACACCGATCTGTCCCATCTCGGCCTCATGGCTAATAAGGTAGTGTATACCAGTTCGGGGACGAAACCGGTGAGTCCCATCTCGGCCTCATGGCTAAGAAGGTAGTGTATACCAGTTCGGGGACGTTACCGGTGAGTCCCATCTCGGCCTCATGGCTAAGAAGGTAGTGTATACCTGTTCGGGGACGACACCGGTGTGTCTCATCTCGACCTCATGGCTAAGAGTGTAGTGTATACCAGTTCGGGGACGACACCGGTAAGTCCCATCTCGGCCTCATGGCTAAGAAGGTAGTGTAAACCTGTTCGCGGACGACACCGGTGAGTCCCATCTCGGCCTCATGGCTAAGAAGGTAGTGTATACCTGTTCGCGGACGACACCGATCAGTCCCATCTCGGCCTCATGGCTAAGAAGGTAGTGTATACCAGTTCCGGACGACACCGATCAGTCCCATCTCGGCCTCATGGCTAAGAAGGTAGTGTATACAAGTTCGGGGACGAAACCGGTGAGTCCCATCTCCCTCTTGGCTAAGAAGGTAGTGTATACCAGTTCGCGGACGACACCAATCAGTCCCATCTCGGCCTCATGGCTAAGAAGGTAGTGTATACCAGTTCGCGGACGACACCGACCAGTCCCATCTCGACCTCATGGCTAAGAAGGTAGTGTATACCAGTTCGCGGACGACACCGACCAGTCCCATCTCGGCCTCATGGCTAAGAAGGTAGTGTATACCAGTTCAGGGACGACACCGGTGTGTCTCATCTCGACCTCATGGCTAAGAAGGTAGTGTATACCAGTTCGGGGACGACACCGGTGAGTCCCATCTCGGCCTCATGGCTAAGAAGGTAGTGTATACCTGTTCGCGGACGACACCGATCAGTCCCATCTCGGCCTCATGGCTAAGAAGGTAGTGTATACCAGTTCCGGACGACACCGATCAGTCCCATCTCGGCCTCATGGCTAAGAAGGTAGTGTGTACCAGTTCCGGACGACACCGGTGAGTCCCATCTCGGCCTCATGGCTAAGAAGGTAGTGTATACCAGTTCGGGGATGAAACCGGTGAGTCCCATCTCGGCCTCATGGCTAAGAAGGTAGTGTATACCTGTTCGGGGACGACACCGGTGTGTCTCATCTCGACCTCATGGCTAAGAAGGTAGTGTATACCAGTTCGGGGACGACAACGGTAAGTCCCTTCTCGGCCTCATGGCTAAGAAGGTAGTGTATACCAGTTCGGGGACGATACCGATCAGTCCCATCTCGGCCTCATTTCTAAGAAGGTAGTGTATACCTGTTCGCAGACGACACCGATCAGTCCCATCTCGGCCTCATGGCTAAGAAGGTAGTGTATACCAGTTCGGGGACGAAACCGGTGAGTCCCATCTCGGCCTCATGGCTAAGAAGGTAGTGTATACCAGTTCCGGACGACACCGGTAAGTCCCTTCTCGGCCTCATGGCTAAGAAGGTAGTGTATACCAGTTCGGGGACGACACCGGTGAGTCCCATCTCGGCCTCATGGCTGAGAAGGTAGTGTATACCAGTTCGGGGACGAAACCGGTGAGTCCCATCTCGGCCTAATGGCTAAGAAGGTAGTGAATACCTGTTCGCGGACGACACCGATCAGTCCCATCTCGGCCTCATGGCTAATAAGGTAGTGTATACCAGTTCGGGGACGAAACCGGTGAGTCCCATCTCGGCCTCATGGCTAAGAAGGTAGTGTATACCAGTTCGGGGACGAAACCGGTGAGTCCCATCTCGGCCTAATGGCTAAGAAGGTAGTGTATACCTGTTCGCGGACGACACCGATCAGTCCCATCTCGGCCTCATGGCTAAGAAGGTAGTGTATACCAGTTCCGGACGACACCGGTGAGTCCCATCTCGGCCTCATGGCTAAGAAGGTAGTGTAAACCTGTTCGCGGACGACACCGGTGAGTCCCATCTCGGCCTCATGGCTAAGAAGGTAGTGTATACCTGTTCGCGGACGACACCGATCAGTCCCATCTCGGCCTCATGGCTAAGAAGGTAGTGTATACCAGTTCCGGACGACACCGATCAGTCCCATCTCGGCCTCATGGCTAAGAAGGTAGTGTATACAAGTTCGGGGACGAAACCGGTGAGTCCCATCTCCCTCTTGGCTAAGAAGGTAGTGTATACCAGTTCAGGGACGACACCGGTGTGTCTCATCTGGACCTCATGGCTAAGAAGGTAGTGTATACCAGTTCGGGGACGACACCGGTGAGTCCCATCTCGGCCTCATGGCTAAGAAGGTAGTGTATACCTGTTCGCGGACGACACCGATCAGTCCCATCTCGGCCTCATGGCTAAGAAGGTAGTGTATACCAGTTCCGGACGACACCGATCAGTCCCATCTCGGCCTCATGGCTAAGAAGGTAGTGTATACCAGTTCGGGGACGACACCGGTGAGTCCCATCTCGGCCTCATGGCTAAGAAGGTAGTGTATACCTGTTCGGGGAAGAAACCGGTGAATCCCATCTCCCTCTTGGCTAAGAAGGTAGTGTATACCAGTTCGCGGACGACACCAATCAGTCCCATCTCGGCCTCCTGACTAAGAAGGTAGTGTATACCAGTTCGGGGACGACACCGGTGAGTCCCATCTCGACCTCATGGCTAAGAAGGTAGTGTATACCAGTTCGCGGACGACACCGACCAGTCCCATCTCGGCCTCATGGCTAAGAAGGTAGTGTATACCAGTTCAGGGACGACACCGGTGTGTCTCATCTCGACCTCATGGCTAAGAAGGTAGTGTATACCAGTTCGGGGACGACACCGGTGAGTCCCATCTCGGGCTCATGGCTAAGAAGGTAGTGTATACCAGTTCGGGGACGAAACCGGTGAGTCCCATCTCGGCCTAATGGCTAAGAAGGTAGTGTATACCTGTTCGCGGACGACACCGATCAGTCCCATCTCGGCCTCATGGCTAAGAAGGTAGTGTATACCAGTTCCGGACGACACCGGTGAGTCCCATCTCGGCCTCATGGCTAAGAAGGTAGTGTATACCAGTTCGGGGACGAAACCGGTGAGTCCCATCTCGGCCTCATGGCTAAGAAGGTAGTGTATACCTGTTCGGGGACGACACCGGTGTGTCTCATCTCGACCTCATGGCTAAGAAGGTAGTGTATACCAGTTCGGGGACGACAACGGTAAGTCCCTTCTCGGCCTCATGGCTAAGAAGGTAGTGTATACCAGTTCGGGGACGACACCGATCAGTCCCATCTCGGCCTCATTTCTAAGAAGGTAGTGTATACCTGTTCGCAGACGACACCGATCAGTCCCATCTCGGCCTCATGGCTAAGAAGGTAGTGTATACCAGTTCGGGGTCGAAACCGGTGAGTCCCATCTCGGCCTCATGGCTAACAAGGTAGTGTATACCAGTTCGGGGACGCAACCGGTGAGTCCCATCTCGGCCTCATGGCTAAGAAGGTAGTGAATACCTGTTCGCGGACGACACCGATCAGTCCCATCTCGGCCTCATGGCTAATAAGGTAGTGTATACCAGTTCGGGGACGAAACCGGTGAGTCCCATCTCGGCCTCATGGCTAAGAAGGTAGTGTATACCAGTTCGGGGACGTTACCGGTGAGTCCCATCTCGGCCTCATGGCTAAGAAGGTAGTGTATACCTGTTCGGGGACGACACCGGTGTGTCTCATCTCGACCTCATGGCTAAGAGTGTAGTGTATACCAGTTCGGGGACGACACCGGTAAGTCCCATCTCGGCCTCATGGCTAAGAAGGTAGTGTAAACCTGTACGCGGACGACACCGGTGAGTCCCATCTCGGCCTCATGGCTAAGAAGGTAGTGTATACCTGTTCGCGGACGACACCGATCAGTCCCATCTCGGCCTCATGGCTAAGAAGGTAGTGTATACAAGTTCGGGGACGAAACCGGTGAGTCCCATCTCCCTCTTGGCTAAGAAGGTAGTGTATACCAGTTCGCGGACGACACCAATCAGTCCCATCTCGGCCTCCTGACTAAGAAGGTAGTGTATACCAGTTCGAGGACGACACCGGTGAGTCCCATCTCGACCTCATGGCTAAGAAGGTAGTGTATACCAGTTCGCGGACGACACCGACCAGTCCCATCTCGACCTCATGGCTAAGAAGGTAGTGTATACCAGTTCAGGGACGACAACGGTAAGTCCCTTCTCGGCCTCATGGCTAAGAAGGTAGTGTATACCAGTTCGGGGACGACACCGGTGAGTCCCATCTCGGCCTCATGGCTAAGAAGGTAGTGTATACCAGTTCGGGGACGAAACCGGTGAGTCCCATCTCGGCCTCATGGCTAAGAAGGTAGTGTATACCTGTTCGGGGACGACACCGGTGTGTCTCATCTCGACCTCATGGCTAAGAAGGTAGTGTATACCAGTTCGGGGACGACAACGGTAAGTCCCTTCTCGGCCTCATGGCTAAGAAGGTAGTGTATACCAGTTCGGGGACGACACCGATCAGTCCCATCTCGGCCTCATTTCTAAGAAGGTAGTGTATACCTGTTCGCAGACGACACCGATCAGTCCCATCTCGGCCTCATGGCTAAGAAGGTAGTGTATACCAGTTCGGGGTCGAAACCGGTGAGTCCCATCTCGGCCTCATGGCTAAGAAGGTAGTGTATACCTGTTCGGGGACGACACCGGTGTGTCTCATCTCGACCTCATGGCTAAGAGTGTAGTGTATACCAGTTCGGGGACGACACCGGTGAGTCCCATCTCGGCCTCATGGCTAAGAAGGTAGTGTATACCTGTTCGCGGACGACACCGATCAGTCCCATCTCGGCCTCATGGCTAAGAAGGTAGTGTATACCAGTTCCGGACGACACCGATCAGTCCCATCTCGGCCTCATGGCTAAGAAGGTAGTGTATACCAGTTCGGGGACGACACCGGTGAGTCCCATCTCGGCCTCATGGCTAAGAAGGTAGTGTATACCTGTTCGCGGACGACACCGATCAGTCCCATCTCGGCCTCATGGCTAAGAAGGTAGTGTATACCAGTTCGGGGAAGAAACCGGTGAATCCCATCTCCCTCTTGGCTAAGAAGGTAGTGTATACCAGTTCGCGGACGACACCAATCAGTCCCATCTCGGCCTCCTGACTAAGAAGGTAGTGTATACCAGTTCGGGGACGACACCGGTGAGTCCCATCTCGACCTCATGGCTAAGAAGGTAGTGTATACCAGTTCGCGGACGACACCGACCAGTCCCATCTCGGCCTCATGGCTAAGAAGGTAGTGTATACCAGTTCAGGGACGACACCGGTGTGTCTCATCTCGACCTCATGGCTAAGAAGGTAGTGTATACCAGTTCGGGGACGACACCGGTGAGTCCCATCTCGGCCTCATGGCTAAGAAGGTAGTGTATACCTGTTCGCGGACGACACCGATCAGTCCCATCTCGGCCTCATGGCTAAGAAGGTAGTGTATACCAGTTCCGGACGACACCGATCAGTCCCATCTCGGCCTCATGGCTAAGAAGGTAGTGTATACCAGTTCGGGGACGAAACCGGTGAGTCCCATCTCCCTCTTGGCTAAGAAGGTAGTGTATACCAGTTCGCGGACGACACCAATCAGTCCCATCTCGGCCTCCTGACTAGGAAGGTAGTGTATACCAGTTCGAGGACGACACCGGTGAGTCCCATCTCGACCTCATGGCTAAGAAGGTAGTGTATACCAGTTCGCGGACGACACCGACCAGTCCCATCTCGACCTCATGGCTAAGAAGGTAGTGTATACCAGTTCAGGGACGACACCGGTGTGTCTCATCTCGACCTCATGGCTAAGAAGGTAGTGTATACCAGTTCGGGGACGACACCGGTGAGTCCCATCTCGGCCTCATGGCTATGAAGGTAGTGTATACCAGTTCGGGGACGAAACCGGTGAGTCCCATCTCGGCCTAATGGCTAAGAAGGTAGTGTATACCTGTTCGCGGACGACACCGATCAGTCCCATCTCGGCCTCATGGCTAAGAAGGTAGTGTATACCAGTTCCGGACGACACCGGTGAGTCCCATCTCGGCCTCATGGCTAAGAAGGTAGTGTATACCAGTTCGGGGCCGAAACCGGTGAGTCCCATCTCGGCCTCATGGCTAAGAAGGTAGTGTATACCTGTTCGGGGACGACACCGGTGTGTCTCATCTCGACCTCATGGCTAAGAAGGTAGTGTATACCAGTTCGGGGACGACAACGGTAAGTCCCTTCTCGGCCTCATGGCTAAGAAGGTAGTGTATACCAGTTCGGGGACGACACCGATCAGTCCCATCTCGGCCTCATTTCTAAGAAGGTAGTGTATACCTGTTCGCAGACGACACCGATCAGTCCCATCTCGGCCTCATGGCTAAGAAGGTAGTGTATACCAGTTCGGGGTCGAAACCGGTGAGTCCCATCTCGGCCTCATGGCTAACAAGGTAGTGTATACCAGTTCGGGGACGCAACCGGTGAGTCCCATCTCGGCCTCATGGCTAAGAAGGTAGTGAATACCTGTTCGCGGACGACACCGATCAGTCCCATCTCGGCCTCATGGCTAATAAGGTAGTGTATACCAGTTCGGGGACGAATCCGGTGAGTCCCATCTCGGCCTCATGGCTAAGAAGGTAGTGTATACCAGTTCGGGGACGTTACCGGTGAGTCCCATCTCGGCCTCATGGCTAAGAAGGTAGTGTATACCTGTTCGGGGACGACACCGGTGTGTCTCATCTCGACCTCATGGCTGAGAGTGTAGTGTATACCAGTTCGGGGACGACACCGGTAAGTCCCATCTCGGCCTCATGGCTAAGAAGGTAGTGTAAACCTGTACGCGGACGACACCGGTGAGTCCCATCTCGGCCTCATGGCTAAGAAGGTAGTGTATACCTGTTCGCGGACGACACCGATCAGTCCCATCTCGGCCTCATGGCTAAGAAGGTAGTGTATACCAGTTCCGGACGACACCGATCAGTCCCATCTCGGCCTCATGGCTAAGAAGGTAGTGTATACAAGTTCGGGGACGAAACCGGTGAGTCCCATCTCCCTCTTGGCTAAGAAGGTAGTGTATACCAGTTCGCGGACGACACCAATCAGTCCCATCTCGGCCTCCTGACTAAGAAGGTAGTGTATACCAGTTCGAGGACGACACCGGTGAGTCCCATCTCGACCTCATGGCTAAGAAGGTAGTGTATACCAGTTCGCGGACGACACCGACCAGTCCCATCTCGACCTCATGGCTAAGAAGGTAGTGTATACCAGTTCAGGGACGACAACGGTAAGTCCCTTCTCGGCCTCATGGCTAAGAAGGTAGTGTATACCAGTTCGGGGACGACACCGGTGAGTCCCATCTCGGCCTCATGGCTAAGAAGGTAGTGTATACCAGTTCGGGGACGAAACCGGTGAGTCCCATCTCGGCCTCATGGCTAAGAAGGTAGTGTATACCTGTTCGGGGACGACACCGGTGTGTCTCATCTCGACCTCATGGCTAAGAAGGTAGTGTATACCAGTTCGGGGACGACAACGGTAAGTCCCTTCTCGGCCTCATGGCTAAGAAGGTAGTGTATACCAGTTCGGGGACGACACCGATCAGTCCCATCTCGGCCTCATTTCTAAGAAGGTAGTGTATACCTGTTCGCAGACGACACCGATCAGTCCCATCTCGGCCTCATGGCTAAGAAGGTAGTGTATACCAGTTCGGGGTCGAAACCGGTGAGTCCCATCTTGGCCTCATGGCTAAGAAGGTAGTGTATACCTGTTCGGGGACGACACCGGTGTGTCTCATCTCGACCTCATGGCTAAGAGTGTAGTGTATACCAGTTCGGGGACGACACCGGTAAGTCCCATCTCGGCCTCATGGCTAAGAAGGTAGTGTAAACCTGTTCGCGGACGACACCGGTGAGTCCCATCTCGGCCTCATGGCTAAGAAGGTAGTGTATACCAGTTCGGGGACGTTACCGGTGAGTCCCATCTCGGCCTCATGGCTAAGAAGGTAGTGTATACCTGTTCGGGGACGACACCGGTGTGTCTCATCTCGACCTCATGGCTAAGAGTGTAGTGTATACCAGTTCGGGGACGACACCGGTAAGTCCCTTCTCGGCCTCATGGCTAAGAAGGTAGTGTATACCAGTTCGGGGACGCAACCGGTGAGTCCCATCTCGGCCTCATGGCTAAGAAGGTAGTGAATACCTGTTCGCGGACGACACCGATCTGTCCCATCTCGGCCTCATGGCTAATAAGGTAGTGTATACCAGTTCGGGGACGAAACCGGTGAGTCCCATCTCGGCCTCATGGCTAAGAAGGTAGTGTATACCAGTTCGGGGACGTTACCGGTGAGTCCCATCTCGGCCTCATGGCTAAGAAGGTAGTGTATACCTGTTCGGGGACGACACCGGTGTGTCTCATCTCGACCTCATGGCTAAGAGTGTAGTGTATACCAGTTCGGGGACGACACCGGTAAGTCCCATCTCGGCCTCATGGCTAAGAAGGTAGTGTAAACCTGTTCGCGGACGACACCGGTGAGTCCCATCTCGGCCTCATGGCTAAGAAGGTAGTGTATACCTGTTCGCGGACGACACCGATCAGTCCCATCTCGGCCTCATGGCTAAGAAGGTAGTGTATACCAGTTCCGGACGACACCGATCAGTCCCATCTCGGCCTCATGGCTAAGAAGGTAGTGTATACAAGTTCGGGGACGAAACCGGTGAGTCCCATCTCCCTCTTGGCTAAGAAGGTAGTGTATACCAGTTCGCGGACGACACCAATCAGTCCCATCTCGGCCTCATGGCTAAGAAGGTAGTGTATACCAGTTCGCGGACGACACCGACCAGTCCCATCTCGACCTCATGGCTAAGAAGGTAGTGTATACCAGTTCGCGGACGACACCGACCAGTCCCATCTCGGCCTCATGGCTAAGAAGGTAGTGTATACCAGTTCAGGGACGACACCGGTGTGTCTCATCTCGACCTCATGGCTAAGAAGGTAGTGTATACCAGTTCGGGGACGACACCGGTGAGTCCCATCTCGGCCTCATGGCTAAGAAGGTAGTGTATACCTGTTCGCGGACGACACCGATCAGTCCCATCTCGGCCTCATGGCTAAGAAGGTAGTGTATACCAGTTCCGGACGACACCGATCAGTCCCATCTCGGCCTCATGGCTAAGAAGGTAGTGTGTACCAGTTCCGGACGACACCGGTGAGTCCCATCTCGGCCTCATGGCTAAGAAGGTAGTGTATACCAGTTCGGGGATGAAACCGGTGAGTCCCATCTCGGCCTCATGGCTAAGAAGGTAGTGTATACCTGTTCGGGGACGACACCGGTGTGTCTCATCTCGACCTCATGGCTAAGAAGGTAGTGTATACCAGTTCGGGGACGACAACGGTAAGTCCCTTCTCGGCCTCATGGCTAAGAAGGTAGTGTATACCAGTTCGGGGACGATACCGATCAGTCCCATCTCGGCCTCATTTCTAAGAAGGTAGTGTATACCTGTTCGCAGACGACACCGATCAGTCCCATCTCGGCCTCATGGCTAAGAAGGTAGTGTATACCAGTTCGGGGACGAAACCGGTGAGTCCCATCTCGGCCTCATGGCTAAGAAGGTAGTGTATACCAGTTCCGGACGACACCGGTAAGTCCCTTCTCGGCCTCATGGCTAAGAAGGTAGTGTATACCAGTTCGGGGACGACACCGGTGAGTCCCATCTCGGCCTCATGGCTGAGAAGGTAGTGTATACCAGTTCGGGGACGAAACCGGTGAGTCCCATCTCGGCCTAATGGCTAAGAAGGTAGTGAATACCTGTTCGCGGACGACACCGATCAGTCCCATCTCGGCCTCATGGCTAATAAGGTAGTGTATACCAGTTCGGGGACGAAACCGGTGAGTCCCATCTCGGCCTCATGGCTAAGAAGGTAGTGTATACCAGTTCGGGGACGAAACCGGTGAGTCCCATCTCGGCCTAATGGCTAAGAAGGTAGTGTATACCTGTTCGCGGACGACACCGATCAGTCCCATCTCGGCCTCATGGCTAAGAAGGTAGTGTATACCAGTTCCGGACGACACCGGTGAGTCCCATCTCGGCCTCATGGCTAAGAAGGTAGTGTAAACCTGTTCGCGGACGACACCGGTGAGTCCCATCTCGGCCTCATGGCTAAGAAGGTAGTGTATACCTGTTCGCGGACGACACCGATCAGTCCCATCTCGGCCTCATGGCTAAGAAGGTAGTGTATACCAGTTCCGGACGACACCGATCAGTCCCATCTCGGCCTCATGGCTAAGAAGGTAGTGTATACAAGTTCGGGGACGAAACCGGTGAGTCCCATCTCCCTCTTGGCTAAGAAGGTAGTGTATACCAGTTCAGGGACGACACCGGTGTGTCTCATCTGGACCTCATGGCTAAGAAGGTAGTGTATACCAGTTCGGGGACGACACCGGTGAGTCCCATCTCGGCCTCATGGCTAAGAAGGTAGTGTATACCTGTTCGCGGACGACACCGATCAGTCCCATCTCGGCCTCATGGCTAAGAAGGTAGTGTATACCAGTTCCGGACGACACCGATCAGTCCCATCTCGGCCTCATGGCTAAGAAGGTAGTGTATACCAGTTCGGGGACGACACCGGTGAGTCCCATCTCGGCCTCATGGCTAAGAAGGTAGTGTATACCTGTTCGGGGAAGAAACCGGTGAATCCCATCTCCCTCTTGGCTAAGAAGGTAGTGTATACCAGTTCGCGGACGACACCAATCAGTCCCATCTCGGCCTCCTGACTAAGAAGGTAGTGTATACCAGTTCGGGGACGACACCGGTGAGTCCCATCTCGACCTCATGGCTAAGAAGGTAGTGTATACCAGTTCGCGGACGACACCGACCAGTCCCATCTCGGCCTCATGGCTAAGAAGGTAGTGTATACCAGTTCAGGGACGACACCGGTGTGTCTCATCTCGACCTCGTGGCTAAGAAGGTAGTGTATACCAGTTCGGGGACGACACCGGTGAGTCCCATCTCGGCCTCATGGCTAAGAAGGTAGTGTATACCTGTTCGCGGACGACACCGATCAGTCCCATCTCGGCCTCATGGCTAAGAAGGTAGTGTATACCAGTTCCGGACGACACCGATCAGTCCCATCTCGGCCTCATGGCTAAGAAGGTAGTGTATACCAGTTCGGGGACGAAACCGGTGAGTCCCATCTCCCTCTTGGCTAAGAAGGTAGTGTATACCAGTTCGCGGACGACACCAATCAGTCCCATCTCGGCCTCCTGACTAAGAAGGTAGTGTATACCAGTTCGAGGACGACACCGGTGAGTCCCATCTCGACCTCATGGCTAAGAAGGTAGTGTATACCAGTTCGCGGACGACACCGACCAGTCCCATCTCGACCTCATGGCTAAGAAGGTAGTGTATACCAGTTCAGGGACGACACCGGTGTGTCTCATCTCGACCTCATGGCTAAGAAGGTAGTGTATACCAGTTCGGGGACGACACCGGTGAGTCCCATCTCGGCCTCATGGCTAAGAAGGTAGTGTATACCAGTTCGGGGACGAAACCGGTGAGTCCCATCTCGGCCTAATGGCTAAGAAGGTAGTGTATACCTGTTCGCGGACGACACCGATCAGTCCCATCTCGGCCTCATGGCTAAGAAGGTAGTGTATACCAGTTCCGGACGACACCGGTGAGTCCCATCTCGGCCTCATGGCTAAGAAGGTAGTGTATACCAGTTCGGGGACGAAACCGGTGAGTCCCATCTCGGCCTCATGGCTAAGAAGGTAGTGTATACCTGTTCGGGGACGACACCGGTGTGTCTCATCTCGACCTCATGGCTAAGAAGGTAGTGTATACCAGTTCGGGGACGACAACGGTAAGTCCCTTCTCGGCCTCATGGCTAAGAAGGTAGTGTATACCAGTTCGGGGACGACACCGATCAGTCCCATCTCGGCCTCATTTCTAAGAAGGTAGTGTATACCTGTTCGCAGACGACACCGATCAGTCCCATCTCGGCCTCATGGCTAAGAAGGTAGTGTATACCAGTTCGGGGTCGAAACCGGTGAGTCCCATCTCGGCCTCATGGCTAACAAGGTAGTGTATACCAGTTCGGGGACGCAACCGGTGAGTCCCATCTCGGCCTCATGGCTAAGAAGGTAGTGAATACCTGTTCGCGGACGACACCGATCAGTCCCATCTCGGCCTCATGGCTAATAAGGTAGTGTATACCAGTTCGGGGACGAAACCGGTGAGTCCCATCTCGGCCTCATGGCTAAGAAGGTAGTGTATACCAGTTCGGGGACGTTACCGGTGAGTCCCATCTCGGCCTCATGGCTAAGAAGGTAGTGTATACCTGTTCGGGGACGACACCGGTGTGTCTCATCTCGACCTCATGGCTAAGAGTGTAGTGTATACCAGTTCGGGGACGACACCGGTGAGTCCCATCTCGGCCTCATGGCTAAGAAGGTAGTGTATACCAGTTCCGGACGACACCGATCAGTCCCATCTCGGCCTCATGGCTAAGAAGGTAGTGTATACCAGTTCGGGGACGAAACCGGTGAGTCCCATCTCCCTCTTGGCTAAGAAGGTAGTGTATACCAGTTCGCGGACGACACCAATCAGTCCCATCTCGGCCTCCTGACTAAGAAGGTAGTGTATACCAGTTCGAGGACGACACCGGTGAGTCCCATCTCGACCTCATGGCTAAGAAGGTAGTGTATACCAGTTCGCGGACGACACCGACCAGTCCCATCTCGACCTCATGGCTAAGAAGGTAGTGTATACCAGTTCAGGGACGACACCGGTGTGTCTCATCTCGACCTCATGGCTAAGAAGGTAGTGTATACCAGTTCGGGGACGACACCGGTGAGTCCCATCTCGGCCTCATGGCTAAGAAGGTAGTGTATACCAGTTCGGGGACGAAACCGGTGAGTCCCATCTCGGCCTAATGGCTAAGAAGGTAGTGTATACCTGTTCGCGGACGACACCGATCAGTCCCATCTCGGCCTCATGGCTAAGAAGGTAGTGTATACCAGTTCCGGACGACACCGGTGAGTCCCATCTCGGCCTCATGGCTAAGAAGGTAGTGTATACCAGTTCGGGGACGAAACCGGTGAGTCCCATCTCGGCCTCATGGCTAAGAAGGTAGTGTATACCTGTTCGGGGACGACACCGGTGTGTCTCATCTCGACCTCATGGCTAAGAAGGTAGTGTATACCAGTTCGGGGACGACAACGGTAAGTCCCTTCTCGGCCTCATGGCTAAGAAGGTAGTGTATACCAGTTCGGGGACGACACCGATCAGTCCCATCTCGGCCTCATTTCTAAGAAGGTAGTGTATACCTGTTCGCAGACGACACCGATCAGTCCCATCTCGGCCGCATGGCTAAGAAGGTAGTGTATACCAGTTCGGGGTCGAAACCGGTGAGTCCCATCTCGGCCTCATGGCTAACAAGGTAGTGTATACCAGTTCGGGGACGCAACCGGTGAGTCCCATCTCGGCCTCATGGCTAAGAAGGTAGTGTATACCTGTTCGCGGACGACACCGATCAGTCCCATCTCGGCCTCATGGCTAAGAAGGTAGTGTATACCAGTTCCGGACGACACCGATCAGTCCCATCTCGGCCTCATGGCTAAGAAGGTAGTGTATACCAGTTCGGGGACGAAACCGGTGAGTCCCATCTCCCTCTTGGCTAAGAAGGTAGTGTATACCAGTTCGCGGACGACACCAATCAGTCCCATCTCGGCCTCCTGACTAAGAAGGTAGTGTATACCAGTTCGAGGACGACACCGGTGAGTCCCATCTCGACCTCATGGCTAAGAAGGTAGTGTATACCAGTTCGCGGACGACACCGACCAGTCCCATCTCGACCTCATGGCTAAGAAGGTAGTGTATACCAGTTCAGGGACGACACCGGTGTGTCTCATCTCGACCTCATGGCTAAGAAGGTAGTGTATACCAGTTCGGGGACGACACCGGTGAGTCCCATCTCGGCCTCATGGCTAAGAAGGTAGTGTATACCAGTTCGGGGACGAAACCGGTGAGTCCCATCTCGGCCTAATGGCTAAGAAGGTAGTGTATACCTGTTCGCGGACGACACCGATCAGTCCCATCTCGGCCTCATGGCTAAGAAGGTAGTGTATACCAGTTCCGGACGACACCGGTGAGTCCCATCTCGGCCTCATGGCTAAGAAGGTAGTGTATACCAGTTCGGGGACGAAACCGGTGAGTCCCATCTCGGCCTCATGGCTAAGAAGGTAGTGTATACCTGTTCGGGGACGACACCGGTGTGTCTCATCTCGACCTCATGGCTAAGAAGGTAGTGTATACCTGTTCGCAGACGACACCGATCAGTCCCATCTCGGCCGCATGGCTAAGAAGGTAGTGTATACCAGTTCGGGGTCGAAACCGGTGAGTCCCATCTCGGCCTCATGGCTAACAAGGTAGTGTATACCAGTTCGGGGACGCAACCGGTGAGTCCCATCTCGGCCTCATGGCTAAGAAGGTAGTGTATACCTGTTCGCGGACGACACCAATCAGTCCCATCTCGGCCTCCTGACTAAGAAGGTAGTGTATACCAGTTCGAGGACGACACCGGTGAGTCCCATCTCGACCTCATGGCTAAGAAGGTAGTGTATACCAGTTCGCGGACGACACCGACCAGTCCCATCTCGACCTCATGGCTAAGAAGGTAGTGTATACCAGTTCAGGGACGACAACGGTAAGTCCCTTCTCGGCCTCATGGCTAAGAAGGTAGTGTATACCAGTTCGGGGACGACACCGGTGAGTCCCATCTCGGCCTCATGGCTAAGAAGGTAGTGTATACCAGTTCGGGGACGAAACCGGTGAGTCCCATCTCGGCCTCATGGCTAAGAAGGTAGTGTATACCTGTTCGGGGACGACACCGGTGTGTCTCATCTCGACCTCATGGCTAAGAAGGTAGTGTATACCAGTTCGGGGACGACAACGGTAAGTCCCTTCTCGGCCTCATGGCTAAGAAGGTAGTGTATACCAGTTCGGGGACGACACCGATCAGTCCCATCTCGGCCTCATTTCTAAGAAGGTAGTGTATACCTGTTCGCAGACGACACCGATCAGTCCCATCTCGGCCTCATGGCTAAGAAGGTAGTGTATACCAGTTCGGGGTCGAAACCGGTGAGTCCCATCTCGGCCTCATGGCTAAGAAGGTAGTGTATACCTGTTCGGGGACGACACCGGTGTGTCTCATCTCGACCTCATAGCTAAGAGTGTAGTGTATACCAGTTCGCGGACGACACCAATCAGTCCCATCTCGGCCTCCTGACTAAGAAGGTAGTGTATACCAGTTCGAGGACGACACCGGTGAGTCCCATCTCGACCTCATGGCTAAGAAGGTAGTGTATACCAGTTCGCGGACGACACCGACCAGTCCCATCTCGACCTCATGGCTAAGAAGGTAGTGTATACCAGTTCAGGGACGACACCGGTGTGTCTCATCTCGACCTCATGGCTAAGAAGGTAGTGTATACCAGTTCGGGGACGACACCGGTGAGTCCCATCTCGGCCTCATGGCTAAGAAGGTAGTGTATACCAGTTCGGGGACGAAACCGGTGAGTCCCATCTCGGCCTAATGGCTAAGAAGGTAGTGTATACCTGTTCGCGGACGACACCGATCAGTCCCATCTCGGCCTCATGGCTAAGAAGGTAGTGTATACCAGTTCCGGACGACACCGGTGAGTCCCATCTCGGCCTCATGGCTAAGAAGGTAGTGTATACCAGTTCGGGGACGAAACCGGTGAGTCCCATCTCGGCCTCATGGCTAAGAAGGTAGTGTATACCTGTTCGGGGACGACACCGGTGTGTCTCATCTCGACCTCATGGCTAAGAAGGTAGTGTATACCAGTTCGGGGACGACAACGGTAAGTCCCTTCTCGGCCTCATGGCTAAGAAGGTAGTGTATACCAGTTCGGGGACGACACCGATCAGTCCCATCTCGGCCTCATGGCTAAGAAGGTAGTGTATACCAGTTCGGGGACGAAACCGGTGAGTCCCATCTCCCTCTTGGCTAAGAAGGTAGTGTATACCAGTTCGCGGACGACACCAATCAGTCCCATCTCGGCCTCCTGACTAAGAAGGTAGTGTATACCAGTTCGAGGACGACACCGGTGAGTCCCATCTCGACCTCATGGCTAAGAAGGTAGTGTATACCAGTTCGCGGACGACACCGACCAGTCCCATCTCGACCTCATGGCTAAGAAGGTAGTGTATACCAGTTCAGGGACGACACCGGTGTGTCTCATCTCGACCTCATGGCTAAGAAGGTAGTGTATACCAGTTCGGGGACGACACCGGTGAGTCCCATCTCGGCCTCATGGCTAAGAAGGTAGTGTATACCAGTTCGGGGACGAAACCGGTGAGTCCCATCTCGGCCTAATGGCTAAGAAGGTAGTGTATACCTGTTCGCGGACGACACCGATCAGTCCCATCTCGGCCTCATGGCTAAGAAGGTAGTGTATACCAGTTCCGGACGACACCGGTGAGTCCCATCTCGGCCTCATGGCTAAGAAGGTAGTGTATACCAGTTCGGGGACGAAACCGGTGAGTCCCATCTCGGCCTCATGGCTAAGAAGGTAGTGTATACCTGTTCGGGGACGACACCGGTGTGTCTCATCTCGACCTCATGGCTAAGAAGGTAGTGTATACCAGTTCGGGGACGACAACGGTAAGTCCCTTCTCGGCCTCATGGCTAAGAAGGTAGTGTATACCAGTTCGGGGACGACACCGATCAGTCCCATCTCGGCCTCATTTCTAAGAAGGTAGTGTATACCTGTTCGCAGACGACACCGATCAGTCCCATCTCGGCCTCATGGCTAAGAAGGTAGTGTATACCAGTTCGGGGTCGAAACCGGTGAGTCCCATCTCGGCCTCATGGCTAACAAGGTAGTGTATACCAGTTCGGGGACGCAACCGGTGAGTCCCATCTCGGCCTCATGGCTAAGAAGGTAGTGTATACCTGTTCGCGGACGACACCGATCAGTCCCATCTCGGCCTCATGGCTAAGAAGGTAGTGTATACCAGTTCCGGACGACACCGATCAGTCCCATCTCGGCCTCATGGCTAAGAAGGTAGTGTATACCAGTTCGGGGACGAAACCGGTGAGTCCCATCTCCCTCTTGGCTAAGAAGGTAGTGTATACCAGTTCGCGGACGACACCAATCAGTCCCATCTCGGCCTCCTGACTAAGAAGGTAGTGTATACCAGTTCGAGGACGACACCGGTGAGTCCCATCTCGACCTCATGGCTAAGAAGGTAGTGTATACCAGTTCGCGGACGACACCGACCAGTCCCATCTCGACCTCATGGCTAAGAAGGTAGTGTATACCAGTTCAGGGACGACACCGGTGTGTCTCATCTCGACCTCATGGCTAAGAAGGTAGTGTATACCAGTTCGCGGACGACACCGACCAGTCCCATCTCGACCTCATGGCTAAGAAGGTAGTGTATACCAGTTCAGGGACGACACCGGTGTGTCTCATCTCGACCTCATGGCTAAGAAGGTAGTGTATACCAGTTCGGGGACGACACCGGTGAGTCCCATCTCGGCCTCATGGCTAAGAAGGTAGTGTATACCAGTTCGGGGACGAAACCGGTGAGTCCCATCTCGGCCTAATGGCTAAGAAGGTAGTGTATACCTGTTCGCGGACGACACCGATCAGTCCCATCTCGGCCTCATGGCTAAGAAGGTAGTGTATACCAGTTCCGGACGACACCGGTGAGTCCCATCTCGGCCTCATGGCTAAGAAGGTAGTGTATACCAGTTCGGGGACGAAACCGGTGAGTCCCATCTCGGCCTCATGGCTAAGAAGGTAGTGTATACCTGTTCGGGGACGACACCGGTGTGTCTCATCTCGACCTCATGGCTAAGAAGGTAGTGTATACCAGTTCGGGGACGACAACGGTAAGTCCCTTCTCGGCCTCATGGCTAAGAAGGTAGTGTATACCAGTTCGGGGACGACACCGATCAGTCCCATCTCGGCCTCATTTCTAAGAAGGTAGTGTATACCTGTTCGCAGACGACACCGATCAGTCCCATCTCGGCCTCATGGCTAAGAAGGTAGTGTATACCAGTTCGGGGTCGAAACCGGTGAGTCCCATCTCGGCCTCATGGCTAACAAGGTAGTGTATACCAGTTCGGGGACGCAACCGGTGAGTCCCATCTCGGCCTCATGGCTAAGAAGGTAGTGAATACCTGTTCGCGGACGACACCGATCAGTCCCATCTCGGCCTCATGGCTAATAAGGTAGTGTATACCAGTTCGGGGACGAAACCGGTGAGTCCCATCTCGGCCTCATGGCTAAGAAGGTAGTGTATACCAGTTCGGGGACGTTACCGGTGAGTCCCATCTCGGCCTCATGGCTAAGAAGGTAGTGTATACCTGTTCGGGGACGACACCGGTGTGTCTCATCTCGACCTCATGGCTAAGAGTGTAGTGTATACCAGTTCGGGGACGACACCGGTGAGTCCCATCTCGGCCTCATGGCTAAGAAGGTAGTGTATACCAGTTCCGGACGACACCGATCAGTCCCATCTCGGCCTCATGGCTAAGAAGGTAGTGTATACCAGTTCGGGGACGAAACCGGTGAGTCCCATCTCCCTCTTGGCTAAGAAGGTAGTGTATACCAGTTCGCGGACGACACCAATCAGTCCCATCTCGGCCTCCTGACTAAGAAGGTAGTGTATACCAGTTCGAGGACGACACCGGTGAGTCCCATCTCGACCTCATGGCTAAGAAGGTAGTGTATACCAGTTCGCGGACGACACCGACCAGTCCCATCTCGACCTCATGGCTAAGAAGGTAGTGTATACCAGTTCAGGGACGACACCGGTGTGTCTCATCTCGACCTCATGGCTAAGAAGGTAGTGTATACCAGTTCGGGGACGACACCGGTGAGTCCCATCTCGGCCTCATGGCTAAGAAGGTAGTGTATACCAGTTCGGGGACGAAACCGGTGAGTCCCATCTCGGCCTAATGGCTAAGAAGGTAGTGTATACCTGTTCGCGGACGACACCGATCAGTCCCATCTCGGCCTCATGGCTAAGAAGGTAGTGTATACCAGTTCCGGACGACACCGGTGAGTCCCATCTCGGCCTCATGGCTAAGAAGGTAGTGTATACCAGTTCGGGGACGAAACCGGTGAGTCCCATCTCGGCCTCATGGCTAAGAAGGTAGTGTATACCTGTTCGGGGACGACACCGGTGTGTCTCATCTCGACCTCATGGCTAAGAAGGTAGTGTATACCAGTTCGGGGACGACAACGGTAAGTCCCTTCTCGGCCTCATGGCTAAGAAGGTAGTGTATACCAGTTCGGGGACGACACCGATCAGTCCCATCTCGGCCTCATTTCTAAGAAGGTAGTGTATACCTGTTCGCAGACGACACCGATCAGTCCCATCTCGGCCGCATGGCTAAGAAGGTAGTGTATACCAGTTCGGGGTCGAAACCGGTGAGTCCCATCTCGGCCTCATGGCTAACAAGGTAGTGTATACCAGTTCGGGGATGCAACCGGTGAGTCCCATCTCGGCCTCATGGCTAAGAAGGTAGTGTATACCTGTTCGCGGACGACACCGATCAGTCCCATCTCGGCCTCATGGCTAAGAAGGTAGTGTATACCAGTTCCGGACGACACCGATCAGTCCCATCTCGGCCTCATGGCTAAGAAGGTAGTGTATACCAGTTCGGGGACGAAACCGGTGAGTCCCATCTCCCTCTTGGCTAAGAAGGTAGTGTATACCAGTTCGCGGACGACACCAATCAGTCCCATCTCGGCCTCCTGACTAAGAAGGTAGTGTATACCAGTTCGAGGACGACACCGGTGAGTCCCATCTCGACCTCATGGCTAAGAAGGTAGTGTATACCAGTTCGCGGACGACACCGACCAGTCCCATCTCGACCTCATGGCTAAGAAGGTAGTGTATACCAGTTCAGGGACGACACCGGTGTGTCTCATCTCGACCTCATGGCTAAGAAGGTAGTGTATACCAGTTCGGGGACGACACCGGTGAGTCCCATCTCGGCCTCATGGCTAAGAAGGTAGTGTATACCAGTTCGGGGACGAAACCGGTGAGTCCCATCTCGGCCTAATGGCTAAGAAGGTAGTGTATACCTGTTCGCGGACGACACCGATCAGTCCCATCTCGGCCTCATGGCTAAGAAGGTAGTGTATACCAGTTCCGGACGACACCGGTGAGTCCCATCTCGGCCTCATGGCTAAGAAGGTAGTGTATACCAGTTCGGGGACGAAACCGGTGAGTCCCATCTCGGCCTCATGGCTAAGAAGGTAGTGTATACCTGTTCGGGGACGACACCGGTGTGTCTCATCTCGACCTCATGGCTAAGAAGGTAGTGTATACCTGTTCGCAGACGACACCGATCAGTCCCATCTCGGCCGCATGGCTAAGAAGGTAGTGTATACCAGTTCGGGGTCGAAACCGGTGAGTCCCATCTCGGCCTCATGGCTAACAAGGTAGTGTATACCAGTTCGGGGACGCAACCGGTGAGTCCCATCTCGGCCTCATGGCTAAGAAGGTAGTGTATACCTGTTCGCGGACGACACCAATCAGTCCCATCTCGGCCTCCTGACTAAGAAGGTAGTGTATACCAGTTCGAGGACGACACCGGTGAGTCCCATCTCGACCTCATGGCTAAGAAGGTAGTGTATACCAGTTCGCGGACGACACCGACCAGTCCCATCTCGACCTCATGGCTAAGAAGGTAGTGTATACCAGTTCAGGGACGACAACGGTAAGTCCCTTCTCGGCCTCATGGCTAAGAAGGTAGTGTATACCAGTTCGGGGACGACACCGGTGAGTCCCATCTCGGCCTCATGGCTAAGAAGGTAGTGTATACCAGTTCGGGGACGAAACCGGTGAGTCCCATCTCGGCCTCATGGCTAAGAAGGTAGTGTATACCTGTTCGGGGACGACACCGGTGTGTCTCATCTCGACCTCATGGCTAAGAAGGTAGTGTATACCAGTTCGGGGACGACAACGGTAAGTCCCTTCTCGGCCTCATGGCTAAGAAGGTAGTGTATACCAGTTCGGGGACGACACCGATCAGTCCCATCTCGGCCTCATTTCTAAGAAGGTAGTGTATACCTGTTCGCAGACGACACCGATCAGTCCCATCTCGGCCTCATGGCTAAGAAGGTAGTGTATACCAGTTCGGGGTCGAAACCGGTGAGTCCCATCTCGGCCTCATGGCTAAGAAGGTAGTGTATACCTGTTCGGGGACGACACCGGTGTGTCTCATCTCGACCTCATAGCTAAGAGTGTAGTGTATACCAGTTCGCGGACGACACCAATCAGTCCCATCTCGGCCTCCTGACTAAGAAGGTAGTGTATACCAGTTCGAGGACGACACCGGTGAGTCCCATCTCGACCTCATGGCTAAGAAGGTAGTGTATACCAGTTCGCGGACGACACCGACCAGTCCCATCTCGACCTCATGGCTAAGAAGGTAGTGTATACCAGTTCAGGGACGACACCGGTGTGTCTCATCTCGACCTCATGGCTAAGAAGGTAGTGTATACCAGTTCGGGGACGACACCGGTGAGTCCCATCTCGGCCTCATGGCTAAGAAGGTAGTGTATACCAGTTCGGGGACGAAACCGGTGAGTCCCATCTCGGCCTAATGGCTAAGAAGGTAGTGTATACCTGTTCGCGGACGACACCGATCAGTCCCATCTCGGCCTCATGGCTAAGAAGGTAGTGTATACCAGTTCCGGACGACACCGGTGAGTCCCATCTCGGCCTCATGGCTAAGAAGGTAGTGTATACCAGTTCGGGGACGAAACCGGTGAGTCCCATCTCGGCCTCATGGCTAAGAAGGTAGTGTATACCTGTTCGGGGACGACACCGGTGTGTCTCATCTCGACCTCATGGCTAAGAAGGTAGTGTATACCAGTTCGGGGACGACAACGGTAAGTCCCTTCTCGGCCTCATGGCTAAGAAGGTAGTGTATACCAGTTCGGGGACGACACCGATCAGTCCCATCTCGGCCTCATGGCTAAGAAGGTAGTGTATACCAGTTCGGGGACGAAACCGGTGAGTCCCATCTCCCTCTTGGCTAAGAAGGTAGTGTATACCAGTTCGCGGACGACACCAATCAGTCCCATCTCGGCCTCCTGACTAAGAAGGTAGTGTATACCAGTTCGAGGACGACACCGGTGAGTCCCATCTCGACCTCATGGCTAAGAAGGTAGTGTATACCAGTTCGCGGACGACACCGACCAGTCCCATCTCGACCTCATGGCTAAGAAGGTAGTGTATACCAGTTCAGGGACGACACCGGTGTGTCTCATCTCGACCTCATGGCTAAGAAGGTAGTGTATACCAGTTCGGGGACGACACCGGTGAGTCCCATCTCGGCCTCATGGCTAAGAAGGTAGTGTATACCAGTTCGGGGACGAAACCGGTGAGTCCCATCTCGGCCTAATGGCTAAGAAGGTAGTGTATACCTGTTCGCGGACGACACCGATCAGTCCCATCTCGGCCTCATGGCTAAGAAGGTAGTGTATACCAGTTCCGGACGACACCGGTGAGTCCCATCTCGGCCTCATGGCTAAGAAGGTAGTGTATACCTGTTCGGGGACGACACCGGTGTGTCTCATCTCGACCTCATGGCTAAGAAGGTAGTGTATACCAGTTCGGGGACGACAACGGTAAGTCCCTTCTCGGCCTCATGGCTAAGAAGGTAGTGTATACCAGTTCGGGGACGACACCGATCAGTCCCATCTCGGCCTCATTTCTAAGAAGGTAGTGTATACCTGTTCGCAGACGACACCGATCAGTCCCATCTCGGCCTCATGGCTAAGAAGGTAGTGTATACCAGTTCGGGGTCGAAACCGGTGAGTCCCATCTCGGCCTCATGGCTAACAAGGTAGTGTATACCAGTTCGGGGACGCAACCGGTGAGTCCCATCTCGGCCTCATGGCTAAGAAGGTAGTGTATACCTGTTCGCGGACGACACCGATCAGTCCCATCTCGGCCTCATGGCTAAGAAGGTAGTGTATACCAGTTCCGGACGACACCGATCAGTCCCATCTCGGCCTCATGGCTAAGAAGGTAGTGTATACCAGTTCGGGGACGAAACCGGTGAGTCCCATCTCCCTCTTGGCTAAGAAGGTAGTGTATACCAGTTCGCGGACGACACCAATCAGTCCCATCTCGGCCTCCTGACTAAGAAGGTAGTGTATACCAGTTCGAGGACGACACCGGTGAGTCCCATCTCGACCTCATGGCTAAGAAGGTAGTGTATACCAGTTCGCGGACGACACCGACCAGTCCCATCTCGACCTCATGGCTAAGAAGGTAGTGTATACCAGTTCCGGACGACACCGGTGAGTCCCATCTCGGCCTCATGGCTAAGAAGGTAGTGTATACCAGTTCGGGGACGAAACCGGTGAGTCCCATCTCGGCCTCATGGCTAAGAAGGTAGTGTATACCTGTTCGGGGACGACACCGGTGTGTCTCATCTCGACCTCATGGCTAAGAAGGTAGTGTATACCTGTTCGCAGACGACACCGATCAGTCCCATCTCGGCCGCATGGCTAAGAAGGTAGTGTATACCAGTTCGGGGTCGAAACCGGTGAGTCCCATCTCGGCCTCATGGCTAACAAGGTAGTGTATACCAGTTCGGGGACGCAACCGGTGAGTCCCATCTCGGCCTCATGGCTAAGAAGGTAGTGTATACCTGTTCGCGGACGACACCAATCAGTCCCATCTCGGCCTCCTGACTAAGAAGGTAGTGTATACCAGTTCGAGGACGACACCGGTGAGTCCCATCTCGACCTCATGGCTAAGAAGGTAGTGTATACCAGTTCGCGGACGACACCGACCAGTCCCATCTCGACCTCATGGCTAAGAAGGTAGTGTATACCAGTTCAGGGACGACAACGGTAAGTCCCTTCTCGGCCTCATGGCTAAGAAGGTAGTGTATACCAGTTCGGGGACGACACCGGTGAGTCCCATCTCGGCCTCATGGCTAAGAAGGTAGTGTATACCAGTTCGGGGACGAAACCGGTGAGTCCCATCTCGGCCTCATGGCTAAGAAGGTAGTGTATACCTGTTCGGGGACGACACCGGTGTGTCTCATCTCGACCTCATGGCTAAGAAGGTAGTGTATACCAGTTCGGGGACGACAACGGTAAGTCCCTTCTCGGCCTCATGGCTAAGAAGGTAGTGTATACCAGTTCGGGGACGACACCGATCAGTCCCATCTCGGCCTCATTTCTAAGAAGGTAGTGTATACCTGTTCGCAGACGACACCGATCAGTCCCATCTCGGCCTCATGGCTAAGAAGGTAGTGTATACCAGTTCGGGGTCGAAACCGGTGAGTCCCATCTCGGCCTCATGGCTAAGAAGGTAGTGTATACCTGTTCGGGGACGACACCGGTGTGTCTCATCTCGACCTCATAGCTAAGAGTGTAGTGTATACCAGTTCGGGGACGACACCGGTAAGTCCCATCTCGGCCTCATGGCTAAGAAGGTAGTGTAAACCTGTTCGCGGACGACACCGGTGAGTCCCATCTCGGCCTCATGGCTAAGAAGGTAGTGTATACCTGTTCGCGGACGACACCGATCAGTCCCATCTCGGCCTCATGGCTAAGAAGGTAGTGTATACCAGTTCCGGACGACACCGATCAGTCCCATCTCGGCCTCATGGCTAAGAAGGTCGTGTATACAAGTTCGGGGACGAAACCGGTGAGTCCCATCTCCCTCTTGGCTAAGAAGGTAGTGTATACCAGTTCGCGGACGAAACCGGTGAGTCCCATCTCGGCCTCATGGCTAAGAAGGTAGTGTATACCTGTTCGGGGACGACACCGGTGTGTCTCATCTCGACCTCATGGCTAAGAAGGTAGTGTATAGCAGTTCCGGACGACACCGGTAAGTCCCTTCTCGGCCTCATGGCTAAGAAGGTAGTGTATACCAGTTCGGGGACGAAACCGGTGATTCCCATCTCGGCCTCATGGCTAAGGAGGTAGTGTATACCACTTCGGGGACGACACCGGTGTGTCTCATCTCGACCTCATTGGTAAGAAGGTAGTGTATACCAGTTCGGGGACGACACCGGTGAGTCCCATCTCGGCCTCATGGCTAAGAAGGTAGTGTATACCTGTTCGCGGACGACACCGATCAGTCCCATCTCGGCCTCATGGCTAAGAAGGTAGTGTATACCAGTTCGGGGAAGAAACCGGTGTCTCTCATCTCGACCTCATGGCTAAGAAGGTAGTGTATACCAGTTCGGGGACGACACCGGTGAGTCCCATCTCGGCCTCATGGCTAAGAAGGTAGTGTATACCTGTTCGCGGACGACACCGATCAGTCCCATCTCGGCCTCATGGCTAAGAAGGTAGTGTATACCTGTTCGCGGACGACACCGATCAGTCCCATCTCGGCCTCATGGCTAAGAAGGTAGTGTATACCAGTTCGGGGAAGAAACCGGTGAATCCCATCTCCCTCTTGGCTAAGAAGGTAGTGTATACCAGTTCGGGGACGACACCGGTGAGTCCCATCTCGGCCTCATGGCTAAGAAGGTAGTGTATACCTGTTCGCGGACGACACCGATCAGTCCCATCTCGGCCTCATGGCTAAGAAGGTAGTGTATACCAGTTTCGGACGACACCGATCAGTCCCATCTCGGCCTCATGGCTAAGAAGGTAGTGTATACCAGTTCGGGGACGAAACCGGTGAGTCCCATCTCCCTCTTGGCTAAGAAGGTAGTGTATACCAGTTCGCGGACAACACCAATCAGTCCCATCTCGGCCTCCTGACTAAGAAGGTAGTGTATACCAGTTCGGGGACGACACCGGTGAGTCCCATCTCGACCTCATGGCTAAGAAGGTAGTGTATACCAGTTCGCGGACGACACCGACCAGTCCCATCTCGACCTCATGGCTAAGAAGGTAGTGTATACCAGTTCGCGGACGACACCGACCAGTCCCATCTCGGCCTCATGGCTAAGAAGGTAGTGTATACCAGTTCAGGGACGACACCGGTGTGTCTCATCTCGACCTCATGGCTAAGAAGGTAGTGTATACCAGTTCGGGGACGACACCGGTGAGTCCCATCTCGGCCTCATGGCTAAGAAGGTAGTGTATACCAGTTCGGGGACGAAACCGGTGAGTCCCATCTCCCTCTTGGCTAAGAAGGTAGTGTATACCAGTTCGCGGACAACACCAATCAGTCCCATCTCGGCCTCCTGACTAAGAAGGTAGTGTATACCAGTTCGGGGACGACACCGGTGAGTCCCATCTCGACCTCATGGCTAAGAAGGTAGTGTATACCAGTTCGCGGACGACACCGACCAGTCCCATCTCGACCTCATGGCTAAGAAGGTAGTGTATACCAGTTCTCGGACGACACCGACCAGTCCCATCTCGGCCTCATGGCTAAGAAGGTAGTGTATACCAGTTCAGGGACGACACCGGTGTGTCTCATCTCGACCTCATGGCTAAGAAGGTAGTGTATACCAGTTCCGGACGACACCGGTGAGTCCCATCTCGGCCTCATGGCTAAGAAGGTAGTGTATACCAGTTCGGGGACGAAACCGGTGAGTCCCATCTCGGCCTCATGGCTAAGAAGGTAGTGTATACCTGTTCGGGGACGACACCGGTGTGTCTCATCTCGACCTCATGGCTAAGAAGGTAGTGTATACCAGTTCGGGGACGACAACGGTAAGTCCCTTCTCGGCCTCATGGCTAAGAAGGTAGTGTATACCAGTTCGGGGACGATACCGATCAGTCCCATCTCGGCCTCATTTCTAAGAAGGTAGTGTATACCTGTTCGCAGACGACACCGATCAGTCCCATCTCGGCCTCATGGCTAAGAAGGTAGTGTATACCAGTTCGGGGACGAAACCGGTGAGTCCCATCTCGGCCTCATGGCTAAGAAGGTAGTGTATACCAGTTCCGGACGACACCGGTAAGTCCCTTCTCGGCCTCATGGCTAACAAGGTAGTGTATACCAGTTCGGGGACGCAACCGGTGAGTCCCATCTCGGCCTCATGGCTAAGAAGGTAGTGAATACCTGTTCGCGGACGACACCGATCAGTCCCATCTCGGCCTCATGGCTAAGAAGGTAGTGTATACCTGTTCGGGGACGACACCGGTGTGTCTCATCTCGACCTCATGGCTAAGAAGGTAGTGTATAGCAGTTCCGGACGACACCGGTAAGTCCCTTCTCGGCCTCATGGCTAAGAAGGTAGTGTATACCAGTTCGGGGACGAAACCGGTGATTCCCATCTCGGCCTCATGGCTAAGGAGGTAGTGTATACCACTTCGGGGACGACACCGGTGTGTCTCATCTCGACCTCATTGGTAAGAAGGTAGTGTATACCAGTTCGGGGACGACACCGGTGAGTCCCATCTCGGCCTCATGGCTAAGAAGGTAGTGTATACCTGTTCGCGGACGACACCGATCAGTCCCATCTCGGCCTCATGGCTAAGAAGGTAGTGTATACCAGTTCGGGGACGACACCGGTGAATCCCATCTCCCTCTTGGCTAAGAAGGTAGTGTATACCAGTTCGCGGACGACACCAATCAGTCCCATCTCGGCCTCCTGACTAAGAAGGTAGTGTATACCAGTTCGGGGACGACACCGGTGAGTCCCATCTCGACCTCATGGCTAAGAAGGTAGTGTATACCAGTTCGCGGACGACACCGACCACTCCCATCTCGGCCTCATGGCTAAGAAGGTAGTGTATACCAGTTCAGGGACGACACCGGTGTGTCTCATCTCGACCTCATGGCTAAGAAGGTAGTGTATACCAGTTCGGGGACGACACCGGTGAGTCCCATCTCGGCCTCATGGCTAAGAAGGTAGTGTATACCTGTTCGCGGACGACACCGATCAGTCCCATCTCGGCCTCATGGCTAAGAAGGTAGTGTATACCAGTTCCGGACGACACCGATCAGTCCCATCTCGGCCTCATGGCTAAGAAGGTAGTGTATACCAATTCGGGGACGAAACCGGTGAGTCCCATCTCCCTCTTGGCTAAGAAGGTAGTGTATACAAGTTCGCGGACGACACCAATCAGTCCCATCTCGGCCTCCTGACTAAGAAGGTAGTGTATACCAGTTCGAGGACGACACCGGTGAGTCCCATCTCGACCTCATGGCTAAGAAGGTAGTGTATACCAGTTCGCGGACGACACCGACCAGTCCCATCTCGACCTCATGGCTAAGAAGGTAGTGTATACCAGTTCAGGGACGACACCGGTGTGTCTCATCTCGACCTCATGGCTAAGAAGGTAGTGTATACCAGTTCGGGGACGACACCGGTGAGTCCCATCTCAGCCTCATGGCTAAGAAGGTAGTGTATACCAGTTCGGGGACGAAACCGGTGAGTCCCATCTCGGCCTAATGGCTAAGAAGGTAGTGTATACCTGTTCGCGGACGACACCGATCAGTCCCATCTCGGCCTCATGGCTAAGAAGGTAGTGTATACCAGTTCCGGACGACACCGGTGAGTCCCATCTCGGCCTCATGGCTAAGAAGGTAGTGTATACCAGTTCGGGGACGAAACCGGTGAGTCCCATCTCGTCCTCATGGCTAAGAAGGTAGTGTATACCTGTTCGGGGACGACACCGGTGTGTCTCATCTCGACCTCATGGCTAAGAAGGTAGTGTATACCAGTTCGGGGACGACAACGGTAAGTCCCTTCTCGGCCTCATGGCTAAGAAGGTAGTGTATACCAGTTCGGGGACGACACCGATCAGTCCCATCTCGGCCTCATTTCTAAGAAGGTAGTGTATACCTGTTCGCAGACGACACCGATCAGTCCCATCTCGGCCTCATGGCTAAGAAGGTAGTGTATACCAGTTCGGGGTCGAAACCGGTGAGTCCCATCTCGGCCTCATGGATAAGAAGGTAGTGTATACCTGTTCGCGGACGACACCGATCAGTCCCATCTCGGCCTCATGGCTAAGAAGGTAGTGTATACCAGTTCCGGACGACACCGATCAGTCCCATCTCGGCCTCATGGCTAAGAAGGTAGTGTATACAAGTTCGGGGACGAAACCGGTGAGTCCCATCTCCCTCTTGTCTAAGAAGGTAGTGTATACCAGTTCGCGGACGACACCAATCAGTCCCATCTCGGCCTCCTGACTAAGAAGGTAGTGTATACCAGTTCGAGGACGACACCGGTGAGTCCCATCTCGACCTCATGGCTAAGAAGGTAGTGTATACCAGTTCGCGGACGACACCGACCAGTCCCATCTCGACCTCATGGCTAAGAAGGTAGTGTATACCAGTTCAGGGACGACAACGGTAAGTCCCTTCTCGGCCTCATGGCTAAGAAGGTAGTGTATACCAGTTCGGGGACGACACCGGTGAGTCCCATCTCGGCCTCATGGCTAAGAAGGTAGTGTATACCAGTTCGGGGACGAAACCGGTGAGTCCCATCTCGGCCTCATGGCTAAGAAGGTAGTGTATACCTGTTCGCGGACGACACCGATCAGTCCCATCTCGGCCTCATGGCTAAGGAGGTAGTGTATACCAGTTCCGGACGACACCTGTGAGTCCCATCTCGACCTCATGGCTAAGAAGGTAGTGTATACCAGTTCAGGGACGACACCGGTGAGTCCCATCTCGGCCTCGTGGCTAAGAAGGTAGTGTATACCTGTTCGCGGACGACACCGATCAGTCCCATCTCGGCCTCATGGCTAAGAAGGTAGTGTATACCTGTTCGCGGACGACACCGATCAGTCCCATCTCGGCCTCATGGCTAAGGAGGTAGTGTATACCAGTTCCGGACGACACCGGTGAGTCCCATCTCGGCCTCATGGCTAAGAAGGTAGTGTACACCAGTTCGGGGACGAAACCGGTGAGTCCCATCTCGGCCTCATGGCTAAGAAGGTAGTGTATACCTGTTCGGGGACGACACCGGTGTGTCTCATCTCGACCTCATGGCTAAGAAGGTAGTGTATAGCAGTTCCGGACGACACCGGTAAGTCCCTTCTCGGCCTCATGGCTAAGAAGGTAGTGTATACCAGTTCGGGGACGAAACCGGTGAGTCCCATCTCGGCCTCATGGCTAAGGAGGTAGTGTATACCACTTCGGGGACGACACCGGTGAGTCCCATCTCGACCTCATGGCTAAGAAGGTAGTGTATACCAGTTCGCGGACGACACCGACCAGTCCCATCTCGGCCTCATGGCTAAGAAGGTAGTGTATAGCAGTTCAGGGACGACACCGGTGTGTCTCATCTCGACCTCATGGCTAAGAAGGTAGTGTATACCAGTTCGGGGACGACACCGGTGAGTCCCATCTCGACCTCATGGCTAAGAAGGTAGTGTATACCAGTTCGCGGACGACACCGACCAGTCCCATCTCGGCCTCATGGCTAAGAAGGTAGTGTATACCAGTTCAGGGACGACACCGGTGTCTCTCATCTCGACCTCATGGCTAAGAAGGTAGTGTATACCAGTTCGGGGACGACACCGGTGAGTCCCATCTCGGCCTCATGGCTAAGAAGGTAGTGTATACCTGTTCGCGGACGACACCGATCAGTCCCATCTCGGCCTCATGGCTAAGAAGGTAGTGTATACCAGTTCGGGGAAGAAACCGGTGAATCCCATCTCCCTCTTGGCTAAGAAGGTAGTGTATACCAGTTCGCGGACGGCACCAATCAGTCCCATCTCGGCCTCCTGACTAAGAAGGTAGTGTATACCAGTTCGGGGACGACACCGGTGAGTCCCATCTCGACCTCATGGCTAAGAAGGTAGTGTATACCAGTTCGCGGACGACACCGACCAGTCCCATCTCGGCCTCATGGCTAAGAAGGTAGTGTATACCAGTTCAGGGACGACACCGGTGTGTCTCATCTCGACCTCATGGCTAAGAAGGTAGTGTATACCAGTTCGGGGACGACACCGGTGAGTCCCATCTCGGCCTCATGGCTAAGAAGGTAGTGTATACCTGTTCGCGGACGACACCGATCAGTCCCATCTCGGCCTCATGGCTAAGAAGGTAGTGTATACCAGTTTCGGACGACACCGATCAGTCCCATCTCGGCCTCATGGCTAAGAAGGTAGTGTATACCAGTTCGGGGACGAAACCGGTGAGTCCCATCTCCCTCTTGGCTAAGAAGGTAGTGTATACCAGTTCGCGGACAACACCAATCAGTCCCATCTCGGCCTCCTGACTAAGAAGGTAGTGTATACCAGTTCGGGGACGACACCGGTGAGTCCCATCTCGACCTCATGGCTAAGAAGGTAGTGTATACCAGTTCGCGGACGACACCGACCAGTCCCATCTCGACCTCATGGCTAAGAAGGTAGTGTATACCAGTTCGCGGACGACACCGACCAGTCCCATCTCGGACTCATGGCTAAGAAGGTAGTGTATACCAGTTCAGGGACGACACCGGTGTGTCTCATCTCGACCTCATGGCTAAGAAGGTAGTGTATACCAGTTCGGGGACGACACCGGTGAGTCCCATCTCGGCCTCATGGCTAAGAAGGTAGTGTATACCTGTTCGCGGACGACACCGATCAGTCCCATCTCGGCCTCATGGCTAAGAAGGTAGTGTATACCAGTTCCGGACGACACCGATCAGTCCCATCTCGGCCTCATGGCTAAGAAGGTAGTGTATACCAGTTCCGGACGACACCGGTGAGTCCCATCTCGGCCTCATGGCTAAGAAGGTAGTGTATACCAGTTCGGGGACGAAACCGGTGAGTCCCATCTCGGCCTCATGGCTAAGAAGGTAGTGTATACCTGTTCGGGGACGTCACCGGTGTGTCTCATCTCGACCTCATGGCTAAGAAGGTAGTGTATACCAGTTCGGGGACGACAACGGTAAGTCCCTTCTCGGCCTCATGGCTAAGAAGGTAGTGTATACCAGTTCGGGGACGATACCGATCAGTCCCATCTCGGCCTCATTTCTAAGAAGGTAGTGTATACCTGTTCGCAGACGACACCGATCAGTCCCATCTCGGCCTCATGGCTAAGAAGGTAGTGTATACCAGTTCGGGGACGAAACCGGTGAGTCCCATCTCGGCCTCATGGCTAAGAAGGTAGTGTATACCAGTTCCGGACGACACCGGTAAGTCCCTTCTCGGCCTCATGGCTAACAAGGTAGTGTATACCAGTTCGGGGACGCAACCGGTGAGTCCCATCTCGGCCTCATGGCTAAGAAGGTAGTGAATACCTGTTCGCGGACGACACCGATCAGTCCCATCTCGGCCTCATGGCTAATAAGGTAGTGTATACCATTTCGGGGACGAAACCGGTGAGTCCCATCTCGGCCTCTTGGCTAAGAAGGTAGTGTATACCAGTTCGGGGACGACACCGGTGTGTCTCATCTCGACCTCATGGCTAAGAGTGTAGTGTATACCAGTTCGGGGACGACACCGGTAAGTCCCATCTCGGCCTCATGGCTAAGAAGGTAGTGTAAACCTGTTCGCGGACGACACCGGTGAGTCCCATCTCGGCCTCATGGCTAAGAAGGTAGTGTATACCTGTTCGCGGACGACACCGATCAGTCCCATCTCGGCCTCATGGCTAAGAAGGTAGTGTATACCAGTTCCGGACGACACCGATCAGTCCCATCTCGGCCTCATGGCTAAGAAGGTAGTGTATACAAGTTCGGGGACGAAACCGGTGAGTCCCATCTCCCTCTTGGCTAAGAAGGTAGTGTATACCAGTTCGCGGACGACACCAATCAGTCCCATCTCGGCCTCATGGCTAAGAAGGTAGTGTATACCAGTTCGCGGACGACACCGACCAGTCCCATCTCGACCTCATGGCTAAGAAGGTAGTGTATACCAGTTCGCGGACGACACCGACTAGTCCCATCTCGGCCTCATGGCTAAGAAGGTAGTGTATACCAGTTCAGGGACGACACCGGTGTGTCTCATCTCGACCTCATGGCTAAGAAGGTAGTGTATACCAGTTCGGGGACGACACCGGTGAGTCCCATCTCGGCCTCATGGCTAAGAAGGTAGTGTATACCTGTTCGCGGACGACACCGATCAGTCCCATCTCGGCCTCATGGCTAAGAAGGTAGTGTATACCAGTTCCGGACGACACCGATCAGTCCCATCTCGGCCTCATGGCTAAGAAGGTAGTGTGTACCAGTTCCGAACGACACCGGTGAGTCCCATCTCGGCCTCATGGCTAAGAAGGTAGTGTATACCAGTTCGGGGACGAAACCGGTGAGTCCCATCTCGGCCTCATGGCTAAGAAGGTAGTGTATACCAGTTCGGGGACGACAACGGTAAGTCCCTTCTCGGCCTCATGGCTAAGAAGGTAGTGTATACCAGTTCGGGGACGATACCGATCAGTCCCATCTCGGCCTCATTTCTAAGAAGGTAGTGTATACCTGTTCGCAGACGACACCGATCAGTCCCATCTCGGCCTCATGGCTAAGAAGGTAGTGTATACCAGTTCGGGGACGAAACCGGTGAATCCCATCTCGGCCTCATGGCTAAGAAGGTAGTGTATACCAGTTCCGGACGACACCGGTAAGTCCCTTCTCGGCCTCATGGCTAAGAAGGTAGTGTATACCAGTTCGGGGACGTTACCGGTGAGTCCCATCTCGGCCTCATGGCTAAGAAGGTAGTGTATACCTGTTCGGGGACGACACCGGTGTGTCTCATCTCGACCTCATGGCTAAGAGTGTAGTGTATACCAGTTCGGGGACGACACCGGTAAGTCCCATCTCGGCCTCATGGCTAAGAAGGTAGTGTAAACCTGTTCGCGGACGACACCGGTGAGTCCCATCTCGGCCTCATGGCTAAGAAGGTAGTGTATACCTGTTCGCGGACGACACCGATCAGTCCCATCTCGGCCTCATGGCTAAGAAGGTAGTGTATACCAGTTCCGGACGACACCGATCAGTCCCATCTCGGCCTCATGGCTAAGAAGGTAGTGTATACAAGTTCGGGGACGAAACCGGTGAGTCCCGTCTCCCTCTTGGCTAAGAAGGTAGTGTATACCAGTTCGCGGACGACACCAATCAGTCCCATCTCGGCCTCCTGACTAAGAAGGTAGTGTATACCAGTTCGAGGACGACACCGGTGAGTCCCATCTCGACCTCATGGCTAAGAAGGTAGTGTATACCAGTTCGCGGACGACACCGGTGAGTCCCATCTCGGCCTCATGGCTAAGAAGGTAGTGTATACCAGTTCGGGGACGAAACCGGTGAGTCCCATCTCGGCCTCATGGCTAAGAAGGTAGTGTATACCTGTTCGGGGACGACACCGGTGTGTCTCATCTCGACCTCATGGCTAAGAAGGTAGTGTATAGCAGTTCCGGACGACACCGGTAAGTCCCTTCTCGGCCTCATGGCTAAGAAGGTAGTGTATACCAGTTCGGGGACGAAAGCGGTGAGTCCCATCTCGGCCTCATGGCTAAGGAGGTAGTGTATACCACTTCGGGGACGACACCGGTGAGTCCCATCTCGACCTCATGGCTAAGAAGGTAGTGTATACCAGTTCGGGGACGACACCGGTGAGTCCCATCTCGGCCTCATGGCTAAGAAGTTAGTGTATACCTGTTCGCGGACGACACCGATCAGTCCCATCTCGGCCTCATGGCTAAGAAGGTAGTGTATACCAGTTCAGGGACGACACCGGTGTGTCTCATCTCGACCTCATGGCTAAGAAGGTAGTGTATACCAGTTCGGGGACGACACCGGTGAGTCCCATCTCGGCCTCATGGCTAAGACGGTAGTGTATACCTGTTCGCGGACGATACCGATCAGTCCCATCTCGGCCTCATGGCTAAGAAGGTAGTGTATACCAGTTCCGGACGACACCGATCAGTCCCATCTCGGCCTCATGGCTAAGAAGGTAGTGTGTACCAGTTCCGGACGACACCGGTGAGTCCCATCTCGGCCTCATGGCTAAGACGGTAGTGTATACCTGTTCGCGGACGATACCGATCAGTCCCATCTCGGCCTCATGGCTAAGAAGGTAGTGTATACCAGTTCCGGACGACACCGATCAGTCCCATCTCGGCCTCATGGCTAAGAAGGTAGTGTGTACCAGTTCCGGACGACACCGGTGAGTCCCATCTCGGCCTCATGGCTAAGAAGGTAGTGTATACCAGTTCGGGGACGAAACCGGTGAGTCCCATCTCGGCCTCATGGCTAAGAAGGTAGTGTATACCAGTTCCGGACGACACCGGTGAGTCCCATCTCGGCCTCATGGCTAAGAAGGTAGTGTATACCAGTTCGGGGACGAAACCGGTGAGTCCCATCTCGGCCTCATGGCTAAGAAGGTAGTGTATACCTGTTCGGGGACGACACCGGTGTGTCTCATCTCGACCTCATGGCTAAGAAGGTAGTGTATACCAGTTCGGGGACGACAACGGTAAGTCCCTTCTCGGCCTCATGGCTAAGAAGGTAGTGTATACCAGTTCGGGGACGATACCGATCAGTCCCATCTCGGCCTCATTTCTAAGAAGGTAGTGTATACCTGTTCGCAGACGACACCGATCAGTCCCATCTCGGCCTCATGGCTAAGAAGGTAGTGTATACCAGTTCGGGGACGAAACCGGTGAGTCCCATCTCGGCCTCATGGCTAAGAAGGTAGTGTATACCAGTTCCGGACGACACCGGTGAGTCCCATCTCGGCCTCTTGGCTAAGAAGGTAGTGTATACCAGTTCGGGGACGACACCGGTGTGTCTCATCTCGACCTCATGGCTAAGAGTGTAGTGTATACCAGTTCGGGGACGAAACCGGTGAGTCCCATCTCGGCCTCATGGCTAACAAGGTAGTGTATACCAGTTCGGGGACGCAACCGGTGAGTCCCATCTCGGCCTCATGGCTAAGAAGGTAGTGAATACCTGTTCGCGGACGACACCGATCAGTCCCATCTCGGCCTCATGGCTAATAAGGTAGTGTATACCAGTTCGGGGACGAAACCGGTGAGTCCCATCTCGGCCTCTTGGCTAAGAAGGTAGTGTATACCAGTTCGGGGACGACACCGGTGTGTCTCATCTCGACCTCATGGCTAAGAGTGTAGTGTATACCAGTTCGGGGACGACACCGGTAAGTCCCATCTCGGCCTCATGGCTAAGAAGGTAGTGTAAACCTGTTCGCGGACGACACCGGTGAGTCCCATCTCGGCCTCATGGCTAAGAAGGTAGTGTATACCTGTTCGCGGACGACACCGATCAGTCCCATCTCGGCCTCATGGCTAAGAAGGTAGTGTATACCAGTTCCGGACGACACCGATCAGTCCCATCTCGGCCTCATGGCTAAGAAGGTAGTGTATACAAGTTCGGGGACGAAACCGGTGAGTCCCATCTCCCTCTTGGCTAAGAAGGTAGTGTATACCAGTTCGCGGACGACACCAATCAGTCCCATCTCGGCCTCATGGCTAAGAAGGTAGTGTATACCAGTTCGCGGACGACACCGACCAGTCCCATCTCGACCTCATGGCTAAGAAGGTAGTGTATACCAGTTCGCGGACGACACCGACTAGTCCCATCTCGGCCTCATGGCTAAGAAGGTAGTGTATACCAGTTCAGGGACGACACCGGTGTGTCTCATCTCGACCTCATGGCTAAGAAGGTAGTGTATACCAGTTCGGGGACGACACCGGTGAGTCCCATCTCGGCCTCATGGCTAAGAAGGTAGTGTATACCTGTTCGCGGACGACACCGATCAGTCCCATCTCGGCCTCATGGCTAAGAAGGTAGTGTATACCAGTTCCGGACGACACCGATCAGTCCCATCTCGGCCTCATGGCTAAGAAGGTAGTGTGTACCAGTTCCGAACGACACCGGTGAGTCCCATCTCGGCCTCATGGCTAAGAAGGTAGTGTATACCAGTTCGGGGACGAAACCGGTGAGTCCCATCTCGGCCTCATGGCTAAGAAGGTAGTGTATACCTGTTCGGGGACGACACCGGTGTGTCTCATCTCGACCTCATGGCTAAGAAGGTAGTGTATACCAGTTCGGGGACGACAACGGTAAGTCCCTTCTCGGCCTCATGGCTAAGAAGGTAGTGTATACCAGTTCGGGGACGATACCGATCAGTCCCATCTCGGCCTCATTTCTAAGAAGGTAGTGTATACCTGTTCGCAGACGACACCGATCAGTCCCATCTCGGCCTCATGGCTAAGAAGGTAGTGTATACCAGTTCGGGGACGAAACCGGTGAATCCCATCTCGGCCTCATGGCTAAGAAGGTAGTGTATACCAGTTCCGGACGACACCGGTAAGTCCCTTCTCGGCCTCATGGCTAAGAAGGTAGTGTATACCAGTTCGGGGACGTTACCGGTGAGTCCCATCTCGGCCTCATGGCTAAGAAGGTAGTGTATACCTGTTCGGGGACGACACCGGTGTGTCTCATCTCGACCTCATGGCTAAGAGTGTAGTGTATACCAGTTCGGGGACGACACCGGTAAGTCCCATCTCGGCCTCATGGCTAAGAAGGTAGTGTAAACCTGTTCGCGGACGACACCGGTGAGTCCCATCTCGGCCTCATGGCTAAGAAGGTAGTGTATACCTGTTCGCGGACGACACCGATCAGTCCCATCTCGGCCTCATGGCTAAGAAGGTAGTGTATACCAGTTCCGGACGACACCGATCAGTCCCATCTCGGCCTCATGGCTAAGAAGGTAGTGTATACAAGTTCGGGGACGAAACCGGTGAGTCCCGTCTCCCTCTTGGCTAAGAAGGTAGTGTATACCAGTTCGCGGACGACACCAATCAGTCCCATCTCGGCCTCCTGACTAAGAAGGTAGTGTATACCAGTTCGAGGACGACACCGGTGAGTCCCATCTCGACCTCATGGCTAAGAAGGTAGTGTATACCAGTTCGCGGACGACACCGGTGAGTCCCATCTCGGCCTCATGGCTAAGAAGGTAGTGTATACCAGTTCGGGGACGAAACCGGTGAGTCCCATCTCGGCCTCATGGCTAAGAAGGTAGTGTATACCTGTTCGGGGACGACACCGGTGTGTCTCATCTCGACCTCATGGCTAAGAAGGTAGTGTATAGCAGTTCCGGACGACACCGGTAAGTCCCTTCTCGGCCTCATGGCTAAGAAGGTAGTGTATACCAGTTCGGGGACGAAACCGGTGAGTCCCATCTCGGCCTCATGGCTAAGGAGGTAGTGTATACCACTTCGGGGACGACACCGGTGAGTCCCATCTCGACCTCATGGCTAAGAAGGTAGTGTATACCAGTTCGGGGACGACACCGGTGAGTCCCATCTCGGCCTCATGGCTAAGAAGTTAGTGTATACCTGTTCGCGGACGACACCGATCAGTCCCATCTCGGCCTCATGGCTAAGAAGGTAGTGTATACCAGTTCAGGGACGACACCGGTGTGTCTCATCTCGACCTCATGGCTAAGAAGGTAGTGTATACCAGTTCGGGGACGACACCGGTGAGTCCCATCTCGGCCTCATGGCTAAGACGGTAGTGTATACCTGTTCGCGGACGATACCGATCAGTCCCATCTCGGCCTCATGGCTAAGAAGGTAGTGTATACCAGTTCCGGACGACACCGATCAGTCCCATCTCGGCCTCATGGCTAAGAAGGTAGTGTGTACCAGTTCCGGACGACACCGGTGAGTCCCATCTCGGCCTCATGGCTAAGAAGGTAGTGTATACCAGTTCGGGGACGAAACCGGTGAGTCCCATCTCGGCCTCATGGCTAAGAAGGTAGTGTATACCTGTTCGGGGACGACACCGGTGTGTCTCATCTCGACCTCATGGCTAAGAAGGTAGTGTATACCAGTTCGGGGACGACAACGGTAAGTCCCTTCTCGGCCTCATGGCTAAGAAGGTAGTGTATACCAGTTCGGGGACGATACCGATCAGTCCCATCTCGGCCTCATTTCTAAGAAGGTAGTGTATACCTGTTCGCAGATGACACCGATCAGTCCCATCTCGGCCTCATGGCTAAGAAGGTAGTGTATACCAGTTCGGGGACGAAACCGGTGAGTCCCATCTCGGCCTCATGGCTAAGAAGGTAGTGTATACCAGTTCCGGACGACACCGGTAAGTCCCTTCTCGGCCTCATGGCTAAGAAGGTAGTGTATACCAGTTCGGGGACGTTACCGGTGAGTCCCATCTCGGCCTCATGGCTAAGAAGGTAGTGTATACCTGTTCGGGGACGACACCGGTGTGTCTCATCTCGACCTCATGGCTAAGAGTGTAGTGTATACCAGTTCGGGGACGACACCGGTAAGTCCCATCTCGGCCTCATGGCTAAGAAGGTAGTGTAAACCTGTTCGCGGACGACACCGGTGAGTCCTATCTCGGCCTCATGGCTAAGAAGGTAGTTTATACCAGTTCGGGGACGACAACGGTAAGTCCCTTCTCGGCCTCATGGCTAAGAAGGTAGTGTATACCAGTTCGGGGACGATACCGATCAGTCCCATCTCGGCCTCATTTCTAAGAAGGTAGTGTATACCTGTTCGCAGACGACACCGATCAGTCCCATCTCGGCCTCATGGCTAAGAAGGTAGTGTATACCAGTTCGGGGACGAAACCGGTGAGTCCCATCTCGGCCTCATGGCTAAGAAGGTAGTGTATACCAGTTCCGGACGACACCGGTAAGTCCCTTCTCGTCCTCATGGCTAACAAGGTAGTGTATACCAGTTCGGGGACGAAACCGGTGAGTCCCATCTCGGCCTCATGGCTAAGAAGGTAGTGTATACCAGTTCGGGGACGTTACCGGTGAGTCCCATCTCGGCCTCATGGCTAAGAAGGTAGTGTATACCTGTTCGGGGACGACACCGGTGTGTCTCATCTCGACCTCATGGCTAAGAGTGTAGTGTATACCAGTTCGGGGACGACACCGGTAAGTCCCATCTCGGCCTCATGGCTAAGAAGGTAGTGTAAACCTGTTCGCGGACGACACCGGTGAGTCCCATCTCGGCCTCATGGGTAAGAAGGTAGTGTATACCTGTTCGCGGACGACACCGATCAGTCCCATCTCGGCCTCATGGCTAAGAAGGTAGTGTATACCAGTTCCGGACGACACCGATCAGTCCCATCTCGGCCTCATGGCTAAGAAGGTAGTGTATACAAGTTCGGGGACGAAACCGGTGAGTCCCGTCTCCCTCTTGGCTAAGAAGGTAGTGTATACCAGTTCGCGGACGACACCAATCAGTCCCATCTCGGCCTCCTGACTAAGAAGGTAGTGTATACCAGTTCGAGGACGACACCGGTGAGTCCCATCTCGACCTCATGGCTAAGAAGGTAGTGTATACCAGTTCAGGGACGACACCGGTGTGTCTCATCTCGACCTCCTGGCTAAGAAGGTAGTGTATACCAGTTCGGGGACGACACCGGTGAGTCCCATCTCGGCCTCATGGCTAAGAAGGTAGTGTATACCAGTTCGGGGACGAAACCGGTGAGTCCCATCTCGGCCTCATGGCTAAGAAGGTAGTATATACCTGTTCGGGGACGACACCGGTGTGTCTCATCTCGACCTCATGGCTAAGAAGGTAGTGTATACCAGTTCGGGGACGAAACCGGTGAGTCCCATCTCGGCCTCATGGCTAAGAAGGTAGTGTATACCAGTTCGGGGACGACACCGGTGAGTCCCATCTCGGCCTCATGGCTAAGAAGTTAGTGTATACCTGTTCGCGGACGACACCGATCAGTCCCATCTCGGCCTCATGGCTAAGAAGGTAGTGTATACCAGTTCCGGACGACACCGATCAGTCCCATCTCGGCCTCATGGCTAAGAAGGTAGTGTATACCAGTTCGGGGACGAAACCGGTGAGTCCCATCTCCCTCTTGGCTAAGAAGGTAGTGTATACCAGTTCGCGGACGACACCAATCAGTCCCATCTCGGCCTCCAGACTAAGAAGGTAGTGTATACCAGTTCGGGGACGAAACCGGTGAGTCCCATCTCGGCCTCATGGCTAAGACGGTAGTGTATACCTGTTCGCGGACGATACCGATCAGTCCCATCTCGGCCTCATGGCTAAGAAGGTAGTGTATACCAGTTCCGGACGACACCGATCAGTCCCATCTCGGCCTCATGGCTAAGAAGGTAGTGTGTACCAGTTCCGGACGACACCGGTGAGTCCCATCTCGGCCTCATGGCTAAGAAGGTAGTGTATACCTGTTCGGGGACGACACCGGTGTGTCTCATCTCGACCTCATGGCTAAGAAGGTAGTGTATACCAGTTCGGGGACGACAACGGTAAGTCCCTTCTCGGCCTCATGGCTAAGAAGGTAGTGTATACCAGTTCGGGGACGATACCGATCAGTCCCATCTCGGCCTCATTTCTAAGAAGGTAGTGTATACCTGTTCGCAGATGACACCGATCAGTCCCATCTCGGCCTCATGGCTAAGAAGGTAGTGTATACCAGTTCGGGGACGAAACCGGTGAGTCCCATCTCGGCCTCATGGCTAAGAAGGTAGTGTATACCAGTTCCGGACGACACCGGTAAGTCCCTTCTCGGCCTCATGGCTAAGAAGGTAGTGTATACCAGTTCGGGGACGTTACCGATCAGTCCCATCTCGGCCTCATTTCTAAGAAGGTAGTGTATACCTGTTCGCAGACGACACCGATCAGTCCCATCTCGGCCTCATGGCTAAGAAGGTAGTGTATACCAGTTCGGGGACGAAACCGGTGAGTCCCATCTCGGCCTCATGGCTAAGAAGGTAGTGTATACCAGTTCGGGGACGACAACGGTAAGTCCCTTCTCGGCCTCATGGCTAAGAAGGTAGTGTATACCAGTTCGGGGACGATACCGATCAGTCCCATCTCGGCCTCATTTCTAAGAAGGTAGTGTATACCTGTTCGCAGATGACACCGATCAGTCCCATCTCGGCCTCATGGCTAAGAAGGTAGTGTATACCAGTTCGGGGACGAAACCGGTGAGTCCCATCTCGGCCTCATGGCTAAGAAGGTAGTGTATACCAGTTCCGGACGACAACGGTAAGTCCCTTCTCGGCCTCATGGCTAAGAAGGTAGTGTATACCAGTTCGGGGACGATACCGATCAGTCCCATCTCGGCCTCATTTCTAAGAAGGTAGTGTATACCTGTTCGCAGACGACACCGATCAGTCCCATCTCGGCCTCATGGCTAAGAAGGTAGTGTATACCAGTTCGGGGACGAAACCGGTGAGTCCCATCTCGGCCTCATGGCTAAGAAGGTAGTGTATACCAGTTCCGGACGACACCGGTAAGTCCCTTCTCGTCCTCATGGCTAACAAGGTAGTGTATACCAGTTCGGGGACGAAACCGGTGAGTCCCATCTCGGCCTCATGGCTAAGAAGGTAGTGTATACCAGTTCGGGGACGTTACCGGTGAGTCCCATCTCGGCCTCATGGCTAAGAAGGTAGTGTATACCTGTTCGGGGACGACACCGGTGTGTCTCATCTCGACCTCATGGCTAAGAGTGTAGTGTATACCAGTTCGGGGACGACACCGGTAAGTCCCATCTCGGCCTCATGGCTAAGAAGGTAGTGTAAACCTGTTCGCGGACGACACCGGTGAGTCCCATCTCGGCCTCATGGGTAAGAAGGTAGTGTATACCTGTTCGCGGACGACACCGATCAGTCCCATCTCGGCCTCATGGCTAAGAAGGTAGTGTATACCAGTTCCGGACGACACCGATCAGTCCCATCTCGGCCTCATGGCTAAGAAGGTAGTGTATACAAGTTCGGGGACGAAACCGGTGAGTCCCGTCTCCCTCTTGGCTAAGAAGGTAGTGTATACCAGTTCGCGGACGACACCAATCAGTCCCATCTCGGCCTCCTGACTAAGAAGGTAGTGTATACCAGTTCGAGGACGACACCGGTGAGTCCCATCTCGACCTCATGGCTAAGAAGGTAGTGTATACAAGTTCAGGGACGACACCGGTGTGTCTCATCTCGACCTCCTGGCTAAGAAGGTAGTGTATACCAGTTCGGGGACGACACCGGTGAGTCCCATCTCGGCCTCATGGCTAAGAAGGTAGTGTATACCAGTTCGGGGACGAAACCGGTGAGTCCAATCTCGGCCTCATGGCTAAGAAGGTAGTATATACCTGTTCGGGGACGACACCGGTGTGTCTCATCTCGACCTCATGGCTAAGAAGGTAGTGTATATCAGTTCGGGGACGAAACCGGTGAGTCCCATCTCGGCCTCATGGCTAAGAAGGTAGTATATACCTGTTCGGGGACGACACCGGTGTGTCTCATCTCGACCTCATGGCTAAGAAGGTAGTGTATAGCAGTTCCGGACGACACCGGTAAGTCCCTTCTCGGCCTCATGGCTAAGAAGGTAGTGTATACCAGTTCGGGGACGAAACCGGTGAGTCCCATCTCGGCCTCATGGCTAAGGAGGTAGTGTATACCACTTCGGGGACGACACCGGTGAGTCCCATCTCGACCTCATGGCTAAGAAGGTAGTGTATACCAGTTCGGGGACGACACCGGTGAGTCCCATCTCGGCCTCATGGCTAAGAAGTTAGTGTATACCTGTTCGCGGACGACACCGATCAGTCCCATCTCGGCCTCATGGCTAAGAAGGTAGTGTATACCAGTTCCGGACGACACCGATCAGTCCCATCTCGGCCTCATGGCTAAGAAGGTAGTGTATACCAGTTCGGGGACGAAACCGGTGAGTCCCATCTCCCTCTTGGCTAAGAAGGTAGTGTATACCAGTTCGCGGACGACACCAATCAGTCCCATCTCGGCCTCCAGACTAAGAAGGTAGTGTATACCAGTTCGGGGACGAAACCGGTGTGTCTCATCTCGACCTCATGGCTAAGAAGGTAGTGTATACCTGTTCGCGGACGACACCGATCAGTCCCATCTCGGCCTCATGGCTAAGAAGGTAGTGTATACCAGTTCGGGGAAGAAACCGGTGAATCCCATCTCCCTCTTGGCTAAGAAGGTAGTGTATACCAGTTCGCGGACGGCACCAATCAGTCCCATCTCGGCCTCCTGACTAAGAAGGTAGTGTATACCAGTTCGGGGACGACACCGGTGAGTCCCATCTCGACCTCATGGCTAAGAAGGTAGTGTATACCAGTTCGCGGACGACACCGACCAGTCCCATCTCGGCCTCATGGCTAAGAAGGTAGTGTATACCAGTTCAGAGACGACACCGGTGTGTCTCATCTCGACCTCATGGCTAAGAAGGTAGTGTATACCAGTTCGGGGACGACACCGGTGAGTCCCATCTCGGCCTCATGGCTAAGAAGGTAGTTTATACCTGTTCGCGGACGACACCGATCAGTCCCATCTCGGCCTCATGGCTAAGAAGGTAGTGTATACCAGTTCCGGACGACACCGATCAGTCCCATCTCGGCCTCATGGCTATGAAGTTAGTGTATACCAGTTCGGGGACGAAACCGGTGAGTCCCATCTCCCTCTTGGCTAAGAAGGTAGTGTATACCAGTTCGCGGACAACACCAATCAGTCCCATCTCGGCCTCCTGACTAAGAAGGTAGTGTATACCAGTTCGGGGACGACACCGGTGAGTCCCATCTCGACCTCATGGCTAAGAAGGTAGTGTATACCAGTTCGCGGACGACACTGACCAGTCCCATCTCGACCTCATGGCTAAGAAGGTAGTGTATACCAGTTCAGGGACGACACCGGTGTGTCTCATCTCGACCTCATGGCTAAGAAGGTAGTGTATACCAGTTCGGGGACGACACCGGTGAGTCCCATCTCGGCCTCATGGCTAAGAAGGTAGTGTATACCAGTTCGGGGACGAAACCGGTGAGTCCCATCTCGGCCTCATGGCTAAGAAGGTAGTGTATACCTGTTCGGGGACGACACCGGTGTGTCTCATCTCGACCTCATGGCTAAGAAGGTAGTGTATAGCAGTTCCGGACGACACCGGTAAGTCCCTTCTCGGCCTCATGGCTAAGAAGGTAGTGTATACCAGTTCGGGGACGAAACCGGTGATTCCCATCTCGGCCTCATGGCTAAGGAGGTAGTGTATACCACTTCGGGGACGACACCGGTGTGTCTCATCTCGACCTCATTGGTAAGAAGGTAGTGTATACCAGTTCGGGGACGACACCGGTGAGTCCCATCTCGGCCTCATGGCTAAGAAGGTAGTGTATACCTGTTCGCGGACGACACCAATCAGTCCCATCTCGGCCTCCTGACTAAGAAGGTAGTGTATACCAGTTCGGGGACGACACCGGTGAGTCCCATCTCGACCTCATGGCTAAGAAGGTAGTGTATACCACTTCGCGGACGACACCGACCAGTCCCATCTCGGCCTCATGGCTAAGAAGGTAGTGTATACCAGTTCAGGGACGACACCGGTGTGTCTCATCTCGACCTCATGGCTAAGAAGGTAGTGTATACCAGTTCGGGGACGACACCGGTGAGTCCCATCTCGGCCTCATGGCTAAGAAGGTAGTGTAAACCTGTTCGCGGACGACACCGATCAGTCCCATCTCGGCCTCATGGCTAAGAAGGTAGTGTATACCAGTTCCGGACGACACCGATCAGTCCCATCTCGGCCTCATGGCTAAGAAGGTAGTGTATACCAGTTCGGGGACGAAACCGGTGAGTCCCATCTCCCTCTTGGCTAAGAAGGTAGTGTATACCAGTTCGCGGACGACACCGACCAGTCCCATCTCGACCTCATGGCTAAGAAGGTAGTGTATACCAGTTCAGGGACGACACCGGTGTGTCTCATCTCGACCTCATGGCTAAGAAGGTAGTGTATACCAGTTAGTGGACGACACCGGTGAGTCCCATCTCGGCCTCATGGCTAACAAGGTAGTGTGTACCAGTTCGGGGACGAAACCGGTGAGTCCCATCTCGGCCTAATGGCTAAGAAGGTAGTGTATACCTGTTCGCGGACGACACCGATCAGTCCCATCTCGGCCTCATGGCTAAGAAGGTAGTGTATACCAGTTCCGGACGACACCGGTGAGTCCCATCTCGGCCTCATGGCTAAGAAGGTAGTGTATACCAGTTCGGGGACGAAACCGGTGAGTCCCATCTCGGCCTCATGGCTAAGAAGGTAGTGTATACCTGTTCGGGGACGACACCGGTGTGTCACATCTCGACCTCATGGCTAAGAAGGTAGTGTATACCAGTTCGGGGACGACACCGGTAAGTCCCTTCTCGGCCTCATGGCTAAGAAGGTAGTGTATACCAGTTCGGGGACGACACCGATCAGTCCCATCTCGGCCTCATTTCTAAGAAGGTAGTGTATACCTGTTCGCGGACGACACCGATCAGTCCCATCTCGGCCTCATGGCTAAGAAGGTAGTGTATACCAGTTCGGGGACGAAACCGGTGAGTCCCATCTCGGCCTCATGGCTAAGAAGGTAGTGTATACCAGTTCGCGGACGACACCGGCCAGTCCCATCTCGACCTCATGGCTAAGAAGGTAGTGTATACCAGTTCAGGGACGACACCGGTGTGTCTCATCTCGACCTCCTGGCTAAGAAGGTAGTGTATACCAGTTCGGGGACGACACCGGTGAGTCCCATCTCGGCCTCATGGCTAAGAAGGTAGTGTATACCAGTTCGGGGACGAAACCGGTGAGTCCCATCTCGGCCTCATGGCTAAGAAGGTAGTGTATACCTGTTCGGGGACGACACCGGTGTGTCTCATCTCGACCTCATGGCTAAGAAGGTAGTGTATAGCAGTTCCGGACGACACCGGTATGTCCCTTCTCGGCCTCATGGCTAAGAAGGTAGTGTATACCAGTTCGGGGACGAAACCGGTGAGTCCCATCTCGGCCTCATGGCTAAGGAGGTAGTGTATACCACTTCGGGGACGACACCGGTGAGTCCCATCTCGACCTCATGGCTAAGAAGGTAGTGTATACCAGTTCGGGGACGACACCGGTGAGTCCCATCTCGGCCTCATGGCTAAGAAGTTAGTGTATACCTGTTCGCGGACGACACCGATCAGTCCCATCTCGGCCTCATGGCTAAGAAGGTAGTGTATACCAGTTCAGGGACGACACTGGTGTGTCTCATCTCGACCTCATGGCTAAGAAGGTAGTGTATACCAGCTCGGGGACGACACCGGTGAGTCCCATCTCGGCCTCATGGCTAAGACGGTAGTGTATACCTGTTCGCGGACGATACCGATCAGTCCCATCTCGGCCTCATGGCTAAGAAGGTAGTGTATACCAGTTCCGGACGACACCGATCAGTCCCATCTCGGCCTCATGGCTAAGAAGGTAGTGTGTACCAGTTCCGGACGACACCGGTGAGTCCCATCTCGGCCTCATGGCTAAGAAGGTAGTGTATACCAGTTCGGGGACGAAACCGGTGAGTCCCATCTCGGCCTCATGGCTAAGAAGGTAGTGTATACCTGTTCGGGGACGACACCGGTGTGTCTCATCTCGACCTCATGGCTAAGAGTGTAGTGTATACCAGTTCGGGGACGACACCGGTAAGTCCCATCTCGGCCTCATGGCTAAGAAGGTAGTGTAAACCTGTTCGCGGACGACACCGGTGAGTCCTATCTCGGCCTCATGGCTAAGAAGGTAGTGTATACCAGTTCGGGGACGACAACGGTAAGTCCCTTCTCGGCCTCATGGCTAAGAAGGTAGTGTATACCAGTTCGGGGACGATACCGATCAGTCCCATCTCGGCCTCATTTCTAAGAAGGTAGTGTATACCTGTTCGCAGACGACACCGATCAGTCCCATCTCGGCCTCATGGCTAAGAAGGTAGTGTATACCAGTTCGGGGACGAAACCGGTGAGTCCCATCTCGGCCTCATGGCTAAGAAGGTAGTGTATACCAGTTCCGGACGACACCGGTAAGTCCCTTCTCGTCCTCATGGCTAACAAGGTAGTGTATACCAGTTCGGGGACGAAACCGGTGAGTCCCATCTCGGCCTCATGGCTAAGAAGGTAGTGTATACCAGTTCGGGGACGTTACCGGTGAGTCCCATCTCGGCCTCATGGCTAAGAAGGTAGTGTATACCTGTTCGGGGACGACACCGGTGTGTCTCATCTCGACCTCATGGCTAAGAGTGTAGTGTATACCAGTTCGGGGACGACACCGGTAAGTCCCATCTCGGCCTCATGGCTAAGAATGTAGTGTATACCTGTTCGCGGACGACACCGATCAGTCCCATCTCGGCCTCATGGCTAAGAAGGTAGTGTATACCAGTTCGGGGACGAAACCGGTGAGTCCCATCTCGGCCTCATGGCTAAGAAGGTAGTGTATACCAGTTCCGGACGACACCGGTGAGTCCCATCTCGGCCTCATGGCTAAGAAGGTAGTGTATACCAGTTCGGGGACGAAACCGGTGAGTCCCATCTCGGCCTCATGGCTAAGAAGGTAGTGTATACCTGTTCGGGGACGACACCGGTGTGTCACATCTCGACCTCATGGCTAAGAAGGTAGTGTATACCAGTTCGGGGACGACACCGGTAAGTCCCTTCTCGGCCTCATGGCTAAGATGGTAGTGTATACCAGTTCGGGGACGACACCGATCAGTCCCATCTCGGCCTCATTTCTAAGAAGGTAGTGTATACCTGTTCGCGGACGACACCGATCAGTCCCATCTCGGCCTCATGGCTAAGAAGGTAGTGTATACCAGTTCGGGGACGAAACCGGTGAGTCCCATCTCGGCCTCATGGCTAAGAAGGTAGTGTATACCAGTTCGCGGACGACACCGACCAGTCCCATCTCGACCTCATGGCTAAGAAGGTAGTGTATACCAGTTCAGGGACGACACCGGTGTGTCTCATCTCGACCTCCTGGCTAAGAAGGTAGTGTATACCAGTTCGGGGACGACACCGGTGAGTCCCATCTCGGCCTCATGGCTAAGAAGGTAGTGTATACCAGTTCGGGGACGAAACCGGTGAGTCCCATCTCGGCCTCATGGCTAAGAAGGTAGTGTATACCTGTTCGGGGACGACACCGGTGTGTCTCATCTCGACCTCATGGCTAAGAAGGTAGTGTATAGCAGTTCCGGACGACACCGGTAAGTCCCTTCTCGGCCTCATGGCTAAGAAGGTAGTGTATACCAGTTCGGGGACGAAACCGGTGAGTCCCATCTCGGCCTCATGGCTAAGGAGGTAGTGTATACCACTTCGGGGACGACACCGGTGAGTCCCATCTCGACCTCATGGCTAAGAAGGTAGTGTATACCAGTTCGGGGACGACACCGGTGAGTCCCATCTCGGCCTCATGGCTAAGAAGTTAGTGTATACCTGTTCGCGGACGACACCGATCAGTCCCATCTCGGCCTCATGGCTAAGAAGGTAGTGTATACCAGTTCGGGGACGAAACCGGTGAGTCCCATCTCGGCCTCATGGCTAAGAAGGTAGTGTATACCAGTTCGCGGACGACACCGACCAGTCCCATCTCGACCTCATGGCTAAGAAGGTAGTGTATACCAGTTCAGGGACGACACCGGTGTGTCTCATCTCGACCTCCTGGCTAAGAAGGTAGTGTATACCAGTTCGGGGACGACACCGGTGAGTCCCATCTCGGCCTCATGGCTAAGAAGGTAGTGTATACCAGTTCGGGGACGAAACCGGTGAGTCCCATCTCGGCCTCATGGCTAAGAAGGTAGTGTATACCTGTTCGGGGACGACACCGGTGTGTCTCATCTCGACCTCATGGCTAAGAAGGTAGTGTATAGCAGTTCCGGACGACACCGGTAAGTCCCTTCTCGGCCTCATGGCTAAGAAGGTAGTGTATACCAGTTCGGGGACGAAACCGGTGAGTCCCATCTCGGCCTCATGGCTAAGGAGGTAGTGTATACCACTTCGGGGACGACACCGGTGAGTCCCATCTCGACCTCATGGCTAAGAAGGTAGTGTATACCAGTTCGGGGACGACACCGGTGAGTCCCATCTCGGCCTCATGGCTAAGAAGTTAGTGTATACCTGTTCGCGGACGACACCGATCAGTCCCATCTCGGCCTCATGGCTAAGAAGGTAGTGTATACCAGTTCAGGGACGACACCGGTGTGTCTCATCTCGACCTCATGGCTAAGAAGGTAGTGTATACCAGTTCGGGGACGACACCGGTGAGTCCCATCTCGGCCTCATGGCTAAGACGGTAGTGTATACCTGTTCGCGGACGATACCGATCAGTCCCATCTCGGCCTCATGGCTAAGAAGGTAGTGTATACCAGTTCCGGACGACACCGATCAGTCCCATCTCGGCCTCATGGCTAAGAAGGTAGTGTGTACCAGTTCCGGACGACACCGGTGAGTCCCATCTCGGCCTCATGGCTAAGAAGGTAGTGTATACCAGTTCGGGGACGAAACCGGTGAGTCCCATCTCGGCCTCATGGCTAAGAAGGTAGTGTATACCTGTTCGGGGACGACACCGGTGTGTCTCATCTCGACCTCATGGCTAAGAAGGTAGTGTATACCAGTTCGGGGACGACAACGGTAAGTCCCTTCTCGGCCTCATGGCTAAGAAGGTAGTGTATACCAGTTCGGGGACGTTACCGGTGAGTCCCATCTCGGCCTCATGGCTAAGAAGGTAGTGTATACCTGTTCGGGGACGACACCGGTGTGTCTCATCTCGACCTCATGGCTAAGAGTGTAGTGTATACCAGTTCGGGGACGACACCGGTAAGTCCCATCTCGGCCTCATGGCTAAGAAGGTAGTGTATACCAGTTCGGGGACGAAACCGGTGAGTCCCATCTCGGCCTCATGGCTAAGGAGGTAGTGTATACCACTTCGGGGACGACACCGGTGAGTCCCATCTCGACCTCATGGCTAAGAAGGTAGTGTATACCAGTTCGGGGACGACACCGGTGAGTCCCATCTCGGCCTCATGGCTAAGAAGTTAGTGTATACCTGTTCGCGGACGACACCGATCAGTCCCATCTCGGCCTCATGGCTAAGAAGGTAGTGTATACCAGTTCAGGGACGACACCGGTGTGTCTCATCTCGACCTCATGGCTAAGAAGGTAGTGTATACCAGTTCGGGGACGACACCGGTGAGTCCCATCTCGGCCTCATGGCTAAGACGGTAGTGTATACCTGTTCGCGGACGATACCGATCAGTCCCATCTCGGCCTCATGGCTAAGAAGGTAGTGTATACCAGTTCCGGACGACACCGATCAGTCCCATCTCGGCCTCATGGCTAAGAAGGTAGTGTGTACCAGTTCCGGACGACACCGGTGAGTCCCATCTCGGCCTCATGGCTAAGAAGGTAGTGTATACCAGTTCGGGGACGAAACCGGTGAGTCCCATCTCGGCCTCATGGCTAAGAAGGTAGTGTATACCTGTTCGGGGACGACACCGGTGTGTCTCATCTCGACCTCATGGCTAAGAAGGTAGTGTATACCAGTTCGGGGACGACAACGGTAAGTCCCTTCTCGGCCTCATGGCTAAGAAGGTAGTGTATACCAGTTCGGGGACGATACCGATCAGTCCCATCTCGGCCTCATTTCTAAGAAGGTAGTGTATACCTGTTCGCAGACGACACCGATCAGTCCCATCTCGGCCTTATGGCTAAGAAGGTAGTGTATACCAGTTCGGGGACGAAACCGGTGAGTCCCATCTCGGCCTCATGGCTAAGAAGGTAGTGTATACCAGTTCCGGACGACACCGGTAAGTCCCTTCTCGGCCTCATGGCTAAGAAGGTAGTGTATACCAGTTCGGGGACGTTACCGGTGAGTCCCATCTCGGCCTCATGGCTAAGAAGGTAGTGTATACCTGTTCGGGGACGACACCGGTGTGTCTCATCTCGACCTCATGGCTAAGAGTGTAGTGTATACCAGTTCGGGGACGACACCGGTAAGTCCCATCTCGGCCTCATGGCTAAGAAGGTAGTGTAAACCTGTTCGCGGACGACACCGGTGAGTCCTATCTCGGCCTCATGGCTAAGAAGGTAGTGTATACCAGTTCGGGGACGACAACGGTAAGTCCCTTCTCGGCCTCATGGCTAAGAAGGTAGTGTATACCAGTTCGGGGACGATACCGATCAGTCCCATCTCGGCCTCATTTCTAAGAAGGTAGTGTATACCTGTTCGCAGACGACACCGATCAGTCCCATCTCGGCCTCATGGCTAAGAAGGTAGTGTATACCAGTTCGGGGACGAAACCGGTGAGTCCCATCTCGGCCTCATGGCTAAGAAGGTAGTGTATACCAGTTCCGGACGACACCGGTAAGTCCCTTCTCGTCCTCATGGCTAACAAGGTAGTGTATACCAGTTCGGGGACGAAACCGGTGAGTCCCATCTCGGCCTCATGGCTAAGAAGGTAGTGTATACCAGTTCGGGGACGTTACCGGTGAGTCCCATCTCGGCCTCATGGCTAAGAAGGTAGTGTATACCTGTTCGGGGACGACACCGGTGTGTCTCATCTCGACCTCATGGCTAAGAGTGTAGTGTATACCAGTTCGGGGACGACACCGGTAAGTCCCATCTCGGCCTCATGGCTAAGAAGGTAGTGTAAACCTGTTCGCGGACGACACCGGTGAGTCCCATCTCGGCCTCATGGCTAAGAAGGTAGTGTATACCTGTTCGCGGACGACACCGATCAGTCCCATCTCGGCCTCATGGCTAAGAAGGTAGTGTATACCAGTTCCGGACGACACCGATCAGTCCCATCTCGGCCTCATGGCTAAGAAGGTAGTGTATACAAGTTCGGGGACGAAACCGGTGAGTCCCGTCTCCCTCTTGGCTAAGAACGTAGTGTATACCAGTTCGCGGACGACACCAATCAGTCCCATCTCGGCCTCCTGACTAAGAAGGTAGTGTATACCAGTTCGAGGACGACACCGGTGAGTCCCATCTCGACCTCATGGCTAAGAAGGTAGTGTATACCAGTTCAGGGACGACACCGGTGTGTCTCATCTCGACCTCCTGGCTAAGAAGGTAGTGTATACCAGTTCGGGGACGACACCGGTGAGTCCCATCTCGGCCTCATGGCTAAGAAGGTAGTGTATACCAGTTCGGGGACGAAACCGGTGAGTCCCATCTCGGCCTCATGGCTAAGAAGGTAGTATATACCTGTTCGGGGACGACACCGGTGTGTCTCATCTCGACCTCATGGCTAAGAAGGTAGTGTATAGCAGTTCCGGACGACACCGGTAAGTCCCTTCTCGGCCTCATGGCTAAGAAGGTAGTGTATACCAGTTCGGGGACGAAACCGGTGAGTCCCATCTCGGCCTCATGGCTAAGGAGGTAGTGTATACCACTTCGGGGACGACACCGGTGAGTCCCATCTCGGCCTCATGGCTAAGGAGGTAGTGTATACCACTTCGGGGACGACACCGGTGAGTCCCATCTCGACCTCATGGCTAAGAAGGTAGTGTATACCAGTTCGGGGACGACACCGGTGAGTCCCATCTCGGCATCATGGCTAAGAAGTTAGTGTATACCTGTTCGCGGACGACACCGATCAGTCCCATCTCGGCCTCATGGCTAAGAAGGTAGTGTATACCAGTTCCGGACGACACCGATCAGTCCCATCTCGGCCTCATGGCTAAGAAGGTAGTGTATACCAGTTCGGGGACGAAACCGGTGAGTCCCATCTCCCTCTTGGCTAAGAAGGTAGTGTATACCAGTTCGCGGACGACACCAATCAGTCCCATCTCGGCCTCCAGACTAAGAAGGTAGTGTATACCAGTTCGGGGACGGAACCGGTGTGTCTCATCTCGACCTCATGGCTAAGAAGGTAGTGTATACCTGTTCGCGGACGACACCGGTGTGTCTCATCTCGACCTCATGGCTAAGAGTGTAGTGTATACCAGTTCGGGGACGACACCGGTAAGTCCCATCTCGGCCTCATGGCTAAGAATGTAGTGTATACCTGTTCGCGGACGACACCGATCAGTCCCATCTCGACCTCATGGCTAAGAAGGTAGTGTATACCTGTTCGGGGACGACACCGGTGTGTCTCATCTCGACCTCATGGCTAAGAGTGTAGTGTATACCAGTTCGGGGACGACACCGGTAAGTCCCATCTCGGCCTCATGGCTAAGAATGTAGTGTATACCTGTTCGCGGACGACACCGATCAGTCCCATCTCGGCCTCATGGCTAAGAAGGTAGTGTATACCAGTTCGGGGACGAAACCGGTGAGTCCCATCTCGGCCTCATGGCTAAGAAGGTAGTGTATACCTGTTCGGGGACGACACCGGTGTGTCACATCTCGACCTCATGGCTAAGAAGGTAGTGTATACCAGTTCGGGGACGACACCGGTAAGTCCCTTCTCGGCCTCATGGCTAAGAAGGTAGTGTATACCAGTTCGGGGACGACACCGATCAGTCCCATCTCGGCCTCATTTCTAAGAAGGTAGTGTATACCTGTTCGCGGACGACACCGATCAGTCCCATCTCGGCCTCATGGCTAAGAAGGTAGTGTATACCAGTTCGCGGACGACACCGACCAGTCCCATCTCGACCTCATGGCTAAGAAGGTAGTGTATACCAGTTCAGGGACGACACCGGTGTGTCTCATCTCGACCTCCTGGCTAAGAAGGTAGTGTATACCAGTTCGGGGACGACACCGGTGAGTCCCATCTCGGCCTCATGGCTAAGAAGGTAGTGTATACCAGTTCGGGGACGAAACCGGTGAGTCCCATCTCGGCCTCATGGCTAAGAAGGTAGTGTATACCTGTTCGGGGACGACACCGGTGTGTCTCATCTCGACCTCATGGCTAAGAAGGTAGTGTATAGCAGTTCCGGACGACACCGGTAAGTCCCTTCTCGGCCTCATGGCTAAGAAGGTAGTGTATACCAGTTCGGGGACGAAACCGGTGAGTCCCATCTCGGCCTCATGGCTAAGGAGGTAGTGTATACCACTTCGGGGACGACACCGGTGAGTCCCATCTCGACCTCATGGCTAAGAAGGTAGTGTATACCAGTTCGGGGACGACACCGGTGAGTCCCATCTCGGCCTCATGGCTAAGAAGTTAGTGTATACCTGTTCGCGGACGACACCGATCAGTCCCATCTCGGCCTCATGGCTAAGAAGGTAGTGTATACCAGTTCAGGGACGACACCGGTGTGTCTCATCTCGACCTCATGGCTAAGAAGGTAGTGTATACCAGTTCGGGGACGACACCGGTGAGTCCCATCTCGGCCTCATGGCTAAGACGGTAGTGTATACCTGTTCGCGGACGATACCGATCAGTCCCATCTCGGCCTCATGGCTAAGAAGGTAGTGTATACCAGTTCCGGACGACACCGATCAGTCCCATCTCGGCCTCATGGCTAAGAAGGTAGTGTGTACCAGTTCCGGACGACACCGGTGAGTCCCATCTCGGCCTCATGGCTAAGAAGGTAGTGTATACCAGTTCGGGGACGAAACCGGTGAGTCCCATCTCGGCCTCATGGCTAAGAAGGTAGTGTATACCTGTTCGGGGACGACACCGGTGTGTCTCATCTCGACCTCATGGCTAAGAAGGTAGTGTATACCAGTTCGGGGACGACAACGGTAAGTCCCTTCTCGGCCTCATGGCTAAGAAGGTAGTGTATACCAGTTCGGGGACGATACCGATCAGTCCCATCTCGGCCTCATTTCTAAGAAGGTAGTGTATACCTGTTCGCAGACGACACCGATCAGTCCCATCTCGGCCTTATGGCTAAGAAGGTAGTGTATACCAGTTCGGGGACGAAACCGGTGAGTCCATCTCGGCCTCATGGCTAAGAAGGTAGTGTATACCAGTTCCGGACGACACCGGTAAGTCCCTTCTCGGCCTCATGGCTAAGAAGGTAGTGTATACCAGTTCGGGGACGTTACCGGTGAGTCCCATCTCGGCCTCATGGCTAAGAAGGTAGTGTATACCTGTTCGGGGACGACACCGGTGTGTCTCATCTCGACCTCATGGCTAAGAGTGTAGTGTATACCAGTTCGGGGACGACACCGGTAAGTCCCATCTCGGCCTCATGGCTAAGAAGGTAGTGTATACCAGTTCGGGGACGAAACCGCTGAGTCCCATCTCGGCCTCATGGCTAAGAAGGTAGTGTATACCAGTTCCGGACGACACCGGTAAGTCCCTTCTCGGCCTCATGGCTAAGAAGGTAGTGTATACCAGTTCGGGGACGTTACCGGTGAGTCCCATCTCGGCCTCATGGCTAAGAAGGTAGTGTATACCTGTTCGGGGACGACACCGGTGTGTCTCATCTCGACCTCATGGCTAAGAGTGTAGTGTATACCAGTTCGGGGACGACACCGGTAAGTCCCATCTCGGCCTCATGGCTAAGAAGGTAGTGTATACCAGTTCGGGGACGAAACCGGTGAGTCCCATCTCGGCCTCATGGCTAAGGAGGTAGTGTATACCACTTCGGGGACGACACCGGTGAGTCCCATCTCGACCTCATGGCTAAGAAGGTAGTGTATACCAGTTCGGGGACGACACCGGTGAGTCCCATCTCGGCCTCATGGCTAAGAAGTTAGTGTATACCTGTTCGCGGACGACACCGATCAGTCCCATCTCGGCCTCATGGCTAAGAAGGTAGTGTATACCAGTTCAGGGACGACACCGGTGTGTCTCATCTCGACCTCATGGCTAAGAAGGTAGTGTATACCAGTTCGGGGACGACACCGGTGAGTCCCATCTCGGCCTCATGGCTAAGACGGTAGTGTATACCTGTTCGCGGACGATACCGATCAGTCCCATCTCGGCCTCATGGCTAAGAAGGTAGTGTATACCAGTTCCGGACGACACCGATCAGTCCCATCTCGGCCTCATGGCTAAGAAGGTAGTGTGTACCAGTTCCGGACGACACCGGTGAGTCCCATCTCGGCCTCATGGCTAAGAAGGTAGTGTATACCAGTTCGGGGACGACAACGGTAAGTCCCTTCTCGGCCTCATGGCTAAGAAGGTAGTGTATACCAGTTCGGGGACGATACCGATCAGTCCCATCTCGGCCTCATTTCTAAGAAGGTAGTGTATACCTGTTCGCAGACGACACCGATCAGTCCCATCTCGGCCTCATGGCTAAGAAGGTAGTGTATACCAGTTCGGGGACGAAACCGGTGAGTCCCATCTCGGCCTCATGGCTAAGAAGGTAGTGTATACCAGTTCCGGACGACACCGGTAAGTCCCTTCTCGTCCTCATGGCTAACAAGGTAGTGTATACCAGTTCGGGGACGAAACCGGTGAGTCCCATCTCGGCCTCATGGCTAAGAAGGTAGTGTATACCAGTTCGGGGACGTTACCGGTGAGTCCCATCTCGGCCTCATGGCTAAGAAGGTAGTGTATACCTGTTCGGGGACGACACCGGTGTGTCTCATCTCGACCTCATGGCTAAGAGTGTAGTGTATACCAGTTCGGGGACGACACCGGTAAGTCCCATCTCGGCCTCATGGCTAAGAATGTAGTGTATACCTGTTCGCGGACGACACCGATCAGTCCCATCTCGGCCTCATGGCTAAGAAGGTAGTGTATACCAGTTCGGGGACGAAACCGGTGAGTCCCATCTCGGCCTCATGGCTAAGAAGGTAGTGTATACCAGTTCCGGACGACACCGGTGAGTCCCATCTCGGCCTCATGGCTAAGAAGGTAGTGTATACCAGTTCGGGGACGAAACCGGTGAGTCCCATCTCGGCCTCATGGCTAAGAAGGTAGTGTATACCTGTTCGGGGACGACACCGGTGTGTCACATCTCGACCTCATGGCTAAGAAGGTAGTGTATACCAGTTCGGGGACGACACCGGTAAGTCCCTTCTCGGCCTCATGGCTAAGATGGTAGTGTATACCAGTTCGGGGACGACACCGATCAGTCCCATCTCGGCCTCATTTCTAAGAAGGTAGTGTATACCTGTTCGCGGACGACACCGATCAGTCCCATCTCGGCCTCATGGCTAAGAAGGTAGTGTATACCAGTTCGGGGACGAAACCGGTGAGTCCCATCTCGGCCTCATGGCTAAGAAGGTAGTGTATACCAGTTCGCGGACGACACCGACCAGTCCCATCTCGACCTCATGGCTAAGAAGGTAGTGTATACCAGTTCAGGGACGACACCGGTGTGTCTCATCTCGACCTCCTGGCTAAGAAGGTAGTGTATACCAGTTCGGGGACGACACCGGTGAGTCCCATCTCGGCCTCATGGCTAAGAAGGTAGTGTATACCAGTTCGGGGACGAAACCGGTGAGTCCCATCTCGGCCTCATGGCTAAGAAGGTAGTGTATACCTGTTCGGGGACGACACCGGTGTGTCTCATCTCGACCTCATGGCTAAGAAGGTAGTGTATAGCAGTTCCGGACGACACCGGTAAGTCCCTTCTCGGCCTCATGGCTAAGAAGGTAGTGTATACCAGTTCGGGGACGAAACCGGTGAGTCCCATCTCGGCCTCATGGCTAAGAAGGTAGTGTATACCAGTTCGCGGACGACACCGACCAGTCCCATCTCGACCTCATGGCTAAGAAGGTAGTGTATACCAGTTCAGGGACGACACCGGTGAGTCCCATCTCGGCCTCATGGCTAAGAAGGTAGTGTATACCAGTTCGGGGACGACACCGGTGAGTCCCATCTCGGCCTCATGGCTAAGAAGTTAGTGTATACCTGTTCGCGGACGACACCGATCAGTCCCATCTCGGCCTCATGGCTAAGAAGGTAGTGTATACCAGTTCGGGGACGAAACCGGTGAGTCCCATCTCGGCCTCATGGCTAAGAAGGTAGTGTATACCAGTTCGCGGACGACACCGACCAGTCCCATCTCGACCTCATGGCTAAGAAGGTAGTGTATACCAGTTCAGGGACGACACCGGTGTGTCTCATCTCGACCTCCTGGCTAAGAAGGTAGTGTATACCAGTTCGGGGACGACACCGGTGAGTCCCATCTCGGCCTCATGGCTAAGAAGGTAGTGTATACCAGTTCGGGGACGAAACCGGTGAGTCCCATCTCGGCCTCATGGCTAAGAAGGTAGTGTATACCTGTTCGGGGACGACACCGGTGTGTCTCATCTCGACCTCATGGCTAAGAAGGTAGTGTATAGCAGTTCCGGACGACACCGGTGAGTCCCATCTCGGCCTCATGGCTAAGAAGGTAGTGTATACCAGTTCGGGGACGAAACCGGTGAGTCCCATCTCGGCCTCATGGCTAAGAAGGTAGTGTATACCTGTTCGGGGACGACACCGGTGTGTCTCATCTCGACCTCATGGCTAAGAAGGTAGTGTATAGCAGTTCCGGACGACACCGGTAAGTCCCTTCTCGGCCTCATGGCTAAGAAGGTAGTGTATACCAGTTCGGGGACGAAACCGGTGAGTCCCATCTCGACCTCATGGCTAAGAAGGTAGTGTATAGCAGTTCCGGACGACACCGGTAAGTCCCTTCTCGGCCTCATGGCTAAGAAGGTAGTGTATACCAGTTCGGGGACGAAACCGGTGAGTCCCATCTCGGCCTCATGGCTAAGAAGGTAGTGTATACCAGTTCGCGGACGACACCGACCAGTCCCATCTCGACCTCATGGCTAAGAAGGTAGTGTATACCAGTTCAGGGACGACACCGGTGAGTCCCATCTCGGCCTCATGGCTAAGAAGGTAGTGTATACCAGTTCGGGGACGACACCGGTGAGTCCCATCTCGGCCTCATGGCTAAGAAGTTAGTGTATACCTGTTCGCGGACGACACCGATCAGTCCCATCTCGGCCTCATGGCTAAGAAGGTAGTGTATACCAGTTCGGGGACGAAACCGGTGAGTCCCATCTCGGCCTCATGGCTAAGAAGGTAGTGTATACCAGTTCGCGGACGACACCGACCAGTCCCATCTCGACCTCATGGCTAAGAAGGTAGTGTATACCAGTTCAGGGACGACACCGGTGTGTCTCATCTCGACCTCCTGGCTAAGAAGGTAGTGTATACCAGTTCGGGGACGACACCGGTGAGTCCCATCTCGGCCTCATGGCTAAGAAGGTAGTGTATACCAGTTCGGGGACGAAACCGGTGAGTCCCATCTCGGCCTCATGGCTAAGAAGGTAGTGTATACCTGTTCGGGGACGACACCGGTGTGTCTCATCTCGACCTCATGGCTAAGAAGGTAGTGTATAGCAGTTCCGGACGACACCGGTAAGTCCCTTCTCGGCCTCATGGCTAAGAAGGTAGTGTATACCAGTTCGGGGACGAAACCGGTGAGTCCCATCTCGGCCTCATGGCTAAGGAGGTAGTGTATACCACTTCGGGGACGACACCGGTGAGTCCCATCTCGACCTCATGGCTAAGAAGGTAGTGTATACCAGTTCGGGGACGACACCGGTGAGTCCCATCTCGGCCTCATGGCTAAGAAGTTAGTGTATACCTGTTCGCGGACGACACCGATCAGTCCCATCTCGGCCTCATGGCTAAGAAGGTAGTGTATACCAGTTCAGGGACGACACCGGTGTGTCTCATCTCGACCTCATGGCTAAGAAGGTAGTGTATACCAGTTCGGGGACGACACCGGTGAGTCCCATCTCGGCCTCATGGCTAAGACGGTAGTGTATACCTGTTCGCGGACGATACCGATCAGTCCCATCTCGGCCTCATGGCTAAGAAGGTAGTGTATACCAGTTCCGGACGACACCGATCAGTCCCATCTCGGCCTCATGGCTAAGAAGGTAGTGTGTACCAGTTCCGGACGACACCGGTGAGTCCCATCTCGGCCTCATGGCTAAGAAGGTAGTGTATACCAGTTCGGGGACGAAACCGGTGAGTCCCATCTCGGCCTCATGGCTAAGAAGGTAGTGTATACCTGTTCGGGGACGACACCGGTGTGTCTCATCTCGACCTCATGGCTAAGAAGGTAGTGTATACCAGTTCGGGGACGACAACGGTAAGTCCCTTCTCGGCCTCATGGCTAAGAAGGTAGTGTATACCAGTTCGGGGACGATACCGATCAGTCCCATCTCGGCCTCATTTCTAAGAAGGTAGTGTATACCTGTTCGCAGACGACACCGATCAGTCCCATCTCGGCCTTATGGCTAAGAAGGTAGTGTATACCAGTTCGGGGACGAAACCGGTGAGTCCCATCTCGGCCTCATGGCTAAGAAGGTAGTGTATACCAGTTCCGGACGACACCGGTAAGTCCCTTCTCGGCCTCATGGCTAAGAAGGTAGTGTATACCAGTTCGGGGACGTTACCGGTGAGTCCCATCTCGGCCTCATGGCTAAGAAGGTAGTGTATACCTGTTCGGGGACGACACCGGTGTGTCTCATCTCGACCTCATGGCTAAGAGTGTAGTGTATACCAGTTCGGGGACGACACCGGTAAGTCCCATCTCGGCCTCATGGCTAAGAAGGTAGTGTATACCAGTTCGGGGACGAAACCGGTGAGTCCCATCTCGGCCTCATGGCTAAGGAGGTAGTGTATACCACTTCGGGGACGACACCGGTGAGTCCCATCTCGACCTCATGGCTAAGAAGGTAGTGTATACCAGTTCGGGGACGACACCGGTGAGTCCCATCTCGGCCTCATGGCTAAGAAGTTAGTGTATACCTGTTCGCGGACGACACCGATCAGTCCCATCTCGGCCTCATGGCTAAGAAGGTAGTGTATACCAGTTCAGGGACGACACCGGTGTGTCTCATCTCGACCTCATGGCTAAGAAGGTAGTGTATACCAGTTCGGGGACGACACCGGTGAGTCCCATCTCGGCCTCATGGCTAAGACGGTAGTGTATACCTGTTCGCGGACGATACCGATCAGTCCCATCTCGGCCTCATGGCTAAGAAGGTAGTGTATACCAGTTCCGGACGACACCGATCAGTCCCATCTCGGCCTCATGGCTAAGAAGGTAGTGTGTACCAGTTCCGGACGACACCGGTGAGTCCCATCTCGGCCTCATGGCTAAGAAGGTAGTGTATACCAGTTCGGGGACGAAACCGGTGAGTCCCATCTCGGCCTCATGGCTAAGAAGGTAGTGTATACCTGTTCGGGGACGACACCGGTGTGTCTCATCTCGACCTCATGGCTAAGAAGGTAGTGTATACCAGTTCGGGGACGACAACGGTAAGTCCCTTCTCGGCCTCATGGCTAAGAAGGTAGTGTATACCAGTTCGGGGACGATACCGATCAGTCCCATCTCGGCCTCATTTCTAAGAAGGTAGTGTATACCTGTTCGCAGACGACACGGATCAGTCCCATCTCGGCCTTATGGCTAAGAAGGTAGTGTATACCAGTTCGGGGACGAAACCGGTGAGTCCCATCTCGGCCTCATGGCTAAGAAGGTAGTGTATACCAGTTCCGGACGACACCGGTAAGTCCCTTCTCGGCCTCATGGCTAAGAAGGTAGTGTATACCAGTTCGGGGACGTTACCGGTGAGTCCCATCTCGGCCTCATGGCTAAGAAGGTAGTGTATACCTGTTCGGGGACGACACCGGTGTGTCTCATCTCGACCTCATGGCTAAGAGTGTAGTGTATACCAGTTCGGGGACGACACCGGTAAGTCCCATCTCGGCCTCATGGCTAAGAAGGTAGTGTAAACCTGTTCGCGGACGACACCGGTGAGTCCTATCTCGGCCTCATGGCTAAGAAGGTAGTGTATACCAGTTCGGGGACGACAACGGTAAGTCCCTTCTCGGCCTCATGGCTAAGAAGGTAGTGTATACCAGTTCGGGGACGATACCGATCAGTCCCATCTCGGCCTCATTTCTAAGAAGGTAGTGTATACCTGTTCGCAGACGACACCGATCAGTCCCATCTCGGCCTCATGGCTAAGAAGGTAGTGTATACCAGTTCGGGGACGAAACCGGTGAGTCCCATCTCGGCCTCATGGCTAAGAAGGTAGTGTATACCAGTTCCGGACGACACCGGTAAGTCCCTTCTCGTCCTCATGGCTAACAAGGTAGTGTATACCAGTTCGGGGACGAAACCGGTGAGTCCCATCTCGGCCTCATGGCTAAGAAGGTAGTGTATACCAGTTCGGGGACGTTACCGGTGAGTCCCATCTCGGCCTCATGGCTAAGAAGGTAGTGTATACCTGTTCGGGGACGACACCGGTGTGTCTCATCTCGACCTCATGGCTAAGAGTGTAGTGTATACCAGTTCGGGGACGACACCGGTAAGTCCCATCTCGGCCTCATGGCTAAGAAGGTAGTGTAAACCTGTTCGCGGACGACACCGGTGAGTCCCATCTCGGCCTCATGGCTAAGAAGGTAGTGTATACCTGTTCGCGGACGACACCGATCAGTCCCATCTCGGCCTCATGGCTAAGAAGGTAGTGTATACCAGTTCCGGACGACACCGATCAGTCCCATCTCGGCCTCATGGCTAAGAAGGTAGTGTATACAAGTTCGGGGACGAAACCGGTGAGTCCCGTCTCCCTCTTGGCTAAGAAGGTAGTGTATACCAGTTCGCGGACGACACCAATCAGTCCCATCTCGGCCTCCTGACTAAGAAGGTAGTGTATACCAGTTCGAGGACGACACCGGTGAGTCCCATCTCGACCTCATGGCTAAGAAGGTAGTGTATACCAGTTCAGGGACGACACCGGTGTGTCTCATCTCGACCTCCTGGCTAAGAAGGTAGTGTATACCAGTTCGGGGACGACACCGGTGAGTCCCATCTCGGCCTCATGGCTAAGAAGGTAGTGTATACCAGTTCGGGGACGAAACCGGTGAGTCCCATCTCGGCCTCATGGCTAAGAAGGTAGTATATACCTGTTCGGGGACGACACCGGTGTGTCTCATCTCGACCTCATGGCTAAGAAGGTAGTGTATAGCAGTTCCGGACGACACCGGTAAGTCCCTTCTCGGCCTCATGGCTAAGAAGGTAGTGTATACCAGTTCGGGGACGAAACCGGTGGGTCCCATCTCGGCCTCATGGCTAAGGAGGTAGTGTATACCACTTCGGGGACGACACCGGTGAGTCCCATCTCGGCCTCATGGCTAAGGAGGTAGTGTATACCACTTCGGGGACGACACCGGTGAGTCCCATCTCGACCTCATGGCTAAGAAGGTAGTGTATACCAGTTCGGGGACGACACCGGTGAGTCCCATCTCGGCATCATGGCTAAGAAGTTAGTGTATACCTGTTCGCGGACGACACCGATCAGTCCCATCTCGGCCTCATGGCTAAGAAGGTAGTGTATACCAGTTCCGGACGACACCGATCAGTCCCATCTCGGCCTCATGGCTAAGAAGGTAGTGTATACCAGTTCGGGGACGAAACCGGTGAGTCCCATCTCCCTCTTGGCTAAGAAGGTAGTGTATACCAGTTCGCGGACGACACCAATCAGTCCCATCTCGGCCTCCAGACTAAGAAGGTAGTGTATACCAGTTCGGGGACGGAACCGGTGTGTCTCATCTCGACCTCATGGCTAAGAAGGTAGTGTATACCTGTTCGCGGACGACACCGGTGTGTCTCATCTCGACCTCATGGCTAAGAGTGTAGTGTATACCAGTTCGGGGACGACACCGGTAAGTCCCATCTCGGCCTCATGGCTAAGAATGTAGTGTATACCTGTTCGCGGACGACACCGATCAGTCCCATCTCGACCTCATGGCTAAGAAGGTAGTGTATACCTGTTCGGGGACGACACCGGTGTGTCTCATCTCGACCTCATGGCTAAGAGTGTAGTGTATACCAGTTCGGGGACGACACCGGTAAGTCCCATCTCGGCCTCATGGCTAAGAATGTAGTGTATACCTGTTCGCGGACGACACCGATCAGTCCCATCTCGGCCTCATGGCTAAGAAGGTAGTGTATACCAGTTCGGGGACGAAACCGGTGAGTCCCATCTCGGCCTCATGGCTAAGAAGGTAGTGTATACCTGTTCGGGGACGACACCGGTGTGTCACATCTCGACCTCATGGCTAAGAAGGTAGTGTATACCAGTTCGGGGACGACACCGGTAAGTCCCTTCTCGGCCTCATGGCTAAGAAGGTAGTGTATACCAGTTCGGGGACGACACCGATCAGTCCCATCTCGGCCTCATTTCTAAGAAGGTAGTGTATACCTGTTCGCGGACGACACCGATCAGTCCCATCTCGGCCTCATGGCTAAGAAGGTAGTGTATACCAGTTCGGGGACGAAACCGGTGAGTCCCATCTCGGCCTCATGGCTAAGAAGGTAGTGTATACCAGTTCGCGGACGACACCGACCAGTCCCATCTCGACCTCATGGCTAAGAAGGTAGTGTATACCAGTTCAGGGACGACACCGGTGTGTCTCATCTCGACCTCCTGGCTAAGAAGGTAGTGTATACCAGTTCGGGGACGACACCGGTGAGTCCCATCTCGGCATCATGGCTAAGAAGGTAGTGTATACCAGTTCGGGGACGAAACCGGTGAGTCCCATCTCGGCCTCATGGCTAAGAAGGTAGTGTATACCTGTTCGGGGACGACACCGGTGTGTCTCATCTCGACCTCATGGCTAAGAAGGTAGTGTATAGCAGTTCCGGACGACACCGGTAAGTCCCTTCTCGGCCTCATGGCTAAGAAGGTAGTGTATACCAGTTCGGGGACGAAACCGGTGAGTCCCATCTCGGCCTCATGGCTAAGGAGGTAGTGTATACCACTTCGGGGACGACACCGGTGAGTCCCATCTCGACCTCATGGCTAAGAAGGTAGTGTATACCAGTTCGGGGACGACACCGGTGAGTCCCATCTCGGCCTCATGGCTAAGAAGTTAGTGTATACCTGTTCGCGGACGACACCGATCAGTCCCATCTCGGCCTCATGGCTAAGAAGGTAGTGTATACCAGTTCAGGGACGACACCGGTGTGTCTCATCTCGACCTCATGGCTAAGAAGGTAGTGTATACCAGTTCGGGGACGACACCGGTGAGTCCCATCTCGGCCTCATGGCTAAGACGGTAGTGTATACCTGTTCGCGGACGATACCGATCAGTCCCATCTCGGCCTCATGGCTAAGAAGGTAGTGTATACCAGTTCCGGACGACACCGATCAGTCCCATCTCGGCCTCATGGCTAAGAAGGTAGTGTGTACCAGTTCCGGACGACACCGGTGAGTCCCATCTCGGCCTCATGGCTAAGAAGGTAGTGTATACCAGTTCGGGGACGAAACCGGTGAGTCCCATCTCGGCCTCATGGCTAAGAAGGTAGTGTATACCTGTTCGGGGACGACACCGGTGTGTCTCATCTCGACCTCATGGCTAAGAAGGTAGTGTATACCAGTTCGGGGACGACAACGGTAAGTCCCTTCTCGGCCTCATGGCTAAGAAGGTAGTGTATACCAGTTCGGGGACGATACCGATCAGTCCCATCTCGGCCTCATTTCTAAGAAGGTAGTGTATACCTGTTCGCAGACGACACCGATCAGTCCCATCTCGGCCTTATGGCTAAGAAGGTAGTGTATACCAGTTCGGGGACGAAACCGGTGAGTCCCATCTCGGCCTCATGGCTAAGAAGGTAGTGTATACCAGTTCCGGACGACACCGGTAAGTCCCTTCTCGGCCTCATGGCTAAGAAGGTAGTGTATACCAGTTCGGGGACGTTACCGGTGAGTCCCATCTCGGCCTCATGGCTAAGAAGGTAGTGTATACCTGTTCGGGGACGACACCGGTGTGTCTCATCTCGACCTCATGGCTAAGAGTGTAGTGTATACCAGTTCGGGGACGACACCGGTAAGTCCCATCTCGGCCTCATGGCTAAGAAGGTAGTGTATACCAGTTCGGGGACGAAACCGGTGAGTCCCATCTCGGCCTCATGGCTAAGGAGGTAGTGTATACCACTTCGGGGACGACACCGGTGAGTCCCATCTCGACCTCATGGCTAAGAAGGTAGTGTATACCAGTTCGGGGACGACACCGGTGAGTCCCATCTCGGCCTCATGGCTAAGAAGTTAGTGTATACCTGTTCGCGGACGACACCGATCAGTCCCATCTCGGCCTCATGGCTAAGAAGGTAGTGTATACCAGTTCAGGGACGACACCGGTGTGTCTCATCTCGACCTCATGGCTAAGAAGGTAGTGTATACCAGTTCGGGGACGACACCGGTGAGTCCCATCTCGGCCTCATGGCTAAGACGGTAGTGTATACCTGTTCGCGGACGATACCGATCAGTCCCATCTCGGCCTCATGGCTAAGAAGGTAGTGTATACCAGTTCCGGACGACACCGATCAGTCCCATCTCGGCCTCATGGCTAAGAAGGTAGTGTGTACCAGTTCCGGACGACACCGGTGAGTCCCATCTCGGCCTCATGGCTAAGAAGGTAGTGTATACCAGTTCGGGGACGAAACCGGTGAGTCCCATCTCGGCCTCATGGCTAAGAAGGTAGTGTATACCAGTTCCGGACGACACCGGTAAGTCCCTTCTCGGCCTCATGGCTAAGAAGGTAGTGTATACCAGTTCGGGGACGTTACCGGTGAGTCCCATCTCGGCCTCATGGCTAAGAAGGTAGTGTATACCAGTTCGGGGACGATACCGATCAGTCCCATCTCGGCCTCATTTCTAAGAAGGTAGTGTATACCTGTTCGCAGACGACACCGATCAGTCCCATCTCGGCCTCATGGCTAAGAAGGTAGTGTATACCAGTTCGGGGACGAAACCGGTGAGTCCCATCTCGGCCTCATGGCTAAGAAGGTAGTGTATACCAGTTCCGGACGACACCGGTAAGTCCCTTCTCGTCCTCATGGCTAACAAGGTAGTGTATACCAGTTCGGGGACGAAACCGGTGAGTCCCATCTCGGCCTCATGGCTAAGAAGGTAGTGTATACCAGTTCGGGGACGTTACCGGTGAGTCCCATCTCGGCCTCATGGCTAAGAAGGTAGTGTATACCTGTTCGGGGACGACACCGGTGTGTCTCATCTCGACCTCATGGCTAAGAGTGTAGTGTATACCAGTTCGGGGACGACACCGGTAAGTCCCATCTCGGCCTCATGGCTAAGAAGGTAGTGTAAACCTGTTCGCGGACGACACCGGTGAGTCCCATCTCGGCCTCATGGCTAAGAAGGTAGTGTATACCTGTTCGCGGACGACACCGATCAGTCCCATCTCGGCCTCATGGCTAAGAAGGTAGTGTATACCAGTTCCGGACGACACCGATCAGTCCCATCTCGGCCTCATGGCTAAGAAGGTAGTGTATACAACTTCGGGGACGACACCGGTGTGTCTCATCTCGACCTCCTGGCTAAGAAGGTAGTGTATACCAGTTCGGGGACGACACCGGTGAGTCCCATCTCGGCCTCATGGCTAAGAAGGTAGTGTATACCAGTTCGGGGACGAAACCGGTGAGTCCCATCTCGGCCTCATGGCTAAGAAGGTAGTATATACCTGTTCGGGGACGACACCGGTGAGTCTCATCTCGACCTCATGGCTAAGAAGGTAGTGTATAGCATTTCCGGACGACACCGGTAAGTCCCTTCTCGGCCTCATGGCTAAGAAGGTAGTGTATACCAGTTCGGGGACGAAACCGGTGAGTCCCATCTCGGCCTCATGGCTAAGAAGTTAGTGTATACCTGTTCGCGGACGACACCGATCAGTCCCATCTCGGCCTCATGGCTAAGAAGGTAGTGTATACCAGTTCCGGACGACACCGATCAGTCCCATCTCGGCCTCATGGCTAAGAAGGTAGTGTATACCAGTTCGGGGACGAAACCGGTGAGTCCCATCTCCCTCTTGGCTAAGAAGGTAGTGTATACCAGTTCGCGGACGACACCAATCAGTCCCATCTCGGCCTCCAGACTAAGAAGGTAGTGTATACCAGTTCGGGGACGGAACCGGTGTGTCTCATCTCGACCTCATGGCTAAGAAGGTAGTGTATACCTGTTCGCGGACGACACCGATCAGTCCCATCTCGGCCTCATGGCTAAGAAGGTAGTGTGTACCAGTTCCGGACGACACCGGTGAGTCCCATCTCGGCCTCATGGCTAAGAAGGTAGTGTATACCAGTTCGGGGACGAAACCGGTGAGTCCCATCTCGGCCTCATGGCTAAGAAGGTAGTGTATACCTGTTCGGGGACGACACCGGTGTGTCTCATCTCGACCTCATGGCTAAGAAGGTAGTGTATACCAGTTCGGGGACGACAACGGTAAGTCCCTTCTCGGCCTCATGGCTAAGAAGGTAGTGTATACCAGTTCGGGGACGATACCGATCAGTCCCATCTCGGCCTCATTTCTAAGAAGGTAGTGTATACCTGTTCGCAGACGACACCGATCAGTCCCATCTCGGCCTTATGGCTAAGAAGGTAGTGTATACCAGTTCGGGGACGAAACCGGTGAGTCCCATCTCGGCCTCATGGCTAAGAAGGTAGTGTATACCAGTTCCGGACGACACCGGTAAGTCCCTTCTCGGCCTCATGGCTAAGAAGGTAGTGTATACCAGTTCGGGGACGTTACCGGTGAGTCCCATCTCGGCCTCATGGCTAAGAAGGTAGTGTATACCTGTTCGGGGACGACACCGGTGTGTCTCATCTCGACCTCATGGCTAAGAGTGTAGTGTATACCAGTTCGGGGACGACACCGGTAAGTCCCATCTCGGCCTCATGGCTAAGAAGGTAGTGTATACCAGTTCGGGGACGAAACCGGTGAGTCCCATCTCGGCCTCATGGCTAAGGAGGTAGTGTATACCACTTCGGGGACGACACCGGTGAGTCCCATCTCGACCTCATGGCTAAGAAGGTAGTGTATACCAGTTCGGGGACGACACCGGTGAGTCCCATCTCGGCCTCATGGCTAAGAAGTTAGTGTATACCTGTTCGCGGACGACACCGATCAGTCCCATCTCGGCCTCATGGCTAAGAAGGTAGTGTATACCAGTTCAGGGACGACACCGGTGTGTCTCATCTCGACCTCATGGCTAAGAAGGTAGTGTATACCAGTTCGGGGACGACACCGGTGAGTCCCATCTCGGCCTCATGGCTAAGACGGTAGTGTATACCTGTTCGCGGACGATACCGATCAGTCCCATCTCGGCCTCATGGCTAAGAAGGTAGTGTATACCAGTTCCGGACGACACCGATCAGTCCCATCTCGGCCTCATGGCTAAGAAGGTAGTGTGTACCAGTTCCGGACGACACCGGTGAGTCCCATCTCGGCCTCATGGCTAAGAAGGTAGTGTATACCAGTTCGGGGACGAAACCGGTGAGTCCCATCTCGGCCTCATGGCTAAGAAGGTAGTGTATACCTGTTCGGGGACGACACCGGTGTGTCTCATCTCGACCTCATGGCTAAGAAGGTAGTGTATACCAGTTCGGGGACGACAACGGTAAGTCCCTTCTCGGCCTCATGGCTAAGAAGGTAGTGTATACCAGTTCGGGGACGATACCGATCAGTCCCATCTCGGCCTCATTTCTAAGAAGGTAGTGTATACCTGTTCGCAGACGACACCGATCAGTCCCATCTCGGCCTTATGGCTAAGAAGGTAGTGTATACCAGTTCGGGGACGAAACCGGTGAGTCCCATCTCGGCCTCATGGCTAAGAAGGTAGTGTATACCAGTTCCGGACGACACCGGTAAGTCCCTTCTCGGCCTCATGGCTAAGAAGGTAGTGTATACCAGTTCGGGGACGTTACCGGTGAGTCCCATCTCGGCCTCATGGCTAAGAAGGTAGTGTATACCTGTTCGGGGACGACACCGGTGTGTCTCATCTCGACCTCATGGCTAAGAGTGTAGTGTATACCAGTTCGGGGACGACACCGGTAAGTCCCATCTCGGCCTCATGGCTAAGAAGGTAGTGTAAACCTGTTCGCGGACGACACCGGTGAGTCCTATCTCGGCCTCATGGCTAAGAAGGTAGTGTATACCAGTTCGGGGACGACAACGGTAAGTCCCTTCTCGGCCTCATGGCTAAGAAGGTAGTGTATACCAGTTCGGGGACGATACCGATCAGTCCCATCTCGGCATCATTTCTAAGAAGGTAGTGTATACCTGTTCGCAGACGACACCGATCAGTCCCATCTCGGCCTCATGGCTAAGAAGGTAGTGTATACCAGTTCGGGGACGAAACCGGTGAGTCCCATCTCGGCCTCATGGCTAAGAAGGTAGTGTATACCAGTTCCGGACGACACCGGTAAGTCCCTTCTCGTCCTCATGGCTAACAAGGTAGTGTATACCAGTTCGGGGACGAAACCGGTGAGTCCCATCTCGGCCTCATGGCTAAGAAGGTAGTGTATACCAGTTCGGGGACGTTACCGGTGAGTCCCATCTCGGCCTCATGGCTAAGAAGGTAGTGTATACCTGTTCGGGGACGACACCGGTGTGTCTCATCTCGACCTCATGGCTAAGAGTGTAGTGTATACCAGTTCGGGGACGACACCGGTAAGTCCCATCTCGGCCTCATGGCTAAGAAGGTAGTGTAAACCTGTTCGCGGACGACACCGGTGAGTCCCATCTCGGCCTCATGGCTAAGAAGGTAGTGTATACCTGTTCGCGGACGACACCGATCAGTCCCATCTCGGCCTCATGGCTAAGAAGGTAGTGTATACCAGTTCCGGACGACACCGATCAGTCCCATCTCGGCCTCATGGCTAAGAAGGTAGTGTATACAAGTTCGGGGACGAAACCGGTGAGTCCCGTCTCCCTCTTGGCTAAGAAGGTAGTGTATACCAGTTCGCGGACGACACCAATCAGTCCCATCTCGGCCTCCTGACTAAGAAGGTAGTGTATACCAGTTCGTGGACGACACCGGTGAGTCCCATCTCGACCTCATGGCTAAGAAGGTAGTGTATACCAGTTCAGGGACGACACCGGTGTGTCTCATCTCGACCTCCTGGCTAAGAAGGTAGTGTATACCAGTTCGGGGACGACACCGGTGAGTCCCATCTCGGCCTCATGGCTAAGAAGGTAGTGTATACCAGTTCGGGGACGAAACCGGTGAGTCCCATCTCGGCCTCATGGCTAAGAAGGTAGTATATACCTGTTCGGGGACGACACCGGTGAGTCTCATCTCGACCTCATGGCTAAGAAGGTAGTGTATAGCAGTTCCGGACGACACCGGTAAGTCCCTTCTCGGCCTCATGGCTAAGAAGGTAGTGTATACCAGTTCGGGGACGAAACCGGTGAGTCCCATCTCGGCCTCATGGCTAAGGAGGTAGTGTATACCACTTCGGGGACGACACCGGTGAGTCCCATCTCGGCCTCATGGCTAAGGAGGTAGTGTATACCACTTCGGGGACGACACCGGTGAGTCCCATCTCGACCTCATGGCTAAGAAGGTAGTGTATACCAGTTCGGGGACGACACCGGTGAGTCCCATCTCGGCCTCATGGCTAAGAAGTTAGTGTATACCTGTTCGCGGACGACACCGATCAGTCCCATCTCGGCCTCATGGCTAAGAAGGTAGTGTATACCAGTTCCGGACGACACCGATCAGTCCCATCTCGGCCTCATGGCTAAGAAGGTAGTGTATACCAGTTCGGGGACGAAACCGGTGAGTCCCATCTCCCTCTTGGCTAAGAAGGTAGTGTATACCAGTTCGCGGACGACACCAATCAGTCCCATCTCGGCCTCCAGACTAAGAAGGTAGTGTATACCAGTTCGGGGACGGAACCGGTGTGTCTCATCTCGACCTCATGGCTAAGAAGGTAGTGTATACCTGTTCGCGGACGACACCGATCAGTCCCATCTCGGCCTCATGGCTAAGAAGGTAGTGTATACCAGTTCGGGGAAGAAACCGGTGAATCCCATCTCCCTCTTGGCTAAGAAGGTAGTGTATACCAGTTCGCGGACGGCACCAATCAGTCCCATCTCGGCCTCCTGACTAAGAAGGTAGTGTATACCAGTTCGGGGACGACACCGGTGAGTCCCATCTCGACCTCATGGCTAAGAAGGTAGTGTATACCAGTTCGCGGACGACACCGACCAGTCCCATCTCGGCCTCATGGCTAAGAAGGTAGTGTATACCAGTTCAGAGACGACACCGGTGTGTCTCATCTCGACCTCATGGCTAAGAAGGTAGTGTATACCAGTTCGGGGACGACACCGGTGAGTCCCATCTCGGCCTCATGGCTAAGAAGGTAGTTTATACCTGTTCGCGGACGACACCGATCAGTCCCATCTCGGCCTCATGGCTAAGAAGGTAGTGTATACCAGTTCCGGACGACACCGATCAGTCCCATCTCGGCCTCATGGCTAAGAAGTTAGTGTATACCAGTTCGGGGACGAAACCGGTGAGTCCCATCTCCCTCTTGGCTAAGAAGGTAGTGTATACCAGTTCGCGGACAACACCAATCAGTCCCATCTCGGCCTCCTGACTAAGAAGGTAGTGTATACCAGTTCGGGGACGACACCGGTGAGTCCCATCTCGACCTCATGGCTAAGAAGGTAGTGTATACCAGTTCGCGGACGACACCGACCAGTCCCATCTCGACCTCATGGCTAAGAAGGTAGTGTATACCAGTTCAGGGACGACACCGGTGTGTCTCATCTCGACCTCATGGCTAAGAAGGTAGTGTATACCAGTTCGGGGACGACACCGGTGAGTCCCATCTCGGCCTCATGGCTAAGAAGGTAGTGTATACCAGTTCGGGGACGAAACCGGTGAGTCCCATCTCGGCCTCATGGCTAAGAAGGTAGTGTATACCTGTTCGGGGACGACACCGGTGTGTCTCATCTCGACCTCATGGCTAAGAAGGTAGTGTATACCAGTTCGGGGACGACAACGGTAAGTCCCTTCTCGGCCTCATGGCTAAGAAGGTAGTGTATACCAGTTCGGGGACGAAACCGGTGATTCCCATCTCGGCCTCATGGCTAAGGAGGTAGTGTATACCACTTCGGGGACGACAACGGTGTGTCTCATCTCGACCTCATTGGTAAGAAGGTAGTGTATACCAGTTCGGGGACGACACCGGTGAGTCCCATCTCGGCCTCATGGCTAAGAAGGTAGTGTATACCTGTTCGCGGACGACACCAATCAGTCCCATCTCGGCCTCCTGACTAAGAAGGTAGTGTATACCAGTTCGGGGACGACACCGGTGAGTCCCATCTCGACCTCATGGCTAAGAAGGTAGTGTATACCACTTCGCGGACGACACCGACCAGTCCCATCTCGGCCTCATGGCTAAGAAGGTAGTGTGTACCAGTTCAGGGACGACACCGGTGTGTCTCATCTCGACCTCATGGCTAAGAAGGTAGTGTATACCAGTTAGTGGACGACACCGGTGAGTCCCATCTCGGCCTCATGGCTAACAAGGTAGTGTGTACCAGTTCGGGGGCGAAACCGGTGAGTCCCATCTCGGCCTAATGGCTAAGAAGGTAGTGTATACCTGTTCGCAGACGACACCGATCAGTCCCATCTCGGCCTCATGGCTAAGAAGGTAGTGTATACCAGTTCCGGACGACACCGGTGAGTCCCATCTCGGCCTCATGGCTAAGAAGGTAGTGTATACCAGTTCGGGGACGAAACCGGTGAGTCCCATCTCGGCCTCATGGCTAAGAAGGTAGTGTATACCTGTTCGGGGACGACACCGGTGTGTCACATCTCGACCTCATGGCTAAGAAGGTAGTGTATACCAGTTCGGGGACGACACCGGTAAGTCCCTTCTCGGCCTCATGGCTAAGAAGGTAGTGTATACCAGTTCGGGGACGACACCGATCAGTCCCATCTCGGCCTCATTTCTAAGAAGGTAGTGTATACCTGTTCGCGGACGACACCGATCAGTCCCATCTCGGCCTCATGGCTAAGAAGGTAGTGTATACCAGTTCGGGGACGAAACCGGTGAGTCCCATCTCGGCCTCATGGCTAAGAAGGTAGTGTATACCAGTTCGCGGACGACACCGACCAGTCCCATCTCGACCTCATGGCTAAGAAGGTAGTGTATACCAGTTAGTGGACGACACCGGTGAGTCCCATCTCGGCCTCATGGCTAACAAGGTAGTGTGTACCAGTTCGGGGACGAAACCGGTGAGTCCCATCTCGGCCTAATGGCTAAGAAGGTAGTGTATACCTGTTCGCAGACGACACCGATCAGTCCCATCTCGGCCTCATGGCTAAGAAGGTAGTGTATACCAGTTCCGGACGACACCGGTGAGTCCCATCTCGGCCTCATGGCTAAGAAGGTAGTGTATACCAGTTCGGGGACGAAACCGGTGAGTCCCATCTCGGCCTCATGGCTAAGAAGGTAGTGTATACCTGTTCGGGGACGACACCGGTGTGTCACATCTCGACCTCATGGCTAAGAAGGTAGTGTATACCAGTTCGGGGACGACACCGGTAAGTCCCTTCTCGGCCTCATGGCTAAGAAGGTAGTGTATACCAGTTCGGGGACGACACCGATCAGTCCCATCTCGGCCTCATTTCTAAGAAGGTAGTGTATACCTGTTCGCGGACGACACCGATCAGTCCCATCTCGGCCTCATGGCTAAGAAGGTAGTGTATACCAGTTCGGGGACGAAACCGGTGAGTCCCATCTCGGCCTCATGGCTAAGAAGGTAGTGTATACCAGTTCGCGGACGACACCGACCAGTCCCATCTCGACCTCATGGCTAAGAAGGTAGTGTATACCAGTTCAGGGACGACACCGGTGTGTCTCATCTCGGCCTCATGGCTAAGAAGGTAGTGTATACCAGTTCGGGGACGTTACCGGTGAGTCCCATCTCGGCCTCATGGCTAAGAAGGTAGTGTATACCTGTTCGGGGACGACACCGGTGTGTCTCATCTCGACCTCATGGCTAAGAGTGTAGTGTATACCAGTTCGGGGACGACACCGGTGAGTCCCATCTCGGCCTCATGGCTAAGAAGGTAGTGTATACCAGTTCGGGGACGAAACCGGTGAGTCCCATCTCGGCCTCATGGCTAAGAAGGTAGTGTATACCTGTTCGGGGACGACACCGGTGTGTCTCATCTCGACCTCATGGCTAAGAAGGTAGTGTATAGCAGTTCCGGACGACACCGGTAAGTCCCTTCTCGGCCTCATGGCTAAGAAGGTAGTGTATACCAGTTCGGGGACGAAACCGGTGATTCCCATCTCGGCCTCATGGCTAAGGAGGTAGTGTATACCACTTCGGGGACGACACTGGTGTGTCTCATCTCGACCTCATTGGTAAGAAGGTAGTGTATACCAGTTCGGGGACGACACCGGTGAGTCCCATCTCGGCCTCATGGCTAAGAAGGTAGTGTATACCTGTTCGCGGACGACACCAATCAGTCCCATCTCGGCCTCCTGACTAAGAAGGTAGTGTATACCAGTTCGGGGACGACACCGGTGAGTCCCATCTCGACCTCATGGCTAAGAAGGTAGTGTATACCACTTCGCGGACGACACCGACCAGTCCCATCTCGGCCTCATGGCTAAGAAGGTAGTGTATACCAGTTCAGGGACGACACCGGTGTGTCTCATCTCGACCTCATGGCTAAGAAGGTAGTGTATACCAGTTCGGGGACGACACCGGTGAGTCCCATCTCGGCCTCATGGCTAAGAAGGTAGTGTAAACCTGTTCGCGGACGACACCGATCAGTCCCATCTCGGCCTCATGGCTAAGAAGGTAGTGTATACCAGTTCCGGACGACACCGATCAGTCCCATCTCGGCCTCATGGCTAAGAAGGTAGTGTATACCAGTTCGGGGACGAAACCGGTGAGTCCCATCTCCCTCTTGGCTAAGAAGGTAGTGTATACCAGTTCGCGGACGACACCGACCAGTCCCATCTCGACCTCATGGCTAAGAAGGTAGTGTATACCAGTTCAGGGACGACACCGGTGTGTCTCATCTCGACCTCATGGCTAAGAAGGTAGTGTATACCAGTTAGTGGACGACACCGGTGAGTCCCATCTCGGCCTCATGGCTAACAAGGTAGTGTGTACCAGTTCGGGGACGAAACCGGTGAGTCCCATCTCGGCCTAATGGCTAAGAAGGTAGTGTATACCTGTTCGCGGACGACACCGATCAGTCCCATCTCGGCCTCATGGCTAAGAAGGTAGTGTATACCAGTTCCGGACGACACCGGTGAGTCCCATCTCGGCCTCATGGCTAAGAAGGTAGTGTATACCAGTTCGGGGACGAAACCGGTGAGTCCCATCTCGGCCTCATGGCTAAGAAGGTAGTGTATACCTGTTCGGGGACGACACCGGTGTGTCACATCTCGACCTCATGGCTAAGAAGGTAGTGTATACCAGTTCGGGGACGACACCGGTAAGTCCCTTCTCGGCCTCATGGCTAAGAAGGTAGTGTATACCAGTTCGGGGACGACACCGATCAGTCCCATCTCGGCCTCATTTCTAAGAAGGTAGTGTATACCTGTTCGCGGACGACACCGATCAGTCCCATCTCGGCCTCATGGCTAAGAAGGTAGTGTATACCAGTTCGGGGACGAAACCGGTGAATCCCATCTCGGCCTCATGGCTAAGAAGGTAGTGTATACCAGTTCGCGGACGACACCGACCAGTCCCATCTCGACCTCATGGCTAAGAAGGTAGTGTATACCAGTTCAGGGACGACACCGGTGTGTCTCATCTCGACCTCCTGGCTAAGAAGGTAGTGTATAGCAGTTCCGGACGACACCGGTATGTCCCTTCTCGGCCTCATGGCTAAGAAGGTAGTGTATACCAGTTCGGGGACGAAACCGGTGAGTCCCATCTCGGCCTCATGGCTAAGGAGGTAGTGTATACCACTTCGGGGACGACACCGGTGAGTCCCATCTCGACCTCATGGCTAAGAAGGTAGTGTATACCAGTTCGGGGACGACACCGGTGAGTCCCATCTCGGCCTCATGGCTAAGAAGTTAGTGTATACCTGTTCGCGGACGACACCGATCAGTCCCATCTCGGCCTCATGGCTAAGAAGGTAGTGTATACCAGTTCAGGGACGACACTGGTGTGTCTCATCTCGACCTCATGGCTAAGAAGGTAGTGTATACCAGCTCGGGGACGACACCGGTGAGTCCCATCTCGGCCTCATGGCTAAGACGGTAGTGTATACCTGTTCGCGGACGATACCGATCAGTCCCATCTCGGCCTCATGGCTAAGAAGGTAGTGTATACCAGTTCCGGACGACACCGATCAGTCCCATCTCGGCCTCATGGCTAAGAAGGTAGTGTGTACCAGTTCCGGACGACACCGGTGAGTCCCATCTCGGCCTCATGGCTAAGAAGGTAGTGTATACCAGTTCGGGGACGAAACCGGTGAGTCCCATCTCGGCCTCATGGCTAAGAAGGTAGTGTATACCTGTTCGGGGACGACACCGGTGTGTCTCATCTCGACCTCATGGCTAAGAGTGTAGTGTATACCAGTTCGGGGACGACACCGGTAAGTCCCATCTCGGCCTCATGGCTAAGAAGGTAGTGTAAACCTGTTCGCGGACGACACCGGTGAGTCCTATCTCGGCCTCATGGCTAAGAAGGTAGTGTATACCAGTTCGGGGACGAGAACGGTAAGTCCCTTCTCGGCCTCATGGCTAAGAAGGTAGTGTATACCAGTTCGGGGACGATACCGATCAGTCCCATCTCGGCCTCATTTCTAAGAAGGTAGTGTATACCTGTTCGCAGACGACACCGATCAGTCCCATCTCGGCCTCATGGCTAAGAAGGTAGTGTATACCAGTTCGGGGACGAAACCGGTGAGTCCCATCTCGGCCTCATGGCTAAGAAGGTAGTGTATACCAGTTCCGGACGACACCGGTAAGTCCCTTCTCGTCCTCATGGCTAACAAGGTAGTGTATACCAGTTCGGGGACGAAACCGGTGAGTCCCATCTCGGCCTCATGGCTAAGAAGGTAGTGTATACCAGTTCGGGGACGTTACCGGTGAGTCCCATCTCGGCCTCATGGCTAAGAAGGTAGTGTATACCTGTTCGGGGACGACACCGGTGTGTCTCATCTCGACCTCATGGCTAAGAGTGTAGTGTATACCAGTTCGGGGACGACACCGGTAAGTCCCATCTCGGCCTCATGGCTAAGAATGTAGTGTATACCTGTTCGCGGACGACACCGATCAGTCCCATCTCGGCCTCATGGCTAAGAAGGTAGTGTATACCAGTTCGGGGTCGAAACCGGTGAGTCCCATCTCGGCCTCATGGCTAAGAAGGTAGTGTATACCAGTTCCGGACGACACCGGTGAGTCCCATCTCGGCCTCATGGCTAAGAAGGTAGTGTATACCAGTTCGGGGACGAAACCGGTGAGTCCCATCTCGGCCTCATGGCTAAGAAGGTAGTGTATACCTGTTCGGGGACGACACCGGTGTGTCACATCTCGACCTCATGGCTAAGAAGGTAGTGTATACCAGTTCGGGGACGACACCGGTAAGTCCCTTCTCGGCCTCATGGCTAAGATGGTAGTGTATACCAGTTCGGGGACGACACCGATCAGTCCCATCTCGGCCTCATTTCTAAGAAGGTAGTGTATACCTGTTCGCGGACGACACCGATCAGTCCCATCTCGGCCTCATGGCTAAGAAGGTAGTGTATACCAGTTCGGGGACGAAACCGGTGAGTCCCATCTCGGCCTCATTTCTAAGAAGGTAGTGTATACCTGTTCGCGGACGACACCGATCAGTCCCATCTCGGCCTCATGGCTAAGAAGGTAGTGTATACCAGTTCGGGGACGAAACCGGTGAGTCCCATCTCGGCCTCATGGCTAAGAAGGTAGTGTATACCAGTTCAGGGACGACACCGGTGTGTCTCATCTCGACCTCCTGGCTAAGAAGGTAGTGTATACCAGTTCGGGGACGACACCGGTGAGTCCCATCTCGGCCTCATGGCTAAGAAGGTAGTGTATACCAGTTCGGGGACGAAACCGGTGAGTCCCATCTCGGCCTCATGGCTAAGAAGGTAGTGTATACCTGTTCGGGGACGACACCGGTGTGTCTCATCTCGACCTCATGGCTAAGAAGGTAGTGTATAGCAGTTCCGGACGACACCGGTAAGTCCCTTCTCGGCCTCATGGCTAAGAAGGTAGTGTATACCAGTTCGGGGACGAAACCGGTGAGTCCCATCTCGGCCTCATGGCTAAGGAGGTAGTGTATACCACTTCGGGGACGACACCGGTGAGTCCCATCTCGACCTCATGGCTAAGAAGGTAGTGTATACCAGTTCGGGGACGACACCGGTGAGTCCCATCTCGGCCTCATGGCTAAGAAGTTAGTGTATACCTGTTCGCGGACGACACCGATCAGTCCCATCTCGGCCTCATGGCTAAGAAGGTAGTGTACACCAGTTCAGGGACGACACCGGTGTGTCTCATCTCGACCTCATGGCTAAGAAGGTAGTGTATACCAGTTCGGGGACGACACCGGTGAGTCCCATCTCGGCCTCATGGCTAAGACGGTAGTGTATACCTGTTCGCGGACGATACCGATCAGTCCCATCTCGGCCTCATGGCTAAGAAGGTAGTGTATACCAGTTCCGGACGACACCGATCAGTCCCATCTCGGCCTCATGGCTAAGAAGGTAGTGTGTACCAGTTCCGGACGACACCGGTGAGTCCCATCTCGGCCTCATGGCTAAGAAGGTAGTGTATACCAGTTCGGGGACGAAACCGGTGAGTCCCATCTCGGCCTCATGGCTAAGAAGGTAGTGTATACCTGTTCGGGGACGACACCGGTGTGTCTCATCTCGACCTCATGGCTAAGAAGGTAGTGTATACCAGTTCGGGGACGACAACGGTAAGTCCCTTCTCGGCCTCATGGCTAAGAAGGTAGTGTATACCAGTTCGGGGACGATACCGATCAGTCCCATCTCGGCCTCATTTCTAAGAAGGTAGTGTATACCTGTTCGCAGACGACACCGATCAGTCCCATCTCGGCCTTATGGCTAAGAAGGTAGTGTATACCAGTTCGGGGACGAAACCGGTGAGTCCCATCTCGGCCTCATGGCTAAGAAGGTAGTGTATACCAGTTCCGGACGACACCGGTAAGTCCCTTCTCGGCCTCATGGCTAAGAAGGTAGTGTATACCAGTTCGGGGACGTTACCGGTGAGTCCCATCTCGGCCTCATGGCTAAGAAGGTAGTGTATACCTGTTCGGGGACGACACCGGTGTGTCTCATCTCGACCTCATGGCTAAGAGTGTAGTGTATACCAGTTCGGGGACGACACCGGTAAGTCCCATCTCGGCCTCATGGCTAAGAAGGTAGTGTATACCAGTTCGGGGACGAAACCGGTGAGTCCCATCTCGGCCTCATGGCTAAGGAGGTAGTGTATACCACTTCGGGGACGACACCGGTGAGTCCCATCTCGACCTCATGGCTAAGAAGGTAGTGTATACCAGTTCGGGGACGACACCGGTGAGTCCCATCTCGGCCTCATGGCTAAGAAGTTAGTGTATACCTGTTCGCGGACGACACCGATCAGTCCCATCTCGGCCTCATGGCTAAGAAGGTAGTGTATACCAGTTCAGGGACGACACCGGTGTGTCTCATCTCGACCTCATGGCTAAGAAGGTAGTGTATACCAGTTCGGGGACGACACCGGTGAGTCCCATCTCGGCCTCATGGCTAAGACGGTAGTGTATACCTGTTCGCGGACGATACCGATCAGTCCCATCTCGGCCTCATGGCTAAGAAGGTAGTGTATACCAGTTCCGGACGACACCGATCAGTCCCATCTCGGCCTCATGGCTAAGAAGGTAGTGTGTACCAGTTCCGGACGACACCGGTGAGTCCCATCTCGGCCTCATGGCTAAGAAGGTAGTGTATACCAGTTCGGGGACGAAACCGGTGAGTCCCATCTCGGCCTCATGGCTAAGAAGGTAGTGTATACCTGTTCGGGGACGACACCGGTGTGTCTCATCTCGACCTCATGGCTAAGAAGGTAGTGTATACCAGTTCGGGGACGACAACGGTAAGTCCCTTCTCGGCCTCATGGCTAAGAAGGTAGTGTATACCAGTTCGGGGACGATACCGATCAGTCCCATCTCGGCCTCATTTCTAAGAAGGTAGTGTATACCTGTTCGCAGACGACACCGATCAGTCCCATCTCGGCCTTATGGCTAAGAAGGTAGTGTATACCAGTTCGGGGACGAAACCGGTGAGTCCCATCTCGGCCTCATGGCTAAGAAGGTAGTGTATACCAGTTCCGGACGACACCGGTAAGTCCCTTCTCGGCCTCATGGCTAAGAAGGTAGTGTATACCAGTTCGGGGACGTTACCGGTGAGTCCCATCTCGGCCTCATGGCTAAGAAGGTAGTGTATACCTGTTCGGGGACGACACCGGTGTGTCTCATCTCGACCTCATGGCTAAGAGTGTAGTGTATACCAGTTCGGGGACGACACCGGTAAGTCCCATCTCGGCCTCATGGCTAAGAAGGTAGTGTAAACCTGTTCGCGGACGACACCGGTGAGTCCTATCTCGGCCTCATGGCTAAGAAGGTAGTGTATACCAGTTCGGGGACGACAACGGTAAGTCCCTTCTCGGCCTCATGGCTAAGAAGGTAGTGTATACCAGTTCGGGGACGATACCGATCAGTCCCATCTCGGCCTCATTTCTAAGAAGGTAGTGTATACCTGTTCGCAGACGACACCGATCAGTCCCATCTCGGCCTCATGGCTAAGAAGGTAGTGTATACCAGTTCGGGGACGAAACCGGTGAGTCCCATCTCGGCCTCATGGCTAAGAAGGTAGTGTATACCAGTTCCGGACGACACCGGTAAGTCCCTTCTCGTCCTCATGGCTAACAAGGTAGTGTATACCAGTTCGGGGACGAAACCGGTGAGTCCCATCTCGGCCTCATGGCTAAGAAGGTAGTGTATTCCAGTTCGGGGACGTTACCGGTGAGTCCCATCTCGGCCTCATGGCTAAGAAGGTAGTGTATACCAGTTCCGGACGACACCGGTAAGTCCCTTCTCGGCCTCATGGCTAAGAAGGTAGTGTATACCAGTTCGGGGACGTTACCGGTGAGTCCCATCTCGGCCTCATGGCTAAGAAGGTAGTGTATACCTGTTCGGGGACGACACCGGTGTGTCTCATCTCGACCTCATGGCTAAGAGTGTAGTGTATACCAGTTCGGGGACGACACCGGTAAGTCCCAACTCGGCCTCATGGCTAAGAAGGTAGTGTAAACCTGTTCGCGGACGACACCGGTGAGTCCTATCTCGGCCTCATGGCTAAGAAGGTAGTGTATACCAGTTCGGGGACGACAACGGTAAGTCCCTTCTCGGCCTCATGGCTAAGAAGGTAGTGTATACCAGTTCGGGGACGATACCGATCAGTCCCATCTCGGCCTCATTTCTAAGAAGGTAGTGTATACCTGTTCGCAGACGACACCGATCAGTCCCATCTCGGCCTCATGGCTAAGAAGGTAGTGTATACCAGTTCGGGGACGAAACCGGTGAGTCCCATCTCGGCCTCATGGCTAAGAAGGTAGTGTATACCAGTTCCGGACGACACCGGTAAGTCCCTTCTCGTCCTCATGGCTAACAAGGTAGTGTATACCAGTTCGGGGACGAAACCGGTGAGTCCCATCTCGGCCTCATGGCTAAGAAGGTAGTGTATACCAGTTCGGGGACGTTACCGGTGAGTCCCATCTCGGCCTCATGGCTAAGAAGGTAGTGTATACCTTGTAACGGTTCTGCTTCCGGCGAGATGCGTCTGCCACGGTGGTCGTGTCCTCTCGTGCTGAATAGCTCGCCGAGCCAGGTTCGCTCACTGGCGAGAGAATCGACGGAAGCTGAAAATGACTCAGTGCGCGGGGCGAGGAATAACGACGATGTATTTATATATTTTCGGGCCTCACTACAGGTACTTTCGCGGGACCGGATATAATTGGTGCATGAACCTATCGCGGGTCGCGAGTCGCGGCGCGTGGCCGTCCGTTCGCGTAACTGGTGCGTGGGTTTACCGGCGTCGTGAGATCGGGGCGTCGCGGCGCGTGCCCGGCGATCGGTACGGATAACGACTCAGGGTACAGGCGAGGATGGTGCAGGAAACCCTACCACGAGTCGGGAGGACCTCGTGGCGGTTCTACGATAAACGAAAGGGATGCTGTCCCTTTCATTTACACGTCTCCGTGGCTGACGGAGTTCTCGAGGTGCTGCCTCGAGAGACTGGGTTCGGCGGCTGGCCGAACGGCAGAAAAGATGCTGTCTTTTCCGTTCAGGATACAGGCGGGATTGGTCCGGGAAACCCTACCACGAGTCGGGATGGGCTCGTGAAGGTTCTACGACAAACGAAAGAGATGCAGTCCCTTTCATTTGAACGTCTCCGTGGCTGACGGAGTTCTCAAGGTGCTGCCTTGAGAGACTGGGTTCGGCGGCTGGCCGAACGGCAGAGAAGATGCTGTCTTCTCTGTTCGGCGAGTATGCTGTACCCGCCGTGGGAACTGTCGATGTCGAGGAGGCCGATGCTGTCGGTAGCTCGACGTCGAGAGCGTGGGAATTTTAGGAAGAGTGAATAGCGATACGTACCACTATTCTGGAGAAGGCTCCTAGCTGCTGGCTAGGATGGAAAAGAGGCCCGTGCCTCGTTTGCATCGCCTTTTATAGGCCTAGGTTGGTGGTGGGGGAACTGGCGTGGGGGAACGCGGATGTGTGACGTCGTATTTCCGTGTCCGCCAAGATGGCCGAACCTCGACGTCCGTTTCCCGCCGAATGTGTCTCGGAGCGCGGGACTGTACGTCGTGACGCGATGCGTGTATACGGCGTGTTCGGCGGTTCTCGGTGTCGGTCGGCGGTGTTCGGCGCGTGTCTCTTAGTAACAGGCCTGCACCGTACAGGTCTGTTACACCCCCCTCCCCCTTCAGGACAGCGAAAAGCAAGAGAGCGAGGCCCCATTTATTAAGTTACGAAAGACAGTCGTATCCTGGTGTACATGTGGCGGCGTAGTATCGGTTCCTTACATCTAGGGGTAGGTAACGAGTAAACGGTACTGGGTTGGACAACACAATAGACGTATATATTTATATAGAGACAAAAAAACATCCTTACAACTACTCAGTCTTGGTTCGCCAAGTCGCAAAAAGAAAGAAAAAGAAATACATGTTGTTTTGGTGACGCGGTCGAAGGCGCGGTCAAAATGGCACACAAAAAAAAAAAAACCATTTGCGCGGGGCGTCCGCGTTTGGACTGCTTACACCTAGTGCCCTTCTCCGGCAGGGAGAAGGGGTTACGTCGCGCGGTTATAACTGTTTCCGGACTCGGCTCGACGTACGGAAAAGAAACGAAGGCGAAACAACAACAAAAATGCTCTCTTTGGCGCGGACGAGAAAAGAAATAAACGATCTATTTGCGCGTTGACCCCGAGTGCCCCTCCCCGGCGGGGGAAGGGGTTGCGGCGCGTGCTTACACATATCTCTGGTGTTGGCTCGACCTACAGACCGGAGGGGAGAAAAACAATAACAGTAATCTCTTTGGCGCGGAAGAAAAAAAATAAACGATCTATTTGCGCGGGTCCGCGTTTGAGCGGCTTCAGTGTCCAGTGCCCTTCTCCGGCTGGGAGAAGGGGTTACGGCGCGCGTTTCACCCGTGTACGGGCGTCTACCTACCGGCGCCATCTCGGCGCTTACACCGGCGCAGTCTTCCGTCCGGCTCGAAGAACAGCATCCATCGCTCGTCTTCGAGGGATGCACGGTACCGCCTCGTCTGGACGCACCTGTTGGGTACCTCCACGTAGCGGCCGTTAGGCAGCTGGTACCACGTCGTGGGGCACGGTGCGTAGCTTCCGTCGTAGGCGATCGGGCGAGGGGCCCCCGGTGCCCTTCGCCATGGTGCCACCGGCTGTCCGCTGTTTCCCGGCTGTTCCTCCTCCGGCAGTTCCGGGTCCGTTGCCGTCGCCACACTTGGCCGGATTACCCCTGGGGGTCGCTCCCTGGTGGTCGTCTCTGTCGGGGCTGCTGTTGCAGGCGGGATGGCCGGCCCCGGGCGTGCGTGGGTGGGCCCTGCCCGTGGGTCGGGTCGAGGCTGTCGACCCGTACCCTCGGCGTCGCCGGTACTACGTCGTTGAGCGCTGGTGGGCGTGTCTGCGGATTGGCCACGCTGCCGTGTGGGCGTCTCGAAACCCTCTGGTTCGGGGATTTCCGACGGCTTCCGCTGTCCTGTCGTCGTCGCCTTCGGGGTGGGCCCGGCTGGGGTCCGTGCCCGTTGGGGCCTTGGCAGTAGGGCGTTGTGGCGCCGCGCCCTGGATGTTGATCGGTTCCTCCGCTCGGCCTTGGGTGTCAGTGGTTCGTTGGGCCACCATTTCGCCGGCTCTGGAGTTTCTATCCGGTGAGGTTGGACGGACGGCGGATGACCGGCCCGTTCGCGGTGGTCCTCTATTGTTGCCGGCGGCAGGGTATCCACCGGGGCGATGCCACTGGCCACGGCGGGCGCTGGCCGTCTGGCCACGAGTCGTATTGGGGTGGGAAACCACGTAACCGCTCGTATTCGTGGTGTGGTGGACTTCGGCCGTGCGGCGGCCGTCGTTTTCGGTGCCGAGGTGGCTCCCCTTCCCGCCTCAGTATCCCTTGTTGTCCCCGCGGGCTTAGCGGTAGAGGGCCGCTTCGAAGTGGTCACCGGTTGGGGACGGGTGGCCTTCCGAGCCGTGACTTCCATCTTCCGCTCTGCCGCTGTGCGTGTGCGCACCACGTGGCGGCCGGTGGGCCCCTCCTCTCCCCTGGCGGTGGTGCGTGAGCGCACGGCTTGGCGTACGGAAGATTCCGTCGCAGTCGCCGTTGTGGGTCTCCCGGTCTCCATCGGTGTATCCTCGGTGGCACCGGTGACCGTAGCTGCGGTCACCGATGTCCGCGTTGCCCATTCCGGGATGGTCGGCGTGGGTGGTCTCTCGTCGACGTTCGACGGCTCGTCGAACAGGTCGCGGAGGTCCCCGTAAAAATCATCCATCTTTTCCCTCGTGCTGGCGTGTCGTCGCTGCTGCTGCGGTGGATGCTGCGATTTTGGAGCTGCTTGCCTATGACAAAGATGAACAATGTTTGTTATTTTTCGTGGTCGGCCGCGTCGCCGTGGTGGTGGCGCTCCGCCAGAATTGGTGTTCGAGGCGGTCCCTTCTGCGGCGCCCTCCGCCGTACTCTCCTCGTCCTCTCCGGACCCCTTGGCGCCCCTCGCATGGGGTTTCAGGTCTTGCACGTGAATGTGTCGTGCCCACTTCCCCTTAGTGTCCCGGAGGTCGACGATGACCGGTGACACAATGCGTCCGACCGTGTACGGACCGCTGTACTTCGGAGCGAGCTTCGCGGCGATGCCGGCCCCTTTGTCCGAGAGCGTATGTTCTCTTTTCCAAACGCTCTCGCCGACGGCGGGTTTCCATTCGCGGTGCCGCAGGTTGTAGTGTTTCTCCTGGCGACCAAATGCTTTGGCCAGGTGCAGCCTGGCCAATTCCTGAGCCTCACGGAGATTTTCCCACCTCTGTGTTGCTGGTTCGGAGCTGTCTCCAGCCGGGTGCTGCCCGGGTGGTCGTAGCTCCCTCCCTTGGTTGAGGTACGCCGGACTGTACCCTGTTGACTCGTGCCATGCCGTGTTAATGGCAAATCGTGCTTCGTCCAGCTTCTCGTCCCATCGCTCATGGTGGTTCTCGGTATATTGAGCGAGCATGGTCTTAACGACCTTGTTGGCCCTTTCGACCGGATTACAATGGGGCGAGTACGGTGGCGTGCGTCGATGTTGAGTTCCCGAGGCCCGCAGCATTTCGGTGAAGGGTTTGCCGATGAACTGGCGTCCGTTATCAGTGATGATAATTTCTGGTGCTCCGTGTCGGAGGACGACATCCTTCAGAATGGCCGCGGTGACGGCGGCGCTGGTGGCTTTTCGAAGTGGCGTGAGTTCGACCCACTTCGAAAAACGATCGAGAGCGACCAGCAGCCATATGTGTCCCCGGCGTGAACGTGGCAGAGGGCCGACGAGGTCGATGGAGACCGTGTGCCACGGTTGTGTTCCGGGGTTTGCGTGCATGTGTCCCGCTGGCTGCTGTGGTGCTGTCTTGTATTGTTGACAGCTCGAGCAACAGCGAACATGGCGGGCCACCTCCCTAAACATTCCGGGCCAGTAGTATCTTTGCGCCAGGCGAACAATTGTTTTGGCTATGCCGAGGTGTCCGGCGGTGGGGTCGTCGTGGTGTTGGTGGAGGAGGGCCTCCCTTTCCCCCGCCGGCACGCACATCTTCCAGGCGTTGCTGGCCGTTGGTTCGTTGTAGTCGAGCTGGTGTAACAGGTGTCGAAACAGTTTCCCCTCGCGTATCTGGTAATCTGGAACGGACGCGGGGTTTTGGCGGACTGCTTCGATCTTTTTCTGGTACCACGTGTCGGTGCGCTGTTTCGACTGGAGCAGATTTACTTCTGGTACTGGAGTGTTTCTGGAGAGCGCATCGGCGACGTAGTTGAGTTTTCCGGGTCGATATTCAATATCGAAATCGTACTGCTGCAGTTCGAGGGCCCATCTTGCGAGCCGTCCCGTCGGGTTGTCGATCTGCTGCAGCCAACGGAGTGCCTGGTGGTCTGTCACGACGGTAAACTGGTATCCTTCGATGTACGGTTTCATCTTCCGTATGCCCCATACGACGGCGAGGCACTCTTTCTCCGTCGCACTGTAGTTCCGCTCGGTCATACTGAGGGTGTGGCTCGCGTAAGCGATGACCCTTTCCTCGTCTCCTGTGCCTTGGGTCAGGACTACGCCCAGTCCATGGTCGCTGGCGTCCGTTTGGAGCGTAAAACGCTCCGAAAAATTTGGGCACGCCAGTATCGGGGCGGCGACGAGTCGTCGCTTCATTTCCTGGAACGCGGTTTCTTCGGCCTCGGACCACCTCCACTTCGCGTTCTTACGGGTGAGTTTGGTCAGTGGTTCCATCAGTTCGGCGAACTTGGGCACGAACCGGCGATACCATGACGCCATCCCATGGAATCGTCGTACGTCTCGGATGTTCTTCGGCGTCGCAATTTTGGCGATCGCGTCTGTCTTTTCTGGATCGGTGCGTATCCCTCGTTGGTCGACCACGTGTCCCAAGTATCGGAGGCTGTCCACACAGAAGTGACACTTATCTGGGTTTAGCCTGAGTCCGGCGGCTCGCAGGCGTTTGAAGACCTCACGCAGATGCTGCTGGTGAGCTTCGAACGTCGGACTGACAGTAATAATGTCGTCCAGATATGCGAACGCATACGGTTCTAGTTCCGGGCCGATGACTCGGTCGAGCAGTCGCTGAAACGTCGCTGGCGCCGAGTGCAGACCGAACGGCATTACTTTAAATTGGAACAGCCCTTTCCCGGGTACCGTGAACGCTGTCAGTGGTCGACTACTGTCTTCCAGGGGTACCTGCCAGTATCCGCTCTTTAGGTCGAGCGTTGTCAGGAATTTGGCGCCGCGTAGCTTGTCGAGCGTCGCTTGTATATGCGGTAACGGGTACGCATCTTTTTCCGAACGTTCATTGAGTTTCCTGAAGTCGACGCAGAATCGTGGCTTCCCGTCTTTTTTTTTTACCACCACCACTGGCGAGCTCCAAGGGCTGCTGGAGGGCTCGATCACTCCGTCCCGTAGCATTGCTTCGACTTCGGTGTCGATGACGGCCTGCATCGCTGGATTCCGCGGGCGGTACCGTTGTTTTATCGGCGTTTCGTCTGTCAACTTGATTCGGTGCTGAACGAGGTTGGTACGTCCGGGCACTGTTTTAAACAGTTCCATTTCGCCGGCAAGAAAATCGTCCAGTCGTTCACGATCCTCGGCGCTGGGGGTGCGTAAACCCGTTTCCAGATCTGGTTTTGTTTCGGCGAGGTACGCCACGGGCCATGAGGCAATATCGGCCGGTGGCCGTAATTGAATTCCTAATGCGGCAATTGTCTGGATGCCCAGGAGTACCTGCGGTCCCATCTTCGGCAATATGGTGAACTCGTGTTCCCACTCGTACCCCATGGTGATAAACGGGAGGCGCAACGTGCCATTCGGACGTGTGTTTGACCCGTCGGCCAGGCCGACCAGGCCGTTCGTGGTCTGTGGGGTGATGCCCTGTTCCCGGGCCCACTGCTGTACTTCCTCATTGACGCACGACAATTGTGCCCCTGTGTCCAGGAGGGCTTCTACCTGCCGGCCGAGAATCAGGATGGATAATAGTGGCCGGGGTGTATAATTTATTGCGGGGGCCTGCGGTCGTTCAATTGGGCCGCGCCCCTTGGCCCGTTTCCCGACGGTTGTCCGGTGTGTTGATTACCTGGTGGGTGGCACTCTCGTGTGAGTATTCCGTCTCGGCCGCACCGTGCACAGAATCGTCGATATATATTCCGACACTCGAAGCGGTTGTGCCCCCGCTGTTTGCACCGCCAGCAGTGCGTGACGGGGCTGTATGTGTCGTTCGACGGGCCCGCTGTGTTTGCCGGTTGCTGACCGGTATTGTACGTGGCCGCCACGTCGGTCGTGCGATGCTCCGGACCGGCTTCGTAGGCGGAGCTCCGGGCGAGAGGCTTCTGTATTTTATTCTTTCGCTCGAGTGCCCTCTCGATCCGTTGGACCTGGCCCAGTAGGTCGTCCAGGTCTTTAACGTGGGCCGGGTTAATCACGACGGTATGCTCTGGCAGCATATTTTCGTATACCGTTTCCAGGTAATCGGTGGTCGGGATGTCGGCCCGTCGCATCAGCGTGATTAGGGCGTGCATATACTTCTGGAACGGCTCTCCGGGTTTCTGAGTACGTTCACGGGCCTCTCGTTCCCGCTGTAACTGTGTCTGCTCCGCGGAGAAATTAGCTACGAACTTTTTCTTGAAGTCCGTCCATGTGGTAATTCCATGTTTGCTATTACGATACCAAACCTGGGCGTCTCCACGTACCAGCTCGGTAACCCCTCGCAACAATTCCGCGTCGGAGAGGCAGTAGGCCTCCTGCAACTCCGCGAGCCGTTCTACGAACGCGTGCGGGTCCTTTCCGTCAGTGGTACATGCCCATTTACGCATGCGATCCATGTTCCTTCCTGGGTCGTTCGGTGGCTCGACGGTGATGAAGGTTTGTGCGGGTGTTTGTATGGGCGTTTGTGCGGGCGGCCCACTGGCCGCTGGTTTCGGTTCGTCCATTCTGAACAGTTGCTCGGGTATGCAGAACAGATCCTCCGTCTGTGTGCGGATACAGTTCTCCCAATGTTGGCGGAGTTCCTCCGGGGTTCCGGTGATTGATACTCGTAGGCGCCGCAGTTCGGCCAGTATTCGCTTCACTTGTATCGCGGTGACTTGTGCAGGGCGTTGTGGCATGCCCTATTGCCTGCACTTGGTCCCTGGAGACGTGCCGCGGTTTGAATCTGCCCGCGCGGTTGCAGTAACGCCGTGCGTCCCGAGATGGCGCGCACTCTCACTCGTGTTCATTGGCACTGTCACTATCGGTCGACACTAGATGTCGCGGACTGTCACGCTTGTCCGGTTTCACTGGTTCCTTTGATCGAACGCTAGATGTCGCGCGCGATGCATCACTTCCGACCGGCGAGGTGTCCGCACGTTAACCTCGAAATTCGGCCACGTGGCCGTTATTCCGACGCGTGATTTTCGCACCCAGTCCCTGTTCGGGCGCCATGTAACGGTTCTGCTTCCGGCGAGATGCGTCTGCCACGGTGGTCGTGTCCTCTCGTGCTGAATAGCTCGCCGAGCCAGGTTCGCTCACTGGCGAGAGAATCGACGGAAGCTGAAAATGACTCAGTGCGCGGGGCGAGGAATAACGACGATGTATTTATATATTTTCGGGCCTCACTACAGGTACTTTCGCGGGACCGGATATAATTGGTGCATGAACCTATCGCGGGTCGCGAGTCGCGGCGCGTGGCCGTCCGTTCGCGTAACTGGTGCGTGGGTTTACCGGCGTCGTGAGATCGGGGCGTCGCGGCGCGTGCCCGGCGATCGGTACGGATAACGACTCAGGGTACAGGCGAGGATGGTGCAGGAAACCCTACCACGAGTCGGGAGGACCTCGTGGCGGTTCTACGATAAACGAAAGGGATGCTGTCCCTTTCATTTACACGTCTCCGTGGCTGACGGAGTTCTCGAGGTGCTGCCTCGAGAGACTGGGTTCGGCGGCTGGCCGAACGGCAGAAAAGATGCTGTCTTTTCCGTTCAGGATACAGGCGGGATTGGTCCGGGAAACCCTACCACGAGTCGGGATGGGCTCGTGAAGGTTCTACGACAAACGAAAGAGATGCAGTCCCTTTCATTTGAACGTCTCCGTGGCTGACGGAGTTCTCAAGGTGCTGCCTTGAGAGACTGGGTTCGGCGGCTGGCCGAACGGCAGAGAAGATGCTGTCTTCTCTGTTCGGCGAGTATGCTGTACCCGCCGTGGGAACTGTCGATGTCGAGGAGGCCGATGCTGTCGGTAGCTCGACGTCGAGAGCGTGGGAATTTTAGGAAGAGTGAATAGCGATACGTACCACTATTCTGGAGAAGGCTCCTAGCTGCTGGCTAGGATGGAAAAGAGGCCCGTGCCTCGTTTGCATCGCCTTTTATAGGCCTAGGTTGGTGGTGGGGGAACTGGCGTGGGGGAACGCGGATGTGTGACGTCGTATTTCCGTGTCCGCCAAGATGGCCGAACCTCGACGTCCGTTTCCCGCCGAATGTGTCTCGGAGCGCGGGACTGTACGTCGTGACGCGATGCGTGTATACGGCGTGTTCGGCGGTTCTCGGTGTCGGTCGGCGGTGTTCGGCGCGTGTCTCTTAGTAACAGGCCTGCACCGTACAGGTCTGTTACAACCTGTTCGGGGACGACACCGGTGTGTCTCATCTCGACCTCATGGCTAAGAGTGTAGTGTATACCAGTTCGGGGACGACACCGGTAAGTCCCATCTCGGCCTCATGGCTAAGAAGGTAGTGTAAACCTGTTCGCGGACGACACCGGTGAGTCCCATCTCGGCCTCATGGCTAAGAAGGTAGTGTATACCTGTTCGCGGACGACACCGATCAGTCCCATCTCGGCCTCATGGCTAAGAAGGTAGTGTATACCAGTTCCGGACGACACCGATCAGTCCCATCTCGGCCTCATGGCTAAGAAGGTAGTGTATACAAGTTCGGGGACGAAACCGGTGAGTCCCGTCTCCCTCTTGGCTAAGAAGGTAGTGTATACCTGTTCGCAGACGACACCGATCAGTCCCATCTCGGCCTCATGGCTAAGAAGGTAGTGTATACCAGTTCGGGGACGAAACCGGTGAGTCCCATCTCGGCCTCATGGCTAAGAAGGTAGTGTATACCAGTTCCGGACGACACCGGTAAGTCCCTTCTCGTCCTCATGGCTAACAAGGTAGTGTATACCAGTTCGGGGACGAAACCGGTGAGTCCCATCTCGGCCTCATGGCTAAGAAGGTAGTGTATACCAGTTCGGGGACGTTACCGGTGAGTCCCATCTCGGCCTCATGGCTAAGAAGGTAGTGTATACCTGTTCGGGGACGACACCGGTGTGTCTCATCTCGACCTCATGGCTAAGAGTGTAGTGTATACCAGTTCGGGGACGACACCGGTAAGTCCCATCTCGGCCTCATGGCTAAGAATGTAGTGTATACCTGTTCGCGGACGACACCGATCAGTCCCATCTCGGCCTCATGGCTAAGAAGGTAGTGTATACCAGTTCGGGGACGAAACCGGTGAGTCCCATCTCGGCCTCATGGCTAAGAAGGTAGTGTATACCAGTTCCGGACGACACCGGTGAGTCCCATCTCGGCCTCATGGCTAAGAAGGTAGTGTATACCAGTTCGGGGACGAAACCGGTGAGTCCCATCTCGGCCTCATGGCTAAGAAGGTAGTGTATACCTGTTCGGGGACGACACCGGTGTGTCACATCTCGACCTCATGGCTAAGAAGGTAGTGTATACCAGTTCGGGGACGACACCGGTAAGTCCCTTCTCGGCCTCATGGCTAAGATGGTAGTGTATACCAGTTCGGGGACGACACCGATCAGTCCCATCTCGGCCTCATTTCTAAGAAGGTAGTGTATACCTGTTCGCGGACGACACCGATCAGTCCCATCTCGGCCTCATGGCTAAGAAGGTAGTGTATACCAGTTCGGGGACGAAACCGGTGAGTCCCATCTCGGCCTCATGGCTAAGAAGGTAGTGTATACCAGTTCGCGGACGACACCGACCAGTCCCATCTCGACCTCATGGCTAAGAAGGTAGTGTATACCAGTTCAGGGACGACACCGGTGTGTCTCATCTCGACCTCCTGGCTAAGAAGGTAGTGTATACCAGTTCGGGGACGACACCGGTGAGTCCCATCTCGGCCTCATGGCTAAGAAGGTAGTGTATACCAGTTCGGGGACGAAACCGGTGAGTCCCATCTCGGCCTCATGGCTAAGAAGGTAGTGTATACCAGTTCGCGGACGACACCGACCAGTCCCATCTCGACCTCATGGCTAAGAAGGTAGTGTATACCAGTTCAGGGACGACACCGGTGTGTCCCTTCTCGGCCTCATGGCTAAGATGGTAGTGTATACCAGTTCGGGGACGACACCGATCAGTCCCATCTCGGCCTCATTTCTAAGAAGGTAGTGTATACCTGTTCGCGGACGACACCGATCAGTCCCATCTCGGCCTCATGGCTAAGAAGGTAGTGTATACCAGTTCGGGGACGAAACCGGTGAGTCCCATCTCGGCCTCATGGCTAAGAAGGTAGTGTATACCAGTTCGCGGACGACACCGACCAGTCCCATCTCGGCCTCATGGCTAAGATGGTAGTGTATACCAGTTCGGGGACGACACCGATCAGTCCCATCTCGGCCTCATTTCTAAGAAGGTAGTGTATACCTGTTCGCGGACGACACCGATCAGTCCCATCTCGGCCTCATGGCTAAGAAGGTAGTGTATACCAGTTCGGGGACGAAACCGGTGAGTCCCATCTCGGCCTCATGGCTAAGAAGGTAGTGTATACCAGTTCGCGGACGACACCGACCAGTCCCATCTCGACCTCATGGCTAAGAAGGTAGTGTATACCAGTTCAGGGACGACACCGGTGTGTCTCATCTCGACCTCCTGGCTAAGAAGGTAGTGTATACCAGTTCGGGGACGACACCGGTGAGTCCCATCTCGGCCTCATGGCTAAGAAGGTAGTGTATACCAGTTCGGGGACGAAACCGGTGAGTCCCATCTCGGCCTCATGGCTAAGAAGGTAGTGTATACCTGTTCGGGGACGACACCGGTGTGTCTCATCTCGACCTCATGGCTAAGAAGGTAGTGTATAGCAGTTCCGGACGACACCGGTAAGTCCCTTCTCGGCCTCATGGCTAAGAAGGTAGTGTATACCAGTTCGGGGACGAAACCGGTGAGTCCCATCTCGGCCTCATGGCTAAGGAGGTAGTGTATACCACTTCGGGGACGACACCGGTGAGTCCCATCTCGACCTCATGGCTAAGAAGGTAGTGTATACCAGTTCGGGGACGACACCGGTGAGTCCCATCTCGGCCTCATGGCTAAGAAGTTAGTGTATACCTGTTCGCGGACGACACCGATCAGTCCCATCTCGGCCTCATGGCTAAGAAGGTAGTGTACACCAGTTCAGGGACGACACCGGTGTGTCTCATCTCGACCTCATGGCTAAGAAGGTAGTGTATACCAGTTCGGGGACGACACCGGTGAGTCCCATCTCGGCCTCATGGCTAAGACGGTAGTGTATACCTGTTCGCGGACGATACCGATCAGTCCCATCTCGGCCTCATGGCTAAGAAGGTAGTGTATACCAGTTCCGGACGACACCGATCAGTCCCATCTCGGCCTCATGGCTAAGAAGGTAGTGTGTACCAGTTCCGGACGACACCGGTGAGTCCCATCTCGGCCTCATGGCTAAGAAGGTAGTGTATACCAGTTCGGGGACGAAACCGGTGAGTCCCATCTCGGCCTCATGGCTAAGAAGGTAGTGTATACCTGTTCGGGGACGACACCGGTGTGTCTCATCTCGACCTCATGGCTAAGAAGGTAGTGTATACCAGTTCGGGGACGACAACGGTAAGTCCCTTCTCGGCCTCATGGCTAAGAAGGTAGTGTATACCAGTTCGGGGACGATACCGATCAGTCCCATCTCGGCCTCATTTCTAAGAAGGTAGTGTATACCTGTTCGCAGACGACACCGATCAGTCCCATCTCGGCCTTATGGCTAAGAAGGTAGTGTATACCAGTTCGGGGACGAAACCGGTGAGTCCCATCTCGGCCTCATGGCTAAGAAGGTAGTGTATACCAGTTCCGGACGACACCGGTAAGTCCCTTCTCGGCCTCATGGCTAAGAAGGTAGTGTATACCAGTTCGGGGACGTTACCGGTGAGTCCCATCTCGGCCTCATGGCTAAGAAGGTAGTGTATACCTGTTCGGGGACGACACCGGTGTGTCTCATCTCGACCTCATGGCTAAGAGTGTAGTGTATACCAGTTCGGGGACGACACCGGTAAGTCCCATCTCGGCCTCATGGCTAAGAAGGTAGTGTATACCAGTTCGGGGACGAAACCGGTGAGTCCCATCTCGGCCTCATGGCTAAGGAGGTAGTGTATACCACTTCGGGGACGACACCGGTGAGTCCCATCTCGACCTCATGGCTAAGAAGGTAGTGTATACCAGTTCGGGGACGACACCGGTGAGTCCCATCTCGGCCTCATGGCTAAGAAGTTAGTGTATACCTGTTCGCGGACGACACCGATCAGTCCCATCTCGGCCTCATGGCTAAGAAGGTAGTGTATACCAGTTCAGGGACGACACCGGTGTGTCTCATCTCGACCTCATGGCTAAGAAGGTAGTGTATACCAGTTCGGGGACGACACCGGTGAGTCCCATCTCGGCCTCATGGCTAAGACGGTAGTGTATACCTGTTCGCGGACGATACCGATCAGTCCCATCTCGGCCTCATGGCTAAGAAGGTAGTGTATACCAGTTCCGGACGACACCGATCAGTCCCATCTCGGCCTCATGGCTAAGAAGGTAGTGTGTACCAGTTCCGGACGACACCGGTGAGTCCCATCTCGGCCTCATGGCTAAGAAGGTAGTGTATACCAGTTCGGGGACGAAACCGGTGAGTCCCATCTCGGCCTCATGGCTAAGAAGGTAGTGTATACCTGTTGGGGGACGACACCGGTGTGTCTCATCTCGACCTCATGGCTAAGAAGGTAGTGTATACCAGTTCGGGGACGACACCGGTGAGTCCCATCTCGGCCTCATGGCTAAGACGGTAGTGTATACCTGTTCGCGGACGATACCGATCAGTCCCATCTCGGCCTCATGGCTAAGAAGGTAGTGTATACCAGTTCCGGACGACACCGATCAGTCCCATCTCGGCCTCATGGCTAAGAAGGTAGTGTGTACCAGTTCCGGACGACACCGGTGAGTCCCATCTCGGCCTCATGGCTAAGAAGGTAGTGTATACCAGTTCGGGGACGAAACCGGTGAGTCCCATCTCGGCCTCATGGCTAAGAAGGTAGTGTATACCTGTTCGGGGACGACACCGGTGTGTCTCATCTCGACCTCATGGCTAAGAAGGTAGTGTATACCAGTTCGGGGACGACAACGGTAAGTCCCTTCTCGGCCTCATGGCTAAGAAGGTAGTGTATACCAGTTCGGGGACGATACCGATCAGTCCCATCTCGGCCTCATTTCTAAGAAGGTAGTGTATACCTGTTCGCAGACGACACCGATCAGTCCCATCTCGGCCTTATGGCTAAGAAGGTAGTGTATACCAGTTCGGGGACGAAACCGGTGAGTCCCATCTCGGCCTCATGGCTAAGAAGGTAGTGTATACCAGTTCCGGACGACACCGGTAAGTCCCTTCTCGGCCTCATGGCTAAGAAGGTAGTGTATACCAGTTCGGGGACGTTACCGGTGAGTCCCATCTCGGCCTCATGGCTAAGAAGGTAGTGTATACCTGTTCGGGGACGACACCGGTGTGTCTCATCTCGACCTCATGGCTAAGAGTGTAGTGTATACCAGTTCGGGGACGACACCGGTAAGTCCCATCTCGGCCTCATGGCTAAGAAGGTAGTGTATACCAGTTCGGGGACGAAACCGGTGAGTCCCATCTCGGCCTCATGGCTAAGGAGGTAGTGTATACCACTTCGGGGACGACACCGGTGAGTCCCATCTCGACCTCATGGCTAAGAAGGTAGTGTATACCAGTTCGGGGACGACACCGGTGAGTCCCATCTCGGCCTCATGGCTAAGAAGTTAGTGTATACCTGTTCGCGGACGACACCGATCAGTCCCATCTCGGCCTCATGGCTAAGAAGGTAGTGTATACCAGTTCAGGGACGACACCGGTGTGTCTCATCTCGACCTCATGGCTAAGAAGGTAGTGTATACCAGTTCGGGGACGACACCGGTGAGTCCCATCTCGGCCTCATGGCTAAGACGGTAGTGTATACCTGTTCGCGGACGATACCGATCAGTCCCATCTCGGCCTCATGGCTAAGAAGGTAGTGTATACCAGTTCCGGACGACACCGATCAGTCCCATCTCGGCCTCATGGCTAAGAAGGTAGTGTGTACCAGTTCCGGACGACACCGGTGAGTCCCATCTCGGCCTCATGGCTAAGAAGGTAGTGTATACCAGTTCGGGGACGAAACCGGTGAGTCCCATCTCGGCCTCATGGCTAAGAAGGTAGTGTATACCTGTTCGGGGACGACACCGGTGTGTCTCATCTCGACCTCATGGCTAAGAAGGTAGTGTATACCAGTTCGGGGACGACAACGGTAAGTCCCTTCTCGGCCTCATGGCTAAGAAGGTAGTGTATACCAGTTCGGGGACGATACCGATCAGTCCCATCTCGGCCTCATTTCTAAGAAGGTAGTGTATACCTGTTCGCAGACGACACCGATCAGTCCCATCTCGGCCTTATGGCTAAGAAGGTAGTGTATACCAGTTCGGGGACGAAACCGGTGAGTCCCATCTCGGCCTCATGGCTAAGAAGGTAGTGTATACCAGTTCCGGACGACACCGGTAAGTCCCTTCTCGGCCTCATGGCTAAGAAGGTAGTGTATACCAGTTCGGGGACGTTACCGGTGAGTCCCATCTCGGCCTCATGGCTAAGAAGGTAGTGTATACCTGTTCGGGGACGACACCGGTGTGTCTCATCTCGACCTCATGGCTAAGAGTGTAGTGTATACCAGTTCGGGGACGACACCGGTAAGTCCCATCTCGGCCTCATGGCTAAGAAGGTAGTGTAAACCTGTTCGCGGACGACACCGGTGAGTCCTATCTCGGCCTCATGGCTAAGAAGGTAGTGTATACCAGTTCGGGGACGACAACGGTAAGTCCCTTCTCGGCCTCATGGCTAAGAAGGTAGTGTATACCAGTTCGGGGACGATACCGATCAGTCCCATCTCGGCCTCATTTCTAAGAAGGTAGTGTATACCTGTTCGCAGACGACACCGATCAGTCCCATCTCGGCCTCATGGCTAAGAAGGTAGTGTATACCAGTTCGGGGACGAAACCGGTGAGTCCCATCTCGGCCTCATGGCTAAGAAGGTAGTGTATACCAGTTCCGGACGACACCGGTAAGTCCCTTCTCGTCCTCATGGCTAACAAGGTAGTGTATACCAGTTCGGGGACGAAACCGGTGAGTCCCATCTCGGCCTCATGGCTAAGAAGGTAGTGTATACCAGTTCGGGGACGTTACCGGTGAGTCCCATCTCGGCCTCATGGCTAAGAAGGTAGTGTATACCTGTTCGGGGACGACACCGGTGTGTCTCATCTCGACCTCATGGCTAAGAGTGTAGTGTATACCAGTTCGGGGACGACACCGGTAAGTCCCATCTCGGCCTCATGGCTAAGAAGGTAGTGTAAACCTGTTCGCGGACGACACCGGTGAGTCCCATCTCGGCCTCATGGCTAAGAAGGTAGTGTATACCTGTTCGCGGACGACACCGATCAGTCCCATCTCGGCCTCATGGCTAAGAAGGTAGTGTATACCAGTTCCGGACGACACCGATCAGTCCCATCTCGGCCTCATGGCTAAGAAGGTAGTGTATACAAGTTCGGGGACGAAACCGGTGAGTCCCGTCTCCCTCTTGGCTAAGAAGGTAGTGTATACCAGTTCGCGGACGACACCAATCAGTCCCATCTCGGCCTCCTGACTAAGAAGGTAGTGTATACCAGTTCGAGGACGACACCGGTGAGTCCCATCTCGACCTCATGGCTAAGAAGGTAGTGTATACCAGTTCAGGGACGACACCGGTGTGTCTCATCTCGACCTCCTGGCTAAGAAGGTAGTGTATACCAGTTCGGGGACGACACCGGTGAGTCCCATCTCGGCCTCATGGCTAAGAAGGTAGTGTATACCAGTTCGGGGACGAAACCGGTGAGTCCCATCTCGGCCTCATGGCTAAGAAGGTAGTATATACCTGTTCGGGGACGACACCGGTGTGTCTCATCTCGACCTCATGGCTAAGAAGGTAGTGTATAGCAGTTCCGGACGACACCGGTAAGTCCCTTCTCGGCCTCATGGCTAAGAAGGTAGTGTATACCAGTTCGGGGACGAAACCGGTGAGTCCCATCTCGGCCTCATGGCTAAGGAGGTAGTGTATACCACTTCGGGGACGACACCGGTGAGTCCCATCTCGGCCTCATGGCTAAGGAGGTAGTGTATACCACTTCGGGGACGACACCGGTGAGTCCCATCTCGACCTCATGGCTAAGAAGGTAGTGTATACCAGTTCGGGGACGACACCGGTGAGTCCCATCTCGGCATCATGGCTAAGAAGTTAGTGTATACCTGTTCGCGGACGACACCGATCAGTCCCATCTCGGCCTCATGGCTAAGAAGGTAGTGTATACCAGTTCCGGACGACACCGATCAGTCCCATCTCGGCCTCATGGCTAAGAAGGTAGTGTATACCAGTTCGGGGACGAAACCGGTGAGTCCCATCTCCCTCTTGGCTAAGAAGGTAGTGTATACCAGTTCGCGGACGACACCAATCAGTCCCATCTCGGCCTCCAGACTAAGAAGGTAGTGTATACCAGTTCGGGGACGGAACCGGTGTGTCTCATCTCGACCTCATGGCTAAGAAGGTAGTGTATACCTGTTCGCGGACGACACCGGTGTGTCTCATCTCGACCTCATGGCTAAGAGTGTAGTGTATACCAGTTCGGGGACGACACCGGTAAGTCCCATCTCGGCCTCATGGCTAAGAATGTAGTGTATACCTGTTCGCGGACGACACCGATCAGTCCCATCTCGACCTCATGGCTAAGAAGGTAGTGTATACCTGTTCGGGGACGACACCGGTGTGTCTCATCTCGACCTCATGGCTAAGAGTGTAGTGTATACCAGTTCGGGGACGACACCGGTAAGTCCCATCTCGGCCTCATGGCTAAGAATGTAGTGTATACCTGTTCGCGGACGACACCGATCAGTCCCATCTCGGCCTCATGGCTAAGAAGGTAGTGTATACCAGTTCGGGGACGAAACCGGTGAGTCCCATCTCGGCCTCATGGCTAAGAAGGTAGTGTATACCTGTTCGGGGACGACACCGGTGTGTCACATCTCGACCTCATGGCTAAGAAGGTAGTGTATACCAGTTCGGGGACGACACCGGTAAGTCCCTTCTCGGCCTCATGGCTAAGAAGGTAGTGTATACCAGTTCGGGGACGACACCGATCAGTCCCATCTCGGCCTCATTTCTAAGAAGGTAGTGTATACCTGTTCGCGGACGACACCGATCAGTCCCATCTCGGCCTCATGGCTAAGAAGGTAGTGTATACCAGTTCGGGGACGAAACCGGTGAGTCCCATCTCGGCCTCATGGCTAAGAAGGTAGTGTATACCAGTTCGCGGACGACACCGACCAGTCCCATCTCGACCTCATGGCTAAGAAGGTAGTGTATACCAGTTCAGGGACGACACCGGTGTGTCTCATCTCGACCTCCTGGCTAAGAAGGTAGTGTATACCAGTTCGGGGACGACACCGGTGAGTCCCATCTCGGCCTCATGGCTAAGAAGGTAGTGTATACCAGTTCGGGGACGAAACCGGTGAGTCCCATCTCGGCCTCATGGCTAAGAAGGTAGTGTATACCTGTTCGGGGACGACACCGGTGTGTCTCATCTCGACCTCATGGCTAAGAAGGTAGTGTATAGCAGTTCCGGACGACACCGGTAAGTCCCTTCTCGGCCTCATGGCTAAGAAGGTAGTGTATACCAGTTCGGGGACGAAACCGGTGAGTCCCATCTCGGCCTCATGGCTAAGGAGGTAGTGTATACCACTTCGGGGACGACACCGGTGAGTCCCATCTCGACCTCATGGCTAAGAAGGTAGTGTATACCAGTTCGGGGACGACACCGGTGAGTCCCATCTCGGCCTCATGGCTAAGAAGTTAGTGTATACCTGTTCGCGGACGACACCGATCAGTCCCATCTCGGCCTCATGGCTAAGAAGGTAGTGTATACCAGTTCAGGGACGACACCGGTGTGTCTCATCTCGACCTCATGGCTAAGAAGGTAGTGTATACCAGTTCGGGGACGACACCGGTGAGTCCCATCTCGGCCTCATGGCTAAGACGGTAGTGTATACCTGTTCGCGGACGATACCGATCAGTCCCATCTCGGCCTCATGGCTAAGAAGGTAGTGTATACCAGTTCCGGACGACACCGATCAGTCCCATCTCGGCCTCATGGCTAAGAAGGTAGTGTGTACCAGTTCCGGACGACACCGGTGAGTCCCATCTCGGCCTCATGGCTAAGAAGGTAGTGTATACCAGTTCGGGGACGAAACCGGTGAGTCCCATCTCGGCCTCATGGCTAAGAAGGTAGTGTATACCTGTTCGGGGACGACACCGGTGTGTCTCATCTCGACCTCATGGCTAAGAAGGTAGTGTATACCAGTTCGGGGACGACAACGGTAAGTCCCTTCTCGGCCTCATGGCTAAGAAGGTAGTGTATACCAGTTCGGGGACGATACCGATCAGTCCCATCTCGGCCTCATTTCTAAGAAGGTAGTGTATACCTGTTCGCAGACGACACCGATCAGTCCCATCTCGGCCTTATGGCTAAGAAGGTAGTGTATACCAGTTCGGGGACGAAACCGGTGAGTCCCATCTCGGCCTCATGGCTAAGAAGGTAGTGTATACCAGTTCCGGACGACACCGGTAAGTCCCTTCTCGGCCTCATGGCTAAGAAGGTAGTGTATACCAGTTCGGGGACGTTACCGGTGAGTCCCATCTCGGCCTCATGGCTAAGAAGGTAGTGTATACCTGTTCGGGGACGACACCGGTGTGTCTCATCTCGACCTCATGGCTAAGAGTGTAGTGTATACCAGTTCGGGGACGACACCGGTAAGTCCCATCTCGGCCTCATGGCTAAGAAGGTAGTGTATACCAGTTCGGGGACGAAACCGGTGAGTCCCATCTCGGCCTCATGGCTAAGGAGGTAGTGTATACCACTTCGGGGACGACACCGGTGAGTCCCATCTCGACCTCATGGCTAAGAAGGTAGTGTATACCAGTTCGGGGACGACACCGGTGAGTCCCATCTCGGCCTCATGGCTAAGAAGTTAGTGTATACCTGTTCGCGGACGACACCGATCAGTCCCATCTCGGCCTCATGGCTAAGAAGGTAGTGTATACCAGTTCAGGGACGACACCGGTGTGTCTCATCTCGACCTCATGGCTAAGAAGGTAGTGTATACCAGTTCGGGGACGACACCGGTGAGTCCCATCTCGGCCTCATGGCTAAGACGGTAGTGTATACCTGTTCGCGGACGATACCGATCAGTCCCATCTCGGCCTCATGGCTAAGAAGGTAGTGTATACCAGTTCCGGACGACACCGATCAGTCCCATCTCGGCCTCATGGCTAAGAAGGTAGTGTGTACCAGTTCCGGACGACACCGGTGAGTCCCATCTCGGCCTCATGGCTAAGAAGGTAGTGTATACCAGTTCGGGGACGAAACCGGTGAGTCCCATCTCGGCCTCATGGCTAAGAAGGTAGTGTATACCTGTTCGGGGACGACACCGGTGTGTCTCATCTCGACCTCATGGCTAAGAAGGTAGTGTATACCAGTTCGGGGACGACAACGGTAAGTCCCTTCTCGGCCTCATGGCTAAGAAGGTAGTGTATACCAGTTCGGGGACGATACCGATCAGTCCCATCTCGGCCTCATTTCTAAGAAGGTAGTGTATACCTGTTCGCAGACGACACCGATCAGTCCCATCTCGGCCTTATGGCTAAGAAGGTAGTGTATACCAGTTCGGGGACGAAACCGGTGAGTCCCATCTCGGCCTCATGGCTAAGAAGGTAGTGTATACCAGTTCCGGACGACACCGGTAAGTCCCTTCTCGGCCTCATGGCTAAGAAGGTAGTGTATACCAGTTCGGGGACGTTACCGGTGAGTCCCATCTCGGCCTCATGGCTAAGAAGGTAGTGTATACCTGTTCGGGGACGACACCGGTGTGTCTCATCTCGACCTCATGGCTAAGAGTGTAGTGTATACCAGTTCGGGGACGACACCGGTAAGTCCCATCTCGGCCTCATGGCTAAGAAGGTAGTGTAAACCTGTTCGCGGACGACACCGGTGAGTCCTATCTCGGCCTCATGGCTAAGAAGGTAGTGTATACCAGTTCGGGGACGACAACGGTAAGTCCCTTCTCGGCCTCATGGCTAAGAAGGTAGTGTATACCAGTTCGGGGACGATACCGATCAGTCCCATCTCGGCCTCATTTCTAAGAAGGTAGTGTATACCTGTTCGCAGACGACACCGATCAGTCCCATCTCGGCCTCATGGCTAAGAAGGTAGTGTATACCAGTTCGGGGACGAAACCGGTGAGTCCCATCTCGGCCTCATGGCTAAGAAGGTAGTGTATACCAGTTCCGGACGACACCGGTAAGTCCCTTCTCGTCCTCATGGCTAACAAGGTAGTGTATACCAGTTCGGGGACGAAACCGGTGAGTCCCATCTCGGCCTCATGGCTAAGAAGGTAGTGTATACCAGTTCGGGGACGTTACCGGTGAGTCCCATCTCGGCCTCATGGCTAAGAAGGTAGTGTATACCTGTTCGGGGACGACACCGGTGTGTCTCATCTCGACCTCATGGCTAAGAGTGTAGTGTATACCAGTTCGGGGACGACACCGGTAAGTCCCATCTCGGCCTCATGGCTAAGAAGGTAGTGTAAACCTGTTCGCGGACGACACCGGTGAGTCCCATCTCGGCCTCATGGCTAAGAAGGTAGTGTATACCTGTTCGCGGACGACACCGATCAGTCCCATCTCGGCCTCATGGCTAAGAAGGTAGTGTATACCAGTTCCGGACGACACCGATCAGTCCCATCTCGGCCTCATGGCTAAGAAGGTAGTGTATACAAGTTCGGGGACGAAACCGGTGAGTCCCGTCTCCCTCTTGGCTAAGAAGGTAGTGTATACCAGTTCGCGGACGACACCAATCAGTCCCATCTCGGCCTCCTGACTAAGAAGGTAGTGTATACCAGTTCGTGGACGACACCGGTGAGTCCCATCTCGACCTCATGGCTAAGAAGGTAGTGTATACCAGTTCAGGGACGACACCGGTGTGTCTCATCTCGACCTCCTGGCTAAGAAGGTAGTGTATACCAGTTCGGGGACGACACCGGTGAGTCCCATCTCGGCCTCATGGCTAAGAAGGTAGTGTATACCAGTTCGGGGACGAAACCGGTGAGTCCCATCTCGGCCTCATGGCTAAGAAGGTAGTATATACCTGTTCGGGGACGACACCGGTGTGTCTCATCTCGACCTCATGGCTAAGAAGGTAGTGTATAGCAGTTCCGGACGACACCGGTAAGTCCCTTCTCGGCCTCATGGCTAAGAAGGTAGTGTATACCAGTTCGGGGACGAAACCGGTGAGTCCCATCTCGGCCTCATGGCTAAGGAGGTAGTGTATACCACTTCGGGGACGACACCGGTGAGTCCCATCTCGGCCTCATGGCTAAGGAGGTAGTGTATACCACTTCGGGGACGACACCGGTGAGTCCCATCTCGACCTCATGGCTAAGAAGGTAGTGTATACCAGTTCGGGGACGACACCGGTGAGTCCCATCTCGGCCTCATGGCTAAGAAGTTAGTGTATACCTGTTCGCGGACGACACCGATCAGTCCCATCTCGGCCTCATGGCTAAGAAGGTAGTGTATACCAGTTCCGGACGACACCGATCAGTCCCATCTCGGCCTCATGGCTAAGAAGGTAGTGTATACCAGTTCGGGGACGAAACCGGTGAGTCCCATCTCCCTCTTGGCTAAGAAGGTAGTGTATACCAGTTCGCGGACGACACCAATCAGTCCCATCTCGGCCTCCAGACTAAGAAGGTAGTGTATACCAGTTCGGGGACGGAACCGGTGTGTCTCATCTCGACCTCATGGCTAAGAAGGTAGTGTATACCTGTTCGCGGACGACACCGATCAGTCCCATCTCGGCCTCATGGCTAAGAAGGTAGTGTATACCAGTTCGGGGAAGAAACCGGTGAATCCCATCTCCCTCTTGGCTAAGAAGGTAGTGTATACCAGTTCGCGGACGGCACCAATCAGTCCCATCTCGGCCTCCTGACTAAGAAGGTAGTGTATACCAGTTCGGGGACGACACCGGTGAGTCCCATCTCGACCTCATGGCTAAGAAGGTAGTGTATACCAGTTCGCGGACGACACCGACCAGTCCCATCTCGGCCTCATGGCTAAGAAGGTAGTGTATACCAGTTCAGAGACGACACCGGTGTGTCTCATCTCGACCTCATGGCTAAGAAGGTAGTGTATACCAGTTCGGGGACGACACCGGTGAGTCCCATCTCGGCCTCATGGCTAAGAAGGTAGTTTATACCTGTTCGCGGACGACACCGATCAGTCCCATCTCGGCCTCATGGCTAAGAAGGTAGTGTATACCAGTTCCGGACGACACCGATCAGTCCCATCTCGGCCTCATGGCTAAGAAGTTAGTGTATACCAGTTCGGGGACGAAACCGGTGAGTCCCATCTCCCTCTTGGCTAAGAAGGTAGTGTATACCAGTTCGCGGACAACACCAATCAGTCCCATCTCGGCCTCCTGACTAAGAAGGTAGTGTATACCAGTTCGGGGACGACACCGGTGAGTCCCATCTCGACCTCATGGCTAAGAAGGTAGTGTATACCAGTTCGCGGACGACACCGACCAGTCCCATCTCGACCTCATGGCTAAGAAGGTAGTGTATACCAGTTCAGGGACGACACCGGTGTGTCTCATCTCGACCTCATGGCTAAGAAGGTAGTGTATACCAGTTCGGGGACGACACCGGTGAGTCCCATCTCGGCCTCATGGCTAAGAAGGTAGTGTATACCAGTTCGGGGACGAAACCGGTGAGTCCCATCTCGGCCTCATGGCTAAGAAGGTAGTGTATACCTGTTCGGGGACGACACCGGTGTGTCTCATCTCGACCTCATGGCTAAGAAGGTAGTGTATACCAGTTCGGGGACGACAACGGTAAGTCCCTTCTCGGCCTCATGGCTAAGAAGGTAGTGTATACCAGTTCGGGGACGAAACCGGTGATTCCCATCTCGGCCTCATGGCTAAGGAGGTAGTGTATACCACTTCGGGGACGACACCGGTGTGTCTCATCTCGACCTCATTGGTAAGAAGGTAGTGTATACCAGTTCGGGGACGACACCGGTGAGTCCCATCTCGGCCTCATGGCTAAGAAGGTAGTGTATACCTGTTCGCGGACGACACCAATCAGTCCCATCTCGGCCTCCTGACTAAGAAGGTAGTGTATACCAGTTCGGGGACGACACCGGTGAGTCCCATCTCGACCTCATGGCTAAGAAGGTAGTGTATACCACTTCGCGGACGACACCGACCAGTCCCATCTCGGCCTCATGGCTAAGAAGGTAGTGTGTACCAGTTCAGGGACGACACCGGTGTGTCTCATCTCGACCTCATGGCTAAGAAGGTAGTGTATACCAGTTCGGGGACGACACCGGTGAGTCCCATCTCGGCCTCATGGCTAAGAAGGTAGTGTAAACCTGTTCGCGGACGACACCGATCAGTCCCATCTCGGCCTCATGGCTAAGAAGGTAGTGTATACCAGTTCCGGACGACACCGATCAGTCCCATCTCGGCCTCATGGCTAAGAAGGTAGTGTATACCAGTTCGGGGACGAAACCGGTGAGTCCCATCTCCCTCTTGGCTAAGAAGGTAGTGTATACCAGTTCGCGGACGACACCGACCAGTCCCATCTCGACCTCATGGCTAAGAAGGTAGTGTATACCAGTTCAGGGACGACACCGGTGTGTCTCATCTCGACCTCATGGCTAAGAAGGTAGTGTATACCAGTTAGTGGACGACACCGGTGAGTCCCATCTCGGCCTCATGGCTAACAAGGTAGTGTGTACCAGTTCGGGGACGAAACCGGTGAGTCCCATCTCGGCCTAATGGCTAAGAAGGTAGTGTATACCTGTTCGCAGACGACACCGATCAGTCCCATCTCGGCCTCATGGCTAAGAAGGTAGTGTATACCAGTTCCGGACGACACCGGTGAGTCCCATCTCGGCCTCATGGCTAAGAAGGTAGTGTATACCAGTTCGGGGACGAAACCGGTGAGTCCCATCTCGGCCTCATGGCTAAGAAGGTAGTGTATACCTGTTCGGGGACGACACCGGTGTGTCACATCTCGACCTCATGGCTAAGAAGGTAGTGTATACCTGTTCGCGGACGACACCGATCAGTCCCATCTCGGCCTCATGGCTAAGAAGGTAGTGTATACCAGTTCGGGGACGAAACCGGTGAGTCCCATCTCGGCCTCATGGCTAAGAAGGTAGTGTATACCAGTTCGCGGACGACACCGACCAGTCCCATCTCGACCTCATGGCTAAGAAGGTAGTGTATACCAGTTCAGGGACGACACCGGTGTGTCTCATCTCGACCTCATGGCTAAGAAGGTAGTGTATACCAGTTCGGGGACGACACCGGTGAGTCCCATCTCGGCCTCATGGCTAAGAAGGTAGTGTATATCAGTTCCGGACAGCACCGGTAAGTCCCTTCTCGGCCTCATGGCTAAGAAGGTAGTGTATACCAGTTCGGGGACGAAACCGGTGATTCCCATCTCGACCTCATGGCTAAGAAGGTAGTGTATACCAGTTCGCGGACGACACCGACCAGTCCCATCTCGACCTCATGGCTAAGAAGGTAGTGTATACCAGTTCAGGGACGACACCGGTGTGTCTCATCTCGACCTCATGGCTAAGAAGGTAGTGTATACCAGTTCGGGGACGACACCGGTGAGTCCCATCTCGGCCTCATGGCTAAGAAGGTAGTGTATACCAGTTCGGGGACGAAACCGGTGAGTCCCATCTCGGCCTCATGGCTAAGAAGGTAGTGTATACCTGTTCGGGGACGACACCGGTGTGTCTCATCTCGACCTCATGGCTAAGAAGGTAGTGTATAGCAGTTCCGGACGACACCGGTAAGTCCCTTCTCGGCCTCATGGCTAAGAAGGTAGTGTATACCAGTTCGGGGACGAAACCGGTGATTCCCATCTCGGCCTCATGGCTAAGGAGGTAGTGTATACCACTTCGGGGACGACACCGGTGTGTCTCATCTCGACCTCATTGGTAAGAAGGTAGTGTATACCAGTTCGGGGACGACACCGGTGAGTCCCATCTCGGCCTCATGGCTAAGAAGGTAGTGTATACCTGTTCGCGGACGACACCAATCAGTCCCATCTCGACCTCATGGCTAAGAAGGTAGTGTATACCAGTTCAGGGACGACACCGGTGTGTCTCATCTCGACCTCATGGCTAAGAAGGTAGTGTATACCAGTTCGGGGACGACACCGGTGAGTCCCATCTCGGCCTCATGGCTAAGAAGGTAGTGTATACCAGTTCGGGGACGAAACCGGTGAGTCCCATCTCGGCCTCATGGCTAAGAAGGTAGTGTATACCAGTTCAGGGACGACACCGGTGTGTCTCATCTCGACCTCATGGCTAAGAAGGTAGTGTATACCAGTTCGGGGACGAAACCGGTGAGTCCCATCTCCCTCTTGGCTAAGAAGGTAGTGTATACCAGTTCGCGGACGACACCAATCAGTCCCATCTCGGCCTCCTGACTAAGAAGGTAGTGTATACCAGTTCGAGGATGACACCGGTGAGTCCCATCTCGACCTCATGGCTAAGAAGGTAGTGTATACCAGTTCGCGGACGACACCGACCAGTCCCATCTCGACCTCATGGCTAAGAAGGTAGTGTATACCAGTTCAGGGACGACACCGGTGTGTCTCATCTCGACCTCATGGCTAAGAAGGTAGTGTATACCAGTTAGTGGACGACACCGGTGAGTCCCATCTCGGCCTCATGGCTAACAAGGTAGTGTGTACCAGTTCGGGGACGAAACCGGTGAGTCCCATCTCGGCCTAATGGCTAAGAAGGTAGTGTATACCTGTTCGCGGACGACACCGATCAGTTCCATCTCGGCCTCATGGCTAAGAAGGTAGTGTATACCAGTTCCGGACGACACCGGTGAGTCCCATCTCGGCCTCATGGCTAAGAAGGTAGTGTATACCAGTTCGGGGACGAAACCGGTGAGTCCCATCTCGGCCTCATGGCTAAGAAGGTAGTGTATACCTGTTCGGGGACGACACCGGTGTGTCACATCTCGACCTCATGGCTAAGAAGGTAGTGTATACCAGTTCGGGGACGACACCGGTAAGTCCCTTCTCGGCCTCATGGCTAAGAAGGTAGTGTATACCAGTTCGGGGACGACACCGATCAGTCCCATCTCGGCCTCATTTCTAAGAAGGTAGTGTATACCTGTTCGCGGACGACAGCGATCAGTCCCATCTCGGCCTCATGGCTAAGAAGGTAGTGTATACCAGTTCGGGGACGAAACCGGTGAGTCCCATCTCGGCCTCATGGCTAAGAAGGTAGTGTATACCAGTTCGCGGACGACACCGACCAGTCCCATCTCGACCTCATGGCTAAGAAGGTAGTGTATACCAGTTCAGGGACGACACCGGTGTGTCTCATCTCGACCTCATGGCTAAGAAGGTAGTGTATACCAGTTCGGGGACGACACCGGTGAGTCCCATCTCGGCCTCATGGCTAAGAAGGTAGTGTATATCAGTTCCGGACGACACCGGTAAGTCCCTTCTCGGCCTCATGGCTAAGAAGGTAGTGTATACCAGTTCGGGGACGCAACCGGTGAGTCCCATCTCGGCCTCATGGCTAAGAAGGTAGTGAATACCTGTTCGCGGACGACACCGATCAGTCCCATCTCGGCCTCATGGCTAATAAGGTAGTGTATACCAGTTCGGGGACGAAACCGGTGAGTCCCATCTCGGCCTCATGGCTAAGAAGGTAGTGTATACCAGTTCGGGGACGAAACCGGTGAGTCCCATCTCGGCCTCATGGCTAAGAAGGTAGTGTAAACCTGTTCGCGGACGACACCGGTGAGTCCCATCTCGGCCTCATGGCTAAGAAGGTAGTGTATACCTGTTCGCGGACGACACCGATCAGTCCCATCTCGACCTCATGGCTAAGAAGGTAGTGTATACCAGTTCGCGGACGACACCGACCAGTCCCATCTCGACCTCATGGCTAAGAAGGTAGTGTATACCAGTTCAGGGACGACACCGGTGTGTCTCATCTCGACCTCATGGCTAAGAAGGTAGTGTATACCAGTTCGGGGACGACACCGGTGAGTCCCATCTCGGCCTCATGGCTAAGAAGGTAGTGTATACCAGTTCGGGGACGAAACCGGTGAGTCCCATCTCGGCCTCATGGCTAAGAAGGTAGTGTATACCTGTTCGCGGACGACACCGATCAGTCCCATCTCGGCCTCATGGCTAAGAAGGTAGTGTATACCAGTTCCGGACGACACCGGTGAGTCCCATCTCGGCCTCATGACTAAGAAGGTAGTGTATACCAGTTCGGGGACGAAACCGGTGAGTCCCATCTCGGCCTCATGGCTAAGAAGGTAGTGTATACCAGTTCGGGGACGACACCGGTAAGTCCCTTCTCGGCCTCATGGCTAAGAAGGTAGTGTATACCAGTTCGGGGACGACACCGATCAGTCCCATCTCGGCCTCATTTCTAAGAAGGTAGTGTATACCTGTTCGCGGACGACACCGATCAGTCCCATCTCGGCCTCATGGCTAAGAAGGTAGTGTATACCAGTTCCGGACGACACCCGTAAGTCCCTTCTCGGCCTCATGGCTAAGAAGGTAGTGTATACCAGTTCGGTGACGAAACCGGTGAGTCCCCTCTCGGCCTCATGGCTAAGAAGGTAGTGTATACCTGTTCGCGGACGACACCGATCAGTCCCATCTCGGCCTCATGGCTAAGAAGGTAGTGTATACCAGTTCGGGGACGAAACCGGTGAGTCCCATCTCGGCCTCATGGCTAAGATGGTAGTGTATACCTGTTCGCGGACGACACCGATCAGTCCCATCTCGGCCTCGTGGCTAAGAAGGTAGTGTATACCTGTTCGCGGACAACACCGATCAGTCCCATCTCGGCCTCATGGCTAAGAAGGTAGTGTATACCAGTTCGGGGACGAAACCGGTGAGTCCCATCTCGGCCTCATGGCTAAGAAGGTAGTGTATACCAGTTCCGGACGACACCGGTAAGTCCCTTCTCGGCCTCATGGCTAAGAAGGTAGTGTATACCAGTTCGGGGACGCAACCGGTGAGTCCCATCTCGGCCTCATGGCTAAGAAGGTAGTTGTTTGGGATTGGTCACGCGTGTCGTAGGATCGTGACGCACGATCCACCACGCAGCCCGCGTATTGGCTGATCCTTGCGACATCGCGAGGATCGATGATCGATTAGCAGCGCGCCGCGCTATAGGCTATCGCCGTCGGATCGATTATCGACTGGGCTAATACAGTTTCTATTGGCCCAGCGGTTCTTATCGCAAAGTCATCGTTCCGACGGTGAGAGAGAACTTCTCGCTGCTGGTCGATCTAAATCAATCGTTAATTAGCATCGGTACGAAAACGTCGCGCGTCGTTGCACCCGGTTTTCTCGGCTAGTTCGATTCGAATCTCGCTAAATTCTCAGCTACGCTGCTGTGAATCATTAAGTCTCACAAAAGTACATTGTTCTGTTCTTTATTCGCTCTAGTCAACTTTACAATTTGGCTAGAGATCTGTACATAGTTTGTATAAAGTGTTTTGTCGCGACTAACCGCAAGACGGGAATAAAGTGTGCTCGTCCAAATTCTGTGAGTGTTCTTATCCCGTCCAATCCGTAACATTTGGTCCTTCGAGCCGGATACAGTGCTGCAGTTCACTGGAAAATTTACAAAGTGATTTTTTAACCGTTGTGCGTTTGAAATCGCGAATCAAAAACAATGGCTGACCTTGTCAGTAATCAGCAGCTCATCGGCCAACGGATTTCCAGACTCGTTTCAACCATCAAAAAACGGGGAAAGGCCAACATTTCGCTGGGATTCCTGCAAGCTGGCCTGACTACCCTCCAAGAATTATGGTCTGATTATCGAGAGGGAGATTCCGCCATCAGAGCCGCTGCTGAAAGGGATCAGAAATTAAGAGAAAGTGCGTACATCAAGGAAGACGAGTACGACGATGTGCAACAGATCCACATGGAACAGTACGAATTGCTGCAAGACATGATTTCGGACCTCAGGGCCTCAGCTACCGTTAGAGAATCTCCAAATTCAAACGCAACGGTCGGCGAGACGGTCACGCAAAGGTCGATCGGAAATCAACGACTTGTCGCGCAACGACTCTCCCGCGTTCTGGTCAACTTGAAGAGGAGAGGGAAGGCTAACATCACGCTGGGAACACTTCATGCTTGTCGAGACAACATTGCAGAACTCTGGGATGACTACTGCAAGGGTGATTCCGAAATCAGAGCAGCCTCTCAAACTGATGCTACCCTGAAGAAGAGCCCTTATCTCAGGAACGATGAATTCAGCACTACTCGACTGAATTACTTCGAGCAGATCGAATCTTTACAAGACTTGATCGACGAACTCAAGGCTGCGGCGACCGTTACGAAGTCGGCGACTTCAAATTCAACTGTCGTCGACGCTACCTCTGCAAGGTCACGCGCTGCGCTGTCAACATCTTCAATTCCAACGTTCGCGGGTCACATCAAGGACTGGCCAGCATTTCGCGAACTGTTTACTTCACTTGTCGCAAGTGACCCATCGCTGTCCTCACTGGAACGTCTTCATTATTTGAAGAAGTGTTTGCAAGGCGACGCCGCTACTCTCATCACGCACGTTGAACCGCATTCATCCGACTTCCAAGTGGTTTGGGAAAAACTGAGCCATCTCTACCACAATCGCAGGCTTTGGACACAAGCCCAATCTGCAACACTGACCGACAGGATGTACCAGGCAATACACGGTCATCCTGATGGTCCAAACTGGCAGCTGATCGGAAGGAGACTTGAGCTGAAATTAAAATTCTGGGATTACGAGGTGAGCACTATCACTCGTGGTCTAGTTTATGCACCGTACCTTGCAACCAGATGCCAGTACCAACTCGGCAAGGTGGAGGAGCGTCACCACCCACGTGGCTCTCGCTTCCCCAGGAGGGTCAACGACGTTGCTGATCTTCTGCCCGAAGCGGAAACACATCCTGAGGCTGGACCTAAGTCGCAGGAGCTTCAAGAGCTCCTCATGGCGGGCGGGACTCCACGTCGCAAGTGGGCATCCCGCTGCAGGAGTCGTCCGGACAGGATTTCCACCTCCTTCTTTGGCAGCAACTGGTTTTCTTCCTCGGACTGCTGTCGATGCACCGCTTCCACATCTCGCTGGACCTCTGCGTTCCTCGAGTCCGCTGCGCTCGACGGAACATCCCTACCGGGACTCTATTCATCTGACTACAGTCAGATTAACACTTCTCACTGGGACTCTGCGTTCCTCGAGCCCGCTGCGCTCGACGGAACATCTCTACCGGGGCTCTACTCCTCTGAATGCTGTCAGGTCACCACTTCTCGCTGGAACTCTGCGTTCCCCGAGCCAGTTGCGCTCGACGGAACATCTCTGCCGGGGCTCTATTCCTCTGACTGCTTTCCAATCACCGCATCATCAACACTCTGGAGTTCTGGGTTCCCCGAGCTAGCTGCGCTCGGCGGAACATATCTACTTCATGTATCCCCTCCGGCTAAGTTGTGGGTCGAAGCTGCCCACAAACGATGCCAGCATGGGGGGACACAAACTCCTTTTGCAACTCTATTACAGAATCGCTGGAGCCATAGCCGTCTTCCATCAGAGGGCTTGATCCGCAGGACGGGCGGGCTTCCACATTACTCGTGGGCCTCCCACTCCAGGAGTCCTCTGGATGGCTACTTAACCTCCGAGCTGAAAGGAGTCGGCAGATGGGACTCGCTCATCTCTCACAGCTACTTCGGCATCAACTGTCTCTCTCGCTCTGACCGTTGTCGGAACATTACAGCTACTCTTCTCCGGAACTCTGGATTCCCCGAGCCCGCTGCGCTCGGCGGAACATCTCCGTTGTACGTATCCCCTCTGGCGAAGTCGTGGGTCGAAGCTGCCCACAACCGACGCCTGCAGGGGGGGACACAACCTCCCCTGGCAACGCCACGCCAGGAGTGCAGGATCCTCCGCGGTCGTCAGTCGGTAAAATTCTGTATCGTTCGTGGCACCGTTAGTTTACTCTGGAAAGGGCAAACTGCCCGACCTAAAATCGAAAAATCTCCAGTTAGCGCTAATCACGTCTTCTCTTGCAGATCTGGAAACTATTATGTTCCACCTACGCACCTTCGATCCAGGCAGGATCGTGGTCAGCGGAACTCCAGGGAAAGCCTCTCCTGGAAATCGAATCTTACTTTCTCTTCACTCTTTGAAGAAAGCTGTAAAGCTGCCATCTACGCAGCCAAGCACCACCTACGCAGGATCATCGAAGAGCAGTTACGGTACTTCGAGGAGCTGACCACGCTCCTGACTGGTATCGAAGCTTGCTGTCTCTTTAAACTTGTACTCACGTTCACAGACGACTCCGAGGATCCAGTAACTCTAACGCCTGGGTACCACTTGATCGGGGAACCGCTCACTACTAGCCCCGAGCCCAGCCTCGAGGACCTCCCATCATCTCGTTTATCTCGGTGGCAATCAATCCAGCAGATACAACATTTTTGGAAGCTCTGGTCTCGGGAGTACTTAAACTCTCGTCAAACTCGAGGCAACGGCACAAGTACAAGACACGAATCAAAGCCGGAGTCCTCTGTCTTCTCGAAAGTGATTAATTCTTCCGCCTACTCAATGGCCTCTCGTTCGCGTGATACTCGTGCACCCGGGACCAGACGCTTTCCTTCGAGTCGCTACAGCCCGCACTGCCAAGTCTCAATTTCTTCGTCCGGTTCACGAATTAAGCCTCTGCTGACACCGACGATGCTGAGACGAATGCTGGAGGGGTCCCCGAGGCAGGCTTATCACGTGGTGCTCCCGATTCGCACCTGCGAAATTTCAACCACACTGCTTAATTGTAGGTTAAGCATTTCACTAATTGGGTCACACACTACTTTACATTCGTCGCTCAGTGAAGTAGAGTAGTTTTCACTCACCTCATTGTCCAACTGCATATGAATTGTACTCTTCTCGTCAATACTCATCACTGTACATTTTCCATTTATTCACTCGCGTCTCATTGTTTATAGCTTCGGTTACTACGCCGCGCGTTTCCGACCCATTCATCCTTCTCAATTTCGTCAATGAATGACGAGGCGGGCGGAATGTTTGGGATTGGTCACGCGTGTCGTAGGATCGTGACGCACGATCCACCACGCAGCCCGCGTATTGGCTGATCCTTGCGACATCGCGAGGATCGATGATCGATTAGCAGCGCGCCGCGCTATAGGCTATCGCCGTCGGATCGATTATCGACTGGGCTAATACAGTTTCTATTGGCCCAGCGGTTCGTATCGCAAAGTCATCGTTCCGACGGTGAGAGAGAACTTCTCGCTGCTGGTCGATCTAAATCAATCGTTAATTAGCATCGGTACGAAAACGTCGCGCGTCGTTGCACCCGGTTTTCTCGGCTAGTTCGATTCGAATCTCGCTAAATTCTCAGCTACGCTGCTGTGAATCATTAAGTCTCACAAAAGTACATTGTTCTGTTCTTTATTCGCTCTAGTCAACTTTACAATTTGGCTAGAGATCTGTACATAGTTTGTATAAAGTGTTTTGTCGCGACTAACCGCAAGACGGGAATAAAGTGTGCTCGTCCAAATTCTGTGAGTGTTCTTATCCCGTCCAATCCGTAACAGTAGTGAATACCTGTTCGCGGACGACACCGATCAGTCCCATCTCGGCCTCATGGCTAATAAGGTAGTGTATACCAGTTCGGGGACGAAACCGGTGAGTCCCATCTCGGCCTCATGGCTAAGAAGGTAGTGTATACCTGTTCGCAGACTACACCGATCAGTACCATCTCGGCCTCATGGCTAAGAAGGTAGTGTATACCAGTTCGCGGACGACACCGATCAGTCCCATCTCGGCCTCATGGCTAAGAAGGTAGTGTATACCAGTTCCGGACGACACCGGTAAGTCCCTTCTCGGCCTCATGGCTAAGAAGGTAGTGTATACCAGTTCGGGGACGAAACCGGTGAGTCCCATCTCGGCCTCATGGCTAAGAAGGTAGTGTATACCTGTTCGCGGACGACACCGATCAGTCCCATCTCGGCCTCATGGCTAAGAAGGTAGTGTATACCAGTTCCGGACGACACCGGTGAGTCCCATCTCGGCCTCATGACTAAGAAGGTAGTGTATACCAGTTCGGGGACGAAACCGGTGAGTCCCATCTCGGCCTCATGGCTAAGAAGGTAGTGTATACCAGTTCGGGGACGACACCGGTAAGTCCCTTCTCGGCCTCATGGCTAAGAAGGTAGTGTATACCAGTTCGGGGACGACACCGATCAGTCCCATCTCGGCCTCATTTCTAAGAAGGTAGTGTATACCTGTTCGCGGACGACACCGATCAGTCCCATCTCGGCCTCATGGCTAAGAAGCTAGTGTATACCAGTTCCGGACGACACCCGTAAGTCCCTTCTCGGCCTCATGGCTAAGAAGGTAGTGTATACCAGTTCGGTGACGAAACCGGTGAGTCCCCTCTCGGCCTCATGGCTAAGAAGGTAGTGTATACCTGTTCGCGGACGACACCGATCAGTCCCATCTCGGCCTCATGGCTAAGAAGGTAGTGTATACCAGTTCGGGGACGAAACCGGTGAGTCCCATCTCGGCCTCATGGCTAAGATGGTAGTGTATACCTGTTCGCGGACGACACCGATCAGTCCCATCTCGGCCTCATGGCTAAGAAGGTAGTGTATACCAGTTCCGGACGACACCGGTGAGCCCCTTCTCGGCCTCATGGCTAAGTAGGTAGTGTATACCTGTTCGCGGACGACACCGATCAGTCCCATCTCGGCCTCATGGCTAAGAAGGTAGTGTATACCTGTTCGCGGACAACACCGATCAGTCCCATCTCGGCCTCATGGCTAAGAAGGTAGTGTATACCAGTTCGGGGACGAAACCGGTGAGTCCCATCTCGGCCTCATGGCTAAGAAGGTAGTGTATACCAGTTCGGGGACGACACCGGTAAGTCCCTTCTCGGCCTCATGGCTAAGAAGGTAGTGTATACCAGTTCGGGGACGACACCGATCAGTCCCATCTCGGCCTCATTTCTAAGAAGGTAGTGTATACCTGTTCGCGGACGACACCGATCAGTCCCATCTCGGCCTCATGGCTAAGAAGCTAGTGTATACCAGTTCCGGACGACACCCGTAAGTCCCTTCTCGGCCTCATGGCTAAGAAGGTAGTGTATACCAGTTCGGTGACGAAACCGGTGAGTCCCCTCTCGGCCTCATGGCTAAGAAGGTAGTGTATACCTGTTCGCGGACGACACCGATCAGTCCCATCTCGGCCTCATGGCTAAGAAGGTAGTGTATACCAGTCCGGGGACGAAACCGGTGAGTCCCATCTCGGCCTCATGGCTAAGATGGTAGTGTATACCTGTTCGCGGACGACACCGATCAGTCCCATCTCGGCCTCATGGCTAAGAAGGTAGTGTATACCAGTTCCGGACGACACCGGTGAGCCCCTTCTCGGCCTCATGGCTAAGTAGGTAGTGTATACCTGTTCGCGGACGACACCGATCAGTCCCATCTCGGCCTCATGGCTAAGAAGGTAGTGTATACCTGTTCGCGGACAACACCGATCAGTCCCATCTCGGCCTCATGGCTAAGAAGGTAGTGTATACCAGTTCGGGGACGAAACCGGTGAGTCCCATCTCGGCCTCATGGCTAAGAAGGTAGTGTATACCAGTTCCGGACGACACCGGTAAGTCCCTTCTCGGCCTCATGGCTAAGAAGGTAGTGTATACCAGTTCGGGGACGCAACCGGTGAGTCCCATCTCGGCCTCATGGCTAAGAAGGTAGTGAATACCTGTTCGCGGACGACACCGATCAGTCCCATCTCGGCCTCATGGCTAATAAGGTAGTGTATACCAGTTCGGGGACGAAACCGGTGAGTCCCATCTCGGCCTCATGGCTAAGAAGGTAGTGTATACCTGTTCGCGGACTACACCGATCAGTACCATCTCGGCCTCATGGCTAAGAAGGTAGTGTATACCAGTTCGCGGACGACACCGATCAGTCCCATCTCGGCCTCATGGCTAAGAAGGTAGTGTATACCAGTTCCGGACGACACCGGTAAGTCCCTTCTCGGCCTCATGGCTAAGATGGTAGTGTATACCTGTTCGCGGACGACACCGATCAGTCCCATGTCGGCCTCATGGCTAAGAAGGTAGTGTATACCAGTTCCGGACGACACCGGTAAGTCCCTTCTCGGCCTCATGGCTAAGAAGGTAGTGTATACCAGTTCGGGGACGAAACCGGTGAGTCCCATCTCGGCCTCATGGCTAAGAAGGTAGTGTATACCTGTTCGCGGACGACACCGATCAGTCCCATCTCGGCCTCATGGCTAAGGAGGTAGTGTATACCAGTTCCGGACGACACCGATCAGTACCATCTCGGCCTCATGGCTAAGAAGGTAGTGTATACCAGTTCCGGACGACACCGGTGAGTCCCATCTCGGCCTCACGGCTAAGAAGGTAGTGTATACCTGTTCGCGGACGACACCGATCAGTCCCTTCTCGGCCTCATGGCTAAGAAGGTAGTGTATACCAGTTCGCGGACGACACCGATCAGTCCCATCTCGGCCTCATGGCTAAGAAGGTAGTGTATACCAGTTCCGGACGACACCGGTAAGTCCCTTCTCGGCCTCATGGCTAAGAAGGTAGTGTATACCAGTTCGGGGACGAAACCGGTGAGTCCCATCTCGGCCTCATGGCTAAGAAGGTAGTGTATACCTGTTCGCGGACGACACCGATCAGTCCCATCTCGGCCTCATGGCTAAGAAGGTAGTGTATACCAGTTCCGGACGACACCGGTGAGTCCCATCTCGGCCTCATGACTAAGAAGGTAGTGTATACCAGTTCGGGGACGAAACCGGTGAGTCCCATCTCGGCCTCATGGCTAAGAAGGTAGTGTATACCAGTTCGGGGACGACACCGGTAAGTCCCTTCTCGGCCTCATGGCTAAGAAGGTAGTGTATACCAGTTCGGGGACGACACCGATCAGTCCCATCTCGGCCTCATTTCTAAGAAGGTAGTGTATACCTGTTCGCGGACGACACCGATCAGTCACATCTCGGCCTCATGGCTAAGGAGGTAGTGTATACCAGTTCCGGACGACACCGATCAGTACCATCTCGGCCTCATGGCTAAGAAGGTAGTGTATACCAGTTCCGGACGACACCGGTGAGTCCCTTCTCGGCCTCATGGCTAAGAAGGTAGTGTATACCAGTTCGGGGACGCAACCGGTGAGTCCCATCTCGGCCTCATGGCTAAGAAGGTAGTGAATACCTGTTCGCGGACGACACCGATCAGTCCCATCTCGGCCTCATGGCTAATAAGGTAGTATATACCAGTTCGGGGACGAAACTGGTGAGTCCCATCTCGGCCTCATGGCTAAGAAGGTAGTGTATACCTGTTCGCGGACTACACCGATCAGTACCATCTCGGCCTCATGGCTAAGAAGGTAGTGTATACCAGTTCGCGGACGACACCGATCAGTCCCATCTCGGCCTCATGGCTAAGAAGGTAGTGTATACCAGTTCCGGACGACACCGGTAAGTCCCTTCTCGGCCTCATGGCTAAGATGGTAGTGTATACCTGTTCGCGGACGACACCGATCAGTCCCATGTCGGCCTCATGGCTAAGAAGGTAGTGTATACCTGTTCGCGGACGACACCGATCAGTCCCTTCTCGGCCTCATGGCTAAGAAGGTAGTGTATACCAGTTCGGGGACGAAAATGGTGAGTCCCATCTCGGCCTCATGGCTAAGAAGTTAGTGTATACCTGTTCGCGGACGACACCGATCAGTCCCATCTCGGCCTCATGGCTAATAAGGTAGTGTATACCAGTTCGCGGACGACACCGATCAGTCCCATCTCGGCCTCATGGCTAAGAAGGTAGTGTATACCAGTTCCGGACGACACCGGTAAGTCCCTTCTCGGCCTCATGGCTAAGAAGGTAGTGTATACCAGTTCGGGGACGACACCGGTAAGTCCCTTCTCGGCCTCATGGCTAAGAAGGTAGTGTATACCAGTTCGGGGACGACACCGATCAGTCCCATCTCGGCCTCATTTCTAAGAAGGTAGTGTATACCTGTTCGCGGACGACACCGATCAGTCCCATCTCGGCCTCATGGCTAAGGAGGTAGTGTATACCAGTTCCGGACGACACCGATCAGTACCATCTCGGCCTCATGGCTAAGAAGGTAGTGTATACCAGTTCCGGACGACACCGGTGAGTCCCTTCTCGGCCTCATGGCTAAGAAGGTAGTGTATACCAGTTCGGGGACGCAACCGGTGAGTCCCATCTCGGCCTCATGGCTAAGAAGGTAGTCAATACATGTTCGCGGACGACACCGATCAGTCCCATCTCGGCCTCATGGCTAATAAGGTAGTGTATACCAGTTCGGGGACGAAACCGGTGAGTCCCATCTCGGCCTCATGGCTAAGAAGGTAGTGTATACCTGTTCGCGGACTACACCGATCAGTACCATCTCGGCCTCATGGCTAAGAAGGTAGTGTATACCAGTTCGCGGACGACACCGATCAGTCCCATCTCGGCCTCATGGCTAAGAAGGTAGTGTATACCAGTTCCGGACGACACCGGTAAGTCCCTTCTCGGCCTCATGGCTAAGATGGTAGTGTATACCTGTTCGCGGACGACACCGATCAGTCCCATGTCGGCCTCATGGCTAAGAAGGTAGTGTATACCAGTTCCGGACGACACCGGTAAGTCCCTTCTCGGCCTCATGGCTAAGAAGGTAGTGTATACCAGTTCGGGGACGAAACCGGTGAGTCCCATCTCGGCCTCATGGCTAAGAAGGTAGTGTATACCTGTTCGCGGACGACACCGATCAGTCCCATCTCGGCCTCATGGCTAAGGAGGTAGTGTATACCAGTTCCGGACGACACCGATCAGTACCATCTCGGCCTCATGGCTAAGAAGGTAGTGTATACCAGTTCCGGACGACACCGGTGAGTCCCATCTCGGCCTCATGGCTAAGAAGGTAGTGTATACCTGTTGGCGGACGACACCGATCAGTCCCTTCTCGGCCTCATGGCTAAGAAGGTAGTGTATACCAGTTCGGGGACGAAAATGGTGAGTCCCATCTCGGCCTCATGGCTAAGAAGTTAGTGTATACCTGTTCGCGGACGACACCGATCAGTCCCATCTCGGCCTCATGGCTAATAAGGTAGTGTATACCAGTTCGTGGACGAAACCGGTGAGTCCCATCTCGGCCTCATGGCTAAGAAGGTAGTGTATACCTGTTCGCGGACGACACCGATCAGTCCCATCTCGGCCTCATGGCTAAGAAGGTAGTATATACCTGTACGCGGACGACACCGATCAGTCCCATCTCGGCCACATGGCTAAGAAGGTAGTGTATACCTGTTCGCGGACGACACCGATCAGTCCCATCTCGGCCTCATGGCTAAGAAGGTAGTGTATACCTGTTCGCGGACGACACCGATCAGTCCCATCTCGGCCTCATGGCTAAGAAGGTAGTGTATACCAGTTCCGGACGACACCGGTGAGTCCCATCTCGGCCTCATGGCTAAGAAGGTAGTGTATACCTGTTCGCGGACGACACCGATCAGTCCCATCTCGGCCTCATGGCTAAGAAGGTAGTGTATACCAGTTCGGGCACGAAACCGGTGAGTCCCATCTCGGCCTCATGGCTAAGAAGTTAGTGTATACCTGTTCGCGGACGACACCGATCAGTCCCATCTCGGCCTCATGGCTAATAAGGTAGTGTATACCAGTTCGTGGACGAAACCGGTGAGTCCCATCTCGGCCTCATGGCTAAGAAGGTAGTGTATACCTGTTCGCGGACGACACCGATCAGTCCCATCTCGGCCTCATGGCTAAGAAGGTAGTGTATACCTGTACGCGGACGACACCGATCAGTCCCATCTCGGCCACATGGCTAAGAAGGTAGTGTATACCTGTTCGCGGACGACACCGATCAGTCCCATCTCGGCCTCATGGCTAAGAAGGTAGTGTATACCAGTTCCGGACGACACCGGTGAGTCCCTTCTCGGCCTCATGGCTAAGAAGGTAGTGTATACCAGTTCCGGACGACACCGGTGAGTCCCTTCTCGGTCTCATGGCTAAGTAGGTAGTGTATACCAGTTCGGGGACGACACCGATCAGTCCCATCTCGGCCTCATGGCTAAGGAGGTAGTGTATACCAGTTCCGGACGACACCGATCAGTACCATCTCGGCCTCATGGCTAAGAAGGTAGTGTATACCAGTTCCGGACGACACCGGTGAGTCCCTTCTCGGCCTCATGGCTAAGAAGGTAGTGTATACCAGTTCGGGGACGCAACCGGTGAGTCCCATCTCGGCCTCATGGCTAAGAAGGTAGTGAATACCTGTTCGCGGACGACACCGATCAGTCCCATCTCGGCCTCATGGCTAATAAGGTAGTGTATACCAGTTCGGGGACGAAACCGGTGAGTCCCATCTCGGCCTCATGGCTAAGAAGGTAGTGTATACCTGTTCGCGGACTACACCGATCAGTACCATCTCGGCCTCATGGCTAAGAAGGTAGTGTATACCAGTTCGCGGACGACACCGATCAGTCCCATCTCGGCCTCATGGCTAAGAAGGTAGTGTATACCAGTTCCGGACGACACCGGTAAGTCCCTTCTCGGCCTCATGGCTAAGATGGTAGTGTATACCTGTTCGCGGACGACACCGATCAGTCCCATGTCGGCCTCATGGCTAAGAAGGTAGTGTATACCAGTTCCGGACGACACCGGTAAGTCCCTTCTCGGCCTCATGGCTAAGAAGGTAGTGTATACCAGTTCGGGGACGAAACCGGTGAGTCCCATCTCGGCCTCATGGCTAAGAAGGTAGTGTATACCTGTTCGCGGACGACACCGATCAGTCCCATCTCGGCCTCATGGCTAAGGAGGTAGTGTATACCAGTTCCGGACGACACCGATCAGTACCATCTCGGCCTCATGGCTAAGAAGGTAGTGTATACCAGTTCCGGACGACACCGGTGAGTCCCATCTCGGCCTCATGGCTAAGAAGGTAGTGTATACCTGTTCGCGGACGACACCGATCAGTCCCTTCTCGGCCTCATGGCTAAGAAGGTAGTGTATACCAGTTCGGGGACGAAAATGGTGAGTCCCATCTCGGCCTCATGGCTAAGAAGTTAGTGTATACCTGTTCGCGGACGACACCGATCAGTCCCATCTCGGCCTCATGGCTAATAAGGTAGTGTATACCAGTTCGTGGACGAAACCGGTGAGTCCCATCTCGGCCTCATGGCTAAGAAGGTAGTGTATACCTGTTCGCGGACGACACCGATCAGTCCCATCTCAGCCTCATGGCTAAGAAGGTAGTATATACCTGTACGCGGACGACACCGATCAGTCCCATCTCGGCCACATGGCTAAGAAGGTAGTGTATACCTGTTCGCGGACGACACCGATCAGTCCCATCTCGGCCTCATGGCTAAGAAGGTAGTGTATACCAGTTCCGGACGACACCGGTAAGTCCCTTCTCGGCCTCATGGCTAAGAAGGTAGTGTATACCAGTTCGGGGACGAAACCGGTGAGTCCCATCTCGGCCTCATGGCTAAGAAGGTAGTGTATACCTGTTCGCGGACGACACCGATCAGTCCCATCTCGGCCTCATGGCTAAGAAGGTAGTGTATACCAGTTCCGGACGACACCGGTGAGTCCCATCTCGGCCTCATGACTAAGAAGGTAGTGTATACCAGTTCGGGGACGAAACCGGTGAGTCCCATCTCGGCCTCATGGCTAAGAAGGTAGTGTATACCAGTTCGGGGACGACACCGGTAAGTCCCTTCTCGGCCTCATGGCTAAGAAGGTAGTGTATACCAGTTCGGGGACGACACCGATCAGTCCCATCTCGGCCTCATTTCTAAGAAGGTAGTGTATACCTGTTCGCGGACGACACCGATCAGTCCCATCTCGGCCTCATGGCTAAGAAGCTAGTGTATACCAGTTCCGGACGACACCCGTAAGTCCCTTCTCGGCCTCATGGCTAAGAAGGTAGTGTATACCAGTTCGGTGACGAAACCGGTGAGTCCCCTCTCGGCCTCATGGCTAAGAAGGTAGTGTATACCTGTTCGCGGACGACACCGATCAGTCCCATCTCGGCCTCATGGCTAAGAAGGTAGTGTATACCAGTTCGGGGACGAAACCGGTGAGTCCCATCTCGGCCTCATGGCTAAGATGGTAGTGTATACCTGTTCGCGGACGACACCGATCAGTCCCATCTCGGCCTCATGGCTAAGAAGGTAGTGTATACCAGTTCCGGACGACACCGGTGAGCCCCTTCTCGGCCTCATGGCTAAGTAGGTAGTGTATACCTGTTCGCGGACGACACCGATCAGTCCCATCTCGGCCTCATGGCTAAGAAGGTAGTGTATACCTGTTCGCGGACAACACCGATCAGTCCCATCTCGGCCTCATGGCTAAGAAGGTAGTGTATACCAGTTCGGGGACGAAACCGGTGAGTCCCATCTCGGCCTCATGGCTAAGAAGGTAGTGTATACCAGTTCGGGGACGACACCGGTAAGTCCCTTCTCGGCCTCATGGCTAAGAAGCTAGTGTATACCAGTTCGGGGACGACACCGATCAGTCCCATCTCGGCCTCATTTCTAAGAAGGTAGTGTATACCTGTTCGCGGACGACACCGATCAGTCCCATCTCGGCCTCATGGCTAAGAAGCTAGTGTATACCAGTTCCGGACGACACCCGTAAGTCCCTTCTCGGCCTCATGGCTAAGAAGGTAGTGTATACCAGTTCGGTGACGAAACCGGTGAGTCCCCTCTCGGCCTCATGGCTAAGAAGGTAGTGTATACCTGTTCGCGGACGACACCGATCAGTCCCATCTCGGCCTCATGGCTAAGAAGGTAGTGTATACCAGTTCGGGGACGAAACCGGTGAGTCCCATCTCGGCCTCATGGCTAAGATGGTAGTGTATACCTGTTCGCGGACGACACCGATCAGTCCCATCTCGGCCTCATGGCTAAGAAGGTAGTGTATACCAGTTCCGGACGACACCGGTGAGCCCCTTCTCGGCCTCATGGCTAAGTAGGTAGTGTATACCTGTTCGCGGACGACACCGATCAGTCCCATCTCGGCCTCATGGCTAAGAAGGTAGTGTATACCTGTTCGCGGACAACACCGATCAGTCCCATCTCGGCCTCATGGCTAAGAAGGTAGTGTATACCAGTTCGGGGACGAAACCGGTGAGTCCCATCTCGGCCTCATGGCTAAGAAGGTAGTGTATACCAGTTCCGGACGACACCGGTAAGTCCCTTCTCGGCCTCATGGCTAAGAAGGTAGTGTATACCAGTTCGGGGACGACACCGGTAAGTCCCTTCTCGGCCTCATGGCTAAGAAGGTAGTGTATACCAGTTCGGGGACGACACCGATCAGTCCCATCTCGGCCTCATTTCTAAGAAGGTAGTGTATACCTGTTCGCGGACGACACCGATCAGTCCCATCTCGGCCTCATGGCTAAGAAGCTAGTGTATACCAGTTCCGGACGACACCCGTAAGTCCCTTCTCGGCCTCATGGCTAAGAAGGTAGTGTATACCAGTTCGGTGACGAAACCGGTGAGTCCCCTCTCGGCCTCATGGCTAAGAAGGTAGTGTATACCTGTTCGCGGACGACACCGATCAGTCCCATCTCGGCCTCATGGCTAAGAAGGTAGTGTATACCAGTTCGGGGACGAAACCGGTGAGTCCCATCTCGGCCTCATGGCTAAGATGGTAGTGTATACCTGTTCGCGGACGACACCGATCAGTCCCATCTCGGCCTCATGGCTAAGAAGGTAGTGTATACCAGTTCCGGACGACACCGGTGAGCCCCTTCTCGGCCTCATGGCTAAGTAGGTAGTGTATACCTGTTCGCGGACGACACCGATCAGTCCCATCTCGGCCTCATGGCTAAGAAGGTAGTGTATACCTGTTCGCGGACAACACCGATCAGTCCCATCTCGGCCTCATGGCTAAGAAGGTAGTGTATACCAGTTCGGGGACGAAACCGGTGAGTCCCATCTCGGCCTCATGGCTAAGAAGGTAGTGTATACCAGTTCCGGACGACACCGGTAAGTCCCTTCTCGGCCTCATGGCTAAGAAGGTAGTGTATACCAGTTCGGGGACGCAACCGGTGAGTCCCATCTCGGCCTCATGGCTAAGAAGGTAGTGAATACCTGTTCGCGGACGACACCGATCAGTCCCATCTCGGCCTCATGGCTAATAAGGTAGTGTATACCAGTTCGGGGACGAAACCGGTGAGTCCCATCTCGGCCTCATGGCTAAGAAGGTAGTGTATACCTGTTCGCGGACTACACCGATCAGTACCATCTCGGCCTCATGGCTAAGAAGGTAGTGTATACCAGTTCGCGGACGACACCGATCAGTCCCATCTCGGCCTCATGGCTAAGAAGGTAGTGTATACCAGTTCCGGACGACACCGGTAAGTCCCTTCTCGGCCTCATGGCTAAGATGGTAGTGTATACCTGTTCGCGGACGACACCGATCAGTCCCATGTCGGCCTCATGGCTAAGAAGGTAGTGTATACCAGTTCCGGACGACACCGGTAAGTCCCTTCTCGGCCTCATGGCTAAGAAGGTAGTGTATACCAGTTCGGGGACGAAACCGGTGAGTCCCATCTCGGCCTCATGGCTAAGAAGGTAGTGTATACCTGTTCGCGGACGACACCGATCAGTCCCATCTCGGCCTCATGGCTAAGGAGGTAGTGTATACCAGTTCCGGACGACACCGATCAGTACCATCTCGGCCTCATGGCTAAGAAGGTAGTGTATACCAGTTCCGGACGACACCGGTGAGTCCCATCTCGGCCTCATGGCTAAGAAGGTAGTGTATACCTGTTCGCGGACGACACCGATCAGTCCCTTCTCGGCCTCATGGCTAAGAAGGTAGTGTATACCAGTTCGCGGACGACACCGATCAGTCCCATCTCGGCCTCATGGCTAAGAAGGTAGTGTATACCAGTTCCGGACGACACCGGTAAGTCCCTTCTCGGCCTCATGGCTAAGAAGGTAGTGTATACCAGTTCGGGGACGAAACCGGTGAGTCCCATCTCGGCCTCATGGCTAAGAAGGTAGTGTATACCTGTTCGCGGACGACACCGATCAGTCCCATCTCGGCCTCATGGCTAAGAAGGTAGTGTATACCAGTTCCGGACGACACCGGTGAGTCCCATCTCGGCCTCATGACTAAGAAGGTAGTGTATACCAGTTCGGGGACGAAACCGGTGAGTCCCATCTCGGCCTCATGGCTAAGAAGGTAGTGTATACCAGTTCGGGGACGACACCGGTAAGTCCCTTCTCGGCCTCATGGCTAAGAAGGTAGTGTATACCAGTTCGGGGACGACACCGATCAGTCCCATCTCGGCCTCATTTCTAAGAAGGTAGTGTATACCTGTTCGCGGACGACACCGATCAGTCACATCTCGGCCTCATGGCTAAGGAGGTAGTGTATACCAGTTCCGGACGACACCGATCAGTACCATCTCGGCCTCATGGCTAAGAAGGTAGTGTATACCAGTTCCGGACGACACCGGTGAGTCCCTTCTCGGCCTCATGGCTAAGAAGGTAGTGTATACCAGTTCGGGGACGCAACCGGTGAGTCCCATCTCGGCCTCATGGCTAAGAAGGTAGTGAATACCTGTTCGCGGACGACACCGATCAGTCCCATCTCGGCCTCATGGCTAATAAGGTAGTATATACCAGTTCGGGGACGAAACCGGTGAGTCCCATCTCGGCCTCATGGCTAAGAAGGTAGTGTATACCTGTTCGCGGACTACACCGATCAGTACCATCTCGGCCTCATGGCTAAGAAGGTAGTGTATACCAGTTCGCGGACGACACCGATCAGTCCCATCTCGGCCTCATGGCTAAGAAGGTAGTGTATACCAGTTCCGGACGACACCGGTAAGTCCCTTCTCGGCCTCATGGCTAAGATGGTAGTGTATACCTGTTCGCGGACGACACCGATCAGTCCCATGTCGGCCTCATGGCTAAGAAGGTAGTGTATACCTGTTCGCGGACGACACCGATCAGTCCCTTCTCGGCCTCATGGCTAAGAAGGTAGTGTATACCAGTTCGGGGACGAAAATGGTGAGTCCCATCTCGGCCTCATGGCTAAGAAGTTAGTGTATACCTGGTCGCGGACGACACCGATCAGTCCCATCTCGGCCTCATGGCTAATAAGGTAGTGTATACCAGTTCGCGGACGACACCGATCAGTCCCATCTCGGCCTCATGGCTAAGAAGGTAGTGTATACCAGTTCCGGACGACACCGGTAAGTCCCTTCTCGGCCTCATGGCTAAGAAGGTAGTGTATACCAGTTCGGGGACGAAACCGGTGAGTCCCATCTCGGCCTCATGGCTAAGAAGGTAGTGTATACCTGTTCGCGGACGACACCGATCAGTCCCATCTCGGCCTCATGGCTAAGAAGGTAGTGTATACCAGTTCCGGACGACACCGGTGAGTCCCATCTCGGCCTCATGACTAAGAAGGTAGTGTATACCAGTTCGGGGACGAAACCGGTGAGTCCCATCTCGGCCTCATGGCTAAGAAGGTAGTGTATACCAGTTCGGGGACGACACCGGTAAGTCCCTTCTCGGCCTCATGGCTAAGAAGGTAGTGTATACCAGTTCGGGGACGACACCGATCAGTCCCATCTCGGCCTCATTTCTAAGAAGGTAGTGTATACCTGTTCGCGGACGACACCGATCAGTCCCATCTCGGCCTCATGGCTAAGGAGGTAGTGTATACCAGTTCCGGACGACACCGATCAGTACCATCTCGGCCTCATGGCTAAGAAGGTAGTGTATACCAGTTCCGGACGACACCGGTGAGTCCCTTCTCGGCCTCATGGCTAAGAAGGTAGTGTATACCAGTTCGGGGACGCAACCGGTGAGTCCCATCTCGGCCTCATGGCTAAGAAGGTAGTCAATACCTGTTCGCGGACGACACCGATCAGTCCCATCTCGGCCTCATGGCTAATAAGGTAGTGTATACCAGTTCGGGGACGAAACCGGTGAGTCCCATCTCGGCCTCATGGCTAAGAAGGTAGTGTATACCTGTTCGCGGACTACACCGATCAGTACCATCTCGGCCTCATGGCTAAGAAGGTAGTGTATACCAGTTCGCGGACGACACCGATCAGTCCCATCTCGGCCTCATGGCTAAGAAGGTAGTGTATACCAGTTCCGGACGACACCGGTAAGTCCCTTCTCGGCCTCATGGCTAAGATGGTAGTGTATACCTGTTCGCGGACGACACCGATCAGTCCCATGTCGGCCTCATGGCTAAGAAGGTAGTGTATACCAGTTCCGGACGACACCGGTAAGTCCCTTCTCGGCCTCATGGCTAAGAAGGTAGTGTATACCAGTTCGGGGACGAAACCGGTGAGTCCCATCTCGGCCTCATGGCTAAGAAGGTAGTGTATACCTGTTCGCGGACGACACCGATCAGTCCCATCTCGGCCTCATGGCTAAGGAGGTAGTGTATACCAGTTCCGGACGACACCGATCAGTACCATCTCGGCCTCATGGCTAAGAAGGTAGTGTATACCAGTTCCGGACGACACCGGTGAGTCCCATCTCGGCCTCATGGCTAAGAAGGTAGTGTATACCTGTTCGCGGACGACACCGATCAGTCCCTTCTCGGCCTCATGGCTAAGAAGGTAGTGTATACCAGTTCGGGGACGAAAATGGTGAGTCCCATCTCGGCCTCATGGCTAAGAAGTTAGTGTATACCTGTTCGCGGACGACACCGATCAGTCCCATCTCGGCCTCATGGCTAATAAGGTAGTGTATACCAGTTCGTGGACGAAACCGGTGAGTCCCATCTCGGCCTCATGGCTAAGAAGGTAGTGTATACCTGTTCGCGGACGACACCGATCAGTCCCATCTCGGCCTCATGGCTAAGAAGGTAGTATTTACCTGTACGCGGACGACACCGATCAGTCCCATCTCGGCCACATGGCTAAGAAGGTAGTGTATACCTGTTCGCGGACGACACCGATCAGTCCCATCTCGGCCTCATGGCTAAGAAGGTAGTGTATACCTGTTCGCGGACGACACCGATCAGTCCCATCTCGGCCTCATGGCTAAGAAGGTAGTGTATACCAGTTCCGGACGACACCGGTGAGTCCCATCTCGGCCTCATGGCTAAGAAGGTAGTGTATACCTGTTCGCGGACGACACCGATCAGTCCCATCTCGGCCTCATGGCTAAGAAGGTAGTGTATACCAGTTCGGGCACGAAACCGGTGAGTCCCATCTCGGCCTCATGGCTAAGAAGTTAGTGTATACCTGTTCGCGGACGACACCGATCAGTCCCATCTCGGCCTCATGGCTAATAAGGTAGTGTATACCAGTTCGTGGACGAAACCGGTGAGTCCCATCTCGGCCTCATGGCTAAGAAGGTAGTGTATACCTGTTCGCGGACGACACCGATCAGTCCCATCTCGGCCTCATGGCTAAGAAGGTAGTGTATACCTGTACGCGGACGACACCGATCAGTCCCATCTCGGCCACATGGCTAAGAAGGTAGTGTATACCTGTTCGCGGACGACACCGATCAGTCCCATCTCGGCCTCATGGCTAAGAAGGTAGTGTATACCAGTTCCGGACGACACCGGTGAGTCCCTTCTCGGCCTCATGGCTAAGAAGGTAGTGTATACCAGTTCCGGACGACACCGGTGAGTCCCTTCTCGGTCTCATGGCTAAGTAGGTAGTGTATACCAGTTCGGGGACGACACCGATCAGTCCCATCTCGGCCTCATGGCTAAGGAGGTAGTGTATACCAGTTCCGGACGACACCGATCAGTACCATCTCGGCCTCATGGCTAAGAAGGTAGTGTATACCAGTTCCGGACGACACCGGTGAGTCCCTTCTCGGCCTCATGGCTAAGAAGGTAGTGTATACCAGTTCGGGGACGCAACCGGTGAGTCCCATCTCGGCCTCATGGCTAAGAAGGTAGTGAATACCTGTTCGCGGACGACACCGATCAGTCCCATCTCGGCCTCATGGCTAATAAGGTAGTGTATACCAGTTCGGGGACGAAACCGGTGAGTCCCATCTCGGCCTCATGGCTAAGAAGGTAGTGTATACCTGTTCGCGGACTACACCGATCAGTACCATCTCGGCCTCATGGCTAAGAAGGTAGTGTATACCAGTTCGCGGACGACACCGATCAGTCCCATCTCGGCCTCATGGCTAAGAAGGTAGTGTATACCAGTTCCGGACGACACCGGTAAGTCCCTTCTCGGCCTCATGGCTAAGATGGTAGTGTATACCTGTTCGCGGACGACACCGATCAGTCCCATGTCGGCCTCATGGCTAAGAAGGTAGTGTATACCAGTTCCGGACGACACCGGTAAGTCCCTTCTCGGCCTCATGGCTAAGAAGGTAGTGTATACCAGTTCGGGGACGAAACCGGTGAGTCCCATCTCGGCCTCATGGCTAAGAAGGTAGTGTATACCTGTTCGCGGACGACACCGATCAGTCCCATCTCGGCCTCATGGCTAAGGAGGTAGTGTATACCAGTTCCGGACGACACCGATCAGTACCATCTCGGCCTCATGGCTAAGAAGGTAGTGTATACCAGTTCCGGACGACACCGGTGAGTCCCATCTCGGCCTCATGGCTAAGAAGTTAGTGTATACCTGTTCGCGGACGACACCGATCAGTCCCATCTCGGCCTCATGGCTAATAAGGTAGTGTATACCAGTTCGTGGACGAAACCGGTGAGTCCCATCTCGGCCTCATGGCTAAGAAGGTAGTGTATACCTGTTCGCGGACGACACCGATCAGTCCCATCTCGGCCTCATGGCTAAGAAGGTAGTATATACCTGTACGCGGACGACACCGATCAGTCCCATCTCGGCCACATGGCTAAGAAGGTAGTGTATACCTGTTCGCGGACGACACCGATCAGTCCCATCTCGGCCTCATGGCTAAGAAGGTAGTGTATACCTGTTCGCGGACGACACCGATCAGTCCCATCTCGGCCTCATGGCTAAGAAGGTAGTGTATACCAGTTCCGGACGACACCGGTGAGTCCCATCTCGGCCTCATGGCTAAGAAGGTAGTGTATACCTGTTCGCGGACGACACCGATCAGTCCCATCTCGGCCTCATGGCTAAGAAGGTAGTGTATACCTGTTCGCGGACGACACCGATCAGTCCCATCTCGGCCTCATGGCTAATAAGGTAGTGTATACCAGTTCGTGGACGAAACCGGTGAGTCCCATCTCGGCCTCATGGCTAAGAAGGTAGTGTATACCTGTTCGCGGACGACACCGATCAGTCCCATCTCGGCCTCATGGCTAAGAAGGTAGTGTATACCTGTACGCGGACGACACCGATCAGTCCCATCTCGGCCACATGGCTAAGAAGGTAGTGTATACCTGTTCGCGGACGACACCGATCAGTCCCATCTCGGCCTCATGGCTAAGAAGGTAGTGTATACCAGTTCCGGACGACACCGGTGAGTCCCTTCTCGGCCTCATGGCTAAGAAGGTAGTGTATACCAGTTCCGGACGACACCGGTGAGTCCCTTCTCGGTCTCATGGCTAAGTAGGTAGTGTATACCAGTTCGGGGACGAAACCGGTGAGTCCCATCTCGGCCTCATGGCTAAGAAGGTAGTGTATACCAGTTCCGGACGACACCGGTAAGTCCCTTCTCGGCCTCATGGCTAAGAAGGTAGTGTATACCAGTTCGGGGACGAAACCGGTGAGTCCCATCTCGGCCTCATGGCTAAGAAGGTAGTGTATACCTGTTCGCGGACGACACCGATCAGTCCCATCTCGGCCTCATGGCTAAGGAGGTAGTGTATACCAGTTCCGGACGACACCGATCAGTACCATCTCGGCCTCATGGCTAAGAAGGTAGTGTATACCTGTTCGCGGACGACACCGATCAGTCCCATCTCGGCCTCATGGCTAATAAGGTAGTGTATACCAGTTCGTGGACGAAACCGGTGAGTCCCATCTCGGCCTCATGGCTAAGAAGGTAGTGTATACCTGTTCGCGGACGACACCGATCAGTCCCATCTCGGCCTCATGGCTAAGAAGGTAGTGTATACCTGTACGCGGACGACACCGATCAGTCCCATCTCGGCCACATGGCTAAGAAGGTAGTGTATACCTGTTCGCGGACGACACCGATCAGTCCCATCTCGGCCTCATGGCTAAGAAGGTAGTGTATACCTGTTCGCGGACGACACCGATCAGTCCCATCTCGGCCTCATGGCTAAGAAGGTAGTGTATACCAGTTCCGGACGACACCGGTGAGTCCCATCTCGGCCTCATGGCTAAGAAGGTAGTGTATACCTGTTCGCGGACGACACCGATCAGTCCCATCTCGGCCTCATGGCTAAGAAGGTAGTGTATACCAGTTCGGGGACGAAACCGGTGAGTCCCATCTCGGCCTCATGGCTAAGAAGTTAGTGTATACCTGTTCGCGGACGACACCGATCAGTCCCATCTCGGCCTCATGGCTAATAAGGTAGTGTATACCAGTTCGTGGACGAAACCGGTGAGTCCCATCTCGGCCTCATGGCTAAGAAGGTAGTGTATACCTGTACGCGGACGACACCGATCAGTCCCATCTCGGCCACATGGCTAAGAAGGTAGTGTATACCTGTTCGCGGACGACACCGATCAGTCCCATCTCGGCCTCATGGCTAAGAAGGTAGTGTATACCAGTTCCGGACGACACCGGTGAGTCCCTTCTCGGCCTCATGGCTAAGAAGGTAGTGTATACCAGTTCCGGACGACACCGGTGAGTCCCTTCTCGGTCTCATGGCTAAGTAGGTAGTGTATACCAGTTCGGGGACGAAACCGGTGAGTCCCATCTCGGCCTCATGGCTAAGAAGGTAGTGTATACCTGTTCGCGGACGACATCGATCAGTCCCATCTCGGCCTCATGGCTAAGAAGGTAGTGTATACCTGTACGCGGACGACACCGATCAGTCCCATCTCGGCCACATGGCTAAGAAGGTAGTGTATACCTGTTCGCGACGACACCGATCAGTCCCATCTCGGCCTCATGGCTAAGAAGGTAGTGTATACCAGTTCCGGACGACACCGGTGAGTCCCTTCTCGGCCTCATGGCTAAGAAGGTAGTGTATACCAGTTCCGGACGACACCGGTGAGTCCCTTCTCGGCCTCATTCCTAAGTAGGTAGTGTATACCAGTTTGGGGACGAAACCGGTGAGTCCCAACTCGGCCTCATGGCTAAGAAGGTAGTGTATACCTGTTCGCGGACGACATCGGTCAGTCCCATCTCGGCCTCATGGCTAAGAAGGTAGTGTATACCAGTTCGCGGACGACACCGATCAGTCCCATCTTGGCCTCATGGCTAAGAAGGTGGTGTATTCCAGTTCGGGGACGAAACCGGTGAGTCCCATCTCGGCCTCATGGCTAAGAAGTTAGTGTATACCTGTTCGCGGACGACACCGATCAGTTCCATCTCGGCCTCATGGCTAATAAGGTAGTGTATACCAGTTCGTGGACGAAACCGGTGAGTCCCACCTCGGCCTAATGGCTAAGAAGGTAGTGTATACCTGTTCGCGGACAACACCGATCTGCCCATCTCGGCCTCATGGCTAAGAAGGTAGTGTATACCAGTTCGTGGACGAAACCGGTGAGTCCCATCTCGGCCTCATGGCTAAGAAGGTAGTGTATACCTGTTCGCGGACGACATCGATCAGTCCCATCTCGGCCTCATGGCTAAGAAGGTAGTGTATACCTGTTCGCGGACGACACCGATCAGACCCATCTCGGCCTCATGGCTAAGAAGGTAGTGAATACCAGTTCCGGACGACACCGGTAAGTCCCTTCTCGGCCTCATGGCTAAGAAGGTAGTGTATACCAGTTCGGGGACGAAACCGGCGAGTCCCATCTCGGCCTCATGGCTAAGAAGGTAGTGTATACCTGTTCGCGGACGACACCGATCAGTCCCATCTCGGCCTCATGGCTAAGAAGGTAGTGTATACCTGTACGCGGGCGACACCGACCAGTCCCATCTCGGCCACATGGCTAAGAAGGTAGTGTATACCTGTTCGCGGACGACACCGATCAGTCCCATCTCGGCCTCATGGCTAAGAAGGTAGTGTATACCAGTTCCGGACGACACCGGTAAGTCCCTTCTCGGCCTCATGGCTAAGATGGTAGTGTATACCTGTTCGCGGACGACACCGATCAGTCCCATGTCGGCCTCATGGCTAAGAAGGTAGTGTATACCAGTTCCGGACGACACCGGTAAGTCCCTTCTCGGCCTCATGGCTAAGAAGGTAGTGTATACCAGTTCGGGGACGAAACCGGTGAGTCCCATCTCGGCCTCATGGCTAAGAAGGTAGTGTATACCTGTTCGCGGACGACACCGATCAGTCCCATCTCGGCCTCATGGCTAAGGAGGTAGTGTATACCAGTTCCGGACGACACCGATCAGTACCATCTCGGCCTCATGGCTAAGAAGGTAGTGTATACCAGTTCCGGACGACACCGGTGAGTCCCATCTCGGCCTCATGGCTAAGAAGGTAGTGTATACCTGTTCGCGGACGACACCGATCAGTCCCTTCTCGGCCTCATGGCTAAGAAGGTAGTGTATACCAGTTCGGGGACGAAAATGGTGAGTCCCATCTCGGCCTCATGGCTAAGAAGTTAGTGTATACCTGTTCGCGGACGACACCGATCAGTCCCATCTCGGCCTCATGGCTAAGAAGGTAGTGTATACCTGTTCGCGGACGACACCGATCAGTCCCATCTCGGCCTCATGGCTAAGAAGGTAGTGTATACCTGTACGCGGACGACACCGATCAGTCCCATCTCGGCCACATGGCTAAGAAGGTAGTGTATACCTGTTCGCGGACGACACCGATCAGTCCCATCTCGGCCTCATGGCTAAGAAGGTAGTGTATACCTGTTCGCGGACGACACCGATCAATCCCATCTCGGCCTCATGGCTAAGAAGGTAGTGTATACCAGTTCCGGACGACACCGGTGAGTCCCATCTCGGCCTCATGGCTAAGAAGGTAGTGTATACCTGTTCGCGGACGACACCGATCAGTCCCATCTCGGCCTCATGGCTAAGAAGGTAGTGTATACCAGTTCGGGGACGAAACCGGTGAGTCCCATCTCGGCCTCATGGCTAAGAAGTTAGTGTATACCTGTTCGCGGACGACACCGATCAGTCCCATCTCGGCCTCATGGCTAATAAGGTAGTGTATACCAGTTCGTGGACGAAACCGGTGAGTCCCATCTCGGCCTCATGGCTAAGAAGGTAGTGTATTCCTGTTCGCGGACGACACCGATCAGTCCCATCTCGGCCTCATGGCTAAGAAGGTAGTGTATACCTGTACGCGGACGACACCGATCAGTCCCATCTCGGCCACATGGCTAAGAAGGTAGTGTATACCTGTTCGCGGACGACACCGATCAGTCCCATCTCGGCCTCATGGCTAAGAAGGTAGTGTATACCAGTTCCGGACGACACCGGTGAGTCCCTTCTCGGCCTCATGGCTAAGAAGGTAGTGTATACCAGTTCCGGACGACACCGGTGAGTCCCTTCTCGGTCTCATGGCTAAGTAGGTAGTGTATACCAGTTCGGGGACGAAACCGGTGAGTCCCATCTCGGCCTCATGGCTAAGAAGGTAGTGTATACCTGTTCGCGGACGACATCGATCAGTCCCATCTCGGCCTCATGGCTAAGAAGGTAGTGTATACCTGTACGCGGACGACACCGATCAGTCCCATCTCGGCCACATGGCTAAGAAGGTAGTGTATACCTGTTCGCGACGACACCGATCAGTCCCATCTCGGCCTCATGGCTAAGAAGGTAGTGTATACCTGTACGCGGACGACACCGATCAGTCCCATCTCGGCCACATGGCTAAGAAGGTAGTGTATACCTGTTCGCGGACGACACCGATCAGTCCCATCTCGGCCTCATGGCTAAGAAGGTAGTGTATACCAGTTCCGGACGACACCGGTGAGTCCCTTCTCGGCCTCATGGCTAAGAAGGTAGTGTATACCAGTTCCGGACGACACCGGTGAGTCCCTTCTCGGTCTCATGGCTAAGTAGGTAGTGTATACCAGTTCGAGGACGAAACCGGTGAGTCCCATCTCGGCCTCATGGCTAAGAAGGTAGTGTATACCTGTTCGCGGACGACATCGATCAGTCCCATCTCGGCCTCATGGCTAAGAAGGTAGTGTATACCTGTACGCGGACGACACCGATCAGTCCCATCTCGGCCACATGGCTAAGAAGGTAGTGTATACCTGTTCGCGACGACACCGATCAGTCCCATCTCGGCCTCATGGCTAAGAAGGTAGTGTATACCAGTTCCGGACGACACCGGTGAGTCCCTTCTCGGCCTCATGGCTAAGAAGGTAGTGTATACCAGTTCCGGACGACACCGGTGAGTCCCTTCTCGGCCTCATTCCTAAGTAGGTAGTGTATACCAGTTTGGGGACGAAACCGGTGAGTCCCAACTCGGCCTCATGGCTAAGAAGGTAGTGTATACCTGTTCGCGGACGACATCGATCAGTCCCATCTCGGCCTCATGGCTAAGAAGGTAGTGTATACCAGTTCGCGGACGACACCGATCAGTCCCATCTTGGCCTCATGGCTAAGAAGGTGGTGTATTCCAGTTCGGGGACGAAACCGGTGAGTCCCATCTCGGCCTCATGGCTAAGAAGTTAGTGTATACCTGTTCGCGGACGACACCGATCAGTTCCATCTCGGCCTCATGGCTAATAAGGTAGTGTATACCAGTTCGTGGACGAAACCGGTGAGTCCCACCTCGGCCTAATGGCTAAGAAGGTAGTGTATACCTGTTCGCGGACAACACCGATCTGTCCCATCTCGGCCTCATGGCTAAGAAGGTAGTGTATACCAGTTCGTGGACGAAACCGGTGAGTCCCATCTCGGCCTCATGGCTAAGAAGGTAGTGTATACCTGTTCGCGGACGACATCGATCAGTCCCATCTCGGCCTCATGGCTAAGAAGGTAGTGTATACCTGTTCGCGGACGACACCGATCAGACCCATCTCGGCCTCATGGCTAAGAAGGTAGTGAATACCAGTTCCGGACGACACCGGTAAGTCCCTTCTCGGCCTCATGGCTAAGAAGGTAGTGTATACCAGTTCGGGGACGAAACCGGCGAGTCCCATCTCGGCCTCATGGCTAAGAAGGTAGTGTATACCTGTTCGCGGACGACACCGATCAGTCCCATCTCGGCCTCATGGCTAAGAAGGTAGTGTATACCTGTACGCGGGCGACACCGACCAGTCCCATCTCGGCCACATGGCTAAGAAGGTAGTGTATACCTGTTCGCGGACGACACCGATCAGTCCCATCTCGGCCTCATGGCTAAGAAGGTAGTGTATACCAGTTCCGGACGACACCGATCAGTCCCATGTCGGCCTCATGGCTAAGAAGGTAGTGTATACCAGTTCCGGACGACACCGGTAAGTCCCTTCTAGGCCTCATGGCTAAGAAGGTAGTGTATACCAGTTTGGGGACGAAACCGGTGAGTCCCAACTCGGCCTCATGGCTAAGAAGGTAGTGTATACCTGTTCGCGGACGACATCGATCAGTCCCATCTCGGCCTCATGGCTAAGAAGGTAGTGTATACCAGTTCGCGGACGACACCGATCAGTCCCATCTTGGCCTCATGGCTAAGAAGGTGGTGTATTCCAGTTCGGGGACGAAACCGGTGAGTCCCATCTCGGCCTCATGGCTAAGAAGTTAGTGTATACCTGTTCGCGGACGACACCGATCAGTTCCATCTCGGCCTCATGGCTAATAAGGTAGTGTATACCAGTTCGTGGACGAAACCGGTGAGTCCCACCTCGGCCTAATGGCTAAGAAGGTAGTGTATACCTGTTCGCGGACAACACCGATCTGTCCCATCTCGGCCTCATGGCTAAGAAGGTAGTGTATACCAGTTCGTGGACGAAACCGGTGAGTCCCATCTCGGCCTCATGGCTAAGAAGGTAGTGTATACCTGTTCGCGGACGACATCGATCAGTCCCATCTCGGCCTCATGGCTAAGAAGGTAGTGTATACCTGTTCGCGGACGACACCGATCAGACCCATCTCGGCCTCATGGCTAAGAAGGTAGTGAATACCAGTTCCGGACGACACCGGTAAGTCCCTTCTCGGCCTCATGGCTAAGAAGGTAGTGTATACCAGTTCGGGGACGAAACCGGCGAGTCCCATCTCGGCCTCATGGCTAAGAAGGTAGTGTATACCTGTTCGCGGACGACACCGATCAGTCCCATCTCGGCCTCATGGCTAAGAAGGTAGTGTATACCTGTACGCGGGCGACACCGACCAGTCCCATCTCGGCCACATGGCTAAGAAGGTAGTGTATACCTGTTCGCGGACGACACCGATCAGTCCCATCTCGGCCTCATGGCTAAGAAGGTAGTGTATACCAGTTCCGGACGACACCGGTAAGTCCCTTCTCGGCCTCATGGCTAAGATGGTAGTGTATACCTGTTCGCGGACGACACCGATCAGTCCCATGTCGGCCTCATGGCTAAGAAGGTAGTGTATACCAGTTCCGGACGACACCGGTGAGTCCCTTCTCGGCCTCATGGCTAAGAAGGTAGTGTATACCAGTTCCGGACGACACCGGTGAGTCCCTTCTCGGTCTCATGGCTAAGTAGGTAGTGTATACCAGTTCGGGGACGAAACCGGTGAGTCCCATCTCGGCCTCATGGCTAAGAAGGTAGTGTATACCTGTTCGCGGACGACATCGATCAGTCCCATCTCGGCCTCATGGCTAAGAAGGTAGTGTATACCTGTACGCGGACGACACCGATCAGTCCCATCTCGGCCACATGGCTAAGAAGGTAGTGTATACCTGTTCGCGACGACACCGATCAGTCCCATCTCGGCCTCATGGCTAAGAAGGTAGTGTATACCAGTTCGGGGACGAAAATGGTGAGTCCCATCTCGGCCTCATGGCTAAGAAGTTAGTGTATACCTGTTCGCGGACGACACCGATCAGTCCCATCTCGGCCTCATGGCTAATAAGGTAGTGTATACCAGTTCGTGGACGAAACCGGTGAGTCCCATCTCGGCCTCATGGCTAAGAAGGTAGTGTATACCTGTTCGCGGACGACACCGATCAGTCCCATCTCGGCCTCATGGCTAAGAAGGTAGTGTATACCTGTACGCGGACGACACCGATCAGTCCCATCTCGGCCACATGGCTAAGAAGGTAGTGTATACCTGTTCGCGGACGACACCGATCAGTCCCATCTCGGCCTCATGGCTAAGAAGGTAGTGTATACCTGTTCGCGGACGACACCGATCAGTCCCATCTCGGCCTCATGGCTAAGAAGGTAGTGTATACCAGTTCCGGACGACACCGGTGAGTCCCATCTCGGCCTCATGGCTAAGAAGGTAGTGTATACCTGTTCGCGGACGACACCGATCAGTCCCATCTCGGCCTCATGGCTAAGAAGGTAGTGTATACCAGTTCGGGGACGAAACCGGTGAGTCCCATCTCGGCCTCATGGCTAAGAAGTTAGTGTATACCTGTTCGCGGACGACACCGATCAGTCCCATCTCGGCCTCATGGCTAATAAGGTAGTGTATACCAGTTCGTGGACGAAACCGGTGAGTCCCATCTCGGCCTCATGGCTAAGAAGGTAGTGTATACCTGTTCGCGGACGACACCGATCAGTCCCATCTCGGCCTCATGGCTAAGAAGGTAGTGTATACCTGTACGCGGACGACACCGATCAGTCCCATCTCGGCCACATGGCTAAGAAGGTAGTGTATACCTGTTCGCGGACGACACCGATCAGTCCCATCTCGGCCTCATGGCTAAGAAGGTAGTGTATACCAGTTCCGGACGACACCGGTGAGTCCCTTCTCGGCCTCATGGCTAAGAAGGTAGTGTATACCAGTTCCGGACGACACCGGTGAGTCCCTTCTCGGTCTCATGGCTAAGTAGGTAGTGTATACCAGTTCGGGGACGAAACCGGTGAGTCCCATCTCGGCCTCATGGCTAAGAAGGTAGTGTATACCTGTTCGCGGACGACATCGATCAGTCCCATCTCGGCCTCATGGCTAAGAAGGTAGTGTATACCTGTACGCGGACGACACCGATCAGTCCCATCTCGGCCACATGGCTAAGAAGGTAGTGTATACCTGTTCGCGACGACACCGATCAGTCCCATCTCGGCCTCATGGCTAAGAAGGTAGTGTATACCAGTTCCGGACGACACCGGTGAGTCCCATCTCGGCCTCATGGCTAAGAAGGTAGTGTATACCTGTTCGCGGACGACATCGATCAGTCCCATCTCGGCCTCATGGCTAAGAAGGTAGTGTATACCAGTTCGGGGACGAAACCGGTGAGTCCCATCTCGGCCTCATGGCTAAGAAGGTAGTGTATACATGTTCGCGGACGACACCGATCAGTCCCATCTCGGCCTCATGGCTAAGGAGGTAGTGTATACCAGTTCCGGACGACACCGATCAGTACCATCTCGGCCTCATGGCTAAGAAGGTAGTGTATACCAGTTCCGGACGACACCGGTGAGTCCCATCTCGGCCTCATGGCTAAGAAGGTAGTGTATACCTGTTCGCGGACGACACCGATCAGTCCCTTCTCGGCCTCATGGCTAAGAAGGTAGTGTATACCAGTTCGGGGACGAAAATGGTGAGTCCCATCTCGGCCTCATGGCTAAGAAGTTAGTGTATACCTGTTCGCGGACGACACCGATCAGTCCCATCTCGGCCTCATGGCTAATAAGGTAGTGTATACCAGTTCGTGGACGAAACCGGTGAGTCCCATCTCGGCCTCATGGCTAAGAAGGTAGTGTATACCTGTTCGCGGACGACACCGATCAGTCCCATCTCGGCCTCATGGCTAAGAAGGTAGTGTATACCAGTTCGGGGACGAAACCGGTGAGTCCCATCTCGGCCTCATGGCTAAGAAGGTAGTGTATACCTGTTCGCGGACGACACCGATCAGTCCCATCTCGGCCTCATGGCTAAGGAGGTAGTGTATACCAGTTCCGGACGACACCGATCAGTACCATCTCGGCCTCATGGCTAAGAAGGTAGTGTATACCAGTTCCGGACGACACCGGTGAGTCCCATCTCGGCCTCATGGCTAAGAAGGTAGTGTATACCTGTTCGCGGACGACACCGATCAGTCCCTTCTCGGCCTCATGGCTAAGAAGGTAGTGTATACCAGTTCGGGGACGAAAATGGTGAGTCCCATCTCGGCCTCATGGCTAAGAAGTTAGTGTATACCTGTTCGCGGACGACACCGATCAGTCCCATCTCGGCCTCATGGCTAAGAAGGTAGTGTATACCTGTACGCGGACGACACCGATCAGTCCCATCTCGGCCACATGGCTAAGAAGGTAGTGTATACCTGTTCGCGACGACACCGATCAGTCCCATCTCGGCCTCATGGCTAAGAAGGTAGTGTATACCAGTTCGGGGACGAAAATGGTGAGTCCCATCTCGGCCTCATGGCTAAGAAGTTAGTGTATACCTGTTCGCGGACGACACCGATCAGTCCCATCTCGGCCTCATGGCTAATAAGGTAGTGTATACCAGTTCGTGGACGAAACCGGTGAGTCCCATCTCGGCCTCATGGCTAAGAAGGTAGTGTATACCTGTTCGCGGACGACACCGATCAGTCCCATCTCGGCCTCATGGCTAAGAAGGTAGTGTATACCTGTACGCGGACGACACCGATCAGTCCCATCTCGGCCACATGGCTAAGAAGGTAGTGTATACCTGTTCGCGGACGACACCGATCAGTCCCATCTCGGCCTCATGGCTAAGAAGGTAGTGTATACCTGTTCGCGGACGACACCGATCAGTCCCATCTCGGCCTCATGGCTAAGAAGGTAGTGTATACCAGTTCCGGACGACACCGGTGAGTCCCATCTCGGCCTCATGGCTAAGAAGGTAGTGTATACCTGTTCGCGGACGACACCGATCAGTCCCATCTCGGCCTCATGGCTAAGAAGGTAGTGTATACCAGTTCGGGGACGAAACCGGTGAGTCCCATCTCGGCCTCATGGCTAAGAAGTTAGTGTATACCTGTTCGCGGACGACACCGATCAGTCCCATCTCGGCCTCATGGCTAATAAGGTAGTGTATACCAGTTCGTGGACGAAACCGGTGAGTCCCATCTCGGCCTCATGGCTAAGAAGGTAGTGTATACCTGTTCGCGGACGACACCGATCAGTCCCATCTCGGCCTCATGGCTAAGAAGGTAGTGTATACCTGTACGCGGACGACACCGATCAGTCCCATCTCGGCCACATGGCTAAGAAGGTAGTGTATACCTGTTCGCGGACGACACCGATCAGTCCCATCTCGGCCTCATGGCTAAGAAGGTAGTGTATACCAGTTCCGGACGACACCGGTGAGTCCCTTCTCGGCCTCATGGCTAAGAAGGTAGTGTATACCAGTTCCGGACGACACCGGTGAGTCCCTTCTCGGTCTCATGGCTAAGTAGGTAGTGTATACCAGTTCGGGGACGAAACCGGTGAGTCCCATCTCGGCCTCATGGCTAAGAAGGTAGTGTATACCTGTTCGCGGACGACATCGATCAGTCCCATCTCGGCCTCATGGCTAAGAAGGTAGTGTATACCTGTACGCGGACGACACCGATCAGTCCCATCTCGGCCACATGGCTAAGAAGGTAGTATATACCTGTTCGCGACGACACCGATCAGTCCCATCTCGGCCTCATGGCTAAGAAGGTAGTGTATACCAGTTCCGGACGACACCGGTGAGTCCCATCTCGGCCTCATGGCTAAGAAGGTAGTGTATACCTGTTCGCGGACGACATCGATCAGTCCCATCTCGGCCTCATGGCTAAGAAGGTAGTGTATACCAGTTCGGGGACGAAACCGGTGAGTCCCATCTCGGCCTCATGGCTAAGAAGGTAGTGTATACCTGTTCGCGGACGACACCGATCAGTCCCATCTCGGCCTCATGGCTAAGGAGGTAGTGTATACCAGTTCCGGACGACACCGATCAGTACCATCTCGGCCTCATGGCTAAGAAGGTAGTGTATACCAGTTCCGGACGACACCGGTGAGTCCCATCTCGGCCTCATGGCTAAGAAGGTAGTGTATACCACTTCGCGGACGACACCGATCAGTCCCTTCTCGGCCTCATGGCTAAGAAGGTAGTGTATACCAGTTCGGGGACGAAAATGGTGAGTCCCATCTCGGCCTCATGGCTAAGAAGTTAGTGTATACCTGTTCGCGGACGACACCGATCAGTCCCATCTCGGCCTCATGGCTAATAAGGTAGTGTATACCAGTTCGTGGACGAAACCGGTGAGTCCCATCTCGGCCTCATGGCTAAGAAGGTAGTGTATACCTGTTCGCGGACGACACCGATCAGTCCCATCTCGGCCTCATGGCTAAGAAGGTAGTGTATACCAGTTCGGGGACGAAACCGGTGAGTCCCATCTCGGCCTCATGGCTAAGAAGGTAGTGTATACCTGTTCGCGGACGACACCGATCAGTCCCATCTCGGCCTAATGGCTAAGGAGGTAGTGTATACCAGTTCCGGACGACACCGATCAGTACCATCTCGGCCTCATGGCTAAGAAGGTAGTGTATACCAGTTCCGGACGACACCGGTGAGTCCCATCTCGGCCTCATGGCTAAGAAGGTAGTGTATACCTGTTCGCGGACGACACCGATCAGTCCCTTCTCGGCCTCATGGCTAAGAAGGTAGTGTATACCAGTTCGGGGACGAAAATGGTGAGTCCCATCTCGGCCTCATGGCTAAGAAGTTAGTGTATACCTGTTCGCGGACGACACCGATCAGTCCCATCTCGGCCTCATGGCTAATAAGGTAGTGTATACCAGTTCGTTGACGAAACCGGTGAGTCCCATCTCGGCCTCATGGCTAAGAAGGTAGTGTATACCTGTTCGCGGACGACACCGATCAGTCCCATCTCGGCCTCATGGCTAAGAAGGTAGTGTATACCTGTACGCGGACGACACCGATCAGTCCCATCTCGGCCACATGGCTAAGAAGGTAGTGTATACCTGTTCGCGGACGACACCGATCAGTCCCATCTCGGCCTCATGGCTAAGAAGGTAGTGTATACCTGTTCGCGGACGACACCGATCAGTCCCATCTCGGCCTCATGGCTAAGAAGGTAGTGTATACCAGTTCCGGACGACACCGGTGAGTCCCATCTCGGCCTCATGGCTAAGAAGGTAGTGTATACCTGTTCGCGGACGACACCGATCAGTCCCATCTCGGCCTCATGGCTAAGAAGGTAGTGTATACCAGTTCGGGGACGAAACCGGTGAGTCCCATCTCGGCCTCATGGCTAAGAAGTTAGTGTATACCTGTTCGCGGACGACACCGATCAGTCCCATCTCGGCCTCATGGCTAATAAGGTAGTGTATACCAGTTCGTGGACGAAACCGGTGAGTCCCATCTCGGCCTCATGGCTAAGAAGGTAGTGTATACCTGTTCGCGGACGACACCGATCAGTCCCATCTCGGCCTCATGGCTAAGAAGGTAGTGTATACCTGTACGCGGACGACACCGATCAGTCCCATCTCGGCCACATGGCTAAGAAGGTAGTGTATACCTGTTCGCGGACGACACCGATCAGTCCCATCTCGGCCTCATGGCTAAGAAGGTAGTGTATACCTGTTCGCGGACGACATCGATCAGTCCCATCTCGGCCTCATGGCTAAGAAGGTAGTGTATACCTGTACGCGGACGACACCGATCAGTCCCATCTCGGCCACATGGCTAAGAAGGTAGTGTATACCTGTTCGCGACGACACCGATCAGTCCCAACTCGGCCTCATGGCTAAGAAGGTAGTGTATACCAGTTCCGGACGACACCGGTGAGTCCCTTCTCGGCCTCATGGCTAAGAAGGTAGTGTATACCAGTTCCGGACGACACCGGTGAGTCCCTTCTCGGCCTCATTCCTAAGTAGGTAGTGTATACCAGTTTGGGGACGAAACTGGTGAGTCCCAACTCGGCCTCATGGCTAAGAAGGTAGTGTATACCTGTTCGCGGACGACATCGATCAGTCCCATCTCGGCCTCATGGCTAAGAAGGTAGTGTATACCAGTTCGCGGACGACACCGATCAGTCCCATCTTGGCCTCATGGCTAAGAAGGTGGTGTATTCCAGTTCGGGGACGAAACCGGTGAGTCCCATCTCGGCCTCATGGCTAAGAAGTTAGTGTATACCTGTTCGCGGACGACACCGATCAGTTCCATCTCGGCCTCATGGCTAATAAGGTAGTGTATACCAGTTCGTGGACGAAACCGGTGAGTCCCACCTCGGCCTAATGGCTAAGAAGGTAGTGTATACCTGTTCGCGGACAACACCGATCTGTCCCATCTCGGCCTCATGGCTAAGAAGGTAGTGTATACCAGTTCCGGACGACACCGGTGAGTCCCTTCTCGGCCTCATGGCTAAGAAGGTAGTGTATACCAGTTCCGGACGACACCGGTGAGTCCCTTCTCGGCCTCATTCCTAAGTAGGTAGTGTATACCAGTTTGGGGACGAAACCGGTGAGTCCCAACTCGGCCTCATGGCTAAGAAGGTAGTGTATACCTGTTCGCGGACGACATCGATCAGTCCCATCTCGGCCTCATGGCTAAGAAGGTAGTGTATACCAGTTCGCGGACGACACCGATCAGTCCCATCTTGGCCTCATGGCTAAGAAGGTGGTGTATTCCAGTTCGGGGACGAAACCGGTGAGTCCCATCTCGGCCTCATGGCTAAGAAGTTAGTGTATACCTGTTCGCGGACGACACCGATCAGTTCCATCTCGGCCTCATGGCTAATAAGGTAGTGTATACCAGTTCGTGGACGAAACCGGTGAGTCCCACCTCGGCCTAATGGCTAAGAAGGTAGTGTATACCTGTTCGCGGACAACACCGATCTGTCCCATCTCGGCCTCATGGCTAAGAAGGTAGTGTATACCTGTTCGCGGACGACATCGATCAGTCCCATCTCGGCCTCATGGCTAAGAAGGTAGTGTATACCAGTTCCGGACGACACCGGTGAGTCCCTTCTCGGCCTCATGGCTAAGAAGGTAGTGTATACCAGTTCCGGACGACACCGGTGAGTCCCTTCTCGGCCTCATTCCTAAGTAGGTAGTGTATACCAGTTTGGGGACGAAACCGGTGAGTCCCAACTCGGCCTCATGGCTAAGAAGGTAGTGTATACCTGTTCGCGGACGACATCGATCAGTCCCATCTCGGCCTCATGGCTAAGAAGGTAGTGTATGTTAGAAACACGTTTGAAAAACGATGATATTTGTCCCATAGTTCTGGGGTAAGTGCCGTGCGGTTCCTCACAGTCCTCTTACCAAAAGGCATAGCCTTCCCCACTCCGTGGCCAGATCCTTCAGAACCATGTGTTATTATTATTTAACAATACGACGTCGGGTCGCTTGCCTTTTCTAAAGGTCTCGCTTTCAATACACAGTCAATGGTTCTATACCGATACCTGAGAGACCCTAAGCGGTCCCCAGTTTTTATGGCATTGGGGCTATTTATTAGATTCACGGCCATACACGCCATAAATACCTTGCCATAATTATGTGAAGGAACCAAACATGTGTTCGGTTGTCCTTCCCGAAACTGCGTTGCCGCTATCACGTTGACACGCTAACACGGCCAACCTGACATGCTTCACGCTCTCGGGAAGCATCTAAACTCCAAAGATACAAGTACCAAACTGAATATCGCTCGGTCATTCCTGACCACATCCAAATCACATGGAGTATACCTCAAGTTATATCAGAATACACGTTGTATCAGAATGGACAGTGACAGCAGAATGTCTCAAACATTCTCAGATGACTCACAAGTACATCTCAAAATTGACAATTGCAGATATTTCACAATAACTTCGTAAATGCCAACCAGGCAGCAGCAGTAGTCACATAAGTACACTCAGATGGTATCATTCACACCATCTCAGGCGTCGCCGCGAAAACAGCTCAGCACTCAACTTACGCTCTGTCACGCTACCGCCAAACGTTTGACAACATGACCAACAGGCCCCATGTCACACAGTGTCTCAGGTGTCGCCGCGACAACTGTCCAGCACTCCACCCGTGCCCAGTTGAAGCTACCACCACACAACCAACAAAGACGGCTAAAAGCCTAGTCCCCCAAAGGCGTCGTAATCTCCACAACTCCGTACTTATAAGCACCCTGTTGTAATTACCGCCAAAACACGCGTTCGGTAGAACACAATCTTTTAACAAACAATAAGGATTATACACACTGTGTACAATAACCACAACAAAATCTCATACTCAGAGAAATGTAATAGGAATGTTTATAATGAAGCCACGCAAAAGGAAAATAAACAAAGTAATAACCAATTGTAAATACATGACTCTTGCTAACACTAAACGGCGTTGAATGGAATTAATAAACTATACAAAAGAAAATAGGACGGACATAATAATAATTCGAGTATACAATACACGCTAACACGGTTCATCTTCGTTTACAAACTCTGTGTCGCCGGCCCACTCGCCCTTCCAAGGACGTAATCGATCTTTCGGTACTGTTTGTACTATTCCGCTTTTCCCTACTATTTCAAAGCGATCATTTTCTAATACTTTATCTATAACAAATGGGCCCACAAATTTTGGGTCTAATTTAGCCCGCCGAGAATCAGCAGGTCGAACAAATACCGTATCTCCCACCTTGTATATCACGTTATCTCTACGTTTCTTATTGAAATTTATATTTTGCGATTCCGCATTTTTCGACAAGCGTTCCATCGCCAAAACCCTATCCCGATTTAAATCTATCTCATCGACCGTATCCGGTAGTTCCCTTTCGGCTAAGACCGCATTACCCGCGCTATATTCTACCCCGAACAATAATCGCATTGGGGAAAATCCCGTAGATTTCTGTACTGTAGTATTTAAGGATAGTTGAACATTTGCTAACTTGTTTGGCCAGTCAGCTCCTCCTGATAATTCGGCTGTAAGCAAGTTTACAACAGTTGACACATAACGTTCAGCCTGACCATTTGCTCGCGGTGCACCAGTGGCTATAAGATGTAACTGAACCCCGTGTTTCTCGAAAAAGGTTTTGAGGGTTTTAAAGGTGAAGTTCGTACCGCGATCAAGAACTATCTGCCGCGGGGTACCGAATAATGTAAGACGTTCTCGAAACACTTGCAAAGTCTCGGTTCCCGTTAATGACTTTAAAGGAATAAGTTGAACATATTTAGTAAAAGCGTCAACAAGAATCAATATATGTTTATAACCGTCCTTTGATTCGGTAAAGGGACCTACACAGTCGCCGTGAATTGTATCAAACGGTATGGGAGTTTTTCGAATAGAAAACAGTAATCCCTGTTTAGGGCCGGATTGTCGCTTCGTAACGGTACATGTAATACAATGATCTACATATTTCTTTACAAAACTACGCATACGCGGGAACCAATATCGCTGCGCAATACGATCAAACGTCTTGTCATAGCCTACATGACAATTCTCGTCATGATATAATCGAAGCAAACCGATTCTGCTCCCCTTCGGCACATAATTCCGGTATACAATGCGTCCATTACTTTTCAGTATCTTTCGACACAAAATATCCTGTCGCACATCATAATCGCTAATTATGGTTTCATTCGCGCGGACACGTTTGATCATTTCTTGCGTCTCCTCGTCATTTCTTTGCGCCACCTCCAACCAAGACCCCTCACAAATCACATTGACACGATAATCTTTAGGTGGATTTCTACTCAAAAAATCTACATGTTTAATCTGTTTCCCTTTTCTATACTCAAGTTCGAAGGAAAAATCTTGCAAGTACACCCACCACCGTGCAATCCGTGGTAATAAATCCTTTTTACTGCTGGAGGCCTTTACTGCATTGCAGTCAGTAACTAACTTGAATTTAATTCCCAAAAGGTAAACACGGAAATATTTGAGTGCATTAACAATGGCTAAAGTTTCCAATTCGTATGAGTGGTACCGAGATTCTTCTGGCGTTGTACGACGACTAAAATAAGCGACTACACGAAAGTGTCCCTCAGCCCTTTGGAGTAATATTGCCCCGTACCCTATCGAACTTGCGTCTGTGTGAAGCTCGGTTTCTCGATTCGGATCAAAAACTGTCAATGTGGGTTGTGAGCAGAGTTGATCCAGGACGTATTGTCGGGCCGCATCTTGTTCGGACCCCCATGACCACGGCTGGTCTACCTTAAGAAATTTTGTTACGCACGCCATTCTCGTAGCAAATTCCGGTACAAATTTACGAAAATAACTTGCTAATCCAACAAACTGTCTCAGTTGTTTCACATTAGTTGGAACCGGTGAGTCTATAAGGGCTTTTACCTTTTCCTTCCCAGGTCGAATACCGTCTGCCGATATCTCTCGGCCTAGATACTCTATAGATTTCTGGAAGAATTTACATTTATTGATATTTAAAGTAAACCCTGCTACTGATAGAGCCTCTAAAACAGTCTCCAAATTCCGCAACCCTTCCTCGATCGTTACAGAAGGTAACAATATATCATCAATATACACGAGGGCAATGGTGTTTCGTAAGTTGCCTAGAGCCTTATTTATTGCTCGCTGAAATTCAGCCGGAGCATTACACAACCCAAAAGGCATCCTTAAATATTCGTAATGACCGTCTGGAGTGACGAACGCAGTTTTTTCAATAGAATCTACTGCTACCGGAATCTGGTGAAATCCCGACACCATATCTAAAGTGGTAAAATACTTCCCTTTACCCAACCGATCTAATTGATCATCAATTAACGGCAGCGGATAGCAATCTCTAACGGTGATTCGGTTTAACGCCCGATAATCAACGCACATCCGATCCTGACCATTTTTTTTCTTCACTAAGATAATCGGGCTAGCAAATGGCGATACACTTTCCCGTATTATATTTGCGCGCAACAACTCATCGACTATTGTACGTACCTTTTCTTTCTCTGTGTATGACAGACGATACGGACGATAGTTTACTACCTTATTGTCTTTAGTTACTATGCGCAATTCTCCGGTCGATACGCATCGGCTTGACTCGTTCGGCGAGATCATGTGTCGATACTTGTCCAGAAGGTCCTCCAGCGGTCCGCGGCCCTCCTCGCACTCGATCTCGACCATGTTACAACGGGGTGCAGATGAATTTTCATCCTCTGGAAGATCCACTCGAAGTAACTTGCTCCCATCGCCGTCAGTGACCATACGCAAGTTTTTGTACTTTAATATATTAGTGCCGATAACAGCATCATAAACCATATCACTATCTCTTAACACAAAGAAATCAAGTTCCACGGCAACGTTTTCCGTTTGCACTACTGCACAGGTACGCCCGACCGTGGATACACGAGAATGTCCCAATCCGCGTACGGTAGTGAAAAGAGGAATCACTTTAGGACACGCTCGACCAGCCAGAGATTCTTTAATCAGAGAGCAATCAGCCCCACTGTCCAATAAACAGTTTACCAGAATGTCTTTAATTACAACGGGCGTGATTTTACGATCTTCAAAACCACAAAGATTCACTTCTGATTTCTTTTGTCCATGAAGTTTGTGTTGGGTCCGTTGTTTAGCCCAACATTGTGCCTCTTCATGACCTCGCTTTGTACAGAAAGTGCAAGTTGCCGCTGTTCTCTTCCTACCATCGTCTTTTGGGTCTAGTCTTCTTCTTTTAGGACTAGATTCACCAATGAGTTTGCATTTTCTTTCTTCAGGGCAATCTGCTCGTAGATGGTCCGTACTGCCACACATGTAACAACGTTTCTTAGCAAGCCACTATCTTCGGTGTTGTCCTTTAAATTCTTCCTCTTTCTTCTTTTCCTTCTCGGATTTTGTGAACTGCGCTAACCCAGCGATCAACTGCGAGGTTTCCTCAAAATTGGCGTTATGCACTGCTTGGCGCACATTTTGATCGGTAATACCTCCTATTATAATTTCAACCAACTCTTCTATCTTGAAGACGACGCGGGTTTGCCGTAAATACAGCAATTTTGTGCGTGCATATTCGGCGTACGTTGTCGCAGCATCACTGGTATATTTTGTTGCCCGCAAGAGTCTTTCATGTAAATTTTTCTTTGACACGAATACGTCACACAAATCTTCGCAGAACTTACTCCAGTTTCGCGGTTGACCCGTCCATCCTTGATACCAATCCTTGGCAGCTCCTCTCAACGCATGGGTCGCGAGAGAAAGGCGTTGTTGCTCGGTCTGCTTTTGCGTGATTTGCTCCACCGTGTTGCACCACGTTTTTGCGTCCTGTCCTAGATCACGGCCATCAAATTCAGGCACCACTTCCACTAGTTTTGAAGACAGTATACTGTTCCCCGCACTAGTAGCACTCGCTGTTATTTTTTCGAAAACTTGTCGAACAAGCTCATCAAGCGTGGAAACGCCACTCGCAGATGCACACGCAGATTCACTCGCGGGTGCACTCGCGGAATCACTCGCGGATTCACTCGCGGATTCCATGATGCGCTTGGAATACAAACTCGTTGCTCGGACTTCTCAGGAACCGTTCAGACGCGAAAGTTACTTATCCCACTTCTGATGTTAGAAACACGTTTGAAAAACGATGATATTTGTCCCATAGTTCTGGGGTAAGTGCCGTGCGGTTCCTCACAGTCCTCTTACCAAAAGGCATAGCCTTCCCCACTCCGTGGCCAGATCCTTCAGAACCATGTGTTATTATTATTTAACAATACGACGTCGGGTCGCTTGCCTTTTCTAAAGGTCTCGCTTTCAATACACAGTCAATGGTTCTATACCGATACCTGAGAGACCCTAAGCGGTCCCCAGTTTTTATGGCATTGGGGCTATTTATTAGATTCACGGCCATACACGCCATAAATACCTTGCCATAATTATGTGAAGGAACCAAACATGTGTTCGGTTGTCCTTCCCGAAACTGCGTTGCCGCTATCACGTTGACACGCTAACATGTATACCAGTTCGCGGACGACACCGATCAGTCCCATCTTGGCCTCATGGCTAAGAAGGTGGTGTATTCCAGTTCGGGGACGAAACCGGTGAGTCCCATCTCGGCCTCATGGCTAAGAAGTTAGTGTATACCTGTTCGCGGACGACACCGATCAGTTCCATCTCGGCCTCATGGCTAATAAGGTAGTGTATACCAGTTCGTGGACGAAACCGGTGAGTCCCACCTCGGCCTAATGGCTAAGAAGGTAGTGTATACCTGTTCGCGGACAACACCGATCTGTCCCATCTCGGCCTCATGGCTAAGAAGGTAGTGTATACCAGTTCCGGACGACACCGGTGAGTCCCTTCTCGGCCTCATGGCTAAGAAGGTAGTGTATACCAGTTCCGGACGACACCGGTGAGTCCCTTCTCGGCCTCATTCCTAAGTAGGTAGTGTATACCAGTTTGGGGACGAAACCGGTGAGTCCCAACTCGGCCTCATGACTAAGAAGGTAGTGTATACCTGTTCGCGGACGACATCGATCAGTCCCATCTCGGCCTCATGGCTAAGAAGGTAGTGTATACCAGTTCGCGGACGACACCGATCAGTCCCATCTTGGCCTCATGGCTAAGAAGGTGGTGTATTCCAGTTCGGGGACGAAACCGGTGAGTCCCATCTCGGCCTCATGGCTAAGAAGTTAGTGTATACCTGTTCGCGGACGACACCGATCAGTTCCATCTCGGCCTCATGGCTAATAAGGTAGTGTATACCAGTTCGTGGACGAAACCGGTGAGTCCCACCTCGGCCTAATGGCTAAGAAGGTAGTGTATACCTGTTCGCGGACAACACCGATCTGTCCCATCTCGGCCTCATGGCTAAGAAGGTAGTGTATACCTGTTCGCGGACGACATCGATCAGTCCCATCTCGGCCTCATGGCTAAGAAGGTAGTGTATACCTGTTCGCGGACGACACCGATCAGACCCATCTCGGCCTCATGGCTAAGAAGGTAGTGAATACCAGTTCCGGACGACACCGGTAAGTCCCTTCTCGGCCTCATGGCTAAGAAGGTAGTGTATACCAGTTCGGGGACGAAACCGGCGAGTCCCATCTCGACCTCATGGCTAAGAAGGTAGTGTATACCTGTTCGCGGACGACATCGATCAGTCCCATCTCGGCCTCATGGCTAAGAAGGTAGTGTATACCTGTACGCGGGCGACACCGATCAGTCCCATCTCGGCCACATGGCTAAGAAGGTAGTGTATACCTGTTCGCGACGACACCGATCAGTCCCAACTCGGCCTCATGGCTAAGAAGGTAGTGTATACCAGTTCCGGACGACACCGGTGAGTCCCTTCTCGGCCTCATGGCTAAGAAGGTAGTGTATACCAGTTCCGGACGACACCGGTGAGTCCCTTCTCGGCCTCATTCCTAAGTAGGTAGTGTATACCAGTTTGGGGACGAAACTGGTGAGTCCCAACTCGGCCTCATGGCTAAGAAGGTAGTGTATACCTGTTCGCGGACGACATCGATCAGTCCCATCTCGGCCTCATGGCTAAGAAGGTAGTGTATACCAGTTCGCGGACGACACCGATCAGTCCCATCTTGGCCTCATGGCTAAGAAGGTGGTGTATTCCAGTTCGGGGACGAAACCGGTGAGTCCCATCTCGGCCTCATGGCTAAGAAGTTAGTGTATACCTGTTCGCGGACGACACCGATCAGTTCCATCTCGGCCTCATGGCTAATAAGGTAGTGTATACCAGTTCGTGGACGAAACCGGTGAGTCCCACCTCGGCCTAATGGCTAAGAAGGTAGTGTATACCTGTTCGCGGACAACACCGATCTGTCCCATCTCGGCCTCATGGCTAAGAAGGTAGTGTATACCAGTTCCGGACGACACCGGTGAGTCCCTTCTCGGCCTCATGGCTAAGAAGGTAGTGTATACCAGTTCCGGACGACACCGGTGAGTCCCTTCTCGGCCTCATTCCTAAGTAGGTAGTGTATACCAGTTTGGGGACGAAACCGGTGAGTCCCAACTCGGCCTCATGGCTAAGAAGGTAGTGTATACCTGTTCGCGGACGACATCGATCAGTCCCATCTCGGCCTCATGGCTAAGAAGGTAGTGTATACCAGTTCGCGGACGACACCGATCAGTCCCATCTTGGCCTCATGGCTAAGAAGGTGGTGTATTCCAGTTCGGGGACGAAACCGGTGAGTCCCATCTCGGCCTCATGGCTAAGAAGTTAGTGTATACCTGTTCGCGGACGACACCGATCAGTTCCATCTCGGCCTCATGGCTAATAAGGTAGTGTATACCAGTTCGTGGACGAAACCGGTGAGTCCCACCTCGGCCTAATGGCTAAGAAGGTAGTGTATACCTGTTCGCGGACAACACCGATCTGTCCCATCTCGGCCTCATGGCTAAGAAGGTAGTGTATACCTGTTCGCGGACGACATCGATCAGTCCCATCTCGGCCTCATGGCTAAGAAGGTAGTGTATACCAGTTCCGGACGACACCGGTGAGTCCCTTCTCGGCCTCATGGCTAAGAAGGTAGTGTATACCAGTTCCGGACGACACCGGTGAGTCCCTTCTCGGTCTCATGGCTAAGTAGGTAGTGTATACCAGTTCGGGGACGAAACCGGTGAGTCCCATCTCGGCCTCATGGCTAAGAAGGTAGTGTATACCTGTTCGCGGACGACATCGATCAGTCCCATCTCGGCCTCATGGCTAAGAAGGTAGTGTATACCTGTACGCGGACGACACCGATCAGTCCCATCTCGGCCACATGGCTAAGAAGGTAGTGTATACCTGTTCGCGACGACACCGATCAGTCCCAACTCGGCCTCATGGCTAAGAAGGTAGTGTATACCAGTTCCGGACGACACCGGTGAGTCCCTTCTCGGCCTCATGGCTAAGAAGGTAGTGTATACCAGTTCCGGACGACACCGGTGAGTCCCTTCTCGGCCTCATTCCTAAGTAGGTAGTGTATACCAGTTTGGGGACGAAACTGGTGAGTCCCAACTCGGCCTCATGGCTAAGAAGGTAGTGTATACCTGTTCGCGGACGACATCGATCAGTCCCATCTCGGCCTCATGGCTAAGAAGGTAGTGTATACCAGTTCGCGGACGACACCGATCAGTCCCATCTTGGCCTCATGGCTAAGAAGGTGGTGTATTCCAGTTCGGGGACGAAACCGGTGAGTCCCATCTCGGCCTCATGGCTAAGAAGTTAGTGTATACCTGTTCGCGGACGACACCGATCAGTTCCATCTCGGCCTCATGGCTAATAAGGTAGTGTATACCAGTTCGTGGACGAAACCGGTGAGTCCCACCTCGGCCTAATGGCTAAGAAGGTAGTGTATACCTGTTCGCGGACAACACCGATCTGTCCCATCTCGGCCTCATGGCTAAGAAGGTAGTGTATACCAGTTCCGGACGACACCGGTGAGTCCCTTCTCGGCCTCATGGCTAAGAAGGTAGTGTATACCAGTTCCGGACGACACCGGTGAGTCCCTTCTCGGCCTCATTCCTAAGTAGGTAGTGTATACCAGTTTGGGGACGAAACCGGTGAGTCCCAACTCGGCCTCATGGCTAAGAAGGTAGTGTATACCTGTTCGCGGACGACATCGATCAGTCCCATCTCGGCCTCATGGCTAAGAAGGTAGTGTATACCAGTTCGCGGACGACACCGATCAGTCCCATCTTGGCCTCATGGCTAAGAAGGTGGTGTATTCCAGTTCGGGGACGAAACCGGTGAGTCCCATCTCGGCCTCATGGCTAAGAAGTTAGTGTATACCTGTTCGCGGACGACACCGATCAGTTCCATCTCGGCCTCATGGCTAATAAGGTAGTGTATACCAGTTCGTGGACGAAACCGGTGAGTCCCACCTCGGCCTAATGGCTAAGAAGGTAGTGTATACCTGTTCGCGGACAACACCGATCTGTCCCATCTCGGCCTCATGGCTAAGAAGGTAGTGTATACCTGTTCGCGGACGACATCGATCAGTCCCATCTCGGCCTCATGGCTAAGAAGGTAGTGTATACCAGTTCCGGACGACACCGGTGAGTCCCTTCTCGGCCTCATGGCTAAGAAGGTAGTGTATACCAGTTCCGGACGACACCGGTGAGTCCCTTCTCGGCCTCATTCCTAAGTAGGTAGTGTATACCAGTTTGGGGACGAAACCGGTGAGTCCCAACTCGGCCTCATGGCTAAGAAGGTAGTGTATACCTGTTCGCGGACGACATCGATCAGTCCCATCTCGGCCTCATGGCTAAGAAGGTAGTGTATACCAGTTCGCGGACGACACCGATCAGTCCCATCTTGGCCTCATGGCTAAGAAGGTGGTGTATTCCAGTTCGGGGACGAAACCGGTGAGTCCCATCTCGGCCTCATGGCTAAGAAGTTAGTGTATACCTGTTCGCGGACGACACCGATCAGTTCCATCTCGGCCTCATGGCTAATAAGGTAGTGTATACCAGTTCGTGGACGAAACCGGTGAGTCCCACCTCGGCCTAATGGCTAAGAAGGTAGTGTATACCTGTTCGCGGACAACACCGATCTGTCCCATCTCGGCCTCATGGCTAAGAAGGTAGTGTATACCTGTTCGCGGACGACATCGATCAGTCCCATCTCGGCCTCATGGCTAAGAAGGTAGTGTATACCTGTTCGCGGACGACACCGATCAGACCCATCTCGGCCTCATGGCTAAGAAGGTAGTGAATACCAGTTCCGGACGACACCGGTAAGTCCCTTCTCGGCCTCATGGCTAAGAAGGTAGTGTATACCAGTTCGGGGACGAAACCGGCGAGTCCCATCTCGACCTCATGGCTAAGAAGGTAGTGTATACCTGTTCGCGGACGACATCGATCAGTCCCATCTCGGCCTCATGGCTAAGAAGGTAGTGTATACCTGTACGCGGGCGACACCGATCAGTCCCATCTCGGCCACATGGCTAAGAAGGTAGTGTATACCTGTTCGCGACGACACCGATCAGTCCCAACTCGGCCTCATGGCTAAGAAGGTAGTGTATACCAGTTCCGGACGACACCGGTGAGTCCCTTCTCGGCCTCATGGCTAAGAAGGTAGTGTATACCAGTTCAGGACGACACCGGTGAGTCCCTTCTCGGCCTCATTCCTAAGTAGGTAGTGTATACCAGTTTGGGGACGAAACTGGTGAGTCCCAACTCGGCCTCATGGCTAAGAAGGTAGTGTATACCTGTTCGCGGACGACATCGATCAGTCCCATCTCGGCCTCATGGCTAAGAAGGTAGTGTATACCAGTTCGCGGACGACACCGATCAGTCCCATCTTGGCCTCATGGCTAAGAAGGTGGTGTATTCCAGTTCGGGGACGAAACCGGTGAGTCCCATCTCGGCCTCATGGCTAAGAAGTTAGTGTATACCTGTTCGCGGACGACACCGATCAGTTCCATCTCGGCCTCATGGCTAATAAGGTAGTGTATACCAGTTCGTGGACGAAACCGGTGAGTCCCACCTCGGCCTAATGGCTAAGAAGGTAGTGTATACCTGTTCGCGGACAACACCGATCTGTCCCATCTCGGCCTCATGGCTAAGAAGGTAGTGTATACCAGTTCCGGACGACACCGGTGAGTCCCTTCTCGGCCTCATGGCTAAGAAGGTAGTGTATACCAGTTCCGGACGACACCGGTGAGTCCCTTCTCGGCCTCATTCCTAAGTAGGTAGTGTATACCAGTTTGGGGACGAAACCGGTGAGTCCCAACTCGGCCTCATGGCTAAGAAGGTAGTGTATACCTGTTCGCGGACGACATCGATCAGTCCCATCTCGGCCTCATGGCTAAGAAGGTAGTGTATACCAGTTCGCGGACGACACCGATCAGTCCCATCTTGGCCTCATGGCTAAGAAGGTGGTGTATTCCAGTTCGGGGACGAAACCGGTGAGTCCCATCTCGGCCTCATGGCTAAGAAGTTAGTGTATACCTGTTCGCGGACGACACCGATCAGTTCCATCTCGGCCTCATGGCTAATAAGGTAGTGTATACCAGTTCGTGGACGAAACCGGTGAGTCCCACCTCGGCCTAATGGCTAAGAAGGTAGTGTATACCTGTTCGCGGACAACACCGATCTGTCCCATCTCGGCCTCATGGCTAAGAAGGTAGTGTATACCTGTTCGCGGACGACATCGATCAGTCCCATCTCGGCCTCATGGCTAAGAAGGTAGTGTATACCTGTTCGCGGACGACATCGATCAGTCCCATCTCGGCCTCATGGCTAAGAAGGTAGTGTATACCTGTTCGCGGACGACACCGATCAGACCCATCTCGGCCTCATGGCTAAGAAGGTAGTGAATACCAGTTCCGGACGACACCGGTAAGTCCCTTCTCGGCCTCATGGCTAAGAAGGTAGTGTATACCAGTTCGGGGACGAAACCGGCGAGTCCCATCTCGACCTCATGGCTAAGAAGGTAGTGTATACCTGTTCGCGGACGACATCGATCAGTCCCATCTCGGCCTCATGGCTAAGAAGGTAGTGTATACCTGTACGCGGGCGACACCGATCAGTCCCATCTCGGCCACATGGCTAAGAAGGTAGTGCATACCTGTTCGCGACGACACCGATCAGTCCCAACTCGGCCTCATGGCTAAGAAGGTAGTGTATACCAGTTCCGGACGACACCGGTGAGTCCCTTCTCGGCCTCATGGCTAAGAAGGTAGTGTATACCAGTTCAGGACGACACCGGTGAGTCCCTTCTCGGCCTCATTCCTAAGTAGGTAGTGTATACCAGTTTGGGGACGAAACTGGTGAGTCCCAACTCGGCCTCATGGCTAAGAAGGTAGTGTATACCTGTTCGCGGACGACATCGATCAGTCCCATCTCGGCCTCATGGCTAAGAAGGTAGTGTATACCAGTTCGCGGACGACACCGATCAGTCCCATCTTGGCCTCATGGCTAAGAAGGTGGTGTATTCCAGTTCGGGGACGAAACCGGTGAGTCCCATCTCGGCCTCATGGCTAAGAAGTTAGTGTATACCTGTTCGCGGACGACACCGATCAGTTCCATCTCGGCCTCATGGCTAATAAGGTAGTGTATACCAGTTCGTGGACGAAACCGGTGAGTCCCACCTCGGCCTAATGGCTAAGAAGGTAGTGTATACCTGTTCGCGGACAACACCGATCTGTCCCATCTCGGCCTCATGGCTAAGAAGGTAGTGTATACCAGTTCCGGACGACACCGGTGAGTCCCTTCTCGGCCTCATGGCTAAGAAGGTAGTGTATACCAGTTCCGGACGACACCGGTGAGTCCCTTCTCGGCCTCATTCCTAAGTAGGTAGTGTATACCAGTTTGGGGACGAAACCGGTGAGTCCCAACTCGGCCTCATGGCTAAGAAGGTAGTGTATACCTGTTCGCGGACGACATCGATCAGTCCCATCTCGGCCTCATGGCTAAGAAGGTAGTGTATACCAGTTCGCGGACGACACCGATCAGTCCCATCTTGGCCTCATGGCTAAGAAGGTGGTGTATTCCAGTTCGGGGACGAAACCGGTGAGTCCCATCTCGGCCTCATGGCTAAGAAGTTAGTGTATACCTGTTCGCGGACGACACCGATCAGTTCCATCTCGGCCTCATGGCTAATAATGTAGTGTATACCAGTTCGTGGACGAAACCGGTGAGTCCCACCTCGGCCTAATGGCTAAGAAGGTAGTGTATACCTGTTCGCGGACAACACCGATCTGTCCCATCTCGGCCTCATGGCTAAGAAGGTAGTGTATACCTGTTCGCGGACGACATCGATCAGTCCCATCTCGGCCTCATGGCTAAGAAGGTAGTGTATACCAGTTCCGGACGACACCGGTGAGTCCCTTCTCGGCCTCATGGCTAAGAAGGTAGTGTATACCAGTTCCGGACGACACCGGTGAGTCCCTTCTCGGCCTCATTCCTAAGTAGGTAGTGTATACCAGTTTGGGGACGAAACCGGTGAGTCCCAACTCGGCCTCATGGCTAAGAAGGTAGTGTATACCTGTTCGCGGACGACATCGATCAGTCCCATCTCGGCCTCATGGCTAAGAAGGTAGTGTATACCAGTTCGCAGACGACACCGATCAGTCCCATCTTGGCCTCATGGCTAAGAAGGTGGTGTATTCCAGTTCGGGGACGAAACCGGTGAGTCCCATCTCGGCCTCATGGCTAAGAAGTTAGTGTATACCTGTTCGCGGACGACACCGATCAGTTCCATCTCGGCCTCATGGCTAATAAGGTAGTGTATACCAGTTCGTGGACGAAACCGGTGAGTCCCACCTCGGCCTAATGGCTAAGAAGGTAGTGTATACCTGTTCGCGGACAACACCGATCTGTCCCATCTCGGCCTCATGGCTAAGAAGGTAGTGTATACCAGTTCCGGACGACACCGGTGAGTCCCTTCTCGGCCTCATGGCTAAGAAGGTAGTGTATACCAGTTCCGGACAACACCGGTGAGTCCCTTCTCGGCCTCATTCCTAAGTAGGTAGTGTATACCAGTTTGGGGACGAAACCGGTGAGTCCCAACTCGGCCTCATGACTAAGAAGGTAGTGTATACCTGTTCGCGGACGACATCGATCAGTCCCATCTCGGCCTCAATGGCTAAGAAGGTAGTGTATACCTGTTCGCGGACGACATCGATCAGTCCCATCTCGGCCTCATGGCTAAGAAGGTAGTGTATACCTGTTCGCGGACGACACCGATCAGACCCATCTCGGCCTCATGGCTAAGAAGGTAGTGAATACCAGTTCCGGACGACACCGATCAGTTCCATCTCGGCCTCATGGCTAATAAGGTAGTGTATACCAGTTCGTGGACGAAACCGGTGAGTCCCACCTCGGCCTAATGGCTAAGAAGGTAGTGTATACCTGTTCGCGGACAACACCGATCTGTCCCATCTCGGCCTCATGGCTAAGAAGGTAGTGTATACCAGTTCCGGACGACACCGGTGAGTCCCTTCTCGGCCTCATGGCTAAGAAGGTAGTGTATACCAGTTCCGGACGACACCGGAGAGTCCCTTCTCGGCCTCATTCCTAAGTAGGTAGTGTATACCAGTTTGGGGACGAAACCGGTGAGTCCCATCTCGGCCTCATGGCTAAGAAGTTAGTGTATACCTGTTCGCGGACGACACCGATCAGTTCCATCTCGGCCTCATGGCTAATAAGGTAGTGTATACCAGTTCGTGGACGAAACCGGTGAGTCCCACCTCGGCCTAATGGCTAAGAAGGTAGTGTATACCTGTTCGCGGACAACACCGATCTGTCCCATCTCGGCCTCATGGCTAAGAAGGTAGTGTATACCAGTTCGGGGACGAAACCGGCGAGTCCCATCTCGACCTCATGGCTAAGAAGGCAGTGTATACCTGTTCGCGGACGACACCGATCAGTCCCATCTCGGCCTCATGGCTAAGAAGGTAGTGTATACCTGTACGCGGGCGACACCGGTGAGTCCCACCTCGGCCTAATGGCTAAGAAGGTAGTGTATACCTGTTCGCGGACAACACCGATCTGTCCCATCTCGGCCTCATGGCTAAGAAGGTAGTGTATACCTGTTCGCGGACGACATCGATCAGTCCCATCTCGGCCTCATGGCTAAGAAGGTAGTGTATACCTGTTCGCGGACGACACCGATCAGACCCATCTCGGCCTCATGGCTAAGAAGGTAGTGAATACCAGTTCCGGACGACACCGGTAAGTCCCTTCTCGGCCTCATGGCTAAGAAGGTAGTGTATACCAGTTCGGGGACGAAACCGGCGAGTCCCATCTCGACCTCATGGCTAAGAAGGCAGTGTATACCTGTTCGCGGACGACACCGATCAGTCCCATCTCGGCCTCATGGCTAAGAAGGTAGTGTATACCTGTACGCGGGCGACACCGATCAGTCCCATCTCGGCCACATGGCTAAGAAGGTAGTGTATACCTGTTCGCGGACGACACCGATCAGTCCCATCTCGGCCTCATGGCTAAGAAGGTAGTGTATACCAGTTCCGGACGACACCGGTGAGTCCCTTCTCGGCCTCATGGCTAAGAAGGTAGTGTATACCAGTTCCGGACGACACCGGTGAGTCCCTTCTCGGTCTCATGGCTAAGTAGGTAGTGTATACCAGTTCGGGGACGAAACCGGTGAGTCCCATCTCGGCCTCATGGCTAAGAAGTTAGTGTATACCTGTTCGCGGACGACACCGATCAGTTCCATCTCGGCCTCATGGCTAATAAGGTAGTGTATACCAGTTCGTGGACGAAACCGGTGAGTCCCACCTCGGCCTAATGGCTAAGAAGGTAGTGTATACCTGTTCGCGGACGACACCGATCAGACCCATCTCGGCCTCATGGCTAAGAAGGTAGTGAATACCAGTTCCGGACGACACCGGTAAGTCCCTTCTCGGCCTCATGGCTAAGAAGGTAGTGTATACCAGTTCGGGGACGAAACCGGCGAGTCCCATCTCGACCTCATGGCTAAGAAGGCAGTGTATACCTGTTCGCGGACGACACCGATCAGTCCCATCTCGGCCTCATGGCTAAGAAGGTAGTGTATACCTGTACGCGGGCGACACCGATCAGTCCCATCTCGGCCACATGGCTAAGAAGGTAGTGTATACCTGTTCGCGGACGACACCGATCAGTCCCATCTCGGCCTCATGGCTAAGAAGGTAGTGTATACCAGTTCCGGACGACACCGGTGAGTCCCTTCTCGGCCTCATGGCTAAGAAGGTAGTGTATACCAGTTCGCGGACGACACCGATCAGTCCCATCTTGGCCTCATGGCTAAGAAGGTGGTGTATTCCAGTTCGGGGACGAAACCGGTGAGTCCCATCTCGGCCTCATGGCTAAGAAGTTAGTGTATACCTGTTCGCGGACGACACCGATCAGTTCCATCTCGGCCTCATGGCTAATAAGGTAGTGTATACCAGTTCGTGGACGAAACCGGTGAGTCCCACCTCGGCCTAATGGCTAAGAAGGTAGTGTATACCTGTTCGCGGACAACACCGATCTGTCCCATCTCGGCCTCATGGCTAAGAAGGTAGTGTATACCTGTTCGCGGACGACATCGATCAGTCCCATCTCCGCCTCATGGCTAAGAAGGTAGTGTATACCAGTTCCGGACGACACCGGTGAGTCCCTTCTCGGCCTCATGGCTAAGAAGGTAGTGTATACCAGTTCCGGACGACACCGGTGAGTCCCTTCTCGGCCTCATTCCTAAGTAGGTAGTGTATACCAGTTTGGGGACGAAACCGGTGAGTCCCAACTCGGCCTAATGGCTAAGAAGGTAGTGTATACCTGTTCGCGGACAACACCGATCTGTCCCATCTCGGCCTCATGGCTAAGAAGGTAGTGTATACCAGTTCCGGACGACACCGGTGAGTCCCTTCTCGGCCTCATGGCTAAGAAGGTAGTGTATACCAGTTCCGGACGACACCGGTGAGTCCCTTCTCGGCCTCATTCCTAAGTAGGTAGTGTATACCAGTTTGGGGACGAAACCGGTGAGTCCCAACTCGGCCTCATGGCTAAGAAGGTAGTGTATACCTGTTCGCGGACGACATCGATCAGTCCCATCTCGGCCTCATGGCTAAGAAGGTAGTGTATACCAGTTCGCGGACGACACCGATCAGTCCCATCTTGGCCTCATGGCTAAGAAGGTGGTGTATTCCAGTTCGGGGACGAAACCGGTGAGTCCCATCTCGGCCTCATGGCTAAGAAGGTAGTGAATACCAGTTCCGGACGACACCGGTAAGTCCCTTCTCGGCCTCATGGCTAAGAAGGTAGTGTATACCTGTTCGCGGACGACACCGATCAGTCCCATCTCGGCCTCATGGCTAAGAAGGTAGTGTATACCAGTTCCGGACGACACCGGTGAGTCCCTTCTCGGCCTCATGGCTAAGAAGGTAGTGAATACCAGTTCCGGACGACACCGGTAAGTCCCTTCTCGGCCTCATGGCTAAGAAGGTAGTGTATACCTGTTCGCGGACGACACCGATCAGTCCCATCTCGGCCTCATGGCTAAGAAGGTAGTGTATACCAGTTCCGGACGACACCGGTGAGTCCCTTCTCGGCCTCATGGCTAAGAAGGTAGTGTATACCAGTTCCGGACGACACCGGTGAGTCCCTTCTCGGCCTCATGGCTAAGAAGGTAGTGTATACCTGTACGCGGGCGACACCGATCAGTCCCATCTCGGCCACATGGCTAAGAAGGTAGTGTATACCTGTTCGCGGACGACACCGATCAGTCCCATCTCGGCCTCATGGCTAAGAAGGTAGTGTATACCAGTTCCGGACGACACCGGTGAGTCCCTTCTCGGCCTCATGGCTAAGAAGGTAGTGTATACCAGTTCGCGGACGACACCGATCAGTCCCATCTTGGCCTCATGGCTAAGAAGGTGGTGTATTCCAGTTCGGGGACGAAACCGGTGAGTCCCATCTCGGCCTCATGGCTAAGAAGTTAGTGTATACCTGTTCGCGGACGACACCGATCAGTTCCATCTCGGCCTCATGGCTAATAAGGTAGTGTATACCAGTTCGTGGACGAAACCGGTGAGTCCAACCTCGGCCTAATGGCTAAGAAGGTAGTGTATACCTGTTCGCGGACAACACCGATCTGTCCCATCTCGGCCTCATGGCTAAGAAGGTAGTGTATACCTGTTCGCGGACGACATCGATCAGTCCCATCTCCGCCTCATGGCTAAGAAGGTAGTGTATACCAGTTCCGGACGACACCGGTGAGTCCCTTCTCGGCCTCATGGCTAAGAAGGTAGTGTATACCAGTTCCGGACGACACCGGTGAGTCCCTTCTCGGCCTCATTCCTAAGTAGGTAGTGTATACCAGTTTGGGGACGAAACCGGTGAGTCCCAACTCGGCCTAATGGCTAAGAAGGTAGTGTATACCTGTTCGCGGACAACACCGATCTGTCCCATCTCGGCCTCATGGCTAAGAAGGTAGTGTATACCAGTTCCGGACGACACCGGTGAGTCCCTTCTCGGCCTCATGGCTAAGAAGGTAGTGTATACCAGTTCCGGACGACACCGGTGAGTCCCTTCTCGGCCTCATTCCTAAGTAGGTAGTGTATACCAGTTTGGGGACGAAACCGGTGAGTCCCAACTCGGCCTCATGGCTAAGAAGGTAGTGTATACCTGTTCGCGGACGACATCGATCAGTCCCATCTCGGCCTCATGGCTAAGAAGGTAGTGTATACCAGTTCGCGGACGACACCGATCAGTCCCATCTTGGCCTCATGGCTAAGAAGGTGGTGTATTCCAGTTCGGGGACGAAACCGGTGAGTCCCATCTCGGCCTCATGGCTAAGAAGGTAGTGAATACCAGTTCCGGACGACACCGGTAAGTGCCTTCTCGGCCTCATGGCTAAGAAGGTAGTGTATACCAGTTCGGGGACGAAACCGGCGAGTCCCATCTCGGCCTCATGGCTAAGAAGGTAGTGTATACCTGTTCGCGGACGACACCGATCAGTCCCATCTCGGCCTCATGGCTAAGAAGGTAGTGTATACCTGTACGCGGGCGACACCGACCAGTCCCATCTCGGCCACATGGCTAAGAAGGTAGTGTATACCTGTTCGCGGACAACACCGATCAGTCCCATCTCGGCCTCATGGCTAAGAAGGTAGTGTATACCAGTTCCGGACGACACCGGTGAGTCCCTTCTCGGCCTCATGGCTAAGAAGGTAGTGTATACCAGTTCCGGACGACACCGGTGAGTCCCTTCTCGGCCTCATTCCTAAGTAGGTAGTGTATACCAGTTTGGGGACGAAACCGGTGAGTCCCAACTCGGCCTCATGGCTAAGAAGGTAGTGTATACCTGTTCGCGGACGACATCGATCAGTCCCATCTCGGCCTCATGGCTAAGAAGGTAGTGTATACCAGTTCGCGGACGACACCGATCAGTCCCATCTTGGCCTCATGGCTAAGAAGGTGGTGTATTCCAGTTCGGGGACGAAACCGGTGAGTCCCATCTCGGCCTCATGGCTAAGAAGGTAGTGAATACCAGTTCCGGACGACACCGGTAAGTCCCTTCTCGGCCTCATGGCTAAGAAGGTAGTGTATACCAGTTCGGGGACGAAACCGGCGAGTCCCATCTCGGCCTCATGGCTAAGAAGGTAGTGTATACCTGTTCGCGGACGACACCGATCAGTCCCATCTCGGCCTCATGGCTAAGAAGGTAGTGTATACCTGTACGCGGGCGACACCGACCAGTCCCATCTCGGCCACATGGCTAAGAAGGTAGTGTATACCTGTTCGCGGACAACACCGATCAGTCCCATCTCGGCCTCATGGCTAAGAAGGTAGTGTATACCAGTTCCGGACGACACCGGTAAGTCCCTTCTCGGCCTCATGGCTAAGATGGTAGTGTATACCTGTTCGCGGACGACACCGATCAGTCCCATGTCGGCCTCATGGCTAAGAAGGTAGTGTATACCAGTTCCGGACGACACCGGTAAGTCCCTTCTCGGCCTCATGGCTAAGAAGGTAGTGTATACCAGTTCGGGGACGAAACCGGTGAGTCCCATCTCGGCCTCATGGCTAAGAAGGTAGTGTATACCTGTTCGCGGACGACACCGATCAGTCCCATCTCGGCCTCATGGCTAAGGAGGTAGTGTATACCAGTTCCGGACGACACCGATCAGTACCATCTCGGCCTCATGGCTAAGAAGGTAGTGTATACCAGTTCCGGACGACACCGGTGAGTCCCATCTCGGCCTCATGGCTAAGAAGGTAGTGTATACCTGTTCGCGGACGACACCGATCAGTCCCTTCTCGGCCTCATGGCTAAGAAGGTAGTGTATACCAGTTCGGGGACGAAAATGGTGAGTCCCATCTCGGCCTCATGGCTAAGAAGTTAGTGAATACCTGTTCGCGGACGACACCGATCAGTCCCATCTCGGCCTCATGGCTAATAAGGTAGTGTATACCAGTTCGTGGACGAAACCGGTGAGTCCCATCTCGGCCTCATGGCTAAGAAGGTAGTGTATACCTGTTCGCGGACGACACCGATCAGTCCCATCTCGGCCTCATGGCTAAGAAGGTAGTGTATACCTGTACGCGGACGACACCGATCAGTCCCATCTCGGCCACATGGCTAAGAAGGTAGTGTATACCTGTTCGCGGACGACACCGATCAGTCCCATCTCGGCCTCATGGCTAAGAAGGTAGTGTATACCTGTTCGCGGACGACACCGATCAGTCCCATCTCGGCCTCATGGCTAAGAAGGTAGTGTATACCAGTTCCGGACGACACCGGTGAGTCCCATCTCGGCCTCATGGCTAAGAAGGTAGTGTATACCTGTTCGCGGACGACACCGATCAGTCCCATCTCGGCCTCATGGCTAAGAAGGTAGTGTATACCAGTTCGGGGACGAAACCGGTGAGTCCCATCTCGGCCTCATGGCTAAGAAGTTAGTGTATACCTGTTCGCGGACGACACCGATCAGTCCCATCTCGGCCTCATGGCTAATAAGGTAGTGTATACCAGTTCGTGGACGAAACCGGTGAGTCCCATCTCGGCCTCATGGCTAAGAAGGTAGTGTATACCTGTTCGCGGACGACACCGATCAGTCCCATCTCGGCCTCATGGCTAAGAAGGTAGTGTATACCTGTACGCGGACGACACCGATCAGTCCCATCTCGGCCACATGGCTAAGAAGGTAGTGTATACCTGTTCGCGGACGACACCGATCAGTCCCATCTCGGCCTCATGGCTAAGAAGGTAGTGTGTACCAGTTCCGGACGACACCGGTGAGTCCCTTCTCGGCCTCATGGCTAAGAAGGTAGTGTATACCAGTTCCGGACGACACCGGTGAGTCCCTTCTCGGTCTCATGGCTAAGAAGGTAGTGTATACCAGTTCGGGGACGAAACCGGTGAGTCCCATCTCGGCCTCATGGCTAAGAAGGTAGTGTATACCTGTTCGCGGACGACATCGATCAGTCCCATCTCGGCCTCATGGCTAAGAAGGTAGTGTATACCTGTACGCGGACGACACCGATCAGTCCCATCTCGGCCACATGGCTAAGAAGGTAGTGTATACCTGTTCGCGACGACACCGATCAGTCCCATCTCGGCCTCATGGCTAAGAAGGTAGTGTATACCAGTTCCGGACGACACCGGTGAGTCCCTTCTCGGCCTCATGGCTAAGAAGGTAGTGTATACCAGTTCCGGACGACACCGGTGAGTCCCTTCTCGGCCTCATTCCTAAGTAGGTAGTGTATACCAGTTTGGGGACGAAACCGGTGAGTCCCAACTCGGCCTCATGGCTAAGAAGGTAGTGTATACCTGTTCGCGGACGACATCGATCGGTCCCATCTCGGCCTCATGGCTAAGAAGGTAGTGTATACCAGTTCGCGGACGACACCGATCAGTCCCATCTTGGCCTCATGGCTAAGAAGGTAGTGTGTACCAGTTCCGGACGACACCGGTGAGTCCCTTCTCGGCCTCATGGCTAAGAAGGTAGTGTATACCAGTTCCGGACGACACCGGTGAGTCCCTTCTCGGTCTCATGGCTAAGTAGGTAGTGTATACCAGTTCGGGGACGAAACCGGTGAGTCCCATCTCGGCCTCATGGCTAAGAAGGTAGTGTATACCTGTTCGCGGACGACATCGATCAGTCCCATCTCGGCCTCATGGCTAAGAAGGTAGTGTATACCAGTTCGCGGACGACACCGATCAGTCCCATCTTGGCCTCATGGCTAAGAAGGTGGTGTATTCCAGTTCGGGGACGAAACCGGTGAGTCCCATCTCGGCCTCATGGCTAAGAAGTTAGTGTATACCTGTTCGCGGACGACACTGATCAGTTCCATCTCGGCCTCATGGCTAATAAGGTAGTGTATACCAGTTCGTGGACGAAACCGGTGAGTCCCACCTCGGCCTAATGGCTAAGAAGGTAGTGTATACCTGTTCGCGGACAACACCGATCTGTCCCATCTCGGCCTCATGGCTAAGAAGGTAGTGTATACCAGTTCCGGACGACACCGGTGAGTCCCTTCTCGGCCTCATGGCTAAGAAGGTAGTGTATACCAGTTCCGGACGACACCGGTGAGTCCCTTCTCGGCCTCATTCCTAAGTAGGTAGTGTATACCAGTTTGGGGACGAAACCGGTGAGTCCCAACTCGGCCTCATGGCTAAGAAGGTAGTGTATACCTGTTCGCGGACGACATCGATCAGTCCCATCTCGGCCTCATGGCTAAGAAGGTAGTGTATACCAGTTCGCGGACGACACCGATCAGTCCCATCTTGGCCTCATGGCTAAGAAGGTGGTGTATTCCAGTTCGGGGACGAAACCGGTGAGTCCCATCTCGGCCTCATGGCTAAGAAGTTAGTGTATACCTGTTCGCGGACGACACCGATCAGTTCCATCTCGGCCTCATGGCTAATAAGGTAGTGTATACCAGTTCGTGGACGAAACCGGTGAGTCCCACCTCGGCCTAATGGCTAAGAAGGTAGTGTATACCTGTTCGCGGACAACACCGATCTGTCCCATCTCGGCCTCATGGCTAAGAAGGTAGTGTATACCTGTTCGCGGACGACATCGATCAGTCCCATCTCGGCCTCATGGCTAAGAAGGTAGTGTATACCTGTTCGCGGACGACACCGATCAGTCCCATCTCGGCCTCATGGCTAAGAAGGTAGTGTATACCAGTTCCGGACGACACCGGTGAGTCCCTTCTCGGCCTCATGGCTAAGAAGGTAGTGTATACCAGTTCCGGACGACACCGGTGAGTCCCTTCTCGGCCTCATTCCTAAGTAGGTAGTGTATACCAGTTTGGGGACGAAACCGGTGAGTCCCAACTCGGCCTCATGGCTAAGAAGGTAGTGTATACCTGTTCGCGGACGACATCGATCAGTCCCATCTCGGCCTCATGGCTAAGAAGGTAGTGTATACCAGTTCGCGGACGACACCGATCAGTCCCATCTTGGCCTCATGGCTAAGAAGGTGGTGTATTCCAGTTCGGGGACGAAACCGGTGAGTCCCATCTCGGCCTCATGGCTAAGAAGTTAGTGTATACCTGTTCGCGGACGACACCGATCAGTTCCATCTCGGCCTCATGGCTAATAAGGTAGTGTATACCAGTTCGTGGACGAAACCGGTGAGTCCCACCTCGGCCTAATGGCTAAGAAGGTAGTGTATACCTGTTCGCGGACAACACCGATCTGTCCCATCTCGGCCTCATGGCTAAGAAGGTAGTGTATACCTGTTCGCGGACGACATCGATCAGTCCCATCTCGGCCTCATGGCTAAGAAGGTAGTGTATACCTGTTCGCGGACGACACCGATCAGACCCATCTCGGCCTCATGGCTAAGAAGGTAGTGAATACCAGTTCCGGACGACACCGGTAAGTCCCTTCTCGGCCTCATGGCTAAGAAGGTAGTGTATACCAGTTCGGGGACGAAACCGGCGAGTCCCATCTCGGCCTCATGGCTAAGAAGGTAGTGTATACCTGTTCGCGGACGACACCGACCAGTCCCATCTCGGCCACATGGCTAAGAAGGTAGTGTATACCTGTTCGCGGACGACACCGATCAGTCCCATCTCGGCCTCATGGCTAAGAAGGTAGTGTATACCTGTACGCGGGCGACACCGATCAGTCCCATCTCGGCCACATGGCTAAGAAGGTAGTGCATACCTGTTCGCGACGACACCGATCAGTCCCAACTCGGCCTCATGGCTAAGAAGGTAGTGTATACCAGTTCCGGACGACACCGGTGAGTCCCTTCTCGGCCTCATGGCTAAGAAGGTAGTGTATACCAGTTCAGGACGACACCGGTGAGTCCCTTCTCGGCCTCATTCCTAAGTAGGTAGTGTATACCAGTTTGGGGACGAAACTGGTGAGTCCCAACTCGGCCTCATGGCTAAGAAGGTAGTGTATACCTGTTCGCGGACGACATCGATCAGTCCCATCTCGGCCTCATGGCTAAGAAGGTAGTGTATACCAGTTCGCGGACGACACCGATCAGTCCCATCTTGGCCTCATGGCTAAGAAGGTGGTGTATTCCAGTTCGGGGACGAAACCGGTGAGTCCCATCTCGGCCTCATGGCTAAGAAGTTAGTGTATACCTGTTCGCGGACGACACCGATCAGTTCCATCTCGGCCTCATGGCTAATAAGGTAGTGTATACCAGTTCGTGGACGAAACCGGTGAGTCCCACCTCGGCCTAATGGCTAAGAAGGTAGTGTATACCTGTTCGCGGACAACACCGATCTGTCCCATCTCGGCCTCATGGCTAAGAAGGTAGTGTATACCAGTTCCGGACGACACCGGTGAGTCCCTTCTCGGCCTCATGGCTAAGAAGGTAGTGTATACCAGTTCCGGACGACACCGGTGAGTCCCTTCTCGGCCTCATTCCTAAGTAGGTAGTGTATACCAGTTTGGGGACGAAACCGGTGAGTCCCAACTCGGCCTCATGGCTAAGAAGGTAGTGTATACCTGTTCGCGGACGACATCGATCAGTCCCATCTCGGCCTCATGGCTAAGAAGGTAGTGTATACCAGTTCGCGGACGACACCGATCAGTCCCATCTTGGCCTCATGGCTAAGAAGGTGGTGTATTCCAGTTCGGGGACGAAACCGGTGAGTCCCATCTCGGCCTCATGGCTAAGAAGTTAGTGTATACCTGTTCGCGGACGACACCGATCAGTTCCATCTCGGCCTCATGGCTAATAATGTAGTGTATACCAGTTCGTGGACGAAACCGGTGAGTCCCACCTCGGCCTAATGGCTAAGAAGGTAGTGTATACCTGTTCGCGGACAACACCGATCTGTCCCATCTCGGCCTCATGGCTAAGAAGGTAGTGTATACCTGTTCGCGGACGACATCGATCAGTCCCATCTCGGCCTCATGGCTAAGAAGGTAGTGTATACCAGTTCCGGACGACACCGGTGAGTCCCTTCTCGGCCTCATGGCTAAGAAGGTAGTGTATACCAGTTCCGGACGACACCGGTGAGTCCCTTCTCGGCCTCATTCCTAAGTAGGTAGTGTATACCAGTTTGGGGACGAAACCGGTGAGTCCCAACTCGGCCTCATGGCTAAGAAGGTAGTGTATACCTGTTCGCGGACGACATCGATCAGTCCCATCTCGGCCTCATGGCTAAGAAGGTAGTGTATACCAGTTCGCAGACGACACCGATCAGTCCCATCTTGGCCTCATGGCTAAGAAGGTGGTGTATTCCAGTTCGGGGACGAAACCGGTGAGTCCCATCTCGGCCTCATGGCTAAGAAGTTAGTGTATACCTGTTCGCGGACGACACCGATCAGTTCCATCTCGGCCTCATGGCTAATAAGGTAGTGTATACCAGTTCGTGGACGAAACCGGTGAGTCCCACCTCGGCCTAATGGCTAAGAAGGTAGTGTATACCTGTTCGCGGACAACACCGATCTGTCCCATCTCGGCCTCATGGCTAAGAAGGTAGTGTATACCAGTTCCGGACGACACCGGTGAGTCCCTTCTCGGCCTCATGGCTAAGAAGGTAGTGTATACCAGTTCCGGACAACACCGGTGAGTCCCTTCTCGGCCTCATTCCTAAGTAGGTAGTGTATACCAGTTTGGGGACGAAACCGGTGAGTCCCAACTCGGCCTCATGACTAAGAAGGTAGTGTATACCTGTTCGCGGACGACATCGATCAGTCCCATCTCGGCCTCAATGGCTAAGAAGGTAGTGTATACCTGTTCGCGGACGACATCGATCAGTCCCATCTCGGCCTCATGGCTAAGAAGGTAGTGTATACCTGTTCGCGGACGACACCGATCAGACCCATCTCGGCCTCATGGCTAAGAAGGTAGTGAATACCAGTTCCGGACGACACCGATCAGTTCCATCTCGGCCTCATGGCTAATAAGGTAGTGTATACCAGTTCGTGGACGAAACCGGTGAGTCCCACCTCGGCCTAATGGCTAAGAAGGTAGTGTATACCTGTTCGCGGACAACACCGATCTGTCCCATCTCGGCCTCATGGCTAAGAAGGTAGTGTATACCAGTTCCGGACGACACCGGTGAGTCCCTTCTCGGCCTCATGGCTAAGAAGGTAGTGTATACCAGTTCCGGACGACACCGGAGAGTCCCTTCTCGGCCTCATTCCTAAGTAGGTAGTGTATACCAGTTTGGGGACGAAACCGGTGAGTCCCATCTCGGCCTCATGGCTAAGAAGTTAGTGTATACCTGTTCGCGGACGACACCGATCAGTTCCATCTCGGCCTCATGGCTAATAAGGTAGTGTATACCAGTTCGTGGACGAAACCGGTGAGTCCCACCTCGGCCTAATGGCTAAGAAGGTAGTGTATACCTGTTCGCGGACAACACCGATCTGTCCCATCTCGGCCTCATGGCTAAGAAGGTAGTGTATACCAGTTCGGGGACGAAACCGGCGAGTCCCATCTCGACCTCATGGCTAAGAAGGCAGTGTATACCTGTTCGCGGACGACACCGATCAGTCCCATCTCGGCCTCATGGCTAAGAAGGTAGTGTATACCTGTACGCGGGCGACACCGGTGAGTCCCACCTCGGCCTAATGGCTAAGAAGGTAGTGTATACCTGTTCGCGGACAACACCGATCTGTCCCATCTCGGCCTCATGGCTAAGAAGGTAGTGTATACCTGTTCGCGGACGACATCGATCAGTCCCATCTCGGCCTCATGGCTAAGAAGGTAGTGTATACCTGTTCGCGGACGACACCGATCAGACCCATCTCGGCCTCATGGCTAAGAAGGTAGTGAATACCAGTTCCGGACGACACCGGTAAGTCCCTTCTCGGCCTCATGGCTAAGAAGGTAGTGTATACCAGTTCGGGGACGAAACCGGCGAGTCCCATCTCGACCTCATGGCTAAGAAGGCAGTGTATACCTGTTCGCGGACGACACCGATCAGTCCCATCTCGGCCTCATGGCTAAGAAGGTAGTGTATACCTGTACGCGGGCGACACCGATCAGTCCCATCTCGGCCACATGGCTAAGAAGGTAGTGTATACCTGTTCGCGGACGACACCGATCAGTCCCATCTCGGCCTCATGGCTAAGAAGGTAGTGTATACCAGTTCCGGACGACACCGGTGAGTCCCTTCTCGGCCTCATGGCTAAGAAGGTAGTGTATACCAGTTCCGGACGACACCGGTGAGTCCCTTCTCGGTCTCATGGCTAAGTAGGTAGTGTATACCAGTTCGGGGACGAAACCGGTGAGTCCCATCTCGGCCTCATGGCTAAGAAGTTAGTGTATACCTGTTCGCGGACGACACCGATCAGTTCCATCTCGGCCTCATGGCTAATAAGGTAGTGTATACCAGTTCGTGGACGAAACCGGTGAGTCCCACCTCGGCCTAATGGCTAAGAAGGTAGTGTATACCTGTTCGCGGACGACACCGATCAGACCCATCTCGGCCTCATGGCTAAGAAGGTAGTGAATACCAGTTCCGGACGACACCGGTAAGTCCCTTCTCGGCCTCATGGCTAAGAAGGTAGTGTATACCAGTTCGGGGACGAAACCGGCGAGTCCCATCTCGACCTCATGGCTAAGAAGGCAGTGTATACCTGTTCGCGGACGACACCGATCAGTCCCATCTCGGCCTCATGGCTAAGAAGGTAGTGTATACCTGTACGCGGGCGACACCGATCAGTCCCATCTCGGCCACATGGCTAAGAAGGTAGTGTATACCTGTTCGCGGACGACACCGATCAGTCCCATCTCGGCCTCATGGCTAAGAAGGTAGTGTATACCAGTTCCGGACGACACCGGTGAGTCCCTTCTCGGCCTCATGGCTAAGAAGGTAGTGTATACCAGTTCGCGGACGACACCGATCAGTCCCATCTTGGCCTCATGGCTAAGAAGGTGGTGTATTCCAGTTCGGGGACGAAACCGGTGAGTCCCATCTCGGCCTCATGGCTAAGAAGTTAGTGTATACCTGTTCGCGGACGACACCGATCAGTTCCATCTCGGCCTCATGGCTAATAAGGTAGTGTATACCAGTTCGTGGACGAAACCGGTGAGTCCCACCTCGGCCTAATGGCTAAGAAGGTAGTGTATACCTGTTCGCGGACAACACCGATCTGTCCCATCTCGGCCTCATGGCTAAGAAGGTAGTGTATACCTGTTCGCGGACGACATCGATCAGTCCCATCTCCGCCTCATGGCTAAGAAGGTAGTGTATACCAGTTCCGGACGACACCGGTGAGTCCCTTCTCGGCCTCATGGCTAAGAAGGTAGTGTATACCAGTTCCGGACGACACCGGTGAGTCCCTTCTCGGCCTCATTCCTAAGTAGGTAGTGTATACCAGTTTGGGGACGAAACCGGTGAGTCCCAACTCGGCCTAATGGCTAAGAAGGTAGTGTATACCTGTTCGCGGACAACACCGATCTGTCCCATCTCGGCCTCATGGCTAAGAAGGTAGTGTATACCAGTTCCGGACGACACCGGTGAGTCCCTTCTCGGCCTCATGGCTAAGAAGGTAGTGTATACCAGTTCCGGACGACACCGGTGAGTCCCTTCTCGGCCTCATTCCTAAGTAGGTAGTGTATACCAGTTTGGGGACGAAACCGGTGAGTCCCAACTCGGCCTCATGGCTAAGAAGGTAGTGTATACCTGTTCGCGGACGACATCGATCAGTCCCATCTCGGCCTCATGGCTAAGAAGGTAGTGTATACCAGTTCGCGGACGACACCGATCAGTCCCATCTTGGCCTCATGGCTAAGAAGGTGGTGTATTCCAGTTCGGGGACGAAACCGGTGAGTCCCATCTCGGCCTCATGGCTAAGAAGGTAGTGAATACCAGTTCCGGACGACACCGGTAAGTCCCTTCTCGGCCTCATGGCTAAGAAGGTAGTGTATACCTGTTCGCGGACGACACCGATCAGTCCCATCTCGGCCTCATGGCTAAGAAGGTAGTGTATACCAGTTCCGGACGACACCGGTGAGTCCCTTCTCGGCCTCATGGCTAAGAAGGTAGTGAATACCAGTTCCGGACGACACCGGTAAGTCCCTTCTCGGCCTCATGGCTAAGAAGGTAGTGTATACCTGTTCGCGGACGACACCGATCAGTCCCATCTCGGCCTCATGGCTAAGAAGGTAGTGTATACCAGTTCCGGACGACACCGGTGAGTCCCTTCTCGGCCTCATGGCTAAGAAGGTAGTGTATACCAGTTCCGGACGACACCGGTGAGTCCCTTCTCGGCCTCATGGCTAAGAAGGTAGTGTATACCTGTACGCGGGCGACACCGATCAGTCCCATCTCGGCCACATGGCTAAGAAGGTAGTGTATACCTGTTCGCGGACGACACCGATCAGTCCCATCTCGGCCTCATGGCTAAGAAGGTAGTGTATACCAGTTCCGGACGACACCGGTGAGTCCCTTCTCGGCCTCATGGCTAAGAAGGTAGTGTATACCAGTTCGCGGACGACACCGATCAGTCCCATCTTGGCCTCATGGCTAAGAAGGTGGTGTATTCCAGTTCGGGGACGAAACCGGTGAGTCCCATCTCGGCCTCATGGCTAAGAAGTTAGTGTATACCTGTTCGCGGACGACACCGATCAGTTCCATCTCGGCCTCATGGCTAATAAGGTAGTGTATACCAGTTCGTGGACGAAACCGGTGAGTCCAACCTCGGCCTAATGGCTAAGAAGGTAGTGTATACCTGTTCGCGGACAACACCGATCTGTCCCATCTCGGCCTCATGGCTAAGAAGGTAGTGTATACCTGTTCGCGGACGACATCGATCAGTCCCATCTCCGCCTCATGGCTAAGAAGGTAGTGTATACCAGTTCCGGACGACACCGGTGAGTCCCTTCTCGGCCTCATGGCTAAGAAGGTAGTGTATACCAGTTCCGGACGACACCGGTGAGTCCCTTCTCGGCCTCATTCCTAAGTAGGTAGTGTATACCAGTTTGGGGACGAAACCGGTGAGTCCCAACTCGGCCTAATGGCTAAGAAGGTAGTGTATACCTGTTCGCGGACAACACCGATCTGTCCCATCTCGGCCTCATGGCTAAGAAGGTAGTGTATACCAGTTCCGGACGACACCGGTGAGTCCCTTCTCGGCCTCATGGCTAAGAAGGTAGTGTATACCAGTTCCGGACGACACCGGTGAGTCCCTTCTCGGCCTCATTCCTAAGTAGGTAGTGTATACCAGTTTGGGGACGAAACCGGTGAGTCCCAACTCGGCCTCATGGCTAAGAAGGTAGTGTATACCTGTTCGCGGACGACATCGATCAGTCCCATCTCGGCCTCATGGCTAAGAAGGTAGTGTATACCAGTTCGCGGACGACACCGATCAGTCCCATCTTGGCCTCATGGCTAAGAAGGTGGTGTATTCCAGTTCGGGGACGAAACCGGTGAGTCCCATCTCGGCCTCATGGCTAAGAAGGTAGTGAATACCAGTTCCGGACGACACCGGTAAGTGCCTTCTCGGCCTCATGGCTAAGAAGGTAGTGTATACCAGTTCGGGGACGAAACCGGCGAGTCCCATCTCGGCCTCATGGCTAAGAAGGTAGTGTATACCTGTTCGCGGACGACACCGATCAGTCCCATCTCGGCCTCATGGCTAAGAAGGTAGTGTATACCTGTACGCGGGCGACACCGACCAGTCCCATCTCGGCCACATGGCTAAGAAGGTAGTGTATACCTGTTCGCGGACAACACCGATCAGTCCCATCTCGGCCTCATGGCTAAGAAGGTAGTGTATACCAGTTCCGGACGACACCGGTGAGTCCCTTCTCGGCCTCATGGCTAAGAAGGTAGTGTATACCAGTTCCGGACGACACCGGTGAGTCCCTTCTCGGCCTCATTCCTAAGTAGGTAGTGTATACCAGTTTGGGGACGAAACCGGTGAGTCCCAACTCGGCCTCATGGCTAAGAAGGTAGTGTATACCTGTTCGCGGACGACATCGATCAGTCCCATCTCGGCCTCATGGCTAAGAAGGTAGTGTATACCAGTTCGCGGACGACACCGATCAGTCCCATCTTGGCCTCATGGCTAAGAAGGTGGTGTATTCCAGTTCGGGGACGAAACCGGTGAGTCCCATCTCGGCCTCATGGCTAAGAAGGTAGTGAATACCAGTTCCGGACGACACCGGTAAGTCCCTTCTCGGCCTCATGGCTAAGAAGGTAGTGTATACCAGTTCGGGGACGAAACCGGCGAGTCCCATCTCGGCCTCATGGCTAAGAAGGTAGTGTATACCTGTTCGCGGACGACACCGATCAGTCCCATCTCGGCCTCATGGCTAAGAAGGTAGTGTATACCTGTACGCGGGCGACACCGACCAGTCCCATCTCGGCCACATGGCTAAGAAGGTAGTGTATACCTGTTCGCGGACAACACCGATCAGTCCCATCTCGGCCTCATGGCTAAGAAGGTAGTGTATACCAGTTCCGGACGACACCGGTAAGTCCCTTCTCGGCCTCATGGCTAAGATGGTAGTGTATACCTGTTCGCGGACGACACCGATCAGTCCCATGTCGGCCTCATGGCTAAGAAGGTAGTGTATACCAGTTCCGGACGACACCGGTAAGTCCCTTCTCGGCCTCATGGCTAAGAAGGTAGTGTATACCAGTTCGGGGACGAAACCGGTGAGTCCCATCTCGGCCTCATGGCTAAGAAGGTAGTGTATACCTGTTCGCGGACGACACCGATCAGTCCCATCTCGGCCTCATGGCTAAGGAGGTAGTGTATACCAGTTCCGGACGACACCGATCAGTACCATCTCGGCCTCATGGCTAAGAAGGTAGTGTATACCAGTTCCGGACGACACCGGTGAGTCCCATCTCGGCCTCATGGCTAAGAAGGTAGTGTATACCTGTTCGCGGACGACACCGATCAGTCCCTTCTCGGCCTCATGGCTAAGAAGGTAGTGTATACCAGTTCGGGGACGAAAATGGTGAGTCCCATCTCGGCCTCATGGCTAAGAAGTTAGTGAATACCTGTTCGCGGACGACACCGATCAGTCCCATCTCGGCCTCATGGCTAATAAGGTAGTGTATACCAGTTCGTGGACGAAACCGGTGAGTCCCATCTCGGCCTCATGGCTAAGAAGGTAGTGTATACCTGTTCGCGGACGACACCGATCAGTCCCATCTCGGCCTCATGGCTAAGAAGGTAGTGTATACCTGTACGCGGACGACACCGATCAGTCCCATCTCGGCCACATGGCTAAGAAGGTAGTGTATACCTGTTCGCGGACGACACCGATCAGTCCCATCTCGGCCTCATGGCTAAGAAGGTAGTGTATACCTGTTCGCGGACGACACCGATCAGTCCCATCTCGGCCTCATGGCTAAGAAGGTAGTGTATACCAGTTCCGGACGACACCGGTGAGTCCCATCTCGGCCTCATGGCTAAGAAGGTAGTGTATACCTGTTCGCGGACGACACCGATCAGTCCCATCTCGGCCTCATGGCTAAGAAGGTAGTGTATACCAGTTCGGGGACGAAACCGGTGAGTCCCATCTCGGCCTCATGGCTAAGAAGTTAGTGTATACCTGTTCGCGGACGACACCGATCAGTCCCATCTCGGCCTCATGGCTAATAAGGTAGTGTATACCAGTTCGTGGACGAAACCGGTGAGTCCCATCTCGGCCTCATGGCTAAGAAGGTAGTGTATACCTGTTCGCGGACGACACCGATCAGTCCCATCTCGGCCTCATGGCTAAGAAGGTAGTGTATACCTGTACGCGGACGACACCGATCAGTCCCATCTCGGCCACATGGCTAAGAAGGTAGTGTATACCTGTTCGCGGACGACACCGATCAGTCCCATCTCGGCCTCATGGCTAAGAAGGTAGTGTGTACCAGTTCCGGACGACACCGGTGAGTCCCTTCTCGGCCTCATGGCTAAGAAGGTAGTGTATACCAGTTCCGGACGACACCGGTGAGTCCCTTCTCGGTCTCATGGCTAAGAAGGTAGTGTATACCAGTTCGGGGACGAAACCGGTGAGTCCCATCTCGGCCTCATGGCTAAGAAGGTAGTGTATACCTGTTCGCGGACGACATCGATCAGTCCCATCTCGGCCTCATGGCTAAGAAGGTAGTGTATACCTGTACGCGGACGACACCGATCAGTCCCATCTCGGCCACATGGCTAAGAAGGTAGTGTATACCTGTTCGCGACGACACCGATCAGTCCCATCTCGGCCTCATGGCTAAGAAGGTAGTGTATACCAGTTCCGGACGACACCGGTGAGTCCCTTCTCGGCCTCATGGCTAAGAAGGTAGTGTATACCAGTTCCGGACGACACCGGTGAGTCCCTTCTCGGCCTCATTCCTAAGTAGGTAGTGTATACCAGTTTGGGGACGAAAACCGGTGAGTCCCAACTCGGCCTCATGGCTAAGAAGGTAGTGTATACCTGTTCGCGGACGACATCGATCGGTCCCATCTCGCCTCATGGCTAAGAAGGTAGTGTATACCAGTTCGCGGACGACACCGATCAGTCCCATCTTGGCCTCATGGCTAAGAAGGTAGTGTGTACCAGTTCCGGACGACACCGGTGAGTCCCTTCTCGGCCTCATGGCTAAGAAGGTAGTGTATACCAGTTCCGGACGACACCGGTGAGTCCCTTCTCGGTCTCATGGCTAAGTAGGTAGTGTATACCAGTTCGGGGACGAAACCGGTGAGTCCCATCTCGGCCTCATGGCTAAGAAGGTAGTGTATACCTGTTCGCGGACGACATCGATCAGTCCCATCTCGGCCTCATGGCTAAGAAGGTAGTGTATACCAGTTCGCGGACGACACCGATCAGTCCCATCTTGGCCTCATGGCTAAGAAGGTGGTGTATTCCAGTTCGGGGACGAAACCGGTGAGTCCCATCTCGGCCTCATGGCTAAGAAGTTAGTGTATACCTGTTCGCGGACGACACTGATCAGTTCCATCTCGGCCTCATGGCTAATAAGGTAGTGTATACCAGTTCGTGGACGAAACCGGTGAGTCCCACCTCGGCCTAATGGCTAAGAAGGTAGTGTATACCTGTTCGCGGACAACACCGATCTGTCCCATCTCGGCCTCATGGCTAAGAAGGTAGTGTATACCAGTTCCGGACGACACCGGTGAGTCCCTTCTCGGCCTCATGGCTAAGAAGGTAGTGTATACCAGTTCCGGACGACACCGGTGAGTCCCTTCTCGGCCTCATTCCTAAGTAGGTAGTGTATACCAGTTTGGGGACGAAACCGGTGAGTCCCAACTCGGCCTCATGGCTAAGAAGGTAGTGTATACCTGTTCGCGGACGACATCGATCAGTCCCATCTCGGCCTCATGGCTAAGAAGGTAGTGTATACCAGTTCGCGGACGACACCGATCAGTCCCATCTTGGCCTCATGGCTAAGAAGGTGGTGTATTCCAGTTCGGGGACGAAACCGGTGAGTCCCATCTCGGCCTCATGGCTAAGAAGTTAGTGTATACCTGTTCGCGGACGACACCGATCAGTTCCATCTCGGCCTCATGGCTAATAAGGTAGTGTATACCAGTTCGTGGACGAAACCGGTGAGTCCCACCTCGGCCTAATGGCTAAGAAGGTAGTGTATACCTGTTCGCGGACAACACCGATCTGTCCCATCTCGGCCTCATGGCTAAGAAGGTAGTGTATACCTGTTCGCGGACGACATCGATCAGTCCCATCTCGGCCTCATGGCTAAGAAGGTAGTGTATACCTGTTCGCGGACGACACCGATCAGTCCCATCTCGGCCTCATGGCTAAGAAGGTAGTGTATACCAGTTCCGGACGACACCGGTGAGTCCCTTCTCGGCCTCATGGCTAAGAAGGTAGTGTATACCAGTTCCGGACGACACCGGTGAGTCCCTTCTCGGCCTCATTCCTAAGTAGGTAGTGTATACCAGTTTGGGGACGAAACCGGTGAGTCCCAACTCGGCCTCATGGCTAAGAAGGTAGTGTATACCTGTTCGCGGACGACATCGATCAGTCCCATCTCGGCCTCATGGCTAAGAAGGTAGTGTATACCAGTTCGCGGACGACACCGATCAGTCCCATCTTGGCCTCATGGCTAAGAAGGTGGTGTATTCCAGTTCGGGGACGAAACCGGTGAGTCCCATCTCGGCCTCATGGCTAAGAAGTTAGTGTATACCTGTTCGCGGACGACACCGATCAGTTCCATCTCGGCCTCATGGCTAATAAGGTAGTGTATACCAGTTCGTGGACGAAACCGGTGAGTCCCACCTCGGCCTAATGGCTAAGAAGGTAGTGTATACCAGATCGCGGACGACACCGATCAGTCCCATCTTGGCCTCATGGCTAAGAAGGTGGTGTATTCCAGTTCGGGGACGAAACCGGTGAGTCCCATCTCGGCCTCATGGCTAAGAAGTTAGTGTATACCTGTTCGCGGACGACACCGATCAGTTCCATCTCGGCCTCATGGCTAATAAGGTAGTGTATACCAGTTCGTGGACGAAACCGGTGAGTCCCACCTCGGCCTAATGGCTAAGAAGGTAGTGTATACCTGTTCGCGGACAACACCGATCTGTCCCATCTCGGCCTCATGGCTAAGAAGGTAGTGTATACCTGTTCGCGGACGACATCGATCAGTCCCATCTCGGCCTCATGGCTAAGAAGGTAGTGTATACCTGTTCGCGGACGACACCGATCAGACCCATCTCGGCCTCATGGCTAAGAAGGTAGTGAATACCAGTTCCGGACGACACCGGTAAGTCCCTTCTCGGCCTCATGGCTAAGAAGGTAGTGTATACCAGTTCGGGGACGAAACCGGCGAGTCCCATCTCGGCCTCATGGCTAAGAAGGTAGTGTATACCTGTTCGCGGACGACACCGACCAGTCCCATCTCGGCCACATGGCTAAGAAGGTAGTGTATACCTGTTCGCGGACGACACCGATCAGTCCCATCTCGGCCTCATGGCTAAGAAGGTAGTGTATACCAGTTCCGGACGACACCGGTAAGTCCCTTCTCGGCCTCATGGCTAAGATGGTAGTGTATACCTGTTCGCGGACGACACCGATCAGTCCCATGTCGGCCTCATGGCTAAGAAGGTAGTGTATACCAGTTCCGGACGACACCGGTAAGTCCCTTCTCGGCCTCATGGCTAAGAAGGTAGTGTATACCAGTTCGGGGATGAAACCGGTGAGTCCCATCTCGGCCTCATGGCTAAGAAGGTAGTGTATACCTGTTCGCGGACGACACCGATCAGTCCCATCTCGGCCTCATGGCTAAGGAGGTAGTGTATACCAGTTCCGGACGACACCGATCAGTACCATCTCGGCCTCATGGCTAAGAAGGTAGTGTATACCAGTTCCGGACGACACCGGTGAGTCCCATCTCGGCCTCATGGCTAAGAAGGTAGTGTATACCTGTTCGCGGACGACACCGATCAGTCCCTTCTCGGCCTCATGGCTAAGAAGGTAGTGTATACCAGTTCGGGGACGAAAATGGTGAGTCCCATCTCGGCCTCATGGCTAAGAAGTTAGTGTATACCTGTTCGCGGACGACACCGATCAGTCCCATCTCGGCCTCATGGCTAATAAGGTAGTGTATACCAGTTCGTGGACGAAACCGGTGAGTCCCATCTCGGCCTCATGGCTAAGAAGGTAGTGTATACCTGTTCGCGGACGACATCGATCAGTCCCATCTCGGCCTCATGGCTAAGAAGGTAGTGTATACCAGTTCGCGGACGACATCGATCAGTCCCATCTCGGCCTCATGGCTAAGAAGGTAGTGTATACCAGTTCGCGGACGACACCGATCAGTCCCATCTTGGCCTCATGGCTAAGAAGGTGGTGTATTCCAGTTCGGGGACGAAACCGGTGAGTCCCATCTCGGCCTCATGGCTAAGAAGGTAGTGTATACCAGTTCCGGACGACACCGGTGAGTCCCTTCTCGGCCTCATTCCTAAGTAGGTAGTGTATACCAGTTTGGGGACGAAACCGGTGAGTCCCAACTCGGCCTCATGGCTAAGAAGGTAGTGTATACCTGTTCGCGGACGACATCGATCAGTCCCATCTCGGCCTCATGGCTAAGAAGGTAGTGTATACCAGTTCCGGACGACACCGGTGAGTCCCTTCTCGGCCTCATTCCTAAGTAGGTAGTGTATACCAGTTTGGGGACGAAACCGGTGAGTCCCAACTCGGCCTCATGGCTAAGAAGGTAGTGTATACCTGTTCGCGGACGACATCGATCAGTCCCATCTCGGCCTCATGGCTAAGAAGGTAGTGTATACCAGTTCGCGGACGACACCGATCAGTCCCATCTTGGCCTCATGGCTAAGAAGGTGGTGTATTCCAGTTCGGGGACGAAACCGGTGAGTCCCATCTCGGCCTCATGGCTAAGAAGTTAGTGTATACCTGTTCGCGGACGACACTGATCAGTTCCATCTCGGCCTCATGGCTAATAAGGTAGTGTATACCAGTTCGTGGACGAAACCGGTGAGTCCCACCTCGGCCTAATGGCTAAGAAGGTAGTGTATACCTGTTCGCGGACAACACCGATCTGTCCCATCTCGGCCTCATGGCTAAGAAGGTAGTGTATACCAGTTCCGGACGACACCGGTGAGTCCCTTCTCGGCCTCATGGCTAAGAAGGTAGTGTATACCAGTTCCGGACGACACCGGTGAGTCCCTTCTCGGCCTCATTCCTAAGTAGGTAGTGTATACCAGTTTGGGGACGAAACCGGTGAGTCCCAACTCGGCCTCATGGCTAAGAAGGTAGTGTATACCTGTTCGCGGACGACATCGATCAGTCCCATCTCGGCCTCATGGCTAAGAAGGTAGTGTATACCAGTTCGCGGACGACACCGATCAGTCCCATCTTGGCCTCATGGCTAAGAAGGTGGTGTATTCCAGTTCGGGGACGAAACCGGTGAGTCCCATCTCGGCCTCATGGCTAAGAAGTTAGTGTATACCTGTTCGCGGACGACACCGATCAGTTCCATCTCGGCCTCATGGCTAATAAGGTAGTGTATACCAGTTCGTGGACGAAACCGGTGAGTCCCACCTCGGCCTAATGGCTAAGAAGGTAGTGTATACCTGTTCGCGGACAACACCGATCTGTCCCATCTCGGCCTCATGGCTAAGAAGGTAGTGTATACCTGTTCGCGGACGACATCGATCAGTCCCATCTCGGCCTCATGGCTAAGAAGGTAGTGTATACCTGTTCGCGGACGACACCGATCAGTCCCATCTCGGCCTCATGGCTAAGAAGGTAGTGTATACCAGTTCCGGACGACACCGGTGAGTCCCTTCTCGGCCTCATGGCTAAGAAGGTAGTGTATACCAGTTCCGGACGACACCGGTGAGTCCCTTCTCGGCCTCATTCCTAAGTAGGTAGTGTATACCAGTTTGGGGACGAAACCGGTGAGTCCCAACTCGGCCTCATGGCTAAGAAGGTAGTGTATACCTGTTCGCGGACGACATCGATCAGTCCCATCTCGGCCTCATGGCTAAGAAGGTAGTGTATACCAGTTCGCGGACGACACCGATCAGTCCCATCTTGGCCTCATGGCTAAGAAGGTGGTGTATTCCAGTTCGGGGACGAAACCGGTGAGTCCCATCTCGGCCTCATGGCTAAGAAGTTAGTGTATACCTGTTCGCGGACGACACCGATCAGTTCCATCTCGGCCTCATGGCTAATAAGGTAGTGTATACCAGTTCGTGGACGAAACCGGTGAGTCCCACCTCGGCCTAATGGCTAAGAAGGTAGTGTATACCAGATCGCGGACGACACCGATCAGTCCCATCTTGGCCTCATGGCTAAGAAGGTGGTGTATTCCAGTTCGGGGACGAAACCGGTGAGTCCCATCTCGGCCTCATGGCTAAGAAGTTAGTGTATACCTGTTCGCGGACGACACCGATCAGTTCCATCTCGGCCTCATGGCTAATAAGGTAGTGTATACCAGTTCGTGGACGAAACCGGTGAGTCCCACCTCGGCCTAATGGCTAAGAAGGTAGTGTATACCTGTTCGCGGACAACACCGATCTGTCCCATCTCGGCCTCATGGCTAAGAAGGTAGTGTATACCTGTTCGCGGACGACATCGATCAGTCCCATCTCGGCCTCATGGCTAAGAAGGTAGTGTATACCTGTTCGCGGACGACACCGATCAGACCCATCTCGGCCTCATGGCTAAGAAGGTAGTGAATACCAGTTCCGGACGACACCGGTAAGTCCCTTCTCGGCCTCATGGCTAAGAAGGTAGTGTATACCAGTTCGGGGACGAAACCGGCGAGTCCCATCTCGGCCTCATGGCTAAGAAGGTAGTGTATACCTGTTCGCGGACGACACCGACCAGTCCCATCTCGGCCACATGGCTAAGAAGGTAGTGTATACCTGTTCGCGGACGACACCGATCAGTCCCATCTCGGCCTCATGGCTAAGAAGGTAGTGTATACCAGTTCCGGACGACACCGGTAAGTCCCTTCTCGGCCTCATGGCTAAGATGGTAGTGTATACCTGTTCGCGGACGACACCGATCAGTCCCATGTCGGCCTCATGGCTAAGAAGGTAGTGTATACCAGTTCCGGACGACACCGGTAAGTCCCTTCTCGGCCTCATGGCTAAGAAGGTAGTGTATACCAGTTCGGGGATGAAACCGGTGAGTCCCATCTCGGCCTCATGGCTAAGAAGGTAGTGTATACCTGTTCGCGGACGACACCGATCAGTCCCATCTCGGCCTCATGGCTAAGGAGGTAGTGTATACCAGTTCCGGACGACACCGATCAGTACCATCTCGGCCTCATGGCTAAGAAGGTAGTGTATACCAGTTCCGGACGACACCGGTGAGTCCCATCTCGGCCTCATGGCTAAGAAGGTAGTGTATACCTGTTCGCGGACGACACCGATCAGTCCCTTCTCGGCCTCATGGCTAAGAAGGTAGTGTATACCAGTTCGGGGACGAAAATGGTGAGTCCCATCTCGGCCTCATGGCTAAGAAGTTAGTGTATACCTGTTCGCGGACGACACCGATCAGTCCCATCTCGGCCTCATGGCTAATAAGGTAGTGTATACCAGTTCGTGGACGAAACCGGTGAGTCCCATCTCGGCCTCATGGCTAAGAAGGTAGTGTATACCTGTTCGCGGACGACATCGATCAGTCCCATCTCGGCCTCATGGCTAAGAAGGTAGTGTATACCAGTTCGCGGACGACATCGATCAGTCCCATCTCGGCCTCATGGCTAAGAAGGTAGTGTATACCAGTTCGCGGACGACACCGATCAGTCCCATCTTGGCCTCATGGCTAAGAAGGTGGTGTATTCCAGTTCGGGGACGAAACCGGTGAGTCCCATCTCGGCCTCATGGCTAAGAAGGTAGTGTATACCAGTTCCGGACGACACCGGTGAGTCCCTTCTCGGCCTCATTCCTAAGTAGGTAGTGTATACCAGTTTGGGGACGAAACCGGTGAGTCCCAACTCGGCCTCATGGCTAAGAAGGTAGTGTATACCTGTTCGCGGACGACATCGATCAGTCCCATCTCGGCCTCATGGCTAAGAAGGTAGTGTATACCAGTTCCGGACGACACCGGTGAGTCCCTTCTCGGCCTCATTCCTAAGTAGGTAGTGTATACCAGTTTGGGGACGAAACCGGTGAGTCCCAACTCGGCCTCATGGCTAAGAAGGTAGTGTATACCTGTTCGCGGACGACATCGATCAGTCCCATCTCGGCCTCATGGCTAAGAAGGTAGTGTATACCAGTTCGCGGACGACACCGATCAGTCCCATCTTGGCCTCATGGCTAAGAAGGTGGTGTATTCCAGTTCGGGGACGAAACCGGTGAGTCCCATCTCGGCCTCATGGCTAAGAAGTTAGTGTATACCTGTTCGCGGACGACACCGATCAGTTCCATCTCGGCCTCATGGCTAATAAGGTAGTGTATACCAGTTCGTGGACGAAACCGGTGAGTCCCACCTCGGCCTAATGGCTAAGAAGGTAGTGTATACCAGTTCCGGACGACACCAATCAGTCCCATCTCGGCCTCCTGACTAAGAAGGTAGTGTATACCAGTTCGGGGACGACACCGGTGAGTCCCATCTCGACCTCATGGCTAAGAAGGTAGTGTATACCACTTCGCGGACGACACCGACCAGTCCCATCTCGGCCTCATGGCTAAGAAGGTAGTGTATACCAGTTCAGGGACGACACCGGTGTGTCTCATCTCGACCTCATGGCTAAGAAGGTAGTGTATACCAGTTCGGGGACGACACCGGTGAGTCCCATCTCGGCCTCATGGCTAAGAAGGTAGTGTAAACCTGTTCGCGGACGACACCGATCAGTCCCATCTCGGCCTCATGGCTAAGAAGGTAGTGTATACCAGTTCGGGGACGAAACCGGTGAGTCCCATCTCCCTCTTGGCTAAGAAGGTAGTGTATACCAGTTCGCGGACGACACCAATCAGTCCCATCTCGGCCTCCTGACTAAGAAGGTAGTGTATACCAGTTCGAGGACGACACCGGTGAGTCCCATCTCGACCTCATGGCTAAGAAGGTAGTGTATACCAGTTCGCGGACGACACCGACCAGTCCCATCTCGACCTCATGGCTAAGAAGGTAGTGTATACCAGTTCAGGGACGACACCGGTGTGTCTCATCTCGACCTCATGGCTAAGAAGGTAGTGTATACCAGTTAGTGGACGACACCGGTGAGTCCCATCTCGGCCTCATGGCTAACAAGGTAGTGTGTACCAGTTCGGGGACGAAACCGGTGAGTCCCATCTCGGCCTAATGGCTAAGAAGGTAGTGTATACCTGTTCGCGGACGACACCGATCAGTCCCATCTCGGCCTCATGGCTAAGAAGGTAGTGTATACCAGTTCCGGACGACACCGGTGAGTCCCATCTCGGCCTCATGGCTAAGAAGGTAGTGTATACCAGTTCGGGGACGAAACCGGTGAGTCCCATCTCGGCCTCATGGCTAAGAAGGTAGTGTATACCTGTTCGGGGACGACACCGGTGAGTCCCACCTCGGCCTAATGGCTAAGAAGGTAGTGTATACCTGTTCGCGGACAACACCGATCTGTCCCATCTCGGCCTCATGGCTAAGAAGGTAGTGTATACCAGTTCCGGACGACACCGGTGAGTCCCTTCTCGGCCTCATGGCTAAGAAGGTAGTGTATACCAGTTCCGGACGACACCGGTGAGTCCCTTCTCGGCCTCATTCCTAAGTAGGTAGTGTATACCAGTTTGGGGACGAAACCGGTGAGTCCCAACTCGGCCTCATGGCTAAGAAGGTAGTGTATACCTGTTCGCGGACGACATCGATCAGTCCCATCTCGGCCTCATGGCTAAGAAGGTAGTGTATACCAGTTCGCGGACGACACCGATCAGTCCCATCTTGGCCTCATGGCTAAGAAGGTGGTGTATTCCAGTTCGGGGACGAAACCGGTGAGTCCCATCTCGGCCTCATGGCTAAGAAGTTAGTGTATACCTGTTCGCGGACGACACCGATCAGTTCCATCTCGGCCTCATGGCTAATAAGGTAGTGTATACCAGTTCGTGGACGAAACCGGTGAGTCCCACCTCGGCCTAATGGCTAAGAAGGTAGTGTATACCTGTTCGCGGACAACACCGATCTGTCCCATCTCGGCCTCATGGCTAAGAAGGTAGTGTATACCTGTTCGCGGACGACATCGATCAGTCCCATCTCGGCCTCATGGCTAAGAAGGTAGTGTATACCTGTTCGCGGACGACACCGATCAGACCCATCTCGGCCTCATGGCTAAGAAGGTAGTGAATACCAGTTCCGGACGACACCGGTAAGTCCCTTCTCGGCCTCATGGCTAAGAAGGTAGTGTATACCAGTTCGGGGACGAAACCGGCGAGTCCCATCTCGGCCTCATGGCTAAGAAGGTAGTGTATACCTGTTCGCGGACGACACCGATCAGTCCCATCTCGGCCTCATGGCTAAGAAGGTAGTGTATACCAGTTCGGGGACGACACCGGTAAGTCCCTTCTCGGCCTCATGGCTAAGAAGGTAGTGTATACCAGTTCGGGGACGACACCGATCAGTCCCATCTCGGCCTCATGGCTAATAAGGTAGTGTATACCAGTTCGTGGACGAAACCGGTGAGTCCCACCTCGGCCTAATGGCTAAGAAGGTAGTGTATACCTGTTCGCGGACAACACCGATCTGTCCCATCTCGGCCTCATGGCTAAGAAGGTAGTGTATACCTGTTCGCGGACGACATCGATCAGTCCCATCTCCGCCTCATGGCTAATAAGGTAGTGTATACCAGTTCGTGGACGAAACCGGTGAGTCCCACCTCGGCCTAATGGCTAAGAAGGTAGTGTATACCAGATCGCGGACGACACCGATCAGTCCCATCTTGGCCTCATGGCTAAGAAGGTGGTGTATTCCAGTTCGGGGACGAAACCGGTGAGTCCCATCTCGGCCTCATGGCTAAGAAGTTAGTGTATACCTGTTCGCGGACGACACCGATCAGTTCCATCTCGGCCTCATGGCTAATAAGGTAGTGTATACCAGTTCGTGGACGAAACCGGTGAGTCCCACCTCGGCCTAATGGCTAAGAAGGTAGTGTATACCTGTTCGCGGACAACACCGATCTGTCCCATCTCGGCCTCATGGCTAAGAAGGTAGTGTATACCTGTTCGCGGACGACATCGATCAGTCCCATCTCGGCCTCATGGCTAAGAAGGTAGTGTATACCTGTTCGCGGACGACACCGATCAGACCCATCTCGGCCTCATGGCTAAGAAGGTAGTGAATACCAGTTCCGGACGACACCGGTAAGTCCCTTCTCGGCCTCATGGCTAAGAAGGTAGTGTATACCAGTTCGGGGACGAAACCGGCGAGTCCCATCTCGGCCTCATGGCTAAGAAGGTAGTGTATACCTGTTCGCGGACGACACCGACCAGTCCCATCTCGGCCACATGGCTAAGAAGGTAGTGTATACCTGTTCGCGGACGACACCGATCAGTCCCATCTCGGCCTCATGGCTAAGAAGGTAGTGTATACCAGTTCCGGACGACACCGGTAAGTCCCTTCTCGGCCTCATGGCTAAGATGGTAGTGTATACCTGTTCGCGGACGACACCGATCAGTCCCATGTCGGCCTCATGGCTAAGAAGGTAGTGTATACCAGTTCCGGACGACACCGGTAAGTCCCTTCTCGGCCTCATGGCTAAGAAGGTAGTGTATACCAGTTCGGGGATGAAACCGGTGAGTCCCATCTCGGCCTCATGGCTAAGAAGGTAGTGTATACCTGTTCGCGGACGACACCGATCAGTCCCATCTCGGCCTCATGGCTAAGGAGGTAGTGTATACCAGTTCCGGACGACACCGATCAGTACCATCTCGGCCTCATGGCTAAGAAGGTAGTGTATACCAGTTCCGGACGACACCGGTGAGTCCCATCTCGGCCTCATGGCTAAGAAGGTAGTGTATACCTGTTCGCGGACGACACCGATCAGTCCCTTCTCGGCCTCATGGCTAAGAAGGTAGTGTATACCAGTTCGGGGACGAAAATGGTGAGTCCCATCTCGGCCTCATGGCTAAGAAGTTAGTGTATACCTGTTCGCGGACGACACCGATCAGTCCCATCTCGGCCTCATGGCTAATAAGGTAGTGTATACCAGTTCGTGGACGAAACCGGTGAGTCCCATCTCGGCCTCATGGCTAAGAAGGTAGTGTATACCTGTTCGCGGACGACACCGATCAGTCCCATCTCGGCCACATGGCTAAGAAGGTAGTGTATACCTGTTCGCGACGACACCGATCAGTCCCATCTCGGCCTCATGGCTAAGAAGGTAGTGTATACCAGTTCCGGACGACACCGGTGAGTCCCTTCTCGGCCTCATGGCTAAGAAGGTAGTGTATACCAGTTCCGGACGACACCGGTGAGTCCCTTCTCGGCCTCATTCCTAAGTAGGTAGTGTATACCAGTTTGGGGACGAAACCGGTGAGTCCCAACTCGGCCTCATGGCTAAGAAGGTAGTGTATACCTGTTCGCGGACGACATCGATCAGTCCCATCTCGGCCTCATGGCTAAGAAGGTAGTGTATACCAGTTCGCGGACGACACCGATCAGTCCCATCTTGGCCTCATGGCTAAGAAGGTGGTGTATTCCAGTTCGGGGACGAAACCGGTGAGTCCCATCTCGGCCTCATGGCTAAGAAGTTAGTGTATACCTGTTCGCGGACGACACCGATCAGTTCCATCTCGGCCTCATGGCTAATAAGGTAGTGTATACCAGTTCGTGGACGAAACCGGTGAGTCCCACCTCGGCCTAATGGCTAAGAAGGTAGTGTATACCAGTTCCGGACGACACCAATCAGTCCCATCTCGGCCTCCTGACTAAGAAGGTAGTGTATACCAGTTCGGGGACGACACCGGTGAGTCCCATCTCGACCTCATGGCTAAGAAGGTAGTGTATACCACTTCGCGGACGACACCGACCAGTCCCATCTCGGCCTCATGGCTAAGAAGGTAGTGTATACCAGTTCAGGGACGACACCGGTGTGTCTCATCTCGACCTCATGGCTAAGAAGGTAGTGTATACCAGTTCGGGGACGACACCGGTGAGTCCCATCTCGGCCTCATGGCTAAGAAGGTAGTGTAAACCTGTTCGCGGACGACACCGATCAGTCCCATCTCGGCCTCATGGCTAAGAAGGTAGTGTATACCAGTTCGGGGACGAAACCGGTGAGTCCCATCTCCCTCTTGGCTAAGAAGGTAGTGTATACCAGTTCGCGGACGACACCAATCAGTCCCATCTCGGCCTCCTGACTAAGAAGGTAGTGTATACCAGTTCGAGGACGACACCGGTGAGTCCCATCTCGACCTCATGGCTAAGAAGGTAGTGTATACCAGTTCGCGGACGACACCGACCAGTCCCATCTCGACCTCATGGCTAAGAAGGTAGTGTATACCAGTTCAGGGACGACACCGGTGTGTCTCATCTCGACCTCATGGCTAAGAAGGTAGTGTATACCAGTTAGTGGACGACACCGGTGAGTCCCATCTCGGCCTCATGGCTAACAAGGTAGTGTGTACCAGTTCGGGGACGAAACCGGTGAGTCCCATCTCGGCCTAATGGCTAAGAAGGTAGTGTATACCTGTTCGCGGACGACACCGATCAGTCCCATCTCGGCCTCATGGCTAAGAAGGTAGTGTATACCAGTTCCGGACGACACCGGTGAGTCCCATCTCGGCCTCATGGCTAAGAAGGTAGTGTATACCAGTTCGGGGACGAAACCGGTGAGTCCCATCTCGGCCTCATGGCTAAGAAGGTAGTGTATACCTCTTCGGGGACGACACCGGTGAGTCCCACCTCGGCCTAATGGCTAAGAAGGTAGTGTATACCTGTTCGCGGACAACACCGATCTGTCCCATCTCGGCCTCATGGCTAAGAAGGTAGTGTATACCAGTTCCGGACGACACCGGTGAGTCCCTTCTCGGCCTCATGGCTAAGAAGGTAGTGTATACCAGTTCCGGACGACACCGGTGAGTCCCTTCTCGGCCTCATTCCTAAGTAGGTAGTGTATACCAGTTTGGGGACGAAACCGGTGAGTCCCAACTCGGCCTCATGGCTAAGAAGGTAGTGTATACCTGTTCGCGGACGACATCGATCAGTCCCATCTCGGCCTCATGGCTAAGAAGGTAGTGTATACCAGTTCGCGGACGACACCGATCAGTCCCATCTTGGCCTCATGGCTAAGAAGGTGGTGTATTCCAGTTCGGGGACGAAACCGGTGAGTCCCATCTCGGCCTCATGGCTAAGAAGTTAGTGTATACCTGTTCGCGGACGACACCGATCAGTTCCATCTCGGCCTCATGGCTAATAAGGTAGTGTATACCAGTTCGTGGACGAAACCGGTGAGTCCCACCTCGGCCTAATGGCTAAGAAGGTAGTGTATACCTGTTCGCGGACAACACCGATCTGTCCCATCTCGGCCTCATGGCTAAGAAGGTAGTGTATACCTGTTCGCGGACGACATCGATCAGTCCCATCTCGGCCTCATGGCTAAGAAGGTAGTGTATACCTGTTCGCGGACGACACCGATCAGACCCATCTCGGCCTCATGGCTAAGAAGGTAGTGAATACCAGTTCCGGACGACACCGGTAAGTCCATTCTCGGCCTCATGGCTAAGAAGGTAGTGTATACCAGTTCGGGGACGAAACCGGCGAGTCCCATCTCGGCCTCATGGCTAAGAAGGTAGTGTATACCTGTTCGCGGACGACACCGATCAGTCCCATCTCGGCCTCATGGCTAAGAAGGTAGTGTATACCAGTTCCGGACGACACCGGTGAGTCCCATCTCGGCCTCATGGCTAAGAAGGTAGTGTATACCAGTTCGGGGACGAAACCGGTGAGTCCCATCTCGGCCTCATGGCTAAGAAGGTAGTGTATACCTCTTCGGGGACGACACCGGTGAGTCCCACCTCGGCCTAATGGCTAAGAAGGTAGTGTATACCTGTTCGCGGACAACACCGATCTGTCCCATCTCGGCCTCATGGCTAAGAAGGTAGTGTATACCAGTTCCGGACGACACCGGTGAGTCCCTTCTCGGCCTCATGGCTAAGAAGGTAGTGTATACCAGTTCCGGACGACACCGGTGAGTCCCTTCTCGGCCTCATTCCTAAGTAGGTAGTGTATACCAGTTTGGGGACGAAACCGGTGAGTCCCAACTCGGCCTCATGGCTAAGAAGGTAGTGTATACCTGTTCGCGGACGACATCGATCAGTCCCATCTCGGCCTCATGGCTAAGAAGGTAGTGTATACCAGTTCGCGGACGACACCGATCAGTCCCATCTTGGCCTCATGGCTAAGAAGGTGGTGTATTCCAGTTCGGGGACGAAACCGGTGAGTCCCATCTCGGCCTCATGGCTAAGAAGTTAGTGTATACCTGTTCGCGGACGACACCGATCAGTTCCATCTCGGCCTCATGGCTAATAAGGTAGTGTATACCAGTTCGTGGACGAAACCGGTGAGTCCCACCTCGGCCTAATGGCTAAGAAGGTAGTGTATACCTGTTCGCGGACAACACCGATCTGTCCCATCTCGGCCTCATGGCTAAGAAGGTAGTGTATACCTGTTCGCGGACGACATCGATCAGTCCCATCTCGGCCTCATGGCTAAGAAGGTAGTGTATACCTGTTCGCGGACGACACCGATCAGACCCATCTCGGCCTCATGGCTAAGAAGGTAGTGAATACCAGTTCCGGACGACACCGGTAAGTCCATTCTCGGCCTCATGGCTAAGAAGGTAGTGTATACCAGTTCGGGGACGAAACCGGCGAGTCCCATCTCGGCCTCATGGCTAAGAAGGTAGTGTATACCTGTTCGCGGACGACACCGATCAGTCCCATCTCGGCCTCATGGCTAAGAAGGTAGTGTATACCAGTTCGGGGACGACACCGGTAAGTCCCTTCTCGGCCTCATGGCTAAGAAGGTAGTGTATACCAGTTCGGGGACGACACCGATCAGTCCCATCTCGGCCTCATGGCTAATAAGGTAGTGTATACCAGTTCGTGGACGAAACCGGTGAGTCCCACCTCGGCCTAATGGCTAAGAAGGTAGTGTATACCTGTTCGCGGACAACACCGATCTGTCCCATCTCGGCCTCATGGCTAAGAAGGTAGTGTATACCTGTTCGCGGACGACATCGATCAGTCCCATCTCCGCCTCATGGCTAAGAAGGTAGTGTATACCAGTTCCGGACGACACCGGTGAGTCCCTTCTCGGCCTCATGGCTAAGAAGGTAGTGTATACCAGTTCCGGACGACACCGGTGAGTCCCTTCTCGGCCTCATTCCTAAGTAGGTAGTGTATACCAGTTTGGGGACGAAACCGGTGAGTCCCAACTCGGCCTAATGGCTAAGAAGGTAGTGTATACCTGTTCGCGGACAACACCGATCTGTCCCATCTCGGCCTCATGGCTAAGAAGGTAGTGTATACCAGTTCCGGACGACACCGGTGAGTCCCTTCTCGGCCTCATGGCTAAGAAGGTAGTGTATACCAGTTCCGGACGACACCGGTGAGTCCCTTCTCGGCCTCATGGCTAAGAAGGTAGTGTATACCAGTTCCGGACGACACCGGTGAGTCCCTTCTCGGCCTCATTCCTAAGTAGGTAGTGTATACCAGTTTGGGGACGAAACCGGTGAGTCCCAACTCGGCCTCATGGCTAAGAAGGTAGTGTATACCTGTTCGCGGACGACATCGATCAGTCCCATCTCGGCCTCATGGCTAAGAAGGTAGTGTATACCAGTTCGCGGACGACACCGATCAGTCCCATCTTGGCCTCATGGCTAAGAAGGTGGTGTATTCCAGTTCGGGGACGAAACCGGTGAGTCCCATCTCGGCCTCATGGCTAAGAAGGTAGTGAATACCAGTTCCGGACGACACCGGTAAGTCCCTTCTCGGCCTCATGGCTAAGAAGGTAGTGTATACCAGTTCGGGGACGAAACCGGCGAGTCCCATCTCGGCCTCATGGCTAAGAAGGTAGTGTATACCTGTTCGCGGACGACACCGATCAGTCCCATCTCGGCCTCATGGCTAAGAAGGTAGTGTATACCTGTACGCGGGCGACACCGACCAGTCCCATCTCGGCCACATGGCTAAGAAGGTAGTGTATACCTGTTCGCGGACAACACCGATCAGTCCCATCTCGGCCTCATGGCTAAGAAGGTAGTGTATACCAGTTCCGGACGACACCGGTAAGTCCCTTCTCGGCCTCATGGCTAAGATGGTAGTGTATACCTGTTCGCGGACGACACCGATCAGTCCCATGTCGGCCTCATGGCTAAGAAGGTAGTGTATACCAGTTCCGGACGACACCGGTAAGTCCCTTCTCGGCCTCATGGCTAAGAAGGTAGTGTATACCAGTTCGTGGACGAAACCGGTGAGTCCCATCTCGGCCTCATGGCTAATAAGGTAGTGTATACCAGTTCGTGGACGAAACCGGTGAGTCCCATCTCGGCCTCATGGCTAAGAAGGTAGTGTATACCTGTTCGCGGACGACACCGATCAGTCCCATCTCGGCCTCATGGCTAAGAAGGTAGTGTATACCTGTACGCGGACGACACCGATCAGTCCCATCTCGGCCACATGGCTAAGAAGGTAGTGTATACCTGTTCGCGGACGACACCGATCAGTCCCATCTCGGCCTCATGGCTAAGAAGGTAGTGTATACCTGTTCGCGGACGACACCGATCAGTCCCATCTCGGCCTCATGGCTAAGAAGGTAGTGTATACCAGTTCCGGACGACACCGGTGAGTCCCTTCTCGGTCTCATGGCTAAGTAGGTAGTGTATACCAGTTCGGGGACGAAACCGGTGAGTCCCATCTCGGCCTCATGGCTAAGAAGGTAGTGTATACCTGTTCGCGGACGACATCGATCAGTCCCATCTCGGCCTCATGGCTAAGAAGGTACTGTATACCTGTACGCGGACGACACCGATCAGTCCCATCTCGGCCACATGGCTAAGAAGGTAGTGTATTCCTGTTCGCGACGACACCGATCAGTCCCATCTCGGCCTCATGGCTAAGAAGGTAGTGTATACCAGTTCCGGACGACACCGGTGAGTCCCTTCTCGGCCTCATGGCTAAGAAGGTAGTGTATACCAGTTCCGGACGACACCGGTGAGTCCCTTCTCGGCCTCATTCCTAAGTAGGTAGTGTATACCAGTTTGGGGACGAAACCGGTGAGTCCCAACTCGGCCTCATGGCTAAGAAGGTAGTGTATACCTGTTCGCGGACGACATCGATCAGTCCCATCTCGGCCTCATGGCTAAGAAGGTAGTGTATACCAGTTCGCGGACGACACCGATCAGTCCCATCTTGGCCTCATGGCTAAGAAGGTGGTGTATTCCAGTTCGGGGACGAAACCGGTGAGTCCCATCTCGGCCTCATGGCTAAGAAGTTAGTGTATACCTGTTCGCGGACGACACCGATCAGTTCCATCTCGGCCTCATGGCTAATAAGGTAGTGTATACCAGTTCGTGGACGAAACCGGTGAGTCCCACCTCGGCCTAATGGCTAAGAAGGTAGTGTATACCTGTTCGCGGACAACACCGATCTGTCCCATCTCGGCCTCATGGCTAAGAAGGTAGTGTATACCTGTTCGCGGACGACACCGATCAGTCCCATCTTGGCCTCATGGCTAAGAAGGTGGTGTATTCCAGTTCGGGGACGAAACCGGTGAGTCCCATCTCGGCCTCATGGCTAAGAAGTTAGTGTATACCTGTTCGCGGACGACACCGATCAGTCCCATCTCGGCCTCATGGCTAAGAAGGTAGTGTATACCAGTTCCGGACGACACCGGTGAGTCCCTTCTCGGCCTCATGGCTAAGAAGGTAGTGTATACCAGTTCCGGACGACACCGGTGAGTCCCTTCTCGGCCTCATTCCTAAGTAGGTAGTGTATACCAGTTTGGGGACGAAACCGGTGAGTCCCAACTCGGCCTCATGGCTAAGAAGGTAGTGTATACCTGTTCGCGGACGACATCGATCAGTCCCATCTCGGCCTCATGGCTAAGAAGGTAGTGTATACCAGTTCGCGGACGACACCGATCAGTCCCATCTTGGCCTCATGGCTAAGAAGGTGGTGTATTCCAGTTCGGGGACGAAACCGGTGAGTCCCATCTCGGCCTCATGGCTAAGAAGTTAGTGTATACCTGTTCGCGGACGACACCGATCAGTTCCATCTCGGCCTCATGGCTAATAAGGTAGTGTATACCAGTTCGTGGACGAAACCGGTGAGTCCCACCTCGGCCTCATGGCTAAGAAGGTAGTGTATACCAGTTCGCGGACGACACCGATCAGTCCCATCTTGGCCTCATGGCTAAGAAGGTGGTGTATTCCAGTTCGGGGACGAAACCGGTGAGTCCCATCTCGGCCTCATGGCTAAGAAGTTAGTGTATACCTGTTCGCGGACGACACCGATCAGTTCCATCTCGGCCTCATGGCTAATAAGGTAGTGTATACCAGTTCGTGGACGAAACCGGTGAGTCCCACCTCGGCCTAATGGCTAAGAAGGTAGTGTATACCTGTTCGCGGACAACACCGATCTGTCCCATCTCGGCCTCATGGCTAAGAAGGTAGTGTATACCTGTTCGCGGACGACATCGATCAGTCCCATCTCGGCCTCATGGCTAAGAAGGTAGTGTATACCTGTTCGCGGACGACACCGATCAGACCCATCTCGGCCTCATGGCTAAGAAGGTAGTGAATACCAGTTCCGGACGACACCGGTAAGTCCCTTCTCGGCCTCATGGCTAAGAAGGTAGTGTATACCAGTTCGGGGACGAAACCGGCGAGTCCCATCTCGGCCTCATGGCTAAGAAGGTAGTGTATACCTGTTCGCGGACGACACCGATCAGTCCCATCTCGGCCTCATGGCTAAGGAGGTAGTGTATACCAGTTCCGGACGACACCGATCAGTACCATCTCGGCCTCATGGCTAAGAAGGTAGTGTATACCAGTTCCGGACGACACCGGTGAGTCCCATCTCGGCCTCATGGCTAAGAAGGTAGTGTATACCTGTTCGCGGACGACACCGATCAGTCCCTTCTCGGCCTCATGGCTAAGAAGGTAGTGTATACCAGTTCGGGGACGAAAATGGTGAGTCCCATCTCGGCCTCATGGCTAAGAAGTTAGTGTATACCTGTTCGCGGACGACACCGATCAGTCCCATCTCGGCCTCATGGCTAATAAGGTAGTGTATACCAGTTCGTGGACGAAACCGGTGAGTCCCATCTCGGCCTCATGGCTAAGAAGGTAGTGTATACCTGTTCGCGGACGACACCGATCAGTCCCATCTCGGCCACATGGCTAAGAAGGTAGTGTATACCTGTTCGCGACGACACCGATCAGTCCCATCTCGGCCTCATGGCTAAGAAGGTAGTGTATACCAGTTCCGGACGACACCGGTGAGTCCCTTCTCGGCCTCATGGCTAAGAAGGTAGTGTATACCAGTTCCGGACGACACCGGTGAGTCCCTTCTCGGCCTCATTCCTAAGTAGGTAGTGTATACCAGTTTGGGGACGAAACCGGTGAGTCCCAACTCGGCCTCATGGCTAAGAAGGTAGTGTATACCAGTTCAGGGACGACACCGGTGTGTCTCATCTCGACCTCATGGCTAAGAAGGTAGTGTATACCAGTTAGTGGACGACACCGGTGAGTCCCATCTCGGCCTCATGGCTAACAAGGTAGTGTGTACCAGTTCGGGGACGAAACCGGTGAGTCCCATCTCGGCCTAATGGCTAAGAAGGTAGTGTATACCTGTTCGCGGACGACACCGATCAGTCCCATCTCGGCCTCATGGCTAAGAAGGTAGTGTATACCAGTTCCGGACGACACCGGTGAGTCCCATCTCGGCCTCATGGCTAAGAAGGTAGTGTATACCAGTTCGGGGACGAAACCGGTGAGTCCCATCTCGGCCTCATGGCTAAGAAGGTAGTGTATACCTGTTCGGGGACGACACCGGTGTGTCACATCTCGACCTCATGGCTAAGAAGGTAGTGTATACCAGTTCGGGGACGACACCGGTAAGTCCCTTCTCGGCCTCATGGCTAAGAAGGTAGTGTATACCAGTTCGGGGACGACACCGGTGAGTCCCATCTCGGCCTCATGGCTAAGAAGGTAGTGTATACCTGTTCGCGGACGACACCGATCAGTCCCATCTCGGCCTCATGGCTAAGAAGGTAGTGTATACCAGTTCCGGACGACACCGGTGAGTCCCATCTCGGCCTCATGACTAAGAAGGTAGTGTATACCAGTTCGGGGACGAAACCGGTGAGTCCCATCTCGGCCTCATGGCTAAGAAGGTAGTGTATACCTGTTCGGGGACGACACCGGTGTGTCACATCTCGACCTCATGGCTAAGAAGGTAGTGTATACCAGTTCGGGGACGACACCGGTAAGTCCCTTCTCGGCCTCATGGCTAAGAAGGTAGTGTATACCAGTTCGGGGACGACACCGGTGAGTCCCATCTCGGCCTCATGGCTAAGAAGGTAGTGTATACCTGTTCGCGGACGACACCGATCAGTCCCATCTCGGCCTCATGGCTAAGAAGGTAGTGTATACCAGTTCCGGACGACACCGGTGAGTCCCATCTCGGCCTCATGACTAAGAAGGTAGTGTATACCAGTTCGGGGACGAAACCGGTGAGTCCCATCTCGGCCTCATGGCTAAGAAGGTAGTGTATACCAGTTCGGGGACGACACCGGTAAGTCCCATCTCGGCCTCATGGCTAAGAAGGTAGTGTATACCTGTTCGCGGACGACACCGATCAGTCCCATCTCGGCCTCATGGCTAAGAAGGTAGTGTATACCAGTTCCGGACGACACCGGTGAGTCCCATCTCGGCCTCATGACTAAGAAGGTAGTGTATACCTGTTCGGGGACGACACCGGTGTGTCACATCTCGACCTCATGGCTAAGAAGGTAGTGTATACCAGTTCGGGGACGACACCGGTAAGTCCCTTCTCGGCCTCATGGCTAAGAAGGTAGTGTATACCTGTTCGCGGACGACATCGATCAGTCCCATCTCCGCCTCATGGCTAAGAAGGTAGTGTATACCAGTTCCGGACGACACCGGTGAGTCCCTTCTCGGCCTCATGGCTAAGAAGGTAGTGTATACCAGTTCCGGACGACACCGGTGAGTCCCTTCTCGGCCTCATTCCTAAGTAGGTAGTGTATACCAGTTTGGGGACGAAACCGGTGAGTCCCAACTCGGCCTAATGGCTAAGAAGGTAGTGTATACCTGTTCGCGGACAACACCGATCTGTCCCATCTCGGCCTCATGGCTAAGAAGGTAGTGTATACCAGTTCCGGACGACACCGGTGAGTCCCTTCTCGGCCTCATGGCTAAGAAGGTAGTGTATACCAGTTCCGGACGACACCGGTGAGTCCCTTCTCGGCCTCATTCCTAAGTAGGTAGTGTATACCAGTTTGGGGACGAAACCGGTGAGTCCCAACTCGGCCTCATGGCTAAGAAGGTAGTGTATACCTGTTCGCGGACGACATCGATCAGTCCCATCTCGGCCTCATGGCTAAGAAGGTAGTGTATACCAGTTCGCGGACGACACCGATCAGTCCCATCTTGGCCTCATGGCTAAGAAGGTGGTGTATTCCAGTTCGGGGACGAAACCGGTGAGTCCCATCTCGGCCTCATGGCTAAGAAGGTAGTGTATACCTGTTCGCGGACGACATCGATCAGTCCCATCTCCGCCTCATGGCTAAGAAGGTAGTGTATACCAGTTCCGGACGACACCGGCGAGTCCCATCTCGGCCTCATGGCTAAGAAGGTAGTGTATACCTGTTCGCGGACGACACCGATCAGTCCCATCTCGGCCTCATGGCTAAGAAGGTAGTGTATACCTGTACGCGGACGACACCGATCAGTCCCATCTCGGCCACATGGCTAAGAAGGTAGTGTATACCTGTTCGCGACGACACCGATCAGTCCCATCTCGGCCTCATGGCTAAGAAGGTAGTGTATACCAGTTCCGGACGACACCGGTGAGTCCCTTCTCGGCCTCATGGCTAAGAAGGTAGTGTATACCAGTTCCGGACGACACCGGTGAGTCCCTTCTCGGCCTCATTCCTAAGTAGGTAGTGTATACCAGTTTGGGGACGAAACCGGTGAGTCCCAACTCGGCCTCATGGCTAAGAAGGTAGTGTATTCCTGTTCGCGGACGACATCGATCAGTCCCATCTCGGCCTCATGGCTAAGAAGGTAGTGTATACCAGTTCGCGGACGACACCGATCAGTCCCATCTTGGCCTCATGGCTAAGAAGGTAGTGTATACCTGTTCGCGACGACACCGATCAGTCCCATCTCGGCCTCATGGCTAAGAAGGTAGTGTATACCAGTTCCGGACGACACCGGTGAGTCCCTTCTCGGCCTCATGGCTAAGAAGGTAGTGTATACCAGTTCCGGACGACACCGGTGAGTCCCTTCTCGGCCTCATTCCTAAGTAGGTAGTGTATACCAGTTTGGGGACGAAACCGGTGAGTCCCAACTCGGCCTCATGGCTAAGAAGGTAGTGTATTCCTGTTCGCGGACGACATCGATCAGTCCCATCTCGGCCTCATGGCTAAGAAGGTAGTGTATACCAGTTCGCGGACGACACCGATCAGTCCCATCTTGGCCTCATGGCTAAGAAGGTGGTGTATTCCAGTTCGGGGACGAAACCGGTGAGTCCCATCTCGGCCTCATGGCTAAGAAGGTAGTGTATACCAGTTCCGGACGACACCGGTGAGTCCCTTCTCGGCCTCATGGCTAAGAAGGTAGTGTATACCAGTTCCGGACGACACCGGTGAGTCCCTTCTCGGCCTCATTCCTAAGTAGGTAGTGTATACCAGTTTGGGGACGAAACCGGTGAGTCCCAACTCGGCCTCATGGCTAAGAAGGTAGTGTATACCTGTTCGCGGACGACATCGATCAGTCCCATCTCCGCCTCATGGCTAAGAAGGTAGTGTATACCTGTTCGCGGACGACATCGATCAGTCCCATCTCCGCCTCATGGCTAAGAAGGTAGTGTATACCAGTTCCGGACGACACCGGTGAGTCCCTTCTCGGCCTCATGGCTAAGAAGGTAGTGTATACCAGTTCCGGACGACACCGGTGAGTCCCTTCTCGGCCTCATTCCTAAGTAGGTAGTGTATACCAGTTTGGGGACGAAACCGGTGAGTCCCAACTCGGCCTCATGGCTAAGAAGGTAGTGTATACCTGTTCGCGGACGACATCGATCAGTCCCATCTCCGCCTCATGGCTAAGAAGGTAGTGTATACCAGTTCCGGACGACACCGGTGAGTCCCTTCTCGGCCTCATGGCTAAGAAGGTAGTGCATACCAGTTCCGGACGACACCGGTGAGTCCCTTCTCGGCCTCATTCCTAAGTAGGTAGTGTATACCAGTTTGGGGACGAAACCGGTGAGTCCCAACTCGGCCTAATGGCTAAGAAGGTAGTGTATACCTGTTCGCGGACAACACCGATCTGTCCCATCTCGGCCTCATGGCTAAGAAGGTAGTGTATACCAGTTCCGGACGACACCGGTGAGTCCCTTCTCGGCCTCATGGCTAAGAAGGTAGTGTATACCAGTTCCGGACGACACCGGTGAGTCCCTTCTCGGCCTCATTCCTAAGTAGGTAGTGTATACCAGTTTGGGGACGAAACCGGTGAGTCCCAACTCGGCCTCATGGCTAAGAAGGTAGTGTATACCTGTTCGCGGACGACATCGATCAGTCCCATCTCGGCCTCATGGCTAAGAAGGTAGTGTATACCAGTTCGCGGACGACACCGATCAGTCCCATCTTGGCCTCATGGCTAAGAAGGTGGTGTATTCCAGTTCGGGGACGAAACCGGTGAGTCCCATCTCGGCCTCATGGCTAAGAAGGTAGTGTATACCTGTTCGCGGACGACATCGATCAGTCCCATCTCCGCCTCATGGCTAAGAAGGTAGTGTATACCAGTTCCGGACGACACCGGCGAGTCCCATCTCGGCCTCATGGCTAAGAAGGTAGTGTATACCTGTTCGCGGACGACACCGATCAGTCCCATCTCGGCCTCATGGCTAAGAAGGTAGTGTATACCTGTACGCGGACGACACCGATCAGTCCCATCTCGGCCACATGGCTAAGAAGGTAGTGTATACCTGTTCGCGACGACACCGATCAGTCCCATCTCGGCCTCATGGCTAAGAAGGTAGTGTATACCAGTTCCGGACGACACCGGTGAGTCCCTTCTCGGCCTCATGGCTAAGAAGGTAGTGTATACCAGTTCCGGACGACACCGGTGAGTCCCTTCTCGGCCTCATTCCTAAGTAGGTAGTGTATACCAGTTTGGGGACGAAACCGGTGAGTCCCAACTCGGCCTCATGGCTAAGAAGGTAGTGTATTCCTGTTCGCGGACGACATCGATCAGTCCCATCTCGGCCTCATGGCTAAGAAGGTAGTGTATACCAGTTCCGGACGACACCGGTGAGTCCCTTCTCGGCCTCATGGCTAAGAAGGTAGTGTATACCAGTTCCGGACGACACCGGTGAGTCCCTTCTCGGCCTCATTCCTAAGTAGGTAGTGTATACCAGTTTGGGGACGAAACCGGTGAGTCCCAACTCGGCCTCATGGCTAAGAAGGTAGTGTATACCTGTTCGCGGACAACACCGATCTGTCCCATCTCGGCCTCATGGCTAAGAAGGTAGTGTATACCAGTTCCGGACGACACCGGTGAGTCCCTTCTCGGCCTCATGGCTAAGAAGGTAGTGTATACCAGTTCCGGACGACACCGGTGAGTCCCTTCTCGGCCTCATTCCTAAGTAGGTAGTGTATACCAGTTTGGGGACGAAACCGGTGAGTCCCAACTCGGCCTAATGGCTAAGAAGGTAGTGTATACCTGTTCGCGGACAACACCGATCTGTCCCATCTCGGCCTCATGGCTAAGAAGGTAGTGTATACCAGTTCCGGACGACACCGGTGAGTCCCTTCTCGGCCTCATGGCTAAGAAGGTAGTGTATACCAGTTCCGGACGACACCGGTGAGTCCCTTCTCGGCCTCATTCCTAAGTAGGTAGTGTATACCAGTTTGGGGACGAAACCGGTGAGTCCCAACTCGGCCTCATGGCTAAGAAGGTAGTGTATACCTGTTCGCGGACGACATCGATCAGTCCCATCTCGGCCTCATGGCTAAGAAGGTAGTGTATACCAGTTCGCGGACGACACCGATCAGTCCCATCTTGGCCTCATGGCTAAGAAGGTGGTGTATTCCAGTTCGGGGACGAAACCGGTGAGTCCCATCTCGGCCTCATGGCTAAGAAGGTAGTGTATACCTGTTCGCGGACGACATCGATCAGTCCCATCTCCGCCTCATGGCTAAGAAGGTAGTGTATACCAGTTCCGGACGACACCGGCGAGTCCCATCTCGGCCTCATGGCTAAGAAGGTAGTGTATACCAGTTCCGGACGACACCGGTGAGTCCCTTCTCGGCCTCATGGCTAAGAAGGTAGTGTATACCAGTTCCGGACGACACCGGTGAGTCCCTTCTCGGCCTCATTCCTAAGTAGGTAGTGTATACCAGTTTGGGGACGAAACCGGTGAGTCCCAACTCGGCCTCATGGCTAAGAAGGTAGTGTATACCTGTTCGGGGACGACACCGGTGTGTCACATCTCGACCTCATGGCTAAGAAGGTAGTGTATACCAGTTCGGGGACGACACCGGTAAGTCCCTTCTCGGCCTCATGGCTAAGAAGGTAGTGTATACCAGTTCGGGGACGACACCGGTGAGTCCCATCTCGGCCTCATGGCTAAGAAGGTAGTGTATACCTGTTCGCGGACGACACCGATCAGTCCCATCTCGGCCTCATGGCTAAGAAGGTAGTGTATACCAGTTCCGGACGACACCGGTGAGTCCCATCTCGGCCTCATGACTAAGAAGGTAGTGTATACCAGTTCGGGGACGAAACCGGTGAGTCCCATCTCGGCCTCATGGCTAAGAAGGTAGTGTATACCTGTTCGGGGACGACACCGGTGTGTCACATCTCGACCTCATGGCTAAGAAGGTAGTGTATACCAGTTCGGGGACGACACCGGTAAGTCCCTTCTCGGCCTCATGGCTAAGAAGGTAGTGTATACCAGTTCGGGGACGACACCGGTGAGTCCCATCTCGGCCTCATGGCTAAGAAGGTAGTGTATACCTGTTCGCGGACGACACCGATCAGTCCCATCTCGGCCTCATGGCTAAGAAGGTAGTGTATACCAGTTCCGGACGACACCGGTGAGTCCCATCTCGGCCTCATGACTAAGAAGGTAGTGTATACCAGTTCGGGGACGAAACCGGTGAGTCCCATCTCGGCCTCATGGCTAAGAAGGTAGTGTATACCAGTTCGGGGACGACACCGGTAAGTCCCATCTCGGCCTCATGGCTAAGAAGGTAGTGTATACCTGTTCGCGGACGACACCGATCAGTCCCATCTCGGCCTCATGGCTAAGAAGGTAGTGTATACCAGTTCCGGACGACACCGGTGAGTCCCATCTCGGCCTCATGACTAAGAAGGTAGTGTATACCTGTTCGGGGACGACACCGGTGTGTCACATCTCGACCTCATGGCTAAGAAGGTAGTGTATACCAGTTCGGGGACGACACCGGTAAGTCCCTTCTCGGCCTCATGGCTAAGAAGGTAGTGTATACCTGTTCGCGGACGACATCGATCAGTCCCATCTCCGCCTCATGGCTAAGAAGGTAGTGTATACCAGTTCCGGACGACACCGGTGAGTCCCTTCTCGGCCTCATGGCTAAGAAGGTAGTGTATACCAGTTCCGGACGACACCGGTGAGTCCCTTCTCGGCCTCATTCCTAAGTAGGTAGTGTATACCAGTTTGGGGACGAAACCGGTGAGTCCCAACTCGGCCTAATGGCTAAGAAGGTAGTGTATACCTGTTCGCGGACAACACCGATCTGTCCCATCTCGGCCTCATGGCTAAGAAGGTAGTGTATACCAGTTCCGGACGACACCGGTGAGTCCCTTCTCGGCCTCATGGCTAAGAAGGTAGTGTATACCAGTTCCGGACGACACCGGTGAGTCCCTTCTCGGCCTCATTCCTAAGTAGGTAGTGTATACCAGTTTGGGGACGAAACCGGTGAGTCCCAACTCGGCCTCATGGCTAAGAAGGTAGTGTATACCTGTTCGCGGACGACATCGATCAGTCCCATCTCGGCCTCATGGCTAAGAAGGTAGTGTATACCAGTTCGCGGACGACACCGATCAGTCCCATCTTGGCCTCATGGCTAAGAAGGTGGTGTATTCCAGTTCGGGGACGAAACCGGTGAGTCCCATCTCGGCCTCATGGCTAAGAAGGTAGTGTATACCTGTTCGCGGACGACATCGATCAGTCCCATCTCCGCCTCATGGCTAAGAAGGTAGTGTATACCAGTTCCGGACGACACCGGCGAGTCCCATCTCGGCCTCATGGCTAAGAAGGTAGTGTATACCTGTTCGCGGACGACACCGATCAGTCCCATCTCGGCCTCATGGCTAAGAAGGTAGTGTATACCTGTACGCGGACGACACCGATCAGTCCCATCTCGGCCACATGGCTAAGAAGGTAGTGTATACCTGTTCGCGACGACACCGATCAGTCCCATCTCGGCCTCATGGCTAAGAAGGTAGTGTATACCAGTTCCGGACGACACCGGTGAGTCCCTTCTCGGCCTCATGGCTAAGAAGGTAGTGTATACCAGTTCCGGACGACACCGGTGAGTCCCTTCTCGGCCTCATTCCTAAGTAGGTAGTGTATACCAGTTTGGGGACGAAACCGGTGAGTCCCAACTCGGCCTCATGGCTAAGAAGGTAGTGTATTCCTGTTCGCGGACGACATCGATCAGTCCCATCTCGGCCTCATGGCTAAGAAGGTAGTGTATACCAGTTCGCGGACGACACCGATCAGTCCCATCTTGGCCTCATGGCTAAGAAGGTAGTGTATACCTGTTCGCGACGACACCGATCAGTCCCATCTCGGCCTCATGGCTAAGAAGGTAGTGTATACCAGTTCCGGACGACACCGGTGAGTCCCTTCTCGGCCTCATGGCTAAGAAGGTAGTGTATACCAGTTCCGGACGACACCGGTGAGTCCCTTCTCGGCCTCATTCCTAAGTAGGTAGTGTATACCAGTTTGGGGACGAAACCGGTGAGTCCCAACTCGGCCTCATGGCTAAGAAGGTAGTGTATTCCTGTTCGCGGACGACATCGATCAGTCCCATCTCGGCCTCATGGCTAAGAAGGTAGTGTATACCAGTTCGCGGACGACACCGATCAGTCCCATCTTGGCCTCATGGCTAAGAAGGTGGTGTATTCCAGTTCGGGGACGAAACCGGTGAGTCCCATCTCGGCCTCATGGCTAAGAAGGTAGTGTATACCAGTTCCGGACGACACCGGTGAGTCCCTTCTCGGCCTCATGGCTAAGAAGGTAGTGTATACCAGTTCCGGACGACACCGGTGAGTCCCTTCTCGGCCTCATTCCTAAGTAGGTAGTGTATACCAGTTTGGGGACGAAACCGGTGAGTCCCAACTCGGCCTCATGGCTAAGAAGGTAGTGTATACCTGTTCGCGGACGACATCGATCAGTCCCATCTCGGCCTCATGGCTAAGAAGGTAGTGTATACCAGTTCGCGGACGACACCGATCAGTCCCATCTTGGCCTCATGGCTAAGAAGGTGGTGTATTCCAGTTCGGGGACGAAACCGGTGAGTCCCATCTCGGCCTCATGGCTAAGAAGGTAGTGTATACCTGTTCGCGGACGACATCGATCAGTCCCATCTCCGCCTCATGGCTAAGAAGGTAGTGTATACCAGTTCCGGACGACACCGGCGAGTCCCATCTCGGCCTCATGGCTAAGAAGGTAGTGTATACCAGTTCCGGACGACACCGGTGAGTCCCTTCTCGGCCTCATGGCTAAGAAGGTAGTGTATACCAGTTCCGGACGACACCGGTGAGTCCCTTCTCGGCCTCATTCCTAAGTAGGTAGTGTATACCAGTTTGGGGACGAAACCGGTGAGTCCCAACTCGGCCTAATGGCTAAGAAGGTGGTGTATACCTGTTCGCGGACAACACCGATCTGTCCCATCTCGGCCTCATGGCTAAGAAGGTAGTGTATACCAGTTCCGGACGACACCGGTGAGTCCCTTCTCGGCCTCATGGCTAAGAAGGTAGTGTATACCAGTTCCGGACGACACCGGTGAGTCCCTACTCGGCCTCATTCCTAAGTAGGTAGTGTATACCAGTTTGGGGACGAAACCGGTGAGTCCCAACTCGGCCTCATGGCTAAGAAGGTAGTGTATACCTGTTCGCGGACGACATCGATCAGTCCCATCTCGGCCTCATGGCTAAGAAGGTAGTGTATACCAGTTCGCGGACGACACCGATCAGTCCCATCTTGGCCTCATGGCTAAGAAGGTGGTGTATTCCAGTTCGGGGACGAAACCGGTGAGTCCCATCTCGGCCTCATGGCTAAGAAGGTAGTGTATACCTGTTCGCGGACGACATCGATCAGTCCCATCTCCGCCTCATGGCTAAGAAGGTAGTGTATACCAGTTCCGGACGACACCGGCGAGTCCCATCTCGGCCTCATGGCTAAGAAGGTAGTGTATACCTGTTCGCGGACGACACCGATCAGTCCCATCTCGGCCTCATGGCTAAGAAGGTAGTGTATACCTGTACGCGGACGACACCGATCAGTCCCATCTCGGCCACATGGCTAAGAAGGTAGTGTATACCTGTTCGCGACGACACCGATCAGTCCCATCTCGGCCTCATGGCTAAGAAGGTAGTGTATACCAGTTCCGGACGACACCGGTGAGTCCCTTCTCGGCCTCATGGCTAAGAAGGTAGTGTATACCAGTTCCGGACGACACCGGTGAGTCCCTTCTCGGCCTCATTCCTAAGTAGGTAGTGTATACCAGTTTGGGGACGAAACCGGTGAGTCCCAACTCGGCCTCATGGCTAAGAAGGTAGTGTATTCCTGTTCGCGGACGACATCGATCAGTCCCATCTCGGCCTCATGGCTAAGAAGGTAGTGTATACCAGTTCGCGGACGACACCGATCAGTCCCATCTTGGCCTCATGGCTAAGAAGGTGGTGTATTCCAGTTCGGGGACGAAACCGGTGAGTCCCATCTCGGCCTCATGGCTAAGAAGTTAGTGTATACCTGTTCGCGGACGACACCGATCAGTTCCATCTCGGCCTCATGGCTAATAAGGTAGTGTATACCAGTTCGTGGACGAAACCGGTGAGTCCCACCTCGGCCTAATGGCTAAGAAGGTAGTGTATACCTGTTCGCGGACAACACCGATCTGTCCCATCTCGGCCTCATGGCTAAGAAGGTAGTGTATACCAGTTCCGGACGACACCGGTGAGTCCCTTCTCGGCCTCATGGCTAAGAAGGTAGTGTATACCAGTTCCGGACGACACCGGTGAGTCCCTTCTCGGCCTCATTCCTAAGTAGGTAGTGTATACCAGTTTGGGGACGAAACCAGTGAGTCCCAACTCGGCCTCATGGCTAAGAAGGTAGTGTATACCTGTTCGCGGACGACATCGATCAGTCCCATCTCGGCCTCATGGCTAAGAAGGTAGTGTATACCAGTTCGCGGACGACACCGATCAGTCCCATCTTGGCCTCATGGCTTAGAAGGTGGTGTATTCCAGTTCGGGGACGAAACCGGTGAGTCCCATCTCGGCCTCATGGCTAAGAAGTTAGTGTATACCTGTTCGCGGACGACACCGATCAGTTCCATCTCGGCCTCATGGCTAATAAGGTAGTGTATACCAGTTCGTGGACGAAACCGGTGAGTCCCACCTCGGCCTAATGGCTAAGAAGGTAGTGTATACCTGTTCGCGGACAACACCGATCTGTCCCATCTCGGCCTCATGGCTAAGAAGGTAGTGTATACCTGTTCGCGGACGACATCGATCAGTCCCATCTCGGCCTCATGGCTAAGAAGGTAGTGTATACCTGTTCGCGGACGACACCGATCAGACCCATCTCGGCCTCATGGCTAAGAAGGTAGTGAATACCAGTTCCGGACGACACCGGTAAGTCCCTTCTCGGCCTCATGGCTAAGAAGGTAGTGTATACCAGTTCGGGGACGAAACCGGCGAGTCCCATCTCGACCTCATGGCTAAGAAGGTAGTGTATACCTGTTCGCGGACGACACCGATCAGTCCCATCTCGGCCTCATGGCTAAGAAGGTAGTGTATACCTGTACGCGGGCGACACCGATCAGTCCCATCTCGGCCACATGGCTAAGAAGGTAGTGTATACCTGTTCGCGGACGACACCGATCAGTCCCATCTCGGCCTCATGGCTAAGAAGGTAGTGTATACCAGTTCCGGACGACACCGGTGAGTCCCTTCTCGGCCTCATGGCTAAGAAGGTAGTGTATACCAGTTCCGGACGACACCGGTGAGTCCCTTCTCGGCCTCATGGCTAAGAAGGTAGTGTATACCAGTTCCGGACGACACCGGTGAGTCCCTTCTCGGTCTCATGGCTAAGTAGGTAGTGTATACCAGTTCGGGGACGAAACCGGTGAGTCCCATCTCGGAATCATGGCTAAGAAGGTAGTGTATACCTGTTCGCGGACGACATCGATCAGTCCCATCTCGGCCTCATGGCTAAGAAGGTAGTGTATACCTGTACGCGGACGACACCGATCAGTCCCATCTCGGCCACATGGCTAAGAAGGTAGTGTATACCTGTTCGCGACGACACCGATCAGTCCCATCTCGGCCTCATGGCTAAGAAGGTAGTGTATACCAGTTCCGGACGACACCGGTGAGTCCCTTCTCGGCCTCATGGCTAAGAAGGTAGTGTATACCAGTTCCGGACGACACCGGTGAGTCCCTTCTCGGCCTCATTCCTAAGTAGGTAGTGTATACCAGTTTGGGGACGAAACCGGTGAGTCCCAACTCGGCCTCATGGCTAAGAAGGTAGTGTATACCTGTTCGCGGACGACATCGATCAGTCCCATCTCGGCCTCATGGCTAAGAAGGTAGTGTATACCAGTTCGCGGACGACACCGATCAGTCCCATCTTGGCCTCATGGCTAAGAAGGTGGTGTATTCCAGTTCGGGGACGAAACCGGTGAGTCCCATCTCGGCCTCATGGCTAAGAAGTTAGTGTATACCTGTTCGCGGACGACACCGATCAGTTCCATCTCGGCCTCATGGCTAATAAGGTAGTGTATACCAGTTCGTGGACGAAAGCGGTGAGTCCCACCTCGGCCTAATGGCTAAGAAGGTAGTGTATACCTGTTCGCGGACAACACCGATCTGTCCCATCTCGGCCTCATGGCTAAGAAGGTAGTGTATACCAGTTCCGGACGACACCGGTGAGTCCCTTCTCGGCCTCATGGCTAAGAAGGTAGTGTATACCAGTTCCGGACGACACCGGTGAGTCCCTTCTCGGCCTCATTCCTAAGTAGGTAGTGTATACCACTTTGGGGACGAAACCGGTGAGTCCCAACTCGGCCTCATGGCTAAGAAGGTAGTGTATACCTGTTCGCGGACGACATCGATCAGTCCCATCTCGGCCTCATGGCTAAGAAGGTAGTGTATACCAGTTCGCGGACGACACCGATCAGTCCCATCTTGGCCTCATGGCTAAGAAGGTGGTGTATTCCAGTTCGGGGACGAAACCGGTGAGTCCCATCTCGGCCTCATGGCTAAGAAGTTAGTGTATACCTGTTCGCGGACGACACCGATCAGTTCCATCTCGGCCTCATGGCTAATAAGGTAGTGTATACCAGTTCGTGGACGAAACCGGTGAGTCCCACCTCGGCCTAATGGCTAAGAAGGTAGTGTATACCTGTTCGCGGACAACACCGATCTGTCCCATCTCGGCCTCATGGCTAAGAAGGTAGTGTATACCTGTTCGCGGACGACATCGATCAGTCCCATCTCGGCCTCATGGCTAAGAAGGTAGTGTATACCTGTTCGCGGACGACACCGATCAGACCCATCTCGGCCTCATGGCTAAGAAGGTAGTGAATACCAGTTCCGGACGACACCGGTAAGTCCCTTCTCGGCCTCATGGCTAAGAAGGTAGTGTATACCAGTTCGGGGACGAAACCGGCGGGTCCCATCTCGGCCTCATGGCTAAGAAGGTAGTGTATACCTGTTCGCGGACGACACCGACCAGTCCCATCTCGGCCACATGGCTAAGAAGGTAGTGTATACCTGTTCGCGGACGACACCGATCAGTCCCATCTCGGCCTCATGGCTAAGAAGGTAGTGTATACCAGTTCCGGACGACACCGGTAAGTCCCTTCTCGGCCTCATGGCTAAGATGGTAGTGTATACCTGTTCGCGGACGACACCGATCAGTCCCATGTCGGCCTCATGGCTAAGAAGGTAGTGTATTTCAGTTCCGGACGACACCGGTAAGTCCCTTCTCGGCCTCATGGCTAAGAAGGTAGTGTATACCAGTTCGGGGATGAAACCGGTGAGTCCCATCTCGGCCTCATGGCTAAGAAGGTAGTGTATACCTGTTCGCGGACGACACCGATCAGTCCCATCTCGGCCTCATGGCTAAGGAGGTAGTGTATACCAGTTCCGGACGACACCGATCAGTACCATCTCGGCCTCATGGCTAAGAAGGTAGTGTATACCAGTTCCGGACGACACCGGTGAGTCCCATCTCGGCCTCATGGCTAAGAAGGTAGTGTATACCTGTTCGCGGACGACACCGATCAGTCCCTTCTCGGCCTCATGGCTAAGAAGGTAGTGTATACCAGTTCGGGGACGAAAATGGTGAGTCCCATCTCGGCCTCATGGCTAAGAAGTTAGTGTATACCTGTTCGCGGACGACACCGATCAGTCCCATCTCGGCCTCATGGCTAATAAGGTAGTGTATACCAGTTCGTGGACGAAACCGGTGAGTCCCATCTCGGCCTCATGGCTAAGAAGGTAGTGTATACCTGTTCGCGGACGACACCGATCAGTCCCATCTCGGCCACATGGCTAAGAAGGTAGTGTATACCTGTTCGCGACGACACCGATCAGTCCCATCTCGGCCTCATGGCTAAGAAGGTAGTGTATACCAGTTCCGGACGACACCGGTGAGTCCCTTCTCGGCCTCATGGCTAAGAAGGTAGTGTATACCAGTTCCGGACGACACCGGTGAGTCCCTTCTCGGCCTCATTCCTAAGTAGGTAGTGTATACCAGTTTGGGGACGAAACCGGTGAGTCCCAACTCGGCCTCATGGCTAAGAAGGTAGTGTATACCTGTTCGCGGACGACATCGATCAGTCCCATCTCGGCCTCATGGCTAAGAAGGTAGTGTATACCAGTTCGCGGACGACACCGATCAGTCCCATCTTGGCCTCATGGCTAAGAAGGTGGTGTATTCCAGTTCGGGGACGAAACCGGTGAGTCCCATCTCGGCCTCATGGCTAAGAAGTTAGTGTATACCTGTTCGCGGACGACACCGATCAGTCCCATCTCGGCCTCATGGCTAAGAAGGTAGTGTATACCTGTACGCGGACGACACCGATCAGTCCCATCTCGGCCACATGGCTAAGAAGGTAGTGTATACCTGTTCGCGACGACACCGATCAGTCCCATCTCGGCCTCATGGCTAAGAAGGTAGTGTATACCAGTTCCGGACGACACCGGTGAGTCCCTTCTCGGCCTCATGGCTAAGAAGGTAGTGTATACCAGTTCCGGACGACACCGGTGAGTCCCTTCTCGGCATCATTCCTAAGTAGGTAGTGTATACCAGTTTGGGGACGAAACCGGTGAGTCCCAACTCGGCCTCATGGCTAAGAAGGTAGTGTATACCTGTTCGCGGACGACATCGATCAGTCCCATCTCGGCCTCATGGCTAAGAAGGTAGTGTATACCAGTTCGCGGACGACACCGATCAGTCCCATCTCGGCCTCATGGCTAATAAGGTAGTGTATACCAGTTCGTGGACGAAAGCGGTGAGTCCCACCTCGGCCTAATGGCTAAGAAGGTAGTGTATACCTGTTCGCGGACAACACCGATCTGTCCCATCTCGGCCTCATGGCTAAGAAGGTAGTGTATACCAGTTCCGGACGACACCGGTGAGTCCCTTCTCGGCCTCATGGCTAAGAAGGTAGTGTATACCAGTTCCGGACGACACCGGTGAGTCCCTTCTCGGCCTCATTCCTAAGTAGGTAGTGTATACCAGTTTGGGGACGAAACCGGTGAGTCCCAACTCGGCCTCATGGCTAAGAAGGTAGTGTATACCTGTTCGCGGACGACATCGATCAGTCCCATCTCGGCCTCATGGCTAAGAAGGTAGTGTATACCAGTTCGCGGACGACACCGATCAGTCCCATCTTGGCCTCATGGCTAAGAAGGTGGTGTATTCCAGTTCGGGGACGAAACCGGTGAGTCCCATCTCGGCCTCATGGCTAAGAAGTTAGTGTATACCTGTTCGCGGACGACACCGATCAGTTCCATTTCGGCCTCATGGCTAATAAGGTAGTGTATACCAGTTCGTGGACGAAACCGGTGAGTCCCACCTCGGCCTAATGGCTAAGAAGGTAGTGTATACCTGTTCGCGGACAACACCGATCTGTCCCATCTCGGCCTCATGGCTAAGAAGGTAGTGTATACCTGTTCGCGGACGACATCGATCAGTCCCATCTCGGCCTCATGGCTAAGAAGGTAGTGTATACCTGTTCGCGGACGACACCGATCAGACCCATCTCGGCCTCATGGCTAAGAAGGTAGTGAATACCAGTTCCGGACGACACCGGTAAGTCCCTTCTCGGCCTCATGGCTAAGAAGGTAGTGTATACCAGTTCGGGGACGAAACCGGCGGGTCCCATCTCGGCCTCATGGCTAAGAAGGTAGTGTATACCTGTTCGCGGACGACACCGACCAGTCCCATCTCGGCCACATGGCTAAGAAGGTAGTGTATACCTGTTCGCGGACGACACCGATCAGTCCCATCTCGGCCTCATGGCTAAGAAGGTAGTGTATACCAGTTCCGGACGACACCGGTAAGTCCCTTCTCGGCCTCATGGCTAAGATGGTAGTGTATACCTGTTCGCGGACGACACCGATCAGTCCCATGTCGGCCTCATGGCTAAGAAGGTAGTGTATACCAGTTCCGGACGACACCGGTAAGTCCCTTCTCGGCCTCATGGCTAAGAAGGTAGTGTATACCAGTTCGGGGATGAAACCGGTGAGTCCCATCTCGGCCTCATGGCTAAGAAGGTAGTGTATACCTGTTCGCGGACGACACCGATCAGTCCCATCTCGGCCTCATGGCTAAGGAGGTAGTGTATACCAGTTCCGGACGACACCGATCAGTACCATCTCGGCCTCATGGCTAAGAAGGTAGTGTATACCAGTTCCGGACGACACCGGTGAGTCCCATCTCGGCCTCATGGCTAAGAAGGTAGTGTATACCTGTTCGCGGACGACACCGATCAGTCCCTTCTCGGCCTCATGGCTAAGAAGGTAGTGTATACCAGTTCGGGGACGAAAATGGTGAGTCCCATCTCGGCCTCATGGCTAAGAAGTTAGTGTATACCTGTTCGCGGACGACACCGATCAGTCCCATCTCGGCCTCATGGCTAATAAGGTAGTGTATACCAGTTCGTGGACGAAACCGGTGAGTCCCATCTCGGCCTCATGGCTAAGAAGGTAGTGTATACCTGTTCGCGGACGACACCGATCAGTCCCATCTCGGCCACATGGCTAAGAAGGTAGTGTATACCTGTTCGCGACGACACCGATCAGTCCCATCTCGGCCTCATGGCTAAGAAGGTAGTGTATACCAGTTCCGGACGACACCGGTGAGTCCCTTCTCGGCCTCATGGCTAAGAAGGTAGTGTATACCAGTTCCGGACGACACCGGTGAGTCCCTTCTCGGCCTCATTCCTAAGTAGGTAGTGTATACCAGTTTGGGGACGAAACCGGTGAGTCCCAACTCGGCCTCATGGCTAAGAAGGTAGTGTATACCTGTTCGCGGACGACATCGATCAGTCCCATCTCGGCCTCATGGCTAAGAAGGTAGTGTATACCAGTTCGCGGACGACACCGATCAGTCCCATCTTGGCCTCATGGCTAAGAAGGTGGTGTATTCCAGTTCGGGGACGAAACCGGTGAGTCCCATCTCGGCCTCATGGCTAAGAAGTTAGTGTATACCTGTTCGCGGACGACACCGATCAGTTCCATCTCGGCCTCATGGCTAATAAGGTAGTGTATACCAGTTCGTGGACGAAACCGGTGAGTCCCACCTCGGCCTAATGGCTAAGAAGGTAGTGTATACCAGTTCCGGACGACACCAATCAGTCCCATCTCGGCCTCCTGACTAAGAAGGTAGTGTATACCACTTCGCGGACGACACCGACCAGTCCCATCTCGGCCTCATGGCTAAGAAGGTAGTGTATACCAGTTCAGGGACGACACCGGTGTGTCTCATCTCGACCTCATGGCTAAGAAGGTAGTGTATACCAGTTCGGGGACGACACCGATCAGTCCCATCTCGGCCTCATGGCTAAGAAGGTAGTGTATACCAGTTCGGGGACGAAACCGGTGAGTCCCATCTCCCTCTTGGCTAAGAAGGTAGTGTATACCAGTTCGCGGACGACACCAATCAGTCCCATCTCGGCCTCCTGACTAAGAAGGTAGTGTATACCAGTTCGAGGACGACACCGGTGAGTCCCATCTCGACCTCATGGCTAAGAAGGTAGTGTATACCAGTTCGCGGACGACACCGACCAGTCCCATCTCGACCTCATGGCTAAGAAGGTAGTGTATACCAGTTCGGGGACGACACCGATCAGTCCCATCTCGGCCTCATGGCTATGAAGGTAGTGTATACCACTTCGCGGACGACACCGACCAGTCCCATCTCGGCCTCATGGCTAAGAAGGTAGTGTATACCAGTTCAGGGACGACACCGGTGTGTCTCATCTCGACCTCATGGCTAAGAAGGTAGTGTATACCAGTTCGGGGACGACACCGATCAGTCCCATCTCGGCCTCATGGCTAAGAAGGTAGTGTATACCAGTTCGGGGACGAAACCGGTGAGTCCCATCTCCCTCTTGGCTAAGAAGGTAGTGTATACCAGTTCGCGGACGACACCAATCAGTCCCATCTCGGCCTCCTGACTAAGAAGGTAGTGTATACCAGTTCGAGGACGACACCGGTGAGTCCCATCTCGACCTCATGGCTAAGAAGGTAGTGTATACCAGTTCGCGGACGACACCGACCAGTCCCATCTCGACCTCATGGCTAAGAAGGTAGTGTATACCAGTTCAGGGACGACACCGGTGTGTCTCATCTCGACCTCATGGCTAAGAAGGTAGTGTATACCAGTTAGTGGACGACACCGGTGAGTCCCATCTCGGCCTCATGGCTAACAAGGTAGTGTGTACCAGTTCGGGGACGAAACCGGTGAGTCCCATCTCGGCCTAATGGCTAAGAAGGTAGTGTATACCTGTTCGCGGACGACACCGATCAGTCCCATCTCGGCCTCATGGCTAAGAAGGTAGTGTATACCAGTTCCGGACGACACCGGTGAGTCCCATCTCGGCCTCATGGCTAAGAAGGTAGTGTATACCAGTTCGGGGACGAAACCGGTGAGTCCCATCTCGGCCTCATGGCTAAGAAGGTAGTGTATACCTGTTCGGGGACGACACCGGTGTGTCACATCTCGACCTCATGGCTAAGAAGGTAGTGTATACCAGTTCGGGGACGACACCGGTAAGTCCCTTCTCGGCCTCATGGCTAAGAAGGTAGTGTATACCAGTTCGGGGACGACACCGGTGAGTCCCATCTCGGCCTCATGGCTAAGAAGGTAGTGTATACCTGTTCGCGGACGACACCGATCAGTCCCATCTCGGCCTCATGGCTAAGAAGGTAGTGTATACCAGTTCCGGACGACACCGGTGAGTCCCATCTCGGCCTCATGGCTAAGAAGGTAGTGTATACCTGTTCGGGGACGACACCGGTGTGTCACATCTCGACCTCATGGCTAAGAAGGTAGTGTATACCAGTTCGGGGACGACACCGGTATGTCCCTTCTCGGCCTCATGGCTAAGAAGGTAGTGTATACCAGTTCGGGGACGACACCGGTGAGTCCCATCTCGGCCTCATGGCTAAGAAGGTAGTGTATACCTGTTCGCGGACGACACCGATCAGTCCCATCTCGGCCTCATGGCTAAGAAGGTAGTGTATACCAGTTCCGGACGACACCGGTGAGTCCCATCTCGGCCTCATGACTAAGAAGGTAGTGTATACCAGTTCGGGGACGAAACCGGTGAGTCCCATCTCGGCCTCATGGCTAAGAAGGTAGTGTATACCAGTTCGGGGACGACACCGGTAAGTCCCTTCTCGGCCTCATGGCTAAGAAGGTAGTGTATACCAGTTCGGGGACGACACCGATCAGTCCCATCTCGGCCTCATTTCTAAGAAGGTAGTGTATACCTGTTCGCGGACGACACCGATCAGTCCCATCTCGGCCTCATGGCTAAGAAGGTAGTGTATACCAGTTCCGGACGACACCCGTAAGTCCCTTCTCGGCCTCATGGCTAAGAAGGTAGTGTATACCAGTTCGGTGACGAAACCGGTGAGTCCCCTCTCGGCCTCATGGCTAAGAAGGTAGTGTATACCTGTTCGCGGACGACACCGATCAGTCCCATCTCGGCCTCATGGCTAAGAAGGTAGTGTATACCAGTTCGTGGACGAAACCGGTGAGTCCCATCTCGGCCTCATGGCTAAGAAGGTAGTGTATACCTGTTCGCGGACGACACCGATCAGTCCCATCTCGGCCTCATGGCTAAGAAGGTAGTGTATACCTGTACGCGGACGACACCGATCAGTCCCATCTCGGCCACATGGCTAAGAAGGTAGTGTATACCTGTTCGCGGACGACACCGATCAGTCCCATCTCGGCCTCATGGCTAAGAAGGTAGTGTGTACCAGTTCCGGACGACACCGGTGAGTCCCTTCTCGGCCTCATGGCTAAGAAGGTAGTGTATACCAGTTCCGGACGACACCGGTGAGTCCCTTCTCGGTCTCATGGCTAAGTAGGTAGTGTATACCAGTTCGGGGACGAAACCGGTGAGTCCCATCTCGGCCTCATGGCTAAGAAGGTAGTGTATACCTGTTCGCGGACGACATCGATCAGTCCCACCTCGGCCTCATGGCTAAGAAGGTAGTGTATACCTGTACGCGGACGACACCGATCAGTCCCATCTCGGCCACATGGCTAAGAAGGTAGTGTATACCTGTTCGCGACGACACCGATCAGTCCCATCTCGGCCTCATGGCTAAGAAGGTAGTGTATACCAGTTCCGGACGACACCGGTGAGTCCCTTCTCGGCCTCATGGCTAAGAAGGTAGTGTATACCAGTTCCGGACGACACCGGTGAGTCCCTTCTCGGCCTCATTCCTAAGAAGGTAGTGTATACCAGTTTGGGGACGAAACCGGTGAGTCCCAACTCGGCCTCATGGCTAAGAAGGTAGTGTATACCTGTTCGCGGACGACATCGATCAGTCCCATCTCGGCCTCATGGCTAAGAAGGTAGTGTATACCAGTTCGCGGACGACACCGATCAGTCCCATCTTGGCCTCATGGCTAAGAAGGTGGTGTATTCCAGTTCGGGGACGAAACCGGTGAGTCCCAACTCGGCCTCATGGCTAAGAAGGTAGTGTATACCTGTTCGCGGACGACACCGATCAGTCCCATCTTGGCCTCATGGCTAAGAAGGTAGTGTGTACCAGTTCCGGACGACACCGGTGAGTCCCTTCTCGGCCTCATGGCTAAGAAGGTACTGTATACCAGTTCCGGACGACACCGGTGAGTCCCTTCTCGGTCTCATGGCTAAGTAGGTAGTGTATACCAGTTCGGGGACGAAACCGGTGAGTCCCATCTCGGCCTCATGGCTAAGAAGGTAGTGTATACCTGTTCGCGGACGACATCGATCAGTCCCATCTCGGCCTCATGGCTAAGAAGGTAGTGTATACCAGTTCGCGGACGACACCGATCAGTCCCATCTTGGCCTCATGGCTAAGAAGGTGGTGTATTCCAGTTCGGGGACGAAACCGGTGAGTCCCATCTCGGCCTCATGGCTAAGAAGTTAGTGTATACCTGTTCGCGGACGACACCGATCAGTTCCATCTCGGCCTCATGGCTAATAAGGTAGTGTATACCAGTTCGTGGACGAAACCGGTGAGTCCCACCTCGGCCTAATGGCTAAGAAGGTAGTGTATACCTGTTCGCGGACAACACCGATCTGTCCCATCTCGGCCTCATGGCTAAGAAGGTAGTGTATACCAGTTCCGGACGACACCGGTGAGTCCCTTCTCGGCCTCATGGCTAAGAAGGTAGTGTATACCAGTTCCGGACGACACCGGTGAGTCCCTTCTCGGCCTCATTCCTAAGTAGGTAGTGTATACCAGTTTGGGGACGAAACCGGTGAGTCCCAACTCGGCCTCATGGCTAAGAAGGTAGTGTATACCTGTTCGCGGACGACATCGATCAGTCCCATCTCGGCCTCATGGCTAAGAAGGTAGTGTATACCAGTTCCGGACGACACCGGTGAGTCCCTTCTCGGCCTCATGGCTAAGAAGGTAGTGAATACCAGTTCCGGACGACACCGGTGAGTCCCTTCTCGGCCTCATTCCTAAGTAGGTAGTGTATACCAGTTTGGGGACGAAACCGGTGAGTCCCAACTCGGCCTCATGACTAAGAAGGTAGTGTATACCTGTTCGCGGACGACATCGATCAGTCCCATCTCGGCCTCATGGCTAAGAAGGTAGTGTATACCAGTTCGCGGACGACACCGATCAGTCCCATCTTGGCCTCATGGCTAAGAAGGTGGTGTATTCCAGTTCGGGGACGAAACCGGTGAGTCCCATCTCGGCCTCATGGCTAAGAAGTTAGTGTATACCTGTTCGCGGACGACACCGATCAGTTCCATCTCGGCCTCATGGCTAATAAGGTAGTGTATACCAGTTCGTGGACGAAACCGGTGAGTCCCACCTCGGCCTAATGGCTAAGAAGGTAGTGTATACCTGTTCGCGGACAACACCGATCTGTCCCATCTCGGCCTCATGGCTAAGAAGGTAGTGTATACCTGTTCGCGGACGACATCGATCAGTCCCATCTCGGCCTCATGGCTAAGAAGGTAGTGTATACCTGTTCGCGGACGACACCGATCAGACCCATCTCGGCCTCATGGCTAAGAAGGTAGTGAATACCAGTTCCGGACGACACCGGTAAGTCCCTTCTCGGCCTCATGGCTAAGAAGGTAGTGTATACCAGTTCGGGGACGAAACCGGCGAGTCCCATCTCGACCTCATGGCTAAGAAGGCAGTGTATACCTGTTCGCGGACGACACCGATCAGTCCCATCTCGGCCTCATGGCTAAGAAGGTAGTGTATACCTGTACGCGGGCGACACCGATCAGTCCCATCTCGGCCACATGGCTAAGAAGGTAGTGTATACCTGTTCGCGGACGACACCGATCAGTCCCATCTCGGCCTCATGGCTAAGAAGGTAGTGTATACCAGTACCGGACGACACCGGTGAGTCCCTTCTCGGCCTCATGGCTAAGAAGGTAGTGTATACCAGTTCCGGACGACACCGGTGAGTCCCTTCTCGGTCTCATGGCTAAGTAGGTAGTGTATACCAGTTCGGGGACGAAACCGGTGAGTCCCATCTCGGCCTCATGGCTAAGAAGTTAGTGTATACCTGTTCGCGGACGACACCGATCAGTTCCATCTCGGCCTCATGGCTAATAAGGTAGTGTATACCAGTTCGTGGACGAAACCGGTGAGTCCCACCTCGGCCTAATGGCTAAGAAGGTAGTGTATACCTGTTCGCGGACGACACCGATCAGACCCATCTCGGCCTCATGGCTAAGAAGGTAGTGAATACCAGTTCCGGACGACACCGGTAAGTCCCTTCTCGGCCTCATGGCTAAGAAGGTAGTGTATACCAGTTCGGGGACGAAACCGGCGAGTCCCATCTCGACCTCATGGCTAAGAAGGCAGTGTATACCTGTTCGCGGACGACACCGATCAGTCCCATCTCGGCCTCATGGCTAAGAAGGTAGTGTATACCTGTACGCGGGCGACACCGATCAGTCCCATCTCGGCCACATGGCTAAGAAGGTAGTGTATACCTGTTCGCGGACGACACCGATCAGTCCCATCTCGGCCTCATGGCTAAGAAGGTAGTGTATACCAGTTCCGGACGACACCGGTGAGTCCCTTCTCGGCCTCATGGCTAAGAAGGTAGTGTATACCAGTTCGCGGACGACACCGATCAGTCCCATCTTGGCCTCATGGCTGAGAAGGTGGTGTATTCCAGTTCGGGGACGAAACCGGTGAGTCCCATCTCGGCCTCATGGCTAAGAAGTTAGTGTATACCTGTTCGCGGACGACACCGATCAGTTCCATCTCGGCCTCATGGCTAATAAGGTAGTGTATACCAGTTCGTGGACGAAACCGGTGAGTCCCACCTCGGCCTAATGGCTAAGAAGGTAGTGTATACCTGTTCGCGGACAACACCGATCTGTCCCATCTCGGCCTCATGGCTAAGAAGGTAGTGTATACCTGTTCGCGGACGACATCGATCAGTCCCATCTCCGCCTCATGGCTAAGAAGGTAGTGTATACCAGTTCCGGACGACACCGGTGAGTCCCTTCTCGGCCTCATGGCTAAGAAGGTAGTGTATACCAGTTCCGGACGACACCGGTAAGTCCCTTCTCGGCCTCATTCCTAAGTAGGTAGTGTATACCAGTTTGGGGACGAAACCGGTGAGTCCCAACTCGGCCTAATGGCTAAGAAGGTAGTGTATACCTGTTCGCGGACAACACCGATCTGTCCCATCTCGGCCTCATGGCTAAGAAGGTAGTGTATACCAGTTCCGGACGACACCGGTGAGTCCCTTCTCGGCCTCATGGCTAAGAAGGTAGTGTATACCAGTTCCGGACGACACCGGTGAGTCCCTTCTCGGCCTCATTCCTAAGTAGGTAGTGTATACCAGTTTGGGGACGAAACCGGTGAGTCCCAACTCGGCCTCATGGCTAAGAAGGTAGTGTATACCTGTTCGCGGACGACATCGATCAGTCCCATCTCGGCCTCATGGCTAAGAAGGTAGTGTATACCAGTTCGCGGACGACACCGATCAGTCCCATCTTGGCCTCATGGCTAAGAAGGTGGTGTATTCCAGTTCGGGGACGAAACCGGTGAGTCCCATCTCGGCCTCATGGCTAAGAAGGTAGTGAATACCAGTTCCGGACGACACCGGTAAGTCCCTTCTCGGCCTCATGGCTAAGAAGGTAGTGTATACCAGTTCGGGGACGAAACCGGCGAGTCCCATCTCGGCCTCATGGCTAAGAAGGTAGTGTATACCTGTTCGCGGACGACACCGATCAGTCCCATCTCGGCCTCATGGCTAAGAAGGTAGTGTATACCTGTACGCGGGCGACACCGACCAGTCCCATCTCGGCCACATGGCTAAGAAGGTAGTGTATACCTGTTCGCGGACAACACCGATCAGTCCCATCTCGGCCTCATGGCTAAGAAGGTAGTGTATACCAGTTCCGGACGACACCGGTAAGTCCCTTCTCGGCCTCATGGCTAAGATGGTAGTGTATACCTGTTCGCGGACGACACCGATCAGTCCCATGTCGGCCTCATGGCTAAGAAGGTAGTGTATACCAGTTCCGGACGACACCGGTAAGTCCCTTCTCGGCCTCATGGCTAAGAAGGTAGTGTATACCAGTTCGGGGACGAAACCGGTGAGTCCCATCTCGGCCTCATGGCTAAGAAGGTAGTGTATACCTGTTCGCGGACGACACCGATCAGTCCCATCTCGGCCTCATGGCTAAGAAGTTAGTGTATACCTGTTCGCGGACGACACCGATCAGTCCCATCTCGGCCTCATGGCTAATAAGGTAGTGTATACCAGTTCGTGGACGAAACCGGTGAGTCCCATCTCGGCCTCATGGCTAAGAAGGTAGTGTATACCTGTTCGCGGACGACACCGATCATTCCCATCTCGGCCACATGGCTAAGAAGGTAGTGTATACCTGTTCGCGACGACACCGATCAGTCCCATCTCGGCCTCATGGCTAAGAAGGTAGTGTATACCAGTTCCGGACGACACCGGTGAGTCCCTTCTCGGCCTCATGGCTAAGAAGGTAGTGTATACCAGTTCCGGACGACACCGGTGAGTCCCTTCTCGGCCTCATTCCTAAGTAGGTAGTGTATACCAGTTTGGGGACGAAACCGGTGAGTCCCAACTCGGCCTCATGGCTAAGAAGGTAGTGTATACCTGTTCGCGGACGACATCGATCAGTCCCATCTCGGCCTCATGGCTAAGAAGGTAGTGTATACCAGTTCGCGGACGACACCGACCAGTCCCATCTCGACCTCATGGCTAAGAAGGTAGTGTATACCAGTTCAGGGACGACACCGGTGTGTCTCATCTCGACCTCATGGCTAAGAAGGTAGTGTATACCAGTTAGTGGACGACACCGGTGAGTCCCATCTCGGCCTCATGGCTAACAAGGTAGTGTGTACCAGTTCGGGGACGAAACCGGTGAGTCCCATCTCGGCCTAATGGCTAAGAAGGTAGTGTATACCAGTTCCGGACGACACCGGTGAGTCCCTTCTCGGCCTCATTCCTAAGTAGGTAGTGTATACCAGTTTGGGGACGAAACCGGTGAGTCCCATCTCGGCCTCCTGACTAAGAAGGTAGTGTATACCAGTTCGAGGACGACACCGGTGAGTCCCATCTCGACCTCATGGCTAAGAAGGTAGTGTATACCAGTTCGCGGACGACACCGACCAGTCCCATCTCGACCTCATGGCTAAGAAGGTAGTGTATACCAGTTCAGGGACGACACCGGTGTGTCTCATCTCGACCTCATGGCTAAGAAGGTAGTGTATACCAGTTAGTGGACGACACCGGTGAGTCCCATCTCGGCCTCATGGCTAACAAGGTAGTGTGTACCAGTTCGGGGACGAAACCGGTGTGTCACATCTCGACCTCATGGCTAAGAAGGTAGTGTATACCAGTTCGGGGACGACACCGGTAAGTCCCTTCTCGGCCTCATGGCTAAGAAGGTAGTGTATACCAGTTCGGGGACGACACCGGTGAGTCCCATCTCGGCCTCATGGCTAAGAAGGTAGTGTATACCTGTTCGCGGACGACACCGATCAGTCCCATCTCGGCCTCATGGCTAAGAAGGTAGTGTATACCAGTTCCGGACGACACCGGTGAGTCCCATCTCGGCCTCATGGCTAAGAAGGTAGTGTATACCTGTTCGCGGACGACACCGATCAGTCCCATCTCGGCCTCATGGCTAAGAAGGTAGTGTATACCAGTTCCGGACGACACCGGTGAGTCCCATCTCGGCCTCATGGCTAAGAAGGTAGTGTATACCTGTTCGGGGACGACACCGGTGTGTCACATCTCGACCTCATGGCTAAGAAGGTAGTGTATACCAGTTCGGGGACGACACCGGTATGTCCCTTCTCGGCCTCATGGCTAAGAAGGTAGTGTATACCAGTTCGGGGACGACACCGGTGAGTCCCATCTCGGCCTCATGGCTAAGAAGGTAGTGTATACCAGTTCGGGGACGAAACCGGTGAGTCCCATCTCGGCCTCATGGCTAAGAAGGTAGTGTATACCTGTTCGGGGACGACACCGGTGTGTCACATCTCGACCTCATGGCTAAGAAGGTAGTGTATACCAGTTCGGGGACGACACCGGTAAGTCCCTTCTCGGCCTCATGGCTAAGAAGGTAGTGTATACCAGTTCGGGGACGACACCGGTGAGTCCCATCTCGGCCTCATGGCTAAGAAGGTAGTGTATACCTGTTCGCGGACGACACCGATCAGTCCCATCTCGGCCTCATGGCTAAGAAGGTAGTGTATACCAGTTCCGGACGACACCGGTGAGTCCCATCTCGGCCTCATGGCTAAGAAGGTAGTGTATACCTGTTCGGGGACGACACCGGTGTGTCACATCTCGACCTCATGGCTAAGAAGGTAGTGTATACCAGTTCGGGGACGACACCGGTATGTCCCTTCTCGGCCTCATGGCTAAGAAGGTAGTGTATACCAGTTCGGGGACGACACCGGTGAGTCCCATCTCGGCCTCATGGCTAAGAAGGTAGTGTATACCTGTTCGCGGACGACACCGATCAGTCCCATCTCGGCCTCATGGCTAAGAAGGTAGTGTATACCAGTTCCGGACGACACCGGTGAGTCCCATCTCGGCCTCATGACTAAGAAGGTAGTGTATACCAGTTCGGGGACGAAACCGGTGAGTCCCATCTCGGCCTCATGGCTAAGAAGGTAGTGTATACCAGTTCGGGGACGACACCGGTAAGTCCCTTCTCGGCCTCATGGCTAAGAAGGTAGTGTATACCAGTTCGGGGACGACACCGATCAGTCCCATCTCGGCCTCATTTCTAAGAAGGTAGTGTATACCTGTTCGCGGACGACACCGATCAGTCCCATCTCGGCCTCATGGCTAAGAAGGTAGTGTATACCAGTTCCGGACGACACCCGTAAGTCCCTTCTCGGCCTCATGGCTAAGAAGGTAGTGTATACCAGTTCGGTGACGAAACCGGTGAGTCCCCTCTCGGCCTCATGGCTAAGAAGGTAGTGTATACCTGTTCGCGGACGACACCGATCAGTCCCATCTCGGCCTCATGGCTAAGAAGGTAGTGTATACCAGTTCGTGGACGAAACCGGTGAGTCCCATCTCGGCCTCATGGCTAAGAAGGTAGTGTATACCTGTTCGCGGACGACACCGATCAGTCCCATCTCGGCCTCATGGCTAAGAAGGTAGTGTATACCTGTACGCGGACGACACCGATCAGTCCCATCTCGGCCACATGGCTAAGAAGGTAGTGTATACCTGTTCGCGGACGACACCGATCAGTCCCATCTCGGCCTCATGGCTAAGAAGGTAGTGTGTACCAGTTCCGGACGACACCGGTGAGTCCCTTCTCGGCCTCATGGCTAAGAAGGTAGTGTATACCAGTTCCGGACGACACCGGTGAGTCCCTTCTCGGTCTCATGGCTAAGTAGGTAGTGTATACCAGTTCGGGGACGAAACCGGTGAGTCCCATCTCGGCCTCATGGCTAAGAAGGTAGTGTATACCTGTTCGCGGACGACATCGATCAGTCCCACCTCGGCCTCATGGCTAAGAAGGTAGTGTATACCTGTACGCGGACGACACCGATCAGTCCCATCTCGGCCACATGGCTAAGAAGGTAGTGTATACCTGTTCGCGACGACACCGATCAGTCCCATCTCGGCCTCATGGCTAAGAAGGTAGTGTATACCAGTTCCGGACGACACCGGTGAGTCCCTTCTCGGCCTCATGGCTAAGAAGGTAGTGTATACCAGTTCCGGACGACACCGGTGAGTCCCTTCTCGGCCTCATTCCTAAGAAGGTAGTGTATACCAGTTTGGGGACGAAACCGGTGAGTCCCAACTCGGCCTCATGGCTAAGAAGGTAGTGTATACCTGTTCGCGGACGACATCGATCAGTCCCATCTCGGCCTCATGGCTAAGAAGGTAGTGTATACCAGTTCGCGGACGACACCGATCAGTCCCATCTTGGCCTCATGGCTAAGAAGGTGGTGTATTCCAGTTCGGGGACGAAACCGGTGAGTCCCAACTCGGCCTCATGGCTAAGAAGGTAGTGTATACCTGTTCGCGGACGACACCGATCAGTCCCATCTTGGCCTCATGGCTAAGAAGGTAGTGTGTACCAGTTCCGGACGACACCGGTGAGTCCCTTCTCGGCCTCATGGCTAAGAAGGTACTGTATACCAGTTCCGGACGACACCGGTGAGTCCCTTCTCGGTCTCATGGCTAAGTAGGTAGTGTATACCAGTTCGGGGACGAAACCGGTGAGTCCCATCTCGGCCTCATGGCTAAGAAGGTAGTGTATACCTGTTCGCGGACGACATCGATCAGTCCCATCTCGGCCTCATGGCTAAGAAGGTAGTGTATACCAGTTCGCGGACGACACCGATCAGTCCCATCTTGGCCTCATGGCTAAGAAGGTGGTGTATTCCAGTTCGGGGACGAAACCGGTGAGTCCCATCTCGGCCTCATGGCTAAGAAGTTAGTGTATACCTGTTCGCGGACGACACCGATCAGTTCCATCTCGGCCTCATGGCTAATAAGGTAGTGTATACCAGTTCGTGGACGAAACCGGTGAGTCCCACCTCGGCCTAATGGCTAAGAAGGTAGTGTATACCTGTTCGCGGACAACACCGATCTGTCCCATCTCGGCCTCATGGCTAAGAAGGTAGTGTATACCAGTTCCGGACGACACCGGTGAGTCCCTTCTCGGCCTCATGGCTAAGAAGGTAGTGTATACCAGTTCCGGACGACACCGGTGAGTCCCTTCTCGGCCTCATTCCTAAGTAGGTAGTGTATACCAGTTTGGGGACGAAACCGGTGAGTCCCAACTCGGCCTCATGGCTAAGAAGGTAGTGTATACCTGTTCGCGGACGACATCGATCAGTCCCATCTCGGCCTCATGGCTAAGAAGGTAGTGTATACCAGTTCCGGACGACACCGGTGAGTCCCTTCTCGGCCTCATGGCTAAGAAGGTAGTGTATACCAGTTCCGGACGACACCGGTGAGTCCCTTCTCGGCCTCATTCCTAAGTAGGTAGTGTATACCAGTTTGGGGACGAAACCGGTGAGTCCCAACTCGGCCTCATGACTAAGAAGGTAGTGTATACCTGTTCGCGGACGACATCGATCAGTCCCATCTCGGCCTCATGGCTAAGAAGGTAGTGTATACCAGTTCGCGGACGACACCGATCAGTCCCATCTTGGCCTCATGGCTAAGAAGGTGGTGTATTCCAGTTCGGGGACGAAACCGGTGAGTCCCATCTCGGCCTCATGGCTAAGAAGTTAGTGTATACCTGTTCGCGGACGACACCGATCAGTTCCATCTCGGCCTCATGGCTAATAAGGTAGTGTATACCAGTTCGTGGACGAAACCGGTGAGTCCCACCTCGGCCTAATGGCTAAGAAGGTAGTGTATACCTGTTCGCGGACAACACCGATCTGTCCCATCTCGGCCTCATGGCTAAGAAGGTAGTGTATACCTGTTCGCGGACGACATCGATCAGTCCCATCTCGGCCTCATGGCTAAGAAGGTAGTGTATACCTGTTCGCGGACGACACCGATCAGTCCCATCTCGGCCTCATGGCTAAGAAGGTAGTGTATACCAGTACCGGACGACACCGGTGAGTCCCTTCTCGGCCTCATGGCTAAGAAGGTAGTGTATACCAGTTCCGGACGACACCGGTGAGTCCCTTCTCGGTCTCATGGCTAAGTAGGTAGTGTATACCAGTTCGGGGACGAAACCGGTGAGTCCCATCTCGGCCTCATGGCTAAGAAGTTACTGTATACCTGTTCGCGGACGACACCGATCAGTTCCATCTCGGCCTCATGGCTAATAAGGTAGTGTATACCAGTTCGTGGACGAAACCGGTGAGTCCCAACTCGGCCTAATGGCTAAGAAGGTAGTGTATACCTGTTCGCGGACGACACCGATCAGACCCATCTCGGCCTCATGGCTAAGAAGGTAGTGAATACCAGTTCCGGACGACACCGGTAAGTCCCTTCTCGGCCTCATGGCTAAGAAGGTAGTGTATACCAGTTCGGGGACGAAACCGGCGAGTCCCATCTCGACCTCATGGCTAAGAAGGCAGTGTATACCTGTTCGCGGACGACACCGATCAGTCCCATCTCGGCCTCATGGCTAAGAAGGTAGTGTATACCTGTACGCGGGCGACACCGATCAGTCCCATCTCGGCCACATGGCTAAGAAGGTAGTGTATACCTGTTCGCGGACGACACCGATCAGTCCCATCTCGGCCTCATGGCTAAGAAGGTAGTGTATACCAGTTCCGGACGACACCGGTGAGTCCCTTCTCGGCCTCATGGCTAAGAAGGTAGTGTATACCAGTTCGCGGACGACACCGATCAGTCCCATCTTGGCCTCATGGCTGAGAAGGTGGTGTATTCCAGTTCGGGGACGAAACCGGTGAGTCCCATCTCGGCCTCATGGCTAAGAAGTTAGTGTATACCTGTTCGCGGACGACACCGATCAGTTCCATCTCGGCCTCATGGCTAATAAGGTAGTGTATACCAGTTCGTGGACGAAACCGGTGAGTCCCACCTCGGCCTAATGGCTAAGAAGGTAGTGTATACCTGTTCGCGGACAACACCGATCTGTCCCATCTCGGCCTCATGGCTAAGAAGGTAGTGTATACCTGTTCGCGGACGACATCGATCAGTCCCATCTCCGCCTCATGGCTAAGAAGGTAGTGTATACCAGTTCCGGACGACACCGGTGAGTCCCTTCTCGGCCTCATGGCTAAGAAGGTAGTGTATACCAGTTCCGGACGACACCGGTAAGTCCCTTCTCGGCCTCATTCCTAAGTAGGTAGTGTATACCAGTTTGGGGACGAAACCGGTGAGTCCCAACTCGGCCTAATGGCTAAGAAGGTAGTGTATACCTGTTCGCGGACAACACCGATCTGTCCCATCTCGGCCTCATGGCTAAGAAGGTAGTGTATACCAGTTCCGGACGACACCGGTGAGTCCCTTCTCGGCCTCATGGCTAAGAAGGTAGTGTATACCAGTTCCGGACGACACCGGTGAGTCCCTTCTCGGCCTCATTCCTAAGTAGGTAGTGTATACCAGTTTGGGGACGAAACCGGTGAGTCCCAACTCGGCCTCATGGCTAAGAAGGTAGTGTATACCTGTTCGCGGACGACATCGATCAGTCCCATCTCGGCCTCATGGCTAAGAAGGTAGTGTATACCAGTTCGCGGACGACACCGATCAGTCCCATCTTGGCCTCATGGCTAAGAAGGTGGTGTATTCCAGTTCGGGGACGAAACCGGTGAGTCCCATCTCGGCCTCATGGCTAAGAAGGTAGTGAATACCAGTTCCGGACGACACCGGTAAGTCCCTTCTCGGCCTCATGGCTAAGAAGGTAGTGTATACCAGTTCGGGGACGAAACCGGCGAGTCCCATCTCGGCCTCATGGCTAAGAAGGTAGTGTATACCTGTTCGCGGACGACACCGATCAGTCCCATCTCGGCCTCATGGCTAAGAAGGTAGTGTATACCTGTACGCGGGCGACACCGACCAGTCCCATCTCGGCCACATGGCTAAGAAGGTAGTGTATACCTGTTCGCGGACAACACCGATCAGTCCCATCTCGGCCTCATGGCTAAGAAGGTAGTGTATACCAGTTCCGGACGACACCGGTAAGTCCCTTCTCGGCCTCATGGCTAAGATGGTAGTGTATACCTGTTCGCGGACGACACCGATCAGTCCCATGTCGGCCTCATGGCTAAGAAGGTAGTGTATACCAGTTCCGGACGACACCGGTAAGTCCCTTCTCGGCCTCATGGCTAAGAAGGTAGTGTATACCAGTTCGGGGACGAAACCGGTGAGTCCCATCTCGGCCTCATGGCTAAGAAGGTAGTGTATACCTGTTCGCGGACGACACCGATCAGTCCCATCTCGGCCTCATGGCTAAGAAGTTAGTGTATACCTGTTCGCGGACGACACCGATCAGTCCCATCTCGGCCTCATGGCTAATAAGGTAGTGTATACCAGTTCGTGGACGAAACCGGTGAGTCCCATCTCGGCCTCATGGCTAAGAAGGTAGTGTATACCTGTTCGCGGACGACACCGATCATTCCCATCTCGGCCACATGGCTAAGAAGGTAGTGTATACCTGTTCGCGACGACACCGATCAGTCCCATCTCGGCCTCATGGCTAAGAAGGTAGTGTATACCAGTTCCGGACGACACCGGTGAGTCCCTTCTCGGCCTCATGGCTAAGAAGGTAGTGTATACCAGTTCCGGACGACACCGGTGAGTCCCTTCTCGGCCTCATTCCTAAGTAGGTAGTGTATACCAGTTTGGGGACGAAACCGGTGAGTCCCAACTCGGCCTCATGGCTAAGAAGGTAGTGTATACCTGTTCGCGGACGACATCGATCAGTCCCATCTCGGCCTCATGGCTAAGAAGGTAGTGTATACCAGTTCGCGGACGACACCGACCAGTCCCATCTCGACCTCATGGCTAAGAAGGTAGTGTATACCAGTTCAGGGACGACACCGGTGTGTCTCATCTCGACCTCATGGCTAAGAAGGTAGTGTATACCAGTTAGTGGACGACACCGGTGAGTCCCATCTCGGCCTCATGGCTAACAAGGTAGTGTGTACCAGTTCGGGGACGAAACCGGTGAGTCCCATCTCGGCCTAATGGCTAAGAAGGTAGTGTATACCAGTTCCGGACGACACCGGTGAGTCCCTTCTCGGCCTCATTCCTAAGTAGGTAGTGTATACCAGTTTGGGGACGAAACCGGTGAGTCCCATCTCGGCCTCCTGACTAAGAAGGTAGTGTATACCAGTTCGAGGACGACACCGGTGAGTCCCATCTCGACCTCATGGCTAAGAAGGTAGTGTATACCAGTTCGCGGACGACACCGACCAGTCCCATCTCGACCTCATGGCTAAGAAGGTAGTGTATACCAGTTCAGGGACGACACCGGTGTGTCTCATCTCGACCTCATGGCTAAGAAGGTAGTGTATACCAGTTAGTGGACGACACCGGTGAGTCCCATCTCGGCCTCATGGCTAACAAGGTAGTGTGTACCAGTTCGGGGACGAAACCGGTGAGTCCCATCTCGGCCTAATGGCTAAGAAGGTAGTGTATACCTGTTCGCGGACGACACCGATCAGTCCCATCTCGGCCTCATGGCTAAGAAGGTAGTGTATACCAGTTCCGGACGACACCGGTGAGTCCCATCTCGGCCTCATGGCTAAGAAGGTAGTGTATACCAGTTCGGGGACGAAACCGGTGAGTCCCATCTCGGCCTCATGGCTAAGAAGGTAGTGTATACCTGTTCGGGGACGACACCGGTGTGTCACATCTCGACCTCATGGCTAAGAAGGTAGTGTATACCAGTTCGGGGACGACACCGGTAAGTCCCTTCTCGGCCTCATGGCTAAGAAGGTAGTGTATACCAGTTCGGGGACGACACCGGTGAGTCCCATCTCGGCCTCATGGCTAAGAAGGTAGTGTATACCTGTTCGCGGACGACACCGATCAGTCCCATCTCGGCCTCATGGCTAAGAAGGTAGTGTATACCAGTTCCGGACGACACCGGTGAGTCCCATCTCGGCCTCATGGCTAAGAAGGTAGTGTATACCTGTTCGGGGACGACACCGGTGTGTCACATCTCGACCTCATGGCTAAGAAGGTAGTGTATACCAGTTCGGGGACGACACCGGTATGTCCCTTCTCGGCCTCATGGCTAAGAAGGTAGTGTATACCAGTTCGGGGACGACACCGGTGAGTCCCATCTCGGCCTCATGGCTAAGAAGGTAGTGTATACCTGTTCGCGGACGACACCGATCAGTCCCATCTCGGCCTCATGGCTAAGAAGGTAGTGTATACCAGTTCCGGACGACACCGGTGAGTCCCATCTCGGCCTCATGACTAAGAAGGTAGTGTATACCAGTTCGGGGACGAAACCGGTTAGTCCCATCTCGGCCTCATGGCTAAGAAGGTAGTGTATACCAGTTCGGGGACGACACCGGTAAGTCCCTTCTCGGCCTCATGGCTAAGAAGGTAGTGTATACCAGTTCGGGGACGACACCGATCAGTCCCATCTCGGCCTCATTTCTAAGAAGGTAGTGTATACCTGTTCGCGGACGACACCGATCAGTCCCATCTCGGCCTCATGGCTAAGAAGGTAGTGTATACCAGTTCCGGACGACACCCGTAAGTCCCTTCTCGGCCTCATGGCTAAGAAGGTAGTGTATACCAGTTCGGTGACGAAACCGGTGAGTCCCCTCTCGGCCTCATGGCTAAGAAGGTAGTGTATACCTGTTCGCGGACGACACCGATCAGTCCCATCTCGGCCTCATGGCTAAGAAGGTAGTGTATACCAGTTCGTGGACGAAACCGGTGAGTCCCATCTCGGCCTCATGGCTAAGAAGGTAGTGTATACCTGTTCGCGGACGACACCGATCAGTCCCATCTCGGCCTCATGGCTAAGAAGGTAGTGTATACCTGTACGCGGACGACACCGATCAGTCCCATCTCGGCCACATGGCTAAGAAGGTAGTGTATACCTGTTCGCGGACGACACCGATCAGTCCCATCTCGGCCTCATGGCTAAGAAGGTAGTGTGTACCAGTTCCGGACGACACCGGTGAGTCCCTTCTCGGCCTCATGGCTAAGAAGGTAGTGTATACCAGTTCCGGACGACACCGGTGAGTCCCTTCTCGGTCTCATGGCTAAGTAGGTAGTGTATACCAGTTCGGGGACGAAACCGGTGAGTCCCATCTCGGCCTCATGGCTAAGAAGGTAGTGTATACCTGTTCGCGGACGACATCGATCAGTCCCACCTCGGCCTCATGGCTAAGAAGGTAGTGTATACCTGTACGCGGACGACACCGATCAGTCCCATCTCGGCCACATGGCTAAGAAGGTAGTGTATACCTGTTCGCGACGACACCGATCAGTCCCATCTCGGCCTCATGGCTAAGAAGGTAGTGTATACCAGTTCCGGACGACACCGGTGTGTCCCTTCTCGGCCTCATGGCTAAGAAGGTAGTGTATACCAGTTCCGGACGACACCGGTGAGTCCCTTCTCGGCCTCATTCCTAAGAAGGTAGTGTATACCAGTTTGGGGACGAAACCGGTGAGTCCCAACTCGGCCTCATGGCTAAGAAGGTAGTGTATACCTGTTCGCGGACGACATCGATCAGTCCCATCTCGGCCTCATGGCTAAGAAGGTAGTGTATACCAGTTCGCGGACGACACCGATCAGTTCCATCTCGGCCTCATGGCTAATAAGGTAGTGTATACCAGTTCGTGGACGAAACCGGTGAGTCCCACCTCGGCCTAATGGCTAAGAAGGTAGTGTATACCTGTTCGCGGACAACACCGATCTGTCCCATCTCGGCCTCATGGCTAAGAAGGTAGTGTATACCAGTTCCGGACGACACCGGTGAGTCCCTTCTCGGCCTCATGGCTAAGAAGGTAGTGTATACCAGTTCCGGACGACACCGGTGAGTCCCTTCTCGGCCTCATTCCTAAGTAGGTAGTGTATACCAGTTTGGGGACGAAACCGGTGAGTCCCAACTCGGCCTCATGGCTAAGAAGGTAGTGTATACCTGTTCGCGGACGACATCGATCAGTCCCATCTCGGCCTCATGGCTAAGAAGGTAGTGTATACCAGTTCCGGACGACACCGGTGAGTCCCTTCTCGGCCTCATGGCTAAGAAGGTAGTGTATACCAGTTCCGGACGACACCGGTGAGTCCCTTCTCGGCCTCATTCCTAAGTAGGTAGTGTATACCAGTTTGGGGACGAAACCGGTGAGTCCCAACTCGGCCTCATGACTAAGAAGGTAGTGTATACCTGTTCGCGGACGACATCGATCAGTCCCATCTCGGCCTCATGGCTAAGAAGGTAGTGTATACCAGTTCGCGGACGACACCGATCAGTCCCATCTTGGCCTCATGGCTAAGAAGGTGGTGTATTCCAGTTCGGGGACGAAACCGGTGAGTCCCATCTCGGCCTCATGGCTAAGAAGTTAGTGTATACCTGTTCGCGGACGACACCGATCAGTTCCATCTCGGCCTCATGGCTAATAAGGTAGTGTATACCAGTTCGTGGACGAAACCGGTGAGTCCCACCTCGGCCTAATGGCTAAGAAGGTAGTGTATACCTGTTCGCGGACAACACCGATCTGTCCCATCTCGGCCTCATGGCTAAGAAGGTAGTGTATACCTGTTCGCGGACGACATCGATCAGTCCCATCTCGGCCTCATGGCTAAGAAGGTAGTGTATACCTGTTCGCGGACGACACCGATCAGACCCATCTCGGCCTCATGGCTAAGAAGGTAGTGAATACCAGTTCCGGACGACACCGGTAAGTCCCTTCTCGGCCTCATGGCTAAGAAGGTAGTGTATACCAGTTCGGGGACGAAACCGGCGAGTCCCATCTCGACCTCATGGCTAAGAAGGCAGTGTATACCTGTTCGCGGACGACACCGATCAGTCCCATCTCGGCCTCATGGCTAAGAAGGTAGTGTATACCTGTACGCGGGCGACACCGATCAGTCCCATCTCGGCCACATGGCTAAGAAGGTAGTGTATACCTGTTCGCGGACGACACCGATCAGTCCCATCTCGGCCTCATGGCTAAGAAGGTAGTGTATACCAGTACCGGACGACACCGGTGAGTCCCTTCTCGGCCTCATGGCTAAGAAGGTAGTGTATACCAGTTCCGGACGACACCGGTGAGTCCCTTCTCGGTCTCATGGCTAAGTAGGTAGTGTATACCAGTTCGGGGACGAAACCGGTGAGTCCCATCTCGGCCTCATGGCTAAGAAGTTAGTGTATACCTGTTCGCGGACGACACCGATCAGTTCCATCTCGGCCTCATGGCTAATAAGGTAGTGTATACCAGTTCGTGGACGAAACCGGTGAGTCCCACCTCGGCCTAATGGCTAAGAAGGTAGTGTATACCTGTTCGCGGACGACACCGATCAGACCCATCTCGGCCTCATGGCTAAGAAGGTAGTGAATACCAGTTCCGGACGACACCGGTAAGTCCCTTCTCGGCCTCATGGCTAAGAAGGTAGTGTATACCAGTTCGGGGACGAAACCGGCGAGTCCCATCTCGACCTCATGGCTAAGAAGGCAGTGTATACCTGTTCGCGGACGACACCGATCAGTCCCATCTCGGCCTCATGGCTAAGAAGGTAGTGTATACCTGTACGCGGGCGACACCGATCAGTCCCATCTCGGCCACATGGCTAAGAAGGTAGTGTATACCTGTTCGCGGACGACACCGATCAGTCCCATCTCGGCCTCATGGCTAAGAAGGTAGTGTATACCAGTTCCGGACGACACCGGTGAGTCCCTTCTCGGCCTCATGGCTAAGAAGGTAGTGTATACCAGTTCGCGGACGACACCGATCAGTCCCATCTTGGCCTCATGGCTGAGAAGGTGGTGTATTCCAGTTCGGGGACGAAACCGGTGAGTCCCATCTCGGCCTCATGGCTAAGAAGTTAGTGTATACCTGTTCGCGGACGACACCGATCAGTTCCATCTCGGCCTCATGGCTAATAAGGTAGTGTATACCAGTTCGTGGACGAAACCGGTGAGTCCCACCTCGGCCTAATGGCTAAGAAGGTAGTGTATACCTGTTCGCGGACAACACCGATCTGTCCCATCTCGGCCTCATGGCTAAGAAGGTAGTGTATACCTGTTCGCGGACGACATCGATCAGTCCCATCTCCGCCTCATGGCTAAGAAGGTAGTGTATACCAGTTCCGGACGACACCGGTGAGTCCCTTCTCGGCCTCATGGCTAAGAAGGTAGTGTATACCAGTTCCGGACGACACCGGTAAGTCCCTTCTCGGCCTCATTCCTAAGTAGGTAGTGTATACCAGTTTGGGGACGAAACCGGTGAGTCCCAACTCGGCCTAATGGCTAAGAAGGTAGTGTATACCTGTTCGCGGACAACACCGATCTGTCCCATCTCGGCCTCATGGCTAAGAAGGTAGTGTATACCAGTTCCGGACGACACCGGTGAGTCCCTTCTCGGCCTCATGGCTAAGAAGGTAGTGTATACCAGTTCCGGACGACACCGGTGAGTCCCTTCTCGGCCTCATTCCTAAGTAGGTAGTGTATACCAGTTTGGGGACGAAACCGGTGAGTCCCAACTCGGCCTCATGGCTAAGAAGGTAGTGTATACCTGTTCGCGGACGACATCGATCAGTCCCATCTCGGCCTCATGGCTAAGAAGGTAGTGTATACCAGTTCGCGGACGACACCGATCAGTCCCATCTTGGCCTCATGGCTAAGAAGGTGGTGTATTCCAGTTCGGGGACGAAACCGGTGAGTCCCATCTCGGCCTCATGGCTAAGAAGGTAGTGAATACCAGTTCCGGACGACACCGGTAAGTCCCTTCTCGGCCTCATGGCTAAGAAGGTAGTGTATACCAGTTCGGGGACGAAACCGGCGAGTCCCATCTCGGCCTCATGGCTAAGAAGGTAGTGTATACCTGTTCGCGGACGACACCGATCAGTCCCATCTCGGCCTCATGGCTAAGAAGGTAGTGTATACCTGTACGCGGGCGACACCGACCAGTCCCATCTCGGCCACATGGCTAAGAAGGTAGTGTATACCTGTTCGCGGACAACACCGATCAGTCCCATCTCGGCCTCATGGCTAAGAAGGTAGTGTATACCAGTTCCGGACGACACCGGTAAGTCCCTTCTCGGCCTCATGGCTAAGATGGTAGTGTATACCTGTTCGCGGACGACACCGATCAGTCCCATGTCGGCCTCATGGCTAAGAAGGTAGTGTATACCAGTTCCGGACGACACCGGTAAGTCCCTTCTCGGCCTCATGGCTAAGAAGGTAGTGTATACCAGTTCGGGGACGAAACCGGTGAGTCCCATCTCGGCCTCATGGCTAAGAAGGTAGTGTATACCTGTTCGCGGACGACACCGATCAGTCCCATCTCGGCCTCATGGCTAAGAAGTTAGTGTATACCTGTTCGCGGACGACACCGATCAGTCCCATCTCGGCCTCATGGCTAATAAGGTAGTGTATACCAGTTCGTGGACGAAACCGGTGAGTCCCATCTCGGCCTCATGGCTAAGAAGGTAGTGTATACCTGTTCGCGGACGACACCGATCATTCCCATCTCGGCCACATGGCTAAGAAGGTAGTGTATACCTGTTCGCGACGACACCGATCAGTCCCATCTCGGCCTCATGGCTAAGAAGGTAGTGTATACCAGTTCGGGGACGAAACCGGTGAGTCCCATCTCGGCCTCATGGCTAAGAAGTTAGTGTATACCTGTTCGCGGACGACACCGATCAGTCCCATCTCGGCCTCATGGCTAAGGAGGTAGTGTATACCAGTTCCGGACGACACCGATCAGTACCATCTCGGCCTCATGGCTAAGAAGGTAGTGTATACCAGTTCCGGACGACACCGGTGAGTCCCATCTCGGCCTCATGGCTAAGAAGGTAGTGTATACCTGTTCGCGGACGACACCGATCAGTCCCTTCTCGGCCTCATGGCTAAGAAGGTAGTGTATACCAGTTCGGGGACGAAAATGGTGAGTCCCATCTCGGCCTCATGGCTAAGAAGTTAGTGTATACCTGTTCGCGGACGACACCGATCAGTCCCATCTCGGCCTCATGGCTAATAAGGTAGTGTATACCAGTTCGTGGACGAAACCGGTGAGTCCCATCTCGGCCTCATGGCTAAGAAGGTAGTGTATACCTGTTCGCGGACGACACCGATCAGTCCCATCTCGGCCTCATGGCTAAGAAGGTAGTGTATACCTGTACGCGGACGACACCGATCAGTCCCATCTCGGCCACATGGCTAAGAAGGTAGTGTATACCTGTTCGCGGACGACACCGATCAGTCCCATCTCGGCCTCATGGCTAAGAAGGTAGTGTATACCTGTTCGCGGACGACACCGATCAGTCCCATCTCGGCCTCATGGCTAAGAAGGTAGTGTATACCAGTTCCGGACGACACCGGTGAGTCCCATCTCGGCCTCATGGCTAAGAAGGTAGTGTATACCTGTTCGCGGACGACACCGATCAGTCCCATCTCGGCCTCATGGCTAAGAAGGTAGTGTATACCAGTTCGGGGACGAAACCGGTGAGTCCCATCTCGGCCTCATGGCTAAGAAGTTAGTGTATACCTGTTCGCGGACGACACCGATCAGTCCCATCTCGGCCTCATGGCTAATAAGGTAGTGTATACCAGTTCGTGGACGAAACCGGTGAGTCCCATCTCGGCCTCATGGCTAAGAAGGTAGTGTATACCTGTTCGCGGACGACACCGATCAGTCCCATCTCGGCCTCATGGCTAAGAAGGTAGTGTATACCTGTACGCGGACGACACCGATCAGTCCCATCTCGGCCACATGGCTAAGAAGGTAGTGTATACCTGTTCGCGGACGACACCGATCAGTCCCATCTCGGCCTCATGGCTAAGAAGGTAGTGTGTACCAGTTCCGGACGACACCGGTGAGTCCCTTCTCGGCCTCATGGCTAAGAAGGTAGTGTATACCAGTTCCGGACGACACCGGTGAGTCCCTTCTCGGTCTCATGGCTAAGTAGGTAGTGTATACCAGTTCGGGGACGAAACCGGTGAGTCCCATCTCGGCCTCATGGCTAAGAAGGTAGTGTATACCTGTTCGCGGACGACATCGATCAGTCCCATCTCGGCCTCATGGCTAAGAAGGTAGTGTATACCTGTACGCGGACGACACCGATCAGTCCCATCTCGGCCACATGGCTAAGAAGGTAGTGTATACCTGTTCGCGACGACACCGATCAGTCCCATCTCGGCCTCATGGCTAAGAAGGTAGTGTATACCAGTTCCGGACGACACCGGTGAGTCCCTTCTCGGCCTCATGGCTAAGAAGGTAGTGTATACCAGTTCCGGACGACACCGGTGAGTCCCTTCTCGGCCTCATTCCTAAGTAGGTAGTGTATACCAGTTTGGGGACGAAACCGGTGAGTCCCAACTCGGCCTCATGGCTAAGAAGGTAGTGTATACCTGTTCGCGGACGACATCGATCAGTCCCATCTCGGCCTCATGGCTAAGAAGGTAGTGTATACCAGTTCGCGGACGACACCGATCAGTCCCATCTTGGCCTCATGGCTAAGAAGGTAGTGTGTACCAGTTCCGGACGACACCGGTGAGTCCCTTCTCGGCCTCATGGCTAAGAAGGTAGTGTATACCAGTTCCGGACGACACCGGTGAGTCCCTTCTCGGTCTCATGGCTAAGTAGGTAGTGTATACCAGTTCGGGGACGAAACCGGTGAGTCCCATCTCGGCCTCATGGCTAAGAAGGTAGTGTATACCTGTTCGCGGACGACATCGATCAGTCCCATCTCGGCCTCATGGCTAAGAAGGTAGTGTATACCAGTTCGCGGACGACACCGATCAGTCCCATCTTGGCCTCATGGCTAAGAAGGTGGTGTATTCCAGTTCGGGGACGAAACCGGTGAGTCCCATCTCGGCCTCATGGCTAAGAAGTTAGTGTATACCTGTTCGCGGACGACACCGATCAGTTCCATCTCGGCCTCATGGCTAATAAGGTAGTGTATACCAGTTCGTGGACGAAACCGGTGAGTCCCACCTCGGCCTAATGGCTAAGAAGGTAGTGTATACCTGTTCGCGGACAACACCGATCTGTCCCATCTCGGCCTCATGGCTAAGAAGGTAGTGTATAGCAGTTCCGGACGACACCGGTGAGTCCCTTCTCGGCCTCATGGCTAAGAAGGTAGTGTATACCAGTTCCGGACGACACCGGTGAGTCCCTTCTCGGCCTCATTCCTAAGTAGGTAGTGTATACCAGTTTGGGGACGAAACCGGTGAGTCCCAACTCGGCCTCATGGCTAAGAAGGTAGTGTATACCTGTTCGCGGACGACATCGATCAGTCCCATCTCGGCCTCATGGCTAAGAAGGTAGTGTATACCAGTTCGCGGACGACACCGATCAGTCCCATCTTGGCCTCATGGCTAAGAAGGTGGTGTATTCCAGTTCGGGGACGAAACCGGTGAGTCCCATCTCGGCCTCATGGCTAAGAAGTTAGTGTATACCTGTTCGCGGACGACACCGATCAGTTCCATCTCGGCCTCATGGCTAATAAGGTAGTGTATACCAGTTCGTGGACGAAACCGGTGAGTCCCACCTCGGCCTAATGGCTAAGAAGGTAGTGTATACCTGTTCGCGGACAACACCGATCTGTCCCATCTCGGCCTCATGGCTAAGAAGGTAGTGTATACCTGTTCGCGGACGACATCGATCAGTCCCATCTCGGCCTCATGGCTAAGAAGGTAGTGTATACCTGTTCGCGGACGACACCGATCAGACCCATCTCGGCCTCATGGCTAAGAAGGTAGTGAATACCAGTTCCGGACGACACCGGTAAGTCCCTTCTCGGCCTCATGGCTAAGAAGGTAGTGTATACCAGTTCGGGGACGAAACCGGCGAGTCCCATCTCGACCTCATGGCTAAGAAGGTAGTGTATACCTGTTCGCGGACGACACCGATCAGTCCCATCTCGGCCTCATGGCTAAGAAGGTAGTGTATACCTGTACGCGGGCGACACCGATCAGTCCCATCTCGGCCACATGGCTAAGAAGGTAGTGTATACCTGTTCGCGGACGACACCGATCAGTCCCATCTCGGCCTCATGGCTAAGAAGGTAGTGTATACCAGTTCCGGACGACACCGGTGAGTCCCTTCTCGGCCTCATGGCTAAGAAGGTAGTGTATACCAGTTCCGGACGACACCGGTGAGTCCCTTCTCGGTCTCATGGCTAAGTAGGTAGTGTATACCAGTTCGGGGACGAAACCGGTGAGTCCCATCTCGGCCTCATGGCTAAGAAGGTAGTGTATACCTGTTCGCGGACGACATCGATCAGTCCCATCTCGGCCTCATGGCTAAGAAGGTAGTGTATACCTGTACGCGGACGACACCGATCAGTCCCATCTCGGCCACATGGCTAAGAAGGTAGTGTATACCTGTTCGCGACGACACCGATCAGTCCCATCTCGGCCTCATGGCTAAGAAGGTAGTGTATACCAGTTCCGGACGACACCGGTGAGTCCCTTCTCGGCCTCATGGCTAAGAAGGTAGTGTATACCAGTTCCGGACGACACCGGTGAGTCCCTTCTCGGCCTCATTCCTAAGTAGGTAGTGTATACCAGTTTGGGGACGAAACCGGTGAGTCCCAACTCGGCCTCATGGCTAAGAAGGTAGTGTATACCTGTTCGCGGACGACATCGATCAGTCCCATCTCGGCCTCATGGCTAAGAAGGTAGTGTATACCAGTTCGCGGACGACACCGATCAGTCCCATCTTGGCCTCATGGCTAAGAAGGTGGTGTATTCCAGTTCGGGGACGAAACCGGTGAGTCCCATCTCGGCCTCATGGCTAAGAAGTTAGTGTATACCTGTTCGCGGACGACACCGATCAGTTCCATCTCGGCCTCATGGCTAATAAGGTAGTGTATACCAGTTCGTGGACGAAACCGGTGAGTCCCACCTCGGCCTAATGGCTAAGAAGGTAGTGTATACCTGTTCGCGGACAACACCGATCTGTCCCATCTCGGCCTCATGGCTAAGAAGGTAGTGTATACCAGTTCCGGACGACACCGGTGAGTCCCTTCTCGGCCTCATGGCTAAGAAGGTAGTGTATACCAGTTCCGGACGACACCGGTGAGTCCCTTCTCGGCCTCATTCCTAAGTAGGTAGTGTATACCAGTTTGGGGACGAAACCGGTGAGTCCCAACTCGGCCTCATGGCTAAGAAGGTAGTGTATACCTGTTCGCGGACGACATCGATCAGTCCCATCTCGGCCTCATGGCTAAGAAGGTAGTGTATACCAGTTCGCGGACGACACCGATCAGTCCCATCTTGGCCTCATGGCTAAGAAGGTGGTGTATTCCAGTTCGGGGACGAAACCGGTGAGTCCCATCTCGGCCTCATGGCTAAGAAGTTAGTGTATACCTGTTCGCGGACGAGACCGATCAGTTCCATCTCGGCCTCATGGCTAATAAGGTAGTGTATACCAGTTCGTGGACGAAACCGGTGAGTCCCACCTCGGCCTAATGGCTAAGAAGGTAGTGTATACCTGTTCGCGGACAACACCGATCTGTCCCATCTCGGCCTCATGGCTAAGAAGGTAGTGTATACCTGTTCGCGGACGACATCGATCAGTCCCATCTCGGCCTCATGGCTAAGAAGGTAGTGTATACCTGTTCGCGGACGACACCGACCAGTCCCATCTCGGCCACATGGCTAAGAAGGTAGTGTATACCTGTTCGCGGACGACACCGATCAGTCCCATCTCGGCCTCATGGCTAAGAAGGTAGTGTATACCAGTTCGGGGATGAAACCGGTGAGTCCCATCTCGGCCTCATGGCTAAGAAGGTAGTGTATACCTGTTCGCGGACGACACCGATCAGTCCCATCTCGGCCTCATGGCTAAGGAGGTAGTGTATACCAGTTCCGGACGACACCGATCAGTACCATCTCGGCCTCATGGCTAAGAAGGTAGTGTATACCAGTTCCGGACGACACCGGTGAGTCCCATCTCGGCCTCATGGCTAAGAAGGTAGTGTATACCTGTTCGCGGACGACACCGATCAGTCCCTTCTCGGCCTCATGGCTAAGAAGGTAGTGTATACCAGTTCGGGGACGAAAATGGTGAGTCCCATCTCGGCCTCATGGCTAAGAAGTTAGTGTATACCTGTTCGCGGACGACACCGATCAGTCCCATCTCGGCCTCATGGCTAATAAGGTAGTGTATACCAGTTCGTGGACGAAACCGGTGAGTCCCATCTCGGCCTCATGGCTAAGAAGGTAGTGTATACCTGTTCGCGGACGACACCGATCATTCCCATCTCGGCCACATGGCTAAGAAGGTAGTGTATACCTGTTCGCGACGACACCGATCAGTCCCATCTCGGCCTCATGGCTAAGAAGGTAGTGTATACCAGTTCTGGACGACCCCGGTGAGTCCCTTCTCGGCCTCATGGCTAAGAAGGTAGTGTATACCAGTTCCGGACGACACCGGTGAGTCCCTTCTCGGCCTCATTCCTAAGTAGGTAGTGTATACCAGTTTGGGGACGAAACCGGTGAGTCCCAACTCGGCCTCATGGCTAAGAAGGTAGTGTATACCTGTTCGCGGACGACATCGATCAGTCCCATCTCGGCCTCATGGCTAAGAAGGTAGTGTATACCAGTTCGCGGACGACACCGATCAGTCCCATCTTGGCCTCATGGCTAAGAAGGTGGTGTATTCCAGTTCGGGGACGAAACCGGTGAGTCCCATCTCGGCCTCATGGCTAAGAAGTTAGTGTATACCTGTTCGCGGACGACACCGATCAGTTCCATCTCGGCCTCATGGCTAATAAGGTAGTGTATACCAGTTCGTGGACGAAACCGGTGAGTCCCACCTCGGCCTAATGGCTAAGAAGGTAGTGTATACCAGTTCCGGACGACACCAATCAGTCCCATCTCGGCCTCCTGACTAAGAAGGTAGTGTATACCAGTTCGGGGACGACACCGGTGAGTCCCATCTCGACCTCATGGCTAAGAAGGTAGTGTATACCACTTCGCGGACGACACCGACCAGTCCCATCTCGGCCTCATGGCTAAGAAGGTAGTGTATACCAGTTCAGGGACGACACCGGTGTGTCTCATCTCGACCTCATGGCTAAGAAGGTAGTGTATACCAGTTCGGGGACGACACCGGTGAGTCCCATCTCGGCCTCATGGCTAAGAAGGTAGTGTAAACCTGTTCGCGGACGACACCGATCAGTCCCATCTCGGCCTCATGGCTAAGAAGGTAGTGTATACCAGTTCGGGGACGAAACCGGTGAGTCCCATCTCCCTCTTGGCTAAGAAGGTAGTGTATACCAGTTCGCGGACGACACCAATCAGTCCCATCTCGGCCTCCTGACTAAGAAGGTAGTGTATACCAGTTCGAGGACGACACCGGTGAGTCCCATCTCGACCTCATGGCTAAGAAGGTAGTGTATACCAGTTCGCGGACGACACCGACCAGTCCCATCTCGACCTCATGGCTAAGAAGGTAGTGTATACCAGTTCAGGGACGACACCGGTGTGTCTCATCTCGACCTCATGGCTAAGAAGGTAGTGTATACCAGTTAGTGGACGACACCGGTGAGTCCCATCTCGGCCTCATGGCTAACAAGGTAGTGTGTACCAGTTCGGGGACGAAACCGGTGAGTCCCATCTCGGCCTAATGGCTAAGAAGGTAGTGTATACCTGTTCGCGGACGACACCGATCAGTCCCATCTCGGCCTCATGGCTAAGAAGGTAGTGTATACCAGTTCCGGACGACACCGGTGAGTCCCATCTCGGCCTCATGGCTAAGAAGGTAGTGTATACCAGTTCGGGGACGAAACCGGTGAGTCCCATCTCGGCCTCATGGCTAAGAAGGTAGTGTATACCTGTTCGGGGACGACACCGGTGTGTCACATCTCGACCTCATGGCTAAGAAGGTAGTGTATACCAGTTCGGGGACGACACCGGTAAGTCCCTTCTCGGCCTCATGGCTAAGAAGGTAGTGTATACCAGTTCGGGGACGACACCGGTGAGTCCCATCTCGGCCTCATGGCTAAGAAGGTAGTGTATACCTGTTCGCGGACGACACCGATCAGTCCCATCTCGGCCTCATGGCTAAGAAGGTAGTGTATACCAGTTCCGGACGACACCGGTGAGTCCCATCTCGGCCTCATGACTAAGAAGGTAGTGTATACCAGTTCGGGGACGAAACCGGTGAGTCCCATCTCGGCCTCATGGCTAAGAAGGTAGTGTATACCAGTTCGGGGACGACACCGGTAAGTCCCTTCTCGGCCTCATGGCTAAGAAGGTAGTGTATACCAGTTCGGGGACGACACCGATCAGTCCCATCTCGGCCTCATGGCTAATAAGGTAGTGTATACCAGTTCGTGGACGAAACCGGTGAGTCCCACCTCGGCCTAATGGCTAAGAAGGTAGTGTATACCTGTTCGCGGACAACACCGATCTGTCCCATCTCGGCCTCATGGCTAAGAAGGTAGTGTATACCTGTTCGCGGACGACACCGATCAGTCCCATCTCGGCCTCATGGCTAAGAAGGTAGTGTATACCTGTACGCGGGCGACACCGACCAGTCCCATCTCGGCCACATGGCTAAGAAGGTAGTGTATACCTGTTCGCGGACAACACCGATCAGTCCCATCTCGGCCTCATGGCTAAGAAAGGTAGTGTATACCAGTTCCGGACGACACCGGTAAGTCCCTTCTCGGCCTCATGGCTAAGATGGTAGTGTATACCAGTTCCGGACGACACCGGTGAGTCCCTTCTCGGCCTCATGGCTAAGAAGGTAGTGTATACCAGTTCCGGACGACACCGGTGAGTCCCTTCTCGGCCTCATTCCTAAGTAGGTAGTGTATACCAGTTTGGGGACGAAACCGGTGAGTCCCAACTCGGCCTAATGGCTAAGAAGGTAGTGTATACCTGTTCGCGGACAACACCGATCTGTCCCATCTCGGCCTCATGGCTAAGAAGGTAGTGTATACCAGTTCCGGACGACACCGGTGAGTCCCTTCTCGGCCTCATGGCTAAGAAGGTAGTGTATACCAGTTCCGGACGACACCGGTGAGTCCCTTCTCGGCCTCATTCCTAAGTAGGTAGTGTATACCAGTTTGGGGACGAAACCGGTGAGTCCCAACTCGGCCTCATGGCTAAGAAGGTAGTGTATACCTGTTCGCGGACGACATCGATCAGTCCCATCTCGGCCTCATGGCTAAGAAGGTAGTGTATACCAGTTCGCGGACGACACCGATCAGTCCCATCTTGGCCTCATGGCTAAGAAGGTGGTGTATTCCAGTTCGGGGACGAAACCGGTGAGTCCCATCTCGGCCTCATGGCTAAGAAGGTAGTGAATACCAGTTCCGGACGACACCGGTAAGTCCCTTCTCGGCCTCATGGCTAAGAAGGTAGTGTATACCAGTTCGGGGACGAAACCGGCGAGTCCCATCTCGGCCTCATGGCTAAGAAGGTAGTGTATACCTGTTCGCGGACGACACCGATCAGTCCCATCTCGGCCTCATGGCTAAGAAGGTAGTGTATACCTGTACGCGGGCGACACCGACCAGTCCCATCTCGGCCACATGGCTAAGAAGGTAGTGTATACCTGTTCGCGGACAACACCGATCAGTCCCATCTCGGCCTCATGGCTAAGAAAGGTAGTGTATACCAGTTCCGGACGACACCGGTAAGTCCCTTCTCGGCCTCATGGCTAAGATGGTAGTGTATACCTGTTCGCGGACGACACCGATCAGTCCCATGTCGGCCTCATGGCTAAGAAGGTAGTGTATACCAGTTCCGGACGACACCGGTAAATCCCTTCTCGGCCTCATGGCTAAGAAGGTAGTGTATACCAGTTCGGGGACGAAACCGGTGAGTCCCATCTCGGCCTCATGGCTAAGAAGGTAGTGTATACCTGTTCGCGGACGACACCGATCAGTCCCATCTCGGCCTCATGGCTAAGGAGGTAGTGTATACCAGTTCCGGACGACACCGATCAGTACCATCTCGGCCTCATGGCTAAGAAGGTAGTGTATACCAGTTCCGGACGACACCGGTGAGTCCCATCTCGGCCTCATGGCTAAGAAGGTAGTGTATACCTGTTCGCGGACGACACCGATCAGTCCCTTCTCGGCCTCATGGCTAAGAAGGTAGTGTATACCAGTTCGGGGACGAAAATGGTGAGTCCCATCTCGGCCTCATGGCTAAGAAGTTAGTGTATACCTGTTCGCGGACGACACCGATCAGTCCCATCTCGGCCTCATGGCTAATAAGGTAGTGTATACCAGTTCGTGGACGAAACCGGTGAGTCCCATCTCGGCCTCATGGCTAATAAGGTAGTGTATACCAGTTCGTGGACGAAACCGGTGAGTCCCATCTCGGCCTCATGGCTAAGAAGGTAGTGTATACCTGTTCGCGGACGACACCGATCAGTCCCATCTCGGCCTCATGGCTAAGAAGGTAGTGTATACCTGTACGCGGACGACACCGATCAGTCCCATCTCGGCCACATGGCTAAGAAGGTAGTGTATACCTGTTCGCGGACGACACCGATCAGTCCCATCTCGGCCTCATGGCTAAGAAGGTAGTGTATACCTGTTCGCGGACGACACCGATCAGTCCCATCTCGGCCTCATGGCTAAGAAGGTAGTGTATACCAGTTCCGGACGACACCGGTGAGTCCCTTCTCGGTCTCATGGCTAAGTAGGTAGTGTATACCTGTTCGCGGACGACATCGATCAGTCCCATCTCGGCCTCATGGCTAAGAAGGTAGTGTATACCTGTACGCGGACGACACCGATCAGTCCCATCTCGGCCACATGGCTAAGAAGGTAGTGTATACCTGTTCGCGACGACACCGATCAGTCCCATCTCGGCCTCATGGCTAAGAAGGTAGTGTATACCAGTTCCGGACGACACCGGTGAGTCCCTTCTCGGCCTCATGGCTAAGAAGGTAGTGTATACCAGTTCCGGACGACACCGGTGAGTCCCTTCTCGGCCTCATTCCTAAGTAGGTAGTGTATACCAGTTTGGGGACGAAACCGGTGAGTCCCAACTCGGCCTCATGGCTAAGAAGGTAGTGTATACCTGTTCGCGGACGACATCGATCAGTCCCATCTCGGCCTCATGGCTAAGAAGGTAGTGTATACCAGTTCGCGGACGACACCGATCAGTCCCATCTTGGCCTCATGGCTAAGAAGGTGGTGTATTCCAGTTCGGGGACGAAACCGGTGAGTCCCATCTCGGCCTCATGGCTAAGAAGTTAGTGTATACCTGTTCGCGGACGACACCGATCAGTTCCATCTCGGCCTCATGGCTAATAAGGTAGTGTATACCAGTTCGTGGACGAAACCGGTGAGTCCCACCTCGGCCTAATGGCTAAGAAGGTAGTGTATACCTGTTCGCGGACAACACCGATCTGTCCCATCTCGGCCTCATGGCTAAGAAGGTAGTGTATACCAGTTCCGGACGACACCGGTGAGTCCCTTCTCGGCCTCATGGCTAAGAAGGTAGTGTATACCAGTTCCGGACGACACCGGTGAGTCCCTTCTCGGCCTCATTCCTAAGTAGGTAGTGTATACCAGTTTGGGGACGAAACCGGTGAGTCCCAACTCGGCCTCATGGCTAAGAAGGTAGTGTATACCTGTTCGCGGACGACATCGATCAGTCCCATCTCGGCCTCATGGCTAAGAAGGTAGTGTATACCAGTTCGCGGACGACACCGATCAGTCCCATCTTGGCCTCATGGCTAAGAAGGTGGTGTATTCCAGTTCGGGGACGAAACCGGTGAGTCCCATCTCGGCCTCATGGCTAAGAAGTTAGTGTATACCTGTTCGCGGACGACACCGATCAGTTCCATCTCGGCCTCATGGCTAATAAGGTAGTGTATACCAGTTCGTGGACGAAACCGGTGAGTCCCACCTCGGCCTAATGGCTAAGAAGGTAGTGTATACCTGTTCGCGGACAACACCGATCTGTCCCATCTCGGCCTCATGGCTAAGAAGGTAGTGTATACCTGTTCGCGGACGACATCGATCAGTCCCATCTCGGCCTCATGGCTAAGAAGGTAGTGTATACCTGTTCGCGGACGACACCGATCAGACCCATCTCGGCCTCATGGCTAAGAAGGTAGTGAATACCAGTTCCGGACGACACCGGTAAGTCCCTTCTCGGCCTCATGGCTAAGAAGGTAGTGTATACCAGTTCGGGGACGAAACCGGCGAGTCCCATCTCGGCCTCATGGCTAAGAAGGTAGTGTATACCTGTTCGCGGACGACACCGACCAGTCCCATCTCGGCCACATGGCTAAGAAGGTAGTGTATACCTGTTCGCGGACGACACCGATCAGTCCCATCTCGGCCTCATGGCTAAGAAGGTAGTGTATACCAGTTCCGGACGACACCGGTAAGTCCCTTCTCGGCCTCATGGCTAAGATGGTAGTGTATACCTGTTCGCGGACGACACCGATCAGTCCCATGTCGGCCTCATGGCTAAGAAGGTAGTGTATACCAGTTCCGGACGACACCGGTAAGTCCCTTCTCGGCCTCATGGCTAAGAAGGTAGTGTATACCAGTTCGGGGATGAAACCGGTGAGTCCCATCTCGGCCTCATGGCTAAGAAGGTAGTGTATACCTGTTCGCGGACGACACCGATCAGTCCCATCTCGGCCTCATGGCTAAGGAGGTAGTGTATACCAGTTCCGGACGACACCGATCAGTACCATCTCGGCCTCATGGCTAAGAAGGTAGTGTATACCAGTTCCGGACGACACCGGTGAGTCCCATCTCGGCCTCATGGCTAAGAAGGTAGTGTATACCTGTTCGCGGACGACACCGATCAGTCCCTTCTCGGCCTCATGGCTAAGAAGGTAGTGTATACCAGTTCGGGGACGAAAATGGTGAGTCCCATCTCGGCCTCATGGCTAAGAAGTTAGTGTATACCTGTTCGCGGACGACACCGATCAGTCCCATCTCGGCCTCATGGCTAATAAGGTAGTGTATACCAGTTCGTGGACGAAACCGGTGAGTCCCATCTCGGCCTCATGGCTAAGAAGGTAGTGTATACCTGTTCGCGGACGACACCGATCAGTCCCATCTCGGCCACATGGCTAAGAAGGTAGTGTATACCTGTTCGCGACGACACCGATCAGTCCCATCTCGGCCTCATGGCTAAGAAGGTAGTGTATACCAGTTCCGGACGACACCGGTGAGTCCCTTCTCGGCCTCATGGCTAAGAAGGTAGTGTATACCAGTTCCGGACGACACCGGTGAGTCCCTTCTCGGCCTCATTCCTAAGTAGGTAGTGTATACCAGTTTGGGGACGAAACCGGTGAGTCCCAACTCGGCCTCATGGCTAAGAAGGTAGTGTATACCTGTTCGCGGACGACATCGATCAGTCCCATCTCGGCCTCATGGCTAAGAAGGTAGTGTATACCAGTTCGCGGACGACACCGATCAGTCCCATCTTGGCCTCATGGCTAAGAAGGTGGTGTATTCCAGTTCGGGGACGAAACCGGTGAGTCCCATCTCGGCCTCATGGCTAAGAAGTTAGTGTATACCTGTTCGCGGACGACACCGATCAGTTCCATCTCGGCCTCATGGCTAATAAGGTAGTGTATACCAGTTCGTGGACGAAACCGGTGAGTCCCACCTCGGCCTAATGGCTAAGAAGGTAGTGTATACCAGTTCCGGACGACACCAATCAGTCCCATCTCGGCCTCCTGACTAAGAAGGTAGTGTATACCAGTTCGGGGACGACACCGGTGAGTCCCATCTCGACCTCATGGCTAAGAAGGTAGTGTATACCACTTCGCGGACGACACCGACCAGTCCCATCTCGGCCTCATGGCTAAGAAGGTAGTGTATACCAGTTCAGGGACGACACCGGTGTGTCTCAGCTCGACCTCATGGCTAAGAAGGTAGTGTATACCAGTTCGGGGACGACACCGGTGAGTCCCATCTCGGCCTCATGGCTAAGAAGGTAGTGTAAACCTGTTCGCGGACGACACCGATCAGTCCCATCTCGGCCTCATGGCTAAGAAGGTAGTGTATACCAGTTCGGGGACGAAACCGGTGAGTCCCATCTCCCTCTTGGCTAAGAAGGTAGTGTATACCAGTTCGCGGACGACACCAATCAGTCCCATCTCGGCCTCCTGACTAAGAAGGTAGTGTATACCAGTTCGAGGACGACACCGGTGAGTCCCATCTCGACCTCATGGCTAAGAAGGTAGTGTATACCAGTTCGCGGACGACACCGACCAGTCCCATCTCGACCTCATGGCTAAGAAGGTAGTGTATACCAGTTCAGGGACGACACCGGTGTGTCTCATCTCGACCTCATGGCTAAGAAGGTAGTGTATACCAGTTAGTGGACGACACCGGTGAGTCCCATCTCGGCCTCATGGCTAACAAGGTAGTGTGTACCAGTTCGGGGACGAAACCGGTGAGTCCCATCTCGGCCTAATGGCTAAGAAGGTAGTGTATACCTGTTCGCGGACGACACCGATCAGTCCCATCTCGGCCTCATGGCTAAGAAGGTAGTGTATACCAGTTCCGGACGACACCGGTGAGTCCCATCTCGGCCTCATGGCTAAGAAGGTAGTGTATACCAGTTCGGGGACGAAACCGGTGAGTCCCATCTCGGCCTCATGGCTAAGAAGGTAGTGTATACCTGTTCGGGGACGACACCGGTGTGTCACATCTCGACCTCATGGCTAAGAAGGTAGTGTATACCAGTTCGGGGACGACACCGGTGAGTCCCATCTCGGCCTCATGGCTAAGAAGGTAGTGTATACCTGTTCGCGGACGACACCGATCAGTCCCATCTCGGCCTCATGGCTAAGAAGGTAGTGTATACCAGTTCCGGACGACACCGGTGAGTCCCATCTCGGCCTCATGACTAAGAAGGTAGTGTATACCAGTTCGGGGACGAAACCGGTGAGTCCCATCTCGGCCTCATGGCTAAGAAGGTAGTGTATACCAGTTCGGGGACGACACCGGTAAGTCCCTTCTCGGCCTCATGGCTAAGAAGGTAGTGTATACCAGTTCGGGGACGACACCGATCAGTCCCATCTCGGCCTCATTTCTAAGAAGGTAGTGTATACCTGTTCGCGGACGACACCGATCAGTCCCATCTCGGCCTCATGGCTAAGAAGGTAGTGTATACCAGTTCCGGACGACACCCGTAAGTCCCTTCTCGGCCTCATGGCTAAGAAGGTAGTGTATACCAGTTCGGTGACGAAACCGGTGAGTCCCCTCTCGGCCTCATGGCTAAGAAGGTAGTGTATACCTGTTCGCGGACGACACCGATCAGTCCCATCTCGGCCTCATGGCTAAGAAGGTAGTGTATACCAGTTCGGGGACGAAACCGGTGAGTCCCATCTCGGCCTCATGGCTAAGATGGTAGTGTATACCTGTTCGCGGACGACACCGATCAGTCCCATCTCGGCCTCGTGGCTAAGAAGGTAGTGTATACCTGTTCGCGGACAACACCGATCAGTCCCATCTCGGCCTCATGGCTAAGAAGGTAGTGTATACCAGTTCGGGGACGAAACCGGTGAGTCCCATCTCGGCCTCATGGCTAAGAAGGTAGTGTATACCAGTTCCGGACGACACCGGTAAGTCCCTTCTCGGCCTCATGGCTAAGAAGGTAGTGTATACCAGTTCGGGGACGCAACCGGTGAGTCCCATCTCGGCCTCATGGCTAAGAAGGTAGTTGTTTGGGATTGGTCACGCGTGTCGTAGGATCGTGACGCACGATCCACCACGCAGCCCGCGTATTGGCTGATCCTTGCGACATCGCGAGGATCGATGATCGATTAGCAGCGCGCCGCGCTATAGGCTATCGCCGTCGGATCGATTATCGACTGGGCTAATACAGTTTCTATTGGCCCAGCGGTTCGTATCGCAAAGTCATCGTTCCGACGGTGAGAGAGAACTTCTCGCTGCTGGTCGATCTAAATCAATCGTTAATTAGCATCGGTACGAAAACGTCGCGCGTCGTTGCACCCGGTTTTCTCGGCTAGTTCGATTCGAATCTCGCTAAATTCTCAGCTACGCTGCTGTGAATCATTAAGTCTCACAAAAGTACATTGTTCTGTTCTTTATTCGCTCTAGTCAACTTTACAATTTGGCTAGAGATCTGTACATAGTTTGTATAAAGTGTTTTGTCGCGACTAACCGCAAGACGGGAATAAAGTGTGCTCGTCCAAATTCTGTGAGTGTTCTTATCCCGTCCAATCCGTAACATTTGGTCCTTCGAGCCGGATACAGTGCTGCAGTTCACTGGAAAATTTACAAAGTGATTTTTTAACCGTTGTGCGTTTGAAATCGCGAATCAAAAACAATGGCTGACCTTGTCAGTAATCAGCAGCTCATCGGCCAACGGATTTCCAGACTCGTTTCAACCATCAAAAAACGGGGAAAGGCCAACATTTCGCTGGGATTCCTGCAAGCTGGCCTGACTACCCTCCAAGAATTATGGTCTGATTATCGAGAGGGAGATTCCGCCATCAGATCCGCTGCTGAAAGGGATCAGAAATTAAGAGAAAGTGCGTACATCAAGGAAGACGAGTACGACGATGTGCAACAGATCCACATGGAACAGTACGAATTGCTGCAAGACATGATTTCGGACCTCAGGGCCTCAGCTACCGTTAGAGAATCTCCAAATTCAAACGCAACGGTCGGCGAGACGGTCACGCAAAGGTCGATCGGAAATCAACGACTTGTCGCGCAACGACTCTCCCGCGTTCTGGTCAACTTGAAGAGGAGAGGGAAGGCTAACATCACGCTGGGAACACTTCATGCTTGTCGAGACAACATTGCAGAACTCTGGGATGACTACTGCAAGGGTGATTCCGAAATCAGAGCAGCCTCTCAAACTGATGCTACCCTGAAGAAGAGCCCTTATCTCAGGAACGATGAATTCAGCACTACTCGACTGAATTACTTCGAGCAGATCGAATCTTTACAAGACTTGATCGACGAACTCAAGGCTGCGGCGACCGTTACGAAGTCGGCGACTTCAAATTCAACTGTCGTCGACGCTACCTCTGCAAGGTCACGCGCTGCGCTGTCAACATCTTCAATTCCAACGTTCGCGGGTCACATCAAGGACTGGCCAGCATTTCGCGAACTGTTTACTTCACTTGTCGCAAGTGACCCATCGCTGTCCTCACTGGAACGTCTTCATTATTTGAAGAAGTGTTTGCAAGGCGACGCCGCTACTCTCATCACGCACGTTGAACCGCATTCATCCGACTTCCAAGTGGTTTGGGAAAAACTGAACCATCTCTACCACAATCGCAGGCTTTGGACACAAGCCCAATCTGCAACACTGACCGACAGGATGTACCAGGCAATACACGGTCATCCTGATGGTCCAAACTGGCAGCTGATCGGAAGGAGACTTGAGCTGAAATTAAAATTCTGGGATTACGAGGTGAGCACTATCACTCGTGGTCTAGTTTATGCACCGTACCTTGCAACCAGATGCCAGTACCAACTCGGCAAGGTGGAGGAGCGTCACCACCCACGTGGCTCTCGCTTCCCCAGGAGGGTCAACGACGTTGCTGATCTTCTGCCCGAAGCGGAAACACATCCTGAGGCTGGACCTAAGTCGCAGGAGCTTCAAGAGCTCCTCATGGCGGGCGGGACTCCACGTCGCAAGTGGGCATCCCGCTGCAGGAGTCGTCCGGACAGGATTTCCACCTCCTTCTTTGGCAGCAACTGGTTTTCTTCCTCGGACTGCTGTCGATGCACCGCTTCCACATCTCGCTGGACCTCTGCGTTCCTCGAGTCCGCTGCGCTCGACGGAACATCCCTACCGGGACTCTATTCATCTGACTACAGTCAGATTAACACTTCTCACTGGGACTCTGCGTTCCTCGAGCCCGCTGCGCTCGACGGAACATCTCTACCGGGGCTCTACTCCTCTGAATGCTGTCAGGTCACCACTTCTCGCTGGAACTCTGCGTTCCCCGAGCCAGTTGCGCTCGACGGAACATCTCTGCCGGGGCTCTATTCCTCTGACTGCTTTCCAATCACCGCATCATCAACACTCTGGAGTTCTGGGTTCCCCGAGCTAGCTGCGCTCGGCGGAACATATCTACTTCATGTATCCCCTCCGGCTAAGTTGTGGGTCGAAGCTGCCCACAACCGACGCCTGCAGGGGGGGACACAACCTCCCCTGGCAACGCCACGCCAGGAGTGCAGGATCCTCCGCGGTCGTCAGTCGGTAAAATTCTGTATCGTTCGTGGCACCGTTAGTTTACTCTGGAAAGGGCAAACTGCCCGACCTAAAATCGAAAAATCTCCAGTTAGCGCTAATCACGTCTTCTCTTGCAGATCTGGAAACTATTATGTTCCACCTACGCACCTTCGATCCAGGCAGGATCGTGGTCAGCGGAACTCCAGGGAAAGCCTCTCCTGGAAATCGAATCTTACTTTCTCTTCACTCTTTGAAGAAAGCTGTAAAGCTGCCATCTACGCAGCCAAGCACCACCTACGCAGGATCATCGAAGAGCAGTTACGGTACTTCGAGGAGCTGACCACGCTCCTGACTGGTATCGAAGCTTGCTGTCTCTTTAAACTTGTACTCACGTTCACAGACGACTCCGAGGATCCAGTAACTCTAACGCCTGGGTACCACTTGATCGGGGAACCGCTCACTACTAGCCCCGAGCCCAGCCTCGAGGACCTCCCATCATCTCGTTTATCTCGGTGGCAATCAATCCAGCAGATACAACATTTTTGGAAGCTCTGGTCTCGGGAGTACTTAAACTCTCGTCAAACTCGAGGCAACGGCACAAGTACAAGACACGAATCAAAGCCGGAGTCCTCTGTCTTCTCGAAAGTGATTAATTCTTCCGCCTACTCAATGGCCTCTCGTTCGCGTGATACTCGTGCACCCGGGACCAGACGCTTTCCTTCGAGTCGCTACAGCCCGCACTGCCAAGTCTCAATTTCTTCGTCCGGTTCACGAATTAAGCCTCTGCTGACACCGACGATGCTGAGACGAATGCTGGAGGGGTCCCCGAGGCAGGCTTATCACGTGGTGCTCCCGATTCGCACCTGCGAAATTTCAACCACACTGCTTAATTGTAGGTTAAGCATTTCACTAATTGGGTCACACACTACTTTACATTCGTCGCTCAGTGAAGTAGAGTAGTTTTCACTCACCTCATTGTCCAACTGCATATGAATTGTACTCTTCTCGTCAATACTCATCACTGTACATTTTCCATTTATTCACTCGCGTCTCATTGTTTATAGCTTCGGTTACTACGCCGCGCGTTTCCGACCCATTCATCCTTCTCAATTTCGTCAATGAATGACGAGGCGGGCGGAATGTTTGGGATTGGTCACGCGTGTCGTAGGATCGTGACGCACGATCCACCACGCAGCCCGCGTATTGGCTGATCCTTGCGACATCGCGAGGATCGATGATCGATTAGCAGCGCGCCGCGCTATAGGCTATCGCCGTCGGATCGATTATCGACTGGGCTAATACAGTTTCTATTGGCCCAGCGGTTCGTATCGCAAAGTCATCGTTCCGACGGTGAGAGAGAACTTCTCGCTGCTGGTCGATCTAAATCAATCGTTAATTAGCATCGGTACGAAAACGTCGCGCGTCGTTGCACCCGGTTTTCTCGGCTAGTTCGATTCGAATCTCGCTAAATTCTCAGCTACGCTGCTGTGAATCATTAAGTCTCACAAAAGTACATTGTTCTGTTCTTTATTCGCTCTAGTCAACTTTACAATTTGGCTAGAGATCTGTACATAGTTTGTATAAAGTGTTTTGTCGCGACTAACCGCAAGACGGGAATAAAGTGTGCTCGTCCAAATTCTGTGAGTGTTCTTATCCCGTCCAATCCGTAACAGTAGTGAATACCTGTTCGCGGACGACACCGATCAGTCCCATCTCGGCCTCATGGCTAATAAGGTAGTGTATACCAGTTCGGGGACGAAACCGGTGAGTCCCATCTCGGCCTCATGGCTAAGAAGGTAGTGTATACCTGTTCGCAGACTACACCGATCAGTACCATCTCGGCCTCATGGCTAAGAAGGTAGTGTATACCAGTTCGCGGACGACACCGATCAGTCCCATCTCGGCCTCATGGCTAAGAAGGTAGTGTATACCAGTTCCGGACGACACCGGTAAGTCCCTTCTCGGCCTCATGGCTAAGAAGGTAGTGTATACCAGTTCGGGGACGAAACCGGTGAGTCCCATCTCGGCCTCATGGCTAAGAAGGTAGTGTATACCTGTTCGCGGACGACACCGATCAGTCCCATCTCGGCCTCATGGCTAAGAAGGTAGTGTATACCAGTTCCGGACGACACCGGTGAGTCCCATCTCGGCCTCATGACTAAGAAGGTAATGTATACCAGTTCGGGGACGAAACCGGTGAGTCCCATCTCGGCCTCATGGCTAAGAAGGTAGTGTATACCAGTTCGGGGACGACACCGGTAAGTCCCTTCTCGGCCTCATGGCTAAGAAGGTAGTGTATACCAGTTCGGGGACGACACCGATCAGTCCCATCTCGGCCTCATTTCTAAGAAGGTAGAGTATACCTGTTCGCGGACGACACCGATCAGTCCCATCTCGGCCTCATGGCTAAGAAGCTAGTGTATACCAGTTCCGGACGACACCCGTAAGTCCCTTCTCGGCCTCATGGCTAAGAAGGTAGTGTATACCAGTTCGGTGACGAAACCGGTGAGTCCCCTCTCGGCCTCATGGCTAAGAAGGTAGTGTATACCTGTTCGCGGACGACACCGATCAGTCCCATCTCGGCCTCATGGCTAAGAAGGTAGTGTATACCAGTTCGGGGACGAAACCGGTGAGTCCCATCTCGGCCTCATGGCTAAGATGGTAGTGTATACCTGTTCGCGGACGACACCGATCAGTCCCATCTCGGCCTCATGGCTAAGAAGGTAGTGTATACCAGTTCCGGACGACACCGGTGAGCCCCTTCTCGGCCTCATGGCTAAGTAGGTAGTGTATACCTGTTCGCGGACGACACCGATCAGTCCCATCTCGGCCTCATGGCTAAGAAGGTAGTGTATACCTGTTCGCGGACAACACCGATCAGTCCCATCTCGGCCTCATGGCTAAGAAGGTAGTGTATACCAGTTCGGGGACGAAACCGGTGAGTCCCATCTCGGCCTCATGGCTAAGAAGGTAGTGTATACCAGTTCCGGACGACACCGGTAAGTCCCTTCTCGGCCTCATGGCTAAGAAGGTAGTGTATACCAGTTCGGGGACGCAACCGGTGAGTCCCATCTCGGCCTCATGGCTAAGAAGGTAGTGAATACCTGTTCGCGGACGACACCGATCAGTCCCATCTCGGCCTCATGGCTAATAAGGTAGTGTATACCAGTTCGGGGACGAAACCGGTGAGTCCCATCTCGGCCTCATGGCTAAGAAGGTAGTGTATACCTGTTCGCGGACTACACCGATCAGTACCATCTCGGCCTCATGGCTAAGAAGGTAGTGTATACCAGTTCGCGGACGACACCGATCAGTCCCATCTCGGCCTCATGGCTAAGAAGGTAGTGTATACCAGTTCCGGACGACACCGGTAAGTCCCTTCTCGGCCTCATGGCTAAGATGGTAGTGTATACCTGTTCGCGGACGACACCGATCAGTCCCATGTCGGCCTCATGGCTAAGAAGGTAGTGTATACCAGTTCCGGACGACACCGGTAAGTCCCTTCTCGGCCTCATGGCTAAGAAGGTAGTGTATACCAGTTCGGGGACGAAACCGGTGAGTCCCATCTCGGCCTCATGGCTAAGAAGGTAGTGTATACCTGTTCGCGGACGACACCGATCAGTCCCATCTCGGCCTCATGGCTAAGGAGGTAGTGTATACCAGTTCCGGACGACACCGATCAGTACCATCTCGGCCTCATGGCTAAGAAGGTAGTGTATACCAGTTCCGGACGACACCGGTGAGTCCCATCTCGGCCTCATGGCTAAGAAGGTAGTGTATACCTGTTCGCGGACGACACCGATCAGTCCCTTCTCGGCCTCATGGCTAAGAAGGTAGTGTATACCAGTTCGGGGACGAAAATGGTGAGTCCCATCTCGGCCTCATGGCTAAGAAGTTAGTGTATACCTGTTCGCGGACGACACCGATCAGTCCCATCTCGGCCTCATGGCTAATAAGGTAGTGTATACCAGTTCGTGGACGAAACCGGTGAGTCCCATCTCGGCCTCATGGCTAAGAAGGTAGTGTATACCTGTTCGCGGACGACACCGATCAGTCCCATCTCGGCCTCATGGCTAAGAAGGTAGTGTATACCTGTACGCGGACGACACCGATCAGTCCCATCTCGGCCACATGGCTAAGAAGGTAGTGTATACCTGTTCGCGGACGACACCGATCAGTCCCATCTCGGCCTCATGGCTAAGAAGGTAGTGTATACCTGTTCGCGGACGACACCGATCAGTCCCATCTCGGCCTCATGGCTATGAAGGTAGTGTATACCAGTTCCGGACGACACCGGTGAGTCCCATCTCGGCCTCATGGCTAAGAAGGTAGTGTATACCTGTTCGCGGACGACACCGATCAGTCCCATCTCGGCCTCATGGCTAAGAAGGTAGTGTATACCAGTTCGGGGACGAAACCGGTGAGTCCCATCTCGGCCTCATGGCTAAGAAGTTAGTGTATACCTGTTCGCGGACGACACCGATCAGTCCCATCTCGGCCTCATGGCTAATAAGGTAGTGTATACCAGTTCGTGGACGAAACCGGTGAGTCCCATCTCGGCCTCATGGCTAAGAAGGTAGTGTATACCTGTTCGCGGACGACACCGATCAGTCCCATCTCGGCCTCATGGCTAAGAAGGTAGTGTATACCTGTACGCGGACGACACCGATCAGTCCCATCTCGGCCACATGGCTAAGAAGGTAGTGTATACCTGTTCGCGGACGACACCGATCAGTCCCATCTCGGCCTCATGGCTAAGAAGGTAGTGTATACCAGTTCCGGACGACACCGGTGAGTCCCTTCTCGGCCTCATGGCTAAGAAGGTAGTGTATACCAGTTCCGGACGACACCGGTGAGTCCCTTCTCGGTCTCATGGCTAAGTAGGTAGTGTATACCAGTTCGGGGACGAAACCGGTGAGTCCCATCTCGGCCTCATGGCTAAGAAGGTAGTGTATACCTGTTCGCGGACGACATCGATCAGTCCCATCTCGGCCTCATGGCTAAGAAGGTAGTGTATACCTGTACGCGGACGACACCGATCAGTCCCATGTCGGCCTCATGGCTAAGAAGGTAGTGTATACCAGTTCCGGACGACACCGGTAAGTCCCTTCTCGGCCTCATGGCTAAGAAGGTAGTGTATACCAGTTCGGGGACGAAACCGGTGAGTCCCATCTCGGCCTCATGGCTAAGAAGGTAGTGTATACCTGTTCGCGGACGACACCGATCAGTCCCATCTCGGCCTCATGGCTAAGGAGGTAGTGTATACCAGTTCCGGACGACACCGATCAGTACCATCTCGGCCTCATGGCTAAGAAGGTAGTGTATACCAGTTCCGGACGACACCGGTGAGTCCCATCTCGGCCTCATGGCTAAGAAGGTAGTGTATACCTGTTCGCGGACGACACCGATCAGTCCCTTCTCGGCCTCATGGCTAAGAAGGTAGTGTATACCAGTTCGGGGACGAAAATGGTGAGTCCCATCTCGGCCTCATGGCTAAGAAGTTAGTGTATACCTGTTCGCGGACGACACCGATCAGTCCCATCTCGGCCTCATGGCTAATAAGGTAGTGTATACCAGTTCGTGGACGAAACCGGTGAGTCCCATCTCGGCCTCATGGCTAAGAAGGTAGTGTATACCTGTTCGCGGACGACACCGATCAGTCCCATCTCGGCCTCATGGCTAAGAAGGTAGTGTATACCTGTACGCGGACGACACCGATCAGTCCCATCTCGGCCACATGGCTAAGAAGGTAGTGTATACCTGTTCGCGGACGACACCGATCAGTCCCATCTCGGCCTCATGGCTAAGAAGGTAGTGTATACCTGTTCGCGGACGACACCGATCAGTCCCATCTCGGCCTCATGGCTATGAAGGTAGTGTATACCAGTTCCGGACGACACCGGTGAGTCCCATCTCGGCCTCATGGCTAAGAAGGTAGTGTATACCTGTTCGCGGACGACACCGATCAGTCCCATCTCGGCCTCATGGCTAAGAAGGTAGTGTATACCAGTTCGGGGACGAAACCGGTGAGTCCCATCTCGGCCTCATGGCTAAGAAGTTAGTGTATACCTGTTCGCGGACGACACCGATCAGTCCCATCTCGGCCTCATGGCTAATAAGGTAGTGTATACCAGTTCGTGGACGAAACCGGTGAGTCCCATCTCGGCCTCATGGCTAAGAAGGTAGTGTATACCTGTTCGCGGACGACACCGATCAGTCCCATCTCGGCCTCATGGCTAAGAAGGTAGTGTATACCTGTACGCGGACGACACCGATCAGTCCCATCTCGGCCACATGGCTAAGAAGGTAGTGTATACCTGTTCGCGGACGACACCGATCAGTCCCATCTCGGCCTCATGGCTAAGAAGGTAGTGTATACCAGTTCCGGACGACACCGGTGAGTCCCTTCTCGGCCTCATGGCTAAGAAGGTAGTGTATACCAGTTCCGGACGACACCGGTGAGTCCCTTCTCGGTCTCATGGCTAAGTAGGTAGTGTATACCAGTTCGGGGACGAAACCGGTGAGTCCCATCTCGGCCTCATGGCTAAGAAGGTAGTGTATACCTGTTCGCGGACGACATCGATCAGTCCCATCTCGGCCTCATGGCTAAGAAGGTAGTGTATACCTGTACGCGGACGACACCGATCAGTCCCATCTCGGCCACATGGCTAAGAAGGTAGTGTATACCTGTTCGCGACGACACCGATCAGTCCCATCTCGGCCTCATGGCTAAGAAGGTAGTGTATACCAGTTCCGGACGACACCGGTGAGTCCCTTCTCGGCCTCATGGCTAAGAAGGTAGTGTATACCAGTTCCGGACGACACCGGTGAGTCCCTTCTCGGCCTCATTCCTAAGTAGGTAGTGTATACCAGTTTGGGGACGAAACCGGTGAGTCCCAACTCGGCCTCATGGCTAAGAAGGTAGTGTATACCTGTTCGCGGACGACATCGATCAGTCCCATCTCGGCCTCATGGCTAAGAAGGTAGTGTATACCAGTTCGCGGACGACACCGATCAGTCCCATCTTGGCCTCATGGCTAAGAAGGTGGTGTATTCCAGTTCGGGGACGAAACCGGTGAGTCCCATCTCGGCCTCATGGCTAAGAAGTTAGTGTATACCTGTTCGCGGACGACACCGATCAGTTCCATCTCGGCCTCATGGCTAATAAGGTAGTGTATACCAGTTCGTGGACGAAACCGGTGAGTCCCACCTCGGAATAATGGCTAAGAAGGTAGTGTATACCTGTTCGCGGACAACACCGATCTGTCCCATCTCGGCCTCATGGCTAAGAAGGTAGTGTATACCAGTTCGTGGACGAAACCGGTGAGTCCCATCTCGGCCTCATGGCTAAGAAGGTAGTGTATACCTGTTCGCGGACGACATCGATCAGTCCCATCTCGGCCTCATGGCTAAGAAGGTAGTGTATACCTGTTCGCGGACGACACCGATCAGACCCATCTCGGCCTCATGGCTAAGAAGGTAGTGAATACCAGTTCCGGACGACACCGGTAAGTCCCTTCTCGGCCTCATGGCTAAGAAGGTAGTGTATACCAGTTCGGGGACGAAACCGGCGAGTCCCATCTCGGCCTCATGGCTAAGAAGGTAGTGTATACCTGTTCGCGGACGACACCGATCAGTCCCATCTCGGCCTCATGGCTAAGAAGGTAGTGTATACCTGTACGCGGGCGACACCGACCAGTCCCATCTCGGCCACATGGCTAAGAAGGTAGTGTATACCTGTTCGCGGACGACACCGATCAGTCCCATCTCGGCCTCATGGCTAAGAAGGTAGTGTATACCAGTTCCGGACGACACCGGTAAGTCCCTTCTCGGCCTCATGGCTAAGATGGTAGTGTATATCTGTTCGCGGACGACACCGATCAGTCCCATGTCGGCCTCATGGCTAAGAAGGTAGTGTATACCAGTTCCGGACGACACCGGTAAGTCCCTTCTCGGCCTCATGGCTAAGAAGGTAGTGTATACCAGTTCGGGGACGAAACCGGTGAGTCCCATCTCGGCCTCATGACTAAGAAGGTAGTGTATACCTGTTCGCGGACGACACCGATCAGTCCCATCTCGGCCTCATGGCTAAGGAGGTAGTGTATACCAGTTCCGGACGACACCGATCAGTACCATCTCGGCCTCATGGCTAAGAAGGTAGTGTATACCAGTTCCGGACGACACCGGTGAGTCCCATCTCGGCCTCATGGCTAAGAAGGTAGTGTATACCTGTTCGCGGACGACACCGATCAGTCCCTTCTCGGCCTCATGGCTAAGAAGGTAGTGTATACCAGTTCGGGGACGAAAATGGTGAGTCCCATCTCGGCCTCATGGCTAAGAAGTTAGTGTATACCTGTTCGCGGACGACACCGATCAGTCCCATCTCGGCCTCATGGCTAATAAGGTAGTGTATACCAGTTCGTGGACGAAACCGGTGAGTCCCATCTCGGCCTCATGGCTAAGAAGGTAGTGTATACCTGTTCGCGGACGACACCGATCAGTCCCATCTCGGCCTCATGGCTAAGAAGGTAGTGTATACCTGTACGCGGACGACACCGATCAGTCCCATCTCGGCCACATGGCTAAGAAGGTAGTGTATACCTGTTCGCGGACGACACCGATCAGTCCCATCTCGGCCTCATGGCTAAGAAGGTAGTGTATACCTGTTCGCGGACGACACCGATCAGTCCCATCTCGGCCTCATGGCTATGAAGGTAGTGTATACCAGTTCCGGACGACACCGGTGAGTCCCATCTCGGCCTCATGGCTAAGAAGGTAGTGTATACCTGTTCGCGGACGACACCGATCAGTCCCATCTCGGCCTCATGGCTAAGAAGGTAGTGTATACCAGTTCGGGGACGAAACCGGTGAGTCCCATCTCGGCCTCATGGCTAAGAAGTTAGTGTATACCTGTTCGCGGACGACACCGATCAGTCCCATCTCGGCCTCATGGCTAATAAGGTAGTGTATACCAGTTCGTGGACGAAACCGGTGAGTCCCATCTCGGCCTCATGGCTAAGAAGGTAGTGTATACCTGTTCGCGGACGACACCGATCAGTCCCATCTCGGCCTCATGGCTAAGAAGGTAGTGTATACCTGTACGCGGACGACACCGATCAGTCCCATCTCGGCCACATGGCTAAGAAGGTAGTGTATACCTGTTCGCGGACGACACCGATCAGTCCCATCTCGGCCTCATGGCTAAGAAGGTAGTGTATACCAGTTCCGGACGACACCGGTGAGTCCCTTCTCGGCCTCATGGCTAAGAAGGTAGTGTATACCAGTTCCGGACGACACCGGTGAGTCCCTTCTCGGTCTCATGGCTAAGTAGGTAGTGTATACCAGTTCGGGGACGAAACCGGTGAGTCCCATCTCGGCCTCATGGCTAAGAAGGTAGTGTATACCTGTTCGCGGACGACATCGATCAGTCCCATCTCGGCCTCATGGCTAAGAAGGTAGTGTATACCTGTACGCGGACGACACCGATCAGTCCCATCTCGGCCACATGGCTAAGAAGGTAGTGTATACCTGTTCGCGACGACACCGATCAGTCCCATCTCGGCCTCATGGCTAAGAAGGTAGTGTATACCAGTTCCGGACGACACCGGTGAGTCCCTTCTCGGCCTCATGGCTAAGAAGGTAGTGTATACCAGTTCCGGACGACACCGGTGAGTCCCTTCTCGGCCTCATTCCTAAGTAGGTAGTGTATACCAGTTTGGGGACGAAACCGGTGAGTCCCAACTCGGCCTCATGGCTAAGAAGGTAGTGTATACCTGTTCGCGGACGACATCGATCAGTCCCATCTCGGCCTCATGGCTAAGAAGGTAGTGTATACCAGTTCGCGGACGACACCGATCAGTCCCATCTTGGCCTCATGGCTAAGAAGGTGGTGTATTCCAGTTCGGGGACGAAACCGGTGAGTCCCATCTCGGCCTCATGGCTAAGAAGTTAGTGTATACCTGTTCGCGGACGACACCGATCAGTTCCATCTCGGCCTCATGGCTAATAAGGTAGTGTATACCAGTTCGTGGACGAAACCGGTGAGTCCCACCTCGGAATAATGGCTAAGAAGGTAGTGTATACCTGTTCGCGGACAACACCGATCTGTCCCATCTCGGCCTCATGGCTAAGAAGGTAGTGTATACCAGTTCGTGGACGAAACCGGTGAGTCCCATCTCGGCCTCATGGCTAAGAAGGTAGTGTATACCTGTTCGCGGACGACATCGATCAGTCCCATCTCGGCCTCATGGCTAAGAAGGTAGTGTATACCTGTTCGCGGACGACACCGATCAGACCCATCTCGGCCTCATGGCTAAGAAGGTAGTGAATACCAGTTCCGGACGACACCGGTAAGTCCCTTCTCGGCCTCATGGCTAAGAAGGTAGTGTATACCAGTTCGGGGACGAAACCGGCGAGTCCCATCTCGGCCTCATGGCTAAGAAGGTAGTGTATACCTGTTCGCGGACGACACCGATCAGTCCCATCTCGGCCTCATGGCTAAGAAGGTAGTGTATACCTGTACGCGGGCGACACCGACCAGTCCCATCTCGGCCACATGGCTAAGAAGGTAGTGTATACCTGTTCGCGGACGACACCGATCAGTCCCATCTCGGCCTCATGGCTAAGAAGGTAGTGTATACCAGTTCCGGACGACACCGGTAAGTCCCTTCTCGGCCTCATGGCTAAGATGGTAGTGTATACCTGTTCGCGGACGACACCGATCAGTCCCATGTCGGCCTCATGGCTAAGAAGGTAGTGTATACCAGTTCCGGACGACACCGGTAAGTCCCTTCTCGGCCTCATGGCTAAGAAGGTAGTGTATACCAGTTCGGGGACGAAACCGGTGAGTCCCATCTCGGCCTCATGACTAAGAAGGTAGTGTATACCTGTTCGCGGACGACACCGATCAGTCCCATCTCGGCCTCATGGCTAAGGAGGTAGTGTATACCAGTTCCGGACGACACCGATCAGTACCATCTCGGCCTCATGGCTAAGAAGGTAGTGTATACCAGTTCCGGACGACACCGGTGAGTCCCATCTCGGCCTCATGGCTAAGAAGGTAGTGTATACCTGTTCGCGGACGACACCGATCAGTCCCTTCTCGGCCTCATGGCTAAGAAGGTAGTGTATACCAGTTCGGGGACGAAAATGGTGAGTCCCATCTCGGCCTCATGGCTAAGAAGGTAGTGTATACCTGTTCGCGGACGACACCGATCAGTCCCTTCTCGGCCTCATGGCTAAGAAGGTAGTGTATACCAGTTCGGGGACGAAAATGGTGAGTCCCATCTCGGCCTCATGGCTAAGAAGTTAGTGTATACCTGTTCGCGGACGACACCGATCAGTCCCATCTCGGCCTCATGGCTAATAAGGTAGTGTATACCAGTTCGTGGACGAAACCGGTGAGTCCCATCTCGGCCTCATGGCTAAGAAGGTAGTGTATACCTGTTCGCGGACGACACCGATCAGTCCCATCTCGGCCTCATGGCTAAGAAGGTAGTGTATACCTGTACGCGGACGACACCGATCAGTCCCATCTCGGCCACATGGCTAAGAAGGTAGTGTATACCTGTTCGCGGACGACACCGATCAGTCCCATCTCGGCCTCATGGCTAAGAAGGTAGTGTATACCTGTTCGCGGACGACACCGATCAGTCCCATCTCGGCCTCATGGCTATGAAGGTAGTGTATACCAGTTCCGGACGACACCGGTGAGTCCCATCTCGGCCTCATGGCTAAGAAGGTAGTGTATACCTGTTCGCGGACGACACCGATCAGTCCCATCTCGGCCTCATGGCTAAGAAGGTAGTGTATACCAGTTCGGGGACGAAACCGGTGAGTCCCATCTCGGCCTCATGGCTAAGAAGTTAGTGTATACCTGTTCGCGGACGACACCGATCAGTCCCATCTCGGCCTCATGGCTAATAAGGTAGTGTATACCAGTTCGTGGACGAAACCGGTGAGTCCCATCTCGGCCTCATGGCTAAGAAGGTAGTGTATACCTGTTCGCGGACGACACCGATCAGTCCCATCTCGGCCTCATGGCTAAGAAGGTAGTGTATACCTGTACGCGGACGACACCGATCAGTCCCATCTCGGCCACATGGCTAAGAAGGTAGTGTATACCTGTTCGCGGACGACACCGATCAGTCCCATCTCGGCCTCATGGCTAAGAAGGTAGTGTATACCAGTTCCGGACGACACCGGTGAGTCCCTTCTCGGCCTCATGGCTAAGAAGGTAGTGTATACCAGTTCCGGACGACACCGGTGAGTCCCTTCTCGGTCTCATGGCTAAGTAGGTAGTGTATACCAGTTCGGGGACGAAACCGGTGAGTCCCATCTCGGCCTCATGGCTAAGAAGGTAGTGTATACCTGTTCGCGGACGACATCGATCAGTCCCATCTCGGCCTCATGGCTAAGAAGGTAGTGTATACCTGTACGCGGACGACACCGATCAGTCCCATGTCGGCCTCATGGCTAAGAAGGTAGTGTATACCAGTTCCGGACGACACCGGTAAGTCCCTTCTCGGCCTCATGGCTAAGAAGGTAGTGTATACCAGTTCGGGGACGAAACCGGTGAGTCCCATCTCGGCCTCATGGCTAAGAAGGTAGTGTATACCTGTTCGCGGACGACACCGATCAGTCCCATCTCGGCCTCATGGCTAAGGAGGTAGTGTATACCAGTTCCGGACGACACCGATCAGTACCATCTCGGCCTCATGGCTAAGAAGGTAGTGTATACCAGTTCCGGACGACACCGGTGAGTCCCATCTCGGCCTCATGGCTAAGAAGGTAGTGTATACCTGTTCGCGGACGACACCGATCAGTCCCTTCTCGGCCTCATGGCTAAGAAGGTAGTGTATACCAGTTCGGGGACGAAAATGGTGAGTCCCATCTCGGCCTCATGGCTAAGAAGTTAGTGTATACCTGTTCGCGGACGACACCGATCAGTCCCATCTCGGCCTCATGGCTAATAAGGTAGTGTATACCAGTTCGTGGACGAAACCGGTGAGTCCCATCTCGGCCTCATGGCTAAGAAGGTAGTGTATACCTGTTCGCGGACGACACCGATCAGTCCCATCTCGGCCTCATGGCTAAGAAGGTAGTGTATACCTGTACGCGGACGACACCGATCAGTCCCATCTCGGCCACATGGCTAAGAAGGTAGTGTATACCTGTTCGCGGACGACACCGATCAGTCCCATCTCGGCCTCATGGCTAAGAAGGTAGTGTATACCTGTTCGCGGACGACACCGATCAGTCCCATCTCGGCCTCATGGCTATGAAGGTAGTGTATACCAGTTCCGGACGACACCGGTGAGTCCCATCTCGGCCTCATGGCTAAGAAGGTAGTGTATACCTGTTCGCGGACGACACCGATCAGTCCCATCTCGGCCTCATGGCTAAGAAGGTAGTGTATACCAGTTCGGGGACGAAACCGGTGAGTCCCATCTCGGCCTCATGGCTAAGAAGTTAGTGTATACCTGTTCGCGGACGACACCGATCAGTCCCATCTCGGCCTCATGGCTAATAAGGTAGTGTATACCAGTTCGTGGACGAAACCGGTGAGTCCCATCTCGGCCTCATGGCTAAGAAGGTAGTGTATACCTGTTCGCGGACGACACCGATCAGTCCCATCTCGGCCTCATGGCTAAGAAGGTAGTGTATACCTGTACGCGGACGACACCGATCAGTCCCATCTCGGCCACATGGCTAAGAAGGTAGTGTATACCTGTTCGCGGACGACACCGATCAGTCCCATCTCGGCCTCATGGCTAAGAAGGTAGTGTATACCAGTTCCGGACGACACCGGTGAGTCCCTTCTCGGCCTCATGGCTAAGAAGGTAGTGTATACCAGTTCCGGACGACACCGGTGAGTCCCTTCTCGGTCTCATGGCTAAGTAGGTAGTGTATACCAGTTCGGGGACGAAACCGGTGAGTCCCATCTCGGCCTCATGGCTAAGAAGGTAGTGTATACCTGTTCGCGGACGACATCGATCAGTCCCATCTCGGCCTCATGGCTAAGAAGGTAGTGTATACCTGTACGCGGACGACACCGATCAGTCCCATCTCGGCCACATGGCTAAGAAGGTAGTGTATACCTGTTCGCGACGACACCGATCAGTCCCATCTCGGCCTCATGGCTAAGAAGGTAGTGTATACCAGTTCCGGACGACACCGGTGAGTCCCTTCTCGGCCTCATGGCTAAGAAGGTAGTGTATACCAGTTCCGGACGACACCGGTGAGTCCCTTCTCGGCCTCATTCCTAAGTAGGTAGTGTATACCAGTTTGGGGACGAAACCGGTGAGTCCCAACTCGGCCTCATGGCTAAGAAGGTAGTGTATACCTGTTCGCGGACGACATCGATCAGTCCCATCTCGGCCTCATGGCTAAGAAGGTAGTGTATACCAGTTCGCGGACGACACCGATCAGTCCCATCTTGGCCTCATGGCTAAGAAGGTGGTGTATTCCAGTTCGGGGACGAAACCGGTGAGTCCCATCTCGGCCTCATGGCTAAGAAGTTAGTGTATACCTGTTCGCGGACGACACCGATCAGTTCCATCTCGGCCTCATGGCTAATAAGGTAGTGTATACCAGTTCGTGGACGAAACCGGTGAGTCCCACCTCGGAATAATGGCTAAGAAGGTAGTGTATACCTGTTCGCGGACAACACCGATCTGTCCCATCTCGGCCTCATGGCTAAGAAGGTAGTGTATACCAGTTCGTGGACGAAACCGGTGAGTCCCATCTCGGCCTCATGGCTAAGAAGGTAGTGTATACCTGTTCGCGGACGACATCGATCAGTCCCATCTCGGCCTCATGGCTAAGAAGGTAGTGTATACCTGTTCGCGGACGACACCGATCAGACCCATCTCGGCCTCATGGCTAAGAAGGTAGTGAATACCAGTTCCGGACGACACCGGTAAGTCCCTTCTCGGCCTCATGGCTAAGAAGGTAGTGTATACCAGTTCGGGGACGAAACCGGCGAGTCCCATCTCGGCCTCATGGCTAAGAAGGTAGTGTATACCTGTTCGCGGACGACACCGATCAGTCCCATCTCGGCCTCATGGCTAAGAAGGTAGTGTATACCTGTACGCGGGCGACACCGACCAGTCCCATCTCGGCCACATGGCTAAGAAGGTAGTGTATACCTGTTCGCGGACGACACCGATCAGTCCCATCTCGGCCTCATGGCTAAGAAGGTAGTGTATACCAGTTCCGGACGACACCGGTAAGTCCCTTCTCGGCCTCATGGCTAAGATGGTAGTGTATATCTGTTCGCGGACGACACCGATCAGTCCCATGTCGGCCTCATGGCTAAGAAGGTAGTGTATACCAGTTCCGGACGACACCGGTAAGTCCCTTCTCGGCCTCATGGCTAAGAAGGTAGTGTATACCAGTTCGGGGACGAAACCGGTGAGTCCCATCTCGGCCTCATGACTAAGAAGGTAGTGTATACCTGTTCGCGGACGACACCGATCAGTCCCATCTCGGCCTCATGGCTAAGGAGGTAGTGTATACCAGTTCCGGACGACACCGATCAGTACCATCTCGGCCTCATGGCTAAGAAGGTAGTGTATACCAGTTCCGGACGACACCGGTGAGTCCCATCTCGGCCTCATGGCTAAGAAGGTAGTGTATACCTGTTCGCGGACGACACCGATCAGTCCCTTCTCGGCCTCATGGCTAAGAAGGTAGTGTATACCAGTTCGGGGACGAAAATGGTGAGTCCCATCTCGGCCTCATGGCTAAGAAGTTAGTGTATACCTGTTCGCGGACGACACCGATCAGTCCCATCTCGGCCTCATGGCTAATAAGGTAGTGTATACCAGTTCGTGGACGAAACCGGTGAGTCCCATCTCGGCCTCATGGCTAAGAAGGTAGTGTATACCTGTTCGCGGACGACACCGATCAGTCCCATCTCGGCCTCATGGCTAAGAAGGTAGTGTATACCTGTACGCGGACGACACCGATCAGTCCCATCTCGGCCACATGGCTAAGAAGGTAGTGTATACCTGTTCGCGGACGACACCGATCAGTCCCATCTCGGCCTCATGGCTAAGAAGGTAGTGTATACCTGTTCGCGGACGACACCGATCAGTCCCATCTCGGCCTCATGGCTATGAAGGTAGTGTATACCAGTTCCGGACGACACCGGTGAGTCCCATCTCGGCCTCATGGCTAAGAAGGTAGTGTATACCTGTTCGCGGACGACACCGATCAGTCCCATCTCGGCCTCATGGCTAAGAAGGTAGTGTATACCAGTTCGGGGACGAAACCGGTGAGTCCCATCTCGGCCTCATGGCTAAGAAGTTAGTGTATACCTGTTCGCGGACGACACCGATCAGTCCCATCTCGGCCTCATGGCTAATAAGGTAGTGTATACCAGTTCGTGGACGAAACCGGTGAGTCCCATCTCGGCCTCATGGCTAAGAAGGTAGTGTATACCTGTTCGCGGACGACACCGATCAGTCCCATCTCGGCCTCATGGCTAAGAAGGTAGTGTATACCTGTACGCGGACGACACCGATCAGTCCCATCTCGGCCACATGGCTAAGAAGGTAGTGTATACCTGTTCGCGGACGACACCGATCAGTCCCATCTCGGCCTCATGGCTAAGAAGGTAGTGTATACCAGTTCCGGACGACACCGGTGAGTCCCTTCTCGGCCTCATGGCTAAGAAGGTAGTGTATACCAGTTCCGGACGACACCGGTGAGTCCCTTCTCGGTCTCATGGCTAAGTAGGTAGTGTATACCAGTTCGGGGACGAAACCGGTGAGTCCCATCTCGGCCTCATGGCTAAGAAGGTAGTGTATACCTGTTCGCGGACGACATCGATCAGTCCCATCTCGGCCTCATGGCTAAGAAGGTAGTGTATACCTGTACGCGGACGACACCGATCAGTCCCATCTCGGCCACATGGCTAAGAAGGTAGTGTATACCTGTTCGCGACGACACCGATCAGTCCCATCTCGGCCTCATGGCTAAGAAGGTAGTGTATACCAGTTCCGGACGACACCGGTGAGTCCCTTCTCGGCCTCATGGCTAAGAAGGTAGTGTATACCAGTTCCGGACGACACCGGTGAGTCCCTTCTCGGCCTCATTCCTAAGTAGGTAGTGTATACCAGTTTGGGGACGAAACCGGTGAGTCCCAACTCGGCCTCATGGCTAAGAAGGTAGTGTATACCTGTTCGCGGACGACATCGATCAGTCCCATCTCGGCCTCATGGCTAAGAAGGTAGTGTATACCAGTTCGCGGACGACACCGATCAGTCCCATCTTGGCCTCATGGCTAAGAAGGTGGTGTATTCCAGTTCGGGGACGAAACCGGTGAGTCCCATCTCGGCCTCATGGCTAAGAAGTTAGTGTATACCTGTTCGCGGACGACACCGATCAGTTCCATCTCGGCCTCATGGCTAATAAGGTAGTGTATACCAGTTCGTGGACGAAACCGGTGAGTCCCACCTCGGAATAATGGCTAAGAAGGTAGTGTATACCTGTTCGCGGACAACACCGATCTGTCCCATCTCGGCCTCATGGCTAAGAAGGTAGTGTATACCAGTTCGTGGACGAAACCGGTGAGTCCCATCTCGGCCTCATGGCTAAGAAGGTAGTGTATACCTGTTCGCGGACGACATCGATCAGTCCCATCTCGGCCTCATGGCTAAGAAGGTAGTGTATACCTGTTCGCGGACGACACCGATCAGACCCATCTCGGCCTCATGGCTAAGAAGGTAGTGAATACCAGTTCCGGACGACACCGGTAAGTCCCTTCTCGGCCTCATGGCTAAGAAGGTAGTGTATACCAGTTCGGGGACGAAACCGGCGAGTCCCATCTCGGCCTCATGGCTAAGAAGGTAGTGTATACCTGTTCGCGGACGACACCGATCAGTCCCATCTCGGCCTCATGGCTAAGAAGGTAGTGTATACCTGTACGCGGGCGACACCGACCAGTCCCATCTCGGCCACATGGCTAAGAAGGTAGTGTATACCTGTTCGCGGACGACACCGATCAGTCCCATCTCGGCCTCATGGCTAAGAAGGTAGTGTATACCAGTTCCGGACGACACCGGTAAGTCCCTTCTCGGCCTCATGGCTAAGATGGTAGTGTATACCTGTTCGCGGACGACACCGATCAGTCCCATGTCGGCCTCATGGCTAAGAAGGTAGTGTATACCAGTTCCGGACGACACCGGTAAGTCCCTTCTCGGCCTCATGGCTAAGAAGGTAGTGTATACCAGTTCGGGGACGAAACCGGTGAGTCCCATCTCGGCCTCATGACTAAGAAGGTAGTGTATACCTGTTCGCGGACGACACCGATCAGTCCCATCTCGGCCTCATGGCTAAGGAGGTAGTGTATACCAGTTCCGGACGACACCGATCAGTACCATCTCGGCCTCATGGCTAAGAAGGTAGTGTATACCAGTTCCGGACGACACCGGTGAGTCCCATCTCGGCCTCATGGCTAAGAAGGTAGTGTATACCTGTTCGCGGACGACACCGATCAGTCCCTTCTCGGCCTCATGGCTAAGAAGGTAGTGTATACCAGTTCGGGGACGAAAATCGTGAGTCCCATCTCGGCCTCATGGCTAAGAAGTTAGTGTATACCTGTTCGCGGACGACACCGATCAGTCCCATCTCGGCCTCATGGCTAATAAGGTAGTGTATACCAGTTCGTGGACGAAACCGGTGAGTCCCATCTCGGCCTCATGGCTAAGAAGGTAGTGTATACCTGTTCGCGGACGACACCGATCAGTCCCATCTCGGCCTCATGGCTAAGAAGGTAGTGTATACCTGTACGCGGACGACACCGATCAGTCCCATCTCGGCCACATGGCTAAGAAGGTAGTGTATACCTGTTCGCGGACGACACCGATCAGTCCCATCTCGGCCTCATGGCTAAGAAGGTAGTGTATACCTGTTCGCGGACGACACCGATCAGTCCCATCTCGGCCTCATGGCTAAGAAGTTAGTGTATACCTGTTCGCGGACGACACCGATCAGTCCCATCTCGGCCTCATGGCTAATAAGGTAGTGTATACCAGTTCGTGGACGAAACCGGTGAGTCCCATCTCGGCCTCATGGCTAAGAAGGTAGTGTATACCTGTTCGCGGACGACACCGATCAGTCCCATCTCGGCCTCATGGCTAAGAAGGTAGTGTATACCTGTACGCGGACGACACCGATCAGTCCCATCTCGGCCACATGGCTAAGAAGGTAGTGTATACCTGTTCGCGGACGACACCGATCAGTCCCATCTCGGCCTCATGGCTAAGAAGGTAGTGTATACCTGTTCGCGGACGACACCGATCAGTCCCATCTCGGCCTCATGGCTAAGAAGGTAGTGTATACCAGTTCCGGACGACACCGGTAAGTCCCTTCTCGGCCTCATGGCTAAGATGGTAGTGTATACCTGTTCGCGGACGACACCGATCAGTCCCATGTCGGCCTCATGGCTAAGAAGGTAGTGTATACCAGTTCCGGACGACACCGGTAAGTCCCTTCTCGGCCTCATGGCTAAGAAGGTAGTGTATACCAGTTCGGGGACGAAACCGGTGAGTCCCATCTCGGCCTCATGACTAAGAAGGTAGTGTATACCTGTTCGCGGACGACACCGATCAGTCCCATCTCGGCCTCATGGCTAAGGAGGTAGTGTATACCAGTTCCGGACGACACCGATCAGTACCATCTCGGCCTCATGGCTAAGAAGGTAGTGTATACCAGTTCCGGACGACACCGGTGAGTCCCATCTCGGCCTCATGGCTAAGAAGGTAGTGTATACCTGTTCGCGGACGACACCGATCAGTCCCTTCTCGGCCTCATGGCTAAGAAGGTAGTGTATACCAGTTCGGGGACGAAAATGGTGAGTCCCATCTCGGCCTCATGGCTAAGAAGTTAGTGTATACCTGTTCGCGGACGACACCGATCAGTCCCATCTCGGCCTCATGGCTAATAAGGTAGTGTATACCAGTTCGTGGACGAAACCGGTGAGTCCCATCTCGGCCTCATGGCTAAGAAGGTAGTGTATACCTGTTCGCGGACGACACCGATCAGTCCCATCTCGGCCTCATGGCTAAGAAGGTAGTGTATACCTGTACGCGGACGACACCGATCAGTCCCATCTCGGCCACATGGCTAAGAAGGTAGTGTATACCTGTTCGCGGACGACACCGATCAGTCCCATCTCGGCCTCATGGCTAAGAAGGTAGTGTATACCTGTTCGCGGACGACACCGATCAGTCCCATCTCGGCCTCATGGCTAAGAAGTTAGTGTATACCTGTTCGCGGACGACACCGATCAGTCCCATCTCGGCCTCATGGCTAATAAGGTAGTGTATACCAGTTCGTGGACGAAACCGGTGAGTCCCATCTCGGCCTCATGGCTAAGAAGGTAGTGTATACCTGTTCGCGGACGACACCGATCAGTCCCATCTCGGCCTCATGGCTAAGAAGGTAGTGTATACCTGTACGCGGACGACACCGATCAGTCCCATCTCGGCCACATGGCTAAGAAGGTAGTGTATACCTGTTCGCGGACGACACCGATCAGTCCCATCTCGGCCTCATGGCTAAGAAGGTAGTGTATACCTGTTCGCGGACGACACCGATCAGTCCCATCTCGGCCTCATGGCTATGAAGGTAGTGTATACCAGTTCCGGACGACACCGGTGAGTCCCATCTCGGCCTCATGGCTAAGAAGGTAGTGTATACCTGTTCGCGGACGACACCGATCAGTCCCATCTCGGCCTCATGGCTAAGAAGGTAGTGTATACCAGTTCGGGGACGAAACCGGTGAGTCCCATCTCGGCCTCATGGCTAAGAAGTTAGTGTATACCTGTTCGCGGACGACACCGATCAGTCCCATCTCGGCCTCATGGCTAATAAGGTAGTGTATACCAGTTCGTGGACGAAACCGGTGAGTCCCATCTCGGCCTCATGGCTAAGAAGGTAGTGTATACCTGTTCGCGGACGACACCGATCAGTCCCATCTCGGCCTCATGGCTAAGAAGGTAGTGTATACCTGTACGCGGACGACACCGATCAGTCCCATCTCGGCCACATGGCTAAGAAGGTAGTGTATACCTGTTCGCGGACGACACCGATCAGTCCCATCTCGGCCTCATGGCTAAGAAGGTAGTGTATACCAGTTCCGGACGACACCGGTGAGTCCCTTCTCGGCCTCATGGCTAAGAAGGTAGTGTATACCAGTTCCGGACGACACCGGTGAGTCCCTTCTCGGTCTCATGGCTAAGTAGGTAGTGTATACCAGTTCGGGGACGAAACCGGTGAGTCCCATCTCGGCCTCATGGCTAAGAAGGTAGTGTATACCTGTTCGCGGACGACATCGATCAGTCCCATCTCGGCCTCATGGCTAAGAAGGTAGTGTATACCTGTACGCGGACGACACCGATCAGTCCCATCTCGGCCACATGGCTAAGAAGGTAGTGTATACCTGTTCGCGACGACACCGATCAGTCCCATCTCGGCCTCATGGCTAAGAAGGTAGTGTATACCAGTTCCGGACGACACCGGTGAGTCCCTTCTCGGCCTCATGGCTAAGAAGGTAGTGTATACCAGTTCCGGACGACACCGGTGAGTCCCTTCTCGGCCTCATTCCTAAGTAGGTAGTGTATACCAGTTTGGGGACGAAACCGGTGAGTCCCAACTCGGCCTCATGGCTAAGAAGGTAGTGTATACCTGTTCGCGGACGACATCGATCAGTCCCATCTCGGCCTCATGGCTAAGAAGGTAGTGTATACCAGTTCGCGGACGACACCGATCAGTCCCATCTTGGCCTCATGGCTAAGAAGGTGGTGTATTCCAGTTCGGGGACGAAACCGGTGAGTCCCATCTCGGCCTCATGGCTAAGAAGTTAGTGTATACCTGTTCGCGGACGACACCGATCAGTTCCATCTCGGCCTCATGGCTAATAAGGTAGTGTATACCAGTTCGTGGACGAAACCGGTGAGTCCCACCTCGGAATAATGGCTAAGAAGGTAGTGTATACCTGTTCGCGGACAACACCGATCTGTCCCATCTCGGCCTCATGGCTAAGAAGGTAGAGTATACCAGTTCGTGGACGAAACCGGTGAGTCCCATCTCGGCCTCATGGCTAAGAAGGTAGTGTATACCTGTTCGCGGACGACATCGATCAGTCCCATCTCGGCCTCATGGCTAAGAAGGTAGTGTATACCTGTTCGCGGACGACACCGATCAGACCCATCTCGGCCTCATGGCTAAGAAGGTAGTGAATACCAGTTCCGGACGACACCGGTAAGTCCCTTCTCGGCCTCATGGCTAAGAAGGTAGTGTATACCAGTTCGGGGACGAAACCGGCGAGTCCCATCTCGGCCTCATGGCTAAGAAGGTAGTGTATACCTGTTCGCGGACGACACCGATCAGTCCCATCTCGGCCTCATGGCTAAGAAGGTAGTGTATACCTGTACGCGGGCGACACCGACCAGTCCCATCTCGGCCACATGGCTAAGAAGGTAGTGTATACCTGTTCGCGGACGACACCGATCAGTCCCATCTCGGCCTCATGGCTAAGAAGGTAGTGTATACCAGTTCCGGACGACACCGGTAAGTCCCTTCTCGGCCTCATGGCTAAGATGGTAGTGTATACCTGTTCGCGGACGACACCGATCAGTCCCATGTCGGCCTCATGGCTAAGAAGGTAGTGTATACCAGTTCCGGACGACACCGGTAAGTCCCTTCTCGGCCTCATGGCTAAGAAGGTAGTGTATACCAGTTCGGGGACGAAACCGGTGAGTCCCATCTCGGCCTCATGACTAAGAAGGTAGTGTATACCTGTTCGCGGACGACACCGATCAGTCCCATCTCGGCCTCATGGCTAAGGAGGTAGTGTATACCAGTTCCGGACGACACCGATCAGTACCATCTCGGCCTCATGGCTAAGAAGGTAGTGTATACCAGTTCCGGACGACACCGGTGAGTCCCATCTCGGCCTCATGGCTAAGAAGGTAGTGTATACCTGTTCGCGGACGACACCGATCAGTCCCTTCTCGGCCTCATGGCTAAGAAGGTAGTGTATACCAGTTCGGGGACGAAAATGGTGAGTCCCATCTCGGCCTCATGGCTAAGAAGTTAGTGTATACCTGTTCGCGGACGACACCGATCAGTCCCATCTCGGCCTCATGGCTAATAAGGTAGTGTATACCAGTTCGTGGACGAAACCGGTGAGTCCCATCTCGGCCTCATGGCTAAGAAGGTAGTGTATACCTGTTCGCGGACGACACCGATCAGTCCCATCTCGGCCTCATGGCTAAGAAGGTAGTGTATACCTGTACGCGGACGACACCGATCAGTCCCATCTCGGCCACATGGCTAAGAAGGTAGTGTATACCTGTTCGCGGACGACACCGATCAGTCCCATCTCGGCCTCATGGCTAAGAAGGTAGTGTATACCTGTTCGCGGACGACACCGATCAGTCCCATCTCGGCCTCATGGCTAAGAAGGTAGTGTATACCTGTACGCGGACGACACCGATCAGTCCCATCTCGGCCACATGGCTAAGAAGGTAGTGTATACCTGTTCGCGGACGACACCGATCAGTCCCATCTCGGCCTCATGGCTAAGAAGGTAGTGTATACCAGTTCCGGACGACACCGGTGAGTCCCTTCTCGGCCTCATGGCTAAGAAGGTAGTGTATACCAGTTCCGGACGACACCGGTGAGTCCCTTCTCGGTCTCATGGCTAAGTAGGTAGTGTATACCAGTTCGGGGACGAAACCGGTGAGTCCCATCTCGGCCTCATGGCTAAGAAGGTAGTGTATACCTGCTCGCGGACGACATCGATCAGTCCCATCTCGGCCTCATGGCTAAGAAGGTAGTGTATACCTGTACGCGGACGACACCGATCAGTCCCATCTCGGCCACATGGCTAAGAAGGTAGTGTATACCTGTTCGCGACGACACCGATCAGTCCCATCTCGGCCTCATGGCTAAGAAGGTAGTGTATACCTGTACGCGGACGACACCGATCAGTCCCATCTCGGCCACATGGCTAAGAAGGTAGTGTATACCTGTTCGCGGACGACACCGATCAGTCCCATCTCGGCCTCATGGCTAAGAAGGTAGTGTATACCAGTTCCGGACGACACCGGTGAGTCCCTTCTCGGCCTCATGGCTAAGAAGGTAGTGTATACCAGTTCCGGACGACACCGGTGAGTCCCTTCTCGGTCTCATGGCTAAGTAGGTAGTGTATACCAGTTCGGGGACGAAACCGGTGAGTCCCATCTCGGCCTCATGGCTAAGAAGGTAGTGTATACCTGTTCGCGGACGACATCGATCAGTCCCATCTCGGCCTCATGGCTAAGAAGGTAGTGTATACCTGTACGCGGACGACACCGATCAGTCCCATCTCGGCCACATGGCTAAGAAGGTAGTGTATACCTGTTCGCGACGACACCGATCAGTCCCATCTCGGCCTCATGGCTAAGAAGGTAGTGTATACCAGTTCCGGACGACACCGGTGAGTCCCTTCTCGGCCTCATGGCTAAGAAGGTAGTGTATACCAGTTCCGGACGACACCGGTGAGTCCCTTCTCGGCCTCATTCCTAAGTAGGTAGTGTATACCAGTTTGGGGACGAAACCGGTGAGTCCCAACTCGGCCTCATGGCTAAGAAGGTAGTGTATACCTGTTCGCGGACGACACCGATCAGACCCATCTCGGCCTCATGGCTAAGAAGGTAGTGAATACCAGTTCCGGACGACACCGGTAAGTCCCTTCTCGGCCTCATGGCTAAGAAGGTAGTGTATACCAGTTCGGGGACGAAACCGGCGAGTCCCATCTCGGCCTCATGGCTAAGAAGGTAGTGTATACCTGTTCGCGGACGACACCGATCAGTCCCATCTCGGCCTCATGGCTAAGAAGGTAGTGTATACCTGTACGCGGGCGACACCGACCAGTCCCATCTCGGCCTCATGGCTAAGAAGGTAGTGTATACCTGTTCGCGGACGACACCGATCAGACCCATCTCGGCCTCATGGCTAAGAAGGTAGTGAATACCAGTTCCGGACGACACCGGTAAGTCCCTTCTCGGCCTCATGGCTAAGAAGGTAGTGTATACCAGTTCGGGGACGAAACCGGCGAGTCCCATCTCGGCCTCATGGCTAAGAAGGTAGTGTATACCTGTTCGCGGACGACACCGATCAGTCCCATCTCGGCCTCATGGCTAAGAAGGTAGTGTATACCTGTACGCGGGCGACACCGACCAGTCCCATCTCGGCCACATGGCTAAGAAGGTAGTGTATACCTGTTCGCGGACGACACCGATCAGTCCCATCTTGGCCTCATGGCTAAGAAGGTAGTGTATACCAGTTCCGGACGACACCGGTAAGTCCCTTCTCGGCCTCATGGCTAAGATGGTAGTGTATACCTGTTCGCGGACGACACCGATCAGTCCCATGTCGGCCTCATGGCTAAGAAGGTAGTGTATACCAGTTCCGGACGACACCGGTAAGTCCCTTCTAGGCCTCATGGCTAAGAAGGTAGTGTATACCAGTTTGGGGACGAAACCGGTGAGTCCCAACTCGGCCTCATGGCTAAGAAGGTAGTGTATACCTGTTCGCGGACGACATCGATCAGTCCCATCTCGGCCTCATGGCTAAGAAGGTAGTGTATACCAGTTCGCGGACGACACCGATCAGTCCCATCTTGGCCTCATGGCTAAGAAGGTGGTGTATTCCAGTTCGGGGACGAAACCGGTGAGTCCCATCTCGGCCTCATGGCTAAGAAGTTAGTGTATACCTGTTCGCGGACGACACCGATCAGTTCCATCTCGGCCTCATGGCTAATAAGGTAGTGTATACCAGTTCGTGGACGAAACCGGTGAGTCCCACCTCGGCCTAATGGCTAAGAAGGTAGTGTATACCTGTTCGCGGACAACACCGATCTGTCCCATCTCGGCCTCATGGCTAAGAAGGTAGTGAATACCAGTTCCGGACGACACCGGTGAGTCCCTTCTCGGTCTCATGGCTAAGTAGGTAGTGTATACCAGTTCGGGGACGAAACCGGTGAGTCCCATCTCGGCCTCATGGCTAAGAAGGTAGTGTATACCTGTTCGCGGACGACATCGATCAGTCCCATCTCGGCCTCATGGCTAAGAAGGTAGTGTATACCTGTACGCGGACGACACCGATCAGTCCCATCTCGGCCACATGGCTAAGAAGGTAGTGTATACCTGTTCGCGACGACACCGATCAGTCCCATCTCGGCCTCATGGCTAAGAAGGTAGTGTATACCAGTTCCGGACGACACCGGTGAGTCCCTTCTCGGCCTCATGGCTAAGAAGGTAGTGTATACCAGTTCCGGACGACACCGGTGAGTCCCTTCTCGGCCTCATTCCTAAGTAGGTAGTGTATACCAGTTTGGGGACGAAACCGGTGAGTCCCAACTCGGCCTCATGGCTAAGAAGGTAGTGTATACCTGTTCGCGGACGACATCGATCAGTCCCATCTCGGCCTCATGGCTAAGAAGGTAGTGTATACCAGTTCGCGGACGACACCGATCAGTCCCATCTTGGCCTCATGGCTAAGAAGGTGGTGTATTCCAGTTCGGGGACGAAACCGGTGAGTCCCATCTCGGCCTCATGGCTAAGAAGTTAGTGTATACCTGTTCGCGGACGACACCGATCAGTTCCATCTCGGCCTCATGGCTAATAAGGTAGTGTATACCAGTTCGTGGACGAAACCGGTGAGTCCCACCTCGGAATAATGGCTAAGAAGGTAGTGTATACCTGTTCGCGGACAACACCGATCTGTCCCATCTCGGCCTCATGGCTAAGAAGGTAGAGTATACCAGTTCGTGGACGAAACCGGTGAGTCCCATCTCGGCCTCATGGCTAAGAAGGTAGTGTATACCTGTTCGCGGACGACATCGATCAGTCCCATCTCGGCCTCATGGCTAAGAAGGTAGTGTATACCTGTTCGCGGACGACACCGATCAGACCCATCTCGGCCTCATGGCTAAGAAGGTAGTGAATACCAGTTCCGGACGACACCGGTAAGTCCCTTCTCGGCCTCATGGCTAAGAAGGTAGTGTATACCAGTTCGGGGACGAAACCGGCGAGTCCCATCTCGGCCTCATGGCTAAGAAGGTAGTGTATACCTGTTCGCGGACGACACCGATCAGTCCCATCTCGGCCTCATGGCTAAGAAGGTAGTGTATACCTGTACGCGGGCGACACCGACCAGTCCCATCTCGGCCACATGGCTAAGAAGGTAGTGTATACCTGTTCGCGGACGACACCGATCAGTCCCATCTCGGCCTCATGGCTAAGAAGGTAGTGTATACCAGTTCCGGACGACACCGGTAAGTCCCTTCTCGGCCTCATGGCTAAGATGGTAGTGTATACCTGTTCGCGGACGACACCGATCAGTCCCATGTCGGCCTCATGGCTAAGAAGGTAGTGTATACCAGTTCCGGACGACACCGGTAAGTCCCTTCTCGGCCTCATGGCTAAGAAGGTAGTGTATACCAGTTCGGGGACGAAACCGGTGAGTCCCATCTCGGCCTCATGACTAAGAAGGTAGTGTATACCTGTTCGCGGACGACACCGATCAGTCCCATCTCGGCCTCATGGCTAAGGAGGTAGTGTATACCAGTTCCGGACGACACCGATCAGTACCATCTCGGCCTCATGGCTAAGAAGGTAGTGTATACCAGTTCCGGACGACACCGGTGAGTCCCATCTCGGCCTCATGGCTAAGAAGGTAGTGTATACCTGTTCGCGGACGACACCGATCAGTCCCTTCTCGGCCTCATGGCTAAGAAGGTAGTGTATACCAGTTCGGGGACGAAAATGGTGAGTCCCATCTCGGCCTCATGGCTAAGAAGTTAGTGTATACCTGTTCGCGGACGACACCGATCAGTCCCATCTCGGCCTCATGGCTAATAAGGTAGTGTATACCAGTTCGTGGACGAAACCGGTGAGTCCCATCTCGGCCTCATGGCTAAGAAGGTAGTGTATACCTGTTCGCGGACGACACCGATCAGTCCCATCTCGGCCTCATGGCTAAGAAGGTAGTGTATACCTGTACGCGGACGACACCGATCAGTCCCATCTCGGCCACATGGCTAAGAAGGTAGTGTATACCTGTTCGCGGACGACACCGATCAGTCCCATCTCGGCCTCATGGCTAAGAAGGTAGTGTATACCTGTTCGCGGACGACACCGATCAGTCCCATCTCGGCCTCATGGCTAAGAAGGTAGTGTATACCTGTACGCGGACGACACCGATCAGTCCCATCTCGGCCACATGGCTAAGAAGGTAGTGTATACCTGTTCGCGGACGACACCGATCAGTCCCATCTCGGCCTCATGGCTAAGAAGGTAGTGTATACCAGTTCCGGACGACACCGGTGAGTCCCTTCTCGGCCTCATGGCTAAGAAGGTAGTGTATACCAGTTCCGGACGACACCGGTGAGTCCCTTCTCGGTCTCATGGCTAAGTAGGTAGTGTATACCAGTTCGGGGACGAAACCGGTGAGTCCCATCTCGGCCTCATGGCTAAGAAGGTAGTGTATACCTGCTCGCGGACGACATCGATCAGTCCCATCTCGGCCTCATGGCTAAGAAGGTAGTGTATACCTGTACGCGGACGACACCGATCAGTCCCATCTCGGCCACATGGCTAAGAAGGTAGTGTATACCTGTTCGCGACGACACCGATCAGTCCCATCTCGGCCTCATGGCTAAGAAGGTAGTGTATACCTGTACGCGGACGACACCGATCAGTCCCATCTCGGCCACATGGCTAAGAAGGTAGTGTATACCTGTTCGCGGACGACACCGATCAGTCCCATCTCGGCCTCATGGCTAAGAAGGTAGTGTATACCAGTTCCGGACGACACCGGTGAGTCCCTTCTCGGCCTCATGGCTAAGAAGGTAGTGTATACCAGTTCCGGACGACACCGGTGAGTCCCTTCTCGGTCTCATGGCTAAGTAGGTAGTGTATACCAGTTCGGGGACGAAACCGGTGAGTCCCATCTCGGCCTCATGGCTAAGAAGGTAGTGTATACCTGTTCGCGGACGACATCGATCAGTCCCATCTCGGCCTCATGGCTAAGAAGGTAGTGTATACCTGTACGCGGACGACACCGATCAGTCCCATCTCGGCCACATGGCTAAGAAGGTAGTGTATACCTGTTCGCGACGACACCGATCAGTCCCATCTCGGCCTCATGGCTAAGAAGGTAGTGTATACCTGTTCGCGGACGACACCGATCAGTCCCATCTCGGCCTCATGGCTAAGAAGGTAGTGTATACCAGTTCGGGGACGAAACCGGTGAGTCCCATCTCGGCCTCATGGCTAAGAAGGTAGTGTATACCTGCTCGCGGACGACATCGATCAGTCCCATCTCGGCCTCATGGCTAAGAAGGTAGTGTATACCTGTACGCGGACGACACCGATCAGTCCCATCTCGGCCACATGGCTAAGAAGGTAGTGTATACCTGTTCGCGACGACACCGATCAGTCCCATCTCGGCCTCATGGCTAAGAAGGTAGTGTATACCTGTACGCGGACGACACCGATCAGTCCCATCTCGGCCACATGGCTAAGAAGGTAGTGTATACCTGTTCGCGGACGACACCGATCAGTCCCATCTCGGCCTCATGGCTAAGAAGGTAGTGTATACCAGTTCCGGACGACACCGGTGAGTCCCTTCTCGGCCTCATGGCTAAGAAGGTAGTGTATACCAGTTCCGGACGACACCGGTGAGTCCCTTCTCGGTCTCATGGCTAAGTAGGTAGTGTATACCAGTTCGGGGACGAAACCGGTGAGTCCCATCTCGGCCTCATGGCTAAGAAGGTAGTGTATACCTGTTCGCGGACGACATCGATCAGTCCCATCTCGGCCTCATGGCTAAGAAGGTAGTGTATACCTGTACGCGGACGACACCGATCAGTCCCATCTCGGCCACATGGCTAAGAAGGTAGTGTATACCTGTTCGCGACGACACCGATCAGTCCCATCTCGGCCTCATGGCTAAGAAGGTAGTGTATACCAGTTCCGGACGACACCGGTGAGTCCCTTCTCGGCCTCATGGCTAAGAAGGTAGTGTATACCAGTTCCGGACGACACCGGTGAGTCCCTTCTCGGCCTCATTCCTAAGTAGGTAGTGTATACCAGTTTGGGGACGAAACCGGTGAGTCCCAACTCGGCCTCATGGCTAAGAAGGTAGTGTATACCTGTTCGCGGACGACACCGATCAGACCCATCTCGGCCTCATGGCTAAGAAGGTAGTGAATACCAGTTCCGGACGACACCGGTAAGTCCCTTCTCGGCCTCATGGCTAAGAAGGTAGTGTATACCAGTTCGGGGACGAAACCGGCGAGTCCCATCTCGGCCTCATGGCTAAGAAGGTAGTGTATACCTGTTCGCGGACGACACCGATCAGTCCCATCTCGGCCTCATGGCTAAGAAGGTAGTGTATACCTGTACGCGGGCGACACCGACCAGTCCCATCTCGGCCTCATGGCTAAGAAGGTAGTGTATACCTGTTCGCGGACGACACCGATCAGACCCATCTCGGCCTCATGGCTAAGAAGGTAGTGAATACCAGTTCCGGACGACACCGGTAAGTCCCTTCTCGGCCTCATGGCTAAGAAGGTAGTGTATACCAGTTCGGGGACGAAACCGGCGAGTCCCATCTCGGCCTCATGGCTAAGAAGGTAGTGTATACCTGTTCGCGGACGACACCGATCAGTCCCATCTCGGCCTCATGGCTAAGAAGGTAGTGTATACCTGTACGCGGGCGACACCGACCAGTCCCATCTCGGCCACATGGCTAAGAAGGTAGTGTATACCTGTTCGCGGACGACACCGATCAGTCCCATCTTGGCCTCATGGCTAAGAAGGTAGTGTATACCAGTTCCGGACGACACCGGTAAGTCCCTTCTCGGCCTCATGGCTAAGATGGTAGTGTATACCTGTTCGCGGACGACACCGATCAGTCCCATGTCGGCCTCATGGCTAAGAAGGTAGTGTATACCAGTTCCGGACGACACCGGTAAGTCCCTTCTAGGCCTCATGGCTAAGAAGGTAGTGTATACCAGTTTGGGGACGAAACCGGTGAGTCCCAACTCGGCCTCATGGCTAAGAAGGTAGTGTATACCTGTTCGCGGACGACATCGATCAGTCCCATCTCGGCCTCATGGCTAAGAAGGTAGTGTATACCAGTTCGCGGACGACACCGATCAGTCCCATCTCGGTCTCATGGCTAAGTAGGTAGTGTATACCAGTTCGGGGACGAAACCGGTGAGTCCCATCTCGGCCTCATGGCTAAGAAGGTAGTGTATACCTGTTCGCGGACGACATCGATCAGTCCCATCTCGGCCTCATGGCTAAGAAGGTAGTGTATACCTGTACGCGGACGACACCGATCAGTCCCATCTCGGCCACATGGCTAAGAAGGTAGTGTATACCTGTTCGCGACGACACCGATCAGTCCCATCTCGGCCTCATGGCTAAGAAGGTAGTGTATACCAGTTCCGGACGACACCGGTGAGTCCCTTCTCGGCCTCATGGCTAAGAAGGTAGTGTATACCAGTTCCGGACGACACCGGTGAGTCCCTTCTCGGCCTCATTCCTAAGTAGGTAGTGTATACCAGTTTGGGGACGAAACCGGTGAGTCCCAACTCGGCCTCATGGCTAAGAAGGTAGTGTATACCTGTTCGCGGACGACACCGATCAGACCCATCTCGGCCTCATGGCTAAGAAGGTAGTGAATACCAGTTCCGGACGACACCGGTAAGTCCCTTCTCGGCCTCATGGCTAAGAAGGTAGTGTATACCAGTTCGGGGACGAAACCGGCGAGTCCCATCTCGGCCTCATGGCTAAGAAGGTAGTGTATACCTGTTCGCGGACGACACCGATCAGTCCCATCTCGGCCTCATGGCTAAGAAGGTAGTGTATACCTGTACGCGGGCGACACCGACCAGTCCCATCTCGGCCTCATGGCTAAGAAGGTAGTGTATACCTGTTCGCGGACGACACCGATCAGACCCATCTCGGCCTCATGGCTAAGAAGGTAGTGAATACCAGTTCCGGACGACACCGGTAAGTCCCTTCTCGGCCTCATGGCTAAGAAGGTAGTGTATACCAGTTCGGGGACGAAACCGGCGAGTCCCATCTCGGCCTCATGGCTAAGAAGGTAGTGTATACCTGTTCGCGGACGACACCGATCAGTCCCATCTCGGCCTCATGGCTAAGAAGGTAGTGTATACCTGTACGCGGGCGACACCGACCAGTCCCATCTCGGCCACATGGCTAAGAAGGTAGTGTATACCTGTTCGCGGACGACACCGATCAGTCCCATCTTGGCCTCATGGCTAAGAAGGTAGTGTATACCAGTTCCGGACGACACCGGTAAGTCCCTTCTCGGCCTCATGGCTAAGATGGTAGTGTATACCTGTTCGCGGACGACACCGATCAGTCCCATGTCGGCCTCATGGCTAAGAAGGTAGTGTATACCAGTTCCGGACGACACCGGTAAGTCCCTTCTAGGCCTCATGGCTAAGAAGGTAGTGTATACCAGTTTGGGGACGAAACCGGTGAGTCCCAACTCGGCCTCATGGCTAAGAAGGTAGTGTATACCTGTTCGCGGACGACATCGATCAGTCCCATCTCGGCCTCATGGCTAAGAAGGTAGTGTATACCAGTTCGCGGACGACACCGATCAGTCCCATCTTGGCCTCATGGCTAAGAAGGTGGTGTATTCCAGTTCGGGGACGAAACCGGTGAGTCCCATCTCGGCCTCATGGCTAAGAAGTTAGTGTATACCTGTTCGCGGACGACACCGATCAGTTCCATCTCGGCCTCATGGCTAATAAGGTAGTGTATACCAGTTCGTGGACGAAACCGGTGAGTCCCACCTCGGCCTAATGGCTAAGAAGGTAGTGTATACCTGTTCGCGGACAACACCGATCTGTCCCATCTCGGCCTCATGGCTAAGAAGGTAGTGTATACCAGTTCGTGGACGAAACCGGTGAGTCCCATCTCGGCCTCATGGCTAAGAAGGTAGTGTATACCTGTTCGCGGACGACATCGATCAGTCCCATCTCGGCCTCATGGCTAAGAAGGTAGTGTATACCTGTTCGCGGACGACACCGATCAGACCCATCTCGGCCTCATGGCTAAGAAGGTAGTGAATACCAGTTCCGGACGACACCGGTAAGTCCCTTCTCGGCCTCATGGCTAAGAAGGTAGTGTATACCAGTTCGGGGACGAAACCGGCGAGTCCCATCTCGGCCTCATGGCTAAGAAGGTAGTGTATACCTGTTCGCGGACGACACCGATCAGTCCCATCTCGGCCTCATGGCTAAGAAGGTAGTGTATACCTGTACGCGGGCGACACCGACCAGTCCCATCTCGGCCACATGGCTAAGAAGGTAGTGTATACCTGTTCGCGGACGACACCGATCAGTCCCATCTCGGCCTCATGGCTAAGAAGGTAGTGTATACCAGTTCCGGACGACACCGGTAAGTCCCTTCTCGGCCTCATGGCTAAGATGGTAGTGTATACCTGTTCGCGGACGACACCGATCAGTCCCATGTCGGCCTCATGGCTAAGAAGGTAGTGTATACCAGTTCCGGACGACACCGGTAAGTCCCTTCTCGGCCTCATGGCTAAGAAGGTAGTGTATACCAGGTCGGGGACGAAACCGGTGAGTCCCATCTCGGCCTCATGGCTAAGAAGGTAATGTATACCTGTTCGCGGACGACACCGATCAGTCCCATCTCGGCCTCATGGCTAAGGAGGTAGTGTATACCAGTTCCGGACGACACCGATCAGTACCATCTCGGCCTCATGGCTAAGAAGGTAGTGTATACCAGTTCCGGACGACACCGGTGAGTCCCATCTCGGCCTCATGGCTAAGAAGGTAGTGTATACCTGTTCGCGGACGACACCGATCAGTCCCTTCTCGGCCTCATGGCTAAGAAGGTAGTGTATACCAGTTCGGGGACGAAAATGGTGAGTCCCATCTCGGCCTCATGGCTAAGAAGTTAGTGTATACCTGTTCGCGGACGACACCGATCAGTCCCATCTCGGCCTCATGGCTAATAAGGTAGTGTATACCAGTTCGTGGACGAAACCGGTGAGTCCCATCTCGGCCTCATGGCTAAGAAGGTAGTGTATACCTGTTCGCGGACGACACCGATCAGTCCCATCTCGGCCTCATGGCTAAGAAGGTAGTGTATACCTGTACGCGGACGACACCGATCAGTCCCATCTCGGCCACATGGCTAAGAAGGTAGTGTATACCTGTTCGCGGACGACACCGATCAGTCCCATCTCGGCCTCATGGCTAAGAAGGTAGTGTATACCTGTTCGCGGACGACACCGATCAGTCCCATCTCGGCCTCATGGCTAAGAAGGTAGTGTATACCAGTTCCGGACGACACCGGTGAGTCCCATCTCGGCCTCATGGCTAAGAAGGTAGTGTATACCTGTTCGCGGACGACACCGATCAGTCCCATCTCGGCCTCATGGCTAAGAAGGTAGTGTATACCAGTTCGGGGACGAAACCGGTGAGTCCCATCTCGGCCTCATGGCTAAGAAGTTAGTGTATACCTGTTCGCGGACGACACCGATCAGTCCCATCTCGGCCTCATGGCTAATAAGGTAGTGTATACCAGTTCGTGGACGAAACCGGTGAGTCCCATCTCGGCCTCATGGCTAAGAAGGTAGTGTATACCTGTTCGCGGACGACATCGATCAGTCCCATCTCGGCCTCATGGCTAAGAAGGTAGTGTATACCTGTTCGCGGACGACACCGATCAGACCCATCTCGGCCTCATGGCTAATAAGGTAGTGTATACCAGTTCGTGGACGAAACCGGTGAGTCCCATCTCGGCCTCATGGCTAAGAAGGTAGTGTATACCTGTTCGCGGACGACACCGATCAGTCCCATCTCGGCCTCATGGCTAAGAAGGTAGTGTATACCAGTTCGGGGACGAAACCGGTGAGTCCCATCTCGGCCTCATGGCTAAGAAGTTAGTGTATACCTGTTCGCGGACGACACCGATCAGTCCCATCTCGGCCTCATGGCTAATAAGGTAGTGTATACCAGTTCGTGGACGAAACCGGTGAGTCCCATCTCGGCCTCATGGCTAAGAAGGTAGTGTATACCTGTTCGCGGACGACATCGATCAGTCCCATCTCGGCCTCATGGCTAAGAAGTTAGTGTATACCTGTTCGCGGACGACATCGATCAGTCCCATCTCGGCCTCATGGCTAAGAAGTTAGTGTATACCTGTTCGCGGACGACACCGATCAGTCCCATCTCGGCCTCATGGCTAAGAAGGTAGTGTATACCTGTTCGCGGACGACACCGATCAGTCCCATCTCGGCCTCATGGCTAAGAAGGTAGTGTATACCTGTACGCGGGCGACACCGACCAGTCCCATCTCGGCCACATGGCTAAGAAGGTAGTGTATACCTGTTCGCGGACGACACCGATCAGTCCCATCTCGGCCTCATGGCTAAGAAGGTAGTGTATACCAGTTCCGGACGACACCGGTAAGTCCCTTCTCGGCCTCATGGCTAAGATGGTAGTGTATACCTGTTCGCGGACGACACCGATCAGTCCCATGTCGGCCTCATGGCTAAGAAGGTAGTGTATACCAGTTCCGGACGACACCGGTAAGTCCCTTCTCGGCCTCATGGCTAAGAAGGTAGTGTATACCAGTTCGGGGACGAAACCGGTGAGTCCCATCTCGGCCTCATGGCTAAGAAGGTAATGTATACCTGTTCGCGGACGACACCGATCAGTCCCATCTCGGCCTCATGGCTAAGGAGGTAGTGTATACCAGTTCCGGACGACACCGATCAGTACCATCTCGGCCTCATGGCTAAGAAGGTAGTGTATACCAGTTCCGGACGACACCGGTGAGTCCCATCTCGGCCTCATGGCTAAGAAGGTAGTGTATACCTGTTCGCGGACGACACCGATCAGTCCCTTCTCGGCCTCATGGCTAAGAAGGTAGTGTATACCAGTTCGGGGACGAAAATGGTGAGTCCCATCTCGGCCTCATGGCTAAGAAGTTAGTGTATACCTGTTCGCGGACGACACCGATCAGTCCCATCTCGGCCTCATGGCTAATAAGGTAGTGTATACCAGTTCGTGGACGAAACCGGTGAGTCCCATCTCGGCCTCATGGCTAAGAAGGTAGTGTATACCTGTTCGCGGACGACACCGATCAGTCCCATCTCGGCCTCATGGCTAAGAAGGTAGTGTATACCTGTACGCGGACGACACCGATCAGTCCCATCTCGGCCACATGGCTAAGAAGGTAGTGTATACCTGTTCGCGGACGACACCGATCAGTCCCATCTCGGCCTCATGGCTAAGAAGGTAGTGTATACCTGTTCGCGGACGACACCGATCAGTCCCATCTCGGCCTCATGGCTAAGAAGGTAGTGTATACCAGTTCCGGACGACACCGGTGAGTCCCATCTCGGCCTCATGGCTAAGAAGGTAGTGTATACCTGTTCGCGGACGACACCGATCAGTCCCATCTCGGCCTCATGGCTAAGAAGGTAGTGTATACCAGTTCGGGGACGAAACCGGTGAGTCCCATCTCGGCCTCATGGCTAAGAAGTTAGTGTATACCTGTTCGCGGACGACACCGATCAGTCCCATCTCGGCCTCATGGCTAATAAGGTAGTGTATACCAGTTCGTGGACGAAACCGGTGAGTCCCATCTCGGCCTCATGGCTAAGAAGGTAGTGTATACCTGTTCGCGGACGACACCGATCAGTCCCATCTCGGCCTCATGGCTAAGAAGGTAGTGTATACCTGTACGCGGACGACACCGATCAGTCCCATCTCGGCCACATGGCTAAGAAGGTAGTGTATACCTGTTCGCGGACGACACCGATCAGTCCCATCTCGGCCTCATGGCTAAGAAGGTAGTGTATACCAGTTCCGGACGACACCGGTGAGTCCCTTCTCGGCCTCATGGCTAAGAAGGTAGTGTATACCAGTTCCGGACGACACCGGTGAGTCCCTTCTCGGTCTCATGGCTAAGTAGGTAGTGTATACCAGTTCGGGGACGAAACCGGTGAGTCCCATCTCGGCCTCATGGCTACGAAGGTAGTGTATACCTGTTCGCGGACGACATCGATCAGTCCCATCTCGGCCTCATGGCTAAGAAGGTAGTGTATACCTGTACGCGGACGACACCGATCAGTCCCATCTCGGCCACATGGCTAAGAAGGTAGTGTATACCTGTTCGCGACGACACCGATCAGTCCCATCTCGGCCTCATGGCTAAGAAGGTAGTGTATACCAGTTCCGGACGACACCGGTGAGTCCCATCTCGGCCTCATGGCTAAGAAGGTAGTGTATACCTGTTCGCGGACGACATCGATCAGTCCCATCTCGGCCTCATGGCTAAGAAGGTAGTGTATACCTGTACGCGGACGACACCGATCAGTCCCATCTCGGCCACATGGCTAAGAAGGTAGTGTATACCTGTTCGCGACGACACCGATCAGTCCCATCTCGGCCTCATGGCTAAGAAGGTAGTGTATACCAGTTCCGGACGACACCGGTGAGTCCCTTCTCGGCCTCATGGCTAAGAAGGTAGTGTATACCAGTTCCGGACGACACCGGTGAGTCCCTTCTCGGCCTCATTCCTAAGTAGGTAGTGTATACCAGTTTGGGGACGAAACCGGTGAGTCCCAACTCGGCCTCATGGCTAAGAAGGTAGTGTATACCTGTTCGCGGACGACATCGATCAGTCCCATCTCGGCCTCATGGCTAAGAAGGTAGTGTATACCAGTTCGCGGACGACACCGATCAGTCCCATCTTGGCCTCATGGCTAAGAAGGTGGTGTATTCCAGTTCGGGGACGAAACCGGTGAGTCCCATCTCGGCCTCATGGCTAAGAAGTTAGTGTATACCTGTTCGCGGACGACACCGATCAGTTCCATCTCGGCCTCATGGCTAATAAGGTAGTGTATACCAGTTCGTGGACGAAACCGGTGAGTCCAACCTCGGCCTAATGGCTAAGAAGGTAGTGTATACCTGTTCGCGGACAACACCGATCTGTCCCATCTCGGCCTCATGGCTAAGAAGGTAGTGTATACCAGTTCGTGGACGAAACCGGTGAGTCCCATCTCGGCCTCATGGCTAAGAAGGTAGTGTATACCTGTTCGCGGACGACATCGATCAGTCCCATCTCGGCCTCATGGCTAAGAAGGTAGTGTATACCTGTTCGCGGACGACACCGATCAGACCCATCTCGGCCTCATGGCTAAGAAGGTAGTGAATACCAGTTCCGGACGACACCGGTAAGTCCCTTCTCGGCCTCATGGCTAAGAAGGTAGTGTATACCAGTTCGGGGACGAAACCGGCGAGTCCCATCTCGGCCTCATGGCTAAGAAGGTAGTGTATACCTGTTCGCGGACGACACCGATCAGTCCCATCTCGGCCTCATGGCTAAGAAGGTAGTGTATACCTGTACGCGGGCGACACCGACCAGTCCCATCTCGGCCACATGGCTAAGAAGGTAGTGTATACCTGTTCGCGGACGACACCGATCAGTCCCATCTCGGCCTCATGGCTAAGAAGGTAGTGTATACCAGTTCCGGACGACACCGGTAAGTCCCTTCTCGGCCTCATGGCTAAGATGGTAGTGTATACCTGTTCGCGGACGACACCGATCAGTCCCATGTCGGCCTCATGGCTAAGAAGGTAGTGTATACCAGTTCCGGACGACACCGGTAAGTCCCTTCTCGGCCTCATGGCTAAGAAGGTAGTGTATACCAGTTCGGGGACGAAACCGGTGAGTCCCATCTCGGCCTCATGGCTAAGAAGGTAGTGTATACCTGTTCGCGGACGACACCGATCAGTCCCATCTCGGCCTCATGGCTAAGGAGGTAGTGTATACCAGTTCCGGACGACACCGATCAGTACCATCTCGGCCTCATGGCTAAGAAGGTAGTGTATACCAGTTCCGGACGACACCGGTGAGTCCCATCTCGGCCTCATGGCTAAGAAGGTAGTGTATACCTGTTCGCGGACGACACCGATCAGTCCCATCTCGGCCTCATGGCTAATAAGGTAGTGTATACCAGTTCGTGGACGAAACCGGTGAGTCCCATCTCGGCCTCATGGCTAAGAAGGTAGTGTATACCTGTTCGCGGACGACACCGATCAGTCCCATCTCGGCCTCATGGCTAAGAAGGTAGTGTATACCTGTACGCGGACGACACCGATCAGTCCCATCTCGGCCACATGGCTAAGAAGGTAGTGTATACCTGTTCGCGGACGACACCGATCAGTCCCATCTCGGCCTCATGGCTAAGAAGGTAGTGTATACCTGTTCGCGGACGACACCGATCAGTCCCATCTCGGCCTCATGGCTAAGAAGGTAGTGTATACCAGTTCCGGACGACACCGGTGAGTCCCATCTCGGCCTCATGGCTAAGAAGGTAGTGTATACCTGTTCGCGGACGACACCGATCAGTCCCATCTCGGCCTCATGGCTAAGAAGGTAGTGTATACCTGTTCGCGGACGACACCGATCAGTCCCATCTCGGCCTCACGGCTAAGAAGGTAGTGTATACCAGTTCCGGACGACACCGGTGAGTCCCTTCTCGGCCTCATGGCTAAGAAGGTAGTGTATACCAGTTCCGGACGACACCGGTGAGTCCCTTCTCGGTCTCATGGCTAAGTAGGTAGTGTATACCAGTTCGGGGACGAAACCGGTGAGTCCCATCTCGGCCTCATGGCTAAGAAGGTAGTGTATACCTGTTCGCGGACGACATCGATCAGTCCCATCTCGGCCTCATGGCTAAGAAGGTAGTGTATACCTGTTCGCGGACGACACCGATCAGTCCCTTCTCGGCCTCATGGCTAAGAAGGTAGTGTATACCAGTTCGGGGACGAAAATGGTGAGTCCCATCTCGGCCTCATGGCTAAGAAGTTAGTGTATACCTGTTCGCGGACGACACCGATCAGTCCCATCTCGGCCTCATGGCTAATAAGGTAGTGTATACCAGTTCGTGGACGAAACCGGTGAGTCCCATCTCGGCCTCATGGCTAAGAAGGTAGTGTATACCTGTTCGCGGACGACACCGATCAGTCCCATCTCGGCCTCATGGCTAAGAAGGTAGTGTATACCTGTACGCGGACGACACCGATCAGTCCCATCTCGGCCACATGGCTAAGAAGGTAGTGTATACCTGTTCGCGACGACACCGATCAGTCCCATCTCGGCCTCATGGCTAAGAAGGTAGTGTATACCAGTTCCGGACGACACCGGTGAGTCCCTTCTCGGCCTCATGGCTAAGAAGGTAGTGTATACCAGTTCCGGACGACACCGGTGAGTCCCTTCTCGGCCTCATTCCTAAGTAGGTAGTGTATACCAGTTTGGGGACGAAACCGGTGAGTCCCAACTCGGCCTCATGGCTAAGAAGGTAGTGTATACCTGTTCGCGGACGACATCGATCAGTCCCATCTCGGCCTCATGGCTAAGAAGGTAGTGTATACCAGTTCGCGGACGACACCGATCAGTCCCATCTTGGCCTCATGGCTAAGAAGGTGGTGTATTCCAGTTCGGGGACGAAACCGGTGAGTCCCATCTCGGCCTCATGGCTAAGAAGTTAGTGTATACCTGTTCGCGGACGACACCGATCAGTTCCATCTCGGCCTCATGGCTAATAAGGTAGTGTATACCAGTTCGTGGACGAAACCGGTGAGTCCCACCTCGGCCTAATGGCTAAGAAGGTAGTTTATACCTGTTCGCGGACAACACCGATCTGTCCCATCTCGGCCTCATGGCTAAGAAGGTAGTGTATACCAGTTCCGGACGACACCGGTGAGTCCCTTCTCGGCCTCATGGCTAAGAAGGTAGTGTATACCAGTTCCGGACGACACCGGTGAGTCCCTTCTCGGCCTCATTCCTAAGCAGGTAGTGTATACCAGTTTGGGGACGAAACCGGTGAGTCCCAACTCGGCCTCATGGCTAAGAAGGTAGTGTATACCTGTTCGCGGACGACATCGATCAGTCCCATCTCGGCCTCATGGCTAAGAAGGTAGTGTATACCAGTTCGCGGACGACACCGATCAGTCCCATCTTGGCCTCATGGCTAAGAAGGTGGTGTATTCCAGTTCGGGGACGAAACCGGTGAGTTTCATCTCGGCCTCATGGCTAAGAAGTTAGTGTATACCTGTTCGCGGACGACACCGATCAGTTCCATCTCGGCCTCATGGCTAATAAGGTAGTGTATACCAGTTCGTGGACGAAACCGGTGAGTCCCACCTCGGCCTAATGGCTAAGAAGGTAGTGTATACCTGTTCGCGGACAACACCGATCTGTCCCATCTCGGCCTCATGGCTAAGAAGGTAGTGTATACCTGTTCGCGGACGACATCGATCAGTCCCATCTCGGCCTCATGGCTAAGAAGGTAGTGTATACCAGTTCCGGACGACACCGGTGAGTCCCTTCTCGGCCTCATGGCTAAGAAGTTAGTGTATACCTGTTCGCGGACGACACCGATCAGTTCCATCTCGGCCTCATGGCTAATAAGGTAGTGTATACCAGTTCGTGGACGAAACCGGTGAGTCCCACCTCGGCCTAATGGCTAAGAAGGTAGTGTATACCTGTTCGCGGACAACACCGATCTGTCCCATCTCGGCCTCATGGCTAAGAAGGTAGTGTATACCTGTTCGCGGACGACATCGATCAGTCCCATCTCGGCCTCATGGCTAAGAAGGTAGTGTATACCTGTTCGCGGACGACACCGATGAGACCCATCTCGGCCTCATGGCTAAGAAGGTAGTGAATACCAGTTCCGGACGACACCGGTAAGTCCCTTCTCGGCCTCATGGCTAAGAAGGTAGTGTATACCAGTTCGGGGACGAAACCGGCGAGTCCCATCTCGACCTCATGGCTAAGAAGGCAGTGTATACCTGTTCGCGGACGACACCGATCAGTCCCATCTCGGCCTCATGGCTAAGAAGGTAGTGTATACCTGTACGCGGGCGACACCGATCAGTCCCATCTCGGCCTCATGGCTAAGAAGGTAGTGTATACCAGTTCCGGACGACACCGGTGAGTCCCTTCTCGGCCTCATGGCTAAGAAGGTAGTGTATACCAGTTCCGGACGACACCGGTGAGTCCCTTCTCGGTCTCATGGCTAAGTAGGTAGTGTATACCAGTTCGGGGACGAAACCGGTGAGTCCCATCTCGGCCTCATGGCTAAGAAGGTAGTGTATACCTGTTCGCGGACGACATCGATCAGTCCCATCTCGGCCTCATGGCTAAGAAGGTAGTGTATACCTGTACGCGGACGACACCGATCAGTCCCATCTCGGCCACATGGCTAAGAAGGTAGTGTATACCTGTTCGCGACGACACCGATCAGTCCCATCTCGGCCTCATGGCTAAGAAGGTAGTGTATACCTGTACGCGGACGACACCGATCAGTCCCATCTCGGCCACATGGCTAAGAAGGTAGTGTATACCTGTTCGCGGACGACACCGATCAGTCCCATCTCGGCCTCATGGCTAAGAAGGTAGTGTATACCAGTTCCGGACGACACCGGTGAGTCCCTTCTCGGCCTCATGGCTAAGAAGGTAGTGTATACCAGTTCCGGACGACACCGGTGAGTCCCTTCTCGGTCTCATGGCTAAGTAGGTAGTGTATACCAGTTCGGGGACGAAACCGGTGAGTCCCATCTCGGCCTCATGGCTAAGAAGTTAGTGTATACCTGTTCGCGGACGACACCGATCAGTTCCATCTCGGCCTCATGGCTAATAAGGTAGTGTATACCAGTTCGTGGACGAAACCGGTGAGTCCCACCTCGGCCTAATGGCTAAGAAGGTAGTGTATACCTGTTCGCGGACGACACCGATCAGACCCATCTCGGCCTCATGGCTAAGAAGGTAGTGAATACCAGTTCCGGACGACACCGGTAAGTCCCTTCTCGGCCTCATGGCTAAGAAGGTAGTGTATACCAGTTCGGGGACGAAACCGGCGAGTCCCATCTAGACCTCATGGCTAAGAAGGCAGTGTATACCTGTTCGCGGACGACACCGATCAGTCCCATCTCGGCCTCATGGCTAAGAAGGTAGTGTATACCTGTACGCGGGCGACACCGATCAGTCCCATCTCGGCCACATGGCTAAGAAGGTAGTGTATACCTGTTCGCGGACGACACCGATCAGTCCCATCTCGGCCTCATGGCTAAGAAGGTAGTGTATACCAGTTCCGGACGACACCGGTGAGTCCCTTCTCGGCCTCATGGCTAAGAAGGTAGTGTATACCAGTTCGCGGACGACACCGATCAGACCCATCTTGGCCTCATGGCTAAGAAGGTGGTGTATTCCAGTTCGGGGACGAAACCGGTGAGTCCCATCTCGGCCTCATGGCTAAGAAGTTAGTGTATACCTGTTCGCGGACGACACCGATCAGTTCCATCTCGGCCTCATGGCTAATAAGGTAGTGTATACCAGTTCGTGGACGAAACCGGTGAGTCCCACCTCGGCCTAATGGCTAAGAAGGTAGTGTATACCTGTTCGCGGACAACACCGATCTGTCCCATCTCGGCCTCATGGCTAAGAAGGTAGTGTATACCTGTTCGCGGACGACATCGATCAGTCCCATCTCCGCCTCATGGCTAAGAAGGTAGTGTATACCAGTTCCGGACGACACCGGTGAGTCCCTTCTCGGCCTCATGGCTAAGAAGGTAGTGTATACCAGTTCCGGACGACACCGGTGAGTCCCTTCTCGGCCTCATTCCTAAGTAGGTAGTGTATACCAGTTTGGGGACGAAACCGGTGAGTCCCAACTCGGCCTAATGGCTAAGAAGGTAGTGTATACCTGTTCGCGGACAACACCGATCTGTCCCATCTCGGCCTCATGGCTAAGAAGGTAGTGTATACCAGTTCCGGACGACACCGGTGAGTCCCTTCTCGGCCTCATGGCTAAGAAGGTAGTGTATACCAGTTCCGGACGACACCGGTGAGTCCCTTCTCGGCCTCATTCCTAAGTAGGTAGTGTATACCAGTTTGGGGACGAAACCGGTGAGTCCCAACTCGGCCTCATGGCTAAGAAGGTAGTGTATACCTGTTCGCGGACGACATCGATCAGTCCCATCTCGGCCTCATGGCTAAGAAGGTAGTGTATACCAGTTCGCGGACGACACCGATCAGTCCCATCTTGGCCTCATGGCTAAGAAGGTGGTGTATTCCAGTTCGGGGACGAAACCGGTGAGTCCCATCTCGGCCTCATGGCTAAGAAGGTAGTGAATACCAGTTCCGGACGACACCGGTAAGTCCCTTCTCGGCCTCATGGCTAAGAAGGTAGTGTATACCAGTTCGGGGACGAAACCGGCGAGTCCCATCTCGGCCTCATGGCTAAGAAGGTAGTGTATACCTGTTCGCGGACGACACCGATCAGTCCCATCTCGGCCTCATGGCTAAGAAGGTAGTGTATACCTGTACGCGGGCGACACCGACCAGTCCCATCTCGGCCACATGGCTAAGAAGGTAGTGTATACCTGTTCGCGGACAACACCGATCAGTCCCATCTCGGCCTCATGGCTAAGAAGGTAGTGTATACCAGTTCCGGACGACACCGGTAAGTCCCTTCTCGGCCTCATGGCTAAGAAGGTAGTGTATACCAGTTCGGGGACGAAACCGGTGAGTCCCATCTCGGCCTCATGGCTAAGAAGGTAGTGTATACCTGTTCGCGGACGACACCGATCAGTCCCATCTCGGCCTCATGGCTAAGGAGGTAGTGTATACCAGCTCCGGACGACACCGATCAGTACCATCTCGGCCTCATGGCTAAGAAGGTAGTGTATACCAGTTCCGGACGACACCGGTGAGTCCCATCTCGGCCTCATGGCTAAGAAGGTAGTGTATACCTGTTCGCGGACGACACCGATCAGTCCCTTCTCGGCCTCATGGCTAAGAAGGTAGTGTATACCAGTTCGGGGACGAAAATGGTGAGTCCCATCTCGGCCTCATGGCTAAGAAGTTAGTGTATACCTGTTCGCGGACGACACCGATCAGTCCCATCTCGGCCTCATGGCTAATAAGGTAGTGTATACCAGTTCGTGGACGAAACCGGTGAGTCCCACCTCGGCCTAATGGCTAAGAAGGTAGTTTATACCTGTTCGCGGACAACACCGATCTGTCCCATCTCGGCCTCATGGCTAAGAAGGTAGTGTATACCAGTTCCGGACGACACCGGTGAGTCCCTTCTCGGCCTCATGGCTAAGAAGGTAGTGTATACCAGTTCCGGACGACACCGGTGAGTCCCTTCTCGGCCTCATTCCTAAGTAGGTAGTGTATACCAGTTTGGGGACGAAACCGGTGAGTCCCAACTCGGCCTCATGGCTAAGAAGGTAGTGTATACCTGTTCGCGGACGACATCGATCAGTCCCATCTCGGCCTCATGGCTAAGAAGGTAGTGTATACCAGTTCGCGGACGACACCGATCAGTCCCATCTTGGCCTCATGGCTAAGAAGGTGGTGTATTCCAGTTCGGGGACGAAACCGGTGAGTCCCATCTCGGCCTCATGGCTAAGAAGTTAGTGTATACCTGTTCGCGGACGACACCGATCAGTTCCATCTCGGCCTCATGGCTAATAAGGTAGTGTATACCAGTTCGTGGACGAAACCGGTGAGTCCCACCTCGGCCTAATGGCTAAGAAGGTAGTGTATACCTGTTCGCGGACAACACCGATCTGTCCCATCTCGGCCTCATGGCTAAGAAGGTAGTGTATACCTGTTCGCGGACGACATCGATCAGTCCCATCTCGGCCTCATGGCTAAGAAGGTAGTGTATACCAGTTCCGGACGACACCGGTGAGTCCCTTCTCGGCCTCATGGCTAAGAAGTTAGTGTATACCTGTTCGCGGACGACACCGATCAGTTCCATCTCGGCCTCATGGCTAATAAGGTAGTGTATACCAGTTCGTGGACGAAACCGGTGAGTCCCACCTCGGCCTAATGGCTAAGAAGGTAGTGTATACCTGTTCGCGGACAACACCGATCTGTCCCATCTCGGCCTCATGGCTAAGAAGGTAGTGTATACCTGTTCGCGGACGACATCGATCAGTCCCATCTCGGCCTCATGGCTAAGAAGGTAGTGTATACCTGTTCGCGGACGACACCGATGAGACCCATCTCGGCCTCATGGCTAAGAAGGTAGTGAATACCAGTTCCGGACGACACCGGTAAGTCCCTTCTCGGCCTCATGGCTAAGAAGGTAGTGTATACCAGTTCGGGGACGAAACCGGCGAGTCCCATCTCGACCTCATGGCTAAGAAGGCAGTGTATACCTGTTCGCGGACGACACCGATCAGTCCCATCTCGGCCTCATGGCTAAGAAGGTAGTGTATACCTGTACGCGGGCGACACCGATCAGTCCCATCTCGGCCTCATGGCTAAGAAGGTAGTGTATACCAGTTCCGGACGACACCGGTGAGTCCCTTCTCGGCCTCATGGCTAAGAAGGTAGTGTATACCAGTTCCGGACGACACCGGTGAGTCCCTTCTCGGTCTCATGGCTAAGTAGGTAGTGTATACCAGTTCGGGGACGAAACCGGTGAGTCCCATCTCGGCCTCATGGCTAAGAAGGTAGTGTATACCTGTTCGCGGACGACATCGATCAGTCCCATCTCGGCCTCATGGCTAAGAAGGTAGTGTATACCTGTACGCGGACGACACCGATCAGTCCCATCTCGGCCACATGGCTAAGAAGGTAGTGTATACCTGTTCGCGACGACACCGATCAGTCCCATCTCGGCCTCATGGCTAAGAAGGTAGTGTATACCTGTACGCGGACGACACCGATCAGTCCCATCTCGGCCACATGGCTAAGAAGGTAGTGTATACCTGTTCGCGGACGACACCGATCAGTCCCATCTCGGCCTCATGGCTAAGAAGGTAGTGTATACCAGTTCCGGACGACACCGGTGAGTCCCTTCTCGGCCTCATGGCTAAGAAGGTAGTGTATACCAGTTCCGGACGACACCGGTGAGTCCCTTCTCGGTCTCATGGCTAAGTAGGTAGTGTATACCAGTTCGGGGACGAAACCGGTGAGTCCCATCTCGGCCTCATGGCTAAGAAGTTAGTGTATACCTGTTCGCGGACGACACCGATCAGTTCCATCTCGGCCTCATGGCTAATAAGGTAGTGTATACCAGTTCGTGGACGAAACCGGTGAGTCCCACCTCGGCCTAATGGCTAAGAAGGTAGTGTATACCTGTTCGCGGACGACACCGATCAGACCCATCTCGGCCTCATGGCTAAGAAGGTAGTGAATACCAGTTCCGGACGACACCGGTAAGTCCCTTCTCGGCCTCATGGCTAAGAAGGTAGTGTATACCAGTTCGGGGACGAAACCGGCGAGTCCCATCTCGACCTCATGGCTAAGAAGGCAGTGTATACCTGTTCGCGGACGACACCGATCAGTCCCATCTCGGCCTCATGGCTAAGAAGGTAGTGTATACCTGTACGCGGGCGACACCGATCAGTCCCATCTCGGCCACATGGCTAAGAAGGTAGTGTATACCTGTTCGCGGACGACACCGATCAGTCCCATCTCGGCCTCATGGCTAAGAAGGTAGTGTATACCAGTTCCGGACGACACCGGTGAGTCCCTTCTCGGCCTCATGGCTAAGAAGGTAGTGTATACCAGTTCGCGGACGACACCGATCAGACCCATCTTGGCCTCATGGCTAAGAAGGTGGTGTATTCCAGTTCGGGGACGAAACCGGTGAGTCCCATCTCGGCCTCATGGCTAAGAAGTTAGTGTATACCTGTTCGCGGACGACACCGATCAGTTCCATCTCGGCCTCATGGCTAATAAGGTAGTGTATACCAGTTCGTGGACGAAACCGGTGAGTCCCACCTCGGCCTAATGGCTAAGAAGGTAGTGTATACCTGTTCGCGGACAACACCGATCTGTCCCATCTCGGCCTCATGGCTAAGAAGGTAGTGTATACCTGTTCGCGGACGACATCGATCAGTCCCATCTCCGCCTCATGGCTAAGAAGGTAGTGTATACCAGTTCCGGACGACACCGGTGAGTCCCTTCTCGGCCTCATGGCTAAGAAGGTAGTGTATACCAGTTCCGGACGACACCGGTGAGTCCCTTCTCGGCCTCATTCCTAAGTAGGTAGTGTATACCAGTTTGGGGACGAAACCGGTGAGTCCCAACTCGGCCTAATGGCTAAGAAGGTAGTGTATACCTGTTCGCGGACAACACCGATCTGTCCCATCTCGGCCTCATGGCTAAGAAGGTAGTGTATACCAGTTCCGGACGACACCGGTGAGTCCCTTCTCGGCCTCATGGCTAAGAAGGTAGTGTATACCAGTTCCGGACGACACCGGTGAGTCCCTTCTCGGCCTCATTCCTAAGTAGGTAGTGTATACCAGTTTGGGGACGAAACCGGTGAGTCCCAACTCGGCCTCATGGCTAAGAAGGTAGTGTATACCTGTTCGCGGACGACATCGATCAGTCCCATCTCGGCCTCATGGCTAAGAAGGTAGTGTATACCAGTTCGCGGACGACACCGATCAGTCCCATCTTGGCCTCATGGCTAAGAAGGTGGTGTATTCCAGTTCGGGGACGAAACCGGTGAGTCCCATCTCGGCCTCATGGCTAAGAAGGTAGTGAATACCAGTTCCGGACGACACCGGTAAGTCCCTTCTCGGCCTCATGGCTAAGAAGGTAGTGTATACCAGTTCGGGGACGAAACCGGCGAGTCCCATCTCGGCCTCATGGCTAAGAAGGTAGTGTATACCTGTTCGCGGACGACACCGATCAGTCCCATCTCGGCCTCATGGCTAAGAAGGTAGTGTATACCTGTACGCGGGCGACACCGACCAGTCCCATCTCGGCCACATGGCTAAGAAGGTAGTGTATACCTGTTCGCGGACAACACCGATCAGTCCCATCTCGGCCTCATGGCTAAGAAGGTAGTGTATACCAGTTCCGGACGACACCGGTAAGTCCCTTCTCGGCCTCATGGCTAAGATGGTAGTGTATACCTGTTCGCGGACGACACCGATCAGTCCCATGTCGGCCTCATGGCTAAGAAGGTAGTGTATACCAGTTCCGGACGACACCGGTAAGTCCCTTCTCGGCCTCATGGCTAAGAAGGTAGTGTATACCAGTTCGGGGACGAAACCGGTGAGTCCCATCTCGGCCTCATGGCTAAGAAGGTAGTGTATACCTGTTCGCGGACGACACCGATCAGTCCCATCTCGGCCTCATGGCTAAGGAGGTAGTGTATACCAGCTCCGGACGACACCGATCAGTACCATCTCGGCCTCATGGCTAAGAAGGTAGTGTATACCAGTTCCGGACGACACCGGTGAGTCCCATCTCGGCCTCATGGCTAAGAAGGTAGTGTATACCTGTTCGCGGACGACACCGATCAGTCCCTTCTCGGCCTCATGGCTAAGAAGGTAGTGTATACCAGTTCGGGGACGAAAATGGTGAGTCCCATCTCGGCCTCATGGCTAAGAAGTTAGTGTATACCTGTTCGCGGACGACACCGATCAGTCCCATCTCGGCCTCATGGCTAATAAGGTAGTGTATACCAGTTCGTGGACGAAACCGGTGAGTCCCATCTCGGCCTCATGGCTAAGAAGGTAGTGTATACCTGTTCGCGGACGACACCGATCAGTCCCATCTCGGCCTCATGGCTAAGAAGGTAGTGTATACCTGTACGCGGACGACACCGATCAGTCCCATCTCGGCCACATGGCTAAGAAGGTAGTGTATACCTGTTCGCGGACGACACCGATCAGTCCCATCTCGGCCTCATGGCTAAGAAGGTAGTGTATACCTGTTCGCGGACGACACCGATCAGTCCCATCTCGGCCTCATGGCTAAGAAGGTAGTGTATACCAGTTCCGGACGACACCGGTGAGTCCCATCTCGGCCTCATGGCTAAGAAGGTAGTGTATACCTGTTCGCGGACGACACCGATCAGTCCCATCTCGGCCTCATGGCTAAGAAGGTAGTGTATACCAGTTCGGGGACGAAACCGGTGAGTCCCATCTCGGCCTCATGGCTAAGAAGTTAGTGTATACCTGTTCGCGGACGACACCGATCAGTCCCATCTCGGCCTCATGGCTAATAAGGTAGTGTATACCAGTTCGTGGACGAAACCGGTGAGTCCCATCTCGGCCTCATGGCTAAGAAGGTAGTGTATACCTGTTCGCGGACGACACCGATCAGTCCCATCTCGGCCTCATGGCTAAGAAGGTAGTGTATACCTGTACGCGGACGACACCGATCAGTCCCATCTCGGCCACATGGCTAAGAAGGTAGTGTATACCTGTTCGCGGACGACACCGATCAGTCCCATCTCGGCCTCATGGCTAAGAAGGTAGTGTGTACCAGTTCCGGACGACACCGGTGAGTCCCTTCTCGGCCTCATGGCTAAGAAGGTAGTGTATACCAGTTCCGGACGACACCGGTGAGTCCCTTCTCGGTCTCATGGCTAAGTAGGTAGTGTATACCAGTTCGGGGACGAAACCGGTGAGTCCCATCTCGGCCTCATGGCTAAGAAGGTAGTGTATACCTGTTCACGGACGACATCGATCAGTCCCATCTCGGCCTCATGGCTAAGAAGGTAGTGTATACCTGTACGCGGACGACACCGATCAGTCCCATCTCGGCCACATGGCTAAGAAGGTAGTGTATACCTGTTCGCGACGACACCGATCAGTCCCATCTCGGCCTCATGGCTAAGAAGGTAGTGTATACCAGTTCCGGACGACACCGGTGAGTCCCTTCTCGGCCTCATGGCTAAGAAGGTAGTGTATACCAGTTCCGGACGACACCGGTGAGTCCCTTCTCGGCCTCATTCCTAAGTAGGTAGTGTATACCAGTTTGGGGACGAAACCGGTGAGTCCCAACTCGGCCTCATGGCTAAGAAGGTAGTGTATACCTGTTCGCGGACGACATCGATCAGTCCCATCTCGGCCTCATGGCTAAGAAGGTAGTGTATACCAGTTCGCGGACGACACCGATCAGTCCCATCTTGGCCTCATGGCTAAGAAGGTGGTGTATTCCAGTTCGGGGACGAAACCGGTGAGTCCCATCTCGGCCTCATGGCTAAGAAGTTAGTGTATACCTGTTCGCGGACGACACCGATCAGTTCCATCTCGGCCTCATGGCTAATAAGGTAGTGTATACCAGTTCGTGGACGAAACCGGTGAGTCCCACCTCGGCCTAATGGCTAAGAAGGTAGTGTATACCTGTTCGCGGACAACACCGATCTGTCCCATCTCGGCCTCATGGCTAAGAAGGTAGTGTATACCTGTTCGCGGACGACATCGATCAGTCCCATCTCGGCCTCATGGCTAAGAAGGTAGTGTATACCTGTTCGCGGACGACACCGATCAGACCCATCTCGGCCTCATGGCTAAGAAGGTAGTGAATACCAGTTCCGGACGACACCGGTAAGTCCCTTCTCGGCCTCATGGCTAAGAAGGTAGTGTATACCAGTTCGGGGACGAAACCGGCGAGTCCCATCTCGACCTCATGGCTAAGAAGGTAGTGTATACCTGTTCGCGGACGACACCGATCAGTCCCATCTCGGCCTCATGGCTAAGAAGGTAGTGTATACCTGTACGCGGGCGACACCGATCAGTCCCATCTCGGCCTCATGGCTAAGAAGGTAGTGTATACCAGTTCCGGACGACACCGGTGAGTCCCTTCTCGGCCTCATGGCTAAGAAGGTAGTGTATACCAGTTCCGGACGACACCGGTGAGTCCCTTCTCGGCCTCATTCCTAAGTAGGTAGTGTATACCAGTTTGGGGACGAAACCGGTGAGTCCCAACTCGGCCTCATGGCTAAGAAGGTAGTGTATACCTGTTCGCGGACGACATCGATCAGTCCCATCTCGGCCTCATGGCTAAGATTGTAGTGTATACCAGTTCGCGGACGACACCGATCAGTCCCATCTTGGCCTCATGGCTAAGAAGGTGGTGTATTCCAGTTCGGGGACGAAACCGGTGAGTCCCATCTCGGCCTCATGGCTAAGAAGTCAGTGTATACCTGTTCGCGGACGACACCGATCAGTTCCATCTCGGCCTCATGGCTAATAAGGTAGTGTATACCAGTTCGTGGACGAAACCGGTGAGTCCCACCTCGGCCTAATGGCTAAGAAGGTAGTGTATACCTGTTCGCGGACGACACCGATCAGACCCATCTCGGCCTCATGGCTAAGAAGGTAGTGAATACCAGTTCCGGACGACACCGGTAAGTCCCTTCTCGGCCTCATGGCTAAGAAGGTAGTGTATACCAGTTCGGGGACGAAACCGGCGAGTCCCATCTCGGCCTCATGGCTAAGAAGGTAGTGTATACCTGTTCGCGGACGACACCGATCAGTCCCATCTCGGCCTCATGGCTAAGAAGGTAGTGTATACCTGTACGCGGGCGACACCGACCAGTCCCATCTCGGCCACATGGCTAAGAAGGTAGTGTATACCTGTTCGCGGACGACACCGATCAGTCCCATCTCGGCCTCATGGCTAAGAAGGTAGTGTATACCAGTTCCGGACGACACCGGTAAGTCCCTTCTCGGCCTCATGGCTAAGATGGTAGTGTATACCTGTTCGCGGACGACACCGATCAGTCCCATGTCGGCCTCATGGCTAAGAAGGTAGTGTATACCAGTTCCGGACGACACCGGTAAGTCCCTTCTCGGCCTCATGGCTAAGAAGGTAGTGTATACCAGTTCGGGGATGAAACCGGTGAGTCCCATCTCGGCCTCATGGCTAAGAAGGTAGTGTATACCTGTTCGCGGACGACACCGATCAGTCCCTTCTCGGCCTCATGGCTAAGAAGGTAGTGTATACCAGTTCGGGGACGAAAATGGTGAGTCCCATCTCGGCCTCATGGCTAAGAAGTTAGTGTATACCTGTTCGCGGACGACACCGATCAGTCCCATCTCGGCCTCATGGCTAATAAGGTAGTGTATACCAGTTCGTGGACGAAACCGGTGAGTCCCATCTCGGCCTCATGGCTAAGAAGGTAGTGTATACCTGTTCGCGGACGACACCGATCAGTCCCATCTCGGCCACATGGCTAAGAAGGTAGTGTATACCTGTTCGCGACGACACCGATCAGTCCCATCTCGGCCTCATGGCTAAGAAGGTAGTGTATACCAGTTCCGGACGACACCGGTGAGTCCCTTCTCGGCCTCATGGCTAAGAAGGTAGTGTATACCAGTTCCGGACGACACCGGTGAGTCCCTTCTCGGCCTCATTCCTAAGTAGGTAGTGTATACCAGTTTGGGGACGAAACCGGTGAGTCCCAACTCGGCCTCATGGCTAAGAAGGTAGTGTATACCTGTTCGCGGACGACATCGATCAGTCCCATCTCGGCCTCATGGCTAAGAAGGTAGTGTATACCAGTTCGCGGACGACACCGATCAGTCCCATCTTGGCCTCATGGCTAAGAAGGTGGTGTATTCCAGTTCGGTGACGAAACCGGTGAGTCCCATCTCGGCCTCATGGCTAAGAAGTTAGTGTATACCTGTTCGCGGACGACACCGATCAGTTCCATCTCGGCCTCATGGCTAATAAGGTAGTGTATACCAGTTCGTGGACGAAACCGGTGAGTCCCACCTCGGCCTAATGGCTAAGAAGGTAGTGTATACCTGTTCGCGGACAACACCGATCTGTCCCATCTCGGCCTCATGGCTAAGAAGGTAGTGTATACCAGTTCCGGACGACACCGGTGAGTCCCTTCTCGGCCTCATGGCTAAGAAGGTAGTGTATACCAGTTCCGGACGACACCGGTGAGTCCCTTCTCGGCCTCATTCCTAAGTAGGTAGTGTATACCAGTTTGGGGACGAAACCGGAGAGTCCCAACTCGGCCTCATGGCTAAGAAGGTAGTGTATACCTGTTCGCGGACGACATCGATCAGTCCCATCTCGGCCTCATGGCTAAGAAGGTAGTGTATACCAGTTCGCGGACGACACCGATCAGTCCCATCTTGGCCTCATGGCTAAGAAGGTGGTGTATTCCAGTTCGGGGACGAAACCGGTGAGTCCCATCTCGGCCTCATGGCTAAGAAGTTAGTGTATACCTGTTCGCGGACGACACCGATCAGTTCCATCTCGGCCTCATGGCTAATAAGGTAGTGTATACCAGTTCGTGGACGAAACCGGTGAGACCCACCTCGGCCTAATGGCTAAGAAGGTAGTGTATACCTGTTCGCGGACAACACCGATCTGTCCCATCTCGGCCTCATGGCTAAGAAGGTAGTGTATACCTGTTCGCGGACGACATCGATCAGTCCCATCTCGGCCTCATGGCTAAGAAGGTAGTGTATACCTGTTCGCGGACGACACCGATCAGACCCATCTCGGCCTCATGGCTAAGAAGGTAGTGAATACCAGTTCCGGACGACACCGGTAAGTCCCTTCTCGGCCTCATGGCTAAGAAGGTAGTGTATACCAGTTCGGGGACGAAACCGGCGAGTCCCATCTCGGCCTCATGGCTAAGAAGGTAGTGTATACCTGTTCGCGGACGACACCGATCAGTCCCATCTCGGCCTCATGGCTAAGAAGGTAGTGTATACCTGTACGCGGGCGACACCGACCAGTCCCATCTCGGCCACATGGCTAAGAAGGTAGTGTATACCTGTTCGCGGACGACACCGATCAGTCCCATCTCGGCCTCATGGCTAAGAAGGTAGTGTATACCAGTTCCGGACGACACCGGTAAGTCCCTTCTCGGCCTCATGGCTAAGATGGTAGTGTATACCTGTTCGCGGACGACACCGATCAGTCCCATGTCGGCCTCATGGCTAAGAAGGTAGTGTATACCAGTTCCGGACGACACCGGTAAGTCCCTTCTCGGCCTCATGGCTAAGAAGGTAGTGTATACCAGTTCGGGGACGAAACCGGTGAGTCCCATCTCGGCCTCATGGCTAAGAAGGTAGTGTATACCTGTTCGCGGACGACACCGATCAGTCCCATCTCGGCCTCATGGCTAAGGAGGTAGTGTATACCAGTTCCGGACGACACCGATCAGTACCATCTCGGCCTCATGGCTAAGAAGGTAGTGTATACCAGTTCCGGACGACACCGGTGAGTCCCATCTCGGCCTCATGGCTAAGAAGGTAGTGTATACCTGTTCGCGGACGACACCGATCAGTCCCTTCTCGGCCTCATGGCTAAGAAGGTAGTGTATACCAGTTCGGGGACGAAAATGGTGAGTCCCATCTCGGCCTCATGGCTAAGAAGTTAGTGTATACCTGTTCGCGGACGACACCGATCAGTCCCATCTCGGCCTCATGGCTAATAAGGTAGTGTATACCAGTTCGTGGACGAAACCGGTGAGTCCCATCTCGGCCTCATGGCTAAGAAGGTAGTGTATACCTGTTCGCGGACGACACCGATCAGTCCCATCTCGGCCTCATGGCTAAGAAGGTAGTGTATACCAGTTCCGGACGACACCGGTAAGTCCCTTCTCGGCCTCATGGCTAAGATGGTAGTGTATACCTGTTCGCGGACGACACCGATCAGTCCCATGTCGGCCTCATGGCTAAGAAGGTAGTGTATACCAGTTCCGGACGACACCGGTAAGTCCCTTCTCGGCCTCATGGCTAAGAAGGTAGTGTATACCAGTTCGGGGACGAAACCGGTGAGTCCCATCTCGGCCTCATGGCTAAGAAGGTAGTGTATACCTGTTCGCGGACGACACCGATCAGTCCCATCTCGGCCTCATGGCTAAGGAGGTAGTGTATACCAGTTCCGGACGACACCGATCAGTACCATCTCGGCCTCATGGCTAAGAAGGTAGTGTATACCAGTTCCGGACGACACCGGTGAGTCCCATCTCGGCCTCATGGCTAAGAAGGTAGTGTATACCTGTTCGCGGACGACACCGATCAGTCCCTTCTCGGCCTCATGGCTAAGAAGGTAGTGTATACCAGTTCCGGACGACACCGGTAAGTCCCTTCTCGGCCTCATGGCTAAGATGGTAGTGTATACCTGTTCGCGGACGACACCGATCAGTCCCATGTCGGCCTCATGGCTAAGAAGGTAGTGTATACCAGTTCCGGACGACACCGGTAAGTCCCTTCTCGGCCTCATGGCTAAGAAGGTAGTGTATACCAGTTCGGGGACGAAACCGGTGAGTCCCATCTCGGCCTCATGGCTAAGAAGGTAGTGTATACCTGTTCGCGGACGACACCGATCAGTCCCATCTCGGCCTCATGGCTAAGGAGGTAGTGTATACCAGTTCCGGACGACACCGATCAGTACCATCTCGGCCTCATGGCTAAGAAGGTAGTGTATACCAGTTCCGGACGACACCGGTGAGTCCCATCTCGGCCTCATGGCTAAGAAGGTAGTGTATACCTGTTCGCGGACGACACCGATCAGTCCCTTCTCGGCCTCATGGCTAAGAAGGTAGTGTATACCAGTTCGGGGACGAAAATGGTGAGTCCCATCTCGGCCTCATGGCTAAGAAGTTAGTGTATACCTGTTCGCGGACGACACCGATCAGTCCCATCTCGGCCTCATGGCTAATAAGGTAGTGTATACCAGTTCGTGGACGAAACCGGTGAGTCCCATCTCGGCCTCATGGCTAAGAAGGTAGTGTATACCTGTTCGCGGACGACACCGATCAGTCCCATCTCGGCCTCATGGCTAAGAAGGTAGTGTATACCAGTTCCGGACGACACCGGTAAGTCCCTTCTCGGCCTCATGGCTAAGATGGTAGTGTATACCTGTTCGCGGACGACACCGATCAGTCCCATGTCGGCCTCATGGCTAAGAAGGTAGTGTATACCAGTTCCGGACGACACCGGTAAGTCCCTTCTCGGCCTCATGGCTAAGAAGGTAGTGTATACCAGTTCGGGGACGAAACCGGTGAGTCCCATCTCGGCCTCATGGCTAAGAAGGTAGTGTATACCTGTTCGCGGACGACACCGATCAGTCCCATCTCGGCCTCATGGCTAAGGAGGTAGTGTATACCAGTTCCGGACGACACCGATCAGTACCATCTCGGCCTCATGGCTAAGAAGGTAGTGTATACCAGTTCCGGACGACACCGGTGAGTCCCATCTCGGCCTCATGGCTAAGAAGGTAGTGTATACCTGTTCGCGGACGACACCGATCAGTCCCTTCTCGGCCTCATGGCTAAGAAGGTAGTGTATACCAGTTCGGGGACGAAAATGGTGAGTCCCATCTCGGCCTCATGGCTAAGAAGTTAGTGTATACCTGTTCGCGGACGACACCGATCAGTCCCATCTCGGCCTCATGGCTAATAAGGTAGTGTATACCAGTTCGTGGACGAAACCGGTGAGTCCCATCTCGGCCTCATGGCTAAGAAGGTAGTGTATACCTGTTCGCGGACGACACCGATCAGTCCCATCTCGGCCTCATGGCTAAGAAGGTAGTGTATACCTGTACGCGGACGACACCGATCAGTCCCATCTCGGCCACATGGCTAAGAAGGTAGTGTATACCTGTTCGCGGACGACACCGATCAGTCCCATCTCGGCCTCATGGCTAAGAAGGTAGTGTATACCTGTTCGCGGACGACACCGATCAGTCCCATCTCGGCCTCATGGCTAAGAAGGTAGTGTATACCAGTTCCGGACGACACCGGTGAGTCCCATCTCGGCCTCATGGCTAAGAAGGTAGTGTATACCTGTTCGCGGACGACACCGATCAGTCCCATCCCGGCCTCATGGCTAATAAGGTAGTGTATACCAGTTCGTGGACGAAACCGGTGAGTCCCATCTCGGCCTCATGGCTAAGAAGGTAGTGTATACCTGTTCGCGGACGACACCGATCAGTCCCATCTCGGCCTCATGGCTAAGAAGGTAGTGTATACCTGTACGCGGACGACACCGATCAGTCCCATCTCGGCCACATGGCTAAGAAGGTAGTGTATACCTGTTCGCGGACGACACCGATCAGTCCCATCTCGGCCTCATGGCTAAGAAGGTAGTGTATACCAGTTCCGGACGACACCGGTGAGTCCCTTCTCGGCCTCATGGCTAAGAAGGTAGTGTATACAAGTTCCGGACGACACCGGTGAGTCCCTTCTCGGTCTCATGGCTAAGTAGGTAGTGTATACCAGTTCGGGGACGAAACCGGTGAGTCCCATCTCGGCCTCATGGCTAAGAAGGTAGTGTATACCTGTTCGCGGACGACATCGATCAGTCCCATCTCGGCCTCATGGCTAAGAAGGTAGTGTATACCTGTACGCGGACGACACCGATCAGTCCCATCTCGGCCACATGGCTAAGAAGGTAGTGTATACCTGTTCGCGACGACACCGATCAGTCCCATCTCGGCCTCATGGCTAAGAAGGTAGTGTATACCAGTTCCGGACGACACCGGTGAGTCCCTTCTCGGCCTCATGGCTAAGAAGGTAGTGTATACCAGTTCCGGACGACACCGGTGAGTCCCTTCTCGGCCTCATTCCTAAGTAGGTAGTGTATACCAGTTTGGGGACGAAACCGGTGAGTCCCAACTCGGCCTCATGGCTAAGAAGGTAGTGTATACCTATTCGCGGATGACATCGATCAGTCCCATCTCGGCCTCATGGCTAAGAAGGTAGTGTATACCAGTTCCGGACGACACCGGTAAGTCCCTTCTCGGCCTCATGGCTAAGAAGGTAGTGTATACCAGTTCGGGGACGCAACCGGTGAGTCCCATCTCGGCCTCATGGCTAAGAAGGTAGTGAATACCTGTTCGCGGACGACACCGATCAGTCCCATCTCGGCCTCATGGCTAATAAGGTAGTGTATACCAGTTCGGGGACGAAACCGGTGAGTCCCATCTCGGCCTCATGGCTAAGAAGGTAGTGTATACCTGTTCGCGGACGACACCGATCAGTCCCATCTCGGCCTCATGGCTAAGAAGGTAGTGTATACCTGTACGCGGACGACACCGATCAGTCCCATCTCGGCCACATGGCTAAGAAGGTAGTGTATACCTGTTCGCGGACGACACCGATCAGTCCCATCTCGGCCTCATGGCTAAGAAGGTAGTGTATACCTGTTCGCGGACGACACCGATCAGTCCCATCTCGGCCTCATGGCTAAGAAGGTAGTGTATACCAGTTCCGGACGACACCGGTGAGTCCCATCTCGGCCTCATGGCTAAGAAGGTAGTGTATACCTGTTCGCGGACGACACCGATCAGTCCCATCCCGGCCTCATGGCTAATAAGGTAGTGTATACCAGTTCGTGGACGAAACCGGTGAGTCCCATCTCGGCCTCATGGCTAAGAAGGTAGTGTATACCTGTTCGCGGACGACACCGATCAGTCCCATCTCGGCCTCATGGCTAAGAAGGTAGTGTATACCTGTACGCGGACGACACCGATCAGTCCCATCTCGGCCACATGGCTAAGAAGGTAGTGTATACCTGTTCGCGGACGACACCGATCAGTCCCATCTCGGCCTCATGGCTAAGAAGGTAGTGTATACCAGTTCCGGACGACACCGGTGAGTCCCTTCTCGGCCTCATGGCTAAGAAGGTAGTGTATACCAGTTCCGGACGACACCGGTGAGTCCCTTCTCGGTCTCATGGCTAAGTAGGTAGTGTATACCAGTTCGGGGACGAAACCGGTGAGTCCCATCTCGGCCTCATGGCTAAGAAGGTAGTGTATACCTGTTCGCGGACGACATCGATCAGTCCCATCTCGGCCTCATGGCTAAGAAGGTAGTGTATACCTGTACGCGGACGACACCGATCAGTCCCATCTCGGCCACATGGCTAAGAAGGTAGTGTATACCTGTTCGCGACGACACCGATCAGTCCCTTCTCGGCCTCATGGCTAAGAAGGTAGTGTATACCAGTTCGGGGACGAAACCGGTGAGTCCCATCTCGGCCTCATGGCTAAGAAGGTAGTGTATACCTGTTCGCGGACGACACCGATCAGTCCCATCTCGGCCTCATGGCTAAGGAGGTAGTGTATACCAATTCCGGACGACACCGATCAGTACCATCTCGGCCTCATGGCTAAGAAGGTAGTGTATACCAGTTCCGGACGACACCGGTGAGTCCCATCTCGGCCTCATGGCTAAGAAGGTAGTGTATACCTGTTCGCGGACGACACCGATCAGTCCCTTCTCGGCCTCATGGCTAAGAAGGTAGTGTATACCAGTTCGGGGACGAAAATGGTGAGTCCCATCTCGGCCTCATGGCTAAGAAGTTAGTGTATACCTGTTCGCGGACGACACCGATCAGTCCCATCTCGGCCTCATGGCTAATAAGGTAGTGTATACCAGTTCGTGGACGAAACCGGTGAGTCCCATGTCGGCCTCATGGCTAAGAAGGTAGTGTATACCAGTTCCGGACGAAACCGGTGAGTCCCATCTCGGCCTCATGGCTAAGAAGGTAGTGTATACCTGTTCGCGGACGACACCGATCAGTCCCATCTCGGCCTCATGGCTAAGGAGGTAGTGTATACCAGTTCCGGACGACACCGATCAGTACCATCTCGGCCTCATGGCTAAGAAGGTAGTCTATACCTGTTCGCGGACGACACCGATCAGTCCCATCTCGGCCTCATGGCTAAGAAGGTAGTGTATACCTGTTCGCGGACGACACCGATCAGTCCCATCTCGGCCTCATGGCTAAGAAGGTAGTGTATACCAGTTCCGGACGACACCGGTGAGTCCCATCTCGGCCTCATGGCTAAGAAGGTAGTGTATACCTGTTCGCGGACGACACCGATCAGTCCCATCCCGGCCTCATGGCTAATAAGGTAGTGTATACCAGTTCGTGGACGAAACCGGTGAGTCCCATCTCGGCCTCATGGCTAAGAAGGTAGTGTATACCTGTTCGCGGACGACACCGATCAGTCCCATCTCGGCCTCATGGCTAAGAAGGTAGTGTATACCTGTACGCGGACGACACCGATCAGTCCCATCTCGGCCACATGGCTAAGAAGGTAGTGTATACCTGTTCGCGGACGACACCGATCAGTCCCATCTCGGCCTCATGGCTAAGAAGGTAGTGTATACCAGTTCCGGACGACACCGGTGAGTCCCTTCTCGGCCTCATGGCTAAGAAGGTAGTGTATACCAGTTCCGGACGACACCGGTGAGTCCCTTCTCGGTCTCATGGCTAAGTAGGTAGTGTATACCAGTTCGGGGACGAAACCGGTGAGTCCCATCTCGGCCTCATGGCTAAGAAGGTAGTGTATACCTGTTCGCGGACGACATCGATCAGTCCCATCTCGGCCTCATGGCTAAGAAGGTAGTGTATACCTGTACGCGGACGACACCGATCAGTCCCATCTCGGCCACATGGCTAAGAAGGTAGTGTATACCTGTTCGCGACGACACCGATCAGTCCCTTCTCGGCCTCATGGCTAAGAAGGTAGTGTATACCAGTTCGGGGACGAAACCGGTGAGTCCCATCTCGGCCTCATGGCTAAGAAGGTAGTGTATACCTGTTCGCGGACGACACCGATCAGTCCCATCTCGGCCTCATGGCTAAGGAGGTAGTGTATACCAGTTCCGGACGACACCGATCAGTACCATCTCGGCCTCATGGCTAAGAAGGTAGTGTATACCAGTTCCGGACGACACCGGTGAGTCCCATCTCGGCCTCATGGCTAAGAAGGTAGTGTATACCTGTTCGCGGACGACACCGATCAGTCCCTTCTCGGCCTCATGGCTAAGAAGGTAGTGTATACCAGTTCGGGGACGAAAATGGTGAGTCCCATCTCGGCCTCATGGCTAAGAAGTTAGTGTATACCTGTTCGCGGACGACACCGATCAGTCCCATCTCGGCCTCATGGCTAATAAGGTAGTGTATACCAGTTCGTGGACGAAACCGGTGAGTCCCATCTCGGCCTCATGGCTAAGAAGGTAGTGTATACCTGTTCGCGGACGACACCGATCAGTCCCATCTCGGCCTCATGGCTAAGAAGGTAGTGTATACCAGTTCCGGACGACACCGGTAAGTCCCTTCTCGGCCTCATGGCTAAGATGGTAGTGTATACCTGTTCGCGGACGACACCGATCAGTCCCATGTCGGCCTCATGGCTAAGAAGGTAGTGTATACCAGTTCCGGACGACACCGGTAAGTCCCTTCTCGGCCTCATGGCTAAGAAGGTAGTGTATACCAGTTCGGGGACGAAACCGGTGAGTCCCATCTCGGCCTCATGGCTAAGAAGGTAGTGTATACCTGTTCGCGGACGACACCGATCAGTCCCATCTCGGCCTCATGGCTAAGGAGGTAGTGTATACCAGTTCCGGACGACACCGATCAGTACCATCTCGGCCTCATGGCTAAGAAGGTAGTGTATACCAGTTCCGGACGACACCGGTGAGTCCCATCTCGGCCTCATGGCTAAGAAGGTAGTGTATACCTGTTCGCGGACGACACCGATCAGTCCCTTCTCGGCCTCATGGCTAAGAAGGTAGTGTATACCAGTTCGGGGACGAAAATGGTGAGTCCCATCTCGGCCTCATGGCTAAGAAGTTAGTGTATACCTGTTCGCGGACGACACCGATCAGTCCCATCTCGGCCTCATGGCTAATAAGGTAGTGTATACCAGTTCGTGGACGAAACCGGTGAGTCCCATCTCGGCCTCATGGCTAAGAAGGTAGTGTATACCTGTTCGCGGACGACACCGATCAGTCCCATCTCGGCCTCATGGCTAAGAAGGTAGTGTATACCTGTACGCGGACGACACCGATCAGTCCCATCTCGGCCACATGGCTAAGAAGGTAGTGTATACCTGTTCGCGGACGACACCGATCAGTCCCATCTCGGCCTCATGGCTAAGAAGGTAGTGTATACCTGTTCGCGGACGACACCGATCAGTCCCATCTCGGCCTCATGGCTAAGAAGGTAGTGTATACCAGTTCCGGACGACACCGGTGAGTCCCATCTCGGCCTCATGGCTAAGAAGGTAGTGTATACCTGTTCGCGGACGACACCGATCAGTCCCATCCCGGCCTCATGGCTAATAAGGTAGTGTATACCAGTTCGTGGACGAAACCGGTGAGTCCCATCTCGGCCTCATGGCTAAGAAGGTAGTGTATACCTGTTCGCGGACGACACCGATCAGTCCCATCTCGGCCTCATGGCTAAGAAGGTAGTGTATACCTGTACGCGGACGACACCGATCAGTCCCATCTCGGCCACATGGCTAAGAAGGTAGTGTATACCTGTTCGCGGACGACACCGATCAGTCCCATCTCGGCCTCATGGCTAAGAAGGTAGTGTATACCAGTTCCGGACGACACCGGTGAGTCCCTTCTCGGCCTCATGGCTAAGAAGGTAGTGTATACCAGTTCCGGACGACACCGGTGAGTCCCTTCTCGGTCTCATGGCTAAGTAGGTAGTGTATACCAGTTCGGGGACGAAACCGGTGAGTCCCATCTCGGCCTCATGGCTAAGAAGGTAGTGTATACCTGTTCGCGGACGACATCGATCAGTCCCATCTCGGCCTCATGGCTAAGAAGGTAGTGTATACCTGTACGCGGACGACACCGATCAGTCCCATCTCGGCCACATGGCTAAGAAGGTAGTGTATACCTGTTCGCGACGACACCGATCAGTCCCATCTCGGCCTCATGGCTAAGAAGGTAGTGTATACCAGTTCCGGACGACACCGGTGAGTCCCTTCTCGGCCTCATGGCTAAGAAGGTAGTGTATACCAGTTCCGGACGACACCGGTGAGTCCCTTCTCGGCCTCATTCCTAAGTAGGTAGTGTATACCAGTTTGGGGACGAAACCGGTGAGTCCCAACTCGGCCTCATGGCTAAGAAGGTAGTGTATACCTATTCGCGGATGACATCGATCAGTCCCATCTCGGCCTCATGGCTAAGGAGGTAGTGTATACCAGTTCCGGACGACACCGATCAGTCCCATCTCGGCCTCATGGCTAAGAAGGTAGTGTATACCAGTTCCGGACGACACCGGTGAGTCCCTTCTCGGCCTCATGGCTAAGAAGGTAGTGTATACCAGTTCCGGACGACACCGGTGAGTCCCTTCTCGGCCTCATTCCTAAGTAGGTAGTGTATACCAGTTTGGGGACGAAACCGGTGAGTCCCAACTCGGCCTCATGGCTAAGAAGGTAGTGTATACCTGTTCGCGGACGACATCGATCAGTCCCATCTCGGCCTCATGGCTAAGAAGGTAGTGTATACCTGTACGCGGACGACACCGATCAGTCCCATCTCGGCCACATGGCTAAGAAGGTAGTGTATACCTGTTCGCGACGACACCGATCAGTCCCATCTCGGCCTCATGGCTAAGAAGGTAGTGTATACCAGTTCCGGACGACACCGGTGAGTCCCTTCTCGGCCTCATGGCTAAGAAGGTAGTGTATACCAGTTCCGGACGACACCGGTGAGTCCCTTCTCGGCCTCATTCCTAAGTAGGTAGTGTATACCAGTTTGGGGACGAAACCGGTGAGTCCCAACTCGGCCTCATGGCTAAGAAGGTAGTGTATACCTGTTCGCGGACGACACCGATCAGTCCCATCTCGGCCTCATGGCTAAGGAGGTAGTGTATACCAGTTCCGGACGACACCGATCAGTACCATCTCGGCCTCATGGCTAAGAAGGTAGTGTATACCAGTTCCGGACGACACCGGTGAGTCCCATCTCGGCCTCATGGCTAAGAAGGTAGTGTATACCTGTTCGCGGACGACACCGATCAGTCCCTTCTCGGCCTCATGGCTAAGAAGGTAGTGTATACCAGTTCGGGGACGAAAATGGTGAGTCCCATCTCGGCCTCATGGCTAAGAAGTTAGTGTATACCTGTTCGCGGACGACACCGATCAGTCCCATCTCGGCCTCATGGCTAATAAGGTAGTGTATACCTGTTCGCGGACGACACCGATCAGTCCCATCTCGGCCTCACGGCTAAGAAGGTAGTGTATACCAGTTCCGGACGACACCGATCAGTACCATCTCGGCCTCATGGCTAAGAAGGTAGTGTATACCAGTTCCGGACGACACCGGTGAGTCCCATCTCGGCCTCATGGCTAAGAAGGTAGTGTATACCTGTTCGCGGACGACACCGATCAGTCCCTTCTCGGCCTCATGGCTAAGAAGGTAGTGTATACCAGTTCGGGGACGAAAATGGTGAGTCCCATCTCGGCCTCATGGCTAAGAAGTTAGTGTATACCTGTTCGCGGACGACACCGATCAGTCCCATCTCGGCCTCATGGCTAATAAGGTAGTGTATACCAGTTCGTGGACGAAACCGGTGAGTCCCATCTCGGCCTCATGGCTAAGAAGGTAGTGTATACCTGTTCGCGGACGACACCGATCAGTCCCATCTCGGCCTCATGGCTAAGAAGGTAGTGTATACCAGTTCCGGACGACACCGGTAAGTCCCTTCTCGGCCTCATGGCTAAGATGGTAGTGTATACCTGTTCGCGGACGACACCGATCAGTCCCATGTCGGCCTCATGGCTAAGAAGGTAGTGTATACCAGTTCCGGACGACACCGGTAAGTCCCTTCTCGGCCTCATGGCTAAGAAGGTAGTGTATACCAGTTCGGGGACGAAACCGGTGAGTCCCATCTCGGCCTCATGGCTAAGAAGGTAGTGTATACCTGTTCGCGGACGACACCGATCAGTCCCATCTCGGCCTCATGGCTAAGGAGGTAGTGTATACCAGTTCCGGACGACACCGATCAGTACCATCTCGGCCTCATGGCTAAGAAGGTAGTGTATACCAGTTCCGGACGACACCGGTGAGTCCCATCTCGGCCTCATGGCTAAGAAGGTAGTGTATACCTGTTCGCGGACGACACCGATCAGTCCCTTCTCGGCCTCATGGCTAAGAAGGTAGTGTATACCAGTTCGGGGACGAAAATGGTGAGTCCCATCTCGGCCTCATGGCTAAGAAGTTAGTGTATACCTGTTCGCGGACGACACCGATCAGTCCCATCTCGGCCTCATGGCTAATAAGGTAGTGTATACCAGTTCGTGGACGAAACCGGTGAGTCCCATCTCGGCCTCATGGCTAAGAAGGTAGTGTATACCTGTTCGCGGACGACACCGATCAGTCCCATCTCGGCCTCATGGCTAAGAAGGTAGTGTATACCTGTACGCGGACGACACCGATCAGTCCCATCTCGGCCACATGGCTAAGAAGGTAGTGTATACCTGTTCGCGGACGACACCGATCAGTCCCATCTCGGCCTCATGGCTAAGAAGGTAGTGTATACCTGTTCGCGGACGACACCGATCAGTCCCATCTCGGCCTCATGGCTAAGAAGGTAGTGTATACCAGTTCCGGACGACACCGGTGAGTCCCATCTCGGCCTCATGGCTAAGAAGGTAGTGTATACCTGTTCGCGGACGACACCGATCAGTCCCATCCCGGCCTCATGGCTAATAAGGTAGTGTATACCAGTTCGTGGACGAAACCGGTGAGTCCCATCTCGGCCTCATGGCTAAGAAGGTAGTGTATACCTGTTCGCGGACGACACCGATCAGTCCCATCTCGGCCTCATGGCTAAGAAGGTAGTGTATACCTGTACGCGGACGACACCGATCAGTCCCATCTCGGCCACATGGCTAAGAAGGTAGTGTATACCTGTTCGCGGACGACACCGATCAGTCCCATCTCGGCCTCATGGCTAAGAAGGTAGTGTATACCAGTTCCGGACGACACCGGTGAGTCCCTTCTCGGCCTCATGGCTAAGAAGGTAGTGTATACCAGTTCCGGACGACACCGGTGAGTCCCTTCTCGGTCTCATGGCTAAGTAGGTAGTGTATACCAGTTCGGGGACGAAACCGGTGAGTCCCATCTCGGCCTCATGGCTAAGAAGGTAGTGTATACCTGTTCGCGGACGACATCGATCAGTCCCATCTCGGCCTCATGGCTAAGAAGGTAGTGTATACCTGTACGCGGACGACACCGATCAGTCCCATCTCGGCCACATGGCTAAGAAGGTAGTGTATACCTGTTCGCGACGACACCGATCAGTCCCATCTCGGCCTCATGGCTAAGAAGGTAGTGTATACCAGTTCCGGACGACACCGGTGAGTCCCTTCTCGGCCTCATGGCTAAGAAGGTAGTGTATACCAGTTCCGGACGACACCGGTGAGTCCCTTCTCGGCCTCATTCCTAAGTAGGTAGTGTATACCAGTTTGGGGACGAAACCGGTGAGTCCCAACTCGGCCTCATGGCTAAGAAGGTAGTGTATACCTATTCGCGGATGACATCGATCAGTCCCATCTCGGCCTCATGGCTAAGGAGGTAGTGTATACCAGTTCCGGACGACACCGATCAGTCCCATCTCGGCCTCATGGCTAAGAAGGTAGTGTATACCAGTTCCGGACGACACCGGTGAGTCCCTTCTCGGCCTCATGGCTAAGAAGGTAGTGTATACCAGTTCCGGACGACACCGGTGAGTCCCTTCTCGGCCTCATTCCTAAGTAGGTAGTGTATACCAGTTTGGGGACGAAACCGGTGAGTCCCAACTCGGCCTCATGGCTAAGAAGGTAGTGTATACCTGTTCGCGGACGACATCGATCAGTCCCATCTCGGCCTCATGGCTAAGAAGTTAGTGTATACCTGTACGCGGACGACACCGATCAGTCCCATCTCGGCCACATGGCTAAGAAGGTAGTGTATACCTGTTCGCGACGACACCGATCAGTCCCATCTCGGCCTCATGGCTAAGAAGGTAGTGTATACCAGTTCCGGACGACACCGGTGAGTCCCTTCTCGGCCTCATGGCTAAGAAGGTAGTGTATACCAGTTCCGGACGACACCGGTGAGTCCCTTCTCGGCCTCATTCCTAAGTAGGTAGTGTATACCAGTTTGGGGACGAAACCGGTGAGTCCCAACTCGGCCTCATGGCTAAGAAGGTAGTGTATACCTGTTCGCGGACGACACCGATCAGTCCCATCTCGGCCTCATGGCTAAGGAGGTAGTGTATACCAGTTCCGGACGACACCGATCAGTACCATCTCGGCCTCATGGCTAAGAAGGTAGTGTATACCAGTTCCGGACGACACCGGTGAGTCCCATCTCGGCCTCATGGCTAAGAAGGTAGTGTATACCTGTTCGCGGACGACACCGATCAGTCCCTTCTCGGCCTCATGGCTAAGAAGGTAGTGTATACCAGTTCGGGGACGAAAATGGTGAGTCCCATCTCGGCCTCATGGCTAAGAAGTTAGTGTATACCTGTTCGCGGACGACACCGATCAGTCCCATCTCGGCCTCATGGCTAATAAGGTAGTGTATACCTGTTCGCGGACGACACCGATCAGTCCCATCTCGGCCTCACGGCTAAGAAGGTAGTGTATACCAGTTCCGGACGACACCGGTGAGTCCCTTCTCGGCCTCATGGCTAAGAAGGTAGTGTATACCAGTTCCGGACGACACCGGTGAGTCCCTTCTCGGCCTCATTCCTAAGTAGGTAGTGTATACCAGTTTGGGGACGAAACCGGTGAGTCCCAACTCGGCCTCATGGCTAAGAAGGTAGTGTATACCTATTCGCGGACGACATCGATCAGTCCCATCTCGGCCTCATGGCTAAGAAGGTAGTGTATACCAGTTCCGGACGACACCGGTAAGTCCCTTCTCGGCCTCATGGCTAAGAAGGTAGTGTATACCAGTTCGGGGACGCAACCGGTGAGTCCCATCTCGGCCTCATGGCTAAGAAGGTAGTGAATACCTGTTCGCGGACGACACCGATCAGTCCCATCTCGGCCTCATGGCTAATAAGGTAGTGTATACCAGTTCGGGGACGAAACCGGTGAGTCCCATCTCGGCCTCATGGCTAAGAAGGTAGTGTATACCTGTTCGCGGACTACACCGATCAGTACCATCTCGGCCTCATGGCTAAGAAGGTAGTGTATACCAGTTCGCGGACGACACCGATCAGTCCCATCTCGGCCTCATGGCTAAGAAGGTAGTGTATACCAGTTCCGGACGACACCGGTAAGTCCCTTCTCGGCCTCATGGCTAAGATGGTAGTGTATACCTGTTCGCGGACGACACCGATCAGTCCCATGTCGGCCTCATGGCTAAGAAGGTAGTGTATACCAGTTCCGGACGACACCGGTAAGTCCCTTCTCGGCCTCATGGCTAAGAAGGTAATGTATACCAGTTCGGGGACGAAACCGGTGAGTCCCATCTCGGCCTCATGGCTAAGAAGGTAGTGTATACCTGTTCGCGGACGACACCGATCAGTCCCATCTCGGCCTCATGGCTAAGGAGGTAGTGTATACCTGTTCCGGACGACACCGATCAGTACCATCTCGGCCTCATGGCTAAGAAGGTAGTGTATACCAGTTCCGGACGACACCGGTGAGTCCCATCTCGGCCTCATGGCTAAGAAGGTAGTGTACACCTGTTCGCGGACGACACCGATCAGTCCCTTCTCGGCCTCATGGCTAAGAAGGTAGTGTATACCTGTACGCGGACGACACCGATCAGTCCCATCTCGGCCACATGGCTAAGAAGGTAGTGTATACCTGTTCGCGGACGATACCGATCAGTCCCATCTCGGCCTCATGGCTAAGAAGGTAGTGTATACCTGTTCGCGGACGACACCGATCAGTCCCATCTCGGCCTCATGGCTAAGAAGGTAGTGTATACCAGTTCCGGACGACACCGGTGAGTCCCTTCTCGGCCTCATGGCTAAGAAGGTAGTGTATACCAGTTCCGGACGACACCGGTGAGTCCCTTCTCGGTCTCATGGCTAAGTAGGTAGTGTATACCAGTTCGGGGACGAAACCGGTGAGTCCCATCTCGGCCTCATGGCTAAGAAGGTAGTGTATACCTGTTCGCGGACGACATCGATCAGTCCCATCTCGGCCTCATGGCTAAGAAGGTAGTGTATACCTGTACGCGGACGACACCGATCAGTCCCATCTCGGCCACATGGCTAAGAAGGTAGTGTATACCTGTTCGCGACGACACCGATCAGTCCCATCTCGGCCTCATGGCTAAGAAGGTAGTGTATACCAGTTCCGGACGACACCGGTGAGTCCCTTCTCGGCCTCATGGCTAAGAAGGTAGTGTATACCAGTTCCGGACGACACCGGTGAGTCCCTTCTCGGCCTCATTCCTAAGTAGGTAGTGTATACCAGTTTGGGGACGAAACCGGTGAGTCCCAACTCGGCCTCATGGCTAAGAAGGTAGTGTATACCTATTCGCGGACGACATCGATCAGTCCCATCTCGGCCTCATGGCTAAGAAGGTAGTGTATACCAGTTCCGGACGACACCGGTAAGTCCCTTCTCGGCCTCATGGCTAAGAAGGTAGTGTATACCAGTTCGGGGACGCAACCGGTGAGTCCCATCTCGGCCTCATGGCTAAGAAGGTAGTGAATACCTGTTCGCGGACGACACCGATCAGTCCCATCTCGGCCTCATGGCTCATAAGGTAGTGTATACCAGTTCGGGGACGAAACCGGTGAGTCCCATCTCGGCCTCATGGCTAAGAAGGTAGTGTATACCTGTTCGCGGACTACACCGATCAGTACCATCTCGGCCTCATGGCTAAGAAGGTAGTGTATACCAGTTCGCGGACGACACCGATCAGTCCCATCTCGGCCTCATGGCTAAGAAGGTAGTGTATACCAGTTCCGGACGACACCGGTAAGTCCCTTCTCGGCCTCATGGCTAAGATGGTAGTGTATACCTGTTCGCGGACGACACCGATCAGTCCCATGTCGGCCTCATGGCTAAGAAGGTAGTGTATACCAGTTCCGGACGACACCGGTAAGTCCCTTCTCGGCCTCATGGCTAAGAAGGTAGTGTATACCAGTTCGGGGACGAAACCGGTGAGTCCCATCTCGGCCTCATGGCTAAGAAGGTAGTGTATACCTGTTCGCGGACGACACCGATCAGTCCCATCTCGGCCTCATGGCTAAGGAGGTAGTGTATACCAGTTCCGGACGACACCGATCAGTACCATCTCGGCCTCATGGCTAAGAAGGTAGTGTATACCAGTTCCGGACGACACCGGTGAGTCCCATCTCGGCCTCATGGCTAAGAAGGTAGTGTATACCTGTTCGCGGACGACACCGATCAGTCCCTTCTCGGCCTCATGGCTAAGAAGGTAGTGTATACCAGTTCGGGGACGAAAATGGTGAGTCCCATCTCGGCCTCATGGCTAAGAAGTTAGTGTATACCTGTTCGCGGACGACACCGATCAGTCCCATCTCGGCCTCATGGCTAATAAGGTAGTGTATACCAGTTCGTGGACGAAACCGGTGAGTCCCATCTCGGCCTCATGGCTAAGAAGGTAGTGTATACCTGTTCGCGGACGACACCGATCAGTCCCATCTCGGCCTCATGGCTAAGAAGGTAGTGTATACCTGTACGCGGACGACACCGATCAGTCCCATCTCGGCCATATGGCTAAGAAGGTAGTGTATACCTGTTCGCGGACGATACCGATCAGTCCCATCTCGGCCTCATGGCTAAGAAGGTAGTGTATACCTGTTCGCGGACGACACCGATCAGTCCCATCTCGGCCTCATGGCTAAGAAGGTAGTGTATACCAGTTCCGGACGACACCGGTGAGTCCCATCTCGGCCTCATGGCTAAGAAGGTAGTGTATACCAGTTCGGGGACGAAACCGGTGAGTCCCATCTCGGCCTCATGGCTAAGAAGTTAGTGTATACCTGTTCGCGGACGACACCGATCAGTCCCATCTCGGCCTCATGGCTAATAAGGTAGCGTATACCAGTTCGTGGACGAAACCGGTGAGTCCCATCTCGGCCTCATGGCTAAGAAGGTAGTGTATACCTGTTCGCGGACGACACCGATCAGTCCCATCTCGGCCTCATGGCTAAGAAGGTAGTGTATACCTGTACGCGGACGACACCGATCAGTCCCATCTCGGCCTCATGGCTAAGAAGGTAGTGTATACCTGTTCGCGGACGACACCGATCAGTCCCATCTCGGCCTCATGGCTAAGAAGGTAGTGTATACCAGTTCCGGACGACACCGGTGAGTCCCTTCTCGGCCTCATGGCTAAGAAGGTAGTGTATACCAGTTCCGGACGACACCGGTGAGTCCCTTCTCGGTCTCATGGCTAAGTAGGTAGTGTATACCAGTTCGGGGACGAAACCGGTGAGTCCCATCTCGGCCTCATGGCTAAGAAGGTAGTGTATACCTGTTCGCGGACGACATCGATCAGTCCCATCTCGGCCTCATGGCTAAGAAGGTAGTGTATACCTGTACGCGGACGACACCGATCAGTCCCATCTCGGCCACATGGCTAAGAAGGTAGTGTATACCTGTTCGCGACGACACCGATCAGTCCCATCTCGGCCTCATGGCTAAGAAGGTAGTGTATACCAGTTCCGGACGACACCGGTGAGTCCCTTCTCGGCCTCATGGCTAAGAAGGTAGTGTATACCAGTTCCGGACGACACCGGTGAGTCCCTTCTCGGCCTCATTCCTAAGTAGGTAGTGTATACCAGTTTGGGGACGAAACCGGTGAGTCCCAACTCGGCCTCATGGCTAAGAAGGTAGTGTATACCTGTTCGCGGACGACATCGATCAGTCCCATCTCGGCCTCATGGCTAAGAAGGTAGTGTATACCAGTTCGCGGACGACACCGATCAGTCCCATCTTGGCCTCATGGCTAAGAAGGTGGTGTATTCCAGTTCGGGGACGAAACCGGTGAGTCCCATCTCGGCCTCATGGCTAAGAAGTTAGTGTATACCTGTTCGCGGACGACACCGATCAGTTCCATCTCGGCCTCATGGCTAATAAGGTAGTGTATACCAGTTCGTGGACGAAACCGGTGAGTCCCATCTCGGCCTCATGGCTAAGAAGGTAGTGTATACCTGTTCGCGGACGACATCGATCAGTCCCATCCGGCCTCATGGCTAAGAAGGTAGTGTATACCTGTTCGCGGACGACACCGATCAGACCCATCTCGGCCTCATGGCTAAGAAGGTAGTGAATACCAGTTCCGGACGACACCGGTAAGTCCCTTCTCGGCCTCATGGCTAAGAAGGTAGTGTATACCAGTTCGGGGACGAAACCGGCGAGTCCCATCTCGGCCTCATGGCTAAGAAGGTAGTGTATACCTGTTCGCGGACGACACCGATCAGTCCCATCTCGGCCTCATGGCTAAGAAGGTAGTGTATACCTGTACGCGGGCGACACCGACCAGTCCCATCTCGGCCACATGGCTAAGAAGGTAGTGTATACCTGTTCGCGGACGACACCGATCAGTCCCATCTCGGCCTCATGGCTAAGAAGGTAGTGTATACCAGTTCCGGACGACACCGGTAAGTCCCTTCTCGGCCTCATGGCTAAGATGGTAGTGTATACCTGTTCGCGGACGACACCGATCAGTCCCATGTCGGCCTCATGGCTAAGAAGGTAGTGTATACCAGTTCCGGACGACACCGGTAAGTCCCTTCTCGGCCTCATGACTAAGAAGGTAGTGTATACCAGTTCGGGGACGAAACCGGTGAGTCCCATCTCGGCCTCATGGCTAAGAAGGTAGTGTATACCTGTTCGCGGACGACACCGATCAGTCCCATCTCGGCCTCATGGCTAAGGAGGTAGTGTATACCAGTTCCGGACGACACCGATCAGTACCATCTCGGCCTCATGGCTAAGAAGGTAGTGTATACCAGTTCCGGACGACACCGGTGAGTCCCATCTCGGCCTCATGGCTAAGAAGGTAGTGTATACCTGTTCGCGGACGACACCGATCAGTCCCTTCTCGGCCTCATGGCTAAGAAGGTAGTGTATACCAGTTCGGGGACGAAAATGGTGAGTCCCATCTCGGCCTCATGGCTAAGAAGTTAGTGTATACCTGTCCGCGGACGACACCGATCAGTCCCATCTCGGCCTCATGGCTAATAAGGTAGTGTATACCAGTTCGTGGACGAAACCGGTGAGTCCCATCTCGGCCTCATGGCTAAGAAGGTAGTGTATACCTGTTCGCGGACGACACCGATCAGTCCCATCTCGGCCTCATGGCTAAGAAGGTAGTGTATACCTGTACGCGGACGACACCGATCAGTCCCATCTCGGCCACATGGCTAAGAAGGTAGTGTATACCTGTTCGCGGACGACACCGATCAGTCCCATCTCGGCCTCATGGCTAAGAAGGTAGTGTATACCTGTTCGCGGACGACACCGATCAGTCCCATCTCGGCCTCATGGCTAAGAAGGTAGTGTATACCAGTTCCGGACGACACCGGTGAGTCCCTTCTCGGCCTCATTCCTAAGTAGGTAGTGTATACCAGTTCGGGGACGAAACCGGTGAGTCCCATCTCGGCCTCATGGCTAAGAAGGTAGTGTATACCTGTTCGCGGACGACACCGATCAGTCCCATCTCGGCCTCATGGCTAAGGAGGTAGTGTATACCAGTTCCGGACGACACCGATCAGTACCATCTCGGCCTCATGGCTAAGAAGGTAGTGTATACCAGTTCCGGACGACACCGGTGAGTCCCATCTCGGCCTCATGGCTAAGAAGGTAGTGTATACCTGTTCGCGGACGACACCGATCAGTCCCTTCTCGGCCTCATGGCTAAGAAGGTAGTGTATACCAGTTCGGGGACGAAAATGGTGAGTCCCATCTCGGCCTCATGGCTAAGAAGTTAGTGTATACCTGTTCGCGGACGACACCGATCAGTCCCATCTCGGCCTCATGGCTAATAAGGTAGTGTATACCAGTTCGTGGACGAAACCGGTGAGTCCCATCTCGGCCTCATGGCTAAGAAGGTAGTGTATACCTGTTCGCGGACGACACCGATCAGTCCCATCTCGGCCTCATGGCTAAGAAGGTAGTGTATACCAGTTCCGGACGACACCGGTAAGTCCCTTCTCGGCCTCATGGCTAAGATGGTAGTGTATACCTGTTCGCGGACGACACCGATCAGTCCCATGTCGGCCTCATGGCTAAGAAGGTAGTGTATACCAGTTCCGGACGACACCGGTAAGTCCCTTCTCGGCCTCATGGCTAAGAAGGTAGTGTATACCAGTTCGGGGACGAAACCGGTGAGTCCCATCTCGGCCTCATGGCTAAGAAGGTAGTGTATACCTGTTCGCGGACGACACCGATCAGTCCCATCTCGGCCTCATGGCTAAGGAGGTAGTGTATACCAGTTCCGGACGACACCGATCAGTACCATCTCGGCCTCATGGCTAAGAAGGTAGTGTATACCAGTTCCGGACGACACCGGTGAGTCCCATCTCGGCCTCATGGCTAAGAAGGTAGTGTATACCTGTTCGCGGACGACACCGATCAGTCCCTTCTCGGCCTCATGGCTAAGAAGGTAGTGTATACCAGTTCGGGGACGAAAATGGTGAGTCCCATCTCGGCCTCATGGCTAAGAAGTTAGTGTATACCTGTTCGCGGACGACACCGATCAGTCCCATCTCGGCCTCATGGCTAATAAGGTAGTGTATACCAGTTCGTGGACGAAACCGGTGAGTCCCATCTCGGCCTCATGGCTAAGAAGGTAGTGTATACCTGTTCGCGGACGACACCGATCAGTCCCATCTCGGCCTCATGGCTAAGAAGGTAGTGTATACCTGTACGCGGACGACACCGATCAGTCCCATCTCGGCCACATGGCTAAGAAGGTAGTGTATACCTGTTCGCGGACGACACCGATCAGTCCCATCTCGGCCTCATGGCTAAGAAGGTAGTGTATACCTGTTCGCGGACGACACCGATCAGTCCCATCTCGGCCTCATGGCTAAGAAGGTAGTGTATACCAGTTCCGGACGACACCGGTGAGTCCCATCTCGGCCTCATGGCTAAGAAGGTAGTGTATACCTGTTCGCGGACGACACCGATCAGTCCCATCCCGGCCTCATGGCTAAGAAGGTAGTGTATACCAGTTCGGGGACGAAACCGGTGAGTCCCATCTCGGCCTCATGGCTAAGAAGTTAGTGTATACCTGTTCGCGGACGACACCGATCAGTCCCATCTCGGCCTCATGGCTAATAAGGTAGTGTATACCAGTTCGTGGACGAAACCGGTGAGTCCCATCTCGGCCTCATGGCTAAGAAGGTAGTGTATACCTGTTCGCGGACGACACCGATCAGTCCCATCTCGGCCTCATGGCTAAGAAGGTAGTGTATACCTGTACGCGGACGACACCGATCAGTCCCATCTCGGCCACATGGCTAAGAAGGTAGTGTATACCTGTTCGCGGACGACACCGATCAGTCCCATCTCGGCCTCATGGCTAAGAAGGTAGTGTATACCAGTTCCGGACGACACCGGTGAGTCCCTTCTCGGCCTCATGGCTAAGAAGGTAGTGTATACCAGTTCCGGACGACACCGGTGAGTCCCTTCTCGGTCTCATGGCTAAGTAGGTAGTGTATACCAGTTCGGGGACGAAACCGGTGAGTCCCATCTCGGCCTCATGGCTAAGAAGGTAGTGTATACCTGTTCGCGGACGACATCGATCAGTCCCATCTCGGCCTCATGGCTAAGAAGGTAGTGTATACCTGTACGCGGACGACACCGATCAGTCCCATCTCGGCCACATGGCTAAGAAGGTAGTGTATACCTGTTCGCGACGACACCGATCAGTCCCATCTCGGCCTCATGGCTAAGAAGGTAGTGTATACCAGTTCCGGACGACACCGGTGAGTCCCTTCTCGGCCTCATGGCTAAGAAGGTAGTGTATACCAGTTCCGGACGACACCGGTGAGTCCCTTCTCGGCCTCATTCCTAAGTAGGTAGTGTATACCAGTTTGGGGACGAAACCGGTGAGTCCCAACTCGGCCTCATGGCTAAGAAGGTAGTGTATACCTATTCGCGGACGACATCGATCAGTCCCATCTCGGCCTCATGGCTAAGAAGGTAGTGTATACCAGTTCCGGACGACACCGGTAAGTCCCTTCTCGGCCTCATGGCTAAGAAGGTAGTGTATACCAGTTCGGGGACGCAACCGGTGAGTCCCATCTCGGCCTCATGGCTAAGAAGGTAGTGAATACCTGTTCGCGGACGACACCGATCAGTCCCATCTCGGCCTCATGGCTCATAAGGTAGTGTATACCAGTTCGGGGACGAAACCGGTGAGTCCCATCTCGGCCTCATGGCTAAGAAGGTAGTGTATACCTGTTCGCGGACTACACCGATCAGTACCATCTCGGCCTCATGGCTAAGAAGGTAGTGTATACCAGTTCGCGGACGACACCGATCAGTCCCATCTCGGCCTCATGGCTAAGAAGGTAGTGTATACCAGTTCCGGACGACACCGGTAAGTCCCTTCTCGGCCTCATGGCTAAGATGGTAGTGTATACCTGTTCGCGGACGACACCGATCAGTCCCATGTCGGCCTCATGGCTAAGAAGGTAGTGTATACCAGTTCCGGACGACACCGGTAAGTCCCTTCTCGGCCTCATGGCTAAGAAGGTAGTGTATACCAGTTCGGGGACGAAACCGGTGAGTCCCATCTCGGCCTCATGGCTAAGAAGGTAGTGTATACCTGTTCGCGGACGACACCGATCAGTCCCATCTCGGCCTCATGGCTAAGGAGGTAGTGTATACCAGTTCCGGACGACACCGATCAGTACCATCTCGGCCTCATGGCTAAGAAGGTAGTGTATACCAGTTCCGGACGACACCGGTGAGTCCCATCTCGGCCTCATGGCTAAGAAGGTAGTGTATACCTGTTCGCGGACGACACCGATCAGTCCCTTCTCGGCCTCATGGCTAAGAAGGTAGTGTATACCAGTTCGGGGACGAAAATGGTGAGTCCCATCTCGGCCTCATGGCTAAGAAGTTAGTGTATACCTGTTCGCGGACGACACCGATCAGTCCCATCTCGGCCTCATGGCTAATAAGGTAGTGTATACCAGTTCGTGGACGAAACCGGTGAGTCCCATCTCGGCCTCATGGCTAAGAAGGTAGTGTATACCTGTTCGCGGACGACACCGATCAGTCCCATCTCGGCCTCATGGCTAAGAAGGTAGTGTATACCTGTACGCGGACGACACCGATCAGTCCCATCTCGGCCATATGGCTAAGAAGGTAGTGTATACCTGTTCGCGGACGATACCGATCAGTCCCATCTCGGCCTCATGGCTAAGAAGGTAGTGTATACCTGTTCGCGGACGACACCGATCAGTCCCATCTCGGCCTCATGGCTAAGAAGGTAGTGTATACCAGTTCCGGACGACACCGGTGAGTCCCATCTCGGCCTCATGGCTAAGAAGGTAGTGTATACCAGTTCGGGGACGAAACCGGTGAGTCCCATCTCGGCCTCATGGCTAAGAAGTTAGTGTATACCTGTTCGCGGACGACACCGATCAGTCCCATCTCGGCCTCATGGCTAATAAGGTAGTGTATACCAGTTCGTGGACGAAACCGGTGAGTCCCATCTCGGCCTCATGGCTAAGAAGGTAGTGTATACCTGTTCGCGGACGACACCGATCAGTCCCATCTCGGCCTCATGGCTAAGAAGGTAGTGTATACCTGTACGCGGACGACACCGATCAGTCCCATCTCGGCCACATGGCTAAGAAGGTAGTGTATACCTGTTCGCGGACGACACCGATCAGTCCCATCTCGGCCTCATGGCTAAGAAGGTAGTGTATACCAGTTCCGGACGACACCGGTGAGTCCCTTCTCGGCCTCATGGCTAAGAAGGTAGTGTATACCAGTTCCGGACGACACCGGTGAGTCCCTTCTCGGTCTCATGGCTAAGTAGGTAGTGTATACCAGTTCGGGGACGAAACCGGTGAGTCCCATCTCGGCCTCATGGCTAAGAAGGTAGTGTATACCTGTTCGCGGACGACATCGATCAGTCCCATCTCGGCCTCATGGCTAAGAAGGTAGTGTATACCTGTACGCGGACGACACCGATCAGTCCCATCTCGGCCACATGGCTAAGAAGGTAGTGTATACCTGTTCGCGACGACACCGATCAGTCCCATCTCGGCCTCATGGCTAAGAAGGTAGTGTATACCAGTTCCGGACGACACCGGTGAGTCCCTTCTCGGCCTCATGGCTAAGAAGGTAGTGTATACCAGTTCCGGACGACACCGGTGAGTCCCTTCTCGGTCTCATGGCTAAGTAGGTAGTGTATACCAGTTCGGGGACGAAACCGGTGAGTCCCATCTCGGCCTCATGGCTAAGAAGGTAGTGTATACCTGTTCGCGGACGACACCGATCAGTCCCATCTCGGCCTCATGGCTAAGAAGGTAGTGTATACCTGTACGCGGACGACACCGATCAGTCCCATCTCGGCCACATGGCTAAGAAGGTAGTGTATACCTGTTCGCGGACGACACCGATCAGTCCCATCTCGGCCTCATGGCTAAGAAGGTAGTGTATACCAGTTCCGGACGACACCGGTGAGTCCCTTCTCGGCCTCATGGCTAAGAAGGTAGTGTATACCAGTTCCGGACGACACCGGTGAGTCCCTTCTCGGTCTCATGGCTAAGTAGGTAGTGTATACCAGTTCGGGGACGAAACCGGTGAGTCCCATCTCGGCCTCATGGCTAAGAAGGTAGTGTATACCTGTTCGCGGACGACATCGATCAGTCCCATCTCGGCCTCATGGCTAAGAAGGTAGTGTATACCTGTACGCGGACGACACCGATCAGTCCCATCTCGGCCACATGGCTAAGAAGGTAGTGTATACCTGTTCGCGACGACACCGATCAGTCCCATCTCGGCCTCATGGCTAAGAAGGTAGTGTATACCAGTTCCGGACGACACCGGTGAGTCCCTTCTCGGCCTCATGGCTAAGAAGGTAGTGTATACCAGTTCCGGACGACACCGGTGAGTCCCTTCTCGGCCTCATTCCTAAGTAGGTAGTGTATACCAGTTTGGGGACGAAACCGGTGAGTCCCAACTCGGCCTCATGGCTAAGAAGGTAGTGTATACCTATTCGCGGACGACATCGATCAGTCCCATCTCGGCCTCATGGCTAAGAAGGTAGTGTATACCAGTTCCGGACGACACCGGTAAGTCCCTTCTCGGCCTCATGGCTAAGAAGGTAGTGTATACCAGTTCGGGGACGCAACCGGTGAGTCCCATCTCGGCCTCATGGCTAAGAAGGTAGTGAATACCTGTTCGCGGACGACACCGATCAGTCCCATCTCGGCCTCATGGCTCATAAGGTAGTGTATACCAGTTCGGGGACGAAACCGGTGAGTCCCATCTCGGCCTCATGGCTAAGAAGGTAGTGTATACCTGTTCGCGGACTACACCGATCAGTACCATCTCGGCCTCATGGCTAAGAAGGTAGTGTATACCAGTTCGCGGACGACACCGATCAGTCCCATCTCGGCCTCATGGCTAAGAAGGTAGTGTATACCAGTTCCGGACGACACCGGTAAGTCCCTTCTCGGCCTCATGGCTAAGATGGTAGTGTATACCTGTTCGCGGACGACACCGATCAGTCCCATGTCGGCCTCATGGCTAAGAAGGTAGTGTATACCAGTTCCGGACGACACCGGTAAGTCCCTTCTCGGCCTCATGGCTAAGAAGGTAGTGTATACCAGTTCGGGGACGAAACCGGTGAGTCCCATCTCGGCCTCATGGCTAAGAAGGTAGTGTATACCTGTTCGCGGACGACACCGATCAGTCCCATCTCGGCCTCATGGCTAAGGAGGTAGTGTATACCAGTTCCGGACGACACCGATCAGTACCATCTCGGCCTCATGGCTAAGAAGGTAGTGTATACCAGTTCCGGACGACACCGGTGAGTCCCATCTCGGCCTCATGGCTAAGAAGGTAGTGTATACCTGTTCGCGGACGACACCGATCAGTCCCTTCTCGGCCTCATGGCTAAGAAGGTAGTGTATACCAGTTCGGGGACGAAAATGGTGAGTCCCATCTCGGCCTCATGGCTAAGAAGTTAGTGTATACCTGTTCGCGGACGACACCGATCAGTCCCATCTCGGCCTCATGGCTAATAAGGTAGTGTATACCAGTTCGTGGACGAAACCGGTGAGTCCCATCTCGGCCTCATGGCTAAGAAGGTAGTGTATACCTGTTCGCGGACGACACCGATCAGTCCCATCTCGGCCTCATGGCTAAGAAGGTAGTGTATACCTGTACGCGGACGACACCGATCAGTCCCATCTCGGCCATATGGCTAAGAAGGTAGTGTATACCTGTTCGCGGACGATACCGATCAGTCCCATCTCGGCCTCATGGCTAAGAAGGTAGTGTATACCTGTTCGCGGACGACACCGATCAGTCCCATCTCGGCCTCATGGCTAAGAAGGTAGTGTATACCAGTTCCGGACGACACCGGTGAGTCCCATCTCGGCCTCATGGCTAAGAAGGTAGTGTATACCAGTTCGGGGACGAAACCGGTGAGTCCCATCTCGGCCTCATGGCTAAGAAGTTAGTGTATACCTGTTCGCGGACGACACCGATCAGTCCCATCTCGGCCTCATGGCTAATAAGGTAGCGTATACCAGTTCGTGGACGAAACCGGTGAGTCCCATCTCGGCCTCATGGCTAAGAAGGTAGTGTATACCTGTTCGCGGACGACACCGATCAGTCCCATCTCGGCCTCATGGCTAAGAAGGTAGTGTATACCTGTACGCGGACGACACCGATCAGTCCCATCTCGGCCACATGGCTAAGAAGGTAGTGTATACCTGTTCGCGGACGACACCGATCAGTCCCATCTCGGCCTCATGGCTAAGAAGGTAGTGTATACCAGTTCCGGACGACACCGGTGAGTCCCTTCTCGGCCTCATGGCTAAGAAGGTAGTGTATACCAGTTCCGGACGACACCGGTGAGTCCCATCTCGGCCTCATGGCTAAGAAGGTAGTGTATACCTGTTCGCGGACGACACCGATCAGTCCCATCCCGGCCTCATGGCTAAGAAGGTAGTGTATGCCAGTTCGGGGACGAAACCGGTGAGTCCCATCTCGGCCTCATGGCTAAGAAGTTAGTGTATACCTGTTCGCGGACGACACCGATCAGTCCCATCTCGGCCTCATGGCTAATAAGGTAGTGTATACCAGTTCGTGGACGAAACCGGTGAGTCCCATCTCGGCCTCATGGCTAAGAAGGTAGTGTATACCTGTTCGCGGACGACACCGATCAGTCCCATCTCGGCCTCATGGCTAAGAAGGTAGTGTATACCTGTACGCGGACGACACCGATCAGTCCCATCTCGGCCACATGGCTAAGAAGGTAGTGTATACCTGTTCGCGGACGACACCGATCAGTCCCATCTCGGCCTCATGGCTAAGAAGGTAGTGTATACCAGTTCCGGACGACACCGGTGAGTCCCTTCTCGGCCTCATGGCTAAGAAGGTAGTGTATACCAGTTCCGGACGACACCGGTGAGTCCCTTCTCGGTCTCATGGCTAAGTAGGTAGTGTATACCAGTTCGGGGACGAAACCGGTGAGTCCCATCTCGGCCTCATGGCTAAGAAGGTAGTGTATACCTGTTCGCGGACGACATCGATCAGTCCCATCTCGGCCTCATGGCTAAGAAGGTAGTGTATACCTGTACGCGGACGACACCGATCAGTCCCATCTCGGCCACATGGCTAAGAAGGTAGTGTATACCTGTTCGCGACGACACCGATCAGTCCCATCTCGGCCTCATGGCTAAGAAGGTAGTGTATACCAGTTCCGGACGACACCGGTGAGTCCCTTCTCGGCCTCATGGCTAAGAAGGTAGTGTATACCAGTTCCGGACGACACCGGTGAGTCCCTTCTCGGCCTCATTCCTAAGTAGGTAGTGTATACCAGTTTGGGGACGAAACTGGTGAGTCCCAACTCGGCCTCATGGCTAAGAAGGTAGTGTATACCTATTCGCGGACGACATCGATCAGTCCCATCTCGGCCTCATGGCTAAGAAGGTAGTGTATACCAGTTCCGGACGACACCGGTAAGTCCCTTCTCGGCCTCATGGCTAAGAAGGTAGTGTATACCAGTTCGGGGACGCAACCGGTGAGTCCCATCTCGGCCTCATGGCTAAGAAGGTAGTGAATACCTGTTCGCGGACGACACCGATCAGTCCCATCTCGGCCTCATGGCTAATAAGGTAGTGTATACCAGTTCGGGGACGAAACCGGTGAGTCCCATCTCGGCCTCATGGCTAAGAAGGTAGTGTATACCTGTTCGCGGACTACACCGATCAGTACCATCTCGGCCTCATGGCTAAGAAGGTAGTGTATACCAGTTCGCGGACGACACCGATCAGTCCCATCTCGGCCTCATGGCTAAGAAGGTAGTGTATACCAGTTCCGGACGACACCGGTAAGTCCCTTCTCGGCCTCATGGCTAAGATGGTAGTGTATACCTGTTCGCGGACGACACCGATCAGTCCCATGTCGGCCTCATGGCTAAGAAGGTAGTGTATACCAGTTCCGGACGACACCGGTAAGTCCCTTCTCGGCCTCATGGCTAAGAAGGTAGTGTATACCAGTTCGGGGACGAAACCGGTGAGTCCCATCTCGGCCTCATGGCTAAGAAGGTAGTGTATACCTGTTCGCGGACGACACCGATCAGTCCCATCTCGGCCTCATGGCTAAGGAGGTAGTGTATACCAGTTCCGGACGACACCGATCAGTACCATCTCGGCCTCATGGCTAAGAAGGTAGTGTATACCAGTTCCGGACGACACCGGTGAGTCCCATCTCGGCCTCATGGCTAAGAAGGTAGTGTATACCTGTTCGCGGACGACACCGATCAGTCCCTTCTCGGCCTCATGGCTAAGAAGGTAGTGTATACCAGTTCGGGGACGAAACCGGTGAGTCCCATCTCGGCCTCATGGCTAAGAAGGTAGTGTATACCTGTTCGCGGACGACACCGATCAGTCCCATCTCGGCCTCATGGCTAAGGAGGTAGTGTATACCAGTTCCGGACGACACCGATCAGTACCATCTCGGCCTCATGGCTAAGAAGGTAGTGTATACCAGTTCCGGACGACACCGGTGAGTCCCATCTCGGCCTCATGGCTAAGAAGGTAGTGTATACCTGTTCGCGGACGACACCGATCAGTCCCTTCTCGGCCTCATGGCTAAGAAGGTAGTGTATACCAGTTCGGGGACGAAAATGGTGAGTCCCATCTCGGCCTCATGGCTAAGAAGTTAGTGTATACCTGTTCGCGGACGACACCGATCAGTCCCATCTCGGCCTCATGGCTAATAAGGTAGTGTATACCTGTTCGCGGACGACATCGATCAGTCCCATCTCGGCCTCATGGCTAAGAAGGTAGTGTATACCTGTACGCGGACGACACCGATCAGTCCCATCTCGGCCACATGGCTAAGAAGGTAGTGTATACCTGTTCGCGACGACACCGATCAGTCCCATCTCGGCCTCATGGCTAAGAAGGTAGTGTATACCAGTTCCGGACGACACCGGTGAGTCCCTTCTCGGCCTCATGGCTAAGAAGGTAGTGTATACCAGTTCCGGACGACACCGGTGAGTCCCTTCTCGGCCTCATTCCTAAGTAGGTAGTGTATACCAGTTTGGGGACGAAACCGGTGAGTCCCAACTCGGCCTCATGGCTAAGAAGGTAGTGTATACCTATTCGCGGACGACATCGATCAGTCCCATCTCGGCCTCATGGCTAAGAAGGTAGTGTATACCAGTTCCGGACGACACCGGTAAGTCCCTTCTCGGCCTCATGGCTAAGAAGGTAGTGTATACCAGTTCGGGGACGCAACCGGTGAGTCCCATCTCGGCCTCATGGCTAAGAAGGTAGTGAATACCTGTTCGCGGACGACACCGATCAGTCCCATCTCGGCCTCATGGCTAATAAGGTAGTGTATACCAGTTCGGGGACGAAACCGGTGAGTCCCATCTCGGCCTCATGGCTAACAAGGTAGTGTATACCTGTTCGCGGACTACACCGATCAGTACCATCTCGGCCTCATGGCTAAGAAGGTAGTGTATACCAGTTCGCGGACGACACCGATCAGTCCCATCTCGGCCTCATGGCTAAGAAGGTAGTGTATACCAGTTCCGGACGACACCGGTAAGTCCCTTCTCGGCCTCATGGCTAAGATGGTAGTGTATACCTGTTCGCGGACGACACCGATCAGTCCCATGTCGGCCTCATGGCTAAGAAGGTAGTGTATACCAGTTCCGGACGACACCGGTAAGTCCCTTCTCGGCCTCATGGCTAAGAAGGTAGTGTATACCAGTTCGGGGACGAAACCGGTGAGTCCCATCTCGGCCTCATGGCTAAGAAGGTAGTGTATACCTGTTCGCGGACGACACCGATCAGTCCCATCTCGGCCTCATGGCTAAGGAGGTAGTGTATACCAGTTCCGGACGACACCGATCAGTACCATCTCGGCCTCATGGCTAAGAAGGTAGTGTATACCAGTTCCGGACGACACCGGTGAGTCCCATCTCGGCCTCATGGCTAAGAAGGTAGTGTATACCTGTTCGCGGACGACACCGATCAGTCCCATCTCGGCCTCATGGCTAAGAAGGTAGTGTATACCAGTTCCGGACGACACCGGTGAGTCCCTTCTCGGCCTCATGGCTAAGAAGGTAGTGTATACCAGTTCCGGACGACACCGGTGAGTCCCTTCTCGGTCTCATGGCTAAGTAGGTAGTGTATACCAGTTCGGGGACGAAACCGGTGAGTCCCATCTCGGCCTCATGGCTAAGAAGGTAGTGTATACCTGTTCGCGGACGACATCGATCAGTCCCATCTCGGCCTCATGGCTAAGAAGGTAGTGTATACCTGTACGCGGACGACACCGATCAGTCCCATCTCGGCCACATGGCTAAGAAGGTAGTGTATACCTGTTCGCGACGACACCGATCAGTCCCATCTCGGCCTCATGGCTAAGAAGGTAGTGTATACCAGTTCCGGACGACACCGGTGAGTCCCTTCTCGGCCTCATGGCTAAGAAGGTAGTGTATACCAGTTCCGGACGACACCGGTGAGTCCCTTCTCGGCCTCATTCCTAAGTAGGTAGTGTATACCAGTTTGGGGACGAAACCGGTGAGTCCCAACTCGGCCTCATGGCTAAGAAGGTAGTGTATACCTATTCGCGGACGACATCGATCAGTCCCATCTCGGCCTCATGGCTAAGAAGGTAGTGTATACCAGTTCCGGACGACACCGGTAAGTCCCTTCTCGGCCTCATGGCTAAGAAGGTAGTGTATACCAGTTCGGGGACGCAACCGGTGAGTCCCATCTCGGCCTCATGGCTAAGAAGGTAGTGAATACCTGTTCGCGGACGACACCGATCAGTCCCATCTCGGCCTCATGGCTCATAAGGTAGTGTATACCAGTTCGGGGACGAAACCGGTGAGTCCCATCTCGGCCTCATGGCTAAGAAGGTAGTGTATACCTGTTCGCGGACTACACCGATCAGTACCATCTCGGCCTCATGGCTAAGAAGGTAGTGTATACCAGTTCGCGGACGACACCGATCAGTCCCATCTCGGCCTCATGGCTAAGAAGGTAGTGTATACCAGTTCCGGACGACACCGGTAAGTCCCTTCTCGGCCTCATGGCTAAGATGGTAGTGTATACCTGTTCGCGGACGACACCGATCAGTCCCATGTCGGCCTCATGGCTAAGAAGGTAGTGTATACCAGTTCCGGACGACACCGGTAAGTCCCTTCTCGGCCTCATGGCTAAGAAGGTAGTGTATACCAGTTCGGGGACGAAACCGGTGAGTCCCATCTCGGCCTCATGGCTAAGAAGGTAGTGTATACCTGTTCGCGGACGACACCGATCAGTCCCATCTCGGCCTCATGGCTAAGGAGGTAGTGTATACCAGTTCCGGACGACACCGATCAGTACCATCTCGGCCTCATGGCTAAGAAGGTAGTGTATACCAGTTCCGGACGACACCGGTGAGTCCCATCTCGGCCTCATGGCTAAGAAGGTAGTGTATACCTGTTCGCGGACGACACCGATCAGTCCCTTCTCGGCCTCATGGCTAAGAAGGTGGTGTATACCAGTTCGGGGACGAAAATGGTGAGTCCCATCTCGGCCTCATGGCTAAGAAGTTAGTGTATACCTGTTCGCGGACGACACCGATCAGTCCCATCTCGGCCTCATGGCTAATAAGGTAGTGTATACCAGTTCGTGGACGAAACCGGTGAGTCCCATCTCGGCCTCATGGCTAAGAAGGTAGTGTATACCTGTTCGCGGACGACACCGATCAGTCCCATCTCGGCCTCATGGCTAAGAAGGTAGTGTATACCTGTACGCGGACGACACCGATCAGTCCCATCTCGGCCACATGGCTAAGAAGGTAGTGTATACCTGTTCGCGGACGACACCGATCAGTCCCATCTCGGCCTCATGGCTAAGAAGGTAGTGTATACCAGTTCCGGACGACACCGGTGAGTCCCTTCTCGGCCTCATGGCTAAGAAGGTAGTGTATACCAGTTCCGGACGACACCGGTGAGTCCCTTCTCGGTCTCATGGCTAAGTAGGTAGTGTATACCAGTTCGGGGACGAAACCGGTGAGTCCCATCTCGGCCTCATGGCTAAGAAGGTAGTGTATACCTGTTCGCGGACGACATCGATCAGTCCCATCTCGGCCTCATGGCTAAGAAGGTAGTGTATACCTGTACGCGGACGACACCGATCAGTCCCATCTCGGCCACATGGCTAAGAAGGTAGTGTATACCTGTTCGCGACGACACCGATCAGTCCCATCTCGGCCTCATGGCTAAGAAGGTAGTGTATACCAGTTCCGGACGACACCGGTGAGTCCCTTCTCGGCCTCATGGCTAAGAAGGTAGTGTATACCAGTTCCGGACGACACCGGTGAGTCCCTTCTCGGCCTCATTCCTAAGTAGGTAGTGTATACCAGTTTGGGGACGAAACCGGTGAGTCCCAACTCGGCCTCATGGCTAAGAAGGTAGTGTATACCTGTTCGCGGACGACATCGATCAGTCCCATCTCGGCCTCATGGCTAAGAAGGTAGTGTATACCAGTTCGCGGACGACACCGATCAGTCCCATCTTGGCCTCATGGCTAAGAAGGTGGTGTATTCCAGTTCGGGGACGAAACCGGTGAGTCCCATCTCGGCCTCATGGCTAAGAAGTTAGTGTATACCTGTTCGCGGACGACACCGATCAGTTCCATCTCGGCCTCATGGCTAATAAGGTAGTGTATACCAGTTCGTGGACGAAACCGGTGAGTCCCATCTCGGCCTCATGGCTAAGAAGGTAGTGTATACCTGTTCGCGGACGACATCGATCAGTCCCATCCGGCCTCATGGCTAAGAAGGTAGTGTATACCTGTTCGCGGACGACACCGATCAGACCCATCTCGGCCTCATGGCTAAGAAGGTAGTGAATACCAGTTCCGGACGACACCGGTAAGTCCCTTCTCGGCCTCATGGCTAAGAAGGTAGTGTATACCAGTTCGGGGACGAAACAGGTGAGTCCCATCTCGGCCTCATGGCTAAGAAGGTAGTGTATACCTGTTCGCGGACGACACCGATCAGTCCCATCTCGGCCTCATGGCTAAGGAGGTAGTGTATACCAGTTCCGGACGACACCGATCAGTACCATCTCGGCCTCATGGCTAAGAAGGTAGTGTATACCAGTTCCGGACGACACCGGTGAGTCCCATCTCGGCCTCATGGCTAAGAAGGTAGTGTATACCTGTTCGCGGACGACACCGATCAGTCCCTTCTCGGCCTCATGGCTAAGAAGGTAGTGTATACCAGTTCGGGGACGAAACCGGTGAGTCCCATCTCGGCCTCATGGCTAAGAAGGTAGTGTATACCTGTTCGCGGACGACACCGATCAGTCCCATCTCGGCCTCATGGCTAAGGAGGTAGTGTATACCAGTTCCGGACGACACCGATCAGTACCATCTCGGCCTCATGGCTAAGAAGGTAGTGTATACCAGTTCCGGACGACACCGGTGAGTCCCATCTCGGCCTCATGGCTAAGAAGGTAGTGTATACCTGTTCGCGGACGACACCGATCAGTCCCTTCTCGGCCTCATGGCTAAGAAGGTAGTGTATACCAGTTCGGGGACGAAAATGGTGAGTCCCATCTCGGCCTCATGGCTAAGAAGTTAGTGTATACCTGTTCGCGGACGACACCGATCAGTCCCATCTCGGCCTCATGGCTAATAAGGTAGTGTATACCTGTTCGCGGACGACATCGATCAGTCCCATCTCGGCCTCATGGCTAAGAAGGTAGTGTATACCTGTACGCGGACGACACCGATCAGTCCCATCTCGGCCACATGGCTAAGAAGGTAGTGTATACCTGTTCGCGACGACACCGATCAGTCCCATCTCGGCCTCATGGCTAAGAAGGTAGTGTATACCAGTTCCGGACGACACCGGTGAGTTCCTTCTCGGCCTCATGGCTAAGAAGGTAGTGTATACCAGTTCCGGACGACACCGGTGAGTCCCTTCTCGGCCTCATTCCTAAGTAGGTAGTGTATACCAGTTTGGGGACGAAACCGGTGAGTCCCAACTCGGCCTCATGGCTAAGAAGGTAGTGTATACCTATTCGCGGACGACATCGATCAGTCCCATCTCGGCCTCATGGCTAAGAAGGTAGTGTATACCAGTTCCGGACGACACCGGTAAGTCCCTTCTCGGCCTCATGGCTAAGAAGGTAGTGTATACCAGTTCGGGGACGCAACCGGTGAGTCCCATCTCGGCCTCATGGCTAAGAAGGTAGTGAATACCTGTTCGCGGACGACACCGATCAGTCCCATCTCGGCCTCATGGCTAATAAGGTAGTGTATACCAGTTCGGGGACGAAACCGGTGAGTCCCATCTCGGCCTCATGGCTAACAAGGTAGTGTATACCTGTTCGCGGACTACACCGATCAGTACCATCTCGGCCTCATGGCTAAGAAGGTAGTGTATACCAGTTCGCGGACGACACCGATCAGTCCCATCTCGGCCTCATGGCTAAGAAGGTAGTGTATACCAGTTCCGGACGACACCGGTAAGTCCCTTCTCGGCCTCATGGCTAAGATGGTAGTGTATACCTGTTCGCGGACGACACCGATCAGTCCCATGTCGGCCTCATGGCTAAGAAGGTAGTGTATACCAGTTCCGGACGACACCGGTAAGTCCCTTCTCGGCCTCATGGCTAAGAAGGTAGTGTATACCAGTTCGGGGACGAAACCGGTGAGTCCCATCTCGGCCTCATGGCTAAGAAGGTAGTGTATACCTGTTCGCGGACGACACCGATCAGTCCCATCTCGGCCTCATGGCTAAGGAGGTAGTGTATACCAGTTCCGGACGACACCGATCAGTACCATCTCGGCCTCATGGCTAAGAAGGTAGTGTATACGAGTTCCGGACGACACCGGTGAGTCCCATCTCGGCCTCATGGCTAAGAAGGTAGTGTATACCTGTTCGCGGACGACACCGATCAGTCCCTTCTCGGCCTCATGGCTAAGAAGGTAGTGTATACCAGTTCGGGGACGAAAATGGTGAGTCCCATCTCGGCCTCATGGCTAAGAAGTTAGTGTATACCTGTTCGCGGACGACACCGATCAGTCCCATCTCGGCCTCATGGCTAATAAGGTAGTGTATACCAGTTCGTGGACGAAACCGGTGAGTCCCATCTCGGCCTCATGGCTAAGAAGGTAGTGTATACCTGTTCGCGGACGACACCGATCAGTCCCATCTCGGCCTCATGGCTAAGAAGGTAGTGTATACCTGTACGCGGACGACACCGATCAGTCCCATCTCGGCCACATGGCTAAGAAGGTAGTGTATACCTGTTCGCGGACGATACCGATCAGTCCCATCTCGGCCTCATGGCTAAGAAGGTAGTGTATACCTGTTCGCGGACGACACCGATCAGTCCCATCTCGGCCTCATGGCTAAGAAGGTAGTGTATACCAGTTCCGGACGACACCGGTGAGTCCCATCTCGGCCTCATGGCTAAGAAGGTAGTGTATACCAGTTCGGGGACGAAACCGGAGAGTCCCATCTCGGCCTCATGGCTAAGAAGTTAGTGTATACCTGTTCGCGGACGACACCGATCAGTCCCATCTCGGCCTCATGGCTAATAAGGTAGTGTATACCAGTTCGTGGACGAAACCGGTGAGTCCCATCTCGGCCTCATGGCTAAGAAGGTAGTGTATACCTGTTCGCGGACGACACCGATCAGTCCCATCTCGGCCTCATGGCTAAGAAGGTAGTGTATACCTGTACGCGGACGACACCGATCAGTCCCATCTCGGCCACATGGCTAAGAAGGTAGTGTATACCTGTTCGCGGACGACACCGATCAGTCCCATCTCGGCCTCATGGCTAAGAAGGTAGTGTATACCAGTTCCGGACGACACCGGTGAGTCCCTTCTCGGCCTCATGGCTAAGAAGGTAGTGTATACCAGTTCCGGACGACACCGGTGAGTCCCTGCTCGGTCTCATGGCTAAGTAGGTAGTGTATACCAGTTCGGGGACGAAACCGGTGAGTCCCATCTCGGCCTCATGGCTAAGAAGGTAGTGTATACCTGTTCGCGGACGACATCGATCAGTCCCATCTCGGCCTCATGGCTAAGAAGGTAGTGTATACCTGTACGCGGACGACACCGATCAGTCCCATCTCGGCCACATGGCTAAGAAGGTAGTGTATACCTGTTCGCGACGACACCGATCAGTCCCATCTCGGCCTCATGGCTAAGAAGGTAGTGTATACCAGTTCCGGACGACACCGGTGAGTCCCTTCTCGGCCTCATGGCTAAGAAGGTAGTGTATACCAGTTCCGGACGACACCGGTGAGTCCCTTCTCGGCCTCATTCCTAAGTAGGTAGTGTATACCAGTTTGGGGACGAAACCGGTGAGTCCCAACTCGGCCTCATGGCTAAGAAGGTAGTGTATACCTATTCGCGGACGACATCGATCAGTCCCATCTCGGCCTCATGGCTAAGAAGGTAGTGTATACCTGTTCGCGGACGACATCGATCAGTCCCATCTCGGCCTCATGGCTAAGAAGGTAGTGTATACCAGTTCCGGACGACACCGGTAAGTCCCTTCTCGGCCTCATGGCTAAGAAGGTAGTGTATACCAGTTCGGGGACGCAACCGGTGAGTCCCATCTCGGCCTCATGGCTAAGAAGGTAGTGAATACCTGTTCGCGGACGACACCGATCAGTCCCATCTCGGCCTCATGGCTAATAAGGTAGTGTATACCAGTTCGGGGACGAAACCGGTGAGTCCCATCTCGGCCTCATGGCTAACAAGGTAGTGTATACCTGTTCGCGGACTACACCGATCAGTACCATCTCGGCCTCATGGCTAAGAAGGTAGTGTATACCAGTTCGCGGACGACACCGATCAGTCCCATCTCGGCCTCATGGCTAAGAAGGTAGTGTATACCAGTTCCGGACGACACCGGTAAGTCCCTTCTCGGCCTCATGGCTAAGATGGTAGTGTATACCTGTTCGCGGACGACACCGATCAGTCCCATGTCGGCCTCATGGCTAAGAAGGTAGTGTATACCAGTTCCGGACGACACCGGTAAGTCCCTTCTCGGCCTCATGGCTAAGAAGGTAGTGTATACCAGTTCGGGGACGAAACCGGTGAGTCCCATCTCGGCCTCATGGCTAAGAAGGTAGTGTATACCTGTTCGCGGACGACACCGATCAGTCCCATCTCGGCCTCATGGCTAAGGAGGTAGTGTATACCAGTTCCGGACGACACCGATCAGTACCATCTCGGCCTCATGGCTAAGAAGGTAGTGTATACGAGTTCCGGACGACACCGGTGAGTCCCATCTCGGCCTCATGGCTAAGAAGGTAGTGTATACCTGTTCGCGGACGACACCGATCAGTCCCTTCTCGGCCTCATGGCTAAGAAGGTAGTGTATACCAGTTCGGGGACGAAAATGGTGAGTCCCATCTCGGCCTCATGGCTAAGAAGTTAGTGTATACCTGTTCGCGGACGACACCGATCAGTCCCATCTCGGCCTCATGGCTAATAAGGTAGTGTATACCAGTTCGTGGACGAAACCGGTGAGTCCCATCTCGGCCTCATGGCTAAGAAGGTAGTGTATACCTGTTCGCGGACGACACCGATCAGTCCCATCTCGGCCTCATGGCTAAGAAGGTAGTGTATACCTGTACGCGGACGACACCGATCAGTCCCATCTCGGCCACATGGCTAAGAAGGTAGTGTATACCTGTTCGCGGACGATACCGATCAGTCCCATCTCGGCCTCATGGCTAAGAAGGTAGTGTATACCTGTTCGCGGACGACACCGATCAGTCCCATCTCGGCCTCATGGCTAAGAAGGTAGTGTATACCAGTTCCGGACGACACCGGTGAGTCCCATCTCGGCCTCATGGCTAAGAAGGTAGTGTATACCAGTTCGGGGACGAAACCGGTGAGTCCCATCTCGGCCTCATGGCTAAGAAGTTAGTGTATACCTGTTCGCGGACGACACCGATCAGTCCCATCTCGGCCTCATGGCTAATAAGGTAGTGTATACCAGTTCGTGGACGAAACCGGTGAGTCCCATCTCGGCCTCATGGCTAAGAAGGTAGTGTATACCTGTTCGCGGACGACACCGATCAGTCCCATCTCGGCCTCATGGCTAAGAAGGTAGTGTATACCTGTACGCGGACGACACCGATCAGTCCCATCTCGGCCACATGGCTAAGAAGGTAGTGTATACCTGTTCGCGGACGACACCGATCAGTCCCATCTCGGCCTCATGGCTAAGAAGGTAGTGTATACCAGTTCCGGACGACACCGGTGAGTCCCTTCTCGGCCTCATGGCTAAGAAGGTAGTGTATACCAGTTCCGGACGACACCGGTGAGTCCCTTCTCGGTCTCATGGCTAAGTAGGTAGTGTATACCAGTTCGGGGACGAAACCGGTGAGTCCCATCTCGGCCTCATGGCTAAGAAGGTAGTGTATACCTGTTCGCGGACGACATCGATCAGTCCCATCTCGGCCTCATGGCTAAGAAGGTAGTGTATACCTGTACGCGGACGACACCGATCAGTCCCATCTCGGCCACATGGCTAAGAAGGTAGTGTATACCTGTTCGCGACGACACCGATCAGTCCCATCTCGGCCTCATGGCTAAGAAGGTAGTGTATACCAGTTCCGGACGACACCGGTGAGTCCCTTCTCGGCCTCATGGCTAAGAAGGTAGTGTATACCAGTTCCGGACGACACCGGTGAGTCCCTTCTCGGCCTCATTCCTAAGTAGGTAGTGTATACCAGTTTGGGGACGAAACCGGTGAGTCCCAACTCGGCCTCATGGCTAAGAAGGTAGTGTATACCTATTCGCGGACGACATCGATCAGTCCCATCTCGGCCTCATGGCTAAGAAGGTAGTGTATACCAGTTCCGGACGACACCGGTAAGTCCCTTCTCGGCCTCATGGCTAAGAAGGTAGTGTATACCAGTTCGGGGACGCAACCGGTGAGTCCCATCTCGGCCTCATGGCTAAGAAGGTAGTGAATACCTGTTCGCGGACGACACCGATCAGTCCCATCTCGGCCTCATGGCTCATAAGGTAGTGTATACCAGTTCGGGGACGAAACCGGTGAGTCCCATCTCGGCCTCATGGCTAAGAAGGTAGTGTATACCTGTTCGCGGACTACACCGATCAGTACCATCTCGGCCTCATGGCTAAGAAGGTAGTGTATACCAGTTCGCGGACGACACCGATCAGTCCCATCTCGGCCTCATGGCTAAGAAGGTAGTGTATACCAGTTCCGGACGACACCGGTAAGTCCCTTCTCGGCCTCATGGCTAAGATGGTAGTGTATACCTGTTCGCGGACGACACCGATCAGTCCCATGTCGGCCTCATGGCTAAGAAGGTAGTGTATACCAGTTCCGGACGACACCGGTAAGTCCCTTCTCGGCCTCATGGCTAAGAAGGTAGTGTATACCAGTTCGGGGACGAAACCGGTGAGTCCCATCTCGGCCTCATGGCTAAGAAGGTAGTGTATACCTGTTCGCGGACGACACCGATCAGTCCCATCTCGGCCTCATGGCTAAGGAGGTAGTGTATACCAGTTCCGGACGACACCGATCAGTACCATCTCGGCCTCATGGCTAAGAAGGTAGTGTATACCAGTTCCGGACGACACCGGTGAGTCCCATCTCGGCCTCATGGCTAAGAAGGTAGTGTATACCTGTTCGCGGACGACACCGATCAGTCCCTTCTCGGCCTCATGGCTAAGAAGGTAGTGTATACCAGTTCGGGGACGAAAATGGTGAGTCCCATCTCGGCCTCATGGCTAAGAAGTTAGTGTATACCTGTTCGCGGACGAAACCGATCAGTCCCATCTCGGCCTCATTGCTAATAAGGTAGTGTATACCAGTTCGTGGACGAAACCGGTGAGTCCCATCTCGGCCTCATGGCTAAGAAGGTAGTGTATACCTGTTCGCGGACGACACCGATCAGTCCCATCTCGGCCTCATGGCTAAGAAGGTAGTGTATACCTGTACGCGGACGACACCGATCAGTCCCATCTCGGCCACATGGCTAAGAAGGTAGTGTATACCTGTTCGCGGACGACACCGATCAGTCCCATCTCGGCCTCATGGCTAAGAAGGTAGTGTATACCAGTTCCGGACGACACCGGTGAGTCCCTTCTCGGCCTCATGGCTAAGAAGGTAGTGTATACCAGTTCCGGACGACACCGGTGAGTCCCTTCTCGGTCTCATGGCTAAGTAGGTAGTGTATACCAGTTCGGGGACGAAACCGGTGAGTCCCATCTCGGCCTCATGGCTAAGAAGGTAGTGTATACCTGTTCGCGGACGACATCGATCAGTCCCATCTCGGCCTCATGGCTAAGAAGGTAGTGTATACCTGTACGCGGACGACACCGATCAGTCCCATCTCGGCCACATGGCTAAGAAGGTAGTGTATACCTGTTCGCGACGACACCGATCAGTCCCATCTCGGCCTCATGGCTAAGAAGGTAGTGTATACCAGTTCCGGACGACACCGGTGAGTCCCTTCTCGGCCTCATGGCTAAGAAGGTAGTGTATACCAGTTCCGGACGACACCGGTGAGTCCCTTCTCGGCCTCATTCCTAAGTAGGTAGTGTATACCAGTTTGGGGACGAAACCGGTGAGTCCCAACTCGGCCTCATGGCTAAGAAGGTAGTGTATACCTGTTCGCGGACGACATCGATCAGTCCCATCTCGGCCTCATGGCTAAGAAGGTAGTGTATACCAGTTCGCGGACGACACCGATCAGTCCCATCTTGGCCTCATGGCTAAGAAGGTGGTGTATTCCAGTTCGGGGACGAAACCGGTGAGTCCCATCTCGGCCTCATGGCTAAGAAGTTAGTGTATACCTGTTCGCGGACGACACCGATCAGTTCCATCTCGGCCTCATGGCTAATAAGGTAGTGTATACCAGTTCGTGGACGAAACCGGTGAGTCCCATCTCGGCCTCATGGCTAAGAAGGTAGTGTATACCTGTTCGCGGACGACATCGATCAGTCCCATCCGGCCTCATGGCTAAGAAGGTAGTGTATACCTGTTCGCGGACGACACCGATCAGACCCATCTCGGCCTCATGGCTAAGAAGGTAGTGAATACCAGTTCCGGACGACACCGGTATGTCCCTTCTCGGCCTCATGGCTAAGAAGGTAGTGTATACCAGTTCGGGGACGAAACCGGCGAGTCCCATCTCGGCCTCATGGCTAAGAAGGTAGTGTATACCTGTTCGCGGACGACACCGATCAGTCCCATCTCGGCCTCATGGCTAAGAAGGTAGTGTATACCTGTACGCGGGCGACACCGACCAGTCCCATCTCGGCCACATGGCTAAGAAGGTAGTGTATACCTGTTCGCGGACGACACCGATCAGTCCCATCTCGGCCTCATGGCTAAGAAGGTAGTGTATACCAGTTCCGGACGACACCGGTAAGTCCCTTCTCGGCCTCATGGCTAAGATGGTAGTGTATACCTGTTCGCGGACGACACCGATCAGTCCCATGTCGGCCTCATGGCTAAGAAGGTAGTGTATACCAGTTCCGGACGACACCGGTAAGTCCCTTCTCGGCCTCATGACTAAGAAGGTAGTGTATACCAGTTCGGGGACGAATCCGGTGAGTCCCATCTCGGCCTCATGGCTAAGAAGGTAGTGTATACCTGTTCGCGGACGACACCGATCAGTCCCATCTCGGCCTCATGGCTAAGGAGGTAGTGTATACCAGTTCCGGACGACACCGATCAGTACCATCTCGGCCTCATGGCTAAGAAGGTAGTGTATACCAGTTCCGGACGACACCGGTGAGTCCCATCTCGGCCTCATGGCTAAGAAGGTAGTGTATACCTGTTCGCGGACGACACCGATCAGTCCCTTCTCGGCCTCATGGCTAAGAAGGTAGTGTATACCAGTTCGGGGACGAAAATGGTGAGTCCCCTCTCGGCCTCATGGCTAAGAAGTTAGTGTATACCTGTTCGCGGACGACACCGATCAGTCCCATCTCGGCCTCATGGCTAATAAGGTAGTGTATACCAGTTCGTGGACGAAACCGGTGAGTCCCATCTCGGCCTCATGGCTAAGAAGGTAGTGTATACCTGTTCGCGGACGACACCGATCAGTCCCATCTCGGCCTCATGGCTAAGAAGGTAGTGTATACCTGTACGCGGACGACACCGATCAGTCCCATCTCGGCCACATGGCTAAGAAGGTAGTGTATACCTGTTCGCGGACGACACCGATCAGTCCCATCTCGGCCTCATGGCTAAGAAGGTAGTGTATACCTGTTCGCGGACGACACCGATCAGTCCCATCTCGGCCTCATGGCTAAGAAGGTAGTGTATACCAGTTCCGGACGACACCGGTGAGTCCCTTCTCGGCCTCATGGCTAAGATGGTAGTGTATACCTGTTCGCGGACGACACCGATCAGTCCCATGTCGGCCTCATGGCTAAGAAGGTAGTGTATACCAGTTCCGGACGACACCGGTAAGTCCCTTCTCGGCCTCATGACTAAGAAGGTAGTGTATACCAGTTCGGGGACGAAACCGGTGAGTCCCATCTCGGCCTCATGGCTAAGAAGGTAGTGTATACCTGTTCGCGGACGACACCGATCAGTCCCATCTCGGCCTCATGGCTAAGGAGGTAGTGTATACCAGTTCCGGACGACACCGATCAGTACCATCTCGGCCTCATGGCTAAGAAGGTAGTGTATACCTGTACGCGGACGACACCGATCAGTCCCATCTCGGCCACATGGCTAAGAAGGTAGTGTATACCTGTTCGCGACGACACCGATCAGTCCCATCTCGGCCTCATGGCTAAGAAGGTAGTGTATACCAGTTCCGGACGACACCGGTGAGTCCCTTCTCGGCCTCATGGCTAAGAAGGTAGTGTATACCAGTTCCGGACGACACCGGTGAGTCCCTTCTCGGCCTCATTCCTAAGTAGGTAGTGTATACCAGTTTGGGGACGAAACCGGTGAGTCCCAACTCGGCCTCATGGCTAAGAAGGTAGTGTATACCTGTTCGCGGACGACATCGATCAGTCCCATCTCGGCCTCATGGCTAAGGAGGTAGTGTATACCAGTTCCGGACGACACCGATCAGTACCATCTCGGCCTCATGGCTAAGAAGGTAGTGTATACCAGTTCCGGACGACACCGGTGAGTCCCATCTCGGCCTCATGGCTAAGAAGGTAGTGTATACCTGTTCGCGGACGACACCGATCAGTCCCTTCTCGGCCTCATGGCTAAGAAGGTAGTGTATACCAGTTCGGGGACGAAAATGGTGAGTCCCCTCTCGGCCTCATGGCTAAGAAGTTAGTGTATACCTGTTCGCGGACGACACCGATCAGTCCCATCTCGGCCTCATGGCTAATAAGGTAGTGTATACCAGTTCGTGGACGAAACCGGTGAGTCCCATCTCGGCCTCATGGCTAAGAAGGTAGTGTATACCTGTTCGCGGACGACACCGATCAGTCCCATCTCGGCCTCATGGCTAAGAAGGTAGTGTATACCTGTACGCGGACGACACCGATCAGTCCCATCTCGGCCACATGGCTAAGAAGGTAGTGTATACCTGTTCGCGGACGACACCGATCAGTCCCATCTCGGCCTCATGGCTAAGAAGGTAGTGTATACCTGTTCGCGGACGACACCGATCAGTCCCATCTCGGCCTCATGGCTAAGAAGGTAGTGTATACCAGTTCCGGACGACACCGGTGAGTCCCTTCTCGGCCTCATGGCTAAGATGGTAGTGTATACCTGTTCGCGGACGACACCGATCAGTCCCATGTCGGCCTCATGGCTAAGAAGGTAGTGTATACCAGTTCCGGACGACACCGGTAAGTCCCTTCTCGGCCTCATGACTAAGAAGGTAGTGTATACCAGTTCGGGGACGAAACCGGTGAGTCCCATCTCGGCCTCATGGCTAAGAAGGTAGTGTATACCTGTTCGCGGACGACACCGATCAGTCCCATCTCGGCCTCATGGCTAAGGAGGTAGTGTATACCAGTTCCGGACGACACCGATCAGTACCATCTCGGCCTCATGGCTAAGAAGGTAGTGTATACCAGTTCCGGACGACACCGGTGAGTCCCATCTCGGCCTCATGGCTAAGAAGGTAGTGTATACCTGTTCGCGGACGACACCGATCAGTCCCTTCTCGGCCTCATGGCTAAGAAGGTAGTGTATACCAGTTCGGGGACGAAAATGGTGAGTCCCCTCTCGGCCTCATGGCTAAGAAGTTAGTGTATACCTGTTCGCGGACGACACCGATCAGTCCCATCTCGGCCTCATGGCTAATAAGGTAGTGTATACCAGTTCGTGGACGAAACCGGTGAGTCCCATCTCGGCCTCATGGCTAAGAAGGTAGTGTATACCTGTTCGCGGACGACACCGATCAGTCCCATCTCGGCCTCATGGCTAAGAAGGTAGTGTATACCTGTACGCGGACGACACCGATCAGTCCCATCTCGGCCACATGGCTAAGAAGGTAGTGTATACCTGTTCGCGGACGACACCGATCAGTCCCATCTCGGCCTCATGGCTAAGAAGGTAGTGTATACCTGTTCGCGGACGACACCGATCAGTCCCATCTCGGCCTCATGGCTAAGAAGGTAGTGTATACCAGTTCCGGACGACACCGGTGAGTCCCATCTCGGCCTCATGGCTAAGAAGGTAGTGTATACCTGTTCGCGGACGACACCGATCAGTCCCATCTCGGCCTCATGGCTAAGAAGGTAGTGTATACCAGTTCGGGGACGAAACCGGTGAGTCCCATCTCGGCCTCATGGCTAAGAAGTTAGTGTATACCTGTTCGCGGACGACACCGATCAGTCCCATCTCGGCCTCATGGCTAATAAGGTAGTGTATACCAGTTCGTGGACGAAACCGGTGAGTCCCATCTCGGCCTCATGGCTAAGAAGGTAGTGTATACCAGTTCCGGACGACACCGGTGAGTCCCTTCTCGGTCTCATGGCTAAGTAGGTAGTGTATACCAGTTCGGGGACGAAACCGGTGAGTCCCATCTCGGCCTCATGGCTAAGAAGGTAGTGTATACCTGTTCGCGGACGACATCGATCAGTCCCATCTCGGCCTCATGGCTAAGAAGGTAGTGTATACCAGTTCCGGACGACACCGGTGAGTCCCATCTCGGCCTCATGGCTAAGAAGGTAGTGTATACCTGTTCGCGGACGACACCGATCAGTCCCTTCTCGGCCTCATGGCTAAGAAGGTAGTGTATACCAGTTCGGGGACGAAAATGGTGAGTCCCCTCTCGGCCTCATGGCTAAGAAGTTAGTGTATACCTGTTCGCGGACGACACCGATCAGTCCCATCTCGGCCTCATGGCTAATAAGGTAGTGTATACCAGTTCGTGGACGAAACCGGTGAGTCCCATCTCGGCCTCATGGCTAAGAAGGTAGTGTATACCTGTTCGCGGACGACACCGATCAGTCCCATCTCGGCCTCATGGCTAAGAAGGTAGTGTATACCTGTACGCGGACGACACCGATCAGTCCCATCTCGGCCACATGGCTAAGAAGGTAGTGTATACCTGTTCGCGGACGACACCGATCAGTCCCATCTCGGCCTCATGGCTAAGAAGGTAGTGTATACCTGTTCGCGGACGACACCGATCAGTCCCATCTCGGCCTCATGGCTAAGAAGGTAGTGTATACCAGTTCCGGACGACACCGGTGAGTCCCTTCTCGGCCTCATGGCTAAGATGGTAGTGTATACCTGTTCGCGGACGACACCGATCAGTCCCATGTCGGCCTCATGGCTAAGAAGGTAGTGTATACCAGTTCCGGACGACACCGGTAAGTCCCTTCTCGGCCTCATGACTAAGAAGGTAGTGTATACCAGTTCGGGGACGAAACCGGTGAGTCCCATCTCGGCCTCATGGCTAAGAAGGTAGTGTATACCTGTTCGCGGACGACACCGATCAGTCCCATCTCGGCCTCATGGCTAAGGAGGTAGTGTATACCAGTTCCGGACGACACCGATCAGTACCATCTCGGCCTCATGGCTAAGAAGGTAGTGTATACCAGTTCCGGACGACACCGGTGAGTCCCATCTCGGCCTCATGGCTAAGAAGGTAGTGTATACCTGTTCGCGGACGACACCGATCAGTCCCTTCTCGGCCTCATGGCTAAGAAGGTAGTGTATACCAGTTCGGGGACGAAAATGGTGAGTCCCCTCTCGGCCTCATGGCTAAGAAGTTAGTGTATACCTGTTCGCGGACGACACCGATCAGTCCCATCTCGGCCTCATGGCTAATAAGGTAGTGTATACCAGTTCGTGGACGAAACCGGTGAGTCCCATCTCGGCCTCATGGCTAAGAAGGTAGTGTATACCTGTTCGCGGACGACACCGATCAGTCCCATCTCGGCCTCATGGCTAAGAAGGTAGTGTATACCTGTACGCGGACGACACCGATCAGTCCCATCTCGGCCACATGGCTAAGAAGGTAGTGTATACCTGTTCGCGGACGACACCGATCAGTCCCATCTCGGCCTCATGGCTAAGAAGGTAGTGTATACCTGTTCGCGGACGACACCGATCAGTCCCATCTCGGCCTCATGGCTAAGAAGGTAGTGTATACCAGTTCCGGACGACACCGGTGAGTCCCATCTCGGCCTCATGGCTAAGAAGGTAGTGTATACCTGTTCGCGGACGACACCGATCAGTCCCATCTCGGCCTCATGGCTAAGAAGGTAGTGTATACCAGTTCGGGGACGAAACCGGTGAGTCCCATCTCGGCCTCATGGCTAAGAAGTTAGTGTATACCTGTTCGCGGACGACACCGATCAGTCCCATCTCGGCCTCATGGCTAATAAGGTAGTGTATACCAGTTCGTGGACGAAACCGGTGAGTCCCATCTCGGCCTCATGGCTAAGAAGGTAGTGTATACCAGTTCCGGACGACACCGGTGAGTCCCTTCTCGGTCTCATGGCTAAGTAGGTAGTGTATACCAGTTCGGGGACGAAACCGGTGAGTCCCATCTCGGCCTCATGGCTAAGAAGGTAGTGTATACCTGTTCGCGGACGACATCGATCAGTCCCTTCTCGGCCTCATGGCTAAGAAGGTAGTGTATACCTGTACGCGGACGACACCGATCAGTCCCATCTCGGCCACATGGCTAAGAAGGTAGTGTATACCTGTTCGCGACGACACCGATCAGTCCCATCTCGGCCTCATGGCTAAGAAGGTAGTGTATACCAGTTCCGGACGACACCGGTGAGTCCCTTCTCGGCCTCATGGCTAAGAAGGTAGTGTATACCAGTTCCGGACGACACCGGTGAGTCCCTTCTCGGCCTCATTCCTAAGTAGGTAGTGTATACCAGTTTGGGGACGAAACCGGTGAGTCCCAACTCGGCCTCATGGCTAAGAAGGTAGTGTATACCTGTTCGCGGACGACATCGATCAGTCCCATCTCGGCCTCATGGCTAAGGAGGTAGTGTATACCAGTTCCGGACGACACCGATCAGTACCATCTCGGCCTCATGGCTAAGAAGGTAGTGTATACCAGTTCCGGACGACACCGGTGAGTCCCATCTCGGCCTCATGGCTAAGAAGGTAGTGTATACCTGTTCGCGGACGACACCGATCAGTCCCTTCTCGGCCTCATGGCTAAGAAGGTAGTGTATACCAGTTCGGGGACGAAAATGGTGAGTCCCCTCTCGGCCTCATGGCTAAGAAGTTAGTGTATACCTGTTCGCGGACGACACCGATCAGTCCCATCTCGGCCTCATGGCTAATAAGGTAGTGTATACCAGTTCGTGGACGAAACCGGTGAGTCCCATCTCGGCCTCATGGCTAAGAAGGTAGTGTATACCTGTTCGCGGACGACACCGATCAGTCCCATCTCGGCCTCATGGCTAAGAAGGTAGTGTATACCTGTACGCGGACGACACCGATCAGTCCCATCTCGGCCACATGGCTAAGAAGGTAGTGTATACCTGTTCGCGGACGACACCGATCAGTCCCATCTCGGCCTCATGGCTAAGAAGGTAGTGTATACCTGTTCGCGGACGACACCGATCAGTCCCATCTCGGCCTCATGGCTAAGAAGGTAGTGTATACCAGTTCCGGACGACACCGGTGAGTCCCTTCTCGGCCTCATGGCTAAGATGGTAGTGTATACCTGTTCGCGGACGACACCGATCAGTCCCATGTCGGCCTCATGGCTAAGAAGGTAGTGTATACCAGTTCCGGACGACACCGGTAAGTCCCTTCTCGGCCTCATGACTAAGAAGGTAGTGTATACCAGTTCGGGGACGAAACCGGTGAGTCCCATCTCGGCCTCATGGCTAAGAAGGTAGTGTATACCTGTTCGCGGACGACACCGATCAGTCCCATCTCGGCCTCATGGCTAAGGAGGTAGTGTATACCAGTTCCGGACGACACCGATCAGTACCATCTCGGCCTCATGGCTAAGAAGGTAGTGTATACCAGTTCCGGACGACACCGGTGAGTCCCATCTCGGCCTCATGGCTAAGAAGGTAGTGTATACCTGTTCGCGGACGACACCGATCAGTCCCTTCTCGGCCTCATGGCTAAGAAGGTAGTGTATACCAGTTCGGGGACGAAAATGGTGAGTCCCCTCTCGGCCTCATGGCTAAGAAGTTAGTGTATACCTGTTCGCGGACGACACCGATCAGTCCCATCTCGGCCTCATGGCTAATAAGGTAGTGTATACCAGTTCGTGGACGAAACCGGTGAGTCCCATCTCGGCCTCATGGCTAAGAAGGTAGTGTATACCTGTTCGCGGACGACACCGATCAGTCCCATCTCGGCCTCATGGCTAAGAAGGTAGTGTATACCTGTACGCGGACGACACCGATCAGTCCCATCTCGGCCACATGGCTAAGAAGGTAGTGTATACCTGTTCGCGGACGACACCGATCAGTCCCATCTCGGCCTCATGGCTAAGAAGGTAGTGTATACCTGTTCGCGGACGACACCGATCAGTCCCATCTCGGCCTCATGGCTAAGAAGGTAGTGTATACCAGTTCCGGACGACACCGGTGAGTCCCATCTCGGCCTCATGGCTAAGAAGGTAGTGTATACCTGTTCGCGGACGACACCGATCAGTCCCATCTCGGCCTCATGGCTAAGAAGGTAGTGTATACCAGTTCGGGGACGAAACCGGTGAGTCCCATCTCGGCCTCATGGCTAAGAAGTTAGTGTATACCTGTTCGCGGACGACACCGATCAGTCCCATCTCGGCCTCATGGCTAATAAGGTAGTGTATACCAGTTCGTGGACGAAACCGGTGAGTCCCATCTCGGCCTCATGGCTAAGAAGGTAGTGTATACCAGTTCCGGACGACACCGGTGAGTCCCTTCTCGGTCTCATGGCTAAGTAGGTAGTGTATACCAGTTCGGGGACGAAACCGGTGAGTCCCATCTCGGCCTCATGGCTAAGAAGGTAGTGTATACCTGTTCGCGGACGACATCGATCAGTCCCATCTCGGCCTCATGGCTAAGAAGGTAGTGTATACCTGTACGCGGACGACACCGATCAGTCCCATCTCGGCCACATGGCTAAGAAGGTAGTGTATACCTGTTCGCGACGACACCGATCAGTCCCATCTCGGCCTCATGGCTAAGAAGGTAGTGTATACCAGTTCCGGACGACACCGGTGAGTCCCTTCTCGGCCTCATGGCTAAGAAGGTAGTGTATACCAGTTCCGGACGACACCGGTGAGTCCCTTCTCGGCCTCATTCCTAAGTAGGTAGTGTATACCAGTTTGGGGACGAAACCGGTGAGTCCCAACTCGGCCTCATGGCTAAGAAGGTAGTGTATACCTGTTCGCGGACGACATCGATCAGTCCCATCTCGGCCTCATGGCTAAGAAGGTAGTGTATACCAGTTCGCGGACGACACCGATCAGTCCCATCTTGGCCTCATGGCTAAGAAGGTGGTGTATTCCAGTTCGGGGACGAAACCGGTGAGTCCCATCTCGGCCTCATGGCTAAGAAGTTAGTGTATACCTGTTCGCGGACGACATCGATCAGTCCCATCTCGGCCTCATGGCTAAGAAGGTAGTGTATACCTGTTCGCGGACGACCCCGATCAGTCCCATCTCGGCCTCATGGCTAAGAAGGTAGTGTATACCTGTACGCGGGCGACACCGACCAGTCCCATCTCGGCCACATGGCTAAGAAGGTAGTGTATACCTGTTCGCGGACGACACCGATCAGTCCCATCTCGGCCTCATGGCTAAGAAGGTAGTGTATACCAGTTCCGGACGACACCGGTAAGTCCCTTCTCGGCCTCATGGCTAAGATGGTAGTGTATACCTGTTCGCGGACGACACCGATCAGTACCATCTCGGCCTCATGGCTAAGAAGGTAGTGTATACCAGTTCCGGACGACACCGGTGAGTCCCATCTCGGCCTCATGGCTAAGAAGGTAGTGTATACCTGTTCGCGGACGACACCGATCAGTCCCTTCTCGGCCTCATGGCTAAGAAGGTAGTGTATACCAGTTCGGGGACGAAAATGGTGAGTCCCCTCTCGGCCTCATGGCTAAGAAGTTAGTGTATACCTGTTCGCGGACGACACCGATCAGTCCCATCTCGGCCTCATGGCTAATAAGGTAGTGTATACCAGTTCGTGGACGAAACCGGTGAGTCCCATCTCGGCCTCATGGCTAAGAAGGTAGTGTATACCTGTTCGCGGACGACACCGATCAGTCCCATCTCGGCCTCATGGCTAAGAAGGTAGTGTATACCTGTACGCGGACGACACCGATCAGTCCCATCTCGGCCACATGGCTAAGAAGGTAGTGTATACCTGTTCGCGGACGACACCGATCAGTCCCATCTCGGCCTCATGGCTAAGAAGGTAGTGTATACCTGTTCGCGGACGACACCGATCAGTCCCATCTCGGCCTCATGGCTAAGAAGGTAGTGTATACCAGTTCCGGACGACACCGGTGAGTCCCATCTCGGCCTCATGGCTAAGAAGGTAGTGTATACCTGTTCGCGGACGACACCGATCAGTCCCATCTCGGCCTCATGGCTAAGAAGGTAGTGTATACCAGTTCGGGGACGAAACCGGTGAGTCCCATCTCGGCCTCATGGCTAAGAAGTTAGTGTATACCTGTTCGCGGACGACACCGATCAGTCCCATCTCGGCCTCATGGCTAATAAGGTAGTGTATACCAGTTCGTGGACGAAACCGGTGAGTCCCATCTCGGCCTCATGGCTAAGAAGGTAGTGTATACCTGTTCGCGGACGACACCGATCAGTCCCATCTCGGCCTCATGGCTAAGAAGGTAGTGTATACCTGTACGCGGACGACACCGATCAGTCCCATCTCGGCCACATGGCTAAGAAGGTAGTGTATACCTGTTCGCGGACGACACCGATCAGTCCCATCTCGGCCTCATGGCTAAGAAGGTAGTGTATACCAGTTCCGGACGACACCGGTGAGTCCCTTCTCGGCCTTATGGCTAAGAAGGTAGTGTATACCAGTTCGCGGACGACACCGATCAGTCCCATCTCGGCCTCATGGCTAAGAAGGTAGTGTATACCTGTTCGCGGACGACACCGATCAGTCCCATCTCGGCCTCATGGCTAAGAAGGTAGTGTATACCAGTTCCGGACGACACCGGTGAGTCCCTTCTCGGCCTCATGGCTAAGATGGTAGTGTATACCTGTTCGCGGACGACACCGATCAGTCCCATGTCGGCCTCATGGCTAAGAAGGTAGTGTATACCAGTTCCGGACGACACCGGTAAGTCCCTTCTCGGCCTCATGACTAAGAAGGTAGTGTATACCAGTTCGGGGACGAAACCGGTGAGTCCCATCTCGGCCTCATGGCTAAGAAGGTAGTGTATACCTGTTCGCGGACGACACCGATCAGTCCCATCTCGGCCTCATGGCTAAGGAGGTAGTGTATACCAGTTCCGGACGACACCGATCAGTACCATCTCGGCCTCATGGCTAAGAAGGTAGTGTATACCAGTTCCGGACGACACCGGTGAGTCCCATCTCGGCCTCATGGCTAAGAAGGTAGTGTATACCTGTTCGCGGACGACACCGATCAGTCCCTTCTCGGCCTCATGGCTAAGAAGGTAGTGTATACCAGTTCGGGGACGAAAATGGTGAGTCCCCTCTCGGCCTCATGGCTAAGAAGTTAGTGTATACCTGTTCGCGGACGACACCGATCAGTCCCATCTCGGCCTCATGGCTAATAAGGTAGTGTATACCAGTTCGTGGACGAAACCGGTGAGTCCCATCTCGGCCTCATGGCTAAGAAGGTAGTGTATACCTGTTCGCGGACGACACCGATCAGTCCCATCTCGGCCTCATGGCTAAGAAGGTAGTGTATACCTGTACGCGGACGACACCGATCAGTCCCATCTCGGCCACATGGCTAAGAAGGTAGTGTATACCTGTTCGCGGACGACACCGATCAGTCCCATCTCGGCCTCATGGCTAAGAAGGTAGTGTATACCTGTTCGCGGACGACACCGATCAGTCCCATCTCGGCCTCATGGCTAAGAAGGTAGTGTATACCAGTTCCGGACGACACCGGTGAGTCCCATCTCGGCCTCATGGCTAAGAAGGTAGTGTATACCTGTTCGCGGACGACACCGATCAGTCCCATCTCGGCCTCATGGCTAAGAAGGTAGTGTATACCAGTTCGGGGACGAAACCGGTGAGTCCCATCTCGGCCTCATGGCTAAGAAGTTAGTGTATACCTGTTCGCGGACGACACCGATCAGTCCCATCTCGGCCTCATGGCTAATAAGGTAGTGTATACCAGTTCGTGGACGAAACCGGTGAGTCCCATCTCGGCCTCATGGCTAAGAAGGTAGTGTATACCAGTTCCGGACGACACCGGTGAGTCCCTTCTCGGTCTCATGGCTAAGTAGGTAGTGTATACCAGTTCGGGGACGAAACCGGTGAGTCCCATCTCGGCCTCATGGCTAAGAAGGTAGTGTATACCTGTTCGCGGACGACATCGATCAGTCCCATCTCGGCCTCATGGCTAAGAAGGTAGTGTATACCTGTACGCGGACGACACCGATCAGTCCCATCTCGGCCACATGGCTAAGAAGGTAGTGTATACCTGTTCGCGACGACACCGATCAGTCCCATCTCGGCCTCATGGCTAAGAAGGTAGTGTATACCAGTTCCGGACGACACCGGTGAGTCCCTTCTCGGCCTCATGGCTAAGAAGGTAGTGTATACCAGTTCCGGACGACACCGGTGAGTCCCTTCTCGGCCTCATTCCTAAGTAGGTAGTGTATACCAGTTTGGGGACGAAACCGGTGAGTCCCAACTCGGCCTCATGGCTAAGAAGGTAGTGTATACCTGTTCGCGGACGACATCGATCAGTCCCATCTCGGCCTCATGGCTAAGAAGGTAGTGTATACCAGTTCGCGGACGACACCGATCAGTCCCATCTTGGCCTCATGGCTAAGAAGGTGGTGTATTCCAGTTCGGGGACGAAACCGGTGAGTCCCATCTCGGCCTCATGGCTAAGAAGTTAGTGTATACCTGTTCGCGGACGACACCGATCAGTTCCATCTCGGCCTCATGGCTAATAAGGTAGTGTATACCAGTTCGTGGACGAAACCGGTGAGTCCCATCTCGGCCTCATGGCTAAGAAGGTAGTGTATACCTGTTCGCGGACGACATCGATCAGTCCCATCCGGCCTCATGGCTAAGAAGGTAGTGTATACCTGTTCGCGGACGACACCGATCAGACCCATCTCGGCCTCATGGCTAAGAAGGTAGTGAATACCAGTTCCGGACGACACCGGTAAGTCCCTTCTCGGCCTCATGGCTAAGAAGGTAGTGTATACCAGTTCGGGGACGAAACCGGCGAGTCCCATCTCGGCCTCATGGCTAAGAAGGTAGTGTATACCTGTTCGCGGACGACACCGATCAGTCCCATCTCGGCCTCATGGCTAAGAAGGTAGTGTATACCTGTACGCGGGCGACACCGACCAGTCCCATCTCGGCCACATGGCTAAGAAGGTAGTGTATACCTGTTCGCGGACGACACCGATCAGTCCCATCTCGGCCTCATGGCTAAGAAGGTAGTGTATACCAGTTCCGGACGACACCGGTAAGTCCCTTCTCGGCCTCATGGCTAAGATGGTAGTGTATACCTGTTCGCGGACGACACCGATCAGTACCATCTCGGCCTCATGGCTAAGAAGGTAGTGTATACCAGTTCCGGACGACACCGGTGAGTCCCATCTCGGCCTCATGGCTAAGAAGGTAGTGTATACCTGTTCGCGGACGACACCGATCAGTCCCTTCTCGGCCTCATGGCTAAGAAGGTAGTGTATACCAGTTCGGGGACGAAAATGGTGAGTCCCCTCTCGGCCTCATGGCTAAGAAGTTAGTGTATACCTGTTCGCGGACGACACCGATCAGTCCCATCTCGGCCTCATGGCTAATAAGGTAGTGTATACCAGTTCGTGGACGAAACCGGTGAGTCCCATCTCGGCCTCATGGCTAAGAAGGTAGTGTATACCTGTTCGCGGACGACACCGATCAGTCCCATCTCGGCCTCATGGCTAAGAAGGTAGTGTATACCTGTACGCGGACGACACCGATCAGTCCCATCTCGGCCACATGGCTAAGAAGGTAGTGTATACCTGTTCGCGGACGACACCGATCAGTCCCATCTCGGCCTCATGGCTAAGAAGGTAGTGTATACCTGTTCGCGGACGACACCGATCAGTCCCATCTCGGCCTCATGGCTAAGAAGGTAGTGTATACCAGTTCCGGACGACACCGGTGAGTCCCATCTCGGCCTCATGGCTAAGAAGGTAGTGTATACCTGTTCGCGGACGACACCGATCAGTCCCATCTCGGCCTCATGGCTAAGAAGGTAGTGTATACCAGTTCGGGGACGAAACCGGTGAGTCCCATCTCGGCCTCATGGCTAAGAAGTTAGTGTATACCTGTTCGCGGACGACACCGATCAGTCCCATCTCGGCCTCATGGCTAATAAGGTAGTGTATACCAGTTCGTGGACGAAACCGGTGAGTCCCATCTCGGCCTCATGGCTAAGAAGGTAGTGTATACCTGTTCGCGGACGACACCGATCAGTCCCATCTCGGCCTCATGGCTAAGAAGGTAGTGTATACCTGTACGCGGACGACACCGATCAGTCCCATCTCGGCCACATGGCTAAGAAGGTAGTGTATACCTGTTCGCGGACGACACCGATCAGTCCCATCTCGGCCTCATGGCTAAGAAGGTAGTGTATACCAGTTCCGGACGACACCGGTGAGTCCCTTCTCGGCCTCATGGCTAAGAAGGTAGTGTATACCAGTTCCGGACGACACCGGTGAGTTCCTTCTCGGCCTCATTCCTAAGTAGGTAGTGTATACCAGTTTGGGGACGAAACCGGTGAGTCCCAACTCGGCCTCATGGCTAAGAAGGTAGTGTATACCTGTTCGCGGACGACATCGATCAGTCCCATCTCGGCCTCATGGCTAAGAAGGTAGTGTATACCAGTTCGCGGACGACACCGATCAGTCCCATCTTGGCCTCATGGCTAAGAAGGTGGTGTATTCCAGTTCGGGGACGAAACCGGTGAGTCCCATCTCGGCCTCATGGCTAAGAAGTTAGTGTATACCTGTTCGCGGACGACACCGATCAGTCCCATCTCGGCCTCATGGCTAATAAGGTAGTGTATACCAGTTCGTGGACGAAACCGGTGAGTCCCATCTCGGCCTCATGGCTAAGAAGGTAGTGTATACCTGTTCGCGGACGACACCGATCAGTCCCATCTCGGCCTCATGGCTAAGAAGGTAGTGTATACCTGTACGCGGACGACACCGATCAGTCCCATCTCGGCCACATGGCTAAGAAGGTAGTGTATACCTGTTCGCGGACGACACCGATCAGTCCCATCTCGGCCTCATGGCTAAGAAGGTAGTGTATACCTGTTCGCGGACGACACCGATCAGTCCCATCTCGGCCTCATGGCTAAGAAGGTAGTGTATACCAGTTCCGGACGACACCGGTGAGTCCCATCTCGGCCTCATGGCTAAGAAGGTAGTGTATACCAGTTCGGGGACGACATCGATCAGACCCATCTCGGCCTCATGGCTAAGAAGGTAGTGTATACCTGTACGCGGACGACACCGATCAGTCCCATCTCGGCCACATGGCTAAGAAGGTAGTGTATACCTGTTCGCGGACGACATCGATCAGTCCCATCTCGGCCTCATGGCTAAGAAGGTAGTGTATACCTGTTCGCGGACGACATCGATCAGTCCCATCTCGGCCTCATGGCTAAGAAGGTAGTGTATACCAGTTCGCGGACGACACCGATCAGTCCCATCTTGGCCTCATGGCTAAGAAGGTGGTGTATTCCAGTTCGGGGACGAAACCGGTGAGTCCCATCTCGGCCTCATGGCTAAGAAGTTAGTGTATACCTGTTCGCGGACGACACCGATCAGTTCCATCTCGGCCTCATGGCTAATAAGGTAGTGTATACCAGTTCGTGGACGAAACCGGTGAGTCCCATCTCGGCCTCATGGCTAAGAAGGTAGTGTATACCTGTTCGCGGACGACATCGATCAGTCCCATCCGGCCTCATGGCTAAGAAGGTAGTGTATACCTGTTCGCGGACGACACCGATCAGACCCATCTCGGCCTCATGGCTAAGAAGGTAGTGAATACCAGTTCCGGACGACACCGGTAAGTCCCTTCTCGGCCTCATGGCTAAGAAGGTAGTGTATACCAGTTCGGGGACGAAACCGGCGAGTCCCATCTCGGCCTCATGGCTAAGAAGGTAGTGTATACCTGTTCGCGGACGACACCGATCAGTCCCATCTCGGCCTCATGGCTAAGAAGGTAGTGTATACCTGTACGCGGGCGACACCGACCAGTCCCATCTCGGCCACATGGCTAAGAAGGTAGTGTATACCTGTTCGCGGACGACACCGATCAGTCCCATCTCGGCCTCATGGCTAAGAAGGTAGTGTATACCAGTTCCGGACGACACCGGTAAGTCCCTTCTCGGCCTCATGGCTAAGATGGTAGTGTATACCTGTTCGCGGACGACACCGATCAGTCCCATGTCGGCCTCATGGCTAAGAAGGTAGTGTATACCAGTTCCGGACGACACCGGTAAGTCCCTTCTCGGCCTCATGACTAAGAAGGTAGTGTATACCAGTTCGGGGACGAAACCGGTGAGTCCCATCTCGGCCTCATGGCTAAGAAGGTAGTGTATACCTGTTCGCGGACGACACCGATCAGTCCCATCTCGGCCTCATGGCTAAGGAGGTAGTGTATACCAGTTCCGGACGACACCGATCAGTACCATCTCGGCCTCATGGCTAAGAAGGTAGTGTATACCAGTTCCGGACGACACCGGTGAGTCCCATCTCGGCCTCACGGCTAAGAAGGTAGTGTATACCTGTTCGCGGACGACACCGATCAGTCCCTTCTCGGCCTCATGGCTAAGAAGGTAGTGTATACCAGTTCGGGGACGAAAATGGTGAGTCCCCTCTCGGCCTCATGGCTAAGAAGTTAGTGTATACCTGTTCGCGGACGACACCGATCAGTCCCATCTCGGCCTCATGGCTAATAAGGTAGTGTATACCAGTTCGTGGACGAAACCGGTGAGTCCCATCTCGGCCTCATGGCTAAGAAGGTAGTGTATACCTGTTCGCGGACGACACCGATCAGTCCCATCTCGGCCTCATGGCTAAGAAGGTAGTGTATACCTGTACGCGGACGACACCGATCAGTCCCATCTCGGCCACATGGCTAAGAAGGTAGTGTATACCTGTTCGCGGACGACACCGATCAGTCCCATCTCGGCCTCATGGCTAAGAAGGTAGTGTATACCTGTTCGCGGACGACACCGATCAGTCCCATCTCGGCCTCATGGCTAAGAAGGTAGTGTATACCAGTTCCGGACGACACCGGTGAGTCCCATCTCGGCCTCATGGCTAAGAAGGTAGTGTATACCTGTTCGCGGACGACACCGATCAGTCCCATCTCGGCCTCATGGCTAAGAAGGTAGTGTATACCAGTTCGGGGACGAAACCGGTGAGTCCCATCTCGGCCTCATGGCTAAGAAGTTAGTGTATACCTGTTCGCGGACGACACCGATCAGTCCCATCTCGGCCTCATGGCTAATAAGGTAGTGTATACCAGTTCGTGGACGAAACCGGTGAGTCCCATCTCGGCCTCATGGCTAAGAAGGTAGTGTATACCTGTTCGCGGACGACACCGATCAGTCCCATCTCGGCCTCATGGCTAAGAAGGTAGTGTATACCTGTACGCGGACGACACCGATCAGTCCCATCTCGGCCACATGGCTAAGAAGGTAGTGTATACCTGTTCGCGGACGACACCGATCAGTCCCATCTCGGCCTCATGGCTAAGAAGGTAGTGTATACCAGTTCCGGACGACACCGGTGAGTCCCTTCTCGGCCTCATGGCTAAGAAGGTAGTGTATACCAGTTCCGGACGACACCGGTGAGTCCCTTCTCGGTCTCATGGCTAAGTAGGTAGTGTATACCAGTTCGGGGACGAAACCGGTGAGTCCCATCTCGGCCTCATGGCTAAGAAGGTAGTGTATACCTGTTCGCGGACGACATCGATCAGTCCCATCTCCGCCACATGGCTAAGAAGGTAGTGTATACCTGTTCGCGACGACACCGATCAGTCCCATCTCGGCCTCATGGCTAAGGAGGTAGTGTATACCAGTTCCGGACGACACCGGTGAGTCCCTTCTCGGCCTCATGGCTAAGAAGGTAGTGTATACCAGTTCCGGACGACACCGGTGAGTTCCTTCTCGGCCTCATTCCTAAGTAGGTAGTGTATACCAGTTTGGGGACGAAACCGGTGAGTCCCAACTCGGCCTCATGGCTAAGAAGGTAGTGTATACCTGTTCGCGGACGACACCGATCAGTCCCATCTCGGCCACATGGCTAAGAAGGTAGTGTATACCTGTTCGCGACGACACCGATCAGTCCCATCTCGGCCTCATGGCTAAGAAGGTAGTGTATACCAGTTCCGGACGACACCGGTGAGTGCCTTCTCGGCCTCATGGCTAAGAAGGTAGTGTATACCAGTTCCGGACGACACCGGTGAGTCCCTTCTCGGCCTCATTCCTAAGTAGGTAGTGTATACCAGTTTGGGGACGAAACCGGTGAGTCCCAACTCGGCCTCATGGCTAAGAAGGTAGTGTATACCTGTTCGCGGACGACACCGATCAGTCCCATCTCGGCCTCATGGCTAAGGAGGTAGTGTATACCAGTTCCGGACGACACCGATCAGTACCATCTCGGCCTCATGGCTAAGAAGGTAGTGTATACCAGTTCGCGGACGACACCGATCAGTCCCATCTTGGCCTCATGGCTAAGAAGGTGGTGTATTCCAGTTCGGGGACGAAACCGGTGAGTCCCATCTCGGCCTCATGGCTAAGAAGTTAGTGTATACCTGTACGCGGACGACACCGATCAGTCCCATCTCGGCCTCATGGCTAAGAAGGTAGTGTATACCAGTTCGGGGACGAAACCGGTGAGTCCCATCTCGGCCTCATGGCTAAGAAGTTAGTGTATACCCGTTCGCGGACGACACCGATCAGTCCCATCTCGGCCTCATGGCTAATAAGGTAGTGTATACCAGTTCGTGGACGAAACCGGTGAGTCCCATCTCGGCCTCATGGCTAAGAAGGTAGTGTATACCTGTTCGCGGACGACACCGATCAGTCCCATCTCGGCCTCATGGCTAAGAAGGTAGTGTATACCTGTACGCGGACGACACCGATCAGTCCCATCTCTGCCACATGGCTAAGAAGGTAGTGTATACCTGTTCGCGGACGACACCGATCAGACCCATCCCGGCCTCATGGCTAAGAAGGTAGTGAATACCAGTTCCGGACGACACCGGTAAGTCCCTTCTCGGCCTCATGGCTAAGAAGGTAGTGTATACCAGTTCGGGGACGAAACCGGCGAGTCCCATCTCGGCCTCATGGCTAAGAAGGTAGTGTATACCTGTTCGGGGACGAAACCGGTGAGTCCCATCTCGGCCTCATGGCTAAGAACGTAGTGTATACCTGTTCGCGGACGACATCGATCAGACCCATCTCGGCCTCATGGCTAAGAAGGTAGTGTATACCTGTACGCGGACGACACCGATCAGTCCCATCTCGGCCACATGGCTAAGAAGGTAGTGTATACCTGTTCGCGACGACACCGATCAGTCCCATCTCGGCCTCATGGCTAAGGAGGTAGTGTATACCAGTTCCGGACGACACCGGTGAGTCCCTTCTCGGCCTCATGGCTAAGAAGGTAGTGTATACCAGTTCCGGACGACACCGGTGAGTTCCTTCTCGGCCTCATTCCTAAGTAGGTAGTGTATACCAGTTTGGGGACGAAACCGGTGAGTCCCAACTCGGCCTCATGGCTAAGAAGGTAGTGTATACCTGTTCGCGGACGACATCGATCAGTCCCATCTCGGCCTCATGGCTAAGAAGGTAGTGTATACCAGTTCGCGGACGACACCGATCAGTCCCATCTTGGCCTCATGGCTAAGAAGGTGGTGTATTCCAGTTCGGGGACGAAACCGGTGAGTCCCATCTCGGCCTCATGGCTAAGAAGTTAGTGTATACCTGTTCGCGGACGACACCGATCAGTCCCATCTCGGCCTCATGGCTAATAAGGTAGTGTATACCAGTTCGTGGACGAAACCGGTGAGTCCCATCTCGGCCTCATGGCTAAGAAGGTAGTGTATACCTGTTCGCGGACGACACCGATCAGTCCCATCTCGGCCTCATGGCTAAGAAGGTAGTGTATACCTGTACGCGGACGACACCGATCAGTCCCATCTCGGCCACATGGCTAAGAAGGTAGTGTATACCTGTTCGCGGACGACACCGATCAGTCCCATCTCGGCCTCATGGCTAAGAAGGTAGTGTATACCTGTTCGCGGACGACACCGATCAGTCCCATCTCGGCCTCATGGCTAAGAAGGTAGTGTATACCAGTTCCGGACGACACCGGTGAGTCCCATCTCGGCCTCATGGCTAAGAAGGTAGTGTATACCTGTTCGCGGACGACACCGATCAGTCCCATCTCGGCCTCATGGCTAAGAAGGTAGTGTATACCAGTTCGGGGACGAAACCGGTGAGTCCCATCTCGGCCTCATGGCTAAGAAGTTAGTGTATACCCGTTCGCGGACGACACCGATCAGTCCCATCTCGGCCTCATGGCTAATAAGGTAGTGTATACCAGTTCGTGGACGAAACCGGTGAGTCCCATCTCGGCCTCATGGCTAAGAAGGTAGTGTATACCTGTTCGCGGACGACACCGATCAGTCCCATCTCGGCCTCATGGCTAAGAAGGTAGTGTATACCTGTACGCGGACGACACCGATCAGTCCCATCTCTGCCACATGGCTAAGAAGGTAGTGTATACCTGTTCGCGGACGACACCGATCAGACCCATCTCGGCCTCATGGCTAAGAAGGTAGTGAATACCAGTTCCGGACGACACCGGTAAGTCCCTTCTCGGCCTCATGGCTAAGAAGGTAGTGTATACCAGTTCGGGGACGAAACCGGCGAGTCCCATCTCGGCCTCATGGCTAAGAAGGTAGTGTATACCTGTTCGGGGACGAAACCGGTGAGTCCCATCTCGGCCTCATGGCTAAGAAGGTAGTGTATACCTGTTCGCGGACGACATCGATCAGACCCATCTCGGCCTCATGGCTAAGAAGGTAGTGTATACCTGTACGCGGACGACACCGATCAGTCCCATCTCGGCCACATGGCTAAGAAGGTAGTGTATACCTGTTCGCGACGACACCGATCAGTCCCATCTCGGCCTCATGGCTAAGAAGGTAGTGTATACCAGTTCCGGACGACACCGGTGAGTCCCTTCTCGGCCTCATGGCTAAGAAGGTAGTGTATACCAGTTCCGGACGACACCGGTGAGTCCCTTCTCGGCCTCATTCCTAAGTAGGTAGTGTATACCAGTTTGGGGACGAAACCGGTGAGTCCCATCTCGGCCTCATGGCTAAGAAGGTAGTGTATACCTGTTCGCGGACGACACCGATCAGTCCCATGTCGGCCTCATGGCTAAGAAGGTAGTGTATACCAGTTCCGGACGACACCGATCAGTCCCATCTCGGCCTCATGGCTAAGAAGGTAGTGTATACCTGTTCGCGGACGACACCGATCAGTCCCATGTCGGCCTCATGGCTAAGAAGGTAGTGTATACCAGTTCCGGACGACACCGATCAGTCCCATCTCGGCCTCATGGCTAAGAAGGTAGTGTATACCTGTACGCGGACGACACCGATCAGTCCCATCTCGGCCACATGGCTAAGAAGGTAGTGTATACCTGTTCGCGACGACACCGATCAGTCCCATCTCGGCCTCATGGCTAAGAAGGTAGTGTATACCAGTTCCGGACGACACCGGTGAGTCCCATCTCGGCCTCATGGCTAAGAAGGTAGTGTATACCTGTTCGCGGACGACACCGATCAGTCCCATCTCGGCCTCATGGCTAAGAAGGTAGTGTATACCTGTTCGCGGACGACACCGATCAGTCCCATCTCGGCCTCATGGCTAAGAAGGTAGTGTATACCTGTTCGCGGACGACACCGATCAGTCCCATCTCGGCCTCATGGCTAAGAAGGTAGTGTATACCAGTTCCGGACGACACCGGTGAGTCCCATCTCGGCCTCATGGCTAAGAAGGTAGTGTATACCTGTTCGCGGACGACACCGATCAGTCCCATCTCGGCCTCATGGCTAAGAAGGTAGTGTATACCAGTTCGGGGACGAAACCGGTGAGTCCCATCTCGGCCTCATGGCTAAGAAGTTAGTGTATACCTGTTCGCGGACGACACCGATCAGTCCCATCTCGGCCTCATGGCTAATAAGGTAGTGTATACCAGTTCGGGGACGAAAATGGTGAGTCCCATCTCGGCCTCATGGCTAAGAAGTTAGTGTATACCTGTTCGCGGACGACACCGATCAGTCCCATCTCGGCCTCATGGCTAATAAGGTAGTGTATACCAGTTCGTGGACGAAACCGGTGAGTCCCATGTCGGCCTCATGGCTAAGAAGGTAGTGTATACCTGTTCGCGGACGACACCGATCAGTCCCTTCTCGGCCTCATGGCTAAGAAGGTAGTGTATACCAGTTCCGGACGACACCGGTGAGTCCCTTCTCGGCCTCATGGCTAAGAAGGTAGTGTATACCAGTTCCGGACGACACCGGTGAGTCCCTTCTCGGTCTCATGGCTAAGTAGGTAGTGTATACCAGTTCGGGGACGAAACCGGTGAGTCCCATCTCGGCCTCATGGCTAAGAAGGTAGTGTATACCTGTTCGCGGACGACACCGATCAGTCCCATCTCGGCCTCATGGCTAAGAAGGTAGTGTATACCTGTACGCGGACGACACCGATCAGTCCCATCTCGGCCACATGGCTAAGAAGGTAGTGTATACCTGTTCGCGGACGACACCGATCAGTCCCATCTCGGCCTCATGGCTAAGAAGGTAGTGTATACCTGTTCGCGGACGACACCGATCAGTCCCATCTCGGCCTCATGGCTAAGAAGGTAGTGTATACCTGTTCGCGGACGACACCGATCAGTCCCATCTCGGCCTCATGGCTAAGAAGGTAGTGTATACCTGTACGCGGACGACACCGATCAGTCCCATCTCGGCCACATGGCTAAGAAGGTAGTGTATACCTGTTCGCGGACGACACCGATCAGACCCATCTCGGCCTCATGGCTAAGAAGGTAGTGAATACCAGTTCCGGACGACACCGGTAAGTCCCTTCTCGGCCTCATGGCTAAGAAGGTAGTGTATACCTGTTCGCGGACGACATCGATCAGTCCCATCTCCGCCACATGGCTAAGAAGGTAGTGTATACCTGTTCGCGACGACACCGATCAGTCCCATCTCGGCCTCATGGCTAAGGAGGTAGTGTATACCAGTTCCGGACGACACCGGTGAGTCCCTTCTCGGCCTCATGGCTAAGAAGGTAGTGTATACCAGTTCCGGACGACACCGGTGAGTTCCTTCTCGGCCTCATTCCTAAGTAGGTAGTGTATACCAGTTTGGGGACGAAACCGGTGAGTCCCAACTCGGCCTCATGGCTAAGAAGGTAGTGTATACCTGTTCGCGGACGACACCGATCAGTCCCATCTCGGCCACATGGCTAAGAAGGTAGTGTATACCTGTTCGCGACGACACCGATCAGTCCCATCTCGGCCTCATGGCTAAGAAGGTAGTGTATACCAGTTCCGGACGACACCGGTGAGTGCCTTCTCGGCCTCATGGCTAAGAAGGTAGTGTATACCAGTTCCGGACGACACCGGTGAGTCCCTTCTCGGCCTCATTCCTAAGTAGGTAGTGTATACCAGTTTGGGGACGAAACCGGTGAGTCCCAACTCGGCCTCATGGCTAAGAAGGTAGTGTATACCTGTTCGCGGACGACACCGATCAGTCCCATCTCGGCCTCATGGCTAAGGAGGTAGTGTATACCAGTTCCGGACGACACCGATCAGTACCATCTCGGCCTCATGGCTAAGAAGGTAGTGTATACCAGTTCGCGGACGACACCGATCAGTCCCATCTTGGCCTCATGGCTAAGAAGGTGGTGTATTCCAGTTCGGGGACGAAACCGGTGAGTCCCATCTCGGCCTCATGGCTAAGAAGTTAGTGTATACCTGTACGCGGACGACACCGATCAGTCCCATCTCGGCCTCATGGCTAAGAAGGTAGTGTATACCAGTTCGGGGACGAAACCGGTGAGTCCCATCTCGGCCTCATGGCTAAGAAGTTAGTGTATACCCGTTCGCGGACGACACCGATCAGTCCCATCTCGGCCTCATGGCTAATAAGGTAGTGTATACCAGTTCGTGGACGAAACCGGTGAGTCCCATCTCGGCCTCATGGCTAAGAAGGTAGTGTATACCTGTTCGCGGACGACACCGATCAGTCCCATCTCGGCCTCATGGCTAAGAAGGTAGTGTATACCTGTACGCGGACGACACCGATCAGTCCCATCTCTGCCACATGGCTAAGAAGGTAGTGTATACCTGTTCGCGGACGACACCGATCAGACCCATCCCGGCCTCATGGCTAAGAAGGTAGTGAATACCAGTTCCGGACGACACCGGTGAGTCCCTTCTCGGCCTCATGGCTAAGAAGGTAGTGTATACCAGTTCCGGACGACACCGGTGAGTTCCTTCTCGGCCTCATTCCTAAGTAGGTAGTGTATACCTGTTTGGGGACGAAACCGGTGAGTCCCAACTCGGCCTCATGGCTAAGAAGGTAGTGTATACCTGTTCGCGGACGACACCGATCAGTCCCATCTCGGCCTCATGGCTAAGAAGGTAGTGTATACCTGTACGCGGACGACACCGATCAGTCCCATCTCGGCCTCATGGCTAAGAAGGTAGTGTATACCTGTTCGCGGACGACACCGATCAGTCCCATCTCGGCCTCATGGCTAAGAAGGTAGTGTATACCTGTACGCGGACGACACCGATCAGTCCCATCTCGGCCACATGGCTAAGAAGGTAGTGTATACCTGTTCGCGGACGACACCGATCAGTCCCATCTCGGCCTCATGGCTAAGAAGGTAGTGTATACCAGTTCCGGACGACACCGGTGAGTCCCTTCTCGGCCTTATGGCTAAGAAGGTAGTGTATACCAGTTCGCGGACGACACCGATCAGTCCCATCTCGGCCTCATGGCTAAGAAGGTAGTGTATACCTGTTCGCGGACGACACCGATCAGTCCCATCTCGGCCTCATGGCTAAGAAGGTAGTGTATACCAGTTCCGGACGACACCGGTGAGTCCCTTCTCGGCCTCATGGCTAAGATGGTAGTGTATACCTGTTCGCGGACGACACCGATCAGTCCCATGTCGGCCTCATGGCTAAGAAGGTAGTGTATACCAGTTCCGGACGACACCGGTAAGTCCCTTCTCGGCCTCATGACTAAGAAGGTAGTGTATACCAGTTCGGGGACGAAACCGGTGAGTCCCATCTCGGCCTCATGGCTAAGAAGGTAGTGTATACCTGTTCGCGGACGACACCGATCAGTCCCATCTCGGCCTCATGGCTAAGGAGGTAGTGTATACCAGTTCCGGACGACACCGATCAGTACCATCTCGGCCTCATGGCTAAGAAGGTAGTGTATACCAGTTCCGGACGACACCGGTGAGTCCCATCTCGGCCTCATGGCTAAGAAGGTAGTGTATACCTGTTCGCGGACGACACCGATCAGTCCCTTCTCGGCCTCATGGCTAAGAAGGTAGTGTATACCAGTTCGGGGACGAAAATGGTGAGTCCCCTCTCGGCCTCATGGCTAAGAAGTTAGTGTATACCTGTTCGCGGACGACACCGATCAGTCCCATCTCGGCCTCATGGCTAATAAGGTAGTGTATACCAGTTCGTGGACGAAACCGGTGAGTCCCATCTCGGCCTCATGGCTAAGAAGGTAGTGTATACCTGTTCGCGGACGACACCGATCAGTCCCATCTCGGCCTCATGGCTAAGAAGGTAGTGTATACCTGTACGCGGACGACACCGATCAGTCCCATCTCGGCCACATGGCTAAGAAGGTAGTGTATACCTGTTCGCGGACGACACCGATCAGTCCCATCTCGGCCTCATGGCTAAGAAGGTAGTGTATACCTGTTCGCGGACGACACCGATCAGTCCCATCTCGGCCTCATGGCTAAGAAGGTAGTGTATACCAGTTCCGGACGACACCGGTGAGTCCCATCTCGGCCTCATGGCTAAGAAGGTAGTGTATACCTGTTCGCGGACGACACCGATCAGTCCCATCTCGGCCTCATGGCTAAGAAGGTAGTGTATACCAGTTCGGGGACGAAACCGGTGAGTCCCATCTCGGCCTCATGGCTAAGAAGTTAGTGTATACCTGTTCGCGGACGACACCGATCAGTCCCATCTCGGCCTCATGGCTAATAAGGTAGTGTATACCAGTTCGTGGACGAAACCGGTGAGTCCCATCTCGGCCTCATGGCTAAGAAGGTAGTGTATACCAGTTCCGGACGACACCGGTGAGTCCCTTCTCGGTCTCATGGCTAAGTAGGTAGTGTATACCAGTTCGGGGACGAAACCGGTGAGTCCCATCTCGGCCTCATGGCTAAGAAGGTAGTGTATACCTGTTCGCGGACGACATCGATCAGTCCCATCTCGGCCTCATGGCTAAGAAGGTAGTGTATACCTGTACGCGGACGACACCGATCAGTCCCATCTCGGCCACATGGCTAAGAAGGTAGTGTATACCTGTTCGCGACGACACCGATCAGTCCCATCTCGGCCTCATGGCTAAGAAGGTAGTGTATACCAGTTCCGGACGACACCGGTGAGTCCCTTCTCGGCCTCATGGCTAAGAAGGTAGTGTATACCAGTTCCGGACGACACCGGTGAGTCCCTTCTCGGCCTCATTCCTAAGTAGGTAGTGTATACCAGTTTGGGGACGAAACCGGTGAGTCCCAACTCGGCCTCATGGCTAAGAAGGTAGTGTATACCTGTTCGCGGACGACATCGATCAGTCCCATCTCGGCCTCATGGCTAAGAAGGTAGTGTATACCAGTTCGCGGACGACACCGATCAGTCCCATCTTGGCCTCATGGCTAAGAAGGTGGTGTATTCCAGTTCGGGGACGAAACCGGTGAGTCCCATCTCGGCCTCATGGCTAAGAAGTTAGTGTATACCTGTTCGCGGACGACACCGATCAGTTCCATCTCGGCCTCATGGCTAATAAGGTAGTGTATACCAGTTCGTGGACGAAACCGGTGAGTCCCATCTCGGCCTCATGGCTAAGAAGGTAGTGTATACCTGTTCGCGGACGACATCGATCAGTCCCATCCGGCCTCATGGCTAAGAAGGTAGTGTATACCTGTTCGCGGACGACACCGATCAGACCCATCTCGGCCTCATGGCTAAGAAGGTAGTGAATACCAGTTCCGGACGACACCGGTAAGTCCCTTCTCGGCCTCATGGCTAAGAAGGTAGTGTATACCAGTTCGGGGACGAAACCGGCGAGTCCCATCTCGGCCTCATGGCTAAGAAGGTAGTGTATACCTGTTCGCGGACGACACCGATCAGTCCCATCTCGGCCTCATGGCTAAGAAGGTAGTGTATACCTGTACGCGGGCGACACCGACCAGTCCCATCTCGGCCACATGGCTAAGAAGGTAGTGTATACCTGTTCGCGGACGACACCGATCAGTCCCATCTCGGCCTCATGGCTAAGAAGGTAGTGTATACCAGTTCCGGACGACACCGGTAAGTCCCTTCTCGGCCTCATGGCTAAGATGGTAGTGTATACCTGTTCGCGGACGACACCGATCAGTACCATCTCGGCCTCATGGCTAAGAAGGTAGTGTATACCAGTTCCGGACGACACCGGTGAGTCCCATCTCGGCCTCATGGCTAAGAAGGTAGTGTATACCTGTTCGCGGACGACACCGATCAGTCCCTTCTCGGCCTCATGGCTAAGAAGGTAGTGTATACCAGTTCGGGGACGAAAATGGTGAGTCCCCTCTCGGCCTCATGGCTAAGAAGTTAGTGTATACCTGTTCGCGGACGACACCGATCAGTCCCATCTCGGCCTCATGGCTAATAAGGTAGTGTATACCAGTTCGTGGACGAAACCGGTGAGTCCCATCTCGGCCTCATGGCTAAGAAGGTAGTGTATACCTGTTCGCGGACGACACCGATCAGTCCCATCTCGGCCTCATGGCTAAGAAGGTAGTGTATACCTGTACGCGGACGACACCGATCAGTCCCATCTCGGCCACATGGCTAAGAAGGTAGTGTATACCTGTTCGCGGACGACACCGATCAGTCCCATCTCGGCCTCATGGCTAAGAAGGTAGTGTATACCTGTTCGCGGACGACACCGATCAGTCCCATCTCGGCCTCATGGCTAAGAAGGTAGTGTATACCAGTTCCGGACGACACCGGTGAGTCCCATCTCGGCCTCATGGCTAAGAAGGTAGTGTATACCTGTTCGCGGACGACACCGATCAGTCCCATCTCGGCCTCATGGCTAAGAAGGTAGTGTATACCAGTTCGGGGACGAAACCGGTGAGTCCCATCTCGGCCTCATGGCTAAGAAGTTAGTGTATACCTGTTCGCGGACGACACCGATCAGTCCCATCTCGGCCTCATGGCTAATAAGGTAGTGTATACCAGTTCGTGGACGAAACCGGTGAGTCCCATCTCGGCCTCATGGCTAAGAAGGTAGTGTATACCTGTTCGCGGACGACACCGATCAGTCCCATCTCGGCCTCATGGCTAAGAAGGTAGTGTATACCTGTACGCGGACGACACCGATCAGTCCCATCTCGGCCACATGGCTAAGAAGGTAGTGTATACCTGTTCGCGGACGACACCGATCAGTCCCATCTCGGCCTCATGGCTAAGAAGGTAGTGTATACCAGTTCCGGACGACACCGGTGAGTCCCTTCTCGGCCTCATGGCTAAGAAGGTAGTGTATACCAGTTCCGGACGACACCGGTGAGTTCCTTCTCGGCCTCATTCCTAAGTAGGTAGTGTATACCAGTTTGGGGACGAAACCGGTGAGTCCCAACTCGGCCTCATGGCTAAGAAGGTAGTGTATACCTGTTCGCGGACGACATCGATCAGTCCCATCTCGGCCTCATGGCTAAGAAGGTAGTGTATACCAGTTCGCGGACGACACCGATCAGTCCCATCTTGGCCTCATGGCTAAGAAGGTGGTGTATTCCAGTTCGGGGACGAAACCGGTGAGTCCCATCTCGGCCTCATGGCTAAGAAGTTAGTGTATACCTGTTCGCGGACGACACCGATCAGTCCCATCTCGGCCTCATGGCTAATAAGGTAGTGTATACCAGTTCGTGGACGAAACCGGTGAGTCCCATCTCGGCCTCATGGCTAAGAAGGTAGTGTATACCTGTTCGCGGACGACACCGATCAGTCCCATCTCGGCCTCATGGCTAAGAAGGTAGTGTATACCTGTACGCGGACGACACCGATCAGTCCCATCTCGGCCACATGGCTAAGAAGGTAGTGTATACCTGTTCGCGGACGACACCGATCAGTCCCATCTCGGCCTCATGGCTAAGAAGGTAGTGTATACCTGTTCGCGGACGACACCGATCAGTCCCATCTCGGCCTCATGGCTAAGAAGGTAGTGTATACCAGTTCCGGACGACACCGGTGAGTCCCATCTCGGCCTCATGGCTAAGAAGGTAGTGTATACCAGTTCGGGGACGACATCGATCAGACCCATCTCGGCCTCATGGCTAAGAAGGTAGTGTATACCTGTACGCGGACGACACCGATCAGTCCCATCTCGGCCACATGGCTAAGAAGGTAGTGTATACCTGTTCGCGGACGACATCGATCAGTCCCATCTCGGCCTCATGGCTAAGAAGGTAGTGTATACCTGTTCGCGGACGACATCGATCAGTCCCATCTCGGCCTCATGGCTAAGAAGGTAGTGTATACCAGTTCGCGGACGACACCGATCAGTCCCATCTTGGCCTCATGGCTAAGAAGGTGGTGTATTCCAGTTCGGGGACGAAACCGGTGAGTCCCATCTCGGCCTCATGGCTAAGAAGTTAGTGTATACCTGTTCGCGGACGACACCGATCAGTTCCATCTCGGCCTCATGGCTAATAAGGTAGTGTATACCAGTTCGTGGACGAAACCGGTGAGTCCCATCTCGGCCTCATGGCTAAGAAGGTAGTGTATACCTGTTCGCGGACGACATCGATCAGTCCCATCCGGCCTCATGGCTAAGAAGGTAGTGTATACCTGTTCGCGGACGACACCGATCAGACCCATCTCGGCCTCATGGCTAAGAAGGTAGTGAATACCAGTTCCGGACGACACCGGTAAGTCCCTTCTCGGCCTCATGGCTAAGAAGGTAGTGTATACCAGTTCGGGGACGAAACCGGCGAGTCCCATCTCGGCCTCATGGCTAAGAAGGTAGTGTATACCTGTTCGCGGACGACACCGATCAGTCCCATCTCGGCCTCATGGCTAAGAAGGTAGTGTATACCTGTACGCGGGCGACACCGACCAGTCCCATCTCGGCCACATGGCTAAGAAGGTAGTGTATACCTGTTCGCGGACGACACCGATCAGTCCCATCTCGGCCTCATGGCTAAGAAGGTAGTGTATACCAGTTCCGGACGACACCGGTAAGTCCCTTCTCGGCCTCATGGCTAAGATGGTAGTGTATACCTGTTCGCGGACGACACCGATCAGTCCCATGTCGGCCTCATGGCTAAGAAGGTAGTGTATACCAGTTCCGGACGACACCGGTAAGTCCCTTCTCGGCCTCATGACTAAGAAGGTAGTGTATACCAGTTCGGGGACGAAACCGGTGAGTCCCATCTCGGCCTCATGGCTAAGAAGGTAGTGTATACCTGTTCGCGGACGACACCGATCAGTCCCATCTCGGCCTCATGGCTAAGGAGGTAGTGTATACCAGTTCCGGACGACACCGATCAGTACCATCTCGGCCTCATGGCTAAGAAGGTAGTGTATACCAGTTCCGGACGACACCGGTGAGTCCCATCTCGGCCTCACGGCTAAGAAGGTAGTGTATACCTGTTCGCGGACGACACCGATCAGTCCCTTCTCGGCCTCATGGCTAAGAAGGTAGTGTATACCAGTTCGGGGACGAAAATGGTGAGTCCCCTCTCGGCCTCATGGCTAAGAAGTTAGTGTATACCTGTTCGCGGACGACACCGATCAGTCCCATCTCGGCCTCATGGCTAATAAGGTAGTGTATACCAGTTCGTGGACGAAACCGGTGAGTCCCATCTCGGCCTCATGGCTAAGAAGGTAGTGTATACCTGTTCGCGGACGACACCGATCAGTCCCATCTCGGCCTCATGGCTAAGAAGGTAGTGTATACCTGTACGCGGACGACACCGATCAGTCCCATCTCGGCCACATGGCTAAGAAGGTAGTGTATACCTGTTCGCGGACGACACCGATCAGTCCCATCTCGGCCTCATGGCTAAGAAGGTAGTGTATACCTGTTCGCGGACGACACCGATCAGTCCCATCTCGGCCTCATGGCTAAGAAGGTAGTGTATACCAGTTCCGGACGACACCGGTGAGTCCCATCTCGGCCTCATGGCTAAGAAGGTAGTGTATACCTGTTCGCGGACGACACCGATCAGTCCCATCTCGGCCTCATGGCTAAGAAGGTAGTGTATACCAGTTCGGGGACGAAACCGGTGAGTCCCATCTCGGCCTCATGGCTAAGAAGTTAGTGTATACCTGTTCGCGGACGACACCGATCAGTCCCATCTCGGCCTCATGGCTAATAAGGTAGTGTATACCAGTTCGTGGACGAAACCGGTGAGTCCCATCTCGGCCTCATGGCTAAGAAGGTAGTGTATACCTGTTCGCGGACGACACCGATCAGTCCCATCTCGGCCTCATGGCTAAGAAGGTAGTGTATACCTGTACGCGGACGACACCGATCAGTCCCATCTCGGCCACATGGCTAAGAAGGTAGTGTATACCTGTTCGCGGACGACACCGATCAGTCCCATCTCGGCCTCATGGCTAAGAAGGTAGTGTATACCAGTTCCGGACGACACCGGTGAGTCCCTTCTCGGCCTCATGGCTAAGAAGGTAGTGTATACCAGTTCCGGACGACACCGGTGAGTCCCTTCTCGGTCTCATGGCTAAGTAGGTAGTGTATACCAGTTCGGGGACGAAACCGGTGAGTCCCATCTCGGCCTCATGGCTAAGAAGGTAGTGTATACCTGTTCGCGGACGACATCGATCAGTCCCATCTCCGCCACATGGCTAAGAAGGTAGTGTATACCTGTTCGCGACGACACCGATCAGTCCCATCTCGGCCTCATGGCTAAGGAGGTAGTGTATACCAGTTCCGGACGACACCGGTGAGTCCCTTCTCGGCCTCATGGCTAAGAAGGTAGTGTATACCAGTTCCGGACGACACCGGTGAGTTCCTTCTCGGCCTCATTCCTAAGTAGGTAGTGTATACCAGTTTGGGGACGAAACCGGTGAGTCCCAACTCGGCCTCATGGCTAAGAAGGTAGTGTATACCTGTTCGCGGACGACACCGATCAGTCCCATCTCGGCCACATGGCTAAGAAGGTAGTGTATACCTGTTCGCGACGACACCGATCAGTCCCATCTCGGCCTCATGGCTAAGAAGGTAGTGTATACCAGTTCCGGACGACACCGGTGAGTGCCTTCTCGGCCTCATGGCTAAGAAGGTAGTGTATACCAGTTCCGGACGACACCGGTGAGTCCCTTCTCGGCCTCATTCCTAAGTAGGTAGTGTATACCAGTTTGGGGACGAAACCGGTGAGTCCCAACTCGGCCTCATGGCTAAGAAGGTAGTGTATACCTGTTCGCGGACGACACCGATCAGTCCCATCTCGGCCTCATGGCTAAGGAGGTAGTGTATACCAGTTCCGGACGACACCGATCAGTACCATCTCGGCCTCATGGCTAAGAAGGTAGTGTATACCAGTTCGCGGACGACACCGATCAGTCCCATCTTGGCCTCATGGCTAAGAAGGTGGTGTATTCCAGTTCGGGGACGAAACCGGTGAGTCCCATCTCGGCCTCATGGCTAAGAAGTTAGTGTATACCTGTACGCGGACGACACCGATCAGTCCCATCTCGGCCTCATGGCTAAGAAGGTAGTGTATACCAGTTCGGGGACGAAACCGGTGAGTCCCATCTCGGCCTCATGGCTAAGAAGTTAGTGTATACCCGTTCGCGGACGACACCGATCAGTCCCATCTCGGCCTCATGGCTAATAAGGTAGTGTATACCAGTTCGTGGACGAAACCGGTGAGTCCCATCTCGGCCTCATGGCTAAGAAGGTAGTGTATACCTGTTCGCGGACGACACCGATCAGTCCCATCTCGGCCTCATGGCTAAGAAGGTAGTGTATACCTGTACGCGGACGACACCGATCAGTCCCATCTCTGCCACATGGCTAAGAAGGTAGTGTATACCTGTTCGCGGACGACACCGATCAGACCCATCCCGGCCTCATGGCTAAGAAGGTAGTGAATACCAGTTCCGGACGACACCGGTAAGTCCCTTCTCGGCCTCATGGCTAAGAAGGTAGTGTATACCAGTTCGGGGACGAAACCGGCGAGTCCCATCTCGGCCTCATGGCTAAGAAGGTAGTGTATACCTGTTCGGGGACGAAACCGGTGAGTCCCATCTCGGCCTCATGGCTAAGAACGTAGTGTATACCTGTTCGCGGACGACATCGATCAGACCCATCTCGGCCTCATGGCTAAGAAGGTAGTGTATACCTGTACGCGGACGACACCGATCAGTCCCATCTCGGCCACATGGCTAAGAAGGTAGTGTATACCTGTTCGCGACGACACCGATCAGTCCCATCTCGGCCTCATGGCTAAGGAGGTAGTGTATACCAGTTCCGGACGACACCGGTGAGTCCCTTCTCGGCCTCATGGCTAAGAAGGTAGTGTATACCAGTTCCGGACGACACCGGTGAGTTCCTTCTCGGCCTCATTCCTAAGTAGGTAGTGTATACCAGTTTGGGGACGAAACCGGTGAGTCCCAACTCGGCCTCATGGCTAAGAAGGTAGTGTATACCTGTTCGCGGACGACATCGATCAGTCCCATCTCGGCCTCATGGCTAAGAAGGTAGTGTATACCAGTTCGCGGACGACACCGATCAGTCCCATCTTGGCCTCATGGCTAAGAAGGTGGTGTATTCCAGTTCGGGGACGAAACCGGTGAGTCCCATCTCGGCCTCATGGCTAAGAAGTTAGTGTATACCTGTTCGCGGACGACACCGATCAGTCCCATCTCGGCCTCATGGCTAATAAGGTAGTGTATACCAGTTCGTGGACGAAACCGGTGAGTCCCATCTCGGCCTCATGGCTAAGAAGGTAGTGTATACCTGTTCGCGGACGACACCGATCAGTCCCATCTCGGCCTCATGGCTAAGAAGGTAGTGTATACCTGTACGCGGACGACACCGATCAGTCCCATCTCGGCCACATGGCTAAGAAGGTAGTGTATACCTGTTCGCGGACGACACCGATCAGTCCCATCTCGGCCTCATGGCTAAGAAGGTAGTGTATACCTGTTCGCGGACGACACCGATCAGTCCCATCTCGGCCTCATGGCTAAGAAGGTAGTGTATACCAGTTCCGGACGACACCGGTGAGTCCCATCTCGGCCTCATGGCTAAGAAGGTAGTGTATACCTGTTCGCGGACGACACCGATCAGTCCCATCTCGGCCTCATGGCTAAGAAGGTAGTGTATACCAGTTCGGGGACGAAACCGGTGAGTCCCATCTCGGCCTCATGGCTAAGAAGTTAGTGTATACCCGTTCGCGGACGACACCGATCAGTCCCATCTCGGCCTCATGGCTAATAAGGTAGTGTATACCAGTTCGTGGACGAAACCGGTGAGTCCCATCTCGGCCTCATGGCTAAGAAGGTAGTGTATACCTGTTCGCGGACGACACCGATCAGTCCCATCTCGGCCTCATGGCTAAGAAGGTAGTGTATACCTGTACGCGGACGACACCGATCAGTCCCATCTCTGCCACATGGCTAAGAAGGTAGTGTATACCTGTTCGCGGACGACACCGATCAGACCCATCTCGGCCTCATGGCTAAGAAGGTAGTGAATACCAGTTCCGGACGACACCGGTAAGTCCCTTCTCGGCCTCATGGCTAAGAAGGTAGTGTATACCAGTTCGGGGACGAAACCGGCGAGTCCCATCTCGGCCTCATGGCTAAGAAGGTAGTGTATACCTGTTCGGGGACGAAACCGGTGAGTCCCATCTCGGCCTCATGGCTAAGAAGGTAGTGTATACCTGTTCGCGGACGACATCGATCAGACCCATCTCGGCCTCATGGCTAAGAAGGTAGTGTATACCTGTACGCGGACGACACCGATCAGTCCCATCTCGGCCACATGGCTAAGAAGGTAGTGTATACCTGTTCGCGACGACACCGATCAGTCCCATCTCGGCCTCATGGCTAAGAAGGTAGTGTATACCAGTTCCGGACGACACCGGTGAGTCCCTTCTCGGCCTCATGGCTAAGAAGGTAGTGTATACCAGTTCCGGACGACACCGGTGAGTCCCTTCTCGGCCTCATTCCTAAGTAGGTAGTGTATACCAGTTTGGGGACGAAACCGGTGAGTCCCATCTCGGCCTCATGGCTAAGAAGGTAGTGTATACCTGTTCGCGGACGACACCGATCAGTCCCATGTCGGCCTCATGGCTAAGAAGGTAGTGTATACCAGTTCCGGACGACACCGATCAGTCCCATCTCGGCCTCATGGCTAAGAAGGTAGTGTATACCTGTTCGCGGACGACACCGATCAGTCCCATGTCGGCCTCATGGCTAAGAAGGTAGTGTATACCAGTTCCGGACGACACCGATCAGTCCCATCTCGGCCTCATGGCTAAGAAGGTAGTGTATACCTGTACGCGGACGACACCGATCAGTCCCATCTCGGCCACATGGCTAAGAAGGTAGTGTATACCTGTTCGCGACGACACCGATCAGTCCCATCTCGGCCTCATGGCTAAGAAGGTAGTGTATACCAGTTCCGGACGACACCGGTGAGTCCCATCTCGGCCTCATGGCTAAGAAGGTAGTGTATACCTGTTCGCGGACGACACCGATCAGTCCCATCTCGGCCTCATGGCTAAGAAGGTAGTGTATACCTGTTCGCGGACGACACCGATCAGTCCCATCTCGGCCTCATGGCTAAGAAGGTAGTGTATACCTGTTCGCGGACGACACCGATCAGTCCCATCTCGGCCTCATGGCTAAGAAGGTAGTGTATACCAGTTCCGGACGACACCGGTGAGTCCCATCTCGGCCTCATGGCTAAGAAGGTAGTGTATACCTGTTCGCGGACGACACCGATCAGTCCCATCTCGGCCTCATGGCTAAGAAGGTAGTGTATACCAGTTCGGGGACGAAACCGGTGAGTCCCATCTCGGCCTCATGGCTAAGAAGTTAGTGTATACCTGTTCGCGGACGACACCGATCAGTCCCATCTCGGCCTCATGGCTAATAAGGTAGTGTATACCAGTTCGGGGACGAAAATGGTGAGTCCCATCTCGGCCTCATGGCTAAGAAGTTAGTGTATACCTGTTCGCGGACGACACCGATCAGTCCCATCTCGGCCTCATGGCTAATAAGGTAGTGTATACCAGTTCGTGGACGAAACCGGTGAGTCCCATGTCGGCCTCATGGCTAAGAAGGTAGTGTATACCTGTTCGCGGACGACACCGATCAGTCCCTTCTCGGCCTCATGGCTAAGAAGGTAGTGTATACCAGTTCCGGACGACACCGGTGAGTCCCTTCTCGGCCTCATGGCTAAGAAGGTAGTGTATACCAGTTCCGGACGACACCGGTGAGTCCCTTCTCGGTCTCATGGCTAAGTAGGTAGTGTATACCAGTTCGGGGACGAAACCGGTGAGTCCCATCTCGGCCTCATGGCTAAGAAGGTAGTGTATACCTGTTCGCGGACGACACCGATCAGTCCCATCTCGGCCTCATGGCTAAGAAGGTAGTGTATACCTGTACGCGGACGACACCGATCAGTCCCATCTCGGCCACATGGCTAAGAAGGTAGTGTATACCTGTTCGCGGACGACACCGATCAGTCCCATCTCGGCCTCATGGCTAAGAAGGTAGTGTATACCTGTTCGCGGACGACACCGATCAGTCCCATCTCGGCCTCATGGCTAAGAAGGTAGTGTATACCTGTTCGCGGACGACACCGATCAGTCCCATCTCGGCCTCATGGCTAAGAAGGTAGTGTATACCTGTACGCGGACGACACCGATCAGTCCCATCTCGGCCACATGGCTAAGAAGGTAGTGTATACCTGTTCGCGGACGACACCGATCAGACCCATCTCGGCCTCATGGCTAAGAAGGTAGTGAATACCAGTTCCGGACGACACCGGTAAGTCCCTTCTCGGCCTCATGGCTAAGAAGGTAGTGTATACCTGTTCGCGGACGACATCGATCAGTCCCATCTCCGCCACATGGCTAAGAAGGTAGTGTATACCTGTTCGCGACGACACCGATCAGTCCCATCTCGGCCTCATGGCTAAGGAGGTAGTGTATACCAGTTCCGGACGACACCGGTGAGTCCCTTCTCGGCCTCATGGCTAAGAAGGTAGTGTATACCAGTTCCGGACGACACCGGTGAGTTCCTTCTCGGCCTCATTCCTAAGTAGGTAGTGTATACCAGTTTGGGGACGAAACCGGTGAGTCCCAACTCGGCCTCATGGCTAAGAAGGTAGTGTATACCTGTTCGCGGACGACACCGATCAGTCCCATCTCGGCCACATGGCTAAGAAGGTAGTGTATACCTGTTCGCGACGACACCGATCAGTCCCATCTCGGCCTCATGGCTAAGAAGGTAGTGTATACCAGTTCCGGACGACACCGGTGAGTGCCTTCTCGGCCTCATGGCTAAGAAGGTAGTGTATACCAGTTCCGGACGACACCGGTGAGTCCCTTCTCGGCCTCATTCCTAAGTAGGTAGTGTATACCAGTTTGGGGACGAAACCGGTGAGTCCCAACTCGGCCTCATGGCTAAGAAGGTAGTGTATACCTGTTCGCGGACGACACCGATCAGTCCCATCTCGGCCTCATGGCTAAGGAGGTAGTGTATACCAGTTCCGGACGACACCGATCAGTACCATCTCGGCCTCATGGCTAAGAAGGTAGTGTATACCAGTTCGCGGACGACACCGATCAGTCCCATCTTGGCCTCATGGCTAAGAAGGTGGTGTATTCCAGTTCGGGGACGAAACCGGTGAGTCCCATCTCGGCCTCATGGCTAAGAAGTTAGTGTATACCTGTACGCGGACGACACCGATCAGTCCCATCTCGGCCTCATGGCTAAGAAGGTAGTGTATACCAGTTCGGGGACGAAACCGGTGAGTCCCATCTCGGCCTCATGGCTAAGAAGTTAGTGTATACCCGTTCGCGGACGACACCGATCAGTCCCATCTCGGCCTCATGGCTAATAAGGTAGTGTATACCAGTTCGTGGACGAAACCGGTGAGTCCCATCTCGGCCTCATGGCTAAGAAGGTAGTGTATACCTGTTCGCGGACGACACCGATCAGTCCCATCTCGGCCTCATGGCTAAGAAGGTAGTGTATACCTGTACGCGGACGACACCGATCAGTCCCATCTCTGCCACATGGCTAAGAAGGTAGTGTATACCTGTTCGCGGACGACACCGATCAGACCCATCCCGGCCTCATGGCTAAGAAGGTAGTGAATACCAGTTCCGGACGACACCGGTAAGTCCCTTCTCGGCCTCATGGCTAAGAAGGTAGTGTATACCAGTTCGGGGACGAAACCGGCGAGTCCCATCTCGGCCTCATGGCTAAGAAGGTAGTGTATACCTGTTCGGGGACGAAACCGGTGAGTCCCATCTCGGCCTCATGGCTAAGAACGTAGTGTATACCTGTTCGCGGACGACATCGATCAGACCCATCTCGGCCTCATGGCTAAGAAGGTAGTGTATACCTGTACGCGGACGACACCGATCAGTCCCATCTCGGCCACATGGCTAAGAAGGTAGTGTATACCTGTTCGCGACGACACCGATCAGTCCCATCTCGGCCTCATGGCTAAGGAGGTAGTGTATACCAGTTCCGGACGACACCGGTGAGTCCCTTCTCGGCCTCATGGCTAAGAAGGTAGTGTATACCAGTTCCGGACGACACCGGTGAGTTCCTTCTCGGCCTCATTCCTAAGTAGGTAGTGTATACCAGTTTGGGGACGAAACCGGTGAGTCCCAACTCGGCCTCATGGCTAAGAAGGTAGTGTATACCTGTTCGCGGACGACATCGATCAGTCCCATCTCGGCCTCATGGCTAAGAAGGTAGTGTATACCAGTTCGCGGACGACACCGATCAGTCCCATCTTGGCCTCATGGCTAAGAAGGTGGTGTATTCCAGTTCGGGGACGAAACCGGTGAGTCCCATCTCGGCCTCATGGCTAAGAAGTTAGTGTATACCTGTTCGCGGACGACACCGATCAGTCCCATCTCGGCCTCATGGCTAATAAGGTAGTGTATACCAGTTCGTGGACGAAACCGGTGAGTCCCATCTCGGCCTCATGGCTAAGAAGGTAGTGTATACCTGTTCGCGGACGACACCGATCAGTCCCATCTCGGCCTCATGGCTAAGAAGGTAGTGTATACCTGTACGCGGACGACACCGATCAGTCCCATCTCGGCCACATGGCTAAGAAGGTAGTGTATACCTGTTCGCGGACGACACCGATCAGTCCCATCTCGGCCTCATGGCTAAGAAGGTAGTGTATACCTGTTCGCGGACGACACCGATCAGTCCCATCTCGGCCTCATGGCTAAGAAGGTAGTGTATACCAGTTCCGGACGACACCGGTGAGTCCCATCTCGGCCTCATGGCTAAGAAGGTAGTGTATACCTGTTCGCGGACGACACCGATCAGTCCCATCTCGGCCTCATGGCTAAGAAGGTAGTGTATACCAGTTCGGGGACGAAACCGGTGAGTCCCATCTCGGCCTCATGGCTAAGAAGTTAGTGTATACCCGTTCGCGGACGACACCGATCAGTCCCATCTCGGCCTCATGGCTAATAAGGTAGTGTATACCAGTTCGTGGACGAAACCGGTGAGACCCATCTCGGCCTCATGGCTAAGAAGGTAGTGTATACCTGTTCGCGGACGACACCGATCAGTCCCATCTCGGCCTCATGGCTAAGAAGGTAGTGTATACCTGTACGCGGACGACACCGATCAGTCCCATCTCTGCCACATGGCTAAGAAGGTAGTGTATACCTGTTCGCGGACGACACCGATCAGACCCATCTCGGCCTCATGGCTAAGAAGGTAGTGAATACCAGTTCCGGACGACACCGGTAAGTCCCTTCTCGGCCTCATGGCTAAGAAGGTAGTGTATACCAGTTCGGGGACGAAACCGGCGAGTCCCATCTCGGCCTCATGGCTAAGAAGGTAGTGTATACCTGTTCGGGGACGAAACCGGTGAGTCCCATCTCGGCCTCATGGCTAAGAAGGTAGTGTATACCTGTTCGCGGACGACATCGATCAGACCCATCTCGGCCTCATGGCTAAGAAGGTAGTGTATACCTGTACGCGGACGACACCGATCAGTCCCATCTCGGCCACATGGCTAAGAAGGTAGTGTATACCTGTTCGCGACGACACCGATCAGTCCCATCTCGGCCTCATGGCTAAGAAGGTAGTGTATACCAGTTCCGGACGACACCGGTGAGTCCCTTCTCGGCCTCATGGCTAAGAAGGTAGTGTATACCAGTTCCGGACGACACCGGTGAGTCCCTTCTCGGCCTCATTCCTAAGTAGGTAGTGTATACCAGTTTGGGGACGAAACCGGTGAGTCCCATCTCGGCCTCATGGCTAAGAAGGTAGTGTATACCTGTTCGCGGACGACACCGATCAGTCCCATGTCGGCCTCATGGCTAAGAAGGTAGTGTATACCAGTTCCGGACGACACCGATCAGTCCCATCTCGGCCTCATGGCTAAGAAGGTAGTGTATACCTGTTCGCGGACGACACCGATCAGTCCCATGTCGGCCTCATGGCTAAGAAGGTAGTGTATACCAGTTCCGGACGACACCGATCAGTCCCATCTCGGCCTCATGGCTAAGAAGGTAGTGTATACCTGTACGCGGACGACACCGATCAGTCCCATCTCGGCCACATGGCTAAGAAGGTAGTGTATACCTGTTCGCGACGACACCGATCAGTCCCATCTCGGCCTCATGGCTAAGAAGGTAGTGTATACCAGTTCCGGACGACACCGGTGAGTCCCATCTCGGCCTCATGGCTAAGAAGGTAGTGTATACCTGTTCGCGGACGACACCGATCAGTCCCATCTCGGCCTCATGGCTAAGAAGGTAGTGTATACCAGTTCGGGGACGAAACCGGTGAGTCCCATCTCGGCCTCATGGCTAAGAAGGTAGTGTATACCTGTTCGCGGACGACACCGATCAGTCCCATCTCGGCCTCATGGCTAAGAAGGTAGTGTATACCTGTACGCGGACGACACCGATCAGTCCCATCTCGGCCACATGGCTAAGAAGGTAGTGTATACCTGTTCGCGGACGACACCGATCAGTCCCATCTCGGCCTCATGGCTAAGAAGGTAGTGTATACCTGTTCGCGGACGACACCGATCAGTCCCATTTCGGCCTCATGGCTAATAAGGTAGTGTATACCAGTTCGTGGACGAAACCGGTGAGTCCCATCTCGGCCTCATGGCTAAGAAGGTAGTGTATACCTGTTCGGGGACGAAACCGGTGAGTCCCATCTCGGCCTCATGGCTAAGAAGGTAGTGTATACCAGTTTGGGGACGAAACCGGTGAGTCCCAACTCGGCCTCATGGCTAAGAAGGTAGTGTATACCTGTTCGCGGACGACATCGATCAGTCCCATCTCGGCCTCATGGCTAAGAAGGTAGTGTATACCAGTTCGCGGACGACACCGATCAGTCCCATCTTGGCCTCATGGCTAAGAAGGTGGTGTATTCCAGTTCGGGGACGAAACCGGTGAGTCCCATCTCGGCCTCATGGCTAAGAAGTTAGTGTATACCTGTTCGCGGACGACACCGATCAGTTCCATCTCGGCCTCATGGCTAATAAGGTAGTGTATACCAGTTCGTGGACGAAACCTGTGAGTCCCACCTCGGCCTAATGGCTAAGAAGGTAGTGTATACCTGTTCGCGGACAACACCGATCTGTCCCATCTCGGCCTCATGGCTAAGAAGGTAGTGTATACCTGTTCGCGGACGACATCGATCAGTCCCATCTCGGCCTCATGGCTAAGAAGGTAGTGTATACCTGTTCGCGGACGACACCGATCAGACCCATCTCGGCCTCATGGCTAAGAAGGTAGTGTATACCAGTTCCGGACGACACCGGTGAGTCCCATCTCGGCCTCATGGCTAAGAAGGTAGTGTATACCTGTTCGCGGACGACACCGATCAGTCCCATCTCGGCCTCATGGCTAAGAAGGTAGTGTATACCAGTTCGGGGACGAAACCGGTGAGTCCCATCTCGGCCTCATGGCTAAGAAGTTAGTGTATACCTGTTCGCGGACGACACCGATCAGTCCCATCTCGGCCTCATGGCTAATAAGGTAGTGTATACCAGTTCGTGGACGAAACCGGTGAGTCCCATCTCGGCCTCATGGCTAAGAAGGTAGTGTATACCTGTTCGCGGACGACACCGATCAGTCCCATCTCGGCCTCATGGCTAAGAAGGTAGTGTATACCTGTACGCGGACGACACCGATCAGTCCCATCTCGGCCACATGGCTAAGAAGGTAGTGTATACCTGTTCGCGGACGACACCGATCAGTCCCATCTCGGCCTCATGGCTAAGAAGGTAGTGTATACCAGTTCCGGACGACACCGGTGAGTCCCTTCTCGGCCTCATGGCTAAGAAGGTAGTGTATACCAGTTCCGGACGACACCGGTGAGTTCCTTCTCGGCCTCATTCCTAAGTAGGTAGTGTATACCAGTTTGGGGACGAAACCGGTGAGTCCCAACTCGGCCTCATGGCTAAGAAGGTAGTGTATACCTGTTCGCGGACGACATCGATCAGTCCCATCTCGGCCTCATGGCTAAGAAGGTAGTGTATACCAGTTCGCGGACGACACCGATCAGTCCCATCTTGGCCTCATGGCTAAGAAGGTGGTGTATTCCAGTTCGGGGACGAAACCGGTGAGTCCCATCTCGGCCTCATGGCTAAGAAGTTAGTGTATACCTGTTCGCGGACGACACCGATCAGTCCCATCTCGGCCTCATGGCTAATAAGGTAGTGTATACCAGTTCGTGGACGAAACCGGTGAGTCCCATCTCGGCCTCATGGCTAAGAAGGTAGTGTATACCTGTTCGCGGACGACACCGATCAGTCCCATCTCGGCCTCATGGCTAAGAAGGTAGTGTATACCTGTACGCGGACGACACCGATCAGTCCCATCTCGGCCACATGGCTAAGAAGGTAGTGTATACCTGTTCGCGGACGACACCGATCAGTCCCATCTCGGCCTCATGGCTAAGAAGGTAGTGTATACCTGTTCGCGGACGACACCGATCAGTCCCATCTCGGCCTCATGGCTAAGAAGGTAGTGTATACCAGTTCCGGACGACACCGGTGAGTCCCATCTCGGCCTCATGGCTAAGAAGGTAGTGTATACCTGTTCGCGGACGACACCGATCAGTCCCATCTCGGCCTCATGGCTAAGAAGGTAGTGTATACCAGTTCGGGGACGAAACCGGTGAGTCCCATCTCGGCCTCATGGCTAAGAAGTTAGTGTATACCTGTTCGCGGACGACACCGATCAGTCCCATCTCGGCCTCATGGCTAATAAGGTAGTGTATACCAGTTCGTGGACGAAACCGGTGAGTCCCATCTCGGCCTCATGGCTAAGAAGGTAGTGTATACCTGTTCGCGGACGACACCGATCAGTCCCATCTCGGCCTCATGGCTAAGAAGGTAGTGTATACCTGTACGCGGACGACACCGATCAGTCCCATCTCGGCCACATGGCTAAGAAGGTAGTGTATACCTGTTCGCGGACGACACCGATCAGTCCCATCTCGGCCTCATGGCTAAGAAGGTAGTGTATACCAGTTCCGGACGACACCGGTGAGTCCCTTCTCGGCCTTATGGCTAAGAAGGTAGTGTATACCAGTTCGCGGACGACACCGATCAGTCCCATCTCGGCCTCATGGCTAAGAAGGTAGTGTATACCTGTTCGCGGACGACACCGATCAGTCCCATCTCGGCCTCATGGCTAAGAAGGTAGTGTATACCAGTTCCGGACGACACCGGTGAGTCCCTTCTCGGCCTCATGGCTAAGATGGTAGTGTATACCTGTTCGCGGACGACACCGATCAGTCCCATGTCGGCCTCATGGCTAAGAAGGTAGTGTATACCAGTTCCGGACGACACCGGTAAGTCCCTTCTCGGCCTCATGACTAAGAAGGTAGTGTATACCAGTTCGGGGACGAAACCGGTGAGTCCCATCTCGGCCTCATGGCTAAGAAGGTAGTGTATACCTGTTCGCGGACGACACCGATCAGTCCCATCTCGGCCTCATGGCTAAGGAGGTAGTGTATACCAGTTCCGGACGACACCGATCAGTACCATCTCGGCCTCATGGCTAAGAAGGTAGTGTATACCAGTTCCGGACGACACCGGTGAGTCCCATCTCGGCCTCATGGCTAAGAAGGTAGTGTATACCTGTTCGCGGACGACACCGATCAGTCCCTTCTCGGCCTCATGGCTAAGAAGGTAGTGTATACCAGTTCGGGGACGAAAATGGTGAGTCCCCTCTCGGCCTCATGGCTAAGAAGTTAGTGTATACCTGTTCGCGGACGACACCGATCAGTCCCATCTCGGCCTCATGGCTAATAAGGTAGTGTATACCAGTTCGTGGACGAAACCGGTGAGTCCCATCTCGGCCTCATGGCTAAGAAGGTAGTGTATACCTGTTCGCGGACGACACCGATCAGTCCCATCTCGGCCTCATGGCTAAGAAGGTAGTGTATACCTGTACGCGGACGACACCGATCAGTCCCATCTCGGCCACATGGCTAAGAAGGTAGTGTATACCTGTTCGCGGACGACACCGATCAGTCCCATCTCGGCCTCATGGCTAAGAAGGTAGTGTATACCTGTTCGCGGACGACACCGATCAGTCCCATCTCGGCCTCATGGCTAAGAAGGTAGTGTATACCAGTTCCGGACGACACCGGTGAGTCCCATCTCGGCCTCATGGCTAAGAAGGTAGTGTATACCTGTTCGCGGACGACACCGATCAGTCCCATCTCGGCCTCATGGCTAAGAAGGTAGTGTATACCAGTTCGGGGACGAAACCGGTGAGTCCCATCTCGGCCTCATGGCTAAGAAGTTAGTGTATACCTGTTCGCGGACGACACCGATCAGTCCCATCTCGGCCTCATGGCTAATAAGGTAGTGTATACCAGTTCGTGGACGAAACCGGTGAGTCCCATCTCGGCCTCATGGCTAAGAAGGTAGTGTATACCAGTTCCGGACGACACCGGTGAGTCCCTTCTCGGTCTCATGGCTAAGTAGGTAGTGTATACCAGTTTGGGGACGAAACCGGTGAGTCCCATCTCGGCCTCATGGCTAAGAAGGTAGTGTATACCTGTTCGCGGACGACACCGATCAGTCCCATCTTGGCCTCATGGCTAAGAAGGTGGTGTATTCCAGTTCGGGGACGAAACCGGTGAGTCCCATCTCGGCCTCATGGCTAAGAAGTTAGTGTATACCTGTTCGCGGACGACACCGATCAGTTCCATCTCGGCCTCATGGCTAATAAGGTAGTGTATACCAGTTCGTGGACGAAACCGGTGAGTCCCATCTCGGCCTCATGGCTAAGAAGGTAGTGTATACCTGTTCGCGGACGACATCGATCAGTCCCATCCGGCCTCATGGCTAAGAAGGTAGTGTATACCTGTTCGCGGACGACACCGATCAGACCCATCTCGGCCTCATGGCTAAGAAGGTAGTGAATACCAGTTCCGGACGACACCGGTAAGTCCCTTCTCGGCCTCATGGCTAAGAAGGTAGTGTATACCAGTTCGGGGACGAAACCGGCGAGTCCCATCTCGGCCTCATGGCTAAGAAGGTAGTGTATACCTGTTCGCGGACGACACCGATCAGTCCCATCTCGGCCTCATGGCTAAGAAGGTAGTGTATACCTGTACGCGGGCGACACCGACCAGTCCCATCTCGGCCACATGGCTAAGAAGGTAGTGTATACCTGTTCGCGGACGACACCGATCAGTCCCATCTCGGCCTCATGGCTAAGAAGGTAGTGTATACCAGTTCCGGACGACACCGGTAAGTCCCTTCTCGGCCTCATGGCTAAGATGGTAGTGTATACCTGTTCGCGGACGACACCGATCAGTACCATCTCGGCCTCATGGCTAAGAAGGTAGTGTATACCAGTTCCGGACGACACCGGTGAGTCCCATCTCGGCCTCATGGCTAAGAAGGTAGTGTATACCTGTTCGCGGACGACACCGATCAGTCCCTTCTCGGCCTCATGGCTAAGAAGGTAGTGTATACCAGTTCGGGGACGAAAATGGTGAGTCCCCTCTCGGCCTCATGGCTAAGAAGTTAGTGTATACCTGTTCGCGGACGACACCGATCAGTCCCATCTCGGCCTCATGGCTAATAAGGTAGTGTATACCAGTTCGTGGACGAAACCGGTGAGTCCCATCTCGGCCTCATGGCTAAGAAGGTAGTGTATACCTGTTCGCGGACGACACCGATCAGTCCCATCTCGGCCTCATGGCTAAGAAGGTAGTGTATACCTGTACGCGGACGACACCGATCAGTCCCATCTCGGCCACATGGCTAAGAAGGTAGTGTATACCTGTTCGCGGACGACACCGATCAGTCCCATCTCGGCCTCATGGCTAAGAAGGTAGTGTATACCTGTTCGCGGACGACACCGATCAGTCCCATCTCGGCCTCATGGCTAAGAAGGTAGTGTATACCAGTTCCGGACGACACCGGTGAGTCCCATCTCGGCCTCATGGCTAAGAAGGTAGTGTATACCTGTTCGCGGACGACACCGATCAGTCCCATCTCGGCCTCATGGCTAAGAAGGTAGTGTATACCAGTTCGGGGACGAAACCGGTGAGTCCCATCTCGGCCTCATGGCTAAGAAGTTAGTGTATACCTGTTCGCGGACGACACCGATCAGTCCCATCTCGGCCTCATGGCTAATAAGGTAGTGTATACCAGTTCGTGGACGAAACCGGTGAGTCCCATCTCGGCCTCATGGCTAAGAAGGTAGTGTATACCTGTTCGCGGACGACACCGATCAGTCCCATCTCGGCCTCATGGCTAAGAAGGTAGTGTATACCTGTACGCGGACGACACCGATCAGTCCCATCTCGGCCACATGGCTAAGAAGGTAGTGTATACCTGTTCGCGGACGACACCGATCAGTCCCATCTCGGCCTCATGGCTAAGAAGGTAGTGTATACCTGTTCGCGGACGACACCGATCAGTCCCATCTCGGCCTCATGGCTAAGAAGGTAGTGTATACCAGTTCCGGACGACACCGGTGAGTCCCATCTCGGCCTCATGGCTAAGAAGGTAGTGTATACCTGTTCGCGGACGACACCGATCAGTCCCATCTCGGCCTCATGGCTAAGAAGGTAGTGTATACCAGTTCGGGGACGAAACCGGTGAGTCCCATCTCGGCCTCATGGCTAAGAAGTTAGTGTATACCTGTTCGCGGACGACACCGATCAGTCCCATCTCGGCCTCATGGCTAATAAGGTAGTGTATACCAGTTCGGGGACGAAAATGGTGAGTCCCATCTCGGCCTCATGGCTAAGAAGTTAGTGTATACCTGTTCGCGGACGACACCGATCAGTCCCATCTCGGCCTCATGGCTAATAAGGTAGTGTATACCAGTTCGTGGACGAAACCGGTGAGTCCCATGTCGGCCTCATGGCTAAGAAGGTAGTGTATACCTGTTCGCGGACGACACCGATCAGTCCCTTCTCGGCCTCATGGCTAAGAAGGTAGTGTATACCAGTTCCGGACGACACCGGTGAGTCCCTTCTCGGCCTCATGGCTAAGAAGGTAGTGTATACCAGTTCCGGACGACACCGGTGAGTCCCTTCTCGGTCTCATGGCTAAGTAGGTAGTGTATACCAGTTCGGGGACGAAACCGGTGAGTCCCATCTCGGCCTCATGGCTAAGAAGGTAGTGTATACCTGTTCGCGGACGACACCGATCAGTCCCATCTCGGCCTCATGGCTAAGAAGGTAGTGTATACCTGTACGCGGACGACACCGATCAGTCCCATCTCGGCCACATGGCTAAGAAGGTAGTGTATACCTGTTCGCGGACGACACCGATCAGTCCCATCTCGGCCTCATGGCTAAGAAGGTAGTGTATACCTGTTCGCGGACGACACCGATCAGTCCCATCTCGGCCTCATGGCTAAGAAGGTAGTGTATACCTGTTCGCGGACGACACCGATCAGTCCCATCTCGGCCTCATGGCTAAGAAGGTAGTGTATACCTGTACGCGGACGACACCGATCAGTCCCATCTCGGCCACATGGCTAAGAAGGTAGTGTATACCTGTTCGCGGACGACACCGATCAGACCCATCTCGGCCTCATGGCTAAGAAGGTAGTGAATACCAGTTCCGGACGACACCGGTAAGTCCCTTCTCGGCCTCATGGCTAAGAAGGTAGTGTATACCTGTTCGCGGACGACATCGATCAGTCCCATCTCCGCCACATGGCTAAGAAGGTAGTGTATACCTGTTCGCGACGACACCGATCAGTCCCATCTCGGCCTCATGGCTAAGGAGGTAGTGTATACCAGTTCCGGACGACACCGGTGAGTCCCTTCTCGGCCTCATGGCTAAGAAGGTAGTGTATACCAGTTCCGGACGACACCGGTGAGTTCCTTCTCGGCCTCATTCCTAAGTAGGTAGTGTATACCAGTTTGGGGACGAAACCGGTGAGTCCCAACTCGGCCTCATGGCTAAGAAGGTAGTGTATACCTGTTCGCGGACGACACCGATCAGTCCCATCTCGGCCACATGGCTAAGAAGGTAGTGTATACCTGTTCGCGACGACACCGATCAGTCCCATCTCGGCCTCATGGCTAAGAAGGTAGTGTATACCAGTTCCGGACGACACCGGTGAGTGCCTTCTCGGCCTCATGGCTAAGAAGGTAGTGTATACCAGTTCCGGACGACACCGGTGAGTCCCTTCTCGGCCTCATTCCTAAGTAGGTAGTGTATACCAGTTTGGGGACGAAACCGGTGAGTCCCAACTCGGCCTCATGGCTAAGAAGGTAGTGTATACCTGTTCGCGGACGACACCGATCAGTCCCATCTCGGCCTCATGGCTAAGGAGGTAGTGTATACCAGTTCCGGACGACACCGATCAGTACCATCTCGGCCTCATGGCTAAGAAGGTAGTGTATACCAGTTCGCGGACGACACCGATCAGTCCCATCTTGGCCTCATGGCTAAGAAGGTGGTGTATTCCAGTTCGGGGACGAAACCGGTGAGTCCCATCTCGGCCTCATGGCTAAGAAGTTAGTGTATACCTGTACGCGGACGACACCGATCAGTCCCATCTCGGCCTCATGGCTAAGAAGGTAGTGTATACCAGTTCGGGGACGAAACCGGTGAGTCCCATCTCGGCCTCATGGCTAAGAAGTTAGTGTATACCCGTTCGCGGACGACACCGATCAGTCCCATCTCGGCCTCATGGCTAATAAGGTAGTGTATACCAGTTCGTGGACGAAACCGGTGAGTCCCATCTCGGCCTCATGGCTAAGAAGGTAGTGTATACCTGTTCGCGGACGACACCGATCAGTCCCATCTCGGCCTCATGGCTAAGAAGGTAGTGTATACCTGTACGCGGACGACACCGATCAGTCCCATCTCTGCCACATGGCTAAGAAGGTAGTGTATACCTGTTCGCGGACGACACCGATCAGACCCATCCCGGCCTCATGGCTAAGAAGGTAGTGAATACCAGTTCCGGACGACACCGGTAAGTCCCTTCTCGGCCTCATGGCTAAGAAGGTAGTGTATACCAGTTCGGGGACGAAACCGGCGAGTCCCATCTCGGCCTCATGGCTAAGAAGGTAGTGTATACCTGTTCGGGGACGAAACCGGTGAGTCCCATCTCGGCCTCATGGCTAAGAACGTAGTGTATACCTGTTCGCGGACGACATCGATCAGACCCATCTCGGCCTCATGGCTAAGAAGGTAGTGTATACCTGTACGCGGACGACACCGATCAGTCCCATCTCGGCCACATGGCTAAGAAGGTAGTGTATACCTGTTCGCGACGACACCGATCAGTCCCATCTCGGCCTCATGGCTAAGGAGGTAGTGTATACCAGTTCCGGACGACACCGGTGAGTCCCTTCTCGGCCTCATGGCTAAGAAGGTAGTGTATACCAGTTCCGGACGACACCGGTGAGTTCCTTCTCGGCCTCATTCCTAAGTAGGTAGTGTATACCAGTTTGGGGACGAAACCGGTGAGTCCCAACTCGGCCTCATGGCTAAGAAGGTAGTGTATACCTGTTCGCGGACGACATCGATCAGTCCCATCTCGGCCTCATGGCTAAGAAGGTAGTGTATACCAGTTCGCGGACGACACCGATCAGTCCCATCTTGGCCTCATGGCTAAGAAGGTGGTGTATTCCAGTTCGGGGACGAAACCGGTGAGTCCCATCTCGGCCTCATGGCTAAGAAGTTAGTGTATACCTGTTCGCGGACGACACCGATCAGTCCCATCTCGGCCTCATGGCTAATAAGGTAGTGTATACCAGTTCGTGGACGAAACCGGTGAGTCCCATCTCGGCCTCATGGCTAAGAAGGTAGTGTATACCTGTTCGCGGACGACACCGATCAGTCCCATCTCGGCCTCATGGCTAAGAAGGTAGTGTATACCTGTACGCGGACGACACCGATCAGTCCCATCTCGGCCACATGGCTAAGAAGGTAGTGTATACCTGTTCGCGGACGACACCGATCAGTCCCATCTCGGCCTCATGGCTAAGAAGGTAGTGTATACCTGTTCGCGGACGACACCGATCAGTCCCATCTCGGCCTCATGGCTAAGAAGGTAGTGTATACCAGTTCCGGACGACACCGGTGAGTCCCATCTCGGCCTCATGGCTAAGAAGGTAGTGTATACCTGTTCGCGGACGACACCGATCAGTCCCATCTCGGCCTCATGGCTAAGAAGGTAGTGTATACCAGTTCGGGGACGAAACCGGTGAGTCCCATCTCGGCCTCATGGCTAAGAAGTTAGTGTATACCCGTTCGCGGACGACACCGATCAGTCCCATCTCGGCCTCATGGCTAATAAGGTAGTGTATACCAGTTCGTGGACGAAACCGGTGAGTCCCATCTCGGCCTCATGGCTAAGAAGGTAGTGTATACCTGTTCGCGGACGACACCGATCAGTCCCATCTCGGCCTCATGGCTAAGAAGGTAGTGTATACCTGTACGCGGACGACACCGATCAGTCCCATCTCTGCCACATGGCTAAGAAGGTAGTGTATACCTGTTCGCGGACGACACCGATCAGACCCATCTCGGCCTCATGGCTAAGAAGGTAGTGAATACCAGTTCCGGACGACACCGGTAAGTCCCTTCTCGGCCTCATGGCTAAGAAGGTAGTGTATACCAGTTCGGGGACGAAACCGGCGAGTCCCATCTCGGCCTCATGGCTAAGAAGGTAGTGTATACCTGTTCGGGGACGAAACCGGTGAGTCCCATCTCGGCCTCATGGCTAAGAAGGTAGTGTATACCTGTTCGCGGACGACATCGATCAGACCCATCTCGGCCTCATGGCTAAGAAGGTAGTGTATACCTGTACGCGGACGACACCGATCAGTCCCATCTCGGCCACATGGCTAAGAAGGTAGTGTATACCTGTTCGCGACGACACCGATCAGTCCCATCTCGGCCTCATGGCTAAGAAGGTAGTGTATACCAGTTCCGGACGACACCGGTGAGTCCCTTCTCGGCCTCATGGCTAAGAAGGTAGTGTATACCAGTTCCGGACGACACCGGTGAGTCCCTTCTCGGCCTCATTCCTAAGTAGGTAGTGTATACCAGTTTGGGGACGAAACCGGTGAGTCCCATCTCGGCCTCATGGCTAAGAAGGTAGTGTATACCTGTTCGCGGACGACACCGATCAGTCCCATGTCGGCCTCATGGCTAAGAAGGTAGTGTATACCAGTTCCGGACGACACCGATCAGTCCCATCTCGGCCTCATGGCTAAGAAGGTAGTGTATACCTGTTCGCGGACGACACCGATCAGTCCCATGTCGGCCTCATGGCTAAGAAGGTAGTGTATACCAGTTCCGGACGACACCGATCAGTCCCATCTCGGCCTCATGGCTAAGAAGGTAGTGTATACCTGTACGCGGACGACACCGATCAGTCCCATCTCGGCCACATGGCTAAGAAGGTAGTGTATACCTGTTCGCGACGACACCGATCAGTCCCATCTCGGCCTCATGGCTAAGAAGGTAGTGTATACCAGTTCCGGACGACACCGGTGAGTCCCATCTCGGCCTCATGGCTAAGAAGGTAGTGTATACCTGTTCGCGGACGACACCGATCAGTCCCATCTCGGCCTCATGGCTAAGAAGGTAGTGTATACCAGTTCGGGGACGAAACCGGTGAGTCCCATCTCGGCCTCATGGCTAAGAAGGTAGTGTATACCTGTTCGCGGACGACACCGATCAGTCCCATCTCGGCCTCATGGCTAAGAAGGTAGTGTATACCTGTACGCGGACGACACCGATCAGTCCCATCTCGGCCACATGGCTAAGAAGGTAGTGTATACCTGTTCGCGGACGACACCGATCAGTCCCATCTCGGCCTCATGGCTAAGAAGGTAGTGTATACCTGTTCGCGGACGACACCGATCAGTCCCATCTCGGCCTCATGGCTAATAAGGTAGTGTATACCAGTTCGTGGACGAAACCGGTGAGTCCCATCTCGGCCTCATGGCTAAGAAGGTAGTGTATACCTGTTCGGGGACGAAACCGGTGAGTCCCATCTCGGCCTCATGGCTAAGAAGGTAGTGTATACCAGTTTGGGGACGAAACCGGTGAGTCCCAACTCGGCCTCATGGCTAAGAAGGTAGTGTATACCTGTTCGCGGACGACATCGATCAGTCCCATCTCGGCCTCATGGCTAAGAAGGTAGTGTATACCAGTTCGCGGACGACACCGATCAGTCCCATCTTGGCCTCATGGCTAAGAAGGTGGTGTATTCCAGTTCGGGGACGAAACCGGTGAGTCCCATCTCGGCCTCATGGCTAAGAAGTTAGTGTATACCTGTTCGCGGACGACACCGATCAGTTCCATCTCGGCCTCATGGCTAATAAGGTAGTGTATACCAGTTCGTGGACGAAACCTGTGAGTCCCACCTCGGCCTAATGGCTAAGAAGGTAGTGTATACCTGTTCGCGGACAACACCGATCTGTCCCATCTCGGCCTCATGGCTAAGAAGGTAGTGTATACCTGTTCGCGGACGACATCGATCAGTCCCATCTCGGCCTCATGGCTAAGAAGGTAGTGTATACCTGTTCGCGGACGACACCGATCAGACCCATCTCGGCCTCATGGCTAAGAAGGTAGTGTATACCAGTTCCGGACGACACCGGTGAGTCCCATCTCGGCCTCATGGCTAAGAAGGTAGTGTATACCTGTTCGCGGACGACACCGATCAGTCCCATCTCGGCCTCATGGCTAAGAAGGTAGTGTATACCAGTTCGGGGACGAAACCGGTGAGTCCCATCTCGGCCTCATGGCTAAGAAGTTAGTGTATACCTGTTCGCGGACGACACCGATCAGTCCCATCTCGGCCTCATGGCTAATAAGGTAGTGTATACCAGTTCGTGGACGAAACCGGTGAGTCCCATCTCGGCCTCATGGCTAAGAAGGTAGTGTATACCTGTTCGCGGACGACACCGATCAGTCCCATCTCGGCCTCATGGCTAAGAAGGTAGTGTATACCTGTACGCGGACGACACCGATCAGTCCCATCTCGGCCACATGGCTAAGAAGGTAGTGTATACCTGTTCGCGGACGACACCGATCAGTCCCATCTCGGCCTCATGGCTAAGAAGGTAGTGTATACCAGTTCCGGACGACACCGGTGAGTCCCTTCTCGGCCTCATGGCTAAGAAGGTAGTGTATACCAGTTCCGGACGACACCGGTGAGTTCCTTCTCGGCCTCATTCCTAAGTAGGTAGTGTATACCAGTTTGGGGACGAAACCGGTGAGTCCCAACTCGGCCTCATGGCTAAGAAGGTAGTGTATACCTGTTCGCGGACGACATCGATCAGTAACATCTCGGCCTCATGGCTAAGAAGGTAGTGTATACCAGTTCGCGGACGACACCGATCAGTCCCATCTTGGCCTCATGGCTAAGAAGGTGGTGTATTCCAGTTCGGGGACGAAACCGGTGAGTCCCATCTCGGCCTCATGGCTAAGAAGTTAGTGTATACCTGTTCGCGGACGACACCGATCAGTCCCATCTCGGCCTCATGGCTAATAAGGTAGTGTATACCAGTTCGTGGACGAAACCGGTGAGTCCCATCTCGGCCTCATGGCTAAGAAGGTAGTGTATACCTGTTCGCGGACGACACCGATCAGTCCCATCTCGGCCTCATGGCTAAGAAGGTAGTGTATACCTGTACGCGGACGACACCGATCAGTCCCATCTCGGCCACATGGCTAAGAAGGTAGTGTATACCTGTTCGCGGACGACACCGATCAGTCCCATCTCGGCCTCATGGCTAAGAAGGTAGTGTATACCTGTTCGCGGACGACACCGATCAGTCCCATCTCGGCCTCATGGCTAAGAAGGTAGTGTATACCAGTTCCGGACGACACCGGTGAGTCCCATCTCGGCCTCATGGCTAAGAAGGTAGTGTATACCTGTTCGCGGACGACACCGATCAGTCCCATCTCGGCCTCATGGCTAAGAAGGTAGTGTATACCAGTTCGGGGACGAAACCGGTGAGTCCCATCTCGGCCTCATGGCTAAGAAGTTAGTGTATACCTGTTCGCGGACGACACCGATCAGTCCCATCTCGGCCTCATGGCTAATAAGGTAGTGTATACCAGTTCGTGGACGAAACCGGTGAGTCCCATCTCGGCCTCATGGCTAAGAAGGTAGTGTATACCTGTTCGCGGACGACACCGATCAGTCCCATCTCGGCCTCATGGCTAAGAAGGTAGTGTATACCTGTACGCGGACGACACCGATCAGTCCCATCTCGGCCACATGGCTAAGAAGGTAGTGTATACCTGTTCGCGGACGACACCGATCAGTCCCATCTCGGCCTCATGGCTAAGAAGGTAGTGTATACCAGTTCCGGACGACACCGGTGAGTCCCTTCTCGGCCTTATGGCTAAGAAGGTAGTGTATACCAGTTCGCGGACGACACCGATCAGTCCCATCTCGGCCTCATGGCTAAGAAGGTAGTGTATACCTGTTCGCGGACGACACCGATCAGTCCCATCTCGGCCTCATGGCTAAGAAGGTAGTGTATACCAGTTCCGGACGACACCGGTGAGTCCCTTCTCGGCCTCATGGCTAAGATGGTAGTGTATACCTGTTCGCGGACGACACCGATCAGTCCCATGTCGGCCTCATGGCTAAGAAGGTAGTGTATACCAGTTCCGGACGACACCGGTAAGTCCCTTCTCGGCCTCATGACTAAGAAGGTAGTGTATACCAGTTCGGGGACGAAACCGGTGAGTCCCATCTCGGCCTCATGGCTAAGAAGGTAGTGTATACCTGTTCGCGGACGACACCGATCAGTCCCATCTCGGCCTCATGGCTAAGGAGGTAGTGTATACCAGTTCCGGACGACACCGATCAGTACCATCTCGGCCTCATGGCTAAGAAGGTAGTGTATACCAGTTCCGGACGACACCGGTGAGTCCCATCTCGGCCTCATGGCTAAGAAGGTAGTGTATACCTGTTCGCGGACGACACCGATCAGTCCCTTCTCGGCCTCATGGCTAAGAAGGTAGTGTATACCAGTTCGGGGACGAAAATGGTGAGTCCCCTCTCGGCCTCATGGCTAAGAAGTTAGTGTATACCTGTTCGCGGACGACACCGATCAGTCCCATCTCGGCCTCATGGCTAATAAGGTAGTGTATACCAGTTCGTGGACGAAACCGGTGAGTCCCATCTCGGCCTCATGGCTAAGAAGGTAGTGTATACCTGTTCGCGGACGACACCGATCAGTCCCATCTCGGCCTCATGGCTAAGAAGGTAGTGTATACCTGTACGCGGACGACACCGATCAGTCCCATCTCGGCCACATGGCTAAGAAGGTAGTGTATACCTGTTCGCGGACGACACCGATCAGTCCCATCTCGGCCTCATGGCTAAGAAGGTAGTGTATACCTGTTCGCGGACGACACCGATCAGTCCCATCTCGGCCTCATGGCTAAGAAGGTAGTGTATACCAGTTCCGGACGACACCGGTGAGTCCCATCTCGGCCTCATGGCTAAGAAGGTAGTGTATACCTGTTCGCGGACGACACCGATCAGTCCCATCTCGGCCTCATGGCTAAGAAGGTAGTGTATACCAGTTCGGGGACGAAACCGGTGAGTCCCATCTCGGCCTCATGGCTAAGAAGTTAGTGTATACCTGTTCGCGGACGACACCGATCAGTCCCATCTCGGCCTCATGGCTAATAAGGTAGTGTATACCAGTTCGTGGACGAAACCGGTGAGTCCCATCTCGGCCTCATGGCTAAGAAGGTAGTGTATACCAGTTCCGGACGACACCGGTGAGTCCCTTCTCGGTCTCATGGCTAAGTAGGTAGTGTATACCAGTTTGGGGACGAAACCGGTGAGTCCCATCTCGGCCTCATGGCTAAGAAGGTAGTGTATACCTGTTCGCGGACGACATCGATCAGTCCCATCTCGGCCTCATGGCTAAGAAGGTAGTGTATACCAGTTCGCGGACGACACCGATCAGTCCCATCTTGGCCTCATGGCTAAGAAGGTGGTGTATTCCAGTTCGGGGACGAAACCGGTGAGTCCCATCTCGGCCTCATGGCTAAGAAGTTAGTGTATACCTGTTCGCGGACGACACCGATCAGTTCCATCTCGGCCTCATGGCTAATAAGGTAGTGTATACCAGTTCGTGGACGAAACCGGTGAGTCCCATCTCGGCCTCATGGCTAAGAAGGTAGTGTATACCTGTTCGCGGACGACATCGATCAGTCCCATCCGGCCTCATGGCTAAGAAGGTAGTGTATACCTGTTCGCGGACGACACCGATCAGACCCATCTCGGCCTCATGGCTAAGAAGGTAGTGAATACCAGTTCCGGACGACACCGGTAAGTCCCTTCTCGGCCTCATGGCTAAGAAGGTAGTGTATACCAGTTCGGGGACGAAACCGGCGAGTCCCATCTCGGCCTCATGGCTAAGAAGGTAGTGTATACCTGTTCGCGGACGACACCGATCAGTCCCATCTCGGCCTCATGGCTAAGAAGGTAGTGTATACCTGTACGCGGGCGACACCGACCAGTCCCATCTCGGCCACATGGCTAAGAAGGTAGTGTATACCTGTTCGCGGACGACACCGATCAGTCCCATCTCGGCCTCATGGCTAAGAAGGTAGTGTATACCAGTTCCGGACGACACCGGTAAGTCCCTTCTCGGCCTCATGGCTAAGATGGTAGTGTATACCTGTTCGCGGACGACACGGATCAGTACCATCTCGGCCTCATGGCTAAGAAGGTAGTGTATACCAGTTCCGGACGACACCGGTGAGTCCCATCTCGGCCTCATGGCTAAGAAGGTAGTGTATACCTGTTCGCGGACGACACCGATCAGTCCCTTCTCGGCCTCATGGCTAAGAAGGTAGTGTATACCAGTTCGGGGACGAAAATGGTGAGTCCCCTCTCGGCCTCATGGCTAAGAAGTTAGTGTATACCTGTTCGCGGACGACACCGATCAGTCCCATCTCGGCCTCATGGCTAATAAGGTAGTGTATACCAGTTCGTGGACGAAACCGGTGAGTCCCATCTCGGCCTCATGGCTAAGAAGGTAGTGTATACCTGTTCGCGGACGACACCGATCAGTCCCATCTCGGCCTCATGGCTAAGAAGGTAGTGTATACCTGTACGCGGACGACACCGATCAGTCCCATCTCGGCCACATGGCTAAGAAGGTAGTGTATACCTGTTCGCGGACGACACCGATCAGTCCCATCTCGGCCTCATGGCTAAGAAGGTAGTGTATACCTGTTCGCGGACGACACCGATCAGTCCCATCTCGGCCTCATGGCTAAGAAGGTAGTGTATACCAGTTCCGGACGACACCGGTGAGTCCCATCTCGGCCTCATGGCTAAGAAGGTAGTGTATACCTGTTCGCGGACGACACCGATCAGTCCCATCTCGGCCTCATGGCTAAGAAGGTAGTGTATACCAGTTCGGGGACGAAACCGGTGAGTCCCATCTCGGCCTCATGGCTAAGAAGTTAGTGTATACCTGTTCGCGGACGACACCGATCAGTCCCATCTCGGCCTCATGGCTAATAAGGTAGTGTATACCAGTTCGTGGACGAAACCGGTGAGTCCCATCTCGGCCTCATGGCTAAGAAGGTAGTGTATACCTGTTCGCGGACGACACCGAT